>NC_092819.1:152152035-153352035 GCF_023375885.2 Dermacentor andersoni | reverse complement strand
TTTTTACTTTAATGAAAGTGATACATTTTTATTATTAATAATGACTATCTTCAGGCACATGGTAGAAGTTATACGAATGTATATAGCAAAAGTCTTCGTACGCGCCTATGCCTACCTAGCCTGTGTACTAAAGTTAAGTGTGCAAAAGTATTTCCCCGAGGTTTTCGGACTCACGGCTCCTGCAAGTAGTGCATACAGGAAAGTAAAAGAAAAACGGGGTCACCTAAGCCCTTCTTATGAGTGGTGAATGCGAAGGCGCTAACGTCCACTCGAACACCGCTGAGCGCTCCTTCGAGTTTTGCGTTGCGAGTAATGCACCATAGCGTTACGCGCTGCCCGAGCCAGCAAGCAGCAGCAACCTGCGGTGCCAACGCCGCATGCCTCAGACGCGACGATGCCTTCCTGTGGCGATGCGCTTGGGACGTGGTGCCGCAGCGAAGGGGGCGTTTCGCTGCTGCAGACGCGAGACCAGACGCCGGCTTCTTCGCTCAATCAGCCATTTGATGCTTTCGCATCAACAAGGAGGCTTGTCCTTGCATTTTAGCGACCACACTCTTTATCATCAGTAGTAATACGTTCTCATCTAATGGTGTACGACGAAACAGCTTTCAGTTATTTTTTAAACTCACGCGGTCGTCACTAAAACATGTTGATATTGCTGCACATGCACGCTATTCACTTTACAACTCAGCTCCATAATGAAACACAAAGCCCTCCTGTCTCCCGCAAATGTTTCTAATCATTAGGTGATGCTGTGCAACAGCCATGTGTGCGTTGCGTATCACGCACCTAGCATCAATAATGAGTGCAGTTCTCCGCATCTGTTAAAGAAATATGTTATTAGAAATTCCGACACGGAAAGAAGTCTGTACGGCTTTCTATCACGTGAAAACACAGAATTCGGAGCTGGCGCGTAAAATGAAGGTAATACCTGTCTCCTTTGTTCCGTGACAAAAAGCAGACGAGAAACATTTCGTTGCTGCGCAAGGTGAGCGATCAAGCGATTCGTGTGTGGAAATGTAAAGATCGATATGCCACTTCCCGTGCTGCTTTCCAGGCATGGTTACGCAATCCAAATTTAAATATCGCGACGCGTCGGCGGTCCGAAGTCCACATTTATATTCGCTCGAACTTAATGCACGCTACGGCGGTTTCTCGTGAACTTCGCCTTTTCAAGAGGTAGGCATTTTCTCGACGTTCCTTGCCATGTCATTGAATGCAAACAGGCAGGCATGTGACACTCCCACGTACGCCGCTATGCCGACAGCTGTCTTTGAGAGCATATAGAAGTGCGCTGTCTATACAACTAGTTCACAGCTTGCGCTACTTGTCAATTCGTTTTGCGTTTTCAGTAAACTGATTTTCAGACGATCGAGCGCACGCATATGTCTCCCGTGCATTAGGCGCCCTCTTCGGGTACTTCTTAATGGAGAAAGATTACAAGTTCGCAACGTCATTGAGTGGTTCTTTTCAAGAAGTTTCTGCATACCCCTTTCTGCGAGATGCACGCCGTTCGTTTCGTAATTTAGAAGTTTAAGCGGAACTGTACTCTGTCGCCCACGAACAGTGTCCCTCATGAACAGTTTTTTACGCAGTTTGTTACCGTAAACGACGGAGGTGTGATCAAACACTGCCGCACTACACCGGGAATACATTTGAAATCAATCTTGTTCCTGTTTTCTTTTTGAATCGCAAAGGAGAGAGTAGGCGAAGTGTTCTTTGCTCTTGGTAGGCAGTTTCTTCATTCCAGGAAACCATGGGCTCTGGCCATTTCTCGGGCTCAGTTCACCAGTGCTAGCTGGTCCTCAGAATTCAGGCTTGACTTGACGCTGCCTGAATTCAGGCTGGAATTCAGGCAGCGTGGCCTGCCCCTGCATTTGTGTTAAGTAATGGTTGCACAGTTTCTAAAAAAAATTGAAAGATAAATTCGCATAGTACAAAATGTGCCATGTGCGCTGAAATACCGGAATATTACGACGCACAGCGCGTCTTAAGTGACTTGTTTCACAAGCTATTCATGATGTATTCAGGAAAACGTGACACGTTCCAGCTATGCGATATTACTTATCATGTCACATAGTGGAACACACGCATATCTGTGAACGCTGCCATAAACATGCGTCGCCAGCTTCTCGAATGAGAAGAATAACACCGTCTAGACAACTTCGTGCTCGATAAGTGAGCGCTGTTGCCAACAATAACTAGCAACACCAATCAAACTAGGCGGCTTGTAGCATGCAATGGTCATGACCTGAAATGAATCTACGACGTCTTCGTGTAAGATGTATGAGGCCTTCTAAGATCTTCGGCAAATAGGCCCATTTTGAGCGAATTACCTTACGTAGCATCATTGACTACCAGCGAAGCAACTTTGCTGTCTCGTGTTATAAAACGGTGAGGAGGAGGAGGAAAGAGAAAAGCAGAAGGCAGGAAGGTTGACCAGAATAACGTCCGGTTGGCTACCCTACACCGGGGAATGGGAAAAGCGAAAACAAAGATCACAGGGAGAGAGAGGAGGGAAGGAAAGAAGGAAATTGCGGTGAGTTCGCTGACGCATGTGGTCTTACAGAAATTGCAATAATAGTCACAGATGGTCGCACAAACCCGTCGTCCTTAAGAAACACAAAAGTGCCTTCACCGCTTTATGGGCCGACGGGCGATGGGGGCGGTGTTCCAGCAGCACTTGCACAGAAAGCGGCCGATTGTCCAGTTTTTGGAAAGCTTTGAATAAAACGGTGAGAGGCCAAAAATCAATATTAGGTTGCTAGTCCAGTGCATTTCGTCGTCCCTTACTGTGCGTGTCGCTACGTTCTGCCAGAAAGCAATTGTGCTATGCGAGACCAACGAGCTCAGGAAAACACTATTCTGCATTACTGGAACTCCGCTAGAAATTGCTCATCAGGTGGACTTACAGCGGACATGCATCGTTTTTTGCACGGTCTACTACTTAGGACGGCGCCAAACATAACTTTTTTACAAGCACTTTGGCCAGCTCGGTCAAAATACCCAGCTACATATTAGCGGCCAATCCGTGCGCATTAATGCTAATGCTTTTCAGGAGACGTCCACTTCAGTGCAGAAGCCGCGCACCTCTGTAATGAGACAGTCATCATACATCACCGAAATGAGATACGGCGGGCTATAACGCAACCTTCGGGCAATGGCATCTTTTCTAGCACTTGATTCTTTGCCAGACAGCCCCCAGAGAACAACTAGCTCGCTCACAGAATAAAGGCAGAATAAAAAGGCAGGATAAAAACGAAGTACGAAACAGGTGTAATAGGCGCCGGGTCAGTCGAGAAGGACGCACCTGACGCCAGATTTTTGCCGGGCGATCCTCTTTACTCCGCAGCGTGGCTATGACGTGGCAGCCAAGGTTTAACGCGATCTTCGGACGCTTCTGGGTGCAGAAATAATGGATTGCTTCTAGAGCAGACAACTTCCGCCACGGTCTGCCCAGGCTAGATGTCGTCCGACACGGGGTCTGCTCATGAGAATCAACCAACAAAACTCGAAATAAACAGACAGTCTGCCGAAATGATCCAGCCACTCGGGATCACAAAGAGAAATCCTAGCCTTCCACCCAGTCAATTTCTTTTATGTTATCATTATTATTTGGCACTCTCCTGCGGCATCTCCCGGTCTCCTCTGGCCTTCCAATTTTCCGCGGTGCGTGCACTTCGTTGCTAGGCTACGAGACAGCGTGGGAGCACCGTGTTCAACCTCTTTGTGGACGCTCTCTGTTGTCGCCATACGCTATTCGTTTTTTTCGGCCACGGGCTTCGCGCGTTCTTCTGTCGCGAGCGGGTCAGGTGCATTCCACCTAAGTTTGGAGGAGTCGTCTCTCGCTCGATCGATTCTTGATTATCATGCCCGTGCTCGGACGAACTCGACAAAATTCACTTTGCGCGTTAGGAAGGGGCGCGAGAAATGGCTGGCACTGGGCACAAAAGCGACATGGAAAAGGGGAAACAAAACGAGGCACTTATGACGCGGGGCACTGACCATGCACCAACCTTTGTGCGCAGCCGTCCGATCATTTTTTTTTTGTCGTGCATTTGTTAACTTCCTGCACAGGATACCGGTCACTTAGTGACCTGTAGAGACCGGATTTTTAGCAGCTAAATGTATGCTTTATGAGCCTAAAACAAGCACGGAAAGCCTCATTTTAAGCACCATAAGGGGTGAAATAGGTACTAAATGTTAATTGTTAATCGCGGCTTGTTTTCTAAACTGAATGCTTATTGGTAACCTTTATGAAACAAACGGGAAGCAGTGTCCACTTGTGAGAGAGCAATCTTACTGTGGAAGCCATTGCTTCACATGCGTTTGTTGGGAGCAGGAAAGGCCACATTTTTATCAACCCGCATATGTATACATGTGGAACCGCAACAGTGTGTTCCTTTCAGATGTCTTGCTTTGTCTTGCTTTGCACCAAATGAAGAGGCTGATCGGCTCGCTTCAAGTTGCGTCCATAACCACTGTGACTGCGCAGAAATTTTGTGCAAGCTTGATGACGCTCGTCTGCTGATTCGTCGCCACCTACTCAAGCAGCATCCAGATCAGCGCGTCGCAAATGGAACGTTCCCGCCCCGTGTTCGTGGTCGAGGCTTGCCTCGTCGCGCTAGAGCACAACTGCTCAAGCTGAGGGCTGGTTGAGTGAACGTGCGCGAACGTTTATACAGACAAGGGCGTGCGGAAAGTCCATTGTGTACGTCTTGTGGCTGCTACGAGACACTTCAGCACCTTATATTTGAGTGTCCCGCTTTCAGTGCGCAGCGCATGCCGCTAGTGAGAAACTATCATCTCCTTGGCCTGCGGTGTGCGACACTCGAGGAATGTTTATACCCCAGTGGCTGTGCATCTAAACGTGATCAGGCCCATCGCCCCCTACTAACCTTTATAGAACTAACTAACTTAGGTTCACGTTTGTAGCATGAACATTCAACATTCTGTAGTAGCGTGACCTTCAGTGACCGACTCTACTGTGTGTGATCAGTACTGTACCCTAATGCTTCTTCCTTCGAAGATGGGAGGTGGCGGGTTCAAACACCTTATAGTGTACATTGTGAACCGACGACCGGTGAAACGGTGATTACGTGCAGCTTTACGTGGCGTCTCATCGTGGAGAACACAATTAGCCGCATAGCGAACTAGCCATGGATGTGGTTGACAATTGTGGAGGCTGTTCGACGCGGCGTTACTTTAACTCCGCCTGCAGAGTTCTACTTTAGTCTTTAGCTTTGACCTGTTGCAGTGTTCTACTTTGGTCTTTAGATTTGTCCTGTTGCTCTCCTTTCCTCTTTCCTTTTTCCTCCCCTCCTTCCTATCTTCCATTTCTGTGTTTCTGTCACCTCCCTTCAGAGGAGTAGGCAGGCGTTGTGCCCCTTCCGGTGGCAGTTGCCAGCCTGCTCCTCGCTTTCCTTTTCCTGATACCTGTGTATATGTGTATATGTGTTCAAAACAAATAATAATAATTGCACCAAGGTCGAAGGGAGATTGAGACTGCTGATGAATTTAGCTCAAGACGTGCCAGCTTCCAACCCCAACTAGAATTGCCAGCTGCCAGCCACAACGCGCACTTACACCATGACCGGGAGACCTGTGCCTCAGGTCTCCCGCACTAATGTAATGCTTTAGGTGGAGGAGCTTGAAGCGGCACTGGTGACTTGCAGGCGTTCTTCGTCAGCTGGGCCGGACGGCGTTACCTATGCGGCGCTCGGCAATCCTGGGCAGAAAGTGCAACTCATGCTGCTAAACCGTTAGAGCGAGTCTTGGCGCAACGGTTTGGTTCCACGTAAATGGAAATGCAGCCACATGGTTCCACTTCTCAAACTTGGTAAATCACCGTTAGATTTGCTATCATACCGCTCCATCATTCTGGCCAGTTGCATCGGGAAAATAATGGAAATAATGATTTCGAAGCGCCTGGAATGGTACCTAGAAAATACAACGCGTACCCAGATACTATGGCTGGCTTCCGGCATGCGCACTCATCCTTTGATAATGTCATCGATTTGGTCGTGTTTTGTCTACATCAGAAAGGTCTGAAATGATTCACCGCGACATTGTTCCTTGACATAAAAGGCGCCCACGATAATGTAGCACATTATGTCATTATAGAGGCTCTGATTGAAGCCGGAACGGGTGGTCGCTTTTTTTCAGTGGCTATGTAGTTATTTCACTGACAGGCATTTCTTGGTGATGACCGAGTATAGCGCCACGACTCACCACCAAACATTCCATGGAGTACCGCATGGTGGTGCACTGAGGCCGACACTATTCAACCTAGTGATCGCTAGCATATTCAGATGCTTGCACTCTCTGCATCTGCATCTGGAAGTCTGCTGTAACACGACTGCAGGTACGAGCAAGGCTACGAAAGACAGCCACGTTAACATCACTGTATTTAAGAAAACAGAACTTAGAGCTGTCTTCAGAGAAATGCTGCCTTGTTACATTCACTCTGAAAGCGATTAGCCCTTACTCTGTAAGTGTCAATGCGCAAGTAATTGCAAATGCAGGGAAACACCGCTTTTTAGGAGTAAATATCGACCGCGGAGGAAGCCTAAAAGCAGTGAAGAAGAAACTAGGAATTGGCAAGAATCAGATGTATGCGCTAAGAGACAAAGCCGGCAATATCATTACTAATATGGATGAGATAGTTCAAGTGGCTGAGGAGTTCTATAGAGATTTATACAGTACGAGTGGCACCCACGATGATAATGGAAGAGAGAATAATCTAGAGGAATTCGATATCCCAGAAGTAACGCCGGAAGAAGTAAAGAAAGCCTTGGGAGCTATGCAAAGGGGGAAGGCAGCTGGGGAGGATCAGGTAACAGCAGATTTGCTGAAGGATGGTGGGCAGATTGTTCTAGAAAAACTGGCCAGCCTCTATACGCAATGCCTCAAGACCTCGAGCGTACCGGAATCTTGGAAGAACGCTAACATAATCCTAATCCATAAGAAAGGCGACGCCAAAGACTTGAAAAATTATAGACCGATCAGCTTACTGTCCGTTGCCTACAAAGTATTTACTAAGGTAATTGCAAATAGAATCCGGAACACCTTAGACTTCCGTCAACCAAAGGACCAGGCAGGATTCCGTAAAGGCTACTCAACAATAGATCATATTCACACTATCAATCAGGTGATAGAGAAATGTGCGGAATATAACCAACCATTATATATAGCTTTCATTGATTACGAGAAAGCGTTTGATTCAGTCGAAACCTCAGCAGTCATGGAGGCATTGCGGAATCAGGGTGTAGACGAGCCGTATGTAAAAATACTGAAAGATATCTATAGCGGCTCCACAGCCACTGTACTCCTCCATAAAGTAAGCAACAAAATCCCAATAAAGAAAGGCGTCAGGCAGGGAGATACGATCTCTCCAATGCTATTCACAGCGTGTTTACAGGAGGTATTCAGAGACCTGGATTGGGAAGAATTGGGGATAAGAGTAAATGGAGAATACCTTAGTAACTTGCGCTTCGCTGATGATATTGCCTTGCTTAGTAACTCAGGGGACCAACTGCAATGCATGCTCACTGATCTGGAGAGGCAGAGCAGAAGGGTGGGACTAAAAATGAATCTGCAGAAAACTAAAGTAATGTTTAACAGTCTCGGAAGGGAACAGCAGTTTACGATAGGTAGCGAGGCACTGGAAGTGGTAAGAGAATACATCTACTTAGGACAGGTAGTGACTGCTGATCCAGATCATGAGAGTGAAATAATCAGAAGAATAAGAATGGGCTGGGGTGCGTTTGGCAGGCATTCGCAGATCATGAACAGCAGGTTGCCATTATCCCTCAAGAGAAAAGTGTATAACAGCTGTGTCTTACCAGTACTCACGTACGGGGCAGAAACCTGGAGGCTTACGAAAAGGGTTCTACTTAAATTGAGGACGACGCAACGAGCTATGGAAAGAAAAATGATAGGTGTAACGTTAAGGGATAAGAAAAGAGCAGATTGGGTGAGGGAACAAACGCGCGTTAATGACATCTTAGTTGAAATCAAGAAAAAGAAATGGGCATGGGCAGGACATGTAATGAGGAGGGAAGATAACCGATGGTCATTAAGGGTTACGGACTGGATTCCGAGGGAAGGGAAGCGTAGCAGGGGGCGACAGAAAGTTAGGTGGGCAGATGAGATTAGGAAGTTTGGAGGGTCAACATGGCCACAATTAGTACATGACCGGGGTAGTTGGAGAAGTATGGGAGAGGCCTTTGCCCTGCAGTGGGCGTAATCAGGCTGATGATGATGATGATGATGATCGACCGCGACCTATCATGGAGCCCGCAAGTTTCAAAGCAGGTTTGTGACAATAACACACCTCCTCAAATTTCTCGCCGTAAGTCAATGGGCACATTGGTGCGGTCAGTGCTGCAGCTCTATAACGCCTTGTTCCTCGGTTTTCCGAGATGCAGCCTCCCTGTGCTAGGCAACAGCTGCGAAACAAACCTGCGCGTACTACAGGGACTACAAGCTCAAGTCCTAAGGACGTGACTCGGTCTTCTGAAGTGTGTGTCTACAGCGGCAACAATTGGCATAGCTCGGGATCGCCTACTATCAACGTACATGACCGCCGAAGTTCACAGGCCGCATATTAGACACGTTGCCCCACTACCTTACCACCATCTTGCTTCTTTACCTGCAGAAAGGCCTCACACAACTGTCAGTCGTATAATTACTGCCAG
Organism: Dermacentor andersoni; assembly: GCF_023375885.2. NCBI lineage: Eukaryota > Metazoa > Arthropoda > Arachnida > Ixodida > Ixodidae > Dermacentor > Dermacentor andersoni. Next base: position 153,343,336 of record NC_092819.1, on the reverse strand, counting down.
TTTTACCTCGTTGCCATCGAACTACATGCCTGCAGCAAAACCATCCTCCCCCTTTATGGTGCCTGCACCAACCTGAAATACACCTCACCATCCCAGGAATCACGAAGAAAGCTAAGATGCCGTCATTTGCCCTTGAAGTAGACCACATTGGACTTTTACATGAGGTTCACAGTGGGCGCGTAAATGTTTACATTGATGGCTGGATCACACCTACAAGTTCAGCTGCCCCTGTGGTGGTATCAGTAAGACCCATCAAAATGCAACTAAAAACGTCGCATCTATTATCAACGAAAGCTGCTGACTGCGAGCTCTACGTGCGGCTCTTCATTTTACTCAGGAAGAACCACGCCATGCATGGCTAATGTTTTGTGATTCCAAGGCAGCCCTACAGAGTGTGCTGTCAGCAAAGCTTGTCGCAGGGATCAGAGAAGTACACCGTCTTATAGCTGACGAAGGACACCATATATCAGTGGTTGCCTACTCATCGTGGCACATATGGCAATGATCTAGCGGACGCAGCGGCCCGATCTGCCCATGATAGCGTGGACTGCATTGCCATTCCTCTTTCGAGAGCCGACGCAACAAGAAAACTTTCCGCCGCTCGCGCGTGACCTAACATAAGCTCAAGGGAATTCATTCGAATTCGCAAGTGCATACCTTCATGCCCTGGACCCTAATTTAAAGCTCCGTATTCCGCCCGACCTTCCACAGCGTAACTGCACCCTTCTATTCCGTCTATGGCATGGAGTAGCATATTCAAATGCGTACTCGGTTCTTATCGTAATGGCCAACAGCCCACTTTGCGACTTCTGCGGGTACAACGAAACAATCGCGCACCTTTGCGAGTGCTCTAGTTTCAACCCACAAAGAGCAGCCTACAGCCACCCTAGGCCAACTGGACAACTGCACAATAACGTAAAGCAACAACCTTGGAAACTGGCCTATGCGAACATGAGCGCGAGCCGCTATGAATGCACTTTTCCGTTATTTAAAAGGCACCGGACTTTGTAACAAATTGTGACTGAACATTGTGTGACGTAGGGTAGGACGGTTGTACTGTGTAACACTAAGACAGCCTTCGCAGGGAGCAAGACAGTACCCAGAGAAACAGTTCTGTGTTGTGCGGATGTGTGTGTGGTTCCTTTTTGTTTTTTTATTCTTTATCTCTCTTACCTGTCGCCTCCCTTTGCCAGTACAATGTAACCTACCGGAGATAATCTCTGGTTAGCCTCCCCGTGTTTCGTTTACCTTTCCCTCTCTCTCTATCTCTCTCAGACTCACGGAGCAGATAGAGTAGATTTGTTTGCCAAACTTTCCTGCTTACAATGACCCATCAAGTAGATCCGGCACGAAAAACATGAGGTATGCTAGGAAAGTCTCCAAATGCCTAATGAGTGTAGAGGGCAACCAGAATCTAAATATGTGCCTAATGAATTGAAGCCAACAAATGTTCTAGTAGGAAAAGAAGCGTTAAATACTGTGAGTTTATGGATCGTTTATTGCGAGAGCAATAATATGGGCACTCAAGGCACATTCTTGCCGTCGTCGTCGCCCTAGTGTTACGTATAAAGTCCTAGAGAGATAACACCGTCGGTGTGCGCCGTATGCTGTCTTTAGTGAACCACTCAATTTCCTGGAACTCGAGATCAGATAAAATTCTGAATATCTGCGTAGCCTCATAACGCAGTCTAGTATTTGCCTTTACAGCCTCTACCAGTATATGATAACAACATTGTGATGCTCGGTTGTACTGACTACTGTTACAGGCTGCTAAGCAATTGAACGTTTTCCGAGATCCCGTGGTCCGTAAACATTCGTGGCTGGCTACGATTGAAAGCGTGCGAAGGTAAACGACAATCGCGGCTCAATATCCAGCGCACAAGGGAGGAAAGCGTGGAGGGATCGCGTCGTCCTCCAATGCGCGTAAGGCACTGCTAGGAGGAAAGGCGGCAGTACATGTTGTGTTTTGGCAGCAAATGCGTTTGGCGCGGCTGCTCGCGCTCGTGCAGGCTTTATGTTGGAAGCGATCTACTTTGGGGGCAGGGTCGGCGTGGGCCAACGGCACGTGGCTTTGCGTGTGTTGTGTCCTCACCGCTAAGTTTGTGTTGAAGTGGCAGACAACGCGAAGCACTTCTCTCGCTCCTATCCCCTCACGAAGGTCACTCTGCTATCACGAAGGTCACTTCGCTCTCACGCCTGCGTTTTGACAGCGAGTGTCCGCTGTCACCTAGTGGGATGTGTGCACTTTTGCCTGTGTGCGTTTGCACCATGCTTGTTAATTTAGTTAGGAAGCGAATGTTCTCAAGTTTATAGGGCCGATAAAACTGCTATCATTACATCGTATGGCTGTCTAATATTTTGCTATTTCAATCGACGCTTGCGCTTTCGGGAGAAACAGCCACTTTTTAGAACTTATCAAAGTAAGAAATTTTTATCATATATAGGTTTTGAAGATACCGATTGCGCCTCTTCTCACTCCCAATAAGCTTTTACGGGATAAAAACGGGCACGTAAGGTCGACAGAAGTAAATGGAGCGTTCTTATATCTCCATATTTTGAAAGGAATCACGCTCTCTGGGATTCCTAGCTTTCTCATGTTCTCACCTCTAAAATTTTCTTCAGCTCAAAAAAGAAAGCGTGTGTTTCTTGTTTACCACATCTGTAATTCTGCACAAACGTTTCTTTTTCTAAAAAAAAAGCTTCTGCAATACGCAGGGCATGCAATAAACTTGTGTTACAGTAGCGTATGTGTGTCAAGCTACGTGTAAATATTCCGCAAGCATTTTTCTTATGTGGCTATCGTTTTATTCCTAGCAATGGTTCGTCTTTATTTTTATTATCACACGCTGAAGCACAGCAGCGCCTATCTCCTTAATACACGTATTTGGATAAAACAGTGGGGCAAACGACGGTGCTTACTGCTTTAGATGAACTGCCATAGGCTGGTTCTAACTGCACAGCAGTGCCTGAAAAACCGAACGCGCTGAAAGATAGTACCACATAACTACACAGTCTCTAACGCTTGCACCTTACTTTGAGCTCTTCTGCTTAAAATGCGCACAGTGTACTCTACAGTTAGCACGAAGTTAAAGCCAACATCCATCCAAGTTACAGCCAACAGTATACCACACTCAGCATGGTGCGCAATTTTCTCCTTAATCCCTGTCGTCAGTCTAAAGTGGAGTGGCTGGTGTGCTGGCAAATGAACATGCGTTCTTGCGATCATTTCACTTGTATTAGCTCACAAGTTTCGGTGGCGATGTAGTCACACAAAAACCCAGTCGCGCCCGGAGTAGAGAATCTGCAGGAAAGGGCGGCTTGATGAGTTGACAGCTGCGCCGGCACCCAAGCGTGAGTCATTATCAAAGATTCCAGCAGCATAGGCGCGCGCTCACGCCTCGCGCGCAGCCAGTCAGAGCGGTTTCGCTTCCCCTAGGGAAAGAAAAGTCACAAAAACATTTCGCGCACGCTGAGCTGGCTTCATTTTTGTTCAGGTCCGTCTCGGAAAACAGATGCGACGGCCACACGTTGTGCGTTCCGCCGAGGAATGGGCAGCCTTCGACGAGCGCTGGCGCGAACTCGTCCGTGAGATGGCCCACCGTCAGCGTGCCGATCCAGCCGTTAAGGCATAAATATATCCAGCGTCTATACGCGTCTATACGCGGCGTCTATACGCGGCGTGCGCGCCGATGGCCGCGCCACTGGTGGCGGCCTTGCACAGAACGCATGGGAGAGGAGCGAGCCGCGCGCCGTAGCACGCCGTAGTTTGTTGCGTCGCTGATAGTGCTTCTCCGTCTTATTTGTGTTTTCAGAGCAAAATAAGCAACACCCTTCGCATGTGTGGGATGGCCAAAGCTTCCGAAGAATGTCGAAGAAGAATTGTTGCAGAGTGGGGGGGCTCAAATACCGGCGAAAACGTGCCGGTGATACGGTTCTAATTATTCCCCGCAAAGCCTCATCGGCAGGAGCAACGGTGGAAATGGATCGTAGCTTCGGCGCGAAATTTCTTGTTCTCATCCTTTCCTTTGTCGCTTCGGTGTTTTTTCTTTTTTATTATTATTTTTTACTCAATTGTAGTTAGACGGGTAAGCGACGAGGTTCGTCTGCAGTGCAACCTGCGGTTGAAAGGCATTTCGCTAAAGTTCGGAATGCCGTTTGCCGCTTATATTGTTTTCCGCTTCTTTACCGCGTTGGGCTAGCTAGGCAGCACGACTGCATGAGCGCATTGTTTTGCATGTTAAAGCTACAGAAGTTTGCAAGAACTGAAATTGTTAGTTTTATGTGGCCCGGTAAATCCTCGCACCAGCTGTCGCGCACTTCATGTTTTTACATTTATTTTATGCGTGGCTTCGCCCATGTTTAACTGTTGCTAGTTGCTTCATGCATAACTCTTGATTCTTTTGAGCTGCGAGGTTTTCACCCTGCCTCGTTTGTAAAGGGTATAAATCACGCTGTGTCTTATCGCAATGACACCAAGCAAGTGCTTCTTTAACAGCTTTATTCATTTCGCCCGAGGGCACCTTAGATATTGTGGTTTTTTGGGAAATCTCTTTAGAAAATAGGTAGCTCAGGGCGAGAATCGCTAATAGTTACTGCATATGGTATTTTTGTTCTATTTTTCGCTGATGCATTTTTCGCTGAGTAGTTCGCGTCACGTCTCATACCTTGATGCTGTCTGAGCAGACTTAACACGCCGAGTGATTTGTTTGTTTCACAACGTAGTCGCTTCTTGCAAGTGAATTTTGCACTCAGCTGAATTATTTCTTATTATGCTTACGCCGCATAGGACTAAACCCGGCCTTGCCGCCAGCGCTGTATCTAATTTGACTGGCGCTGATCTGCCTTTAAATATATCATGTGGCCCTTCTCTCTAGTAACATTTAAAAAAAGTACTGCAATGTTAGTCACACTATAGCTTTGTACGTTTCCAAGCAGTTCCCTTAGGGAATTTAAAATTGCAAAAACTGCAGCGCGAACGGCAGCTTCGGCGGTACAGCGCTATCACGCGCTTTTATTAACCCGTGCGTTTGGTGGCCTTGTTGACTATAGTGTACGCGTTTCTATCAATAAATTCGCAATTATTCTACTTCAGGCAACTTTCACTACACTTATTCGGCGGCGTCACATGTATTCATCGCCAGAAAAATCACAACGGTATATGCAGACATCGCACCGTGCGGATTTGTTATCTAAGTCTGCACTAACGACGGGTGCTTATTATTGAGGTACAGAAGCAGCATTACGGCAAGGGTAGAATTAAAGAAAAAAAAACGGTCGAGACATCGCATTAGTCAACAAAATTTGTCGGCTAGTTTACATGAGCTCCACTTCATGTAAATGGTCTTCATGGCGTTTGTCTGCGGGACGCACCTGGCGCGTATCTGGACCATGTTGCCCCAAACACCGGTAACATCTTGTTCATACCCGCTCCCACAGAGGTCTGCGTCTTCCCTACAGCTGTCACCGCAGAAGAAGCAGTCTGGCGCCCGAACCAAGGACAAATCGCAGCCGCGAACTTCAGTCACCCTTGCTGCAAAGCGTTGTCGTCTGCTACTGCTCCCACGCGTATTGTTGGAAGCGCCCGCTAGGTGGCTATCAGTGGCGCCTCTATAGGCGGTGCACGCGGCCTATACTTGACCGATGGTTCGACACATTGGCACCGCCAACGTTACTGCACGCGGCCAGAGCGCTCCGATGCGCCCAGAGTCTAACAAGGCTCGCCCGCGAGCCGATAACGGGAGACTATAAACGCGCCATTAGTGCCGCCCGAGTCCAGGCCATCCAACATCAATGAGAAGAAGACCCCGAGCTGATGGAGCGGGAGGCCTAAGCAATCTGGCACCGTTATACGTGGGTTACTCAACCGTAACGAAGGTCGGGTGCACGATGGACAAGCTTCGCTTACCCTCATTTTCTCGTAGAGGAAGGGTTGGTCATTTGTTTCTCTGCCATGGCAAACTAGTGTCGCGGTGAGGGCGAGAGACCGTCAAGAGATAAAAAAAACGTAGCAGCGCAGCCCTTACTTCATGGATCACATTGCTAGGTGCATTATCATTAGCAGCAGCATCTGCCAGTGATGCTAGTTTGTGTGGAAAGAATATGTTTACAAAACGAAATGAGCTCCCCAAAAACACATTTTCATTAGCTAAGAGTGAAAATATGTGAATATCAAATACCAGCACATAAAGTTCATATCATAAAGTTCACCCGGGGAAGACGAAGATCAGGACGGCGTTAGGTGTTGCCAGGCAGCCAGTATAAATGACAATAAAGCGGTGCCCTTCCGAATTTCCCGCTCACGATGGTGACATCACAGAAGAGCACACGCAAGTCCGCCGGTCGGCCCAGGAACCACTGTGCACCGAAGTACGACCGCTGCAGTACGATGTTCAAGGCCTCGCACCAAACCGCCAGGGCCCTCCCTAGCCCACAGGAGAAGCAGGCTCCCGGAGGAGGGATCACAGTATAACGGCCTGGTCATGAAACAATGTCGTGTTATCCGGATCTTCGAGACCCAGCAAGGCGTCGGGAGCGTCATCCAGGCCGGCCTGGTCATATTCTAGAGTCGCCACGCGGCCAGGTGCACTAGGCACAGCCCCATTGGTAAAACGGGGGCATCCGGGAGCAAAGTAACGTACTACGGCGGATCCACTGCCGTTAGAGATAGCCCCCCAGTTTATTTATTTATTTATTTATTTATTTATTTATTTATTTCACGTACTTTCAAGGCCCGAAGGCGTTACAGAAAGGAGTGGAGTCAAAACATGAATTAATGCAGTAAAAATACAAACAAGTATTAACAAAAGGCATTCTTAACGGTGGTCTTGAAGTTAGTAGGGTCGGTGATGAGTGCGATTGATGTGGGAAGGCGATTCCAGTCCGTGCTTGTCCTGGGGATGAATGAGTCACTGTACCGGTTTGTACGGCACAAGGGCACCCCGATTTTAAGGCTGTGGTCAGTGCGGGCCGAAATATAAAACGGAGGGGCAAGAAGGGTTTCTTTTAAAATAGGGTTCAAGTGAAAAACTTTGTCAAAAAGGGAGAGACGGGAAGATTTGCGGCGTGACGAAAAGTCAGGTCAGTTAAGAGTTCGTTTCATTGAAGAGATCCTTGCATAGCAAGAATAATTAGATAAGACAAAGCGTGCACCGCGGTTTTGAATACTTTCAAGAGTAGAAACTAATGAAGAGTGAGTCGGATCCCAAATGGCTGAAGCATACTCCAATTTGGAGCGAACTGAAGTTTTATAAAGAGTTAGCTTCAGGGAAGAAGGGGCAGTGCTAAAATTACGGCGCAAGTAACCAAGCATGTGATTAGCGTTTTTAGTAACATAGTCAATAAGCGAGTGCCAAGAAACGTTATCTGATATTTGAAGGCAGAGATACTTGTAAGAGGTAACTGACGTCACAGGTGCACCATTAATAAAGTACGTGTGCGTGGCAGTGTTACGATATATACGCATGGACTTGCATTTATTTCAATTTAGTTGCATGCACCAATTAGAACACCATTCAATTACGCGGTTAAGGTCGTCCTGCAGCTCTTGGGAACCTGAAGGATTAGTAATTTTACGGTAAAGAACACAGTCATCCGCGAAAGGATTTATGGAAGAGGAAAGAACGCTGTTCGGAAATTCATTAATATATATTAGAAAGAGAAGTGGACCCAGGACTCACCCTTGAGGAACACCGGCTGGTACTTTAGAAAACCGAGAATTAAAGTTATTAGTGTTTACAAACTGCGTCCTGTTGGAAATAAATTTTTTATCCACTCGAGTACATTTACGTCCAAGTTAAGTTCAGTCAGCTTAAGCAGAAGTAAATCATGGGTCACAGTGTCAAAGGCTTTGGCAAAATCAAGAAATACGCAGTCAATGTCGGTACCTAGATCAGAAATTGCAAAGAGATCGTCAGTAAATGATAAGAGCTGTGTTTCACAGGAAAAGAAGTTACGGAAACCATGTTGACCGGGGTTGAAAAAGGAGTTTGATTCCAAAAACTCAGCCAAATAAGAATATATTATATGCTCAAAAATTTCACATGAAATACTTGTTAGTGAGATAGGCCTGCAATTGCTGGGTAAGTCTGTGTTACCTGATTTGTGAACTGGAATCACCTTTCCCACGCACCAGTCGTATGGAAGAATAGACTGCTGTAATGGCTGAGTGAAAATGTGCGACAAAATAAAAGCAGAAAATACATTAGTACACTTCAAAATTTTTGAATTCAAGCAGTCTGGGCCGGCAGAGAAAGACGTTTTTTTGATTGTTGATTGGGCAGCTAACACCAACCCAGTCAATAGATATTGGATCCATGGGCGAAAAACCAGAATTAGATACAAGCAGTAATCTACGTGGCATTGCGGTAACATAAGAAGAAAACACATCATTAAATACATTACAGCATTCTTCAGGAGCAACAGGTTCATCATTTGGGTATGTTAATTGTGTAATAAGATGACTTATTATAAAGCACTAGGCACAGTCTAGTTGCACTGGCAGTCGACGAACGCTGATCGCGCGCACAGCCGACACAAGAGCGCCTTCTTCGTCTTCCTCTTAACCACAATGGCCCCCGGGAGGGAAGAGGAGCCATCCTGGCGACTTACGGCGTAGGTAGGATGAGGGGGTCATAGTACGGCTTAAGTCGGTTGACATGAACCGTGTCGCGCCCGCGATGCCTATGGTCGGGTGAAGGTGTCACAGGTTCTACAATGTAGGTGACAGCGGAGGTACGGTCTATGACGCGGTAGGGGCCATCATAGCGTGCAAGGAGTTTGGTCGAAAGGCCAGGGCTGTGAGGCGGGACCCACAACCAAACAAGGGAACCAGTCGGGAAAACTGGTGTAAGCGCGCCACTGTCACGCCGCAGCTTTTGACGACCTTGAGCAGCGGTCGTAAGGGTTCGCGCGAGCTGCCTACAGTCCTCGGCGTATTTGGCGGCTTCAGACACAGGCGTGCATTCGGAAGCGTCGGGTCCGTATGGGAGCATTGTGTCCATAGTACACGAGGGCTCTCGTCCATACAGCAGAAAAAAGGGCGAAAAGCCAGTGGTAGCTTGTGTGGCCGTGTTATAGGCATACGTGACGAACGGCAAAACAGTGTCCCAGTTACTGTGATCGGAGGCGACGTACATATATATATAGTCAACATGTCACCGAGTGTGCGGTTGAACCTCTCTGTCAAGGCATTCGTTTGCGGGTGGTAGGCTTAGACTTGCGGTGAACGATGCTGCATGCAGCGAGAAGGGCTTGGATGACTTCGGACAAGAAAACACGTCCCCTGTCGCTGAGCAGTTCGCGTGGTGCGCCATGTCGAAGAACGAAGTTCCGCAAGATGAAGAACGCAACTTCGCGCGCAGAGGCTGCCGGGAGTGCGGCAGTCTCGGCGTAGCGCGTCAAGCGGTCGACACCTACAATTATCCATCGGTTACCCGAGGAGCTGCAGGGAAGTGGCCCGTATAGGTCTATGCCGACGCGATCGAAGGGCCGAGCCGGGCAGGGCAGCGGCTGTAGCTCACCAGGAGGGTGCTGTGGAATTTTACGCCGTTGGCACGCCGTGCAAGCGCGTACGTACTGGCGCACGAAGTGATACATGCCGTGCCAGTAGAAACGCTGCCTTAGCCGAGTGTACGTTTTCAGAACACCGGCGTGACCATTATGAGGAGCAGCATAAAAATAAGCGCATATGTCAGAACGCATGTGTCGTGGTATCACCAGGAGCCATTTGCGACCATCAGGCAAGTAATTTCTGCGGTAAAGAACATTGTCGCGGACAGTAAAGTGAGCGGCTTGGCGACGAAGTGTTCGAGAAGAGGGTGTGGCGGATGGATCGTGGAGGAAATTCAGCATAGTTGAAAGCAAGGGATCCTTACGCTGCTCGTCCGGCATATCAGCGACGTTGAAGGCTGACATGGATGCGAAGAGCGGAGACACTGAAGCCACATCACAAGGTAGCGGCGATCGGGAAAGCGCATCGGCGTCAGAGTGCTTTTTGCCCGATCGGTAGACAACGCGGATATCATATTCTTGTAAGCGGAGTGCCCATCGGCCTAGGCGACCTGACGGACCCTTCAACGAGGACAGCCAGCAAAGTGAATGGTGGTCGGTGACAATGTCAAAAGGGCGACCGTATAGGTATGGACGAAATTTGACGAGCGCCCAAATAATGGCCAAGCACTCCTTTTCTGTTACTGAGTAGTTGGCTTCTGCCTTCTTTAAAGTGCGGCTCGCATACGCGACGACGTACTCGTCATAGCCGTCTTTCCGTTGTGCGAGGACTGCACCAAGTCCGATACTGCTGGCGTCCGTATGTACCTCTGTAGGCGCTGTGGGATCGTAGTGTCGAAGAATCGGTGGCGAAGTAAGTAGGCGACGTAGTTGCTGGAAGGCTTCGTCACAGGAAGTTGACCACGCGGAGATGCCGTTGGTAGCGGAAAGCAAATTGGTCAGTGGTGCGAAGATAGTCGCAAAATTGCGCACAAAACGCCTAAAGTAAGAGCACAGCCCTATAAAGCTGCGGAGCGAATTAAGAGTTGTGGGCGTCGGAAACTCTGCGACCGCGCGAAGCTTGGCTGGGTCAGGAAGCACACCGTCCTTCGATACAACGTGACCCAATATTGTTAACTTGCGAGCAGCAAAACGGCACTTTTAGATGTTAAGTTGGAGGCCAGCAGAGGTAAGGCAGGTCAGTATCCCACGCAAGCGAACGAGGTACGTCGGGAAATCTGGCGAAAACACCACGATATCATCAAGATAGCACAGACATGTTTTCCACTTGTAGTTGCGAAGGATGGTGTCCATCATACGCTCGAAAGTAGCGGGCGCGTTGCAGAGCCCGAATGGCATTACGGTAAATTCGTACAAGCCATCGGGCGTGATGAAAGCTGTCTTCTCACAGTCATCATCTGCCATCGGCACTTGCCAATAGCCGGAGCGAAGATCCAAAGATGAGAAATACTCCGCGCCTTGCAAGGAGTCGAGGGCGTCATCTATCCGAGGCAGCGGATAGACATCTTTACGAGTGATCTTATTGAGTCGACGGTAATCCACACAGAAGCGTATTGACTCGTCCTTCTTGCGTACTAATACTACAGGAGACGCCCAAGGACTGTGGGAAGGGCGAGTGACGCCACGGTGCAGCATATCGTCGACCTGCTCGTTAATTATCTGTCGCTCGGCTGCCGACACGCGGTATGGTCGCTGGCGTAAAGGAGGATGGGAACCAGTGTGTACGCTGTGAGTGACTGTTGCCGTACGCCCTAGAGATAGTTGTTCACAGTCAAACGACGAGCGAAAATTCTGAAGAAGCGCGAGGACTTGCTGGCAATATGGAGGCGGCAGATCGGCGTCTACGACAGATTCAAGAACGTCTGACGACGATGACGACAATGATGATGATGACGTGCACGGCACGGGAGAAGTGAGGGCGTCGAGTTCATAACAGGCCGTGTCGTCGGAAGCATTGAGAATGTGAAGCGGGTCAAGGGGCTGAACACGACCGAGTGATTCGCAGCGCAGTAACGTCACAGGGTAGTGAGACGGGTTACACACAAGCATTGAGGATAATTCAAACACAGTGGTGAGGACGGCAAATGGGAGAGGTAGGGCCTTGCGACGTAGAAAAATAGGCGACGGTGTAAAAAGTGCTGTAGGGTCTGGCGCGGTAGAGCAAGAGACAGGCACAAGCACACACATATCGGGTGGTATGTCCGTATCGGACACAATAGTGAGCTTGGAGGCTTTTGGTTCAGAGGGGTCAGGCAGCGGGGCGTCGGCAAGCGGGAAAAGCGCCACTTCGGCCCGCGCACAGTCGATGATGGCACAATGGTGAGATAAGAAGTCCCAGCCGAGAATAATGTCATGTGAACATGATGACAACACGAGAAATTCAACAACGTAGACAATGCCGTCAATGACCACCCTTGCCGTACTTTGAGCAAGCGGGGCTATATGCTGCGCAGTCGCGGTGCTTAGAAGCATACCAGACAACGGCGTTGTGACCTTATGGAGGCTGCGACAAAGCTTTTCGTCGATAACAGAAACTGCAGCCCCTGTATCAATAAGCGCAATTGCGGCGGTTCCTTCGACCAAAACGTCCAATAAATTGCGTGGCGACTGTGCAGGCCTTGTAGAAGTCGCGAAGCTTGCAGTTCGTGCATGCGGAACTGCAGCAACTAGTTTCCCTCGCTAGGTGACTGGCGGCGACGTAAGGGGGAAAGTGAGCGACGACGTGGTGATGGCGAACGATGGGCGCCGACAGGGCGTCGAGGAGGTGGCGAAAACTCGTGGTCGGGAAGCATCGCATGCCCGGTAGTATCGTGGGAATAGGCATATTCAGGCGGTGCGACAGTAGCGTTAGCAGGTGGCATGCGACGATGGCAGAAGCGCGCGACGTGGCCGGCGACACCGCAAGCGAAGCATATGGGTCGGTTGTCGCGTGTGCGCCAAGGGGTCTTAACTGGGCGTCGAGATGGGATGGGAGGCGACGCGGGAGGAGATGCAGCTTGAAGTCGCATTGGCGCCGGAAACGAGAACGTCGGCGGCGCAGGTCGCGCGGCGACTTCGGCATAGGCCAGAGGTGCAGCCACGGGAGGGCAGGGTTGGGCGAAAGGTAAAGACCCAGCAAGTTCCTCGCGAATGGCCTGCCTAATGGGAGCAGCCAGAAATGTGTCAGGCTGGGGAGGTCCATCGTTGAGAGGCAGCATAGACAATTGGCGCGCCACCTCCTCACGAATGAAGTCCTTAATCTCAACAGAGAGCGATGCTGCTGGCGTGGCGTTTGAGCGAAGCGTGAGGCCCGAGAGAGAGTCGCCAGGTGCGAAAGCGCAGCGCGCAAGGACCCTTTGTCGACGTAGCTCATCGAAGCTCTGGCAAAGAGTGACGACAGCTGCGACAGAAGTAGGGTTCCGCGCCAGGAGCATTTGAAATGCGTCGTCCTCGATGCCCTTGAGGATGTGCTTCACCTTGTCCTCTTCAGTCATGGTGGAATCGACGCGGACGCAAATATCAACGACATCCTCCATGTAACTAGTATAAGTCTCGCCGGGTTGTTGAGCGCGCTGGCGGAGGCGCTCTTCAGCACGGAGTTTTCGCAAGGCTGGGCGACCGAAGACTTCCACGAATGCAGTTTTGAAAGCGGACCAGGTTTGCAGTTCCCGTTCATGATTGTGGAACCAGAGGTTCGCAACGTCAGCAAGATAGAAGATGACGCTACGGAGCTTCGTCGGGACATCCCACTTGTTGTGTTCACTGACGCGCTCGTAGGTAGAGAGCCAATCTTCTACGTCAGTCCCACCTGATCCGCTAAAGACAGGAGGGTCCCGCTGCCGTTGCACGGCGCCGCACATGACAGGAGCGGCAGATGTGCCAAGCGGATTGTTGGGAGCGTCGTTCAGGGTAGTGGCTGGAGCAGTTGTCAAAGTTCGGCTGCGAAGTTCCAGGATGAGGTCGGGGAGTGCAGCACCTTCCACCAAATGTAATAAGATGATTTATTATAAAGCACTAGGCACAGTCTAGTTGCACTGGCAGTCGACGAACGCTGATCGCGCGCACAGCCGACACAAGAGCGCCTTCTTCGTCTTCCTCTTCACCACAATTGGATTATTTCGCTTGGAGTACAGTTAACTATGGTCCAGAGTTTACGAGGATTAGTTTGCAAGATAGACGGAAGGGTAACAGAATGAAAATGCTGTTTCGCACTAGCGGCGGCTGCGTTGTAGTCATTTTCAGTGCGGTAGTAAGCGGACCAAGTAACGTCACTGCGTGAAGCTTTTGCGCGACGAAACAACCGCTTTTTTTTTTTTTTGTTACGTAGTCGCTTCAAAAAGGGGTTGAACCAAGGAGACCGGGGCTTGCAACCGTCTGTTCTTTGCGGTACGAAACGTTCGATTAGTGACAACAATTTATTTTTGAAGATGCACCAGTTTTCTTCAACACCGTGCTGATCGCAATGAGCGATGTAAGAAGCTGTGAAATTTTCCATTTCAGCGGTAATGGAAGCCAAGTCGGCTTTGCTGTAATCGCGGATCACCTTCGTAGTTTTCTTAACAGGAGGCCGTGTGCTGATATGAAAAGTGAGTGCAAGGTGATCACTTAAGCCTTTTAAGTAAAGAATTGGGGAAACTGTGTTAGGACTGTGTCAGGAATCAGGTCTAGTATGTTAGATGAAGAGGCAGACACGCGCGTTGGTTTCAGTACAAGCTGGGTGAAGTGGAAATCCAAACAAGTGTTTATAAACTGGGTACTCTAAGAAGACTGGGACGTTGCCGTGTCGTTACGCCAAGTGATATCGTGAAAATTGAAGTCACCAAGAAGAAAAAGGGGCGCGTTAGGGTATCTGACAACTAATTTGTTCAATGCATCATGAAGGTCATCGCAAAATGATGTCGAAGCAGTTGGAGGGCCATAGCATGTGCAAAAAGTAACATCTCTGTTGTCGAGTACAACGCGCGCTCAAACAAGTTCAAGTGGTGTTTCTATGGCAACTTCGTTCGAAGTGAGCGTTTCAGCAACTGCAATTAAGACACCTCCACCTGATCGCATACCACGATCGCAGCGATAGCATGAATACAGTTTCTCACAATCAAAAATTTCGCTATTTTTTATCCGAGCAGAGAGCCATGTTTTAGTGAGACATACGATGTCAGCAGTGCATGAATCAATCAGTGAGGACACTGCAGCACGCTTATTTAGTAGACTTCGCACGTTAGTGAAAAAAAAAAAACAGATATGGTGTTATTAGATTGCGCATGTGCTAGCTATGTCGAACCATTTCCTTCGATACCTTGACGCGACCGAACTGAAGAGCGTGCTGCACGTGGCATGTTGACTTCGCACACATTGTCAGTGGTAGAACAGTAAACGTAGCACTTCTTGTTCAAAAATAACTTATTTAGCCGTATTGAGTATGTCTGGCCCGATGCCTTAGCAAAATCAAGCAGCTTTTTCCTAGACTGGCGCGTTGCTCGGCAAAAATCTTCGCCCACAGATACCCCGCTAGATTTCAGATTAGATTTTAGTGCCAGAATTTTATCCTTTAGTTTTGAGCAAGAAAATTTCATTATAATCGGGCGAGTCTTCTTAGCAGTATACGAGCCAAGTCGGTGGGCTCTACATACCATATTCTCGGGGGCCTCAAACTTAAGATGATGAGATAAAAATTCACATACCAATTTTTTGGACGGCGCTTATGTTTCTGACGTAGTGTCAGAAATACCATAAAATATTAAGTTACCCCGGCGGGAGCGATCTTCTAGATCATCGAGATGTGTCAGGAGGGAGGCATTTTCAGCTTTAACGGCGTGAGCTACAACTGCAGGTATGTCAGCTGACGACGGGTTAAGCTCAAGTGATTCAACAAGCGATTCAACTGTCTTTAATCTAGTGGTTAAATCGGACACTTGATTAGTTAATTGAGCTTGCTTTTCTTTTAATTCGGCGAGACCACTCTTTACCTCTGTGTGTCGTGAATCTATTTTTGCTGAAAGGGCAGAAATGTCTGCAAGAAGTTCTTTGTACTGCGTGTCAGTTGCGGGTCCCGGATTAAGTTCAACGTCACCACATAGGATGAGTAGCCTTGCAACAAACGCACATTCACACAGTGAGGCAAAAAATACGCTTGGGCACGGGAAAAGCAGCAGACAGACGTTACTCGTACGTTTAGAATAAAGAGCTGGAGCTTCACAGACCTGCATGAAGAAGCAAAAAGGGTTTAGCGGCGACTGCATGGTTGCCGCTATCCCGTGCCCACTGAAAGTGGCCGGTCAAAGGCACCTGCTTAAGTAGAGCCAGAAGGAAGGTGTCGCTCCTTGCGGCTGTGAAACCGTGTGCAAAGGTATGAAGATGGCGCCCTGGATTACTTGCTGGCACCAAAGATCTTGACTTGCCTCAGATAGCAGGACTGGCAGCGGTGTCGGTGAGTCAATATAGATGAACACTGGTGAAACCGCACATGCGCAGGTCGAGGGATACAGCCATGCTCTAAGAAGCACGATGAACTGCATGAAGAAGCAAAAAGGGTTTAGTGGTGACTGCATGGTTGCCGCTATGCCGTGCCCACAGACAGTTGAAGGTCCTCGCTCGCTGAGCGCCAGAGCTCCCGAAGGACTGTGCTCCCCGGGTGGTGAGGCACTAATAAAGGTCTGGCTCGTCCCAGGACCAGGTGGAACAGAAGGAGGCTGCGAATCACGTCGGGATGCTGCGCGTGCCTTGGCCCCCTGCTTCGCGTGCCTTGTTGATGTGGTTGCGGAAGTCTCTGACTATAAGAAAAGAGGCCAATCACTGGGGGCACTGACGGCTCTCCTGGGTGACGGGAGCCACCAGGCTACCACCTACGAAACAGGCACGGCCAGACGTACGTAGCGATAGCACCCACCACACAGTGGGCATTGCTTGATTTTCTGCATGATGTGGATTGCGTGCTCCTGCTGAAGTTGGTGGACCAGAGACTGCCTCTGAGAGGTCCAAGTGGCGCCTCTATACGATGCCCGGTAGCCGGCCTTGTAACATCGAACGATGTGCCGGAAATGAAACAAACAGGGTGAGAGCATGTCCCTCCCGAAGCAGCTGCCTTGCAGAAGATGAGGCCGGCGGTGCTTGAGACGGTCAAGGTGGAGAATGAACAATGACAGCTCGGAGCTCGTCATGGGGGAAGAGACCAAAGCACCCGAGGCCAAGGACTCGCTTGGAGTCCGTCCTCCTCGCCTTGGTCATGATGCGGTGGACATGTGACTGCACCAGCCTGAGTGGTCTCCCTGGCCTAACTCGCACACTGGTTCCGACGGGTTCCTGGTGTCCTTGTGTGGTCCCATATCCACCTCTTCATGGCTAAGAACTCAGTCGAAGTCTGTCTTCTTCGACTTAGCCATGATGAGGTGGACATGGAACAGCACCAGGACACCAGGAACCCGTGGACAGCATGGAGCCAGTCACGCTAAGGAGACTACCCAGGCCAGTCCGGGGAGGAGGCTGGTGGCTTCGACAGCAGGTGTTGTCGAACATGCTGGCAGACAGCAAGATGAGACCGAAACCGCTTGCCCACCCACTACCAAGACCTTGGTCCTGGCCAGATCAGGCCCAGGGACGAGTGCCAGTGCAGGAGTCGGCAGGCACCCGGTGCAGGCAGATCCAGGAAACAGAGTATGAGCCTAAGTCCAATGGCTCATACCCTCGAAGGGCAGCGGGTGGAGCCTCCGACAGTTAGGCGCCTGGAAGCAGGGCTTGAAACGAGCCGTTTAACGACCCAAGTTACACCTGAGACCTGCAGAAGTCCCCAGCACTTGGGTAAGAACGGCTTCGATCTGTTTCTTAGCTGATAGGCCGAGATGCGATCATATCTTCATCCAAAAGGCCATGTATAATTTCGCAACGCCCTCTTTGCGGCGTTCCAAGCGCTTGCGTTTCTAGTTTGCTTTCCTTCCACTCTCCTGTGGTGACGGTGCCTTCGAAACGTCACGCGTGTCTCCTTTCATTCTACGCCTCAAGACAACCGTCCCGTCGTCCCCGCCAATGTATATTGTGACGTCACAGTTAAGGGCCGACATTTATTGAACCTGAGAGACACGTCGAAGGACTATCGGCCCAGTCCACTATGATGATGTGACTACTCTCACGAATAAGTAGAGAAGCACACACATGATGATGGTGATAATGCACAGATGGTGAAGAAGTGCTCAATAAATGCCCACACTAATTTCCTCCGCGCGAGAGCGGCCATCCTGGCCGCATCCTAGAGGTACGCGGAACGGCGCGTAAAGGGCTTCATACGAGAAACGCGAACCACTTCTGTAGAGCGGAAACGGCGGTCAGTTGAGGCAACAACGGGGGTCACACGATAATTAACCGGAGAAGTAATTTCCAGGACCGTGTATAGGCCAGTAAAGCGGAACCGAAACTTCTCGCACAACCCAGGAGTGCGAACTGGTGTACATAGAAGCACTTCATCGTAGGGCTGGTAGAAAACTACGCGATGAGATGCGTCATAATGATGCTTGCGATCTTGTTGTCTGGCTTCGGTGTTGAAGCGGGCACGCTGGCGACAATGTTCAAGGCGGGAAACATATTCTTCGCAGGAAGATGGAGATAGACTGACAGGGGCAGAAAAGAAAGAAACGTCAAGAAAAGAACTGGGCGAACGGCCATAAACAAGGTAGAATCGCGAGTGACCGGTCGTGCCTTGAACGGCGGTGTTATACGCAAAGGTGACGAATGGGAAAATTGCATCCCAGATTCTCTGATCTGGTTGAATATAGGAGGCTATCATGTCAGAGAGCGTACGATGAAACCGCTCAGTCAGGCCGTTGATCTGACGACGGTAACCTGAAGTAGTGTTGTGAGTTGTGCCAGAGGCTCTGAGTACTTCGCCTACCAGTTCCAAAAGAAATGTCGTTCCGCGGTCCCTCAGAAGGACACGAGGAGCGCCCTGACTCAGGATTATGACTTGAAGAATGAAGGTAGCAAATTTGGAAGCAGATGCAGAACTTACGCAAGCTGTTTCGGCATAGCGCCTGAGGTGGTCGACTGCTGTAACTATCCATCGACTACCAACTGGAATCATGGGAAGTGGCCCGTAGCGATCAATGCCAAAAACCTCGAACGGTACCGCAGGACACGAGACCGGTAGTAGCTGCGCGGCAGGAGCTGATGTTGACCACTTTCGATGCTGACTAATGACGCAGGAAGATAGGTATCTCGTCACACTGGTAGACAGGCCAGGCCAGTAGAAGCGGATTCTTATGCGGTCGTAAGTTTTCTGAATGCCAAGGTGGCCAGCAGTTAAATCGTCATGTAAGGCCTGAAGGACACGAGCACGAAGGCAGCGAGGCAGTACGGGCACCCCGCGTTGTCCGTCAGGGTGATGGATATGGCGGTACAGCACAGAATTGTGTAGTTTGAATTGTGTCAGCTGTCGATTGAGCCTGGCGTTAGTTGGGCGCGAAGCTCCACGACGGCCGTCTATACTACGCCGACAGTACGAATCGGCGAGTTGTTGAGACGAAAATGATTCATGGTCGTCCGAAGTAAGATGGTCAAGAGTGACGAAGGGCAAAATCGCCGTTGAAGAGACGTGAGGGATTGCGTCACTGGAGGTGGTTGCGGAGTCATTGATGAGTGCGGCTGTAAGAAGCGGGCAGCGAGAAAGAGCGTCTGGGCCGGGGAGCTTTTTACCAGAACTGTAGGTGATCTCAAAGTCATATTCTTGCAGACGAAGAATCTAGCGACCAAGACGTCCTCACAAGTTCTTGAGTGTTGAGAGCCAACATAAGGCGTGATGGTCCGTAACCATGGTAAAATGCCGGCCATGGAGACAAGGGCGAAAGTTCTGGACGGACCAAACAAAAGCTAGGCATTCCTGCTCGGTGATGGTGTAGTTCTTCTCGGCAGGTGTGAGTACGCGGCTTGCATATGCAACGACTCTCTCAGCAAAGAGGTGTCTCGCTGGAGGAAGACAGCACCAATGTCATGACCGCTAGTGTCCGTAATCGTCCATCGTCCGTGTGCAAGATTGTGGCTGCAGTCACATCAAAATGACACAGGACAGGTTCAGATGTGAGGGCGCCCTTCAGCTCGTCAAAGGCAGATTCAGATTCCGGTTACCACACGAAGCGAGCACGAGAACGAAGTAGGTTGTGTAAAGGAGCAGCTATAGAGGCGAACTCGCGTAGAAATTGGCGGAAATAGCAAGCGATGCCAAGGAAACTGCGTAGTTCTTTTGTCTTTTCTGGTCGAGGAAAGCAAAGAACGGCCGAAATTTTGTCGGCATCAGGTCGAATACCATCTTTGCGCACAATGTGACCTAACACCTTGATCGCCTTGCTTACAAAACGGCACTTTTTGGTGTTGAGCTGAAGACCAGTGTTAGCGAGGCATGTGAGAACTTCGTCCAGACATTGCAGGTACTGGGCAAATGTCGATGAATAAATAACAATATCGTCCATACAGCATAAGCATGTTTTCCACTTCCGGACGCGCAGAACAGTGTCAATCATGCGCTCCAAAGTTGCGGGAGCATTGCAGAGACCGAAGGGCATGACGTTCAACTCGTAAAGGCCATCTGGGGTTGCTAACGCTGTCTTTTCTTTGTCGTCTTCTTGCATCGGAATTTGCCAGTAACCTGAACGCAGATCAAGGCTGGAGAAGTACTCGGCACCTTGCAGAGAATGGAGGGTATTGTCAATGCGAGGCATAGGGTATACATCTTTGCGCGTAATCTTGTTGAGCGCTCGGTAATGGACACAAAATCGCACGGAGCCATCTTTCTTTTTGACCGAAACGATGGGAGACGACCAAGAGCTAGCAGAGGGGCGGATTATATCACGTTGCAGCATGTCGGCGACGTTTTCCTCAATAATCTTGCACTCGGCTAGAGACACCCGATACGGCCGGTGGCGTACGATGGATCTGCCATCAGTCTGAATGCGATGCGTTTTGACGGACGTCTAGCCCAATGTCGAAGAATGGGCGTCGAATGAAGTTGCATGCCTCTTCAACAAACTAAGTAACGTGGCGTCTGTCAAGGGGTCAAGTCGGGGCTGATTACGGCTGCAAGAACGGAGGTGGAGGGAGAATGTCCAGCATGAGTAATTTCAGGGGTAGCCGCCTTAAGGGGGACGACACAGAGAGGCTCGGAAGCAACAACGCAAGCCAAAGTGGCACCTTTAGGAAGGTGAATTTTCTCGGGTGTTGTGTTCATTGGGGCGAGAAGCGCAGAACCCTTGGTAAATCTAACTAGGCCTCATACAATGGCTATCCCTTTTCTCAAACAACGCGTAGAAGGTAACACTAACGCATCTCCATGGTCGATGACGTCGGGCGTGATGGTCAGAATTTGCTGAAAGCCTGGAAGGAGCTCGGTATCTTCTGCAGCGAGCAGACGAAGTAGCTGGTACTGTTCATAGCGAAGAGAATAATTGGTGTCGGTCATATGTACGATACGTTTCCCACAACATATAGCAGCAGAAGCAGAGGCAAGGAAATCCCATCCTAAAATGAGCTGGTGGGAACATGGTGACAGCACAGCAAACTGTCTGTGGTGGATAATGCCGTCGATCATTACACCCACAGTACAAAACGCGGAAGGGCGGATAGAGTCCCCTTGAGCGGCAACCAGCAGTGGTCCATCGTAAGGCGTTCTAACTTTTCTGAGACGCTTACACAAATCAGCATGTATAACAGATAACGTGGCACCAGTGTCCACCAATGCTTCAACTTGCACACCCTCAATGAACACAGACATCATATTACAAGGGCACGCTGGAGAAATTGTAGTAATGTCGGTAAATGCTGTTTTTTCGCCGAAAACTGCATTACTTAGTTTTCCGGGTGACAGTCAGAGGTGAACGTGGCAGGCCGGAGCGGTGACGAGGAGCGGCGGAAGGGCAAAGGTGAGCGGCGTGTGGTGCTGCGGTAACCATTCAATGTCTCGGTTTTGTGGGCGGAGATGTGGAACGGCGCGGAGGGGACGCGTAACGCCGGTATTGAGAAGGTACCCCAGCAGAATATGCATGGCGTTCGCTCATGTCGTACCCGCCACGCTCATCTTGTTGGTGCTTGTGGCAACAACGTGATATGTGGCCGTGATAACCACAGTAATAGCATATAGGGCGAGAAGGTCGCCAAGGCGGGTAGTAGGGGCCGCTCGATAAGCTGGGAGATAGTGCGGTCAGATGGGGCAACGCAGGCTCAAATAGTATTGAGGGGACATTGGCCAACAACGTTGAACGGACGCCGGTTGGAGGCGCGGTAGCAACTTGGGCGTATGTTAGCAGAGGCCGAGGAGCAGAAGGGTCAACATGCGCAGAGCAAGGGATGGACGTGAGCTCCTCCTTGATGACGTCGCGCAACGCTGCACCAGAAGGCTGAGGAGGAAGGACCAACGTAGATGAAAAGCCAAGGGACTGAAGTTCCTCTCGGATAATCGCCCGAATCATTACACGCAGGTCAGGGTCAGCCGTAGAACGGTGTTCGCAGTCCTGCTGCAAGCGTACGGACTCGTGCTCGTCGAGGCGCTGGCAGGTCAAGACGATGTCAGCGACTGTACCCGGGTTCCCCACGGCTAGCGCGTTGAAGGCCACAGTCCCAATGCCTTTAAGAATATGACGCACCCTGTCCGACTCAGCCATAGCATCATTGACACGGCTACAGATTGCAAGCTCATCCTCGATGTACGATGTGTAGGACTCACCGGAGTGTTGTTTGCGAGCTCACAGAGTTTTCTTCGCAAGGGTGGAGCGAACCGCCGGCGTTTCAAATATTTGTCGAAGCAGCCGCCTAAAGGTGGTCCAATCGGAGAAATCAATCTCATGATTGAAAAACCAGGTCTTCGCCACACCCGTCCAACGGAACGATGGAACGAGACATGGCGGAGCTTGAGTAGGTCATCCCACCGATTAGCAGAGCTTACGTGCTCGTAATCGTCCAGCCAGTCCTCAACATCTTCACCTCGAAGACCAGCGAACAGATGGGGATCACGCCGGTGGCCACTGATGATCAGAGAAGGTGCGGCTTGCGGTGTTGAGATGGTTACAGTAGAAGCGCCAGGCTCCTCGTCTTGCGACATGCTGGCGGACTGTCGGCACAAGCGGCGACATGAACGAAGCTCCACGGGGTATGCCAGGCATGCAGAGGACGGGGGACCAAGAAGCTCCTCTACCACTTGTGACGTCACGGTTAAGGGCCGACCTTTATAGAGCCTGAGAGACACGGCAAAGGACTATCGGCTCAGTCCACTATGATGATGCGACTACTCGCTCGATGAAGAGGAGCACGCACATGATGATGATAATGTACAGATGATGAAGAAGTGCTCAATAAACACCCACAATATAAAAAACAGAAAGACAAATTGCAGTTCTCCATTCTGGATTGCAGTTCCCTTTGTTGTTGTAATGGGGAGGCCCCGTATAGTCCGCACTCCCATGGAGCGACGTGCCTAAGAGTGACATCCCACATGAGCTTGGCCTTTTGTGCACTATCTTCATCGGTGGTGATTGCCGCCCGCCAGTGACGGTTGCATTTTCGTCTCTGTTCCTGCCGTCGCTCATGGTAGGCGCGTTGCTCCTCTGGGGTCCGGACTATACGCGAATATGAAGGAATTAATATGAGATCAACACAGGTGATACGGAGATGTGTTTGCGTGTCTATGTTCACGATAAACAGCGATCAAAACAATAAATGCGCTTGTACCTTGGTTCTAAATTCTTTATCACCTTTGTTTCATGTGCTGAACAGCTTCCCTGGTTATCCACTTTCACAGAGTGGAATGGCTCATAATTTTAGCTCTAGGACAATATCGAACTGCTTAAGCCATGCACCTACGTTTCGAAAACAAAGCGATGGGTGAGCCAATTCATCCATACAGCCATGGTAGCGGGCCACCTGTCACGGCCTGCATTGTTCACGGCTGACAGAGTGCCACCTGTCATTCACCGTGCCACCTTCGTCAGTGGCACAGTGAATACCACATCAGTCAGAAATATTTTCCAGCGAAGCTGTCTACAGCTAGTATCCAGGGATTTCTTCGTGGCGTAACGGCGACAGAAATATATCTCCATGAACGACTGACACACTCAAATTAAATGGTTCGTACTCGTAAGGCCGAGGCTACAAGCGCTCAACAACGTGAAGCGCGCAGTGCATACATTATTTATAATCACGCACACAACATACCGACAGCTGACGTTTCAATATTGAACAAGATCAAAAGAAGCATCTGAACAACATAATTTAAAATAAGCCGCGCCTGCGCCTCCAGACAATGCGATGCTCATAGCGCTCCCCGCATACGCTTCCCGGTAAAATTATCGTTGTACCAAGTCAGCTTGACTGTGACATACGAATCATGGGATCACGTAGCTGCGCTTTCGTACGTAAAATTATAACCCGCCTAGCAAGTGATTTGCATTGTGATAGTGCTATGGCAAGGCCCCGCATAGTGAGCACTCTTCAAGGACAACGTGCATATGAGGCGCGGCGAATTTCTTTTTTCTGTGTTGCACTTTTCTATGGTCCACAAAGTAGCGGCACAAGCCAAGTTGCAAGCCATCGAAACGTCTTCGGCTAACAATTAGGCAAAGAACATGTGATTGCCACCATGTGAATCATTTCAACCTATGTCGTAATGGGTATTCATTCAAGTTCTCGTTTATAGCGTCAGTGTCCAACTACCCTCACAGCATGGATTGTAGGCAATTTTTTAAAGATCTCAGCAATTCGGTACCGCTGTTGTACACTGCAATTGTACGGTAAAAGTATGCGTGCAGTCGGAAAGTGCTTCAGAGTAAATTTATAAAAGCTTTTTTTCTGAGCCCGAGTTCTCGAACTCAAATATCGGTCGTGGTTACCGCACTTCTACGGGGAAAATAAATGCAGAAATCTGTTGTGCTAGCGCTAGCTTCAAGTTTGCCATATTCCAAGTTATGAGAACCATTCTAACATTGCTTAGTATGGCACCTGTTAATCCACAGAAGTTCCTACAGTCATAAAATTCTCTGTAATCATAGCTCCTCCAGTCTGCCCACCAACCAATAAAACTAAATGTACCCGACAATGAACATATTGACAGCTGTTGACTCGGTGCAAAGTGTGCACGTATCGACGCTCCGCGGTGCGCATGTCATATTGCGTGTTTTCTCGCGCTGTAGGACGCATTTATAGGGCGTTTCCGCTGCAAGTTAGCAAGCGCTGGCATGGCTAAGTGGTAGAGTAGCTAACTCCCGTGAAGCAGTCTTGGGTTTGGCCCTCGCGGGAACTGGGCTTTTTTTCTCATTCCCGGCAACAACTACGACACACACCAGCGGTGGCGGTGGCTGCGGCGTACAGCATCGCCAACCGAAGCGACTATTGGAATGTGCTCATAACAGCTTACACTGTAAAAAAAAGGTCGGTTATGTATTCAAACAAGGCAAAGATGTTGCATGGACAAGACCACTTAAATTGAGTAAACCAGATGAACAAATGAAGCCTCACGGCAGAGACAACGTTTCAAGGAAAAAACTCGTGGGGGTCAAAACGAAGACAAGATCTTACGCAGAGGCTTCCCTTACTTGTCCACTGTTTATAGGTTGAATGCCAAGCCGAACTTATTATTCTCCGTATATTATCAAAAGCTTTTGAGAACGCGCTATGCTTAGGTTTCTCACCCGCTGTGCGAAGAGAAACCAGATTTGTTTTTAGTTATTTGTCGTGTTTGTGAAATGTGTAGTAGGCCTGTTAGGTGAGCTTGCCTTCACCGGCAACTCTTATTTTACTGAGCCAGGCTAGCTTAGTTATTGAATTGATGCTGACTCTTGATTAGCCATGTAAGAGTGACCACGAGAGGTTCACAAAAAATTAAGTGATGTTTCCTCAAAATTGCACTGAACGCTTTTGATCTTTTCAATATTAGTTGCATTTTCTTCTAACAAATTATTGCTGTGAAGAAGCATGCGTAAACGTTGGTAGTGATAATGAAGAAAACAGTCGCAAAGCTGTCAACCACGAAACTAACTTTTCATTGAGTGTACCTGCGCCAACAAAATCAAGTTAAACGCAAAGCACAACGATAGTGGCGAACACAGCCAGCGATTGTCGAAATCTCATCTGCGAAATAAAAGCGTCGGCTTTTATACATGACTCATCAAAGCTTCCAGAATAACCGCTGGTGCCCGCGTGTCTTCCAGAAAGTACTACACCATTCGCTTAGCTCATAGAATCAGATTACACTATGTTGGGAGACAACAGACAGCGGATAAAGCCATCGATAACTTTCGAGAAACTACCGACACATGCAGACGCGTCCTAGACTGACCGATAACGTTTAATCTTTGTTAGCTGGTGAAAGAACGGTCACCCGAGAAAGATAAACAATACGACAGATTTCGTGCGTTGTCAAATAGGGAGCTTGCTACCTAGTTACTGCTCTTGTAGGCACATTCTAATGACTACAAAATAAACAAGTCGAGATTCAACATGTTACATTGGCGTTTGTCATAAAACGGTCATAAAAAAATTAAGCTTCTATGCTAAATTTTAGTGTTCCTGCTTGGTTTAATACTAAGCTTTAGACTGCGGCTTTCCTGTATTAGGTACATATCCTTCCTTGTGGTAAACTTGCAGATAGTTCGTGGTGAGGCATAGAGTTCAAGAGGACCTGTTGCAATTGTGGTGACCGTTGAGCTTCTTATGTCTTGGCGTAAGCAGCTTGCCAACCAGAAACCTATTTTCTTTCTGCTTTTCCGAACAGAGAAATGATGAAGCTATGACGAAGCTGCAAACAATAAATATTGAAACAAAATTTAGTCCAATAAATACCAAATTATGGTTTTAGGGGATGTGTTCAGAAACATACCTTGTGAGGATAGTGGCCCTTAAGGTTACTTCTAGCAGTGATATATTCACTGTTGACTTGTACGTCAAAAAACAGGTCCAAAAGGGGGAACACATATGAGCAGCGTCATGGAAGTTGAGGTTGAAAGAGCCTCGATTATTACGTTGAAAGCGTGGGGGAGTCCGTGAGTCATGTCTGACTAACAACACTGCGCACAACGCCGCATTGCAAAAAAGCACTCACACAACACTCTTTCGCGTGTGCATTTCTTTCGATGATGACGATGTGTGGTGTTTTATGGCGCAAGCGCCAGGTATGGCCAAAGAGCGCCATGACAAGAGGTAATCTTATCGATGAATCGCGGATGGCGTGGACAATGAATTCCTTGGGGTAGATGTGACATGGCTGTAAAAAGGCCTAAAGCCTGTCGCTGTAAGTGGCGCAAAACTTTCTGGTACTAAAATAACGGCACAGACTAGGTAGTGACGTGGGCTATGGCAATTGGCTTCCGTTAAAAAATGACGCAACAAAACACAACAGTGACATAGAGCTACAAGAGAGCTCTTGAATACAAGGGCTGTTAATGATGTACTAAAAATGATTGTGCCAAATTATGTGCCAAATGATTTTCAGGGTGTCAGTTCCAGCTAAAAACTCTAAGACTATCTCCAGGTTAAGAAGCGGTTCATTGCTAGGAAAAAATGCCAGGTGAAGAGGTATTTTCGCGATAAGCAGAAAGGAAAGACTTTTTCCTCTTGGCCTCTATTGCAGGGCATTGAATAAGCACACGGAGTAGTTTGAGAATATTGCCGCACCTAATACAAGTCGGAGGATCCCCCCCCCCCCCCCCGAGTCAAGAGGTAAGCGTGAGTACCGTACGTGTGCTACTCTTAATTTGCAAACAAGTACATCCTTGTACCGTGCTGTTTTCTCAGTTATCCAGTTGCAGAGTTTTGGTTTTATCGTCTGTAGCATATACAATGCTTGGGCATACCGCTGCTTATGCCCATGATTTCTCAGTTTTCGGCGTAGAGAAGACTTTACGTCTGTGCCAGCGATGGGTTCATTACCATTTGTTTCGCTAAAACTCACTGCCGTAGTGTTTTCGTCAGCAGCTACGTTGCTTTTTATACCTTTGTGGCTAGGTACCCAGCCTAAGACAATCACTTGGTTGCACATATGTGGGGAGCACAACATGCTGCACAGTTCATTCAAAACGGAGTTCTTATGTTTTCTTAAACTAACTATGGCTCTCACGACACTTAATGAGTCTTGAGACCATAGCGACATTCTTGAGGCTTATGTGTTGAATAGCCGAAAATATAGCGTATGCTTCCGCTGTAAAGAAACTGGTCAGTGGATTTAGTGCCCCAGATGTCGAAAATGAAGGTCCGAGATCTGTGTAAGGAACACCAGCAGGAGTCTTCGAAGTACCTGTGTAAAATTCACCACAGGTTTCCACAGACTTCCCCTTAAGTTCAAAAAATGCGAATGTATGTGTGCCGCAGGTGCTCGTTTCGCTTTTCTAAGGAAGAGATGTCACATTGGATAGTCTGCCACTCTCAAGGTGATGGAAGCTGCGTAGGAGCCATTAGGGCATTCTCTAAAAGAGAGACCCCAGTTTTTTCTGAGAGTGCTTCCAACCGGAAGGACAGAGGAGGCCAAGTGGCTGGCTGGTTACTCTACATCCTGGCAGTGGACAAGTCGCGAATATTAAAATGACATGGATGTTCTATATATGATTTAACCTTCAGGGCGTAGGAGAAAGTTACATATGTCCTTTTTAAATGCAGAGACCAATCGTTGGATTCAACGTACAGGCTTTCTACAGGACTAGTCCTGAAAGCACCTGTAGCAAAACGGATACCCAAGTGGTGAATCGAATCTTGCATCTTCAAGCCACTAGGCGTAGCAGAGTTATAGACTATGGGTCCATAGGCAAGACGTTACGTTATCAGACTTTTATACAAGCTCAAGAAGCAAATTGTGTCACTTACTCAGGATGGGCGTGACAAGAACTTCAGTAGACTTATGGTCTTGATGCACTTCGCTTTTAGACATTTCAAGTGGGGGATCAATGTTAATTTATAGTGTAAAATGTGGCCCAAATATTTATGTTCATGGCTCACAGGCAGCTGTTGTCGATTAAGATAAATAGTAATTATGAGGTTTTACGTGCCTAAACCAATTTCTGATTATGAGGCACGCCGTAGTGGAGGACTCCGGAAATTTCGAGCACCTGGGGTTCTTTAACGTGCACTTAAATCTAAGTACCACGGGCGTTTTCCCATTTCGCCCCCATCTAAATGCGGCCGCCGTTGCCGGGATTTGATCCCGTGACCTCCTGCTCAGAAGCCCAACACCATAGTCACTGAGCAACCACGGCGGGTGATTAAGATAAATAGCGCGGTCGGGTGATATACTTCCCTTGTTCAAGAAGAGAACACATGTGCTTTTTTGCGGGTTTAATTTAAACGCATTCTCGTCAGCCCACTTTGACAATTTGTTTAGCCCAAGCTTAGCGTGTCGCTGACAGATCGAAATACTATGTGGTTTAAAACGTATTTGTGCGTCATCCACATACACAGAATAAAACATTGGTCGTAGTATGATAGTATGGAGTGAGTTCATTTTTACAACAAATAGAGTGCAGCTAAGCACACCACGCTGTGGTACGCCCGTATTTTGTGTAAATATATGAGACAGCACATTACCATCTCTAACAAGCAACGTGCGGATAGACAGGTAAATTTCTATGACATTCAGAAAATTACCTTTGATTCCCGTTTCAGCCAGGTCACGGAGGATTCGAAAGTGCCACGTGGTGTCATATGCCTTCTCTATGTCAATAAATGCTGACAAGAAGAACTTGTTATGCACAAAAGCATCCCGAATATTAGTATCGATGCGGACAGCGTGATCAGCTGTAGATATACCTTCCCTGAAAGCAGACTGTAGGGGGTCTATTAGTTTGTTACTTTCAAGAAAATGAAGGAGGCGCTGGTTAACCGTTTTCTCGAACAATTTACATAGGCAGCTTGTCAAGGCTGCAGACCTCTAAGTGCTGACTGAAGTTGGGTGCTTGCCGTCTTTTATTATTGAAATGATTATTGCTTCTTTCCAGGCGAGTGGAAGGCAGTCGGCAAAGAACACGGAGTTAAGAGGAAGCTTTAGCTTAGGCCAAACTCCGACGCGGCCTCTTCAAATGCATGTAAACCGCAAAAACGTTTTTCTGAGATAACCCCTGGACCTATTTTAAGGAAATGTTTTGCATTTGAGAGAGAAAGTTATATTCTAGTGACTCTTAGAAGCGGAATTTCGACTTAGGGCTTGAATTTTGTTAAAGAGCTCTTGAAATATTCAACAGTTTGAAAAAAATAGACGCAAGAAGTTTACGAATCCATAGCTCTGCATCAAAAACAGATATTGTAGTTCTGTAAACAGCATCCATTAGATCATTAAAAGCGGACAAATTCGATGTGCCATTTTAGATCTTACGTGAATTTGTTACGTTAGTTACAAGGGTTCTACAAAATTTGTATTTCCATATTGCTAAATTTTTATATTCATGTGTAACATATCAATTTTGCCCGCTTTAGATGTACTATTAGATGCAATTCACAGAATCGTACAATCATTTTTCGTTGTTGAGTTACAGAGCTGTAATTTGATAGTTTCCATTTCGGAAAATTTTTGATTTTTACCACTTTTTAATAAAGTATTGACGACCTAACTCAAACATTCGAAGCCAGCAGTCACTAGGTTTTAAGTTTTTCATTTAAATGCAACAACCTCGTTAAATTTGGTGCAGTGATTGCCGAGAAAAACGAATTCTCCTTTTTGATGTATTTAGATTGTGGCAACAGAGCTAAAGCTTCCTCTTAAATAGTTACAGTAGTGTTTTGTGGGTCTCAGGGTGTGGGTGTTTGATAATTTCATACAGCATTCTGTCGCTTCCTGGAGCGGTCTTGTTACAGCCATTTAGTAAGGTCTCAAATTCCGCGATGGTAAATGGACGGTTGTAACGTTTGTTTCTATTTCCTTTCCAATCCAGATGGCAGTCGCTCCGCTTGTTGCCGGTATCTCAGAAACGAATCTGAGTAGTGGGTTGAATTAGAGAGCTTTTCAAATTCTGCCCCTAGAGAAGCTTAGTCGAAAAGTGTCTCTCCTTGTGTGGTAAAGTAATGGTAGAGGATGAGCTTCTGGGCCTTTTATTTTGCTTACCCTGTTCCAGGTTTTTTATTCGTATGTGTAGGAAATAATGCCGGAGATGTATTTTTGCCAGCTGTCCCTTTTGGCAAAGCGGCGCGTTCTTTACCTTCTGACTTTATTTTCTTGAAGCTTATCAAGTTCTCCGCAGTTCGGTAGTCGCGAAGGTTACTCCAAGCCTTATTTTGATTTTTGCGAGCTTCCTTACACTCCTCATTCCACCAGGGAATACACCGTTTAGAGAGTGGTCCATTAGCTTCAGGGATACATATTGACACAGCATCAGTTGTAAACACCATCAAATATGACACTGTGTCATCGATAGGGAGAGTACGGATGTCATCCCAGGTCAAATTTGTCTGCTCTTAGTATCGTTCCCAGGGGCGCAGTCGACTTTCCAACGGGACAGATGTGGAGGGCACTCACCGTCTTTTGTTAGTTTTAAGACTATTGGGAAATGGCCACTTCCGCATAGGTTTTTCATCACTCCACGTATGGCACGAGAGCACTAGATGTGATGTTTAAATCTATAGATGAGAACGTTTTGTTTGCCACGCTGTAGAATGTGTGCTCTTTCTTATTTAGTAAGCATGCACTTGTGGTGAAGAGGAAGTTTTCTAATAAGCGCCCTCTCGCAACACCACAAGAATCTCCTCAGAGGAGGTTATGTGCATTTTAATCGCCTACTATAATGTAAGGTTCGGTGAGTTCTTTGATAAGACTCTGGAATTCGGCTTTGGAAAGTTGATAGCTGGGAGGGATGTCAAGAGAACACTGAAATTGTTAGTAGGTTGTCAAACAGTAAGGCGCTGCTTGCAACTGCTTCAAGGGGCAGTTGTAACTTTAAATGCTGGCAGGCGATACCCTTGTCTACTATTATCACCACACCACCCGACGAGGCGAGTGAATCCTTGCAATCTTTGCGGTAAATCGCATACCACAGCAAGATGTTCGTGTGCGTAGAATGGAGCGGTGTTTCTAGCACACGCAGGACCCTTGCATTAAATTTATGTGGGAATTCCTTTATATCATCAGGATTTCTGAGCAGGCCTCTCGCATTTCAGCGTATTGTGTGTGTCGCCATATTGGAAGTGTTTTGGGATGTCTGTCAAGAAAGATTCGTTAAGTCAGCTCACGAGACATTCTAGGCACCGTGATGCGAGATTTTTCTTTTTTCTTCGCCCGCTCCACGGAGCTACGTCGTTCCTTCGGCGTCTGAGATGCAGGAGTAGTGCTGCTTGCGTCCATTGCCTCTTCAGAGGCGTTGGATGACGCCCGCTCAGCGGTCACACTACGGGTTTTTCCGGGCTTGTCTGTGGGGGCAGCGGCACTGGGACGTGCAGTCCTAGAGGTGTGCCGGTCATTCTTGGCTAGAGGCGGAGCATAGCTTGCTGCTTCTGCCAGGGAGGCTGATGGCGTGACCGTCGTCACACTCCGTGTAACTTGGGCAGCCGCCGAGGCGGTGTCCTTTCAGTGGTGTCCTTGTATGTGCTGTGGTTAGTCAAGCCATTAGATGACACTTGTTTCAGTCAGATACTAGTAATAAACACAGCCAATTTATTGTGCCTCAACTTCAATAATATTAAAGTATCCCCGGATGTACATTCGCAACTAATGTGCAGCGAAATTCTCCCATTGGATCATTTATACAGAAACAGCCAAAACTGTTTTTATTTATGTAGTACTCCGTGTTATGAATTTGAGTAGCGTGGCAGAAAAACCACAGCGTCGTTTAAATTGGCTCTGAAAAGCAATAAACATATAATTATTCCTATTTTCTGCAAATTACATAATTTAATTACACAATTACACAATTTACAGAATTACACAATTTAGGAAATAACTTTGGAATCCACAAGATGCACTTCTGAATAGCTGGAAGTCTTGCGACATTAAGAAATGAGTACAGGAATCTGCTTTCTGCACTTGCAATGCGAAGACATTCCAAAATAAAAGTACAAAGCCATACTTTTTTACTAATCAATGCGCGCACCCACAGGCTGCAAGGTTAATCAGCTTTCGTGTAGTAGTCTCCAAACGAACTGCGCTTGGTTCCAGGGATGAATTTTTATACTAGCTAGCACCTTTTTAAGAGCAACACGTCATTATGCAGCCAGACATGGCAGATCTATAATGACGGAGTACCATTGAAACGGCGCGAAGTTATGTCAGTGAACCCACGCTGCTGATCGAATTGAATGTCTTCAAACACGTTCGATTGCGGGCGGTAATCGAAAGCTCGACATATAAGATGGCTAAGATATTGTTATCAAAAGAAAACGCCTTAGAAATGAACCTACGCGATGCTGCTCAAAAGAAACGACCGCCCCATTTGGTAATATTACCGTCGTGCAATTCGAATCAGCAAATGGCCCTGACTCCAATCGATACCGATAGATTGCTCCATATCGAACGTCAGTGGGGTCTCAAAAAGCTGATTCAATTAATAAAGCAGTGACTTCTATAACAAAACCCCAAATAAAAGCACTTGCCTACTCGCTTTATAAAAAAAAACGTATCTTGACTACGTTTGTCGCATACCATACACCAGTAGCGCGAGAGTCAACCATGCCACTGCCCTCGATGCCAGATGCTCCCTCATTTAGAGGGCTGCGGGAGACGGGAGAAAGTGGGTGCATTTGGGGTGCGTGTTCAGATGCTTGTCGCTTTTTAGACGTGTTTTTGCCGCGTATGCTAAGCTGTTTGCTGAAGACGTGTTCCTACGCATCTGCTGAGAGGAATGTACAAAGATTATTCGTCCGAGTGGCACTACCTTTGTTGGCTGCATCAAAAACCAGTGATAAAGGAAGCCGCTATCGCAAGAGCCCCGCGATGGACGTTCACGGAGACACTTGTGCTCGTGTGGCCTGCGTTCGCTGCACAAGTTTCCTGCGGCGCCTGAGAAACGACACCGTAGGACAATGACTTAAAATAGAAAAATACTTCGTGCCCAGCAAGCTTGCTCGGTTGGTACTTGCTTTGTTGCAGACATCACGCGATAGCATGCGTGTTGCCTTCCCGAGCTGTGGGCCGGTGATAAGAGCGTAACAGTGCCGATTGCGGCATTTCGGCGCTTTTGTTTTGGGTCTGGTCGGTTTACATCCCGGACGGAAAGCCCACGCAGGTCGACCCATATTCAAAACTGCCTTTTGGGAGAGAAAAATTTCAGGCCGAGCTATTCATATGGTGGCGGATTACTCAGCGAAGGCTGTTGATCGCAGACCGAGCGACAGTGGCCAAACTCCGCGACCAGAGACATTCTCTTGAATTTGGAACTCGCCCCGGTGAAAGTCGAAGGAGGTGCAACTGACGCCCGTGCCACTTCATTTATTTATTTATTATTTATTTTACAATACTGCAGTCCCTCGTCGGGCCCATGCAGGAGTGGTTACAACATGAAATACAGTACAAAAAAATAAAGTGAAACTAGTGTAGCCAAAACAAAGAGCATTAGCACACACAAAAATGAACATACTCAATAAATACATACACTGTTTAAATGAGCGGTCCGGGAAGCAGGAGAAACAGCGTTTACCATAAGAATGCATCTACAGAGGCTGCATATGAAATACAGGTAATATCACCATTCGAATTCCAGATTCCCATTCTGTCAATAAATGCGTTGGCAGATGGGCAATTTGCGGCTCTAGAGGGTAGTATGTCTCAATGGGAAATGGCGTGTGGGAATAAAGAGTATTTGTGAACGTTATTATGGCTGGGATGGTGTCGTATTCATTTATTATGGTTGGTTCGGGCAGCAAGTCTGCATGGCGCTTGAATGTATGTTGCTTGTGGCATTCGATAGGAGCCGTGATAAAGCAAGTATAGAAATCTTAATCTGGAAATCATCCTACGTTGAGCCAGTGATTGAACGTTAGCCTTGACGCGCAGGTTCGTAATGCTCGTTTGACGTGCATATTGTGAATATATAAATCTCAATGGTAAGTTCTGTATGCGTTCTAGTTTCTCGGTTAAATACTTCAGGTGCGGGGCCCAAATAATGTCAGCCTACTCTAAAGCGCGTCGAATGAGGGTTCTGTATGCGTTTAATTTAACACTAGGAGGTGCGTTTCTAAGTTTTCTTCTCAAGAAATGTAGTTTATCTAGGGCCTTGTCATATATGTTGTTTATATGAGTTTCCCAATTTATTTTCGCTGTAAGAGTGACCCCGAGATATGTGACCTCCTCGTATTTTCTTAGTGGTATATTGTTTATTGTGTATGTAAACTGAAGCGCATTTTTCTTGTGTGTGAAGGAGATACTGGTACTTTTTTATGCATTCAATTTCATCCCCCAAATCTTGCACCAATTTTGTATAGCAGCTAACGAATCATTTAGTTTTACCTGATCCTCTCTGGTATTCACTGTTGTGTACACTACGCAATCACCGGCGAATAGGCGCATTTGAATAGGCGGCTGAACGCATGAACGAATATCATTGATGTAGATCAGAAACAGGAGGGGCGCAAGAACAGAGCCTTGTGGAACACCGGAAAAAAGGTTGATGTAATCAGACATAATATCATTCACAGCTACGCATTGCTTTCTGTTTTGGAGATAGCTCTTGATCCATGATACTGTTTTCTCGTGTACACCAATGGCGATTAGTTTAGTAATAAGATCTGGATGAGGAACAACATCAAAGGCCTTTGAAAAATCTAAGAAAATGGAATCTATTTGGCTTCTGTTATTTATTGCGGTAGCTACATCATGAGTTAACTCAGCTAACTGAGTAATAGTACTTAGACCTGAACGGAATCCACGTTGCCGGTTGTATAGTAGGTTATTATTCCCTAAGTGCAATATTATGGCCTTATAAATAAATTGGTCGAACAATATACTGTATGCGCCTGTTAATGAAACAGGTATATAGTTACTTACGTCGAGTTTAGACCCAGATTTGTGCACAGGTATTACTTTGGCCCTTCGCCGGTCGTCAGGTATCAGTCAAGTTTGCAAAGATCGCCTGTAAATTACGTATAAGTATTTAGACGTCCAAACTGCATGTTTTTGCAAAAATGCATTTGATATAAGATCAGGGCCACAGGGTTTCTTTACATCCAGTTTTTGTAAGAGCCGAAAAATTCGTTGTTGGCCGATATCTATTTCAGGCATTGGATTCTCGAACTGATAGCGTGAAGAGGGCCGGGCACGTTAAAGGTAGTTCTGTCAAATACAGATTGAAAAAATTCATCAAATTTGCTTGCTATGATGTTAGGCTGAACAACCGTCTCGTTCGAAATAGTAATCCGCGATACGGTATGCCGCTGCCTCGATAGGTAGCGCCAGAATTTTTGTGGTTTATTCGTCATGTAAGAA
This sequence comes from Dermacentor andersoni, assembly GCF_023375885.2. NCBI lineage: Eukaryota > Metazoa > Arthropoda > Arachnida > Ixodida > Ixodidae > Dermacentor > Dermacentor andersoni. The sequence goes on along the minus strand of NC_092819.1, from coordinate 153,307,506 downwards.
GGCAAAGTAACAGTGAATTCGAGGCTGTGTCCGCTTGGACACCGCCTCGAAAGAGCTAGATTGATGCTGACGAGCGGGCTCTAGTGCGCTATCTAAATCGGTCGCTTGCACGCGACACCGACGATTAGACTCTCTCATCTGCTATCCCTGACGTTCTTCGGAAGCAAAGTCACTCGCCGCATTCTGCACTTTTGCACAGTCACGTTGTCGTTGGTTATACTCGCGTCTCTGCTGTCGGCGCCTCTCTTGTTACTCGGTTTTTCTTCGGCCGTGCACACAATGCGTGGTCGTCCCGCTTTCCCATTTTTGTAGCTGTTACAACTGTTGCAATGATCTACCTCCGCAAAGCACAATCCGGTTCTCATACACCCCGGCGACTACCGTGGCGCACATCCGCCTGTTTTTCCACCAGAAAAGCTGCGCCGTGGTATTGAGGGCATACCACAGCAGACGCAACCAGCAGTAACGGAGGCCAGCACGGGTGCACTCCCCCATTGCGCAGGTACGACACGCGGTGAAATCACAATTCCTTTCTTTCTCATGCGCCGTACTATCGTTCGTTAGCTTTTTGCTCACTTTGCGGACGTTAGCCAGCCCTTATGCCCCCCCCCCCCCCCTACCCCCTACGAGACCACGTCATTCATACAGGTCCTCCAGACAAAGAGCTTCGCTGTAAAAACTGAAGCAAGCAGACAGCGTTCGGCTGCGTGGTCGACTTCGTAACTTGTGTAGTGATTTTTCCCTTTACAAAAAAAGAGGACCCCATACACCTTGACAGTTTGCGTGTCATGGTGTTTTCGTGCGCATGAATTAGCTCGTGAATGCTCGTGACCCTGTGTACTCAGGTAAGTGCTCGTGACAACGAATGCGTACTCGTGACCACGCGAAGAAAAAATCTCAGTGCTCTTCCACTCTGTGAAGAAGGATGGCCAACGAAGCTGTGTATGTGGACCCTTTAATGGCGAACTGCACCTCCGCCGCGGGTCGTCCCAGCATTGGACTATCTTCGGCATCGGCCCACGTATGGGGAGTGCTTAACGCCTGCTTCACTTCCGCCGTGGGTCGGGCCCCTATAGCACTAACTTCGGGATCGGCCCACGTATGGGAAGTGCTTAACGCCTGCTTCACCTCCGCTGCGGGTCGGGCCGGTATTGCACAATATTCGGGATCGGCCCACATATGGGGAGTGCTTAACACCCGCTTCACCTCCACCGCGGGAAGGGCCGGCATTGCACTATCTTCGGGATAGGTCCACGTATGGGAAGTGCTTAACGCCTGCTTCACCTCCACCGCGGATCGGGCCGGTATTGCACAATTTTCGGGATCGGCCCACGTATGGGGAGTGCTTAACGACTGCTTCACCTCCGCCGCGGGTCGGGCCGGTATTGCACTATCTTCGTGATTGGCCCAGGTATGGGGAGTGCTTAAAGCCTGCTTCACCTCCACCGCGGGTCGGTCCGGCATTGCACTATGTTCAGAATCGGCCCACGTATGGGGAGTGCTTAACGCCTGGTTCACCTCCACCGCCGGGTCGGGCCCGTATTACACAATCTTCGGGATCGGCCCACGTATGAGGAGTGCTTAACGCCTGGTTCACCTCCGCCGCGGATCGGGCCGGTACTTCACTATTTTCGGGATCGGCCCCCGTATGGGGAGATTTTTTTTTTTTTTTGCTTACCACAACGTTGTTGTTAGGCAGCCACAAGCCCCTGGGCCCGGGCGGCTTCTTCAGCTCTCTTGATGACCTTGGCCTGTAGGTCAAGGTCGAAACTGAGCAACACGGCCCTCATACTGCTCATTATTACTTATTTCGTGATTTCTGAGAGTTCCCGCTGGGCACGACCCCATATTATGGAACAGATCCGCTTTTTTCTTACAACGGTTAAATGTATTAGGGTATTGATCCGGGTAGTAGTAGTGATAGACTACGGGATACGGTAGGTGTTTGCCTGAAGTCGTCTTCAAGCTACTTCTTGTCGCTTGTTAAGCGATTTATGTGCTGGCGGGTGCACTGCACTGGCCAGCCTGTAGTGTTGAGTTATTTCCTGGTAACTGACCATGCGATCGCTCTCTGAACACGAGCGAGGAAAACGGGGAGGAAGCCCGCCGTCTTCCGTCCCGCGCAATGCTCCGGGTGTGGGAGAGGGGCTGGGGGCGGGCTGTGCATGTTCTACTCCGGGCGGCGAGACCAACGGCGCGTACCCTCCCGGGCCGCTATGTCCTGAAAGCCATCTACGATGGGGACAGAGTCCACCCGTGCGCTGTGTTTTCGGGGCTTAGTTCGCGTTGATGCGATACGCAGCACGAAGGCCAATTCGCTAGCAGCAGCGGCCGTGCTTCCTCATTCCTGTGTTTTGCAGTGAGTTTCCGCGATATTCCATGAGTTAGTAAGTCGGGAGGTGATCTTCGGCCGCTTTGAACCCGCATCGCCGCCCCGGTGCATCGTAATATACCGCACGGGTGAGCTGAAGACGCGGGGAAGAGGATGGCGTTGGGAGCTGTTTAAACCATGCTCACGAACGGCTGCCATCTCGCGTCTTGTCTAAGAGATACCAAGTGCGAGACATCATTAGGGTGTCCATGGGCATGCCTCGTTGACAAATAAACCCTTCCAAAGCCCGACGGATCGTTTAACCCGACGCACGGGATTTCGCGTGGTGGGCTCGCACTAGGGGCGCAATGCTTCTTTGGACTGACAGTGTTATGCGCCCGCCGGTGACGAACCACACACAGGACATCATTGTGCGTCAATTGGCGCGATTCGGTGGGGATTCCTTTTACTGCATGCAGTGCGCGAGTTTTAACGAAGGTGCTAGAACGGGGCAACTCGGTTGTTTTTTTCTCCGTCAGCGTCATCTCGCTTTTGTTGAGCAGACGTGCCGCCGTCCAATGAACGGGCATCATTCTGTCACATCAGCATGCTGCTAAAGTAAAGCGAAAGCTTTTAGACATTGGTCTAACATCTGCAACCATCAGTTATTTATCGTTCAGTGCAGTATTTGCTTTCAATACGGAAAGATTTGGAACGTGTCGGTTCCGCCATTATAGTCCTAGTAAATGATTTCTACAACATCCCTTCACTTCGCTAGCCCTCACTGTTCTTGGCTTATGACTTGACTTTCCGTTAGAATATGAGGAAGCAGATTAAGAAATGCAATGGTGTGTCAACATTTGTAAAGTAGTGTAAATCTTAAAATGGGACAGCCTGATGCAGCCCTCTAAAGCTTCAATGAAATTTATTTCGTACGTTTATGACACCACGTGTTACTACCTTCAAATCGTAAAAGAGTAAAAAAAACAGTTAACTGCCCTATTTAGCCATATATCACGAAAGAGCCAACAATAAACATTGCATGTAGGACCGAGGAGACGAAAATTGCAATGCACGCAAAATGCTATCGCTCTTCTCACAAACCACTCCACGGAAAATCTGATTCGAAGGTCTTCCAGCTAAAACCATGATTTTAAATATGCTCCAAATTGTTTTCAGCTGATCTAGTGAACACCAATTCATGTGTATGACATCTTCCCGAGCAAAGCGCAAAAAAACACTCCTGCAGGAACGCATGTCATTACCGACATCGACGTTAATTGCCAAATTATTCATTTTGGTGCAGCCGGTCTTCATTTTCCGCTACTGCCACTTTCATCACTCCTCTGTAGCTCAACACATTTCAATCGATGCATACTTCGCTCCCATTCTGTTCGGTTCCCTTCTTTCTCCGCATTCGGTTGCTTTTGTAGAGGACTACTTCGCGTATGTGTACCTGCAGTTCTCTGTCGTTTGTCGTTGCTCCTACACTTTTTTCCTCTAGTTCTACTTGTCCATCCCGGTGCCTACTCGTTGGCACAGACAAAGGCACATAACACAAACTGCGTGAAGTTTTTAATAAAAAAAAGGTATTCGCAGTCAGGTATATCATGCACTTTGTTCATAACCCGGTTCCTTTAGCAATGCAGCCTGAAGCTGTGCTCAACATACCAGTGAGTCAATTCGACGTGAAACAGGTTAAATCATCAAGGACAGCAGCGGTGGCGTAGAGATAGAGGATCCGCCTCGCATGCAAGAGGACCTTGGTTCGAATCCCGGTGCCGCGAAATTTTCCACCAAATTAAAGAAAATATGCGTGTTGATAGAATTGCACAAACAGGCCTGGAGCGCGGCCGGATCCCGGTGACCAGAACCGGTAACGCACTCCCCCACCAGAGCAGGATTGCCACCCTGGTGCAGTACTTGGCCACAACCTCCTATATGAATACAACAATCAAGCCCCGGCCCTCAGTACCCAGCAGCTGCGAATCAGCAGACCACGGTAGCGGTCAGAGCTGTGACGCAGCAGAGGGTGCTAAGAATCACTGGATCAGGACAGGCCGCCATTGGAATCTGAACCTGGCAACGTTTAACAATAGAACGTAATCTAGTGAGACGAGTCTAGCAGTGCTATTGGAGGAATTAGAGGGCAGTAAATGGGCTATAATAGGGCTCAGTGAAGTTAGGAGGACATATGAAGCATATACAGTGCTAAAGAGAGGGCACGTCCTGTGCTACCGGGGCTTAGCGGAGAAACGAGAACTAGGAGTCGGATTTCTGATTAATAACCATATAGCTGGTAACATACAGGAATTCTATAGCATTAACGAGAGTATGGCAGGTCTTGTTGTGAAACTTAATAACAGGTACAAATTGAAGGTAGTACAGGCGCACGCCGCTACATCCAGTCATGATGACCAGGAAGTCGAAAGCTTCTATGAAGACGGAATCGGCGATGGGTAAAGTCAAAATAATATACACTTTACTGATGGGCGACTTCAATGCCAAGGTAGGCAACAAGCAGGCTGGAGAAAAGGCAGTGGGAGAATATGGCATAGGCACTAGGAATAGCAGGGGAGAGTTATTAGTAGACTTTGCAGAACGGAATATTATGCGGGAAATGAATACCTTCTTTCGCAAGCGAGATAGCCGAAAGCGGACGTGGAGGAGCCCGAACGACGAGACTAGAAATGCAATAGACCTCATACTCTGCGCTAACCCTGGCTTCATACAAGATGTGGACGTGCTCAGCAAGGTGCGCTGCAGTGACCATAGGATGGTAAGAACTCAAATTAGCCTAGACTTCAGGAGGGAACGGAAGAAACTGGTACATAAGAAGCCGACCAATGGGTTAGCGGTAAGAGGGAAAATAGAGGAATTCGGGATCAAGCTACACCACAGGTATTCAGCTTTAACTCAGGAAGTGTGTTGAAACAATGAAACAATGTATTGAAACAATGAACGACAATCTTACGGGCATCATTAAGGAGTGTGCAATAGAAGTCGGTGGTAACTCCGTTACACAGGACACCAGTAAGCTATCGCAGGAGATGAAATATCTGATCAAGAAACGCCATTGTATGAAAGCCTCTAACCCTACAGCTAGAATAGAATTGGCAGAACTTTCCAAGTTAATAAACAAGCCTAAGATAGCTGACATATAGAACTATAATATGGACAGATTCGAACATGCTTTCAGGAACGGAGGAAGCCTAAAAGCAGTCAAGAAGAAACTAGAAACTGGCAAGAATCAGATGTATGCGTTAAGAGACAAAGCCGGCAATATGATTCCTAATATGGATGAGATAGTTCAAGTGGCGTAATAGTTCTATAGATATTGATGCAGTCCCAATGGCACCCACGACGATAATGGTAGAGAGAATAGTCTAGAGGAATTTGACATCCCACAAGTAATGCCGGGAGAAGTAACGAAGGGTTTGGCAGCTATGCAAAAGGGAAAGGCTGCTGGGGAGGATCAGGTAACAGCAGATTTGTTGGAGGATGGTGGGCAGATTGTTCTAGAAAAACTGGCCACCCTGTATACGCAATGCCACATGACCTCGAGCATACCGGAATCTTGGAAGAACGCTAACATAATCCTAATCAATAAGAAAGGAGACGCCAAAGATTTGAAAAATTATAGACCGATCAGCTTACTGTCCGTTACCTACAAAGTATTTACTACGGTAATCGCAAATAGAATCAGGAACACCTTAGACTTCTGTCAATCAAAAGACCAGGCAGGATTTTGTAAAGGCTACTCAACAATAGACCATATTCACACTATCAATCTGGTAATAGAGAAATGTGCGGAATATAACCAACCCTTATATATAAATTTCATTGATTACGAGAAAGCGTTTGATTCTGTCGACACCTCAGCCGTCATGGAGGCATTACGGAATCAGGGTGTAGACGAGCCGTATGTAAAAATACTGAAAGATATCTATGCGGCTCTACAGCCACCGTAGTCCTCCATAAAGAAAGCAACAAAATCCCAATAAAGAAAGGCATCAGACAGGCAGATACGATCTCTCCAATGCTATTCACAGCGTGTTTAAAGAAGGTATTCAGAGACATGGAGTGGGAAGAATTGGGGATAAAAGTTGATGGAGAATAACTTAGCAACTTGTGATTCGCTGATGACATTGCCTTGCTTAGTAACTCAGGGGCATGCTCACTGACCTGGAGAGCCAAAGCAGAAGGGTGCGTCTAAAAATTAATCTGCAGAAAACTAAAGTAATGTTTAACAGTCTCGGAAGAGAACAGCAGTTTACGAAAGGTAGCGAGGCAGTGGAAGTGATAAGGGAATACATCTACTTAGGGAAGGTAGTGACCGCGGATCCGGATCCTGAGACGGAAATAATCAGAAGAATAAGAATGGGCTGGGGTGCGTTTGGCAGGCATTCTCAGATGATGAACAGCAGGTTACCATTCTCCCTCAAGAGAAAAGTGTATAACAGCTGTGTCTTACCAGTACTCACGTACGGGGCAGAAACCTGGAGGCTTACGAAAAGGGTTCTACTTAAATTGAGGACGACGCAACGAGCTATGGAAAAAAAATGATAGGTGTAACGTTAAGGGATAAGAAAAGAGCAGATTGGGTGAGGGAACAAGCGCGAGTTAATGACATCTTAGTTGAAATCAAGGAAAAGGAATGGGCATGGGCAGGACATGTAATGAGGAGGGAAGGTAACCGATGGTCATTAAGGGTTACGGACTGGATTCCAAGGGAAGGGAAGCGTAGCAGGGGGCGGCAGAAAGTTAGGTGGGTGGATGAAATTAAGAAGTTTGCAGGGACGACCTGGCCACAATATATACGTGACAGGGGTAGTTGGAGAAGTATGGGAGAGGCCTTCGCCCTGCAGTGGGCTTAACAAGGCTTATGACGATGATGATGAGGTTAAATTCATAGACACCAGAAAGGTAGCGAAGAACTTGCTGAAGCTCGCCAAAAAGTCGACATACGGCCGTTTCCCGTGTAGATACTGCTATAGGACCGCTCCCATCACTCGTCGGCCCATATAGCGGTGAAGGTACTTTTGTGCTTCTTGAGGACGACGGGCTTCTGTGAAAGTTTGTGACTATTAGTGCAATTACTATGAGACCACACGCATCAGCGAACTCACCGCTAATTTCCTTATTTCCTTTCCTCCTCTCTCTTTTCTGGCCATACCTGGCTCTTGCGCCACTAAACAACACATATTCATTCATTCATTCATTCATTCCTCTCTCTCCCTGTCATCTTTGTTTTCCCGTTTCCCATTCTTCAGGTGTAGGGTAGCCAACAGGACATTATTCTGTTCAACCTCCCTGCCTTCTGCTTTTCCCTTTCCTTCCCTTAAGAATGCTTATACATTAAATAGCTATCTGGCCATAGCTTGCCTGATCTAATCTTTCCAGTTACACAGCTGCAAGAACCTACCAGCAACCCACATTTTCTTTTTTCTGAAAGCACAAATGATATATGTTGTAAAGAGAAGCAGCAATGGTCCTGCTGTACGCATAGGCACTTTTGACCGACGTACCAAAGTTGTGTCGGAAAAAAGTCTTCCCCTATATGTTGAGACAAATGGCTTCTGCAAGGTAACCATACAAAATCAACAGAAAAACCCTGTTCGTGGATTCAGACTGCCACGTTCTCAGATTACCTGCGCTGGTCCGCTCTCACTAAATGGTGTATGACAAAATCATTATTTTCCGTGACTTACGGCACCCGCCTATCGTTATTAAAACCGACGATTTCCGCGTCTCAGCGCTCATTTTATATTACAACTGCGCTTCCTAATGAAACGCAAAGCACTGTCGCTCTCCGCAAATGGTCCCAACGATTCATTGATTCATTGCAAAAACCATATGTGCGTAACCTATCCGGTTCCCTATGCTTTAACTGAAAATGTTCAGCCTGTGCGTTAAGCCAAAATGAAAATAGAAACGCAGGCGCGGAAGGAACTGCATACGGCTTTTTGTCACGCGAGAACATTCAAAAGATGGCGCTGGTGCGTAAAGTAGCGATGTTAACTGTATTCTGCCCTGCGGGACAAAAATCAGGAGAAAGATAATTTATGCTTTGCTCGGTCAGCGATAAAGCAATTCGTATGCAGAAATGGAGATCGATATGCTGCTTCCCCGTTCTACTTCGAAGGCCGCGTTCTGTGTCATCACGTATTCGAACTCACATATCGCCACACACTGCGTGCCACAGTGCGGATTTACGTTTTCGTGAACTACACGCTACTATGGCGTCCCGTGAACTTCGCCTTTTGTACATTGAGAAGCGCATTTTTCCTTTATGTTCGCCGCCTGGCTTGAAAAATAGCCTGTCCGTAATGTAAGTAGGCAAGCATACGTATATGCGCACGCCCACCCACTTGTGGAGTTGTGACAACAGGTGTCTGTGCCAATATTAGGTGGGTTTCTACTGCGCCATTCAGTTCTTGGTTTACGCTGCCCGTCGGTGCCTTCTTTGTTTCCAGCAAATCGATTGTTCGGACGAGTGAGCCATTGCACCTGTAATCCTTGAGTTTAGCGTCTGCTGGAGTTAGTTAAAATGCCTCATGGAGAAAACTTACAAATCACAACTTCACCGAGCAGCTCTTTTAATATTTATTCACACACATTTCTGCAAAATGCACAGCGATAGCATCGTAAATGAAAGGTTTGACCGGGACTGCGCAGTCTGAAAGCATTGCCCACGCACAATGCTTAATCCTTTTGTTGGTCTAGTTTGTTGCTGTAAATGGCTGAATTGTAGAAAAAAAACGATGGCCAATGACTTGCCTGGAGGACTCCCAACATTCTGTTGGAAATAAACTGAACTGAACTGAACTGAAAAAAATATTTCGAACACACCGTGAATACATCTGAGTTTATTCTTGTCCCTACTTCTTTACTAGCACGGAAAGTCACGTTTTCATATAAGGCTCATTGTCGTAACGTGAGACCATGGAGCCAATAAATGTCTGAGTTAGACAAATGTAACAGAAATGTAAAGCATTCGTATTGCAAAAGGCATTAGCGTAAAAAAAAATTTCAAGCATAAATACGTAGACGAAGGATATGCATTATGTGTGCTAGAAACACTTCTATGGGTGCGACAAACAATACATTCCAGCTGATTGGTTCTTGAAATAAGTATTTAGTATAGGATGACACCTCGTAGGTACTATGACAAAAATTAGAACATCAGTAACGTTTCTTTGGCGGGGGAGTAGGTGCATATTAGTGGAGAAAGAAAAGAGTGGAAAAAAACGAAGACAATGAAGAAGCACAACGTTTATATGGTTGACGCACGTTGTCCTAATCACGCAAATGCTTGACTAGGCTGCTATGTGTGTTTGTTTTCTTCGTTACGAGTCAGATTACAGAGGTTGGCCCACCTGCTGGTTCGATGTTCCAACTACCGTTGTCGATAAATTTTTACGTGTAAGTCCAGCACTTGTTTTGTGTAGTTCTTACTTGTCTTCGTGTTTTCCCGCTGTCTTTTTTTTTTCAGCCACTGTCATGAAATAGAGTGGCATAGCTAAACACTGGTGAATGGTGCACTAAACATGTTATGGCAAGCATCTGAAATGAGAATGTTGCCATCTCTTGATAACTGATGTTAGCAGCGTCACCCAAACCAACTCATATTAGCCCTAACCGAAGCTTCCATAAATGAGCTTAAGCTATTTACATTGCTGCAACTCTTTAAATAAATTATTATTCACTTGGACGAACGCTTCATTTCTGTCGGCTCCATTATTCCTCACAACCTTATAGCTTCCCATTTACAACCAACCGTCACGCTATGGCCAGTACTGACAAATGTCTAGCCTCTATACACATCGCCACTTTGTGCACAATATCAATAATGCATTTTGTCAGGACACTATTGGACAGGAGCAGTCACACACCTACGTAATGAGATGAAAGGTCATGCAATGCATCACCGAAACGGGATAGGCGACGCTATAGAACCGAACAATCGGGCAATGGTGAGCCCTTTATTGTTTGCGATATAACCCCTAGAGAAAGCACCGGCTCATGAACCACTAGCACACACCGGCATCCAGGCTGCCGAATAAAACCAAATACGAAACAGGTGCAACGGTCACTGCATTGGGGAGGCACCTGACACCATGCTTTTCTGTCGTGTGATCCTCTCCATCCCCCAACAGGGCTGCGGCGCGGCCGCCAAGGTTTAACGAGATTTTCGAGCGCTGTCGGCTGCAGAAATAATGGATCACCCCGAGAGCAGAAGACGTGCGCCACGGTCGGCCCACGCTAGATCGCTCCGGCACGCGGGCAGTTCTGAGGAAGCAACCAACAAACAGCGAAATAAATGCACAGACTGCCGAAATGACCCAGGTACTGGGGCATCGCAAAGGCACATCCTTCGTTTGCCCACTTTCTTTATTTTTATTTGTTGATCCCCTATGCGTCTGCCTGTCTCTTCTGGCATTTCACTTTTCCGAGGCGCCGGGACTTCGTTGCCAGGCAACGAGACAGAGCGTGGGAGCGACGGGCGCAACCTCTTTCTAGATCATCTTTGTTGTGCCGTACGTTATTACTTTTCGCGGCCCAGGTCATCACGCCTTGTTCTGTCACGAGCGGGTCAGGTGCGCTCCGCGTAAGTTTGGAGCAGCAGGCTCTCGCTTTGCTGGATGGAACATGATTACATCCATGCACGAACAAATTCGATAACATTCACTTGGCGCGTTAAATAAGCGCGGGAGGAGAGATGAATGACACCTGGCACAAAAGCGTCATGTAAAAAGCGAACTAAAACAAGGCATCTATGGCACGGGCACCAAACGCGCAACGATCTTTGTTCGCAGCCTTCGATTTATTCTTTTGTGCCGTATTTTGCAAAATTTCTGAGCAGGATGCCGGTAGTTCATTAGTGGTGAGTGAGTGTCCTGGTTCTAGATGGGACGCCATGGATATAAAGAGGAAGCACAAGATAACAAGCGTAAATTACAGCTAACCACAGTTGTGAGCGGGCCAATTCTTGTTTGTTTGCTTGTCATACTTTGGTTCAGCCAGACGACATAAATGGGGGAGATTGTAACATTATAGTTGACAATGAGTTTACGAAAGTGACGGCTGCGTCACAGCAACAGGGGTAGTACGAGAGAAATGATGATGGTGGCATAGGTTGATCAAGCGTTGCAAGATACCAGGGAATACCCCCTTCTTGAAGTTTTTTGCCATGGACGGAGTGCTTCTCATTCTTGTAAAAAACTAAGTAAACTAAGAGAGCCAGAAGTGCATTTATCACAGGTTCCCACAGTGATAGATACATTAATTTTGCTATGTTCTCATTTAAACCTGACCAAATGTTCATGAATTTGCGAATTAAACAAGATGCGCGTATTTCCCTCTGTGTTTTACGTGAAGCAGAATGCTACAAAGCAGAATGCTCCCCAGCCGTGCTGACGTGGTTGATCTCGCGTTGCACTGTTAAGCGCGAGTGCCAGGAGTTCGAATCCCCACCACGGCAACTGCATTTCGATTGGGTTGGTGTACCTTAAAGAACCCCAAGTGGTCTAAGTTAATTTGGATTCTCCCACTACAGCGTGCCGCATGATCATATCGTGGTTTCGGCGCATAAAACTTCACAAATTAATCTTGATAGCTGCAAAGATTAGTCCGATTTAAAGTTAGTTTCAGTGAAATGATAAACGTGGGCTCCAAAATAATTGCATGTTTTATTACAAAAAAGCTTCAAGGTAAAGTTCCAATGGCCCTTAGGATTGTTTATTTGCAACCTAAATATTTCAGCGCTTGTCCGACGCATTGGAGTCAACTGACCTGCCATTCGTCCAAATAGAGAACATTATCTGTCAGTCAAAATTTCCTTTATTCATCTAGCTTGCCAAGATACGATGTAAGATACGATGCAACTGCTACATGTCGCGACACCTGGTGAAATACAACGGGACTACAATACAATGTTTGCACGTATCGACGTTACTCGGCGCTCATCTCGCTTCGCGTGACAAGTGGTACGATACTCTTATGATGATGATAATGATAATATATTGGCAACCTCTTTAAAGCGGAGTGGTGACAAATAGTCATCACGTCTGCTTAATTTATTCTGATATGCTATACATGTTTTTCATTGTAGCATTATTGTATAGATATTCGTAATCTTGGTTTTCTTCTACAAGACGTCTCTATCTACCGCGTGCCGCTGCCTATACAACTAATGCATGGCATACCACCTGATGCAGCAATACGCAACTTCAATGCAAAGTATGCAAGCATCGACGCTACGCGGTGAGCACCTCAGATCGCATGAATCGTTAGGACGCGCGTATAGGGCATGTTTTCTCAACTGCTAGCAAGCACTGCCGTGGTGCCGCTTGCTTTCGCTGTCGTGGTACCACTTACTTCGAACGGCCGGGTTCAGAATGTGCCCTGCTGGAAACAGCGTGTTGGGCCTAGGCCGGGGATTTATTGCAACGTCTACCGTTACCGGTAATTACACGATCGTTCTTCCTCGTTTGCCATCGGGAAACACCGTTCTACACCCCGTGTTCCTACACACGGACCTCGCTGGTCGGCCGTACCGCGCCCGGATTTTCGTGATGCCCTGCTCTGGGTGCTGGATAGCAAGGACGTTCTCGGAGCAGACTAAAGTCAGATGAGCACGTTTGCCAGCAGCACTGCCAAGCAGAAGCTCGTCGATAAAGGTGAGGTCCTTGTCAAAAGACTGAAGTGCCTTCCCATCAATCCAGAAAGCCGGAGCATAAGAATGAAGCTTGTTTGGCTTCCCGCTCACCTAGAACAGCAACGTATTGTTTAGGTATTGGAACCGTATGACACGGTGCAGTCTATAACCAGAGAAATGTGGCGTTGTGATGACATGGAGAGTTGGCAGATGAATCGCGATGTAAAGTCGACGATCAAAGACGGCGTCTTTACCAATTCCCTTCCTCACCTTCTGATGGTCTTCGGACATCAGTGCCTAATTTTGATTCCCGCACGACCTCTCTTGTGTCTTCGATGCAACAGAGTAGGGCACATAAGACGTTATGGCACTGTTATGGTCATAACGTAGAGGAATTCGTTGGAACGTATGCTGACAAGCTTCGTGGTAGTCGACCAGTGGATGATGACACCATAATTGACCACTTCATGGATGTATGTGAGGTCGTAGATGCCTGTGGCGAAGCGCCTGCTCAAGACCACCGGGCTGAAGAGATGCAAGTGTCGCCAACTGCGGACACATGCAGCTATAGCAAATGCTGTAGAAGAACATCCAGTGATCAACTGTGAAAATGACCCGTGTGCAACGTGGGTCAAATCACCACCTCTTGGAGACCAGCTTCATCTTGCCTAGGATACTAAAATGAATGAGGCATCCAAGATGCATCCAGAGCCGGTAGATGATTTGGAGTCCTCTGAGAAAGAGCCCAGGGTCGTCGCGGCGAAGGCGAAAAAACCCTTTCACGTAGCCCCTGTGAGTGCAGATGCCGGTGGGGTTGAAGTATTTGCAGCAGCTACGATGCCTCAAAGGGTTGTGACAGGCAAAATAAAGGTAGCCGCGCTACGTGTAGGCGCTACGCCTCAATAGGGAAAAAATAGTGGCCTCCCTGCCCTTACCGTTTGGACACTGAATGTCCGCGGCTTACGTAGTAAGCGACGGCAGGCTCAGTTGTTACTGAAGCAGGGTGCGAGACCGGGATAGTTGGTATTTCATGCTGAAGTGACTAGCGCAAGAGAGAACACGAAACACTAAAAAGGCGAAAAGGACAAGCGCTTGTCCTTGTCACCTTTTTAGTGCCCCGGGTCGAATCTTGCGCTAGTCACTTCAGTTGTTATACTTGTTTCGCAGCCAAGCGTTTGGTATAATTGCAATTCAGGAACAAAAATTGAATCCGATGACGACACAGCGGCTGCTCTAGCTCCATTTCTTTCGCAGTAAGAAGTATGTGTCAGCCACGCGATCGGTGTCTCTGAAGGATGTGGACTGTTGGTGAGGAAAACGCGGCAATGCAACGTGTTGGAACTGTGCACTGATAGGGAAGGGCTCATTGTATGGTGTGATGTCAATGTGGAAAGTCATATTTGAAGGTTTCTTTGCGTGAATGCGCAAAGTAGAACACGTGACAGGGAAGAATAATTTCAGTAACCCCGCACTTAGGCACTAGCCGTGTATTGGTTGTCTTACGCGACTTTAAATGTGTGTACAGTGCGCAGTATCGGTCGTCATCAAGGCAGCGCCACGATACCAGCGTTCACGTTTTGATCCCATGACATATGACTGTTTGATGTAGCTGAACACGAAAAAGTCGCATTTCGCTAGACACACTTTCAAGGTGCATCTCCTACAAGGCTCGATTGTATTTATGCGTCATTACCTATCCTGTCTGACTATATGGCTACAATGTGCACCCTGTGTTCTTCAGTGATCATTGTTTGGTGTTGGTTTGTTTTGGCAAACGGCGATTTCAAAGTTTGCGGCTGAGCTGGAATTTGTGGAAAATTAATATGTTACTCTCTCATAGGCCTTTTTAAAACACGTCCTTGAATTTCTTATTAAGGTATCAAGTCGCAGTTCTTTATCTCTCTTTGCGCAGTGGGAGACATTCAAGCAAGAGCTTAAGGTTATAGCCACTGAAGACGCTTCCATATTGTCTTTTGAAAAAGAAAGGGGGGAAATATAAAGAATTCTGCAAGTTGCCAGACCAGCTACAAGAACTTAAATCCTTGCATCCTGGCAAGTACGTTGAAGACATTTACAACATTAAGGCACAAATGCAGGCCATGGACACTGAGGGGTACAGAGGTGCACTAGTCCGAGCGCATACGTGTCGGTATTTGGAGCATCAGCCTTGCAGTCGTTCGATTCTTTATGAGCGTCCAGATGCTCTCTCGAAGCAAGTGCTCGAGATAGAGCATGCCGGAGCGATTGTTAATGACTAGGCTAGAATAATGAAAGTGTTCACGAATCATTATGAAAATATTTTTCAGTGTCATGAAGCTGTTATTAGAGAAGCTGTAACGGAAAAAAATTGTTTCGTTGTTGCCAAAGCTCAGTTATAAAGAATGCAATGATGTTGATAGAGACACGTGTATCACAGAAGTTGAAGCAACCATTGCTTCGCAGGCTAAAGGCAAAACCATTGGGCCTGGTGGCTTGAGCGTGGAATGTTATGAGTGTTTTTGCTCTGTAATGGCTCCCTTTCTGTTTAAAGTGTACGAAGAAGCTTACCGTACTAGATACATGCCTTCCTCCCAGTATTAAGGGCACACATTGCTTATCCCAAAAAAGCAGTGATGTAACTGAATTGCAGAAACTCGAACACTATCGCTCCATATTACTGGGCAACGTGGATTATCAAATATTTGCGAAGCTATTTGCTAGTCGCCTTCAAGACCTTATTCAGTCAGTGGTGGCAGACCATCAGACATGTGATATTAGAGGAAAATCAGTCCAGACAAATATCAACGTTGCGAGGTCAGTGCTAGAGTGTGTAGCAGAAAGTGCAGGTCGGGCCGTAGTAGTTCAGTTTAATTTGACAAAAGCATTTGATAAAGTTAATCACTACTTCTTGTTTCGTCTGTTAGAGCGCATAAACATTGGGTCTGTTCTTCTTAAAAGCATGAGTATCTGTTATGCTAATGGCACAACAAGGCAAATACTAAATGGTTGCCTATCCGAATCTATCCACCTAAGACCATCGGTAAGGCAAAGATGTCCCTTGTCCCCTCTATTATTCGCTTTGTACATAGAAGCGCTTTGCGCACGAATTCCGAACGGTCATGCCTTCCACGGATTCAAATTGTTATCCAATGAGATACGCGTAGTTGTCTATGCGGATGAATTAGCCTTCTTTTGTGATGACAAGAAAAGTGTTGAGAATGCCCTTGTCATAGCGCAACAGTTTTGCTCAGCTTCTTGTCCAGCAGTAAACCTTGAGAAGAGTTCATGGTTTTGGTTCGGTGTATGGTGTACGATGCCAACCCACTTCGCGGGTGTTCAGTGTAGGTAATACATTAAGGACTTCGGTGTACCTCTTCTCAGTATCGCAATAGCAATTCCCACTGGTCAGCGGCACTTGCAGAAGTAAAACGTAAGGTAAACTGGCAGGGACGGCAGTTGTCCATATTTAGCCGAGCTGAAGCTTGCATTTTGTTCCTAGCAGCTAGACTTATGTCCTGCAGGTATTACATTGCTCGCGGCTTAAGTTGCAAGCTTTCCACCGTGTCTTTGCTAGTTATGTACGAAGCTCATGTGCTGAAGTCATGCGACGTGATAACATATTTTTTTTTATTCCTCTTGAGAGGGGCGGGGCTTGGGCCTAGTTCCCCTTTTTGTTAGGCAAGTTATCTCCCGTTTATTCTTCTTTCGTGATGTAAACAGTCCATTTCTAAGAGAAATGTTACAGCTTCGATTAATCAATTACGTTCCAGAAATAGCTGTGTCATCATCTGTCAGAGATGCACCACTGGCTCCTTGGGGCCTCTTGAAAGAGGTTGTCGAAGGCTTTCACTTTTTTAAGGCTCGCTTTAGTATGTATTATATTTTCACTACCTCTCGCAAAGAAATTTCTGCTGCACTCATAAACGCATTGTTTCCTGTTCTCCATTAGCGTGCGCCTTAATAGGACTGTCGTTACCTAGATGTACTTAAGCGTGTCCGTCGATTGATTATTCCTCCAAGGATCAAATCCTTTTTCTTTAAGTTACATTCCGCAACCCTTTCGTGAAAACCTCATTCGAAAAAAGGGCCTATTTCGAGCCGTGGTCGACAAACTGCAGCTTGTGTCCACATGCTGAAACGATTTATTACTGTGTTGTAGATTTTAGGGATGCCGCGTTCTTCTTGGACATTCTCTAAAGAACGTTTCGAAATTATTTAGATGTCATACCATACACAATTCGTTTCCTGCCTTTTAAATACCCCTGTGGCCCATCATATCACATGTCCATAGTACTTGGCCTACATAGCCTATGCCGTTGTACTATGTGTGACTGGCAAGTTGAACCACCGCTAAGCATTTGGTCGTTTTTTCAGTAATCTTTTGCGTATGTTCGTAGTGTGTGCGCTGAACGGGAAACAACGCCGGACTGGATGCCTTTAGAGAACGCTTGTACGTGTTTGCCTGACTTTTGAATGTGTTTTCATTCACCACAAGCTTCTGTAGTACTTTGTTTTTCTTATTTTGCTGGAGATTCTGTTCCCATGTAATAAAGAAAAAAAAAAAGCCGTGGCGCCGTGGTAGAGGAGCTGACTTCTGCGCCTAGGACACGGGTTCTATGCCGGTGGGAACTGGATACTTTCTTTCTTTTTGCTTATTCATGCCGATAGCTGCAACGGACACTGGCAGTGGCGGCGGACTATATTGCCATCCGAAACGACTATTGGAATGAGCCCTATAAAAGCTCACGCTGTAAAACAAAACTGACTGTGGCTAAAATTCATTACTGACGCTTTAAACTACATGCCTTATCTTGCAGCTTATGTTACCAAATAAGTTACTCTCATGTAAGAAAAACAGAACTTCTAGGGCAATAGCAGATATTCTCTGAACCGTTCCCTTCCGCAAAAAAAGAGAAAAGAAAATGTTTTGTTAAGCAAACAGGCATTCTAAATTTCATTCCAACGAGAATACTTTTATGAGCTCTCTTTTTAGGTGTACCATACGGTGGCCATCTGGCGGAGATCTTTCTGCCCCACTTTCATGCTGACAGGGAATAAAACGAGCGTAGCAATAATAAAAAGCAAACGAAAGATGACAGTGCGTGTGTAAAGAGCCCGAAAATCACATCTGTTGCCACCGCATCGCCGGAGAGAGATTAGGCTCCCAAAGAGCAGCGCCACAAAGAAAGGCGGAGTCGTTTCTCTGCAGGCCTCTCTTGGCTCTCGGCACAAAAGCGGCGCACCCATTAGGCGCCGTAGTGCATGGCGGCACAGAGCAACTGGGGAGGAGCCATTTTATGTTCAGCGCTAACATTCTGGCTCGTCTAGCAGGATCGTGTGTTCGGCCATAATGCAATGCCGCTGTTGGAATGCCGTTGCGATGTTTTGGTGTAACAACGTTGGGTGGTGGGGGTGGATATCAAGAGGACGTTTTAGCCCTACGCCAACTTCGATTTTCCCTTTCAAATGTATGTAAAAGGCACTACTGCTATTATGGCACAACAAACTTAATCGATATGAATAAATGTCATTGCATTTGGCACATGAAGCACAACTCTAGTGACCGCACGAACAGAATTTTGATTTAGGGAGCGAAATATTTGATAAAATGTATAGAAAATATTACTACACAAAGATCCGTAAAATCAGTAAGTTTAAGAAATACTGAAGGATATCGGAGTTTATAAACCACGTATGTTGGAGTTTTGCAAAGTGGACAAAATATACAAGAATTATCGCTGACGTGAAATTGTTACAATGCATGCGGGGTTTCGCGAAAGTCCTCTTCACAAATTACTGGCATACCTTAGAGCAGTGTATAGAACACAACCATACATATAAAAATACATTGACAATTTTGCCCAGGCTAGATGTTTTATTAGGTGCCGTTCAAATAGGTTTTATACCGTTTAGTTTAGTGGTGAGTTACAGAGCTAGAAACGGAGTTTCACTCTTCCTCATATTTTTACTTTGTAGTTTTAGGGACTGCAAAAGCAATAACAGCCTAAATAAAGATTCTCAGATTCGCCCGAAAGGCGTAGCATCAATTGCGATAGCACATTGTCAGACAGCCATTGGATGTAAGGATAGTACTTTGATTGGCCAAATCAACTTGTAAAAATTTCCTCACTAATTAAATTAAGAAGCATGGTGCACGCGCGAACAGCAAACATGAGCAAATCACCCTCGATGACCGCGGAGACTCGCTGTCTAAAAGCTGGCGTGAGGAGTCGTGGCTGCTGCAGCGAGCGCAGTGACCTTCGTGCTGTCTATCGCTCTAATACATACTGAGCGCCGAGAACACACAGCACGCAGAGAGCTACGAGCTGTCGGTGCATCTAGGCTCTGACCCTGACGCAGATTTCTCTCAAGATACGGCCGCGCGATCCCGCGCAGCCGCCACCTACGCAGTTGCAACCGAAGCAAAAGACCGCCCACTTGCCCCCCCTTGCCCCAATCGCCTCGCAATATTGGGTTCCTCGCGCATGACGGAAGACGGTGCGCGTCCGCCCGCTTCCTTTCCTTTCGCGCGGGCGAGAACGAGCCGCGATCGCCGTCACTGCGCACATACATTGTAGGGTGCGCGGTCACCTTGTTATCGCCCTTAGACTTTGTGAGGAACATCACGGCGACGCCGACGGCACAAATGCGTATAGACTGTCCATATATATGAATAAAATTATCATCACGTTCTAAGAATAACTAGATTTGAAATGTTGCTGTAAATGCAATAAAACTCATCCGAATTGGTATAGTGCTTGCCGAAAAACTCAGCAGATTCGCGTGTTCCTCCGGAATCACAACTTAATTTTTCACCAAAGATGGAGCAGAATTCACTAAGCGAACTTACGAGTTGTCGCATAAAGAAGTCTGACAAAGAACGCTGAAAGCATAATCACAAAGGCAGAACAGTTCAGCAAGCTTTCGGTGACCGCGGCGGCACATACGAGCGCTGTAGGCTTAACTTGAATGGCGTGAATGCAATAGTGGAATAGGTGCCAACTTCAGTACTTCCGCCAACAGTAAGCCTAAGTTGATTCACAAAACTTTTAAACAGCCGCCGCTTCTGTCCATGTAAGAAGGAATGTCTCCTATGGAGCGGTAGCAGCCTTATGAATATAGCTATGTATATGTATTCTACTCGATCTGACACCGGTAAGCGATGGAATACGCTTTGCGGTCCATTGGCCAGCGGCTACAGCTGATAGCCGAGGATGACTTGTGCTTATGCATTTTTGTCACGCTTTGATTTATCGTCTCAAAGTGCACTGAGAAGCTTAAGTGCCCAATTTTATTGGACTGGCGCAGCTGGGCACGCAGTAACAATAATGCTTTGGTGCGAAGTTGTGCCTAATTTCTAGTACACTGTGTTTCTCTATGTGCTCAATAGCCTCACTTTTCGTACTCGTCATGACACTCTATTGGGTGGGAGCAAATATAAGGGTTGTGTCCGTCCCTGACAACCGCCAAGTTCGTCATTTAGGTGCCACGAGCAATTCGATTGCATTTTTGCTTCTTGTCTGAGCTTTCCCTCGCTCATAGCGCTGCGGATGATTATTTTTCCAGTCGCTTTTGGTGCTATAATTCTGCTTGAGAAATTAAACAGCCGAAAAACGCCTACGCAATTCTAATTATGAAAGCTTTTTGCTGTTGGACATTTCACTGCCCTTTTCTATGCTGTTAGCCGCAGCGTTTTATTACATTGCGCATAATTAATAAAGGTAAATCAGGTATCCACCCGTTCGTAGCAATTGCTACAAAGGAAACCCATACGGTTTCCTCGAAAACAAAGCTTTAGAGTTGAAGAAAAATTCGACCTGGTTCGGGACTCGAACCCGGGACCACCGCCTTTCCGGGGCAGTCGCTCTACCATCTGAGCTAATCAGGCTTTTTTTTTTTCTTTATTACCGGTTTGCAATAAATGCAAATATGAACAAAACACTGCTAGAAAAAATTTAAAAGCGTCTGCCACTCTGAGGCTGACGCGAAGTATTTAAAAGCACTTCATAGATGCCAGCTCATCTAATACTGAAATCCAGTCATTGTGCTCGTTTCTTGCCTTGTACACTTCCCGCATGAGGACCGTGCTCTCAGTAAAGTTTTCCCTTGAAGACTGAATCTTAATATGCTCATGACGTATTGCCATTCGTGTTTTCCATAGACTGTGTAGACACAATGACATAAACATATCAAGGGGACTCCATCATCATTTGATGCAGGGAGAAAGCGGATTCCGTACGGCGTCACCGGTAGCTTCTTTTTTTAATGTTCGTTGCAAAATGTCCCACAAGAATACTGCGTCTGTGCAGTCCAGCAACATAAGCTCTATTGTTTCTGGTTTTCTGCATATTAAACAGTTGACTGGCCATGCTACAAACAGTCCTTTTTGTTCGAGCCATGGGTTAACCGGCAACGTTTCGCTGTGAAGTTGACAGAAAAAGGACTTGGCTGACGAGCGCATCGGCATCCGCTTCACCCCTTTTAACACATTTCCTCCATTTTGTATACAAAACTTGGTCCTATATATAGGTGTAGGCAGCAATGTGTCGACAACGTCTTTGTAGCGCTTCTTTCGCTTAACACTGCTTAAATACTCTAAAGAAAAGCGCGTGCACAACAATTGGTGAGCCCATACAAGCTCACGGAGAAATCCTTTGATAGTTCTCGCTAGTCGTGTTGACCCAATATAATTTGGTAAAGCGTCACTCAGATGCTCCTGAAACACAGTTAAAAAAGATACATTTTGTTGATCGCCCAATAACATAAAACGTGAAACCACTTGCTTCAAGAACAAGTGAGCTAGGCCCAGGCCGCCTCGTTTAACCGATGTGAACAAATTGGTGCGGCTGGTACGTTCCCACACAGATCCCCAGATTAATACGGAAATTTCCCGGTGCAGTTCTTGTATGCTCGTTCTTGATGCGCATATGGCCTGTAGCACGAACCAAATCTTAGCGACGAGAAAGAGGTTGCATACGGTTGCTCTCGCGAACATGGAAAGGTCCCGCCCACCAAATTGTTTTGTTTTCCTTCACTTCTGTGCATTGCTCTTTCCAGTAATATTTCGTGTCCTGAAAATGCTGTAGCGGTACACCAAGGTACCTCATAGGGGCAGGCGTCCACTGTACACTTTCCATTTCAGTGGGAAAATGTTCCCAAACCCCGCGCAATATACCTACTGATTTTCCCCAATTAACAACACTTCCTGACATGTAAAAAAAATTTTTGGTGACATAAACCGCTTTATTAACGCTTTCTTTATCCCTGCAGAACACTGCTACGTCATCTGCATATGCTAGTATTTTTATTTCACTCCCGCCTAACCGATAACCTACAATTTGACTACACAAAAGTACCTTTAAACAAAATGGCTCTAAATATAATACAAAAAGCAAAGGTGACAAACAGCAACCATGTCTCAAAGAAGATTCCAGTTGTATATTTTCCGATAATGTATTATTAATTAGGATCTTAGAAACTATTTGATCATAACACATTTTAACACCTTCTGATAACATACATCCAACGTTGACATGTTCAAGAATAAGAAAAAGGATTTTATGCGCCACCCTATCGAATGCCTTTTCCAGGTCCAACTGAAATATTTCCACCTTCTCTGAAAAGGCATCAGAACACTCCAGGACCGTCCGTGCCCCATGAATGTTTGTCATAATGGACCGTCCTTTTATTCTACACATTTGGTGTGATCCCACTAACTTCTGTATGACCGACTGTAGTCGCCTCCCGAGAGCTTTCGTGTATATCTTGTAGTCTGTATTTGTAAGGCATATGGGACGATATGCCCGCACCGAGTTTGAGGGTCTTGACTCTCTGGAATTAATACCACATGGCTCTCACGAAACGAAGGTGGTAGAACTTGTTTCTCGTATCCTCATTAATTAACTGATGCAAAATTATTGTAATTTCCTTTTTAGAAGCCTTATAAAAAGCGGCGCCTAATCCGTCAGGGCCTGGCGCTTTACCTACAGCTAACTCATTTATTGCTCGTTCTATTTCTGCGACAGTAATTGGCTCCTCAAGGTTCAGCCTTGCGTCCTCATCCAACTTTGGAAGAAGCCTCAAAAACTCACCATCGAAACATTCCGAGTGCTCGCGTTTACTGCCTAACAACTCGCTGTAATATTCATAAAAATCCCGCTGGATGTGTTGGTTTTCACGCATAATTTTGTTTCGATATATGATGGCTCTTATCTCCTTTCGTGAAGCGTAGCTCTTTTCATCCGAAAACGCTTTTTTGGTCGGTACTTCACCGCACCATAATCTTGCTGTGCGCGCACGTATAACCGCACATCGATATTTCACTTGATCGCCGCTTTCTGAGCTTTTACTTCTTTTATTCCCTTCGCAAAGCTACCTGGACAAGCACCTTCCGTTGTTAAGTAGAAGTTGACACTGCAACTCTTTTTCTTTTCTTTGTTCCTCCTCTCGTAAAGTGCATGATGTTTCCATTGCCATTAACTTCGTTTCCTGCTTGAAACATTCCGACGCTTCTGCAATACTTTGATGATCCTTTTCTTATAGGTTCTGAATATGATCTGTAATTTTCTGAACAAAAAGATCATCATCTAGTAGTTCAGAGTTTAATGTCCACAACGCCCAATTAAATTTTGGTTTTCTAGGGTCCAACGCAAACATAACTAATGACACAGATTTTACCTCATAGTTGCTGCACATTGGAATCAAATCAGCAGACATATACACTCGATCTAATCGTGCATGGCTGACTCCTTGAAAATGCGTGAACGTGGCTTCTTACCATTTCCCATGACATGGCCCACATCTACCAAATTCACTTTGCCAACAATTTCGGCAAAAAATTGCGCGCTTGCGTCGTGAACCGGCGAGCTTAGCACTGTATCCTCAGCGTAACACACACAGTTGAAATCCCCCATCAATAAAATGTTCGTTTGACAATTCAATCGGCTTTTAAGGTATTGAACGAAAACCTTGCGTCCACATTCCTTGTTAGGTGCGTAAACACATATCGCTCGCCACTTCACTGCTCCAATAAGAAAGTCGCACACTATTCGTCGGCCATTAACATCACGAACCACGCTTACAATAACTGCGTCCAGAGAACTGCGAACAAAAAGGGCACACCCACCAGACCTCCCTCCACAATGTGATACACACACATAATACCGTGGCCGAAAAGCCGCTACCATACGCTGCGTTCCTTCCTCACTTTCCATTTTAGTTTCTTGCACTGCGATAATGTCAAGATCAGTTTCCATGAACAGTCTGCTTAGCTGGTAGCGTTTTCGTTTAGAACCAAGGCCCCTTACATTTATACTTCCAACACGTAACGCGACATTGGTGGAATTCATTATGTTACGAAGAAGGAAAAGACCGGTCAGCACCTACATTCACTGCACACAACTCGCTGCACACTCACGTTTACCGACATAGCGCAGCGAAAACCATCCTCTGGACTGTCGTTGTTGGATGCCATATCTATGAATTTCCATCGCAAAACTTGCGTCGTCTTGCAGTCGCCCACTACCCCACCGTTCCCCAGCAACCCCCCCCCCCCCCCGCAAAAAAAAAGTAAAAGGAAAACAGAAAACGTCTGTAGACACGCTATCATGCTTTGTCGGCGCAGACGCCGATGGTTCCCTATCGGGCGGCACATTCGGCGTCGGCTTCAAAGTCGGTCGCCGGACATTGGTTGTCTTCAAAGGCGGCTCGCTTTGAACCGCTTTGATTCTCCCTGGTTCGCCGTCATTGCTTTCCTCAAGGGACCTCTTCGCTGCCGTACCGCTTGGGCCACTGGTGTCCATAGGGGTTGCCTTCTCCGCTGCTGTCTTCGTTTTTTTTTTCGCTGCTGTCCTTTGTGGCAACCTTAGTCACTGCGTCCTTGGCAGACGTTTCCGCGGCCGCCTCTGCTATTTGCACTTTATCCTCCTTTCCATGCTTGACAGTGCTGCAGGATCCGTCAGGCGTAGCGAGTATTTTTTCCTTTGAGCCTTGCGTAACGTCGGACCCACCAGCTGCTTCCTCGGCATCAGCGGCATCCGTGACGTGCTCTTGTAGACTCGTCAGACTTTGCGAGGCCTGCGATGTTCACATACGTGAACGGCGCAAAGTGACGTTCACATACGTCACTTTGCGCCGGCAAATAGCATAGCGCGGTACGCGACACTCCCTCCTGATATGTCCCGTGCAGTAGCACCTCAAGCATAAGGGAGCCCTTCCAGGGGCCACGAGAAGTGCAATCATGCCGGCTACTCGAAAGTAATGTGGAAGATCCTCCATGGTCACGCCCGCCTTCAGCTTCAAGGTTACGGTGCGAGTTGTCGAACCTTTGTCCGTGATGCCTTGCACACGCCAGCATTGTCTGGTCACGTCAGTGGGTTTTCCATACGCTGTGAGTGCCGTGCGGACGTCTTCGTCTGGGACATTGTGAAGGAGCCAGAAAACCTTCACGCGTATCTCCTGGTTAGCCGGGTCCAACACTAGGCACCTTCTTTCTTTCACTTTAGCTTCGCCGCACGCCGACATTTTCTTTGTAGACTCCGAGTCCCTGAACGTAACCGCCCAAACGTGGTTCATCTGGAACGCCCCCAAGGTGACAACCTCGAGCAGCAGTCCCAAACGAGCCAGCATGTCCCGCAAGTCTTCGGCGCGAAATGGCTTTGCGGTCACGTCTCCGTGAAGGAAAATAGTATTCAAAACGCAGGGTCCTGTAGGCAATTGCGGCAAAACAACTTGGTATTCCTTGTCTTCATCGGCAATAATCCTGTTTACGCGGCTCGGCTGAGCCGCGAACATCGCCCCACCGGAGCAGGTCATTTTGCGTCTGCACCGAACGGTATTCGGAAGTAGAATGGCCCTGAGCTAACCAGGCGGCTAGCAGATGGCAGGGCGAAGTCGGATGGGTCGATGTTTGATTTTCCCTTTATTAATTACTTCCGTCCACCTTGCGGGTTTCCGCAGAACTACTACGTCAAACATTGGACATAGTTTCAATACAGCGCTAAGCCGAAGCCGCCTAGTGTCTGTGCGCACGGTTTTGCTCTTCTTGTAGCCTAAAGCAGGAGTCACACGGTGCGATTCGGCGTCCGATCCGACGTGCGGCGCCGCATGCTCCGGCATGCGGCATACGACGATTCGGGGCACACGGTGCGTGCATCCGAAAAATCCAGCCCCCCCAGCTTGACTTCATAGCCACGTCGAGAAACGCAATATAAACAACTCTGCACAACATTGCTTCGCTTTACGCGAACACTGTCAATAAAATTAAGTGTTCTGCCCTGCGAATGGCAGAACACTTCACGACGGCGCGTTATCCACTGACGACTCTGCTAACTGCCAGCGATGGGGCCGCTAGGCCTAGCTAGGCAGACGCCGCGGTCGACGGCGCTTACGATCCAACCCGAGCTCGTCGAAAAGCGTTTATGTTTACCAAAACAATTAACACTGTACACTTAGGTAGCCAGTAATTAAATACAATTGGTTTACTCGACGCAGTAGTTGCGAAGGGCAAACGTGCAAGCGAAGCGAGCAGCCTCGCTCAGCCGGCGAGTGTGTGGTGTCTGCCCACGAAATGCCCTCGCGTCGCGGCCCGGATCTCGCCAGTAGCCTAGTGCTAGTGTACTAGGCGCTGCTTTGCATAACAGGCACACGTTCGAGATAATTTTACTGAACTGGTAACTATTTCGTGTCGGAAACAAACTGCAGCAGGCAAGGAAAAAAAACACTGCGAGAAACCGGCCCGGCAGCGCCGCCTCCGTGGAGGGAACGTCAGAGAACGTCACATGCCAGCCGCGCTGTCATTGGCTGCGGCCAGACGACGGTGCGGTTGTCGGACGCGTCGGACGATGAAAGTCTGCCCGGCTTGTCGCACGCCGGACGTCCGATCCGGCGCTTCGGCACGGCAAAACACCTCGATTCCGGCTGCCGTTCCGGCGCGTCGGACACCGAATCGGACGCCGAGTCGGACCGTGTGTCTCCCGCTTAAGGTGTGAGCGAACGTATGCGTACGACGGACGGCAATCCTGTCGATGATATGAAGCGGGACGTCAATAGTGACCTACATGAAAAAAAAAGAAATGCCGCGTAACATCC
Organism: Dermacentor andersoni; assembly: GCF_023375885.2. Classification (NCBI taxonomy): domain Eukaryota; kingdom Metazoa; phylum Arthropoda; class Arachnida; order Ixodida; family Ixodidae; genus Dermacentor; species Dermacentor andersoni. The sequence continues at coordinate 153,280,468 of NC_092819.1, read as the reverse complement.
CGTAGCACCACAGCTGAGAAAATCATGATGATTGCTCAAACGCGCGGGATGCTGGGAAATGAAATACAGTTGATGCGAAGCCTAGGCGGGCTTGAGCGAGCACTGTTCCCGTCAGCGCCTATGCGCGTGCTGTCATGTTTGCGTTCTTGACCGTGATTTAACGCTTCTGTAAGCCTTCACCGATGTCTTGAAGCAACTGTTGCGTAGTTGGGCCCTTTAACACGTACGAAAACTGGTCAGGCACGCACTTACTTTTCGGTGCTGCTTCTCGAGCAAGAGTGGCGGCAGCGGTGAATCACGGCTGTTCGACGGAAAAGTGAAGCAGTCGCGCTTTGCTTACTGCAGTTTTAAAGCGATAACTGTGTGTTTATTTTTTGCTTGTTGGCGCGGCGCCTATAGTGAGTGCTTCTATGTTCAAAGTTACATTATTAGATTATGGTGTTTTACGTGCCAAAACCCCGATCTCTTTATAAGGTGCGCCGTAGTGAGGGACTCCGGAAATATATATATATATATATATATATATATATATAAACACAGGTGTTTTATGCAAGACTTTCTAAATTTTTGTAATTGCCTGTGGCTGATCGCACAATTCTAGTCTGTGAGCTGATCTACAGGCAGAGCCGGGCATCACTTGCATAAAAAATGTAAATACATAATTTACTAATTAACAAAGTCACTAATTATGTTTTAGCTAAATATATTGCTACACGCGTGTGATATTTTATTATTTGAACGAGGCGCGTGGACGCCATCACTCGAGAAAAGAGGACGGAGAACGAACTGGGCTCGCGCTGTGAATCTAACCGATCAGCACTGCAACCGTTGTTTAAATATAACCTGTAAATTGTTGCTCCTCTTACTGACTCGTCTTTCGCGTAACAATGTTATGGTCCACATTGCAATTTGCAAATTCTAGCGGCAAAGCAGACCCGTTTGAAACGAATTCTCAAGATACCACCAGTTTCGAGATATTAACTCGCGAACTTAGCGGAGAGATGCATTGGAGTTCAAGTTGCTTTTGTGCCTCAATGCATAAAACGACGTGCTTTTAAGAAAGTAAGTGGAACGACAGTGTCGTTTTACCGCAACTTTGACGACGCATATTTCGTAAATGGTGTCATCCACACAATTTTATTTCAAGTGGATATGCCTTGCAGCCTCACCTGCTAGAATTTGTAAATTGCAATATGTGCTATAACGTAATTAGTTACGAACTACTTTAGTAATTTTTGTTAGTTAGTTGATTATGCATTTAAATTTTTTGTGCACGTAATCAGCGCCTCTTCGAGAAGACCAGTTCTTGGGCTCGAATCGTGCCATCTGCCCCAGGCAATTTAAAAGAAAAATTGGAAAGTGTTCGCTGAAACGATATATATATATATATATATATATATATATATATATATATATATATGTATATATATATATATATATATATATATGTAGAAGCACTCAGTCACTCAAGCAAATATGCTTGTAGAGCTTTAACAATACTGCCCCCTGGAAAACAGTACCAGTCGGAAACGGTCCGTGGGAATAAAGTGTGTTTGAACGTTTGTGTTCTTGCAAGAATTTCTTCGAGCAAATGACTTCCTGTGTGGCGTGTTTGTCTAGACGACAGCTGTTTAAGTATTCTGGTATGAGGTAACTTTATGTGTTGAAAGACTATGCGTTAAAGACAAATGGGACACTTTCCTGCGTACTTCAACTAACATGATGTGATTGGTTTTTATTAGCGTTGTAGGTGAATCTAACCTTTTGTGTTTCTTGTAAAAGAACATAATCGCTTTTCTTTGCACCAAGCTGGTAAATGTCCTTCTTTGTGAACAGGTCGCATAAGGCCGACGCGCACTCCAATTCTCATGCTATAAATGTTATGTAGCCAAGAAATTTAAGCTTACTTGGAACACCTCTAAGTTTCCCTCTCAGAGAGCACAGCTTTGAAAATGATGAAGCACAAATGTTTGAAATTTGGGCTTTTCATGTGAAATCGCACGTCAAAGTAACCCCTAAGTATTCATGATGTGTGACCTTCATACTATACAATGATTTAGTAGGCTGTAAGATACAGGCGAAACGTGTCTTTTTTGCGAAATTCGCAAGATGACAGTTTTATCTAAGTTACATACTTCATTTATTACACCATTGATGAAAGTCTAATAGCTGACTTTGCAAGATGCAATAATCATTCTGTACCTTTATGCTCTTAAAAAGAATGCGGTAGTCTGCAAGAAGCCTGGCAGAAACATTTTCGGAATGAGTAGCCTGCAAATTATTAACATGAACTGGAAAAAGCAGCCCGCTTAAGAGGAAGCTTTAGCTCGGGTGCTCCTATTTACGTACATTTAAAGGAGAATTCGTTTTTCTCGGCATCCGTTGCACCAAATTTGATGAGGTTTGTTGCATTTCGAATAACAACTTAAAACCTAGTGACTGTTGGTTTCGAATTCTTTATTCAGGTCGTCAGGTTTTTATTAAAAATTGGCCAAAGACGTAAATTTTCAAAAACGAAACTATCAAGTTTACAACTCCGTAACTCATTAAGGAAAAATGATAATACAATTCTGTGAAATGCATCTCATAGTACATACAAAGCGGACCAAATTGTTATGTTACACATGAATCTCAAAAATTCAATAACATGAAAATACAGCTTTTGCAGAACCCTTGTAAACAACGTAAGGCATTCACGTAAGATGTAATATGGCCCATAGAATTTGTACGCTTTCGATTTTCTAATGAATGCCGTTCACAGAACCGTGATGTCTGCTCCTGGTGCAGAGCTATAAATTTTTAAACTTCGTGCTTCTATTTTTTTTTTCAAACTTCCGAATTTTTGAAAATGTCTAACAAAATTCAGGCCCTAAATGGAGCTTCCGCTTCCAACAGCCTCTAGAATTTAACATTCTCTCTCCAATGCAACAAATTTCATTAAAATAAGTCCAGGGGTTATCTCAGGAAAAACGTTTTTGCGTTTTACATGTATTTGAATAGGCCGCGTCGGAGTGGGGCCTGAGCTAAAGCTTCCTCTTAAGGTGCTTCTTTGGGAAACACCTGACATAACTGGAAGCTTTTCATAATTGCAACCATTAACCTCTGCGTCTTGTATGCGGGGTTTTAAATAGGCATTAGTCCAATTACCAAGGTAAGTGGTTGCGCCAATATTTTACAGCTTATAAATAAGTTTACTGTGGAGAATTGTGTCAAATTCCTTGCGGAAATCTCAAACAAGTATGTCAGTCTTCCCTCATTTATCAAGCGCAACTACAAAATCATTAACTGTCGAAACTAACGGTGCCACAGTGGACATTTCTTTCCCTGAAGTGATGTTGTACAGGCGATAAAATGTGTTTAACAAGATAGGGGTTAAGGTAGCCAGAAACTATGTGTTCAAGCAAATTGCAACAAGAGGAAGTGATTGAAATTGGCCGATAACTAAACATGGTCTGCGTGTACCCAATTTTATGAATTGGCACAACGCGAGTGGTCCTCCAGTCCTCCGGCGCATCACCCAAAAGTAAGGAATCTTGAAACATCTTCCTTAAGAAACCAGATACCAGTGCTCTAAAATATTTCAGAAAAGCACGTGAAAGCCCATCGGGACCAGCGGACTTCTTATCTTCAAGTTTACGCAGCATAGACAGAACATCGTTCACAGAATAGCTGGCGATTCACCAGGATCTTGTATTGGAATTCTAGATGTGGTTGCCCGCTCCGTATGGAACATTCTCTGAATATACAAGTTAATACCTGGCGCTATGATGGTGGAGTCGGTTAAAGTGTTATTATTTGTTTTATGTTATTAGTCATGCGACCTACAAAACTCCACAAGTTTTAAGGATCACTTCTGATAAATTTGAGAAGCATCGTGCCAAAATAACGCGACTTTGCATATGCTAATTTGAGGCAAGTTCATCTTTTAGTACTTGGAACTGTTGAAGGCATGCTATCTTTTTATTTCTACACCGCTTCATTCTGCGTTTAATTTAAATAATTTCACGACTTAGCCAAGGATTGCGACACTTACTGCGAATCTTCCTAAGGGGAACAAAATGTTAAATCCTCTATTGCACTGCATTCCTAAAGTGCTGCCAAAAATTATGAAGGTCAATGCTGCAAGGCTTTTCTAACTATGATTGTAAAGGGTCGGTAATTGCGTTATTGTCAGCACGTGCATAGTCTATGTTCATTTTAACTGGACGCATCCCGGAAACAACTGGCGAAGCAGAACTGAAGAACAACAGACTGTGCTCGTAGAGCATAGTTTCAGCGTTGAACACTCCATCAAAAAAGGTTTGGCTAACAAAGAAGACGTTTAGTATGGATTACTCTCTCATGCATTCGTGAACAGCTCGTGTAACGTTTAAAGAAAAAATGAGATCTAGGTTAAATATTATCCCATGAGGCATACAGCGCATGAGATCGTTTATCTTAGGCCATGGCAGGGAAATTAAAATCGCCGGTAAGAATTAGGTTCCAACTTTGGTATTATTGTAATCGGTCAAAGAGACTACTTGAAAGAATCCGATGCATAAAGTGCAGGATACACAGCACACAGAAATAAAATGAAACCACGCGCAGTTACGTGCACAAACAAACTTTCATGCTGATCAGTTTGTCCAAGCAGTGTTATGTCGTGCAGTACCAGCTTCGCAATTGCAGAAACGCCTCCACCACGTGAGCCGCGTTCCGTCTGTATACAACGTAGTCCGGTGGCGTAATTCCTTCGTCAAAGATACCGTTGTGTACCCATGTCTCGGTAATCACCAGTAGGTGAAGATTGTAAGAAAAGAGCAGAACTTCAAGGCTATCTATCTTGTTTACAATATTTCTTGTGTTCGAAGATATTGTTACGTAGGAAGACACCGACGAAAAGCTATTTACAAGTATATTTACAAGGCAATACGCCGCAGTTGGCCAAGAGGCAACAGCCCGCGCTAGCTTCCAATCGTCGTCGTCGTCTTCTTACTGCTCGGCTCTTCGTTATTGGAAATACTGTCCCGTAGCACTACCCCCGGCGGCAAAAGCGCCGTCCCGGAGCGCCTAAAAGACGGACTCTGAAGCAGTGTAGTAGGTCTTGAGCCTACTGACGTGCACGACATCACTAGATGCCAGAGTAGATGACGAGGTGGAGCTCACAGGAGCAATTTCGTACGTCACAGGCGTCACCTGGCGCCGCACGCGGTAGCGCCCTGTGTATCGCGAAAGGAGCTTTTCTGAAAGTCCGACGTGACGAGAGGGCGACCACAGGAGCACGAGTGCACCAGGCGAAAACTGTACGTCACGGTGGCGGGCGTTGTACTGACGCTGCTGCGTGGTTTGCGAGTACGTCAGTCGAGCACGGGCAAGCTGGCGTGCATGGTCGGCGAGGGCGATCGCGTCGCGCGCATACTCGGTTGTTGAGATCGCAGCAGGAGGAAGTACCGTGTCAAGGGCAAGGTCGGTTCGCGACTGTAGAGTACATAAAATGCAGAAAATCCGGCGGTGTCGTGCCGGGAAGAATTATAAGCAAATGTGACGTAAGGAAGGGCAACGTCCCAGTCGTGGTGGTCCTTCGAAACGTACTTGGACAGCATGTCGGTAAGAGTACGGTTTAACCGCTCTGTCAGGCCATTGATTTGAGGATGGTATGAGGTAGTCAGCTTGTGTTGAATAGAGCAGGAACGCACAATGTCGGCGATAACTTTTGAGAGGAAGTTACGACCACGGTCAGTAAGCAGCTGTCGCGGGGCGCCATGCACTAAGATAATGTCACGCAAGAGAAAGTCCGCGACGTCAGTGGCGCAACTGGTAGGGAGAGCCCGCGTGATAGCGTATCGGGTGGCGTAATCAGTTGCGACGGCTACCCATTTGTTCCCAGAGGATGACGTGGGAAAGCGACCGAGGAGGTCTAATCCAACACGAAAGAACGGTTCCACAGGGACGGTGATCGGCTGGAGATGACCGGAAGGTACCACCTGAGGTGTTTTCCGACGCTGGCAGGGATCACAGGCAGCAACATAGCGTCGGACGGAGCGAGCGAGACCAGGCCAGTAGAAGCGGCGGCGGACGCGGTCGTACGTGCGGGTTACCCCAAGATGTCCTGCAGTGGGTGCGTCATGCATCTCAAAGAGCACAGTCTGTCGTAGGTGTTTTGGCACGACAAGAAGAAGATCAGGGCCATCAGGGAGGAAGTTCCTTCGGTACAGAATGCCGCCCTGGAGGACATATCGGCGAACGGATGCCTCGGTAGGTGTAGAGCGCAGACGCTCGATGAATACTCGCAGCGATAGGTCTCGGTACTGCTCATCGGCGATGTTAGCGAAGGCAGACACAGAGAAAATGCTGTCGGCGGTACTACTGTCAGCGTCGTCAGGTTCGTCTACCGGGTGGCGAGACAGGCAGTCAGCGTCCTTGTGTAGTTGGCCAGATTTGTAGGTGACAGAACGAATTTGGAGGCGTAAGGCCCAGCGACCAAGTCTTCCTGTAGGGTCTTTCAATGAGCATAACCAGCAAAGCGCGTGATGGTCTGTGACAACGGAAAAGGATCGGCCAGGAAGATGTCGCTGGGGTGTTGGGCAGACGGGCAAACTGCTGGTCGATACAGTGACTTTTAGCGAGTTCCAGACGGCGGCACTCTTTTATAACTGCATCCACCGTCGCCCACGTTGTTAAATACGAGAAAGTTGAAGGCGTCATCGGCAATGCCTTTGAGGATGTGGGAGACCTTGTCGGACTCAGTCATGTGTGCGTCAACTTTGCGGTACAGAGCCAAGACGTCCTGAATGTACGTGACGTAGGGCTCCGTTGACGTCTGCACACGACCGGAAAGCGCCTTCTGCGCGGCAAGTTGGTGACCGTAGGGGTTGCCGAACAAGTCTCGGAGCTTTTGCTTAAGCGAATCCCAACTGGTCAGCTCATCTTCGTGCGTCCGATACCAAACTCGAGGTGTGCCACCGAGGCAAAAGACTACGTTGGCTAGCATGATAGTAGGGTCCCACCTGTTATTGCAGCTGTACAGGCTGATCCAGTCCTCGACGTCTTCCCCATCTTTTCCCGAGAATACTCCAGGATCACGGGGAGCGGGGAGAGTGATGTAGGTCATCGAAGTGGCAGTAGGTGTCGGAGCCGGCGGAGTCGAGTTGTCGTCGCCGGGAGCCATGAAGGAAGGCTCGACGTACCGTCCACTGCGAAGCTCCGTGAGGTACAGGGAACGTCCACCTCCACCAGATATGTTACGTAGGAAGACACCGACGAAAAGCTATATACAAGTATGTTTACAAGGCAATACGCCTCAGTTGGCCAATAGGCAACAGCCCGCGCTAGCTTCCAATGGTCGTCGTCGTCTTCTTACTGCTCGGCTCTTCGTCATTGGAAATACTGTCCCGTAGCAATATCACACATAACTGGCGGGTATTGGGCGATGGTGTTATCTTGTTAAGAGGACTTCGAGGGTTAATCATAGCCGATGACGGTTTATGCTTAGTTTGGTTCTGAGTACTATGGGCTTAGGATGAAGAGCTCAATGATTCTGAACCGGTGGCTTGTCAAGCACTAGAAGCACGAGCGCATTTCCTTCACGGACGACCTGCATTGCTCCCTTGTCACTTGTCAGCTTTCGTAACATTACTTCCAGAGTTTTGATCAGTACCCCGTGCAACGGCATCAGGTATTTTATTCCTTTCTCCTTCTTTTTTTGGCCTGACGCGTACACCTTTTTGTTTATGACTAATTTGTCATAGATAAGGTACACTTGATCCAGAGGCTCCTTATTTTATCAGTAGCCTTGAGCAGCTTTCCAATTTTTCTTAGTCTAGGAGAGAAGCCCTCCGAAATGGACATTTGAATTTCCTACGGCTTCGAAGCACGTCTGAGAACTTTCGCCTTTTCGGTGAAGTAAAAAACTGATTGTCATGGGACGCGCTTTATCTTCTAATTTTTTTCTATGCGGTGTATTCTATCTAGGTTCTATACATTTATATGAAATTTGCGTTAAATATTTTCCTTTATACATAATGGGAATTAAGGCTATTTACCGTCTTTATTTCAATCTCCAGAATGCCATAAACAAGCAATTTCGTCGAGAATAGCTTTTAAGGTAGTCCCCCTTGGTCCTTTGTTTAACTCTAATCGATTCCATGTAGGCTTCCCTCCTTTGAGCTGTCTGGGAAAGCACTTCCAGTTACCTTGATGGAAGCCACTCTCACAAACTCACTGCGTGCTTAGAAGTGTTGCATCCTTTTGAATGGGAAGGATGAAGAGTGACGACCAACGACGAACATCTCGACAACTTCCAGCTTACAAATGACACTTACAGTTCGGCAATCCTGTTGCAACAATTGGTTGAGGACCATAACGGAGAAAGCGTTAGACTAGATTGAGAATTAATATGCCGAAAACAAAGGTAATGTTGAATAGCTTGTCAAATGACTAAAAATTTACGATTGGCAGTGAGACTCTATAGAAAGTCCGCAGAAATAGGTTTACCTGTGTCTATTTTTCACAGGCGGCCCTGATCACGGGTTAAAAACTTGAAGGACGCTTAAGCTTCGCCTGTAATAGTGGAGCGCGATAGTTTTCAAAGATCCTTGACTGCTTGTCGCGTATCTTGGCAACGGCAGCTTATGTAAACTAATGTTTACCGGGACACTCTGGCAGGGAACGCTGTACACGAAGCGAGCGTTCTGGTAAAAACGCAGCCTCTTGAGTAGGCCGATCCCGGAGGTAGTGCGCAGCCGCGCCAATGAGATTACATTATTTTCAGGTTTCTGTTATACTTTGTTTCTGTCGGTGCTTTGTTTCATTACATTTGTTTCTGGGCTGTCATTCTCAAAATGCCGGGGCGGAACTTTGTCAATAATTTAAGACAAGGCACAATCAACTTTATTGACAGAATGCTGTGCTAATGTAACCCGCATATACCACATTTCATGTTGCAGGGCGCGGCATGAACACATACCTAAATATATACGGCCATTTTTCGCTCACACACAACTTCACCAACGCCGACACCAGACTTTCTGCGGCACGGGACCCTTAGCGCCATCCGCTAAAGCTTACAGAAGAATGAAAATGGGTCGGAGCGCCAACGGCCGGCATCGTTCATAAGAAAAAGGTAAAACATCTCATTCTACCGGCACTACACATACGGAGCGGAAACTTGTAGGTTAAGACAGAAGTTTGAGATCCAGTTAAGGAGCATTCAACAAGCGATGGAACGAGAGGATGTTAGGTGTGACGCTACGAGACAGGAAGAGAGCGGTGTGTGCGTCAGAACAGACGCAGATGGCGGTAGTTGGCAGTAAGAGAAGAAAGTGGACCTGGGCAGGTCACGTGAGTAGTAGGTCAGATAACCGGTAAGCCATTAGAGTTACAGAATAGGTGCTACGGGAAAGGAAACGCTCTCCAGAGTTGAAGAAAATTAGGTGGGGTAATGAAATTATGAAATTTGCACGCACAACTCGGAATCAGCTAGTGCAGGTCGAGGTTAATTAGAGTTCACTGGCAGAGGCCTTCGTCCGGCCGTGGACGAAAGAGAACGCTACGCCACGGCCACGGTGTAGGTGAATGCCGCCAGAGCAAAATGGGCCAAGCATTATCGCGGACGCAGAACGGCCTGTCTGGGCGCGACATTAAGCGCATCTAATTAGCACCGAGCCACTCTAGCCCGACCATGCAGAGCCTCAGCTACTTCCCAAGAAGTAAAAGCCGGCTACAAGCGTTCCAGACTCGGCTTGGCTCAGCTAGTGCTAAGTTAAGCTCCAAATTAGGCGCCTTCTGTACAGCTTATAATAAATGCCTTCAAGTCTTCTGCTTTAAGATCTGATGGAGACATAAATGATCTAGTACGTTTTTAACGTCATCTCGAAGTTTTGCAACAAAAATCGGCGCGCATTTTTGTGAACCTCCGGCTTGCAACGATTCGTTCTACAGCACCATCAGTGGAATTATTACAGCGGTATGTTGTCGTCATATACCAGCGCATTGGAAAATACAGTAATCAACCAGTGTACTGCAATGCTTATGCACAAGACGATTTCACAAAAAGCGCTGTCGCTGAGAGCGCGCGTATTAATATCTCTCATTTCATATCTATCGCGTTATCTGAAACTGAAAGCCGGGCCATAATTTCGTGTGCCCTTGATCACAGTACAACAAAAACTTTCAATAAGAATGTTTAGTTATTATTATGATTAATAAAAATCGGCCCCTCGGTTAACCCCCTTTCTTCTATTTAGTACGTAAAAGTTTTAATAAAAATATTTGAGTAAAGTTTCACGTGTGAATATGACATGGCGAGACACAACAGTGGATGCGCTACTGTTGCTTGGCCGCTTCCAAAGCTGGCTCTCCAGTGCAATGCTTCTGCCTCACTAAAGTGTTCAACAGGTTATTCCGTGCGCGCATCGCATGCTCTGCGTCTTTCTACATTGAAGGCGCAGTTTCATTTGGGTAAGCGAAGTTCTTGCCTGTTTTAAAAGATCTGCTGCACGATTTTAGCGCCACCACCACCCAACGTGGTTTATTGTTTCACACCAGTTACTGCATGTGGGTGATTGTTTCGAATTTCCTTGCGGCATCCAAATGCAGCATGCGGTTCCTGCTCGTTTCTGGCGCTGTGTGATAAAGGCTTTCGTTCGTCTACTTTGACGCGTCCGATGTATAGACGCGCGAAATCTTTGGAGGGTGGTACACTACTGGAAATGATCGCTCGGGAATGTCGACCCTGAATGCAACTTACCTTTGGTTTTCGTGCGTCATCGGGGCTTATAGTACTTATAGTCATCCCGAGAAGCCGTTTACCAAACAGATCTTGATTGGTAAGTGACCGTGTTGTTGAAGTACAGCATATGCACCTTCGCCAACTGCAGGTTACACGCTCTGTGCGCATTGGCTGGTCCGCTCAGCACTTGCTGCTTCGCCGCGGTGCACGCTTTTGTTCTGAAAGCTGGAACAGGAAAGATGCGTTCGGTGTTACTCTATCCATCGTTGTGTACTGCACAGCCATCGCTCGTGTTCGAGTACGTGTTGGAGACCCGATGGCCACGCAACGCATCAGCATCCTTGCAACAGGCCAAATCACAAGCACAGCAGAGAGTACGCACGCCGAGAAATACACCAGTCACCGCGCAACTGACAAGTGGGCTATCCGCCTGGCTGCCTAGGCTCAACGTAGCGCAAATGAGAGAAGAAAAGCTGCGTGTGGTTCTTCAATATTCGCCATATCCGCATCGCTACCTATTTGCCGCCTGGTGCACGCGTCGTATGCCCATCAGCTATTTAATGGCTGCTAATAACAAAATTAGGCACTTACCAGCCATGCGGATTTGCCAAAATTACTTTGAGCGTATACGCTAGGAATGTATAGTCAATTTAGTCCAAGTAGAACTTCGTCGCAATTTGCCTTTAATGTCATGAACAGTCGCCCATGTGGTCTTTGTTCGAAAATTCAGAATATGAGCGATATATGCTTCTGATATTCAGCTGCAAGGGACTTTAATTGCCCTTTGTACGAATTTGCGCTACCGTAAAATTGAGAGGACAAACTTCATTTAGATCTTTCGGTTCCCCAGTTGGGGCTTTATGGGTGTCGCAGAACAGCCTTACAGCTTATGAAATTTTACATGAGTGCGCGGGATGAATACGTTCAAATAAAGAAATGTAGGTCTTGCTTGCGATTTATTGAATTTGGACCAATTACCAATTACTTGGACCAATTACCTTAAAACAATATATGTTATTGGCTCCACTGGATGTTTTAATGTCCGCAGTTAGCGCGGGTACATGGCGCCCGTCGGCATACTGTGATAGAAAGTTGGTAGGCCCAGGGGCTCAGCACACAGTGTGGAGAACGTACAGCGCAGACATTGTCTTTATCTGCGGCATATCAGGTAGCGTATGGCGGTTACAAGCACACAATACAGAGGAATATATACAACACTTAGCGTACAACACTTAGAAAAATTTAAAAGGGGTTTTGGGGAAAGGTCTCTAATCGCCCGTGGCTACGCAATACAGTTCGCCGACTTGAAGTGTCCGCTCTCCCGCCGCCGGTGACCCACCCACGTGCAGTACCACGGCGAGGTTCCACGGTATGCTGAACGAGCTCGGCCGCGACATCAGGCGAAGCTACCGCTCCCCGCAACCGGGGAAGGGGCAAAACTCACCGCTCTCGGCTCGTGGAGCGTGACTGGCCCGTTGGCGGAGAGCTCCGCCGTCTCCAGCCCCCGTGCCGAGCCGTCAGCACTGCTGGCGGCCACTCGAGCTGCATCGCTGTGTGGTTGCGGAGGCGGGCCTCAGGCGGGACCGCAGGCACGGCCAAGCCTTCGGAGTTGTTATCTGGTCCCGATAGTTCCAGTACGGTGGCCCGCTCGTGTATGCGCTGGCCCAGCTGTGTCCATGACCAGGTAGGCGCCAAGGCCGTCTCGGTAGCCGTCTCGATCACACTGGAAGACGCCCCTCCAGGTCCTCGCCGGTCTGGGCTCCTTCTGCACGGCCGATCAATCCTCTCCTCCCGTGCCACGCCACCACGCACCTTCACACATACTCCTTTTACCTCACTGCGTCCGCCTCGCACACTCGTCACTCCACTCGTCACTCCACTCCACAATACTCGTCACAATACATTGGCGCCTGTCGCAGCAATTATAAAACACATTACAATAAACATTTTCGAAGAAGGTGTTGTGCTCGCCACAGCAGTCTTGTTATCCTTCAAACGAGAGCCTTATGTTCTTAGCGCGATGCTCTCCTGCGGTTCGGGACTGCAATCAGTGGAAAACGTAGTCATGCGTGCATACTTCAGAATAGTGGCTAGCCTGGTTTGTTCGTACGAACACAAAGCCCGCTGACCAGCGCATGCGTGGAATTATCGAGGCATTTGCCATTATCCAACGTGGTCCTTCGTACATAAGTTCATCACCATCCAACCAGTTATTCGTCGAGAAATCGCGTATCTGCATAATTGAGACATCTCCTCCCACCTGCAACCTCAAATCATCCTTCTCACGTTTATCACGCCATTTATGTTTTCAATCAAGCTTTCCTTATATAGTTCGCGCTCGCGCAATAGACATAGTTGCTGGAAGTCAGTGCCTGTGTTTTCTGCATCTTTCTTGTGTCCCGTTATTTGCGCTGTTTGCTTAAGTATATGCTTGGGTAGTTAACTATATCAAGGCAAGCTGTACTGCCTAAGTGATGTAAGGATGTGGACACATGAAATAAGTGGACAATAAGAAGGCACAGATGACAGCACACTCTCTTCGTTTCATCTAAGTCTTCTTTGCGTCCAGAGCCTGACGACAACTTTCTGTGGCAGTAGAACCACAGCTACGCGCACGCGCTAGCACGTGCGGAGTTTATGCTCTTGTGTTATTGCGCCAAGTAGTGCCGACATTTTTCGGGTGGTTTGCTGGACCAGGAAAACCAGACATGAATACAGAGAGCCAGAAACATAAGAACATCAAGAAACGAATATCATTTTCCCAAGCAAGCTTTTTTTTATTTCTTATGAAATAAATCCTGCACAAAGAGATAAAAAAACAATAAGTAATTTGCTTGGTTTTATGCTGCGTACCTTCTACCAGTAATTTCTTACATTCGCGAACTACATGCCTCTGTAACAAAAATGTTGCAAAGGTATTTAAGTCTCACTAAGTCAGATATGAGAGTGGGTCAGGTTGGTTTTGAACGTGCGAGTAAACTCAATATTTGAATTGGGCAAAGCAAACCTTGCGGGGTGGGCCAAGTCTACTTTGGGAGTGGGCCAGGTTGGTTTTGAACATGGGTACACTCAATTTTCGAATTCCGAAAAACCACGTTATTGGGGGTATGGGTCAAAGCGTCCGTCTGACGCCGTGGATGTTCACCATGGGATATCGCTGTGCGATCCGCTGCGAGTCTAGCGCCGGCAACGTGACGTCATAGCTTGGTCACGTGGGTTTTGTAACCATGAGATGTTACCACGGGACACTCGCTATATTTTTCGCTTCATGGGGCATATAATGCCTTCGCATTAAAAGTGCACACTTCGGCTCTGTAGCTATCGCTGCCCTACCACACAAAGTTTTCGCCGGTGTTAAGAACGGCCCGCTGAGATGCAAGTTTTGCCAGGCAGTTGCGACAGCGGCGTCAACTTTTTTTGGAACGCCACCGCAAACCTCTAGCCACGGCGTCACTAAGTCGACTGTGTGCGGATAACAATACGCGCGTCCTCGACACTCCGTCGCTGGAGCCAGGATGAGTTCGACGAAGCAGGCTTTGTGCCTGAACCCGCCACCGCCGATCTGCTGTGCCGTGAGCAAGGGAGTCCCCGAGGGAACGTGGTTCGAGGTCCCTTCCCGCGCCCCGTTCAAGACGCAAGACAATGGGCAAGCGGCAGCCGCGCTGCGGGGGTCAGCTCGGGGAATAAAAGGCACCTTTCCTGACGTAAGCCCCGAGTTCTGCGAAGGCCGTCTGGCCTCGGTTGGGGACCGTGAACCTTGCGCAAGGAAGTGTGTGTGTGTCCCACCCGCAGAGAGGAGTCTCGTATACGGTGCCTGGTCGAACGTTTCTCTCACCCTGGGATCGATTGAGGACCGAGTGTTTATAAACCGCTGTTGTGCGGCTGCTCAGTGTACTTTTTCTCGCAGTCATGCTAGATTGATGAACTGCAACGTCTTTATGTTGATACTGTAAATAAGCCCATATTCCTCGTTCTCGATGAGAAGCAGCCCTTCCCTTCAACAACATCCTCAGCGTGGATAAGTGGGACGACGGCACGGGCCAGCTACCACCTAATTCATGCCCGACTCCAATCTTGACAACTGGTTACGAGAGGTGGAATTGAGCACCCCAATCCTGACACCGGGTATAAATAGTTTATTGTCCGTCTTCCTGATTTTAACCATAGCGCGGTGGTCACGCGCTTTGCAATAAAAAAAAGTCGCAGTTTCGCCCGACAGCCCAAGCATCGATTGCGATAGCAAATTAGTGGCCAGCTATACAAAGTAAAAATAGTAGCTTTATCAGCTGCATAAATTTCTATATATAGGCATACTGACTAACTTATCGAGCATGGTGTCAGGCGCACAAACAAACATCAACACATCTGGTGACCACGGAAACTCGCTGTCAGAACAATGGAGTGAGGTAGCGGGGCAGCAGCAGTGAGCTAATTGATCTTCGCGCTGCCTCTCACATCAACGTGAATTAAGACGCCAAAACAGAGCTCACGGTGGACTCTGTCCCCGTCGCACATGGCTTTCAGGATACAGCGGCCCGGGTGGGCGTGCGCGTCCACCCATGCCGTCCTGGGTAGAACGCGCCTCCCCCCCTTCCTCCCGAACCTCCCCTCGCGGCCTTGCGCCCTACAAAAGACTGCATGCTTGCTGCCCCCTTCCTTTTTTTGCGCGCGCCAGATTGAGCCGCGATCACCGGCTCACCCTCGCACATACAGAATACGGCGCACGGCGACGATATTATCACCCTCGGACTTTATACGGAACCTTACCGCGACGGCGACGGCAGAAAGGCGCCTGGAGTGTTCATATATAATTTCTATCATAATTAAATTACCAACTGGCCCCGTCTGTAGCCCTCCTATACTACCGGATCGCTTTCTGTGGCAATGAAGGGAAATCAATGGATACGGAGCTTCTGTACATGTGCTGCTACCCCATGTAGTCCAGGAGTGTTGGGCAACCCTTTTACTTTCTCGGAACAGGCGCTGAATTAACGCAGCTTCCATGTCCGATGGTTTCGCATTTGCCAAGACGCTGAAGACAGAATCCGCTAATAGGTCAACTTCAACATTGAATGGTATCTTTTGCCTAATTTAGCCATCGTAAACAACGTGTTTTCGCTCTGTCTTCCTCAGCTTCAACTAACGCGGATGAATATGTGAAACTTCTTTCAGATGCGCTCTCACTCGAGCGCGCTTTGCGTCCGTAGCTCTCCCTTCGTTGCCACATCATGTTTCCCGCGTGTAGCTCTACGTATAAACACTACTTGCAACTGAACTTTACGACTACATTGTGTTTTGATATTACACGTAATATTAAAATATTATGAAACCCAGCACCCTTTCAGATGCAAGCAAGGTACATCGCCTGAATGCATGAAACTGAACTTCTCTCGCAACTCACCTTACTTTGTTGATTCTCAATTTATCTTTTCTGGAAGCGTCACTGCGCTCGTTATCTACAATACATATAGTTGATCCTGCGTCCTAATTGGAGTAGTGGTCGTCAGGCGACAGTCCCGCCTATAATAGGCAACCTAATCCCTTCGTTGTTGCTGAAAGCAGTGAGTTCATCCGTAAACTGCCTACTAACTGAGCGCCGTGTAACTACTAATGATCGCGCAGCCGATGATTTCGGGTCGCCGAGTTTGCTACTTTTTCCACTTGCCGTTTCCTAAGCAACGAATATTGTGGATATGTTCGTAGCGCAGGTGGGACGATTCTGTTTCACCATGTGTGAAGGACGCTACAATCACATTTTCCGTACTCTCAGGGTCACATAGAATTGCAGAAAGCTTTTCATTCTTCTTGTCTTCCTCATATAGCGTAATGAAGGCGGGTCAGAAAACTGAAACTACTGTGCCGGTGCGAGTTATACATGTGATTGTTTCGTTCCCTTATTTGTTTTTCAGTACTCTATGGCAATATTTATCGCTGATATTTTTCAAACCGGGCACGCAGATATTGTGAAAGTAGTATTCGGAACTGTTGTGAAACAGACGAGGTGTGAAAGCAAGTGAGAAAGCGAGCGAAAGCCAGAGATGAAGAAAACACCTTTAGCTGGGAGTCAAGACTTGTCACTTGGATGAAAGTGAGCCCTGTTTAGAAAGTTGGAAAGAAAAGGCAAGAAAACAAACGACAAAGCCTTCGTGAAACGATCTTCTATCCTGCTTTCTTAAATCCAACATTTTTCAGCAGTTAACATAATTAGCTTTCGTGCCTTCGGAATGTCTGAAAGTCACTGATTCTTTTGTATTGACACCATATAATAACATGCTTGGTGCACTGCGCTTCACTCGATTCGGTATTCACCACATCAGCACTGCGTTGTGAGGCATTTAGTCGCAATGAAGCCCACGTTTACAAAGGGAACACAAATATCATCCTGCAATCCTACCGGGACGTTTCAGGGCTTCTCAACGAGGGAGGGTATAGCTTACACAGAAGCACAGTGCGTAGATCACGTGTTCACGATTGCGTTTTCACAGTATCAAGCTGCTGCAAGGCGTAAAAAAACTTAGTATTCAAACGCAAACCAGTGCACCCTTTTTTCCAAAGCTATCCCCACTTTCTTTTGCAGGGTCAAGGTCACGCGCATAAACGCATCTACGTGACGACACTGCCTGCAACGTTATCCATAATGGTAGGACACTCCGGTAAGCACTTCAAGAAAGGGGCTGACAGATGGAATAGCACACTATGGTATAAAGGTTATAAACAGTGATAAGGTGCCTCGGAAAGGCTGGCCAACGTTTCGATAGGAGGACCCAGCTTCGTCAAAGGCGGCCTCGTCATCCTCACCATATTTGTTTTAACGGGTTAGTAGAGTGACATCATGTGCGGTTGTTCTCGGTGGCGGCTGGTTGTAAAGGGGGAGACTTCAAAGAGACAAGAAAACAAATTGCAAAGTCTTTTTCAACTTAGAACACTTCCACAATAACGTTGACACGATGCACCACTCAGAAATACACGAAGCACCGCTTGGAACGGCTTGCACATAAACCACAGAGGAATATAGCTAGTTTCTCAACACATCAATTCCTCTATTAAGGACACTTATAGAAAAACTCTTTAAATCTACCTCAGATACCACGCCCACAGACTGCCGACCGTGCCACCCCGAACAACACAACTGCGACAGTCACCTCAGGAATACTCGGAACACAAACAGCGGAAAGGGAAGCAAGCCACTGCACAAGTGTAACAGTCACCTCAAGAGCACTCGGAACACAGACAGCGGAAAGCCACTGCACAAGTGCAACAGTCACCTCAAGAAAACTCGTAACACAGACAGCGGAATGTGAAACTAGCCACTGCACAAGTGCAACAGTCACCTCAAGAACACTCCGAACAGAGACAGTGGAATGTGAAACAAGCCACTCCCCAAGTGCGACAGTCACCTCAAGAACACTCGGAGCACAGACAGTGGAATCTGAAACAAGGCACTTCACAAGTGCAACAGTCACCTCAAGAAAACTCGTAACACAGACAGTGGAATGTGAAACAAGCCACTGCACAAGTCCAACGGTCACCTCAAGAACACTCGGAACACAGACAGCGGAATATGAAACAAGCCCCTCCGCAAGTGCAACAGTCACCTCAAGAACACTTGGAACACAGACAGCGGTATGTGAAAGGAGCCACATGACACACACTACTCCAAAAACGACATCAACGGCAGTTCAAACAGACACAACTCTAACAGGCAACAGAAAGTTCATTACCGAAGCGTACACACAGACACCCACTTGCCCGCCTCCACGCGCACAAAGTCAAACAGAAACTGAGCTGGAATTAAGCGAGGCGTGCGAGAACAACCCTGCCAAACATGAACACAACCCACGCAGATCTACGCACAAAAAGACAAATAAATGAAAGCCACCGCAACCAAATACCTCTTCTCTTCCAAGAAGCACCGAATTGCTACAGGCTACAAAACTTACCAAAAAGCGTGTGAGCTACACCTCCCATCTGAAAACGTACACAGTCAGCACAGAGAACAATAAAATTCCTAAAGGTCTTACACTGAAGGCTATACCAGCTCTAGGAACACTCCCACCACACCATCGGGCAAACCGGCAAACATTGAACATTGCCTTACGTTCACTTAATCCTCAAGGAACACTGCGAAGAACAACTCGAAAGCTTTAGCCACAAACATCAGAACATAGGTTTGACACCGGATGAGAAGGAAAATGTATAACATTACGACGAAAATCAGTCTAGAAAATTGGTTCAAGAACAAAGGAAAAAAGCAAACTTTAATCAAATACAATCTTCCAGGCAAACAGCCACCTCACGTCAACGAGAGGGGCCTCGAGTCTAGAAATACCAGACGTTGCGGATGCTTCCACAAAATTAAACCAGGTCAATGTTGTAGACATTTTAAAAAATACTAAGTAAAGATGAAATTGGCATGCTCACCAAGGGCCTAAGCTTTTGTCCCACGAATAACACAGTGAATGAATTACAGCTTCACAAGGACGTCCAAGAATTTTCCCAGTGAACGCATATCAGGCACTTTTTCGCAGACAACACACCAGACACAGGGACGACACCACTTAGAGCCCAATTCATTTGGACTCCCAAACCAGAACAAGCCATAGAACTCGACCTCTATCTGAAAACTCTCAGTAAAGAAATTACAAGCGAATCCAAGGCATCTAATCGACCGAAAAACTCAACTGCGTCGGAGAGTCGTATTATCTAAATTTAATTAAATTATGGGGTTTTACGTGCCAAAACCACTTTCTGATTATGAGGCACGCCGTAGTGGAGGACTCCGGAAATTTCGACCACCTGGGGTTCTTTAACGTGCACCTAAATCTAAGTACACGGGTGTTTTCGCATTTCGCCCCCATCGAAATGCGGCCGCCGTGGCCGGGATTCGATCCCGTGACCTCGTGCTCAGCAGCCCAACACCATAGCCACTGAGCAACCACGGCGGGTTCGTATTATTTCAAATCTTAGTTGTCGGAATGACATTGTTATTAAGGAAGCAGATAAGGGTGGAAGTATAGTTATTTGGCCAGTAGAAAAATACAAGCATGAGGCTCACAGACAACTAAACAACCCAGAACATTACCGTAAGCCAGATAACGATCCCATATTGACACGTGTACTTATCGTTATCGGGCGACCACGTTTCGCCGCTTAACAACTGTAATCGCACAGCGACGGACGCGCCTGCATGTATCCGACGTTTCTGGAAAGTTATCGATGCTTCTACCCGGCTGTCTGTTGTCGCGGAACCTTGTGTTATCTGATTTCATCGCGTAACGCGAATGGTGTAGAACTTTGTGGAAGGCACGCGGGTCCAAACGATTAGTCTGGAACATTCGACAATTCTGTATAAAAGCCGACGCGCTTGACCCGCTGATCAGATTTTCGACGATCGCCGACTGTGTTCGTCGCTTTCGTTGTGCTATAAGTGTAGCCTGTTTTGTGGGCACAGGTTCGCCCAATAAAATCTAGTTTTGCCTTTCACAGTATTGCCACTGTGTTCTTAACGTCACCACCACGTGACAATATTATCCTACACACTGACAATTAGCAACATGTTGAAATCACTTTTGGCTGATGAATTGATAACACCGACAGAATACACATTTCTTAAACCAAGCCACAAAACTGCCAGGTGCTTCCACCTCCTTCCGAAAATTCATAAAATTCCATCCACTGAACTATACACCGCTAATATCCCAGGGCGACCGATAGTATCAAACAACAACACCCCGGCAGAGAGTATCCCCACATTCCTTAACCACTTCGTTGGTGACTCTCCAAAAGCTCTTCCGTAAGTTGTGCAAGATACGCCCCACCTACTGAGAATTATGAAGGACATTAATACTAAAGGCACACTACCCCAAAACATAATTCTCGCAAAACTAAACGTCGTGGCCCTGTACACCAAAATTCCTATCCGCGATAGTTTATCGTCGATAAAACAAACGGTGTCTAAGCACAATGAACAACACTCTATTAAATAAAGTCTACTTGTCTCTCCTTGAATCAGTTCGAACACACTACTACTTCGAACTTGAGAGAGTTACTACCTACAAATACATGGAACAAGTATGGGTACGCCTTTTGCACCAACCTACGCGAACATATTGTTACGGGGTTAAAAACAGTCAGGCGTGTATTTACAGAATATTTATAATAATTATATCAGCTGACACGATGGTAGACAGCGCGCGAAGACCAGAACATCGTCTTCTTCAGACGATGATTAAAACATCTTCTTCGTCAGCGTGTCACATGACCCCCGGCGGCTGAAGCACCGGCTCGGTGCTGGTTCCGAGGCGGGCGAGTGACACAACTTAAGACGCGCGACATAGACCACATCGGAGCGATACTGAGCCACGGTTGGTTCAAGAGGGGCGATTTCGTACGTGACGTCAGTTACTTGACGCAAGACACGGTAAGGGCCGGAGTAGCGCGAAAGTAATTTCTCCGAGAGGCCAACGCGTCGCGACGGCGACCAAAGGAGAACCAGGGCTCCCGGTGTGTAATGGACGTCACGATGGCGGGTGTCATATAAGTGCCGCTGATTGTCCTGCGACTCCACAAGGCGACGTCGGGCAATATGGCGTGCTTCTTGTGCTTTGAGCATGGCTTCACGGGCGTACTTGAATGTCGAATTCAGACTAGCAGGCAGAACGGTGTCGAAAGGTAACTTTAGGGTCGCTGCCAAACAAGAGGAAGAATGGAGAGAAGCCTGCGGTATGATGGCGAGACAAATTATAGGCGAAGGTAACGAACGGCAGCGCACCGTTGCAGTCGCGACGGTCATCAGAGACATACTTGGACAGCATGTCAGTAAGGGCACGGTTAAGGTGCTTGGTTAGACCGTTCCTTTGTGGATGGTAAGCAGTAGCAAGTTTGTGTTTAGTCGCGCATGAGTGTAGAATGTCATTGACAACTTTAGAAAGAAAGTAGCGGCCTCGGTCGGTGAGGAGCTGTCGAGGGGCGCCGTAGTGAAGGATGACGTTTTCTAGGAAGTCGGCGACATCGGTTGCACAGCTTGACGGAAGAGCCCGTGTGATCGCATATCGGGTGGCGTAGTCTGTTGCTACAGCAATCCACTTTCTTCACGAAGCAGACAGGAAAAGGGCCTAAAAGATCAACACCTACACGGAAGAATGGTTCTGATTGTACGTCAACTGGTTGAAGGTGACAAGCAAGGAGCGTGGTCTGCTTTTTGTGCCGTTGACAAAGATCACACGCAGCGACATAACAACAGACGTCATGGTACAGACCAGGCCAAAAGAAGCGCCGATGAACGCGGTTCTAAGTCCGTGACACGCCAAAGTGACCTGTAGTCGGTACATCATGAAACTGGGCGAGAACAGTCTGACGCAGATGCCTAGGCACAACGAAGAGTCGGGCAGGGCCGTCCGGGCGCATGTTAGAGCGGTACAATATACCATCTTGAAGTTCCGACATGCGAAGGGAAGGATTGGGCGTCGTTGAAGAGAGCAGTTTAATAAGGTGCTGCAAGGAGGCGTCCCTACGTTGTTCGGCTCCAATGTCGCGAAAAGCAGCCAGAGAGAGAATGGTGACAGGTATGCCGGCCCCAGAAACGTCAGGAGGGTCGACAGGATGGCGCGACAAGCAGTACGCATCTCGATGCAACCGGCCGGTCTTGTAGACAGCTGAATAGTTGTATTCTTGGAGGCGCAGAGCCCAGCCGCCAAGGCGCCCTGAAGGATCTTTGATGGACGAAAGCCAACACAGAGAGTGGTGATCAGTCATGACTGTGAATTGGCGGCCGTACAAATAGGGGCGGAATTTACCTACTGCTCAAACGAGAGCCAGACACTCGCGTTCGGTGATAGAATAATTGCTCTCCGCAGAGGAAAGAAAGCGGCTGGCATAGGCAATAACCCGTTCTCGCCCTTGTTGTTTCTGTGCCAAGATAGCTCGAATACCATGGCCACTGGCATCGGTACGGACTTCTGTTCGAGCTGACGCATCAAAGTGGGCGAGTATGGGCGGGGACGTAAGCAGTCCAATCAGCTCGGTGAAATTACCAGCTTGCTCAGGGCCCCAAATGAATGCAGCGTCTTTCTTGAGGACCTGATTGAGAGGGCGCGCAACGTTCGCAAAATTTTGGACCAACCGACGGACGTAGGAGCAAAGGCGCAAGAAGCTGCGAACATCCTTCGCACATGTTGGCACGGGAAAGTCTTTGACTGCCCGTATTTTATCGTGATCAGGTCGTACACCAGAAGAATCGACAAGATGCCCGAGCACAGAAATTTCACGACGACCGAAGTGGCACTTGTACGAATTTAGTTGTAGCCCCGCCTGACGGAAAACAAATAGGATCGTCGACAGGCGTTGGAGGTGTGTCGCAAAAGTCGGAGAAAAAACGATAACGTCGTCCAGGTAACACAGGCAGATGGACCACTTGAAACCGTGTAAGAGGGCGTCCATCATTCGTTCAAATGTGGCCTGGGCATTACATAAACCGAAAGGCATCACTTTGAACTGATACAGGCCATCGGGAGTAATAAAAGCTGTCTTCTCGTGTTCCATGTCATCGACGGCAATTTGCCAATAGCCGGAGCGAAGGTCGATGGACGAAAAATATTGCGCTCCGTGCAGGCAATCCAGCGCGTCGTCAATGCGTGGTAGCGGATAGACGTATTTCTTTGTTACCTTGTTGAGGTGTCGATAATCGACGCAAAATCGCGAACTGTTGTACTTCTTTTTAACTAGTATAACAGGGGATGCTCATGGGCTGCAAGAAGGTTCGATGATGTCTCGAGAAAGCATCTGCCAACTTCGTGCTGGAAGATATGTCGCTCAGTAGGCGAGACGCGGTAGGGTCGCTGACGGATCGGGATCGCATCACCGGTGTTTATTCTATGTTTTACGACAGATGTTTGTCCTAGAGGGCGTTCTCCAAGGTCGGATATGTCCCAGTATGAGGCAAGGAGGCAACGTAGCTCTTGAGCACGCTAGGGAGGAAGGTCGGGAGCAATCATTTTTGTTATGGCATTCAAGTCTGAAGGGACAGGGGGCGTAGCAAGAGTTGAACACGAGGAGCTGTCACAAGTTAACGAAATGTGGTAGTCTCTGGCTGGCGTTATCTGCACCAGGGATATTCCGCGCGGGAGTACTTGTGTAGAGAGTCCAAAGTTCACAAGCGGAAGGCAGGACGTGTTGTCCGTAATGGTAACGACGGTGTGAGGAAAAGCGACGCTATGTGAGAGCAGGAGATCCGGATTAGGAGATACGATGGAGTCACCGTCTGCTACTGGTGGAACGGGGCAGACACCTATGTAGGTAACAGCATGGTGAGGGAGGTGAATATTCTCTGATGAACATAGCCGTATCGGAGTACTATCGGGAGGGTCAATAGCAGCAGGTAGAGCGAGTTGCACAACACCAGCAGAACAGTCTATCAATGCGGAATGTGTAGACAGAAAGTCAAGGCCCAGGATGAGGTCGTGAGGGCAGTGCTCTAGCACATAAAATAAAACAGAAGTATGATGTCTGGCGACACTCACGAGAGCCGGACACGTGCCAATAACGGCTGGTGTTCCACCGTCGGCGACTTGGAACACAGGCGAAGGGGCAGGAGTGAGCACTTTCTTGAGACGATTCCGAAGCTGAGCATTCATCACAGATACGTGCGCGCCAGTGTCAATCAGAGCCGTAACAGGTACACCATCCACGTTCACGTTAATGAGGTTTCGATGTGTGGGCAAGGTCAAAAGAGGATGTTTGCGTCGGGTTGGTTTGGCAGCATCGCCTCCAGGTGCTGCACCCGTTAGTTTTCCGCAAGGGTGCGCTGGAAGGAACTAGGGGACGGTGATCGGCGAGATGGGGGTGATCGGGAGAAGCCCCTCTTGTCCCCTCGTCTTAAGAACCACGCTTACAGACGTCAGCGCTCATTCTCTTTCAAGTCTCTCCCTTTACAACCAGCCGCTAACGACAACATCCGCACGTGACATCACTCTACTAACCCTTTAAGACTAACATGCCGGGGATGACGAGGCAGCCTTTGACGAAGATAGGTCCTCTTATCGAAACGTTGGCCAGCCTTCCTGAGGCACCTTATCCCTGTTTATAACCTTTCTACCACAATCCGGTAAGCTGATATCAACAAGGGGCTGAGGCAGGGGTGCCATTTATTCCCACTGCGGTTTATGATGTACACGGTGAGGGTGAAACTGACATTAGATGGAAGAAATATTGGGTTTACTCTCTCATACAAACAGGCGGGTACAGTAGTAGACCAGCAGCTTCCGGGTTTGCTTTATGTGGACGAAACTTTCTTCCCAGCTAGTAAGCAAGGTGATATGCAACGTTTGGCTAATATCTGTGAACAGGAAGGCGATAAGCTAGGTCTGAAATGTAGCGTTAATATTGAGGTGTTGTGGTAATCAATGAAAACAGTGAACAGACAATGACATTAAAAGGCCAGCAAAAACCTCGCGTAAAAGAAACTAACTACCTTGGTATATAGCTAAACGAAGGCGATACAAATATGGAAACACAGAAAAAACCATTAACAGTAAAGGGGCCAAGAAATGCGGCTATAATTAAACACAGAGCTCTATGGGGATACAAAAGGTACGATGTGCTCCGGGGTATGTGGAAAGATGTAATGATTTCAGGACTTACATTTGGAAATACGGTTGGTTGCTTCAAAAAATTGGTACAATAAGGACTCGATGGGAACAATACGTCAGTGGGATGCCTCGCACTGGGCGCTCACGCGAAGACTACAAATGAAGCTGTGCTGGGTTCTATGGGCTGGACAACTTTTGAAGTGAGGGAAGCTTACAGTAAAATTAATTATGAAGAAATACTCAGGAATATGGAAGTAAGTAAATGGGCAGTTCAGGTATTTCTACAGGAATAACTTGGATTTACAGTGGAGGAAACGAACTAGGAAGCTCACCAGCAAGCATGCGGCCTGTATGGTGAGCAACACAGCCGCAAAAAACGTCAAGCGGAAATTCAGAGGGGCCGCGATAATCTCGTCAGTCGCGGCAATGGAAAAAAAAAACCTGCCATGAGTAAGTACTAAAGAGGAAAAAACAAAATCAGTAAAGAAACAATTTATGATAACTCAAAGGAAAGCTCATTATTTTTCGAAGCGACATCAGGATGCCTTAGGGCACGTACATATAAAGCGAGATATAAAAAGGAAGCAGCAGCATGTGCTTGCTGCGGTAAAACTGGGGAAACGATGGAGCATGTTTTATTAGAATGCGAATATATTTGCCCAGTGGTCGGTTTAGAATAACTGGCGTCCTTGAAGCATTTGAGTTCAGTGAGAGCAAGGGGAAGTAAACATGTCCGCAATAGAGATTAGTAAGAGGCGATTGGAAGATTGGTGGAAGAAAAGTAGGGAAACGGGAAACAACGGCGTCGTATAAAAACAAAGTTCACAATAGGGGTTCAGAAACTTTGCTCATACGAATTCGTCATGAGCTTTTTTTTTCCTTTTTTAACATGCGTAGGACATTAGGCAATACCATAACATGAGCTTGGTGGCGCAACCCACCGCCCTGTTCCAAAGGGGACGCTATAATATCAGTTACTAGTATACACCGCAGGACTCTAACTGTCGTTTATACAGCCTCGACCCATCACTCAAATTGAA
Organism: Dermacentor andersoni; assembly: GCF_023375885.2. Lineage (NCBI taxonomy): Eukaryota > Metazoa > Arthropoda > Arachnida > Ixodida > Ixodidae > Dermacentor > Dermacentor andersoni. The sequence goes on along the minus strand of NC_092819.1, from coordinate 153,254,135 downwards.
ATTACTAGCAAACCTTTCAAAACATGACGCAACGCTGCTGTGTCGGCCGTGGGTAGGAGTAGCATTCACTAACTTCTAAAAGTATCGTTTTCGAATGGCCTGAACACCAATGTGCGCTAAGTTCAAGTGTGAGGAGACCATCAGTCATCTCGTGTGCCACTGTTCTCGCTTTGATAACCAATGTCAGACTCGCCAGTGTGCCTTGAATGGACTGGACGATAGGCCATTCACAGAAGCAAAGATCTTTGGAACCTTGCCTAACAGTTCATCAGCACAGAAAGCCATTCGAGCGCTTCTTCACTGCCTGAAGGCGACAAACTTGAGCGGGCGACTGTAGCCATCCTGCACCTAACTTCGTGCATGTTAAAGTGCGATATAGACTCATGTTTTCTCCCTCCCCATCCCCCTCCCCACGTGTAGGGTAGCGAACTGGACTCAGTCTGGTTAACCTGCCTGCCTTTCCTTGCTTCCTTCTCTTTGTTTGTCTCCCTCTCCCTCATAAAATCCATCCATCAGTGCAAGGACAAGCTGCGGCGCAGCCCTTGCCAGTATAGCACCAGCGAAATCTACAATCTACACGCCGGACAAGCGTAGGTGTGCAGACCGCGCTTGTTTGTACGTTAAGAACTGCATGATTTTATGCAGTCCTTGAGCAGCTTAATATTCCACCAAGTGGGATGCGAGCTCCATCGCAAACAGCTCACTGCAAAATTTATCCAGTTCCTGGAATTAACTAGACTGCACTTTTGCACAAAGCTTTTGAACAAGAACAAGACTCTTTGAAGGGAGCGCCAGAAAGATGTGAAGCTAAAAAGAGCGAAGTAGAGCTTACTGTTAACCTCGGTCTGATGTGTGCATGTGGATTACTGTACTATGTAATAAAGTATTTCCTCTCGTCTAATGGGCATGTAGAATAAAAGCAATGACGAAAAATATTTAGTGCACCTGCAGGGTCGCCAAAGCGCCCACTTATGTACCCAATTTTTTTACAAAGCTAAATCTTTTTAGAAAGGACATGTTGCAGGTGCATGCGGACATGGGGAGCGGACGGAACGACGCGGTTATGTAATTTCTGGGATTATTGTGCACAGCCCTAGCGTTGTTCTTGTCTGTTTGCGTGTTCGATTTTATCTGCGCCCACTGGCTATATTTGCGGCAGATGACAAAAGTCGAAAGTCGGCGTTTCGGCTTGTTTGTTTTCACGGTCCACGTTCGCTTGTGCTAACACCTAGCCTGTTAGTAGAAACCAACCACTCCAGAGCGGCCTGCAAATGTGATCTTCCTGCTTCTTTAAACCATATGGCTAAACAACTGCTGCGCGTTCCGGTGTTACAAATAACGCATTTTCCATTCTCCGCTCTGCGAAAAAGTGCCAGCCTTCTTTATAATGCGTCTCTGAGCTTCAAACACTTTTGCACCGTGCTTTGCATTAAAAATTCAAACGCGACGCAAAGTGAACGAAGCGCGCGTGCTAGCTCCCCTGCTCCGCTCCCTTCAAAAGGGGTGAAAGCTGCCAACCAGCTGCAAGTAGCACTACCTACAACTTTCATCGCTCCTCTGTCGGCCCCGCCTGCGCGCCCATTTCCGCTGTCACTCCCGTCGTCGTTCTAGAAAGACACATTTCTCCTCCCGTGCGCACGATACGCGTCCGCCCCATGGAACCACACCAAAACAACTGCCGATAAGGTCACAAGGCGACACCGGCGTCACTATATTGTCGAGTAAAGAGTATACCGCGGGCCTGTTTACTTTCTTTCCGGGAATTTTGTGGGCTCCTCGACGCGGGGGGAACCCTTTGTACACAAATAACCGCGACGGCGCCGCGGGCATGTGCTGCCGCCCGGCCGCTGACGCCGCCGCACCTGTCGTCACACGTGCACATGACACGTCCTTGTCCCACGCTCGGCTGTCAAAAGCTGATTAGTTATGGTCAGGGTGCTTTTGTGTACGGAGTGTTGACGCGACCATTTCTTGGCCCCTTAAACTCTGACGCTTATTGGATGATGTCGGCTTGCCTGATTAGTCGGAGTAACGAAATACCCCATTCGTGGAGAAGCCTGCGCCTCCCGCCGGTCCGCGGGTCCCTTGGATGCTGGGGAAACTTATTTAAGGAATAGTTTGGGGTAGTTTTGAGGTGTGAGCAAGTAGACAGCAGCAAACGGCGCAACTTCACCAGGGGAGACCAGGCCGGTCAGGCAGGCCGACGACGACGGGTATGACATCGTTTTGTTTGTAGATATGTTGTACAGTTTAAACTTAAGGTAAATACCAAGTGAATAAATCTAGTTGTTCAAATGCTACTCTCGTCGTCGTATCTGCGGATTAGGACTTGCACCTGCCAGAGCTCATCCCCATTCATCTTCGTCTCCCGGGTGAGCTGATGCGTCTGATATCTAACGGCTGCGTCACTTCGCTACAATATAGACAAACACACATTGGACGATACACACGTGTACGTTTATTACGGCCTTTACACGGACATGGATGGATGGATGGATGGATGGATGGATGGATGGATGGATGGATGGATGGATGGACGGATGGATGGATGGATGGATGGATGGATGGATGGATGGATGGATGGATGGATGGATGGATGGACGGACGGACGGACGGACGGACGGACGGACGGACGGACGGACGGACGTTATGAGCGTCCCCTTTGGAACGGGGCAGTGGGTAGCGCCACCAAGCTCTTGCTATTATACTGCCTAATGTTCTACCTAAGTTAAACAATAAAAAAATAAAAATAAATAAACACTATGAACTCCCACACCCAAATTTTCTGATCCCCAATTGCTAACTGTGCTTTTGTACGTCTCCGTTTTTTGTCGTTTCCCTACTTTTCGTCCCCCAATCTTCTAACCGCCTATTACTAATGCCTATTGCAGACATGTTTATTTTTCCACTCCTCCCGCTGAACCCAAGGGCTTCGAGGAGGCCAGTGGTGCCTAAATCGACCGCTGGGTAGACGTCCTCACATTCTAATAAAGCATGCTCCATAGTTTCCCTAGCTTTACCGCAGCAAGCAAATGCTTCTTGTTCCTTCTTATATCTCGCTTTACAGGTGCGTGTTCTAAGGCATACCGATCTCGCTTCGAAAAGTAATGAGCTTCCCTTTGAGTTATCATAAATTGTTTCTTTCCTGATTTCGTTCTTTCCTCTTAAGTAGTTACCCATGGCAGGTTTCTTTTCCATTGCCACCGCCCATGAGATTATTTCAGCCTCTCTGACTTTCCGCTTGACCGTCTTTGTTGCTGTGTTGCCCACCCTAGAGGTCACATACTTGCTGGTAAGCTTCCTAGTTCCTTTCCTCCACTGAGAATCAATGTTTTTCCTGTACAGATACCTGAACACTCTCCCAGCCCTTTCACTTTCTTCCATCTTCCTCAGGCGTTCTTTATGATCAATTTTACTGTGAGCTTCCCTCACTTCAAAACTATTCCAGCCCATATCACCCTGCAGACTAGAGTTTCTTTTAAACTTAATTAATCATAGGATTGCCTTAGACACCGCAAAATACGTATCCCCCTTGAGAAGCAGACCCACTCGGCACCACTACCCTCATTCTCTAACACCTATTTTCGCAAGGACTGACACTTTTCGGTACACTTTTTTTCCACAAACAACAGATGACTGGAATAGACTAACTGAAGCATACCCCCAGCGCCCGTGACCTGTATATAATTTGTGTCAATCTTGTTATTTCGTGTATTATTATAGTTGTATTGTAATCAAGTTAATTTTTTCTTAATCGTCTACCTTACGACCAAACAATTTGTGTGAAAAACGTGTTACACACTTGTTTCATCTTGTTCTTCTGTGTATATCATCTTTGTTTTTTGCTCACCCTGCTTCGACTTCTTGTCCGCAGTATTGTATAAATAAAAAAAAAAAATTTGTAGTCTTCCCGTGAGCGCCCAATGCGAGACGACCCACTGACCTTTGGTTCCCATCGAGTCTTGACTGTACCCCTGATTTAAAGCAAGCAATCGCATTTCCAAAAGTAAGTCCTGAAACCATTACACCTTTCCACATACCTCGGAGGACCTCGTAACTATTGTATAGCGCTCTGTGCTTCATTATGGCTGCATTTCTCTTCCCCTTCACTGTTATTGTTTTTTGCTGTGTTTCCATATATCTATTGACCTTGTTTATCCATATACCAAGGTATTTATATTCTGTTACCCGAGGTATTTCCTGGCCCTGTATCTCCACTGTCTGTTCACTATTTTCACTGAATACAATAACACCTGATTTTTCTAACACTAAATTTACAACCTAAATTGTTGCCTTCCTGTCCACATACATTAGCCAGACGTTGCAAATCACTTTGCTTGTTAGCTAGCAACACAATGTCATCCGCATAAAATAAACCTGGGAGCTGCTGCTCTACTACTGTACCCGCCTGTTTGTATGAGTGATTAAACCCGATATTCCGTCTAGCGCCCACTCCATCCTCACCATGTATATCATAAACAGCAGCGGGGATAAAGCGCACCTCTGCGTCAGTCCCTTGTTGATATGAACTTTTTCCTCGCTTCTCATCCCTTCCCATTCAACGCAAACGGTATTTTCTAGGTAAATCTCTCTCACAAGCTGTAGACAATCGTCACCGAAGCCTTCCCCTTTCAGAATATCCCACAAAATGTTGCGGTCTACGTTGTTTATGGTTGCTATAACGGTGCGACCCCTAGCGGCGGCGAGCGAGCGCCGTGCCGAGAACAATGGGTCATAAATCACTCGACTTGACATTTGCGACGAGCGCATTAGGAGGAACAATGGCCATCCATTATAGGTTTTGACACTTATGCTAAGGAACTTACAAGACTAGGCTTTATTTTACACTAGCTCTGGAGGCGAAATTATTTCTTTGTCGACGTTACGGTGTACACGCACGTAGGCAGAAAATTTGCCGAGGTAGCCATATGCAGCTCCGCAGTAAAAGTAAAGCACGCCGGGCTCGTTACTTAAGTGTGAAGCATGTCCCTCAGCTTTGGCATGGCCGGTGGCAGCGAAGGAATATCGCTTCTGGTTGCTGGTCGACGCAAAGGAATAAGGTGTGAGTGTTGGACGCGAAACTCGCGTCTCGGAGTATGCCCACGCAAACGTTAAATTTCCTTTATCTCCGGTACTTTTAAACCAATTGCTAAACCAGTGCTTACCGACCGGTTATACAAATGGTGGGTACCGATGCCCTGGGGCCAGAGAATCAGCTCTTTTTGTTTTTGGCTTGAACTGTGCTGGAGAAAAATTTGCGTCATTCGAATCTCGGGGAAACCTGTGCGCGCAACAAAACCCGGAAATAAGGCACAGTGATGGCGGTGGCAGTAGTTAATCCTCATCAGCATCAGCTCTTCAGGTATATCTGGACCTCTTTCGTGTACAATCAAACTTTTCTCTCCACCTCTCTCTCACTCGAGAAAAAAAAGTCATTTGAAGGCCGCGTCAAGACCGCACGAAAGGTACAATGTACGAATGTACAAAACAGAGCTATAGTAGCAAGTAGGAGTGGTATATCGCGAATACCTAACTATGTATTCAAAACGAAATGGACAGTACAATGTGACAACAAAGATGATCCTGCGGCATAATTTGTGTATGGAAGCCATTGTGTGCTATAAAATTTTTTCTTTTAAAATACTAAGTGCTCCGCCAAGTGAGCATTCACAGAGCCAACATATTTCAATCTTTAATTTCTATTTCCGCTCTAATCCACAGAGGGCTACAGATACCTAGCCGGACGAGTTTCATGGCCCTGCACAGTTCGACAATGGTGAAAATTAAGAGAAGAAGGACGCGAAAGCGGACCCGTATACATATTTAATTAATAATTATTTAATTAATTAGAAGTACTGCCATCCCAAAATAGAATTTTTGCTGGCTGGGAATAGAAATAAGCAATAACATACATGGTAGCATGCAATAGAAATGCGCATCTAGCGCAAGAGCAAAAGGCATCAATATGAGACAAAGAACTTGAAAGAGGGCTGCAAAACAACGTCATTTGGCAGTTGGTTCCATTCGGTTACCGTTCTATGGAAAAAAAGCACTTAAAACAGTTATTGCGGCTGGTCAAGCGGTTGGTCATTAGTGCATGTCTCTGCCTTGTAGCATAGCCTGCTGCAAAAGTACACAACTGGGACACGTCTATGCTGTAAGGTCCCATGATTAGTTGACGCATAAATTTTAATACTAAATCTTGGTTCCATTTAGTCATGTCAGGTAGGTCGGATCTGTTTAGCAAAGCTGTAATCGATGTGCGTCCGAAGCTGTTATACGTATGCTGAACTGCCCTCTTTGGAATAGCTTCTGTTTTATCAATGTCTTTTTAGCGAAAGTATACCAGGTTCTAGAAGCGTAATCTAATAGAGGGTGTACAATTGCGTTCAATGCAAGAAGGCGAACCTCAGGAGTAGTCAGCCTCAAAGCCCGTATGAGGAAGAACCGCTTTTTGATTGGCTGAATTACACACAAAATTGATTTGTTGCTGCCATCTGAGACCATTGGAAATTCAAATACCAAGACATTTTTATTCAAGGTCAGATAGCAGGGCATCATGAGCAGCATACTGGAGGTGCAGAGGAGTGCGCATGCGAGAAATTTTTATAAAAAAGTTATTTTTGTCAATGTTGGCAGTCATCTGCCCTTCATTTCACCAGCTTACAACCTTCTCAAAAGCGCCATTTAGGCGTAGCTAATCATTTGCACTTTCTACTTCTGAATACATAACACGATCAGCTGCGTGCAGTTTATTTGCACCGCAATATTGTCCACAATATTGTTAATAAAGAGTATAAACAAAAGTAGCCGGAGAACAGAACGCTGGAAAAAACCAGAGTCGACAGGAAGCCTCCCAGAGGAGTGGTTATTAAAAGGAACATCGTTGCCGGTTAGAAAGATACGCAGATAGCCAATTTAGAATTTTAGTATTACCCAGTATGACAAGAAATTTACGGAGCAGCGTTTTGTGGGAAACCATGTGGAATGCTTTGGCAAAGTCCATGATGATAGCATCAACCATTTACCTGAATGTAGAGCCTGAGCAAAATCACGTATAGCAGTTACGAGTTGAGTGCATGTAGAAAAACCTTTTCTGAAGCCGTGCTGATTGCATGATATTATCTTGTGCTTTGAAAGGAAGTCAGAAATGTGCTTATGTATATGTGTGAAAAGCTTGCTTAATGTTCAAATCAGAAACATGGGAAGATAGTTCGAAATGTGTTGCTTATTTACATTCTTCTGAAGTGGTCGGACTGTTGCTTTTTCCCAGTCGGCCGGTATATCACGCTCAGATAGCGATCTAGAAAACAGTGCATGCAGATATTTAGAAACCCATTGCGCATGTCGCCATAAGAACTCATTTGGCAAACTATCAGAACCAGGTGAGTGAGTGAGTGAGTGAGTGAGTGAGTGAGTGAGTGAGTGAGTGAGTGAGTGAGTGAGTGAGTGAGTGAGTGAGTGAGTGAGTGAGTGAGTGAGTGAGTGAGTGAGTGAGTGAGTGAGTGAGTGAGTGAGTGAGTGAGTGAGTGAGTGAGTGAGTGAGTGAGTGAGTGAGTGAGTGAGTGAAACAACCTTATTTGGTCCACTATAGACGTAAGCGAACTCCACGTCCCCTGGCTAGGTCCACTCGGGGATCATCAGGTGAAACCTGACGGCCCTCTCGCGAGCCCTCTGGACTGCCAGGATTTTAGAGGTCTGATGCTGGGCCCTAATTAGCTTCATCATTTCCTCTTGAGTGAAAGGGGGACCGGCAGAGGCGCAGCCCCACAGGACATGTTCGAAGTCCGCATAATCAACACACAAAGGGCAGTCCGGGCTTGGGAACCATTCGGGGTACATTGTGTGCAGGCTCGGGTGATTTTTTTAATGTCAGCAGCATATTAAATATTCTATTCCCATTAATAGTAACGTCTGGCATGGTGGATTTGAAGCATGACAGCATGGCCAAGAACCATTGTCGTGTGTAAACGCAGACCTGAAGTGTTGGTTAAACGGATCCGCTATCAAAGCACTATAGTTGTAACACCGTTAGTCACGAAAACATCATTCATTTTTTTACCGGGTGATCTCAACCTCCAAAATTTCTCAGGAGATGATGAAATAAAATTTTGAAGTTTCACGCTGAAGCAGCGTTGTTTACTCGAGAAATATTACTTTAACATTTAGAGTGTCAAAATTGTTTCCAGTACCTTCTTTGTTCTTTAAGCGCTTTAATCGTCTTCTTACCTGCAGTGCCTCCTGAGAAATCCAAGGGACTTTTCCCTTTCATTTTCTTAATAGGCATGGGACGAAACGCTCTATGCACTCATTTACAAAGTATCTAAAGTGATTCCAAACTCTATAAATGCAGGTGCTATTCCTTGAGAATGAGTCAAAATTGAAAGAACGCGTGTCTATTATGCACACGTTATCTGCGCGAGAAAGGTTTGGCACAGAAGTTATATTAAGAGACCTGTCTACAGAAATGCCCGCAAGTGTTAGCAACACAGTGCAGTGATCTCAACTTCCAGACAGGACTTTGCATTTTGTTTGCCCTGTAATCGGCCCACTCACGAAAAATAGATAAAGTATTCAGCCGCCATTACCTTGTATTCTTGTGAAAGTTTCATCCACTTGAAGCACATCAAAAGAAAAAACTATATCTAACAATTCTTGTCCTAGCTTACCATCAGGAATATTCAGCGATAGAGTTGGCCAATCAGCGGTGAGCATGTCGCAGTCCCCACAAAGAATCAGCCAATCACCAGGCTTCACATGAGCAATTAGGTATATTTTTAAATCATCAAGGAAACTAGTTTCGTTCGATGGTCTGTAAAGCGGCCCTAAAGCATATCTATTTGGGCCATGTAACGCTTTACAAGATATACACTCAATGTTCGGTATTTCTGGCATTCTTTAAATTTAAAACGTTCCTTGAACAGTAAGTACACCTACTCCCCCACCTTTGCTCCCGCGGTCTTTCATGTGCACGTTATACCCACCTGGAACGGATTCATCATCCTTTACAGAGTCGTTCTGCCATGCTTCTGTGAGTATGGTGAGTATAATAATTTCAAAGTCATAGGTTATCAAAATTCTTTCGAATCTGTGGCTTTGTTAACAGCACTGTGGCAATTCACGTAAAGTATATGAAGTTTCTGCGGCTTTGATTCATGATGTCAGTTTTGATTTTTCTTCAGCTTAACATGTGTCCCTTTATTTTCATCCAGGCCAGAAAGAACTCCGTCTAAACACTATTTATTGGGCACTAGTTTTACTTTGGCACCATTACTTCTTCCTATGGAAGAACGGTTCAGCAGCTGTCTTCGTGTTTCTCGAAGTCTATGTGAAAAGACCTCCGATAATGATACAGCCGTATCTTTGAGCTTGATTGAGGCCTTCAAAATTGACATTTTGTCGCGATTCCCAAGCAACATAAGTATGACTAGTCTGGCATGATTTACATTTTTTCCGAAGCCTATGACACCTTTCTATATTTGTGACAGATACACCTAATGGGCTATGAAACAACTGCCTTACTCTCTCTCTTCGAGAACATAAGCAGTTTTGCCACTAGGTTCATGAAATCCATAAATGATCAAATAATTTATTATACGACGGTTTTTAATATCCACTTTGTCGTCAACAGAGGCCAGATCAGTAAGAACTGTGAATAGTGTCATTTCCGTGTCGTGTACCTGTTTAGTGGTTGTACCGAAGTTGCTCAGTTGGCGCTCTATGCCATCAACACAATACGTTAAGGAGCCAACTTGCTTGGCATTCTCCTTCTCAGACGCCCGAACATCCTTAATAGTTGCCCTGAATGAATTTTGTCCAGCAAGAAGTTCAGCCAGCGTATCCTTCTCAGAAGGTCCATTGTTCGGTTCAGCTTCACCACAAATTAAAATACTAAAAGGAATAAGTTTCAACCGAACAATGAGGCATTCCAGATACAGTGCGCAAGCCAGCAGCAATAAAAACCGACTATCTTCACGACACCAGGTATCCGGCAAAAATCTAGTGACCTAGATTACGAAGAGAAAAGGGTTCTTGAGCATATTCCCCGTTACGCTGCTGCCTTGCCCATTGACACAGAACGGTGTTATCCGGTGTTATGGTTATCCGACCGGATCACGTGAGCCGACGTCATCCAAGGCTGGTGCCGTGCCCATACTGTGAAGCAAGAGATTGCCATCACATTGACGAGGCAAACGTCACCACCCTCCGATTATAGCATATTAAGCATATGATAGCATATATACAGGATTTCAACAGGTATAAACACGAACAATTACCAAATAGAACTTTTCTTGAACAAAAAGCAACCAAATCAGAAGGTAATAAAGATAGAGACTAGAAGCGTATACAATGTGACAAAGTGCAGAAAATTTTTTACTTATCAATATAGAGATCATCATCATCATCAGCCTGGTTACGCCCACTTCAGGGCAAAGGCCTCTCCCATACTTCTCCAACTGCCCCGGTCATGTACTAATTGTGGCCATGTTGACCCTCCAAACTTCCTAATCTCATCTGCCCACCTAACTTTCTGTCGCCCCCTGCTACGCTTCCCTTCCCTCGGAATCCAGTCCGTAACCCTTAATGACCATCGGTTATCTTCCCTCCTCATTACATGTCCTGCCCTAGCCCATTTCTTTTTCTTGATTTCAACTAAGATGTCATTAACGCGCCTTTGTTCCCTGACCCAATCTGCTCTTTTCTTATCCCTTAATGTTACACCTATCATTCTTCTTTCCATAGCGCGTTGCGTCGTCCTCAATTTAAGTAGAACCCTTTTCGTAAGCCTCCAGGTTTCTGCCCCGTACGTGAGTACTGGTAACACACAGCTGTTATATAATTTTCTCTTGAGGGATAATGGCAACCTGCTGTTCATGATCTGCGAATGCCTGCCAAACGCACCCCAGCCAATTCTTATTCTTCTGATTATTTCCCTCTCATGATCCGGATCAGCAGTCACTACCTGTCCTAAGTACATGTATTCCCTTACCACTTCCAGTGCCTCGCTACCTATCGTAAACTGCTGTTCCCTTCCGAGACTGTTAAACATTAGTTTAGTTTTCTGCAGATTAATTTTTAGTCCCACCCTTCTGCTCTGCCTCTCCAGGTCAGTGAGCATGCATTGCAGTTGGTCCCCTGAGTTACTAAGCAAGGCAATATCATCAGCGAAGCGTGGGTTACTAAGGTATTCTCCATTAACTCTTATCCCCAATTCTTCCCAATCCAGGTCTCTGAATACCTCCTGTAAACAATCTGTGAATAGCATTGGAGATATCGTATCTCCCTGCCTGACGCCTTTCTTTATATGAATTTTGTTGCTTTCTTTATGGAGTACTACAACGGCTGTGGAGCCGCTACAGATATCTTTCAGTATTTTTACGTACGGCTCGTCTACACCCTGATTCCGCAATGCCTCCATGACTGCTGAGGTTTCGGTTGAACCAAACGGTTTCTCGTAATCAATGAAAGCTATATATAATGGTTGGTTATATCCTGCACATTTCTCTATCACCTGATTGATAGTATGTATATGATCTGTTGTTGAGTAGCCTTGACGGAATCCTGCCTGGTCCTTTGGTTGACGGAAGTCTAAGGTGTTCCTGATTGTATTTGCAGTTACCTTAGTAAATACTTTGTAGGCAACGGACAGTAAGCTGATCGGTCTATAATTTTTCAAGTCCTTGGCGTCCCCTTTTTATAGATTAGGATTATGTTAGCGTTCTTCCAAGATTCCGGTACGCTCGAGGTCATGAGGCATTGTGTATACAGGGTGGCCAGTTTTTCTACAACAATATTCCCACTGTCCTTCAACAAATCTGCTGTTACCTGATCCTCCCCAGCTGCCTTCCCCTTTTGCATAGCTCCCAAGGCTTTCCTTACTTCTTCCGACGTTACTTGTGGGATTTCGAATTCCTCTAGACTATTCTCTCTTCCATTATCATCGTGGGTTCCACTCGTACTGTATAAATCTCTATAAAACTCCTCAGCCACTTGAACTATCTCATCCATATTAGTAATGATATTGCCGGCTTTGTCTCTTAACGCATACATCTGATTCTTGCCAATTCCTAGTTTCTTCTTCTCTGCTTTTAGGCTTTCTCCGTTCCTGAGAGCTTGTTTAATTCTATCCATATTATACTTCCTTATGTCAGCTGTCTTACGCTTGTTGATTAGCTTCGAAAGTTCTGCCAGTTCTATTCTAGCTGTAGGGTTAGAGGCTTTCATACATTAGCGTTTCTTGGTCAGATCTTTCGTCTCCTGCGATAGCTTACTGGTATCCTGTCTAACAGAGTTACCGCCGACTTCTATTGCACACTCCTTAATGATGCCCACAAGATTGTCGTTCATTGCTTCAACACTAAGGTCCTCTTCCTGAGTTAAAGCCGAATAGCTGTCCTGTAGCTTGATCTGAAATTCCTCTATTTTCCCTCTTACTCTAACTCATTGATCGGCTTCTAATGTACCATTTTCTTCTGTTCCCTCCTCAAGTCTAGGCTAATTCGAGTTCTTACCATCCTGTGGTCACTGCAGCGCACCTTACCGAGCACGTCCATATTTTGTATGATGCCAGGGTTAGCGCAGAGTATGAAGTCTATTTCATTTCTAGTCTCGCCGTTCGGGCTCCTCCACGTCCACTTTCGACTATCCCGCTTGCGGAAGAAGGTATTCATTATCCGCATATTATTCTGTTCCGCAAACTCTACTAATAACTCTCCCCTGCTATTCCTAGTGCCTATGCCATATTCCCCCACTGCCTTGTCTCCAGCCTGCTTCTTGCCTACCTTGGCGTTGAAATCGCCCATCAGTATAGTGTATTTTGTTTTCACTCTACCCATCGCCGATTCCACGTCTTCATAGAAGCTTTCGACTTCCTGATCATCATGACTGGATGTAGGGGCGTATGCCTGTACAACCTTCATTTTGTACCTCTTATTAAGTTTCAGAACAAGACATGCCACCCTCTCGTTAATGCTATAGAATTCCTGTATGTTACCAGCTATATTCTTATTAATCAGGAATCCGACTCCTAGTTCTCGTCTCTCCGCTAAGCCAAGGTAGCACAGGACGTGCCCGCTTTTTAGCACTGTATATGCTTCTTTTGGCCTCCTAACTTTACTGAGCCCTATTATATCCCATTTACTGCCCTCTAATTCTTCCAATAGCACTGCTAGACTCGCCTCACTAGATAACGTTCTAGCGTTAAGCGTTGCCAGGTTCACTATAGAAAATGGTCAGTCAAAACGGAAAACACTCACGGCTGCTGAGCACGAGGTCCCGGGATCGAATCCCGGCCACGGCGGCCGCATTTCGATGGGGGCGAAATGTGAAAACACCCGTGTGCTTCGATTTAGGTGCAGAAGGATCGACATTTGGACGAGTTGGTACTGGTTGAACATCTTGAAGGGGCAGCGCGAAAAAACGAAGACAGAAGGCAGGAACACACAGGACAGCGCTGAACTCACAACTAACTTTATTCGAAGGCATACACACACTTATGTACACAACCCATAGCCACGTGATCTCCCATCCATGGCGTCACGTTAGGTGCACGTTAAAGAACCCCAGGTGGTCGAAATTTCCGCAGTCCCCCACTACGGTGTGCCTCATAATCAGAAAGTGGTTTTGGCACGTAAAACCCCATAATATATTTTTTTAAACACTCATGAACAAAGTACACCTTTGCATTTACGAGAAAAAAAATATTGGACCACAATCATTTTGCAAAATGACAGCGAAGTTCAGCATCACTACATGTGCCTATATCAAAGCCTGCAAATGGTTGTGTTGTTGAATAGCTTAGGCAAATGACGTTTCAGCATCTGTGAGCCGTATTTTGTGTGTGGCGTGCTAGTGCTAAAATCTGGGACTATGATGTAAAGGGCACGATAGTATACGAAGTACTAGAGAAGCTAGATTAAAAACATATGAAATGTTCCATCCAAGTTTATTTTTGCAGCCAATTGGAAGACTGACATTGTAGAAGCTAAATACCTTGGGGATGTTTGTATTCGGAAAAACCTCTGAAATAGGGCAGTCTCTATAGACAGTACATATAATTTTGAGGGCCTTTCTTTGAGGAATATTTCTTGAGACTCGTATAGAGAGCAGTTCCACAAACGAAATGACACTAATGAAGATGTTATATGAATAATGACTGAAAGAGAAGCTTCACATGGGTAGCAAAATATTTTACGTGACGATTTAAAATATCAATAATACAAGCAACCTTCCGGTTTATGTGACCAACTTGCGTATCCCACAGTAGCCTATCTGAAAATCTAGGGGGTGAAATACAATAGCATCCGTGTACTCAGATTTAGGTGCAGGTTAAAGCAGGCGAGGTGGTCCGAATTTCCAGAGCCCCCCCCCCCCCGATTGTGTGCCTCAAAATAAGATCGCAGTTTGGCACGTGAAACCCCATAATTATATTTAAATTTCTTTGAAAATCACACACATAACATGCACAATTTTGGTGCCATTTGAGCCATAGGCATGTATTCTCAAGTGATTCAGAGTCTCCTCCTTCAGGGCGCAAAGGCATTGGTTTAGTTTTTCACATATGAGCTTGTAAAGCATTACAATGTCCCCAGTGATGAAGTCCAGAAAGTACGGTGTTTGCGGAATCAATTGGGCTATTTTGGTCATTTTCAATAAAAAAATATACGGGTATCGTCCGCACATATGATAAAAATGGATTTCTGGTAATATTTATGACGTAATTAGCCTAGAGAATACGCTAGCGTTCATCATTTGGCGAGAACGTGTGTGCCCATGATCAAGACGTGTGGTCACTCCCTCCCCCCTAAAGAAAACGACAATCGGACTAGTTCCACGCAGTGTGATAATGAGCACAAAGATTTGTAACGGGACTGGTCGATACACTGGGTCTGTGGCGTACTCAATATGCGCATTTCCGAGTCGGATACGAAGGCACCCGATATTACTTCTTTAGGCACACGCACAATGACTGAAGTAAAAGAGCGTGTGATGTATGCGCATTTTAATTTCAGGCGGCGATTCGATTGCGAAAACAATAGTTGCGGCAGTTTGCAAGAATGTAGCTTCCCAAGAACGTACCATCTCGCTTCGAGAGAGCACAGCTGGTACCTCAGGTCTTGATATATCATAATCGCGTTTGCGCTCCTTAACACGAAAACACCACTTAAAAGGAACGTTCTTAGTGCGAATTCTTTTTAGCAAACATTTTCACTCACGCGTTCCTGAAACTGTATGCAAATAACAAGTTATGGAAATTATAGCGTATGTCTGAAAGAGGCCTAGCGTCGTAAAGAAATGGAGTTGTGTGCTCCGCTCACGCTTCGTATTCCCGATAATTTCTGGGGCTCACGCGCTCTATTTTACCGTGTCTTAGTTGGTTATTCCCCAGTAAATGTTAACACTGTGTATTTAACGTAACAAGCGTTAAAATACGATGACAACTAGCATAGCTAAGACCGAGACGGTCTGGATGTTGTTTCCGTGTGGACTGTCGCGATGTTTGTGCTGCCGATCTGATTGATCGCCAATGTAAGGTGATTTATTATATCTCTTACTGCGGACCTACCTGAAGCATAAGCCTAAGTATCTGTCCCTGTAATTTTTTTTTTCGTTTGCGGTTTCTATCTTATAATCAAACTTACTGAAGTCACCTATGCCCACTAAGAAAACAGAAAAGGGTTGCATTTAACATAAGCCAGGCTTTATGTGCCGCTCTATACGTGTCTTTAATCTTTTGTTACGGAGCTGCCGCGCTTATTGAAATCCCATATAGTTATGCTTATCACAAGACAGCGCGTCCTATTTCCCTATGCACCATGCACATCCAGTTTACGCGCAATGCCAAAGCTCAAGCGCAATAACATTGAGCAAGCTCCTAAAGGCCATATTTAACTTTTTGGAGGTCACATTTTAGTCGAATATAATCCATCTTATGGATAAATTTGGATCAATTATCTAACCTCACATCCTTGAGCCCATTTACTCTTCAAAAAATATTCTGAACTCGTCCGCTCGCACACCCGCATCGCGCAGTAAGGAGGGACGGCTTATGCATTCAACCGGAGACACATCATGTCGCGGGCTCAACATCTGCTTTTGGTTGAGCGCGTAATGTGCGTGCAGCGAACAACCGTCATCATATGGGAAGTGGTCGGCCCACTGTACTCTATTAGAGCAATTATCTCGCATTTATTTTATAGGTCGCAAGCGGAACTACATAAAATGTTCTGAAGTGCTATAATAAAACAAAGCAGAAGGCATTTCTTTTTCTATTTTGATTGTTCGTTTTAGAAGACGTCTCCCTGCCTAAAGCAGTAGAAGCAAGGTTTCCTTTGCAATTCAAAAAAAAAAAAACATCGCCAAGAATAAGCTCAGGCCTCTGTGTGGTGCTCAGAAAGGTTGTGGGCTATATATATTATATAACTTTACCTTTAACCGTGACACAATATGGCAAAGAAGACAAGCTCTCTCCGTGAATGATATGTGTTAAACGGCGTACTTCCGCGCTCGGTCCGTTCAGCCTGACTGAATGAACTCATTCAAAAGAGCCACTAAATGAAGAGCCCATTCCCTGTCAATGTTTGCCAAGCGTATTATCTTCCTCATCCGAGGGCTAAGCTTTCGTTGGGCAAATGTGTGCGCTCGCTCGGGTGGAAATCGATTTGCCGGAAACGGAACAATATCGTAGAAGCAGCATCAACCACGAACTGGCCTCGAATGCCGCGCAGGCGCCCAACCGAATACTGTAAGCGACAGCTGTCGGCAGAGCGTCGTGCGTGGGCGTGTGTAGACACGCCTGCGTGTTTGCATTCTGGTCCGTATCTTGCTCGTCCCGGTTGCACGCCATAGTGCGTCGATAGCATACCCTCCCCCACAAAAGGCGAAATCCACAGGATGCCGCGTGCACTAACACGCACTTATTTCGAACAAATACAAACGGCGGTTTGGTCCCGCCGACGTGTGGCGATATTTGCGTCCAAACTGCAGACGACACCGAAGCAAGCCTTCCGAGCAGAACGGGAAGCGTGTTATCGATTAGCTCGCTCTTTTATTCCTCCATACGAAATGCGTTACCGCTCACTCTGCGAGAGATGAAAACATATTGCTGTTTTTTCTCCTGTTTGTCGAGTAAGAAATGCTGGCGGCACTGCTTTATCTTATGCAGCAGAACCGTCTTTTGCATGTCATCACGCAATATAAAGCCGAATGAATTTCCTTCATTCCGCGTTTCTCCCTTTTCTGTTACCGCATATTAGAAGCTGTTTTCGTTAGAAATCGGGTACGGTATAGGCGCAATGAACAGAGGGCAGTTTGCCAGGATGAAGAAATCATCGCGTCCATTTGTGGAAGACGACAGAGCTTTTCATTTTATTATAACACGCAGTCCTATAAATGAAGCCAGCACCACGGACGCGACCTGGAGGCATCTGAAGGACACATACTCTATGCCGCAAGTCATGCAAAACACCGTTAATTTCTGTACACTGTCAGGGACAGTGGTCCTGTGCAAATGGTACTGATATTTCTCAAAATACGGCAGCTTCCTCGTAACAAAACACACTCTCTTATGCCTTTCTTTATCTTTCTCTGCGGAGAAAGTACAGTATTCATAGTGCTGGAAACTATCGGCGCGGCTGTCATTCTCTACATTGACCTTCAGCACATAGACAAACGTGCGTATACACACACGACGAGTTTCTTTTTTACCTAGGCGTAGCGTCCATCACATCATGTTTCGGAAAGTATGTTGTGAGTAAGGGAAGTCTTTGCAGTCACATGACTTGAAAGAAAACACAAACACTCATATCTAGATTAACCAAGTTGAAAATGTCGGATATTGTGAGTGCCCTTGGTGCATCTCATTGTTTTCATCTGTGTGTAATCATCATTATAGGTAAGGTAAAGGGCACACAGTGACTATAGGCTACTGACTGCTAGGATCGGTTTCAATTTGAAAAGAGAAAAAATGTGGGCAGTTTGCACTAGTGGTGCAAGGCTGGGTCACAGCGGAGCTAGTTCCGGCTTTTGCTAAGTTGGCTAATTCCGGATATTGCTAAGTTTTGAGATTTTATGCATGGCCTGGCTAGGCTCATACCAAGCGTTGCTAGGTTTTTCTAAGTATTATGAGGTTATGCGTGACTTAACTATGTTCATACTCAGTGTCGCCAACATTTACACGGCCAGCCAAGTCATACACGACCAGGCTGGTAGGCCACACAAGCTCCAGCAGGTCACACGCATACAAGCTACAGTACATGCATCACAGTTTATTATGTGCATTACTTCAGTACCAGTCGTGATCCTCGACGTCCGACACTCATCGTAGACGTCCTCGGGGTCGGTGGTGTCTGGGAAAGCTTAGCGAAGCACGTGCAAGGCAGTGCTCTTCTGTTCAAAGTTCAGCACCTAGCTCACCGTGGAGTGCTTCACGTCGAACCAGAGCGGGTCACAGACGCGGCAGCTCAGCCCGAACACTGTGCCGAGGAATTCTCGCTGTAAGCGGGCGTTAGCACTTCTTATGGGTTTGTAGGCTTAGAGTTCGAGGTTCTCGGTGATGTGCAAGCCCGGAACCCGTCCCCGGCTGCGCCAAGCGTTCAGTCGGCAGCGTTCGTTGTCTCTGGCCCGAAACTCGGGATCTTTGGCTCGGCGACCGCGTTTGTCGGCGGCAGTCAGGGGCGTAGCCAGGGGGGGGGGGGGGGAGGGGGAGGGGGGGGTTATGGGGCTTCAGGCCCCCCCCCCCAAATCTGTTCGTGCGTTCCATGCACCGCCGACCAAAGCAACACGCGGCGCCGGAAATCATTCTGAATTTTGGCTAGAATGTCTTTTTCAGGTTCGAAAAGACATTTCATCGCGAACATTGTGAACTCGGGCTGGATTTCGCAGAAACATCCATGCACCATGGAGCCGCATAATGCAAGGAGCCGCATCCGAACACAAAGGGCCTTTTGATGGCGAGCGGGCTCCTCGCTGCATATCGCGGAGGCCGCGGAATCTACGGAGCGCATGGATGTCAATTCTGAAACTTCATGGGTATAAAGTTCTCATAAACTTTTGATGTGAAAGGTGCATTGACATTTCCAAAGTTGGGCTTTAGATTCTGAGTTTCGGAACTTTGTGGGTTTAATGTTGTTATAAACATGTGACACCAAACGTTTATTGACTTTTCTAAAATCTTACTTCGGTACATACAACGACACAAGCCGAATCAACACACTATCAAAAAGTTGACAAAGGACGCAGCGAAGTCCGATGAGACGAAATGTTGTCGTGGTTCATTAGTGCCGTCATGTCACATAAAAAAATCATATTTTTCACCTACGCCAAAGCATCCATATCAAGATTCTTATTTATTTTTTATACTTTGACTTTTATTTCCGAGGACACATTGAGCCTCTTGAATTTTTTTCAGTTCTCGCTACCCTACCCGCGGGCTGCCAGAGCCAGCCAGAGCGCTTGCGTTTTTCTGGTGTTGGCCCTACCACAGCGCGGCGCACTTCGCTGCGCATTCGGTTTTCTCTGGCCGAGTGGATTTTCGCCTTCGAGAGATTTGGATGCTTTCTGGCTAGCAGATTAGAAAGAGAAACAATGGTCGCTCGCCACCATCAGCGTGGGGACTCGACAGATTGCAACGCGTTCACCTGAGCACAACCTCCCTGGAATATTTTGTCTCGCTGGTGCAGGATACAGAGCAGCATGCGTACGGTTCTTTGTGGGCCAAGCGTCTCACGTTTTCTTCGATATTCTTTCGGTAGCCACATTAGGTACCCAAAGTAGGCATTCTATTGTGGCCAACATGCTTTCCTTTGCGTTTGTTCATTTCGGTGGCCCCGCTTCTCAAAAGGAAGAAAACAATACATTGTTGCGACGCAGAAATTTCTGCATGCTAAAAGTTCGATTTTGTTACTTCTTCTTTTACGGAAAGTAATGGGCCACGGGACGCTTCAGTTGCCGGATACTCTTATCATATTATTACGATAGCAATTATATGGACAATTCCAAGCGCATTCCTGCCATCGCCGTTGCCCTCGTGTTTCGTGTAAAGTCCAAGGGTGACAGCACCGTGACCGCGCGCCGCATGGTGTATGTGCGAGTGAAAGCGTAGGGGGGGGGGGGGGGGTTGGAATGGGTGAGCCGACGATGGTGGCTTAGTCTTGTGTGCGCAAAGGAGAAAAGCGGGGAGCAAGCTATACATCGGGGGGCGTGGAATGAGGGTGGGCGGGCCTTTGGATTGTGTGATCTGTGAATCTGTGATTGCGCAACAAGTTTATTTGCCTTGTTTGACACAATATAACAGTGGCTTTTTCTTAGATACGTAGATTTTTTGGGTACTTCTATGTATATTTAAATATCTTGTTGCGAGGTTTTCTGTATACGTGCATGAGCTTTGTTTCCAGTGGCACTTTGTTGCCTTTATGAAGCTGTGTCTTCACATTTGTATATTCCACTATATCTTCGCATTTCTAATGAAAGTGAGCCAGCCCACCCCGTGCAACATTTGTTCGGTTGTGTTTAGCCGGCAATACTGCCGGCTAAACAAGATGATCCGCAAGGATGTCAGATCTCTACCTGGCATCAACGACGCCCTAGATTGCCTGCAAGGAGCTGAGTTCTTCTCTTCGCTGGATCGGTGCACCGGGTGCTGGCAAGTTCCGATGGCTGTAGCGGACCGCCCATAAAGGACTGTTGTCGCTCCTGATGAATTATATGAGTTCAACGTAATTCCTTTCAGCCTTTGCAACGCGCTTGCCAGTTTCTAGAGAATTATGGGCGCTATTCTCAGGTGTCCTATAAACGGCACACGTCTTTGCTGCTTCGACGACATTGTGGTCTTTTCTATGGATTTCGAATCGCATCTTGACCACCTTGAGCAAGTTCATGTGTGTCTCGCGAAAGCTGGGTTGCAACTAAATTTGAGAAAATAATTTTCATTTTGGTGCCCACAAGCTTACCATGCTAGGCCACGTCATCCTGAAACAGGACATTTTGCCAGATCCTGCTAAACTTTGCGCCGTGGCTGGATACCCCAAGCCGACGGCTCTAAAGGGACTGCAGAGCTTCATCGGTTGGTCTTGCTATTTCCGGCGTTTCATTCGTGATTTCGCCTTGATCATATCGCCCCTTGACGCAGCTTCTTAGTGGCACGACTGACCTCTCGGCTTCGAATTATTAGTGTGACGACTCATTTACGATGTTCCGCCGCCGCCTCCCGTCCCCTCCAGAACAACACCAATTTGATCCCAATGGGACTACTGAGATTCACACGGATGCTAGCGGTGTTGGACTGGGCGCCATTCTCCCTCAATGCAAAGACGGCTTTGATGAGTACGTTGTCGCATGTGCCAGCTGTAGCATAACGAAGGCCGAATCCAACTATTCTGCGTCGAGAAAGAAATGTTTGGCGATTCTTTGGGTAATCCGCAAATATGCTACTTACCTTTGTGGCTGTCAGTTCGATGTTGTCACGGGCCACCATGTCTTATGCTAGTCATTGGCCTTGTAATGCACCACGGGCTCCCTCGCTCGTTGAGCTTTACGCCTTCAAGAATGATATGCCTGTAATTTATCGCTCTACACGCAAACATTCAGATGCCGACGCCCTATCCCATTCTACGCTGTCTTCTGACTCTGTTTGCTCACTAACTTCCACCTGCGATTTTTCAGCTCTTACCTTCACTGACATGCTGGCCGAGCAGCGTGAAAATCACTGGAAGTCTTTACTGCTGGACTTCCTGTCTCACCGCTCACCTGAGCCTCTCTCACGCACCAGTCGTCGTCAAGCACAAGACTTTGCCATTCGCGAAGACCTGCTGTATTGATGAAATTACCTGTTGTATGAATGACATCAGATCAGGCAGGCGTATTTCTTGCAAAGACCGTCCAGCGACCTCACTTCCATGGGCTGCGGGTGCTAGTTGCCCGGCGGCGGTGAGAAAAGACGGCGCGGAGGGGCCGGAAAGCGACGGGCACAGTTAGTTGGTGGTGGCAAACTCCGCTCAGATGCCGGAGAATCACTGCGTCTGCTCTCGTACGAGAAATGGTCTCTTGGAAGCAAATCAGTTGTCCGGAAGTCAAATGAAATACGGGTTCCGGGTGGCAAGAACATCAGTTTTGTTTTTCGTTTCGTACTTGACGGCTCTGGGGACAAAACCGAGCTATACGTCCTTTGTAACCACAGTTATAGCCCACGGAAGGGTCCGGGAGCATATTTCTCGAACCGAATGCTAAGTGGCTGTGGGCGGCGAGAAAGTTCGTTGTCATGTGGGTAACGTGTCTCTGTTGCCCGCTGAAATCCAGAGACACTGCTGTCTCTGTGTGTCTGTTTCTTTCTGCGTCATCGTTCAATCGCGCTTACACATTATCTCATGGATTCAAACCAAGTGCCCGCCAAAGTTCTTTAACTAAATTAACAAGCACGGTGTCACGCGCGCACAGGTAAGCATGAACACATCTCGCTCGATGAGCGCGGAACCTCACTGTCAAAATGCTGGAGTGAGGAATCGCGGCAGCAGCAGCGATAGAATTGACCTTCGTACATCTCTTGCTTGCACAGCACAGCGCATAGGAAACTGCCGGTACTACGCGTACTCTCAAACATCGCAAATCGCTTTCAAGATGAGGCCCACGCGGGCGTACCATAAGCAGCAGCCGCCGGTGAAGAACGCCTCCCCCATCGTTTAGTCGCGTTTACACATTCATTATCATCATCATCATTTATGTCTACTGCAGAATGAAGGCCTCTCTCTGCGATATCCAATTACCCCTGTTCTGCGCCAACCGATTCCAACTAGCACCCGCAAATTTTCTGATTTCAGCGCACCATCTGCCGTCCTCTACTGCGCTTCCCTTGTCTTGGTACCTATTCTGTCACCTTAATGGTCCAACGGTTATCTAATCTGCGCATTACATGACCTGCCCAGCGCCATTTTTTTCTTTTAATGTCTATTAGAATAGCGTCTATACAAATTTGCTCTCTGGTCCAAACCGCTCTCTTTCTGTCTCTTAAAGTTAAGCCTAGCATTCTTCGTTTCATCGCTCTTTGCGCGGTCCTTAACTTGTTCTCAAGCTTCTTTGTCAGTCTCCAAGTCTCTGCGCCATATGTCAGCGCCGGTAAAATGAACTGATTGTATACTTTCCCTTTCAATGATAACGGTAAGCTCTCAGTCAGGAGCTCACGGTGTCTGCCGTATGCGATACAACCCATTTTTATTCTTCTGTGAATTTTCTTCTCATGGTCAGGGTTCCCTGTGATTAGTTGACCTAGGTAAACGTACTCCTCCACAGACTCTAGAGGCTGACTTACGTTCTTGAACTCTTGTTTCCTTGCCAGGTTATTTATCATTGTCTTTGTTCTTCTGCATAATAATTTTCAGCCCCACTCTTACACTTTCCCTGTTAAGGTCCTCAATCATTTGCTGTAACTCGTCCGCAGTGTTGTTTACACATTATATCATTGTTAATTTAGTTAGTAAGCGAATGTTTGCAAATTTATGCGTACAATGAAACTACTATCGCTACTCCGTGTAGCTGTCTACTCATTTGCTATCGCAATCGGCGCTCCGCTTTTCAGGTGAAACTGGGATTTTTTATTAACATCTTCATCAATGCCAATTAGTATGCCCTACAATGTCATATACATGAATGCAACGTATTCCCGTGCTGTAAAAAATGCATTAGAGCTGTATTTAACGTATACTATGATACACCAACTGCAGTATTGAGAATGAGTAATAAAAGTGCATAGCGTGATAAACACTGGCCAACTGTTGCATTTAACCATAAACCCGAATGTATATGAACTATATACGCGGCCTTGCCCAGCCAAAGAAACTACTCCAATCTGTTTTGATTCCTTTTCCAGATGTCAAATTTACGTAACCGCCGACGCAAGCATCGGGCGCTGACTCGCAGCGTTGTTTGAACAGGCCAATGAACCAATTTTCTCGCTTATAGCAGGTCACTTTCGTTTGCTTTCAATGCGAATATCGTTGCCTTACTTGACTGGTATAACTTATGTAATTGGCTAACAAGAGGCGCGGAGTACACAGAAGTTGAGAGGGTTTTGGTGGAGCCGGGCTAGCGCAGTGAAAATAAATAACCTGACGAGACGGGTAGTGCTCGCGTGTGCGATTGGCCCCTCTTTTTCTTGCTTAGCCTTCGGTATCTGAAAGAAAATCGCGGCGGCATGCAACTTAGGGGTGAAAACTTTCCCGACGATTACGACACTGCCTAGTGCAAAATTTGATCAGAGCTCTATAGGTGTTTGCATTTCGCGAGAGAAGTGGTTCTTGTGAGAAAGGAGGAAAGGCTGGCACTATCTTCTGTATCCCATGCGGCATCACGGCTCAGCGCCAGCAGGGTGGGGCAGATGGGATTAAAAGAAAGAGAGTGCAGGAGGGAGAAAGGTATAGGGTCGTCCCAGCAGCATCAGAGCAGCCCGGCCGGGGGGGCCCAGTGGTTTCGACCGGAGGAGTAGGCTGGAGGTAGACCGTATAGGAGGTGGCCCAGTAGAAGTGAAGTAGTGGCGGATCAGGAGGCCCGAGGTGTTGGGATGGCCTGTAGGCCATCCGTCTTTGTAGATATATTGTGTGGTGCTGTCAGTCTGTCTCGTGCGGCGCATTGCAAAAGGAGTGACGTGTGGCGCAACTGCCTCCCTAATCGGGACACCGCTAGAGGCAGCGCGTGGGTGACGCGTGTGCGCGATTCACGGTCGTCACTGCAGAAAGACCTCCGCTCATGCACCGCCTTTTATCCGTATATGGTATTGGTGTTTGAAGTAGTAGCTTAGCGTAAATAAAGCCACGGACACAAGGAAGACAGACAGGGACAAGCGCTACTCACAACTGTTTAATGAAAAAAAGGATAGTGCATATATATATATATATATATATATATATATATATATATATATATATATATATATATATATATATATATATATATATATATATAATCTTGTCACGCATGCGCCTACCAAGTAGAAGAGCAGCCGGTGCATGCACATCAAAGGCGGTTGCGCAAGAAGTTAAATTCGGCATCCAGTAATGTGATAGAAGGCTCACTCACACATCTATATCTATTCTTCTTGATAAAGAAGGCCTCAAGAGCGAGCCTGGAAGAGGCTTTGTCACTCCTGCCAAGAATAGTTGTCGCAGAAAATCGAGCGTCGCAACCACACGCGGTAACATGAGCCACCAAATGTGCGCCCTTATCCTCTTTTTGCTTTAGTTTTTGCGCATGTTCCCTTAAACAGTCATTCACACAACGCTCGGTTTGACCAATGTAGAGTTGCCCACAAGGGTGCAAGGGTGCAAGAAGCTACTACTTCAAATATGGACGACTAACTAGCCCAACAGTCAACTCTTCTAAAAAAAGCTACTACTTCAAATATGGACGACCAACTAGAGTTGCACAAGAGTGCAAGGGTGCAAGAAGCTACGACTTCAAATATGGACGACCAACTAGCCCGACAGTCAACTCTTCTAGAAAAAGCTACTACTTCAAATATGGGTGACCAACTAGCCCAACAGTCAGCTCTTCTAGAAAAAAAGCTACTACTTCAAATATGGACGACCAACTAGCCCAACAGTCAACTCTTCTATGGTATTGGTGGACACGCTCGACGCATGCAATTGCTATTAAGAAAAGGTTTTTTTCGTCATATCAATGCAATCTTCAATGCGTACACGTCACTTTGACGCGGTGAGTTTTCGTGGTTTTGTGACATTGCGTGACAGGCAGGCGAAGTGGGCGCAGCGCGACAATTCTGACCAATTGCGGAGGGCTGATGACGAAAAGGTTTAGCATCGGAAATTATTGTTTCTCCTTTGTTCGGTCTAATCATGCATAATCAGTGTCTACACGTCAAATCAGATGAGGAAGTTTTGCTGTTTTCCTCACGCCGCGTGATACACAAGCACAGTAGGGGTCGTCCGAAAACATATTTGACCTATCGTGGAGGGCTGATTGCAGAAATGGAATAGAAGTGTTTGTAATAGCTTTGCGTTGTAGCGCCTCACAATCGAATAACGTGCACTGAGGTTTGATCTGCACCCATTCGTCGATCACAGCTCTGAAATCAAAGTTTCAAAGCTGCCCTTTCATATCTCCGCAATTCATGCCAGATTTTCAATCATGCCTTGTTCAAGTATAATTAACCTTTAACCTGTAAAATGTACGACGCCCACGTTTTCAAAAGAAGGTTTATTATAAGTTCATATTCACACGCCTGTGTTATGTATACGAGGTCATCATGTTATTATCTACGTTCGACACGCATCTTCAGCACCTTTCGGCTGTTCTTGATGTCTTTCTCGCCATGCGTCATACATGTTACTGAGCAGCACAGCTTTCGATCAGCAACGCCGCGAGCAGAACCGGGAACGAGCTCGTCTATGCCGTGCCGATGCTGCAGCCCAGGCACAAGAACAGGCCCGTGCAGCCGATTGCAAGCAACAACTGCGTACCGAGGGTGCGGCAGCCTAACAAGCCGTCGTTTTATGAACTGTCGGGATTAAACCCCTAATAAACACCGGGGCAGCACGTTTCAGCCTCGCTGATTAGCCATCTGCTCAGAGTGATTGAGCGGTGATATTTTATTTTAAATTATTCGTAAAGAATTTCGAGGTCATGGCGAGAACACTCACTTTTCCACTCAAAAAGGACATTCCTCTTTTGGGGGCACTCAACGAACCCCTCTTTCTCCCAGCTGCGCCCTCCTCAATATGCTGCCCATCGTGGCACAATTGGATTCATCAGCGTCAACCGAAGCCCGCACTAATGACAGTGGTTACGGCACAGGCGCTACCCTGCCCCAAAGTCGTTGTTGTCCTGAGTGGCTGTGAGACATACCCACAGTGGGGGATTGGTCATCAATCGGGTGGTTAAATTAGGTGTATAAAAAGCAGGAAGTTAACAATTTAAACGTTGGAGCTTAAAAAGTAAAATTTTTATGCGTGAAAAAAGAAACAATCAGAAATCGTGTATAAGAAAAGAAATCTAATAATAGATAATAAATTAAGGAAACCTATGCTGAGAAGGGAGCACCATCAATGTAACTTGGTAATCGATTGGTTTCAATCAGGTAATTTTGGATTGCCAAGCAAAGATTTCTCTGACTTAAACCAGTACTGGAGGCTCCAAAAGATAGGATCACGGGCACTGATAAATTTATTGATATGATCAGGATTACACTGGCGTGTGCGTTGAGCAATATTTTATCCCAAGCAAGCTCATTTTATGCTGGCGAGCGTGAATTTATAGAAAATACTCGTTTAGGCCGCTAGCATCAGATGCGCTGTTTTAGAGGGTGCGATTTTTCCTGCGAATTTACATTTGCGAAATGTCATTGCAAAAACAGAGCGCATATGCAAGCAAACGAATTTGCAAAGTGAAATCAGACCTTGTGCAAAGGGCGTAATGAACCTCGATCGTCGTACATGCTAAAAAAAGAACATTCGTGTCATATAAATTCCCATTGCGTGGTTAACAAATCTAATTTCTTCAGCTTCATGGGTCCGAATGGGTCCCAAGTGAATCCGCGACGACGTTCTCAGCAAGTCGTCCATGCCGAAAGGAAGCACAGTTGAAAGTCATCCTGAAATCAACCCGATGCTTTTTTCAGACGTTTACAAAGTGCGGCAAGCTGACGGGTGTAATCTGAGAAATAAAAAGACCTGATAAATAAGCGCTCGTTTGTCCCATTTGTCGCGCGAATCTACTTGCAGTCGCGCCAATTAAGTCGGCAAGTAGGTCCCGGCTCTCTGTTCAGCAGTGAGCCATGACAGACCGTTTACAACTTCTTCAAAATCGCAAAAGCTTTCGTCTGGCGCCGTGCCAGACGACTACAGAGCAGACAGAAAGATAGAGGACGGCGAGGTCGCACACTAACTTTCAATTAAGATCGTGCCCGACCTGATCAAATTTCAAAATTTCGATCATGCATGGTTACTCCTACACGGTTCAAGAATTCTAATCGAGCTAGTATAGCTGACTCGGCATGGCGGTGCCGACGATAGCCTACGATCGCAATCGTGAAGCTCGAACTCGATGCGCGGATCGCGATCGACTGAACGCAAATCAAGCAAAGTCGCAATCCGAAGTGACCGTGCAGCTGTACCCGATCCAGAGCGAGCTGCACGGCGATATCAAGTAACAATGTGACATGGGCATCAAATGATAGGATGCGGCTTACAACTCACTGGAGGGAACTGAGGCATGAATCGCAAACAGTGAGGTGTCGATTAAAAATCGGTCAACCCATGAGAAGCGCAACGTTTTCAGGGTGCCAGTTTAGTGACATCGATGTTAGTGTCACAGTAGGTTATACTCACGCGCAGGATGACTTCGTACACTTATTTTCCCTACTGCGAACGGCACTTGACGCGAACGTCCACGCTCGACGTCTGTGCTTGAGTGTTACTTTTACTGGGCACAAAATCGCTCACTAAAGAGGTAAATGTGTAACTCACAGTTTTGATATTGCGTCGCTCTTCACCGTCACTACAACGGGACAACAGCGGTATGGCGACCTAAAGATATGTGACATGAGCATCAAATGGCGTTGCTTCTTTTGCGGAAAGAACATCTGAAGTAGCGTACAACTTGTCTCCGCTGGTTAACGCAGCAGCATCAATGTTCGCTCCTATTCCTTTAATACGTCCAAACCAGCAAAACGTATTTGCTACTTCAGCGAGAACTACGCTTGCATCTTCACGTACACCAAAAATGGCTAATCACGGATATACGTGCGGCTTTCGCCCATATGTGCACGTAGTCACAAATTTGCGGTCTTTCCACAATCCCAGTGTCGCGCCGCGCGCCACAGGCGGCGCTGAGCAGCAAGTTCTGGAAGACTTGAAGGTGAAGGCCTAGGCGACGATTATATACAGCTTTTGAGAGCTATTTGGCTCGAAAACAGCGTTTCCATCGAATGGTAAGGGATGAGAAGCAAGGAGAAAGTTGGTATCAACAGGGGACTGAGGCAGGGGTGCCCTTTATTCCCGCTGCAGTTTACGAAGTACATGGTGAGGATGGAAAAGACATTAGGGGGCAATGATATCGGGTTTAATCTCTCAGGTAAACAGACGGATACAGTAGTAGAGCATCACCTTTCAGGTTTCCTCGGAGGACATTGTGTTGCTAGCTAACAAGCAAAGTGATATTCAACGTCCCCAAGAGTAGGGTAGCTAACCAGACGCATTTCTGTTTAACGTCCCTGCCTTCTTTTTTTTTTATTTCCTCCTCCTCCCTCCTGGCTAATATCTATGGACAGGAAGGCGAGAATTTAGGTCTCATCTTTGGCTTTCAAATATCAGGTGTTATGATATTCAATGAAAGCAGTGAACAAACAGTGTCAATACAGGGCCAGGAAATACTATGCGTGAAATAATATAAACACCTTGGTATATGGATAAACGAAGGCAATAGATATATGGAAGCACAGGAAAAAACTATCACAGTTAAAGGGAAGAGAAATGCAGCCAAGATGAAGCACAGAGCGCTATGGGAATATATTAGGTACGAGGTGCTCCGGGATATGTGGAAAGGTATAATAGTTCCAGGACTTACTTTTAGAAATGCGGTTGTTTGGTTTAAATCAGGGGTAAAATCAGGACTCGATGGTGACCAAAGGTCAGTGGGGCGCCTCGCATTCGGCGCTCACAGGAAGACTACAAATGAAGTTGTGCAGGGTGATATGGGCTGTACAAATTTTGAAGTGAGGCAAGCTGACAGTAAAGTTGATTATGAAGAAGGACTGAGCAATATCGATGAAACTAAATGGGCTGAAACAGTGTCCAGGTATTTGTACAGGAGTAACATTGATTAACAGTGGAGAAAAGGACTAGGAAGCTTACCAGGAAGTATGCGACCTGTCTGGTGAGCAATATGGCAACAAAGAAAGACAAGCGGAAAATCACAGCGGCTCAGATAATCTCATGGGTGGCGGCAATGGAAAAGAAACCTGCCATGAGTAACTACTTAAGAGGAAGAAACGAAATCAGGAAAGAAACAGCTTATGATAACTCAACGCGAAGCTCCTTACTTTTCAATGCGAGATCGGGATGCCTTAGAACACGCACTTATAAAGCGAGGCACAACAAGGAAGAAGAATCATCTGCTTGCTGCGGCAGAGCTGCAGAAACGATGGAGCATGTTTTATTAGAACGTGAAGATATATGCCCAGTGGTCGATTTAGGCACATCTGGCCTCCTTGTAGTGCTTGGGTTCAGCGATAACAGGGGGAAAGAAAACATGTCCGCAGTAGAGATTAGTAGGAGGCTAATGGAATATTGGTGGAAGAAAAGTAGGGAAACGACAAATAACAGAGGCGTAGAAAAACAAAGTTCACAATAAGGGTTCGAAAAGTTTGGTTATAGGAATTCATCGTGGGTTTTTTGTTTTCTTTCCTTTTTTAATATAGGTACGAGATTAGGCAAATCTAATAATGAGAGCTTGGTGACGCAACCCACCGCCCTATTCCAAAGGAGGCGCTCATAGCATCCATCCATCCATCCTCTGCTACTCAGTGTTGGCGTCTCTTCACAATGCCGTCGTCATCGCACCATCGTCTTCCCAGACACGTCTTCATGTTATTGTTCTCATGTCGTTGTACCATAGTCATCGTTTAAGAATCGCCACCTCATAGTCATTACACCACTTTTGCCTTCCATCGACGTCATTCCTTCATCGTCGTTCATTAATCGTCATTCCATCGTCGCCACTGCGTCGGTGCCATACAGTCGCCCCCATGCCGCCATGATAAAGGGCGATCATGGCAAGCGAATGTCATAACAAAGTGGGACGACATTGGAATATGTGGCATTTCGCCGAAGGAAAGAAACCACTACAAAAGGCCACTACAAATGCAAAATAAACGTGACTACATGAAGGCGGTGTGTCCCTGCATTGCTTGAAGGCTAATCATTATCATCGACTGCCATGGTGAGATGAGTTCTTGCGTAATCTTTCTCATGGCACTTTTATTCGAAATATATTTACGCAGTTGATTAAATTATAATAATTAATCATTAAATTGAGAAATAATACCAAAAATATTCGGGCTTCCTCCAAGTGACGACAAACAAGAGTACCTTGGTTCTGCCCGCCTACGTGGCATTTGTATGCTTTCTTTCTTTAATTTTGGCGCAAATTACGTAGGACACATGGTGTACCTGAACTATGCGATTGTATATCAGTAAGTTGGCAACTTGTTCGTATGCCTAGACTTCAATTTATGCTGCTGGTGCTGCCATCGCCGCCGCCGCCGCCGCCGCCGCCGCCGCCGCCGCCGCCGCCGCCGCCGCCGCTGCTCCCGTCTTTCTACGTTTATGCTTTGAGAAGTGGTTCCAAAATAAATATGATTTGAATTAAACCGATCTATAATAAAGCCATACATAACACATGTCGAGATTCTGGTTCTACATAATATGGCAATTTGGGCTTAGCCATTCACTTTCATTTGTTTGCGGCTTAAGTACTGCTATTTTTCTGCGTGCCT
This sequence comes from Dermacentor andersoni, assembly GCF_023375885.2. Classification (NCBI taxonomy): domain Eukaryota; kingdom Metazoa; phylum Arthropoda; class Arachnida; order Ixodida; family Ixodidae; genus Dermacentor; species Dermacentor andersoni. Next base: position 153,222,640 of record NC_092819.1, on the reverse strand, counting down.
TATTCTACGTGCCCGATTCAAACACCTTGATTTGTTTTGTAACCTTCGAAAAATATTGTACCCTGCTTTTACTTGCCTTGACACGCAATAGCAGAAGTAAAGCGAGCAGACATCAGGCTACTCAGGAATCAAGAACTTTGAGAATCCGATGTCTGGAAAGCCCAAACCAATTTTCCATCTGCCATCCTGCGTTCGCAGAAATACGTATTTGGAAACTTTGACATTGTATAGGATGAAGGAAACAATCGCGAAGAAAGCTCTTCGCCATTCTAAATCCGTTTCAAGTTTCCAGAAGTAAAAAGCTTACAATATTTTTCTTCCACAAAATAAATGCGCCAGTTTCGCGGATTATACTGCCCGGAGCGTTCGTCTTCTATTTTAAGTACGCCCACTGCTAAACGCAGCAGTCGGTTGGTGCACGCCACTTCAATTTAGTTTTTCAAACTCCAAATCAGGCTTTCGATGAGGCTGTGCAGACGTGACAACGGCTGCAGATGTCGAGATCTAAGCAATAAAGTTTAAGACGATGTGCATTTTACGCCGGAAGAAGTATAGAAAGCCTTGGGAGCTATGTAAAGAGGGAAGGCAGCTGGGGAGGATCAGGTAACAGCAGATTTGTTGAAAGATGGTGGGCAGATTGCTTTAGAAAAACTGCCCCCCCTGTATACGTAATGCCTCAAGACCTCAAGCGTACCGGAATCTTGGAAGAACGCCAACAAATCTTAAGCCATAAGAAAGGGGACGCCAAAGACTTGAAATATTATAGACCGGTCAGCTTACTGTCCGTTGCCTACAAAGTATTTACTAAGGTAATCTAAAAGAGAATCAGGAACAACTTGACTTCTGTCAACTAAAGGACCAAGCAGGATTCCGTAAAGGCTACTCAACAATAGACCATATTCACAATATCAGTCAAGTGATAGAGAAATGTGCTAAATATAATCAACCCTTATATATAGCTTTCATTGATTACGAGAAAGCGTTTGATCCAGTCAAAACCTCAACAGCCATGCAGGCATTACGGAATCAGGGTGTAGACGAGCCATATGTAAAAATACTGAAAGGTATCTATAGTGGCTCCACAGCCACCGTAGTCCTCCTTAAGAAAACAACAAAATCCCAATAAAGAAAGGCGTCAGGCAGGGAGATACGATCTCTCCAATGCTATTCCCAGCGTGTTCACAGGAGGTATTCAGAGGCTTGGATTGGGAAGAATGGGGGATAAGAGTTAATGGACAATGCCGTAGTAACTTGCGATTCGCTGATGATATTGTCTTGCTTAGTAACTCAGGGGCCCAATTGTAGTGCATGCTCACTGATATGGACAGGCAATGCAGAACGGTGGGTCTAAAAATGAATCTGCAGAAAACTAATGTTTAACAGTCTAGGAAGAGAACAGCAGTTTACGATAGGTAGTGAGGCACTGGAAGTGGTAAGGGAATACATCTACTTAGGGCAGGTAGTGACGGCGGATCCGGATCATGAGACGGAAATAATCAGAAGAATAAGAATGGGCTGGGGTGCAGTCACCGTGAGGCGAGTTCTGCCGTAATTTTTTATCTGGCCTGTTACGCCAATTCAGTCACCCAAGTTGTGTACCACCTTGTACCAGTAGAGAGAGCGGAGGGAAAAGGCAGAAAAGTTAACCAGGTGCGAGATACCCGTGTGCTAACCTGTACTGGGGCGCGGGAAATAGAGATTGGAAAGAAAGCAAAGACAGAATGAGAAAAAAAGGAGAGCAGGAACATCCAACAGGAAAGGCTTTGCAATAACAGGCATTCACACAGGCTGGTCGATCTCAAGAAGCGCAGTAGCTCATGCATGGTCCACTGACGTGATGAGAAGTACCGTCGATGTTGTAAAACTCTGTCTTCCACTCGTCGTTCGACTGGTTAAGCACGACGGAAATCGATTGTCTCTGTACACTGTACTGCGGGCACTGGCATAGAACATGAATTGTTTTCTCGTCGCCGGAATCCCAACATGTTGCCGTGTCGGAAATTCCTAGGCGAAACGCGTAGGCATTAGTAAATGTTTGAACCACTGACCACGTGTTCGTTGTCGTGATGCTGTCGTGGTTATTCCATCGCCGTCATATCAGCTTCGTGACCTGACTCTTGTCTCTCCATCGTCGTTAGGTCTTCTATCCCGACCCGGTGGCCAAACTTGTCTAATTGCTTGGGCCACTGGGTATCTTCTCGTGGTTGTCATGTCGTCGTGGTCGTTCCATCGCTGTCATTCCAGCTTAGTCATCTCACTTTTGTAATGCAGTCGTCCTCATGCCATGGTCGTCATACAGTCTTCAGACATTCGTTGTCATACTGCGGTCGTGATGTCGTCTTGGTAGTTCCATCGTCGTCGCTGCAGCTACGTCACCCGAGTTTTGTAATGCCGTCGCCGTCGCGCCACGGTCGTCATTCACGCTTCAGGACACAGTCGTTGTCCACCTTTGCCGTCATGCACTCGTCGACATCCCATTGTCCTCATACCATTATCATACCATCGTCGTCACTGTGTCGTCGTCATAGGGTCGCAGTCACACATAGGTTGTAACGCCCTCGTCGCGACGCCGTCTGGCCCTTCCAATGTCGTCATTCTAACTATGTCATCCAACTCTCGTCATGCCGTCATTGTCACGCCATCGTCGTCACATTATTTTCACGCTGTCGTTTTAACATCGTCATCACTTCAGTAACATCATCCTAATGTGGTCATGCCGTCGTTGTCATACTGCCTTCGTCATTCCATCGACGTCAATTCTTTGTCATTTTATCGCAATTGTGCTGCTACGTGTGGAAAGAAGCATACAAAAGAAACTATTTACAAGGTATTTACAAGAGCAGTGCAGCCAGCGACCAAGATGGTAACCAACTCGTCCCAAGCCCAGATGTCCTTCTTCATCTTCCTTTGTGTCATGTCTCATAAGATCCTGTTGTGTGGCACCAGTACTATCATTATTCAGTCGTGATCACTGCGCCATTGTACTGGCATTGTCGTCAAACAGTCGCAATCCTACACTCGTTCTCATGCCGTTGTCGTCATGCCGTCACGGTCTTGTCATTGTCATTGTCATCAGACCAGCTTCGCCATGCGGTTGTCGTCATGCTGTCAATATCACGCCATTGTCGTCGCACAGTCGTCGTCGTCCCATTGTCGTCACGTCTTCATAGTCATGCTGCCGTCGATAAACCACCGTTATCATTTAAATATTGACATCTAATTCTCATCATGCCATTATCGTCATCCTACTTTTGCCACACCTTCGACGTCAATCTTTCTTCCTGGTTTCATCATCTTCACTGCGTCAGCGTCATACAGTCGTCGTCATGTCGTCATGTGAGTGGATGACCTCGACAAGCGGGTGTCATAGCAAAGTGGGACAATACCGGAGTATGTAGTGTCTAGCCGAAGCAACAGAATTCTCAGAAGAACATTTACATGTGGTAAACAAATGTCACTTCAGGAGCAGGACAAGATAATGTTACAAGCTATGGATGGATTTAGCTTTGCAGAGGCATGCAAGAAATTGTTCTGGCCGAGCGTCTCCTTATACCGGGTGCGATAAACATGCACATGAATCAGCAGTTCATCACAGCATAGAATTCAGTCCGTATACAATGAGGCTATCTACTGCATTATACGATTGGTAAAATTTATCATTAGATTGTAAACTTCGCCGCTCGTTCAATAGGCTGATATACATAGGTTGGTATAGGCTGGTATATACCTACTACACCAACCATTTATACTTCCATATTGGCTGCTATCCTTCGAGGAAGATCAACTCCTTCATGGTTGCAGACGCAGACGCTTTATTTTTCAGTGCGTGAAGCACAGTTAAGCGCTCGTCCACACCGACGTGTTTACATACTAACGTGATCATTCTGCTACGTCCATGGTGAAATAGAACAATAATAGCTGGAATGCATGAGAACGACATTTTCGCGTGGTGAGTCACTATATTGCTCTACGGCTAATAGCATTACCTTTGACAGTCATCGTGAGGTGAGTTCTGCTTAATATTTGGTGTATGAAGTGGGGTTTTCCGGGGTCTGATCTGCTTCAAGAACAGTGTGATAACGGCCATTTGAAGAATTAAAAACGTCGTTAAGTTCAGCATGTATAGGATAGCAAGTGCACATCTGCGACATTGTGAATCCTCCGCTTCGACTATCTATACTTCCATTTAAGGAAGAGTAAAGATAGGCAAGGTACTGCCAAAATAGATAACCTGCTTTAGAGGTTTTCGTTGTGATTCAGTCTCGGTAGCGCATTGGACTCGGGAGATGCGTGTGAAGTTTCATTTCCAACAACACAATACCATGAATCAAGAGATCCTGAGCAGGAATAGCCATCTGGGCTGGATGGTCCAGGACTTTTTTATAAATTGTATATTGCGGTAAGTAGGCGCACATGAGAATGTGGACGCCAGCTCGCTGGGCATCGCCAAGGTATGTTTCTACCGAATGTCATGCAACGAATGCTAGCGCTTTTAATGCTCCGCAGACGCACTACAACGTAAATTTCTGAAAATGACAAGAAATCTCACGCAATACACCCAAGTTTACCACACAGTTAAACTGACATCTGCCTATACGCGGGGTTTCGAACATGAACACATGGAGGAGGTACCTTTAATTCTTCATTGTAACAAGTAGGCTTTCCGAAGTAGGCTCACCGATGACTCATTTGTATTAGCTAAAAATTCTTATCTAAGGTATTCGCTGGAAGCAAAGATGGAAGCAAAGAAAAAAAAAGATCGCTGCCGGGCTATGCGTGGTTTACGTTGGCCTCCGTGCCTTTTCCGATCACGCATATATTTCGCTCTGTATCCACTTACTGGTTAGGATCACTATATGGAGTATTCTAATACATAATAATACCACATGTTTGTATCGATGCATGTGTCCATTGAATAAGGTGGGAACACATTTATTTTTACTAGAATCGAATTCACATGAGCACTAACTAAATGAGCATATTAGTTTGAGCTAGATTGAAAAATTAGGATCCAGGAATCCTTAATTCGTAACGGGAACAGAGCTTTCTTAAGCAATAAAATGACGAAAATTGAAAATCGGACAGATGCGACGCATTTTGAACTCTGGAACTTTTCACGAGACGTGAGGCCTGACTGATTCACTGAGCTCGGCAGAAAGTGAGGTCGGGTGGGGGACAACGCAAACTCGTCTGTTTTGGAGCGGGTGATACGAAATGAGGATCGGAAGCGGGACATTCGGTGGTGATTTTTTATGCGACAAATTTCACCGCTAGACATCAACGCGCCAGGAATGCGAAGCCGAGACTCGTTGACTTCCGGCCCTGTAGTGTCGTGTAGTGTCTGCAGCATGTGCGCCATTGTGTCCGCCATTCCTGCAGCCTTTCCGCCTGTCGACATGGCGGAGACGGCGAGGCTACACCGGCTTCGAAGCTCCGTCTTGCATCGGATCTACCCCGTCGCTTCACCGTAAATTTGGCGCAAGGAGTAAGCAAGCAGGAAAATCTATTAACAGACTGTTTATAAGACACGACTGGTTGTTCTTCAGTGAAGTGGCGTAATTCTCTTTGGGCGATACAGCATAAATGGGAAAGTAGACTGTTTAAAATAATTAAGATGTTTCAGAAAAATCAAGTTGAAAAAAAAAAATGCGTGACCTAAACTTGTAAAATTAGAAGTTAACTGTTACACATGTGAAGTCTATAGTAATTAAATAATACAATGAGAAGTATGTGAATACAACAAAGGAAAAGCAGGCATTTACGCATCCAATTATTTTTGTTTATCGTTTTCTGGCACCATGTATTGATCCGGAAAGAAAAGCAAAGAATATGAACGACAAAAGCGATTGAATGAAAGCGCGATTGTATTTGCACGTTAGACAGTAAGATTATCAAATTTTTTCTTTCATTGTATTCGTTGTCTCCTTGATTTTTGTTCCTTTTATTCCCTGTTAAAGACAAGCGCAAGAAAACTATGAACGTGCACCATGTACTTTGTTGCGTTATTGCCGTTATTTTTATTCTCTCGGACAGTGCAAATTACGCGTGTTATTATCGCATCTCTGTTACATCATATAAATGCTGGGCAGAATGGAACTACGATCTGAACTTGTAGTGTCTGCAGCATGTCATGTGTAATGTTTTTTCCATGTTGTGTGCTATGAACAGAAGTGGCTAAAACCAAAGTCTACGTTGGGTTATTTTGTGCAGAATAACGCTAACGCCGTTTCACAGAACTGAATAGACCATGAAACACCCGAATGAGGCCAGCGCTCACGCAATAATACCAGAATTAAGATACGCGTTGCTATAGCGGAACGTTCCGGTATATAACGGTCTTCGTTCTAGCGCTTTTGGAGATTGCAGCGAGAGCAGCTACCTATTAATTCTCAGCACACCCCGAGATATAGAAGAAAAAAAACGAAACAGAAATAAAGATTATGAACAGGTGCATGGTCGATAGCAAGATATCTGACGCCAGGTATATTTTTTTTTTTTTTGCGATGCTCTTCCACGCAGGTTTAACGTGTTCTTTTTCCGGACGTTGTCGGGAGCCGAAGTAATGGTTTGCTCTGAGAACAGACGACGTCCGGTCTGCCCACGCGAGATCGCCTGCGGCACACGGACATTGCAGAAGAAGCAACGAGACAAATGCTAAATAAGTAGCCGGCCTGCAAGAACGAGCGATGCACTGGAACATGACAAAAAAAGATGCTAGCCTTTTTATTGAATGTCGCTGGTGCCTGTCTTCTTTGTATTTCCTTCTTTCCTCTCCCGGTCTCTACAGGTCTCTGACTCCTCGGTGACGCGCTGACTTCGTTGCCAGGCAACGAGACAGAGCGTCGGAGTATCGCGCGCAGCTTTCTTGTACGTCGTTGCGGTTGGTGGGGTACCTTGTTCTATTCACCGTCGGTCGTCGCGCCGTGTTCTGCTCCGAAATCCTTAGGTGTATTTTGCCTAAACTTGGCGTGGTTGTTTCTCGCTCACTGGATACATTGTTTTTATGCCTGTCTAAGAACGAGCTTGTTTACCTTCGCTTCGGGTGTGGGAGAACTAGATGACACCGAGGACAAAGGCGCCATAGCAGAAAGAAAGGTTAAAACGAAAGTACAGGACACCAACTCACGTATGTATAGCGCGGCAGGAGAACGTATGCCAGCCCGACAGGACCTTTGTTCGAAGTCTTTTGACCTGACTTGTTTCTTCACCGCAGCTAGCAAATTGCTCCGCGAGATCCCGTTGCTTCGACAGCAATTGTTTATTTGAAATGTTCATAATATACATGTACGAATATAGCTAAACAGCGGAATGCAAACACGTACACACGGGGAAAAAGAACACGACAAGGCGCCAACTTTCGACTAAATGTTCATTGTCACGAGCATGAATTCATGCGCGTAATAATTTTTTCACGGGCATAAATTTTCAGAGATAAATGACCATAAATTCGTTTTAGTGCAATAGATTCAGGCATGGTCATGGTCACGTGCCAAATGCGGTCTATTTGAAGCGCCGTCACTACGACAATGTATATTCGCACCGTGCCTGTGCACTCATATGCCTCCTCGTGTCCTCGACTGTGTGCGTTGCACTATTATTCGTAGTTGCCGATCACTTTTGTCCTGCGTTTTCATAGTACATGCATGTGCGACCTAACTCCCACAATTTCAGTTCAGACGCTGGAAGCTTAAATCCGAAGCGATCAAAACAACCACAGGGCTCATTAGTTCCGAGCATGGTGCTTTATCAGCATCGACGAACCCCACTAGTACCTGAGGTTCGATTCACGTTAGACTAGTTTTTTCTTTTTTTTTGCTAGCGCAACAAATCGGGAAGGGAGGGAAGAGGGTTGTAATGCATTGCCACGTTGCTTTAGAAGCTTCAGTAGAAAATGCGAGAGCACATGTGCAATTGTTTCGGGCGCTCATATTCGCCTCGCACGAGCGCCTGCACACTCCTTCGTCTTTATCTCGAGGGAGATGCACTCACTCGCGCAACCTTCCTCTAAGAGAGTTTAGCTTTTGGTGAAGCTCCCTTGACGGCTGAAGGGAGTACTGTCGTTCACACGGGGCTTTATACAGCTCGAAACTTAACTGTCATTCGTGTTCAATTTGCCTGCAGATATAACAACTTTGGCTTCCTTACATAAGAGCTCAAGCGATGCTTCAGCACATTTATCTTCATCATTATCATAATCAGCCTGGTTACGCCCACTGCAAGGCAAAGGCCTCTCCAATACTTCTCCAACAACCCCGGTCATATACTAATTGTGGCCATGTCGTCCCTGCAAACTTCTTAATCTCATCCGCCCACCTAACTGTCCGCCGCCACCTGCTACGTTTCCCTTCCCTTGGAATCGAGTCCGTAACACTTAATGACCTTCGGTTATCTTCCCTCCTCATTATATGTCCTGCCCATGCCCCATTTCTTTTTCTTGATTTCAACTAAGATGTCATTACCTCGCGTTTGTTCCCTCACCCAATCTGCTGTTTTCTTATCCCTTACCGTTACACCTATCATTCTTTTTTCCATAGCTCGTTGCGTCGTCCTCAATTTAAGTAGAACCCTTTTCGTAAGCCTCCAGGTTTCTGCCCCGTAGGTGAGTACTGGTAAGACACAGCTATTATACATTTTTCTCTTGAGGGATAATGGCAACCTGCGGTTCATGATCTCACAATGCCTGCCAAACGCACCCCAGCCCATTCTTATTATTCTGATTATTTCCGTCTCATCATCCGGATCCGCCGTCACTACCTGCCCTAAGTAGATGTATTCCCTTACCAAGCTGTAGGGTTAGAGGCTTTCATACATTGGTGTTTCTTGACCAGATCTTTCGTCTCCTGCGATAGCTTACTGGGATCCTGTCTAACTGAGTTACCACGGACTTCTATTGCACACTCCTTAATGATGCCCACAAGATTGTCGTTCATTGCTTCAACACTAAGGTCCTCTTCCTGAATCAAAGCCGAATACCTGTTCTGTGACTTGATCTGGAATTCCTCTATTTTCCCTCTTACCGCTAACTCATTGATCGGCTTCTTATGTGCCAGTTTCTTCCGTTCCCTCCTCAGGTCTAGGCTAATTCGAGTTCTTACCATCCTATGGTCACTGCAGCGCACCTTGCTGAGCACGTCCATATCATGTATGATGCCAGGGTTAGCGCAGAGTATGAAGTCTATTTCATTTCTAGTCTCGCCGTTCGGGCTCCTCCACGTCCACTTTCGGCTATCCCGCTTGCGGAAGAAGGTATTCATTATCCGAATATTATTCTGTTCCGCAAACTCTACTAATAACTCTCCCCTGCTATTCCTAGTGCCTATGCCATATTCCTCCATTGCCTTGTCTCCAGCCTGCTTCTTGCCTACCTTGGCATTGAAGTCGCCCATCAGAATAGTGTATTTTATTTTCACTCTGCCCATCGCCGATTCCACGTCTTCATAGAAGCTTTCGACTTCCTGGTCATCATGACTGGATGTAGGGGCGTAGACCTGTACAACCTTCATTTTGTAACTCTTATTAAGTTTCACAACAAGACCTGCCACCCTCTTGTAAATGCTATAGAATTCCTGTATGTAACTAACTATATTCTTATTAATCAGGAATCCGAATCCTAGTTCTCGTCTCACCGCTAAGCCCCGATAGCACAGGACGTGCCCGCTTTTTAGCACTGTATATGCTAACTAGATAACGTTCTAGCGTTAAACGTTGCCAGGTTCATATTCCAATGGTGGCCTGTCCGTTGCCAGGGATTCTTAGCACCCTCTGCTGCGTCGCAGATCTGACAGCCGCCGTGGTCAGTTGCTTCGCAGCTGCTGGGGACTGAGGGGCCGGGGCTTGATTGTTGTATTCATATAGGAGGTTTTGGCCAAGTACTGCACCAGGGTGGCCAATCCTGCTCTGGTAAGGGAGTGCGTTACCGGTTCTGGTCACCGGGATCAGGCCATACTCCAGGTCTGTTTATGCAATTTTGTCAACACGCGGATTTTTTTTTAATCCGGTGGAAAATTGCGCGGCACCGGGATTCGAGCCACGGACCTCTTGCACGCGAGGCGGGTGTTCTACCTCTACGCCATCGCTGCACCCATTTATCTTGCTGCTTGCTTATAGTCTCGACCCAGGGCACCCCACAATTTTACAGAGATGCCATCGTTTTTTTTCCTTAATTTTCAAAGCTTTCTATAGACAACGCGAAGGCATTTCAAAAGTGCTCGAACAAATTGATGCGAGAAATCTAGAAGCCAACGATGAAATGACCAATGAATCAAACGTGTAAGTTAGAGTGGGTGGCTAGGCCGAAAGCATGTTGCCCGCAGGTAGCGAAGACGACTTAAGTGAAGTCCTGGGCACGTTCACAGTAACTGTCACTTATAACTCTGTCACAAAGCAGGCACGAAGTATCATAGGGACCGTGGTGCTGTCGTCAACAGAGAGCTGTCACAGACGGGGTGAGCCCAGCCCCGACGCGCAGCCTCCATAACGTAACCTGCTCTCAGCGGTTTAACCCATCAGGGAGCTGTGATTCACGCGGGGGTGTAAGGGCTCATGTGGTACACCGGAGGCTTCGTTTTACCCGGAGCAGCTGTCCACACGCGTCATCAGGAAAATGCAGAAGTGGGTGCGTTATATATAACCTGTGGGTGCGCTGCCAACTACGCTTCGAGGAGGCCCCGGCACGGCCACTCGAGGCACCCACAGTAGGCGTATCTCGAAATTCGTGGTGGCAGCAAGGCGATGAATGCTATCTGAGAATAAAAGGGACCGAAATAATCTACATATTTTGTGGATGGTTCGTGTCGAGTCAGTGCGAATGAGCCGAGAATAACTAGCTGGCTCAAGAGAGCAACGCGGGCAAGCCGTCACTTACGGCGGCACGTTCGGCAAGATAGGCCGGCGGAGCGGGATCGGCCTATGAGCCCGTCTGGCCTGCCATTGGTATCGATAGGCACACGAGAGCTGCGTGAATCATGGTTCCGGTAACACTGGAATCGGTGTATGCTAGGACAGTCGCGTCGTCTTGATGGTAATCGGTGCGACGAAGGCGTGAAAGTTGAGCATTCGCCTGGCGAAGAACCCGGCCGCAGAGACGCACAAGTCTTATTCTCTCTTATTGTGTGGAGATATATTGCGTGTCGTAGAAGCTGGATTGTGGGCTTCATTTCTCATGAACGGGGCCAACGCAGTGGCGGAGAAAAACGTTGACACATGAAGGGTGGATGCACATCAACCTTGGTGCCCCCAACTCGTCGATTGTGCTGAGTTGGGATTCGGCCTTTAGGGTTGGTACGTGGCAGTCCCGTGATGGTACGCATGGCTTCGTGATTAATGGTTTCAAGGTGAGCCACAAGGCGAGATGATGAAACTCGGCCATGTAAACTATAAACTGGGCCCCGTAATGATGGCTGGAGTACTGAACGGACAAATAGGCGAGCCATCTAGGTGCTCGCGCGCCACATTTCCTCGCAATCCGGCGTATTACCAAGTTCATCTTTTCTGCGACCTGTTGCTTTGCGCTCTTGACTGTTGTTCCTGCACATCCGGACACAACGATTTTAAGACCAAGCACATGACGGGTTGAAACCTCTTGTAGTAGCTGCTGGTCTAAAATACCTCAAGGGGCCAGCGTGCAAGTAGACGGCGCCCATACGTGTTCGATACCGTCATGTACGCCGTCTTCTCCTTGGAGATTTCCAGCCCTATATTAGCACAACAGTTGTTTCTCACGTCTAGGGCCTCTTGAAGCGCTTGTTCTTACAGTAGACTTAATAATGGTTTAACAAAAGAGTTATTTCATTTGCATGCATGATGTATTGTGCATGATGTATCGTCCCTAACTTCAAAGTTTGTAGCTGGACGGCGATGTTAAAAAAAACTGATGCGAGCACAGATTCTCGTGGGACCCAGTGATGTGAGAAAGACTGTCCGGCTACTTGTCAGCCAGGCGAATGGAGAAAGTGCGAACGCGATGAAATCCTCGACGAACGCGCAGAGAGGACTGGGGCACTGAAACCACTGGAGAATTCCGGAAATAGCTTCGTGACTCACATGCTCGTACACTATGAATTTCCATCGCTAACAGTGTATATCCATTGAGCGTGACCTCCAGTGAGAATTCTAATAGAAAACTACGCGAGACCGTGCTCACTGCCCAGATGGGAATGGAAGCCGATTTGGATAGGATGATACCAGAAGTGTTGGGAGCTCGATTTAGCGGAGGCAAGTAATACATGTTTTGACGGTTTGAGAACAGAGAGTCGACTGGTTTTATTCAGGAGTAAAAGCAGGTTTGCCGAGTGGCAGTGCCCCTGTCGGACAGCCGCTTCGGTTCGAGCAAGGGGCAATGACCCCCACCGCCGGTACAACGAAGTAGCGGACGATCGCTACAAGCGCTCCCCCCCCCCCCCCCCCCCCCTTAGAATTCCGGAGGCTCAGGCGTGAATGGCGGAAGGAATGAAGAATTAATGTTCAAGACAGTCTGGTTTTATGCAGTCGCGCGACACTGTCTCTTCTTTGCCGCGAAAGTAAGTCTTCGAAGTTTTCTCTGAACGCGAAACCACACAAAGGGGCCTTCATAGGAAGCCCTCAGTGGTGGCTTGATAGAGTCGCGTCGCAGAAAGACGTGCATGGTTGTGTCCATTGTCGGGAAACAAACACAGCGTGTCCGCGGGCGATACAGGGCGTGTAGATCGAAGCTGGTCGAGCCATGAATGTAGCCTTTAAATTATAGGCGTGAAAGTACGGACAACCGCACGTGTTCACACTGACAGTACCTTTTTCCCTGCCTCTCCTTTCTTTTCTTCCCTTAAAGCCCTTCCCCTGTGTAGGATATCAAACCGGACGCGCGTCTGGTCGACCTCCCTACCATTCCTTCCTTCCTTCTTTTCCTCCTCCTTCAGGGCGCGGGATCTGCCGGCTTGTTCTTTGTCCGCGGGGTGCATTGGTATTTCCCAGTACCCCAATCGCAAATCAGCAGAAGAAAAGTAGGACGCCGAATGAAAGCAGTCCAATGCATCATCTATTCTTGGAAGAAGGTAAACGTCTTTCTTAGTAATGGAATTGAGACGGTGGTTGTCCACACAAAATCTCCAAGTACCGCCTTTATTTTTCACAAGTATGACTGGAGCAGCCCATGGGCTGGAGAATTCCTGGATTACTCCTTTCTGAAGCACTTCGCGAACCTGTTTGTTAATAACCTGCACTAACGGTGATACTCAATAGGGTCTTTCTCAAAATACCGTTAATTTTTGTTAACATTCATCTCAGCCATATTTTTATCTGTTTTCCCGCTTATAAATAGTTCTTGGAATAACACTTTACTGCAGATATCTCCATAATTTACTTCGCTCACTTACTAAATCACGAAGATTGGTTCTCGACCTATAATGAAGGAAACAAATGCAATGCCATTGTTACAATTAGTGATGACTCATTTTGGTTCCTTAATAAACGGGATTTTACACTGATGATTGCGCTGGGGCTCGCGCAGAGGTATTACATGTGAGAAATAGAGGGTTGCAGTTATGTGGATTATTTTATTTTGGCCCAATAAGTCAAGTTCGTGCAATTTCATTCAAATATTCGTTATTCAACATTTACTGTAAAACATAATAATAAGATATAGGTGGGATGATAAAATTAGGAAACTTGCAGGTGCAAGTTGGAATCAACTAGCAGGAAAGTTGGAATCGCTTGGAGAGGCCTTCGTCCTGCAGTTTACATAAACCTATGCTGATTATGCTAATTATGATGAGGATAATAATAGAAAAATGACGCCAAAGGTTGCTCGCGCACAGTAAAATATCACTCTAAAACATGAAGACAAATGAAAGGACGCCGACATCGCTACCGCATGTAGAATTAAACAGTGGGAAAATAACATTATTCCTATCACGTCCGTCGAACCAAGACTGGTGCACTCAACGAAAACATATTAACATATTTATACAAAAAAGTTGCAAACATAAGATCAGTTCAAAGTCTCAATTCGAAATACAGCATGTAGCAGCGACAGATTTAGAGATCATTCATCCCACTTTAGTACTAGCTATAGATGCTGCAAAGACAACATTACGGCAGCGCAGAGAGAAAATCGTCCCAGAACTCGACAAGATAATTAACATACTGGTTATACATCTCCCTAACTGCAACTCGGGAAACGAAGCGCGCGTGTAGATATAGCTACGCCACCCCATCCTCCAGCAGCAATTCAATAGGTATATCGAATTCGATTGAAATTTATATAGTACAGGGAGATCACGAAAGCAATGGAAATCATCCTTGACGTGCGCCCGAAAAGTGCATTCATGCCATCCTCAAAATTTACAAGACGAGAGGGCATGCGAACGTACTTCGATAACGAAGCTATATTGCAAATAAAAATATCAAAATATAATTTCATGTACGAGGCTGCGTGGAAACAATACTGCAACAAAATTTAGGACGCGAGAACTAGAATTCTCGCTTCGTAGCTTTAGGAAGTTCTATTAAATATCCTCCTGTATGAACACAACAATCAAACCCCGGCCCTCAGTCCCCAGCAGCTTCGAAGCAACTGACCACGGCGGCGGTCAGACCTGCGACGCTGCAGAGGTTGCTAAGAATCCCTGGCTCCGGACAGGCCGCCATTGGAATATGAACCTGGCAACGTTTAACGCTAGAACGTTATCTAGTGAGGCGAGTCTAGCAGTGCGATTGGAGGAATTAGAGGGCAGTAAATGGGATATAATAGGGCTCAGTGAAGTTAGGAGGCCAAAAGAAGCATATGCAGTGCTAAAAAGCGGGCACGTCCTGTGCTACCGGGGCTTAGCGGAGAGACGAGAACTAGGAGTCGGATTCCTGATTAATAAGAACATAGCTGGTAACATACAGGAATTCCGTAGCATTAACGAGAGGGTGGCATTTCTTGTTGTGAAACTTAATAAGAGGTACCAAATGAAGGTTATACAGGTCTACGCCCGTACATCCAGTCATGATGACCAGGAAGTCGAAAGCTTCTATGAAGACGTGGAATCGGCGGTGGGTAAAGTCAAAACAAAATATAGTATACTGATGGGCGACTTCAATGCCAAGGTAGGCAAGAAGCATGCTGGAGACAAGGCAGCGGGGGAATATGGCATAGGCACTAGGAATAGCAGGGGAGAGTTATTAGTAGAGTTTGCGGAACAGAATAATATGCGAATAATGAATACCTTCTTCCGCAAGCGAGATAGCCGAAAGTGGACGTGGAGGAGCCCGAACGGCGAGACTAGAAATGAACTAGACTTCATACTCTGCGCTAACCCTGGCATCATACAAGATGTGGACGTGCTCAGCAAGGTGCGCTGCAGTGACCATAGGATGGTAAGAACTCGAATTAGCCTAGACCTGAGGAGGGAACGGAAGCAACTGGTACATAAGAAGTCGATCAATGAGTTAGCGGTAAGAGGGAAAATAGAGGAATTCCAGATCAAGCTACAGAACAGGTATTCGGCTTTGATTCAGGAAGAGGACCTTAGTGTTGGAGCAATGAACGACAATCTTGTGGGCATCATTAAGGAGTGTGCAATGCAAGTCGGTAGTAAATCCGTTAGACAGGATACCAGTAAGCTATCGCAGGAGACGAAAGATCTGATCAAGAAACGCCAATGTATGAAAGCCTCTAACCCTACAGCTAGAATAGAACTGGCAGAACTTTCGAAGTTAATCAACAAGCGTAAGACAGCTGACATAAGGAAGGATAATATGGATAGAATTGAACATGCTCTGAGGAACGGAGGAAGCCTAAAAGCAGTGAAGAAGAAACTAGGAATTCGCAAGAATCAGATGTATACGTTAAGAGACAAAGCCGGCAATATCATTACTAATATGGATGAGATAGTTCAAGTGGCTGAGGAGTTCTATAGAGATTTATACAGTACCAGTGGCACCCACGACGATAATAGAAGGGAGAATAGTCTAGAAGAATTCGAAATCCCACAGGTAACACCAGAAGAAGTGAAGAAAGCCTTGGGAGCTATGCAAAGGGGGAAGGCAGCTGGGGAGGATCAGGTAACAGCAGATTTGTTGAAGGATGGTGGGCAGATTGTTCTAGAGAAACTGGCCACCCTGTATACGCAATGCCTCAGGACTTCGAGCTTACCGGAATCTTGGAAAAACGCTAATATAATCCTAATTCATAAGAAAGGGGACGCTTGAAAATTATAGACCGATCAGTTTACTGTCCGTTGCCTACAAAGTATTTACTAAGGTAATTGCTAATAGAATCAGGAACACCTTAGACTTCCGTCAACCAAAGGACCAGGCAGGATTCCGTAAAGGCTACTCAACAATAGGCCAGATTCACACTATCAATCAGGTGATAGAGAAATGTGCGGAATATAACCAACCCTTATATATAGCTTTCATTGATTACGAGAAAGCATTTGATTTTGTTGAAACCTCAGCAGTCATGGAGGCATTACGGAATCAGGGCGTAGACGAGCCATATGTAAAAATACTGAAAGATATCTATAGCGGCTCCACAGCCACCGTAGTCCTCCATAAAGAAAGCAAACAAAATCCCAATAAAGAAAGGCGTCAGGCAGGGAGATACGATCTCTCCAATGCTATTCACAGCGTGTTTACAGGAGGTATTCAGAGACCTGGATTGGGAAGAATTGGGGATAAAAGCTAATGGAGAATACCTTAGTAACTTGCGATTCGCTGATGATATTGCCTTGCTTAGTAACTCAGGGGACCAATTGCAATGCATGCTCACTGAACTGGAGAGGCAAAGCCGAAGGGTGGGTATAAATATTATTCTGCAAAAAACTAAAGTAATGTTTAACAGTCTCGGAAGGGAACAGTAGTTTACAATAGGTAGTGAGGCACTGGAAGTGGTAAGGGAATACATCTACTTAGGAAAGGTAGTGACTGCGGATCCGGATCATGAGACTGAAATAATCAGAAGAATAAGAATGGGCTGGGGTGCGTTTGGCAGGCATTCCCAGACCATGAACAGCAGGTTGCCATTATGCCTCAAGAGAAAAATTTATAACAGCTGTGTCTTACCAGTACTCACGTACGGGGCAGAAACCTGGAGGATTACGAAAAGAGTTCTACTTAAATTGATGACGACGCAACGAGCTATGGAAAGAAGAATGATAGGTGTAACGTTAAGGGATAAGAAAACAGCAGATTGGGTGAGAGAACAAACGCGAGTAAATGATATCTTAGTTGAAATCAAGAAAAAGAAATGGACATGGGCAGGACACGTAATGACGAGGGAAGATAACCGATGGCCATTAAGATTTACGGAATGGATTCCAAGGGAAGGAAAGCGTAGCAGAGGGCGGCAGAAAGTTAGCTGGGCGAATGAGATGAAGAAGTTTGCAGGGACAACATGGCCACAATTAGTACATGGCCGGGGTAGTTGGAGAAGTATGGGAGAGGCCTTTGCCCTGCATGGGCATAACCAGGCTGATCATGATGATGATGATGATTAAAAATCCGCTTGAAGTGACAAATAGCAAGCTAGCGTTACACCACCAATTCCAATTTCCGTCGTCCACCATTTCCGTTGGCGAAGCAATTGATAATTTTTTTCACAGTCAACATGGATGTCTCTGTGCGTATGTAGCAAGGTCAGGATGGTGGGCGGGTTTCCCTCATCTGTGATCGCAGCCATATTTTTAAGCGACAGTGTGTGGAGAAAAACCTTTCGTCACTGGCAACGCTGAGAAGGAGAGTTACCAGTAGTTACAGAAGTGTCTTGATCGAAGAGATGTTACCATCGCACATGTAAAGCGCTTCAACCGCAGCCGAAGGTATGTCTGCTACTTCTTCGCTTTCGCGCTTCCACTTTTCCCGCAATAACCGCAGTTCGGCTTCAATAACACTTGCACTTATTGGGTAATGTCGTCCAACGAGTGAGCCATACCACTGGGCAACGTCCGCTACTACTTTTTCCTCGTCTTCTGTTGTGGTTTTATGCAGCTGAGACGACATACGGACGAAGAGCCCGTAGACTTCAAAGGTATCTTCGTTAAACCTTGATTTGAGGCATGCCAACACATTATTCAGTAGTGGGATGTATACTGACATCCTGTAGAATCTCTCGGGATCGAGTGCTGTAGTGATAGACCGGTGGATCTGTCTCTTCGTGATGCGAGGGAGCCGCCGCTCTGTTTCAAGCTCATCCGCCAGCACGACGGCTGGCCCCTAGAGAGGCGTCAAAACCACTTCAATTTTTTTCTCTTAGCAGTTAGAACAGTTACGGTGTCTTCAAACGTGTTCCTTGCTGTGCCCACATGGACGCATTCCTTCTGAGAGAGGCGACTCAATGGGATTCAGAAGCGTAGACTGTTGCGCCAGTTGGTGCAGGGTCGTTGAGCGCAAATACGGGCGGGAAGAAACGGAGTGGACAGGACAGGCGCTCTCGCCTCATCAGCGTCTGTCCTGTACACTCCGTTTCCTGCCACGCTTATTTCCGCTCAACGAAACAACATGACTCAACGAGATCGTGTACGCCAGCAGGTGCGAGAGGCAAACTATCGCCATCGTGAACTCGCCATCGCCAACAGCGACACAGAGCGGCCTCGATTTCGCAGCGCTCTGCAGTTCTCTCCGGTTGGCGACGGCGTTGAGAGCTTTACGCACAGAGCCAGGCGAGTCTGAAAACAGGATGACATTCTCCTGTGGTTCGATTCATTTCGCCTCGCAAAGGACTTGAAGCTGATGGCCAGTTGCGCTTTACGCGAGAGCGTATATGCCTCGCTTTGAAGATTCGCGATTCGGATGTATGAAGCTCAGCGATGAAAGTTGACACAGCGCCAAGGATGGGGTCAGTGGCCCAGCTGTCACGCCGGATTATGAATGAACAAGTTGAGAAAAGGTGGGAGGAACTGCATAGCTGGCGCGGTGCAAACTCGCACAGGTAGCGCGCGCGGAGTGGATGGCTTCAGCGCCCGAGATAACGCGGCACTCGGAGAGGCACGCAATCAGTTCTGTATCAGCGCTTGGAAAGGACAGTCGGTGCTTAGATAAACAGTGACGGCAGCAATGCGAGCAAGTACGCTCACGCGAAATACGGGTTCACTTTGTGAAACGAAGGTAGCTTTTTTTTAGTACAGTATTTCATCTTGGTGACGCGGTGAAGAAATTATCTCCTTCGTAATTCCTAATACAATTCCTGTCGGCTTGAACACGCGGTCACTTCGTAAAAGACAAGTTTAGTGCGTGGTTAAAGTACGGAGAGTGAACCACGTTTGGGTCACACGAGCTAATTTCAGACACGGTACCACATAGCTCTGGCACAATGACGCCTCAGCCAGCGCAGCTGCCGAGATCGAGCTGTGGGCCATTCAGTATTTTTAGAACCCACTCACAGAGGGGAGAAGACGAAGTGATTCATTGATAGAACGCTTGTTCTGTTGTCTCCGCTTTTTCTCTTTGTTTCCCTGCATTTCTGGGAGCTGTCACTCCCTCCTTGCGGCAGTGGATGAAGATATCTCCGAGGACTTTCCGCAGCCGACAGGTCGGATAGCGTCCAGGAAGCGTGGAAGTGCGTCAAGCGATACCGACAGCGAGGCCACTGAGTTATGTTCGGACAGCTACGACTCGTCGGATGATGACTTACAGGTCGTGATGAGTAGATCAGCAAAAAGAAGACTACTGCAGGCCTCTTCGTCGCCAAGTGCTTCTACCGTGAAGAGTGCACCGCTGCACTGGCCGCACGCTGTGCTCTTTATGCCCGTGGACCCAGCGACCAATTTGCGGTTCCTGAACAGGCAAGTCCTCTCTTCGTTACTCGAGAGAATCGCACCAAATGAGAGTAAGGACGTGCGAATAAACTAGCGGAAAAATATCCTGGCAGTTGATTTGCTACATCGCAGCACCCTACAAGGCGTACGTAATATAACTGAGATCGACAATGTAAAGATGGGATCTATGATCCCTACAGGCGGCGATGGTACTGTGGGCGTCATTCATGACGTCGACGTTGCCATCCCGAATGATGACTTGCCAATACTGATCAAGCCAACGACAGAACGCCCTTTCATTACGAGGACTGTCAGACTGGGAAACACGCTGTGTGAAGATTTTGTTTAAGGGAGACAGCCTTCCTTCCCACGTCAAAGTAGGACATGTCCGCCATCCAGTACGACCATTCGTACCGAAGCTCCTCCAATGTTTTAAGTGTTGCAAGATTGGCCACGTAAAGGGTGTCTGCGTGAACAACGTCGTGTGCCCGTGGTGCTCTGAGTCCCATTCAGAAGCTGCCTGCAGCACAGATGTTCTAAAGGTCCCTAAATGCAGTGGTCTTCACAAGGCTTCGTCAAAGGATTGCCCGCGGGTGCGGAAAGAATTCGCGATCCTAAAACGAATGGTGCAAACAATTCAACGCATCGAGAGGCTGCTGCCGCTGTTCGGCGACATCGTCATCGACACCGAAAACGTTCACGAAATTCCCAACTGCAGATAAGAACACGTCATCTTCCGTCAGAAGGATTGCCGCATCACCACATAGTGTCACCAAAACAAATACAAAGAAAGCAAACAAAGCAGAAAGGCTCGCCCGTCCTGAAGAATGGTCTGAGCTACCGAGAGCACAACTTTCTGCTAAGTTACCTCCAAACGCACCGGCTTCGAAGGCTTCGGCAACTGTTGAAGCGACGCTGGCTGATGATCTCCAGGTCATCAACATTCTGCGGTCGCTCATGAATGCCATTCGTGTTTTACTTTACAGCAGTAAATCTTCGTCTGCGCAAAGCTGCAGGTGCTGGACACTGAGTCCAGTACTTGCAGCTTTTGGTTGACATCATGGCTCTCCAGAAGCCGTCTTTTCGTGACGAAGTCCGGTACGCGTCGATATTTCAGTGGAACGCCAGAGGACTTAAGTCACGCATGTCGTACTTTCGACAGTTTGTGTTCATGAATAAGTTCCCCATCATCGTCATCTGCGAGCCCCTATCAGATAACGTCAGGCTGTCCGGGTATGACTGTTTCATGTCCGCCACCCACGGAGAATGCAGCAAGATCATCGTATTCATACGACTTGATCTTACGTATGTCCATCATCCAGTGCCACCTGACCAATAAAACCAGTAAGTATGTCCGACAGTAAAGAAAGGCAAGCTCACTTTCACATTAGTTGGGGCCTACATATCGCCCTCAAGTCGGCTAGACTGCGAGCGGTTACGGAGAATCACGACAGTGACCCCGCAGCCTTTGTTGGTGACTGGAGATTTTAATTCCCACCACCATCTCTGGGGAAGTTCTAAAATAAACTCGAGAGACAGAATATTAGTGTCATTGGCCTCCGAACAAGAACTGTGCTTGTTAAATGATAGAAACCCCACCTTTCTGCATGAAACTGCCTACTGTAGCTGCCTAGACCTCACCTTTGTTTCACGCTCCTTCACTAGAAAGGTCTTGTGGCTTCCGGATATTGAAACGTGGAGATGTGACCACCTACCCACTTATCTTAGGATTGAAAGGTTTACGGGCTCCAAGTTAGCCGGCGTCACGAAATGTATCGACTGTCCAATGTTCAAATTCATTGTTGAAGACGGCTGTCGTGATGACTTGTCCTGAAGCCTAGAGAACATCATAAAGGGTGCTATAGAGGCTGCCACAACATTCGCTTCCGAGTACGTATACACGCACCGAATACGACACTGAGCTGGAGAAGCTTCGTGCAATTCGTCGCCGTGCATACAGGCGCACGAAGCCTGTACATGACTTGAGGTTGGCCAGAAGAACTCAAAAGAAAATTCAGCGTCGCATGGACAAACTTGCATCGCAAAGATGCATGTCATTCTCCGAGTCTTTGGATCCACGAAAACTTTTGTCTCACATATGGAGAACTGTTCGTGGTCTCCGTGGAACCCCTCAGCAGCATCACCCTTTTAAGTCTTTGGCCATTCACCAACAATGCTGCGAGATTGACGTCGCTGAAGGTTTCTGCCGGAGGATTGCTTGCGAAACAGTTCCGCTGGAACATCGACGCTACACCACTCAACGATTTCACGCCCCCCCCCCCCCCCCCCCCCCGCATGGACAGTCCTTTATCCATGGACGAACTATAGAAGCTACACTTGCCTTGTGCAAGCGTTAATATTCACCAGGACTCGACGGTATAACCTACCGTGCCCTATGTAATCTTGGCGAAGAGGCTCGGAAAGTGCTCCTACTCTTTTTCAACAGCTCCTGGGAGGCAAGTACGGTTCCCAAGAAATGGAAGACCAGTCGCCTAATTCCGCTGCTCAAGCCTCTAGACATTGCATCTTACCAACCAATTGCGCTTGCCAGTTGCATCGGGAAACTAATGGAGAGGCTGGTTCTAGCACGGTTAGAATGGTGCCTCAAACATTACTGTGATAGCGCAGCACGTCATGCCGCATGTGTACTGGGCGGGCCAACTGCCATGATGCATGTGACGTCACATAGCGATATATATATATATATATATATGTACGCCGGCACTGAATAAACTGATTCCATTCCCGGTTTGGCTGCGTGATGACGTTATAACAACTGGTGACGAGGGTCTTGCGTACCCACGTAAGCGACGGCCTTGGTCCTGCACGGGTGGACAGGCACGAACTGAAGCAAGCGAGCGGAGTTTTCGTCCAGCTTCAAGGCGCTGCACGTGCTCCCGGAGTACGGCACCGCCCACCGAACACCCCTGCGGAGGAAGTACTCGGCCACAAGGAACGACAACGGCGCTTGGAGCTGGCAGCACGTCCAAGCAAGGAAACGCGAAACTGATGAGTAACGGATATATGTACTGCTGTCGAAATGCCGCCACTGGGAAAGATGTCCGAGTTCGACCCGAAAACGCAAAACTTCGAGTCGTACTTAGAGCGTTTTGAACATTTCTTAACGGCTAATGATATCGTCGACGCAAAGCGCCTTCCCGTCTTTTTGACAGTCATAGGACCAAAGGCTTACGAAGTACTGAGAAGTCTTGTTGTGCCGGCAGCCCCGGGAGAAAAGACGCACGCAGAAGTTAAACGCCTCCTGAAGGAGCACTACAGCCCCAGGAGTTCCGTAATAGCAGAACGATGCAAGTTCAACCGGCGCGTACAACAGGAGGGCGAAAGCGTGGAGGGGTTCATCGTGGAACTTAAACATTTAGTCAGGAAGTGTGACTACGGTGACTTTTTGCAAGACGCCCTCCGAGATAGGCTGGTTGCTGGCATACGGAACGAAGAGACCCAGCGTGCTCTATTTGCTGAACGAGAGCTGACATTTGATGGCGCTTGCAAAATCGCCCTGGATAGAGAACAAGCGGCGCGAGACACTGAACAACTGCGGTCAAGAGAACCAGAGGCACCCGTGCTAGTCGTGAAAAGCCGACCACACCAGTATCAGAGACCAGCTAATCCTAAGCATGTCGAAGCCCGCAAGAACGAAAAATGCGCAAGATGCGGCAGGGGACACTCGTCGGAAGAATGTTGGTACAAAAACTTTATTTGTCGCAAGTGTTCGGCTGTAGGTCATTTGAAAAGCATGTGCCCAGTTGCTAGAGCGAAGCCAAAAAGCATGCATGCGCTCGAGTGTTCTGGCGAGGACTCGGAGCAGGAACTGTACCATGTCATTAACGCCAACCAATCATCTTATGAAGTGAGTGTGGAAATAGAAGGGCGTAAACTGAATATGCAAATTGACACGGGAGCGGCTGTCACAATTGTCCCGCAGCAAGTGTACCTGTCCGAATTTCCACACGTAAAATGTGAACCTTGCAAAATGTCGCTTCGCACGTATACTGGGGAGCAAATACAGCTAAAAGGGCAGTGTGACGTGGTGGTTAAGTACAACAATCAGTGCATGACTCTACCAGTCATGTTTGTAAAAAACAATGGGAGGAAGTTGCCTGTACTAATTGGGCGAAATTGGTTAGAACGTTTGAAGCTTGACTGGCTAGAAATTGGCCAGATAGCAGTTGAAGACAGAGTCGCGGTGCTAAAACAGAAGTACCCTTCCGTGTTTTCTAAAAAGCTGGGGAGAATACAAAAATTTGAAGCAAAGATTGTTATGAAACCGGGTACAGTCCCTGTATTTTGCCGCGCTAGACCAGTTCCGTTTGCGTTGCAGGAAAGAGTTGAGCGGCAGCTGCGAGAACACGTGGAAACGGGCATGCTGCGTCCTGTAATGCGGAGTGACTCGGCTACCCCACTTGTCACAGTTGTGAAGGAAAACGGCAGTGTCCGGTTATGCGGGGATTACAAGACTACAGTAAACCCCTCTCTCAAAACAGATCATTACCCCCTACCCAGACCGGAGGACTTGTACACTGCCTTAGCAGGAGGAAAGGTGTTCAGTGTACTAGACCTTTCTTCGGCGTACCAGCAGCTGTCACTCACTCCGGAGTCACGACCATTTTTGACAGTAAACACTAGTCTTGGGTTGTTCGAATTTCAGCGCCTTCCTTACGGGGTGGCAAGTGCACCCGCTATCTTTCAGTAAATGATAGACGAGGTACTTCATGGCATCCCACATTTAGGCTGTTATATTGACGACGTTATCGTCACAGGGGCAGATATCGGCGACTGCCAGGAGACACTAGAACGTGTCTTGCAACGCCTCAGTGAATACAACATCACGCTTAACCTGGATAAATGCCGTTTTTTCCGAAAATCGGTTACATATTTGGGTCACACAGTGACTGAGCACGGCATTTACCCTACCGACACCAAGAAGAGCGCAATCTTACAAGCCCCCGACCCCACTACAGTTACAGAGCTTAAGGCGTACTTGGGAATGTGGAACTTTTACTAAAAGTTTCTCAAAAATGCTTCGACAGTAGCAGAGCCGCTTTATCGGCTACTTAGAAAAGAACAAAAATGGTCGTAGACAAAGGAGTGCGGCACCGCGTTTAAAGATACGAAGCACTTGCTAACAAGCAGCAAGGTGCTCACACTCTATGACGTCAAGAAACCGCTCGCAATGCTTTGCGATGCATCGTCATATGGCTTAGGAGCCGTTATCTTTCACGAGACGCTGAAGGTGAAGAAAAACCAATTGCTTTTGCTTCGCGTACACTGTCGGAAGCAGGAAAAAAATACGCGCAGTGCGAACGCGAGGCCCTGGCGTTGATCTTTGGCCTAAAGAAATTTCACCGGTACCTGTACGGCCGAGAATTCACTATATATACAGACCACCCGCCACTGCTTGGGATACTAGGGCACGATAAGCGTATCCCGACTATCGCTGCCGCGCGTATGCAACGCTGGGCTTTAACCCTCGCAGCTTACAGGTACCGGCTGAAATTTAGGAAAGGAAAAAATGTTGAAGTGGCAGACGCCTTGTCTAGGCTGCCCCAACCAGGACTGGTGAACGACGAGTCATCAAATTGCATGTCAATCTTTCAGTGTCTCCCGCTGACAGCAGAGGAGATTGCAAGGGTCTTGAAGCGAAGCTTAACTCTATACCGCGTGGCACAATATACGCTAAAGGGGTGGCCTAGACAGCAGGCAGATGAATTGAAATCTTACTATGTTCTCCGCGATGAGCTGTCACTAGAGCAGGGCTGCGTGACGTGGGGCGTAAGAGTCGTAATTCCGGAGCTGTTGAGGGACCGCGTGCTAAACATGCTGCACGAGGAGCACCCTGGCACCAGCCGCATGAAAATGCTAGCGAGGAGTTTCGTATTATGGCCAGGAATCGATTTGGCCATTGAACAGTACGTTCAGCGGTGCAAAATTTGCCAAGCAGTTCAGCCAGCTTCTCGGCCGGTTCCTCTTCACCCTTGGCAATACCCCGCCCAGTGTTGGTCACGCGTCCATGTAGATATTGCACAGAAGGGTACGAACGTGTTTCTGGTATTGGTCGACTCATTCTCGAAATGGATCGAAGTATGGCCGATGTCCTCAACCTCTGCACAAAAAACATTCGAAAAACTTCGGGGTGCTTTTGCCGCTTATGGCTTGCCCGAAGTATTGGTGAGTGACAACGGGCCACAGTTCACCTCAGAGGAGTTTGCAGAATTCATGAGCACCACCGGTGTAAAACACGTTCGTATTCCGCCTTATCACGCAGCGTCCAATGGTGCTGCAGAACGAACAGTACAAACCGTGAAAAAGGCCTTACTGAAACAGGTGCTCGAGCGTGAGGCCTCGGGTAAGCAGCAGACTGTACAGGAAAATATTGATAGTTTTCTGATGGCCTACCGAAACACACCGAGCAGTGTGACAAGCAAATCACCAGCTGAACTATTTTTGAGGCGCCAGCCACGCATAAAGCTTTGACTGCTCCAACCTGATTTTGCAAAATCCATGCGAGACAAACAGGAAAAACTAAAAGAGCAGTGCGATTTGTTTCGTGGGCAGGAGCGCAGCTTCGTGGTGGGGGACCGGGTGTTGGTGAAAACTGTGCGTGGTGAACGCGTTTCGTGGGAAGAAGGTGTTGTGATCCAAATTGTCAGCGCTGTGACATATATGGTGAAAGTGCGCGATCAACTCCGGTTCACACACGCCGATCACCTGCGTCCTGGACATGCTGACCCCGGCGAGACGCCCCCGCACGCGGAGGTGGGTGTAAAACAAACGCCACCAGAAGGGCTACCGGCAGACGACCGCACTCCGACACCAAGACAACCGCAGGCAGACCAGGATGGTCCCAGTTCCCCTGGGACGCCGGCAGACCCCGATTGCAGAACAACACTAGAGCACGACAAATCAGTACCGCCACTCACACAGCAGCCTGTACCGCAAGACTTGGCGGAGTCGCACGTGCCAGCGGCGCCAGCTGCACCCAACTCGGAGGAACAGCCGCCACTACGTCGGGGTGATCGTGTGCGCCGGCAACCGGACTGGTTTAGACCTGAGGACTTTAAGTAATTTCCTCTTAATTAGTCAGGTGGTAATGTTAAATTGTTAATTACACTGTTCCTAATCTTACTAGGTGTTCTAGTTAGCTAACCCATGTATTTAATTGAGCGGTGTTAGATATAGGGCTGTTTCCTGAGCCTACTTCGAGTTCCCCAGACCCCATCGAATCGCGCCACTGCTAAGTTAGGAATGCAGAAACACGGAAAGCGCATTCCAGAGAAGCGCACGTGCAAACAAGTTGAAGGCTCCCACTTCGTTCACCGCCGGTAGCTATTGACTGCTTGGTACTTCCAGAAAGCGAGGGGATAGCCCGGCACTGTTCCAGGTAACGTGAGTCCCGAAGCCAAACGGCTGTGATGTACCGGGAAGGCCTGGCAGCGTCGCACCGGTCGCCTTTGAAGAAGGCATTTGCCACCACAGCGGGGCCGTACCACCGGGAGCAGGAGGGCCCTCGGACAATGGAGCCCAATCGTCCCCCCTTCGCCGCCTTTGAAGAGAGCATTGCACCACAGCAAGGCAAGACCGCGGGGAGCCGCCGGGTGTGACATCACCGCACGGGTGCCTACCATTGGCCGAAGGTGGCGTCATCGGAGCGGGCTCTCCCATTGGCCGAACATGACGCGACTTCCAGTGCTCGAAGGGTTTAAAAGAAGCATCCCAGAGAGACCCGAGCATTCCCTGATTCACCTCTCTCGAATTTTTGCCGCGGGCCGCAGCGTCCGAGTTGCTGCCGGCCCGTACTGACTGTACAACTGTTACTTGTCTCTCATCTCACTGTATATAATGTAAAATAAATCCTCCCAAGTTTGTTTTTCATCGCGAAGTCCGTCCCTCAACCCCTACATCTGGTTGACAGCGGTGAGATCGCCTCCGAATGCAACAGCTGGTGGCAGCGCTACGGATCAACCTTCGTCGAAAGAGATCCTAAGGAACCGGGAAGAGCGAACAAGAGAGAGCCTTCGTCGAAAGAGGTCCGAAGAAACTGGGAGTAGCGAAGAAGAGCGAGCCTTCGACCCAGGGAGTCCGGAGGAACCGGGAACAGCGGACAAATGAACCGGATGGCACGGTGCTGCAACCGTAAGTGAGCGCGTGGTTTTTTTTCCTTTTGATTCGCCAGACTCAAATGTTGTGTGTTCATTTTGATAGTTCTGGGAATCGGGAATTTGATGCATTGTGTATTTGCACAAATTAATTAAGGAAAACAGTTCTAACCACCAGTCGGGGCAGCTGCCATGGATCTTAGAAGGTTGACGAGGTTAGACTTGTTGGTGTGCGACGATTTGGGAGTTGAGGCGGACGAACGGATGAAGACGCCAGCTATCATAAAGGCGATTAACGATAGTGGCAATGATGGCAAAAGCATTGAGCTTGCTTGGGAGGTGATGCAGGAGCCACGGCAGCGTGAGCGTCGTGAACGTGTGCGTGAGCGTCGTGAAAGTAAGAGTAAGCGTAAGCGTGAAGAGCGCGAGAATGAACAGAAGCGTGAGCTTCAAGAACTTACTCTTTGGCGTGAGCGTCAAGATCGCGAGAATGAACGCGAACGCGAGTATCACGAACGTAAGCAAAAGTACGAGAGAGAGAAGGCAGCACTGATCAAAGAGATACAGTATTATGATCAGTTAATGGCACAGAGACAACGGCTGTCTGAGAATTCTGTAGGTAGTACAGAGCGAAAGAATGAGGCAGCATCGAGCGGATTTTCGCCAAAAGCCGACGAGAAGAGTAGTGCCTGTGAGATTGGCTGCAGATTCATAAGTGAAGGGAAAAGGCTAGCTGCTAACGATGCCTTAGTGGCAACAGAGGCTGTTAAAGGCCGCAAGGAGAGCGACGAGGTGCTGTGCCAACAGATGACTGTAGAGACAGCTAGGCCAGCTGCGAACAAATTGGCACAGTTACCCCGCGTGTGCGTCGCTTGTAATGTTAGCGAGGTTGCTAGCGAAGAAAAGGGTACTGCTGACCCGATAGACACGAGTACCCATGTCAGGTCAGATCTGCGTGCAGAAGTGAAGTGCGAACTAAACGATGCAGTTGAGAGTAGTTCTCGGGATGGCGAGCTCTGTAGTTCACGAGAGAACAACTGCATTGTTCAGGGATCGGTGCAGCTCTCCGCCAGTCTAGATAGCCTAGATAGGGATGGTTCAGTTATTAATCATTCGGACTGTGCGCGTGAGACAGCGATCGATACCGACGGACTGTGTGTCGATGCACAGCGTGAGCTGGGCAATGTAGTAGAGGGCAGTTCTCAAGAGTGCGAGTTGTCTAACTCGAGTAAAGCCTGCTGCATTGTTCCAGAGTCGGTTGAGCTGTCCGCCAGTCGAGGCAAAGTGAGAGTAGATTTAAATGTAAATCACTCAGACTGTGCGGGTAAGAGACCGATCCGGGCCGACGAAATGTGTACCGGCCAGCACGAGGCACGAGAAGGCGACATGAAAGTGAGTGCGAAGAGAAAGCGCCGTAAAAAGAAGCGCGGTAAAGACCGAAAGACGGTAACTAATGTAGCGCCGCCAAAGATGGCGAGAGACCCAAGAGGGCAGGGCGCGAGGAAAAAGGTGCGGTCGTCACTGACGATGTAGACGCATCGAAAACGTTCGAGCCACCGGTCAAAAAGAGACCGAGAAGCATGTTCTGCACGGACGCGGACAAAGGGCACGGGGCTGTTAAACTCCTCGTCGTTCCGTAGTTCTTTTTATAGCTCAGCGTGCAGTAGAAAGAAGCGCAAGGTGGCAGGACGAGACCAGGTGGGGAGTAGCGACGCGGTCAGTCGAGTTTGTGAGGAATGCGGGGCGCCAGGACGCAAATTGGCAGGAGACCGTAACGTCTTGGGGGAGCTGATAGTGAGTCAGCCCTTTTGTTGTTCCTCGGCAGCCAGAGTAGCTTTCAAACCGCGACCACCTCGGGTACGGCTCAAAGTATGAGTCAGACGTAAACGTTTGGAACGGGAGGCAAACAGAGCTTCCGTAGAAATGAATTGTTTTGTTTTTTATTTTGAGCATCGGAAAGTTTTCGCGAATTGAGACTAGGATTTCTTTCAATGTGTAAGGTTTCAGCTTTGTTTGTGTTTTGTTAGAGAAGCTCCGAGATTTGAAAGATGCGTTTTATGTAAACCTGTAGTCTCGCGAGATGTTCATTACTGAGTACATAGGCTTTCTTTTTTGTGTGTGTGTGAGTAACCTGTAGGTCAAGGTTATCGTTGAGAGGCCTATCGTAACGCGCGTGTGTGTTATTTAACCTTCTTTCTTTTTAGGTGTTTTTGAATTTTCTAAGGTTAAGCGCGTAGGTTTTCAGTGAGTGCATGATTTGCACTGAGAAGCGTTCTTAGTTCCAGTAGCGCGTGTCCTGTGTGGACGGAAGGAAGCAGATTTATGACTGGGTTGCTCGTGTGTGTTGAGGGCAGCCGTATTCTGACTTCTATAGTGAGCGTGCGTGGAAAGAGTTAGTATAAGACGCATCATTTTAAGAGTTCTGCGGAGTGTGTAAGTCCCGCGAGTTTAATTGTTCGTTTAAGTCACGTGTCCTAGAGGGACTAAAGGAAGAAACGTGAGTAAGCGTAAATGAAAAGTTTGCCTACAACGCAAGTACGCGTTCTGTTTAGTGACCACAAGGCTAGTGCGCTTGTGATTACGTACTTGTGAGGTTGACCAGATTGTTCAGTGGCACCAATACGTGCGATAAGTACGCCACTGCGATAGATTGGAAACATGCTGTTCGTGTAGTTAGGCCACTTAAGTTATGTTCGGCTGTTTTCATTTGTTGTTTGCAACGTCAACAACCCTTTGTTTTGCAACAACAATAGCACTCTGGTCTTCTCGGCATTCGAGGAGAAATGGATAGCGGTTTGGAAGGATGGTTGGAACTGCTTTGTCAAAATTGGGGAAATAAAAGATCAGGGTTCATTTTGACTCAGTAATAGCCTGGCGAGTCAGGGGTGAAGAGCCTGCGCTTGCACGTGGTGCAGCGCTGTGTTGTTTTGTTTGTTTGACGTCTGTTCTCCAGGGCCCAAAATCTTGAAGTTCGTCAATCGAGGCTCGAAACCAATACCCTGCAGGTTCTTTCAGCGTTCCTCATGGCCAGCGAATTGAGTTCACCGGCCATTCAGAACATCCGGGGCGAGGACTAGCTGTTAGATATGGCGCTGTTTCCTGAGCCTACTTCGAGTTCCCCAGACCACATCGAATCGCGCCACTGCTAAGTAAGGAATGCAGAAACACGGAAAGCACATTTCAGAGAAGCGCACGTGCAAACAAGTTGAAGGCTCCCACTTCGTTCACCGCCGGTAGCTATTGACTGCTTGGTACTTCCAGAAAGCGAGGGGATAGCCCGGCACTGTTCCAGGTAACGTGAGTCCCGAAGCCAAACGGCTGTGATGTACCGGGAAGGCCTGGCAGCGTCGCACCGGTCGCCTTTGAAGAAGGCATTTGCCACCACAGCGGGGCCGTACCACCGGGAGCAGGAGGGCCCTCGGACAATGGAGCCCAATCGTCCCCCCTTCGCCGCCTTTGAAGAGAGCATTGCACCACAGCAAGGCAAGACCGCGGGGAGCCGCCGGGTGTGACATCACCGCACGGGTGCCTACCATTGGCCGAAGGTGGCGTCATCGGAGCGGGCTCTCCCATTGGCCGAACATGACGCGACTTCCAGTGCTCGAAGGGTTTAAAAGAAGCATCCCAGAGAGACCCGAGCATTCCCTGATTCACCTCTCTCGAACTTTTGCCGCGGGCCGCAGCGTCCGAGTTGCTGCCGGCCCGTACTGACTGTACAACTGTTACTTGTCTCTCACCTCTCTGTATATAATGTAAAATAAACCCTCCCAAGTTTTGTTTTCATCCCGAAGTCCGTCCCTCAACCCCGACAGCGGGAAGGAGTTGTGATAGCGCAGCACGTCATGCCACATGTGTACTGGGCGGGCCAACTGCCATGATCCATGTGACGTCACATAGCGATATATATATATATATATGTACGCCGGCACTGAATAAACTGATTCCATTCCCGGTTTGGCTGCGTGATGACGTTATAATAATTACCAGGTATATCCAGATGCAGTGGCCAGTTTCAAGCGTGGCCGTTCTTCCATAGACAACGTTATCGACGTGGAGCACCAGAAGTCCTGCAAAAGATTACCTGCTGCCCTGTTTCTGTGTGTTAAAAGAGCGTACTACAACGTAACGCTCGATAACGTAACGCACGAAGCAATTTTCAACGCGTTAGAGGCAGTGGGACTTGGCAGCAAGGTCTATTTTTGGATAAGTAGCTATCTACATAGGAGATCCATTTTCGTAATTTCCGAGGATGGCCCGACCTCCCAGCGTTGCGGTAACCGTGAGGTGCCTCAGGGCAGAGTACTGAGCCCAATGCTCTTCAGTCTAACACTCATTGGACTCGCCGACATTCTGCCATGCGCCGTTAGTCTCTCCATCTATGCCGAAGACATTTGCATTTGGACGTCGGGTGTGACGCAACTGCCGCTTCGCGCGCTCTTCAAAAGGCAGCCATTTTAACATCATCCTAACTTCGAGAACAAGGATTCATATATCATGTGAAAAGTGTGCAGTGGTGGCATTTACCAGGAAATCAATGTCTCCATACGTGACATCCGTCGACGGACAGCTGATCTCGTAAAGCACGAGTCACAGATTTTTGGGGGTGGTCATTGACAGAAATCTCTCCTGAACCCCTCATGCGAATTATATGACAAAACGCCTGACAAGAATAGGCCAGAAGTCTATGTTCCTAGCAGGAAAGACCTGGGGAGTGACAATACAATCTATGCTGCAACTGTACAGGGTCTCCTTTAATGGATTCCTGTGGTACAGCCTACCGGTCATCTCCAACACCTGCAGAACTAACCTGAATATAATCCAAAGCATCCAAGCCCAAGCCCTCAAGATATGCCTTGATCTAGCGCGGAGTGTGTCAACGACTGAAGTTATTGCAGTTGCTCAAGATTCCACTCTTAGAACACACATTACCATTGAAACAATGCGTGTGCACAAATGACACTTCGCCCGGACCCGTACTCACCACCTCGCACGTCTCCCAGTAGATAGGCCCCACATGACATTCAGTGCGACTGTCTTCGCGCACCGTGCCTCTCTCAAGTCAGGTTACGCACCTGCGGCAAGGCCTTTCATTCCTTCATGGTGTGTGCACCGTACTCAAGTAAACCTTACAATCCCATACTTCATAGAAATTCAGACTTGCCGTCATCAGCGCTCAAGCAACTAACTTTACTTCCATTGTACGAGAACTACAGCGACTGCACACTCGTCTATACATATAGATCAACTACATCAACCAGTTCCGGTTGCGCTGTAGTTATACCAACAATGATAATAACCCAGCGGTTCAAGACTTCCCATTTCACTACGTCTACAGCTGCAAAGCTCGCGGCTCTCCGCGACGCGCTTCATGTGATAAATGCTTATAGTCCTAGAAAATGGGTAGTCTTCTGCGATTCAAGGCCGGCCTTGCAGTGTGTGCAGTCATTTCTCCGACATGGAACTCACAATCAGCTAACATGCGAAATCGTGGAACTTGTCCATCACTTAAGAGAAAAAGGGCATGATATCTCTTTTCAATGGATACCAGGTCATTGCGGTATCATAGGAACTGATGACGCAGATAAGGCAGCTCGGACGTCAAATCAAGAAGACCGCTGCGTCCCCATTCCTGTCTCAAGGACCAACGCCGCGAGACAACTTCGAATTCTAGCACGCACGATCTCCTTAGCAGAGTATAATACCGCACACACAAGGCGCACAAGGCTGCACAGACTAAACCCGTCACTGCAACTCAGACCTCCGCCCGGTCAGCACCGACGCGAAGCGTCTCGCCTGTGTCGGTTGTGGCTTGGAGTATCCTTCACGAATGCCTACTCAGCACTAATTGGAATGGCTGATAGTCCTGCATGCGATGTTTGCGGATGCGAGGAGAACATTGACCACTTGCTGTGCCATTGTCCTCAAGTTAAGCACAAAGACAATCTTTGTCCAACACACTGAGGAAATTAGACGATCGTCCTCTGAGGGAACAGACAGTACTGGAGCGAGCACAGTGCCCACCGATCATCGGCTCAGAAGGCAGCGAAGGCACTTTTGTGCTTTCTCAGAACGTCTGGTTTGCGCGAGTGGCTTTAACTCAAGTGCTGTGCGTACACTTCTCTACACCTTCTCTCTCCCTTCTCTCTTTTCCCCTTCTCCCTTCCCTCGGCGCAGGGTAGCCAACCAGGCCCTTGACTGGTTAACATCACTGCCTTCCTATATTCCTCTCTCTCTCTCACTCAGCAAGTATACTTTCCCTGGCAGGATACATTAAATTACGTTGGTGTCGACAGCATTGCTGTCACTACGCGGGGCGACAAATTGGACGAAGCCTTCTCGTGCCATGTTCTTGTGTACGTACAGCAGGACAAGAAAGACAACATCTGTGTCTCCCAACAAAGCGTTGGGGAGATTGCTGATGAGGCGGCTTCTTTGGTGCCTTCGACAGCAAGTAGCAGGGCCTTCGTTTGAGCAGGGGTGAAGAACTTATCGATATTTTGCAAACTTCCTCACTTCATTCTTCATAGAAAACTTTAGGGCTGCAAACAATCAAAAATATGGTTGCCTAATGCTTTCGGTGTATAATCACGAACCGTAATTGCGAGCTTCGTGTCATAAGATGGATGTCGTTCGACCGCACTGTCACTCGTGATGGGGAAGCGCCAAAAATAGTGAATCACCTTTGTCCTAACTGAGCTATGCATTAGCGGTGCCATAAAACACATTGTGTTTGTACTTCATGCACTTTAGACAAGCATACGTTACAAAGGTGACACAAATATACGCGACACCAATGTGCCACAAGCTTCATTGGCTTTGTGCAATCGCAAACTTAGAAGCGGACTGTTTGTTTAAGCCGGCGATAGAGTTTTGCGAGGGATTCGGGAAACTTACAATCCCTGGCTTGCGAACAACCTAGTTGAGGTCTAGCGCTCAACCACCGTGCATGGTTGCGTGAAAAGCAAGCCGCCATGCCCTCGCCCTGCTAGACGGTCGTAGATCCGAGATCTATAGTGATTCCAAAACGGCAGTTAGGGCTTTTCGGAAGGGTTGTATCGCCAAGCAAGCTGCTTGTCTTCTTAGTGGCTCAAGTCCATATGCTTTCACACATCATTCAATTCACTGGTTTACCGCTCACGTAGGGTCGGTAGAGAGTGCTTCCCCGAACCTCAATGAGTCTGTTCACGAGGCTGCACGTGACCTCACCGACCGCGCTTCCCCTATAAGGAGCGCTGACTCCCCTCCTCTCTACGGCCACAGAGACGCTCCCGAAACTCACAACGAGATTATTAAATTTTTCTACATGTCTAGAAGGGTGTTTCCACGCCCTCCCCGCAAGTTGAATAGGGCGCAAGCCGTTTCGCTTAGACTTCTACCGACCAGCACATATCCGTGTCTGTCCGTTCTCCACGAGGCTTACCCCAAAGTGTATCGCGACGATGCCTGCCCGTCCTGCGGGCAGACCTCCACTCTAGCGCACATGCTCTTGGACTGCGGGTTGACATACCCCAAGTTCATCAAGGAGGAGTGGGACTCACTTCTGCGTAGCCCCGCTCTAGAAAAGCAAATCCTGGCTGTCCGGCGTGCCCGCGGCCGGGACGGTGGGCTAGACCTGCGAGTTCGCGTCCTCGCCGGACATGCAATGAAGTTTCTTCACTCACTCACTCACTCACTCACTCATCCATGGAGCGCGTACGCTGCGACAAAGCTACAAAATTCTCAAGACGGCTTTGGCTGTGTGAGTCTGTAACAAGCATGTGACGCCCCCTCGGGCATAAACTTCGATGGCCCGCCAGGCTTGGTGGCCTGCAAGGCTCGGTAGGTAACATTGGTCACCGCACCGCAATAAACACCGACGAGCACAGCTGCTCGGTAGTCAGTCATCGTTCATCACCACCACGCTGCGGAGCGTCCGTCTAATGGGGGGGGGGGGGGGTGCCTCGAGCCCTCCCTTGTTCACGAACCCGGCTGGATCGTGACACTGGCGACGAGTACCCCGAGGACCATCCCACGCCGCCGCGAGCGGCGAAACACCGCCCCCCGGTGCTGCCGTCATGCCACTGTACGGAAGGCTCGAGCCGTTCGAGGGAGATGGGTACGCGTGGCCAAGGAACAAGTCCACGTGTTCTTCCGGACAAAAGACACACCCAAGGCCAAACAGCGAGAAATTTTCCTGGCCGGAGGCGGGACCCGCGTCTTCAGTCTCCTGCTCGACCTTGTCAAGCCAGCCACGCCGCATGTTAACACGCTGGGTGAGCTGCTCGCAATACTGTGCTCACATTTCAACCCAGCACCATCCACCCTAATGGGGCGTTTCCGCTTCAACAACCGGAGCCGCCGGGAAGGAGAGACCCTCGGGCAGTTGGTTGCTGCGCTAAGAGGGTTAGCGAGTGTCTGCGTTTTCGGGGACCAACTAGACTCGCTGCTCCGGCACCGTTTCGTCTGCGGCATCAACAACCCCGCCATGCAGACGCGACTCCTGCTGCTTCCCGACCTCTCGCTGGACGACGCTGTGAAGGCAGCGCTGGCAATGGAAGCTGCCGCCAAGGACGCCGGCGAGATTTCCCGTGTGACTGGCTAACCGTCAGCGGCAGCGGCGGTCAACAAGTGGGCGACAAAGCGCAGTACCTACGGTCGCTGTAGTGGTGCCCACTCACACTCACAGTGCCAGTTCCCTCAAGCAGAATGCTTTACGTGCGGGAAAACATGACACCTGGCACGTGTATGCCGAAGGGCGAGGACGAACAACAAACAGCAGCAACAGCCTCGTTCAAGCCCAGGTACCGCACAAACCCGCGGCCAGGGTAGCCGTCGCAAGGGTACGCGTCGGGGGCGTGCGGCAGCAGGCTCAAATTCTTCCGCGGCCATGCTCCACGTCGTGGCCGAGGACCCGCCGATTTTCGACATGTGGCACGCAGGCTTTGTACCGTCGTCTTTGCCGCCGTACATGCTGACCGTCAAATTCTGCGGGCACCCCATTTCCATGGGGCTGGACACAGGGGCCAGCGTGTCTGTCATGTCCGGGAAACGCTTCAAGCGTACCTTCCCCGGCGTGTCCGTCGAGGCTTCGTACGTGATGCTGCGCAGCTACTCCGGGCAGCTCTCCCAGGTCCAGGGTCAGGCACAGGTCAGCGTTCTCTTTGGCGACAGGGAGGTAATCCTTCCCCTTTACATAACCAAGGGGTCGTCACCGACGCTGCTGGGCCGAAACTGGACTCATGCACTGGGCGTTTGTCGGCCAGACTACCAGGAAGCCAGCCTGCATGTAGTGAAAGACGTCCCCAGCCTCCTGACTGAGTTCAGGTCCCTGTTGCAGCTAGGGGTGGGCACATTCGCAGGCACAACAGCTGGCATCTATGTACGTAAGGGAGCCCGGCCACGTTTTTTCAAGCCTCGCCCACTGCTGTTGGCCCTAAAGGACGCGGTCACCCAGGAGTTACGACGGTTACAGCGACAGGGCATCCTGGTTCCCGTCAAGACGTCTTCATGGGCCGCTCCCATCGTACGAGTCCTCAAGCGAGACCACAGTGTCAGGATCTGCCGGGATTTCAAGATTACCATCAACCCTGTCGCTACCGTCGAGAAGTACCCTCTGCCCCGGATTGAAGATCTCTGGTCAGCGTTGTCTGGTGGGCAGAAGTTTAGCAAGCTTGACCTCAGAGATGCTTACCAGCAGCAGCTGGCGCTCCAGGATGCCTCCCGGAAGTATGTCATAATATCGACAACTTTGGGGCTCTTCCAATACACAAGCTTACCGTTTGGCGTGGCCTCAGCCCCAGCCATATTCCAGAGGGAGATGGACAACCTCTTCAGGGGCATGAGGCACGTGGCGGTGTACTTGGACGACATCCTGGTTACTGGCAGTGACGACGGGGCCACCTGCAGAACCTGCACAACGTCTTGGCACGACTACAGGACGCCGGCCTCAAGCTCAAGCTGGAAAAGTGTGTTTTCTTAGCCCCCAGCGTTGAGAACTTGGGACATGTCATTTCCCAGGCTGGCCTAGCCCCGGCTCCCCGCAAAGTTGATGCTGTGCTCAAGACGCCTAAGCCTCAAAACAAGAAGGAGCTTCAGAGCTACTTCGGCCTCATCAACTTCTACAGGAGCTTCCTGCCGAACCTGTCGGAGCATCTACAGCCGCTCCATCTAATATTCGAGATGTTCAGCAATGGGTCCGGAAGAAGGAGCAGGACCGGGCCTTCCAGCGCAGCAAGGAGCTAATCACCAAGGCTCCAGTGCTGGTACTCTTCGACCCTGCCAAGCCTGTCGTCCAGACCATAGATGCGTCGCCATACGGCGTGGGAGCTGTCCTGGCACACCGGAACAACGATGGCCAGGAACGCCCTGTGTCGTTTGCTTCTCGTCGGCTTCACGCTGCAGAGCAACGCTGCAGCCAGCTGGACAAGGAAGGCCTGGCCCTCATGCCTGGTGTCGTACGCTTCCACCAGTATCTGTGGGGCTTGAAGTTCGAGGTGGTCACGGACCACACGCCGCTGTTGGGGCTGCTGGGGCCTGACGAGGCAGTTCTTGTGCAGGCATCACCTGGAGTGGTACGCTGGGTCTTGAGGCTGGCAGCTTACAGTTACCAGCTAGTTTACCGTCCGGGAAAGGACCTGGGACCTGCTGATGCCCTGAGCCGCCTGCCCCTGCCAGAGGTGCCTGATGCTGTTCCAGAACCTGCTGAAGTGTTCATACTGGAGCACGCGTACCCGGAGGTGCTCTCCAGAGCCGGGACTCAGTCCTGTCTCAGGTGGTCAAGGCGGTGTCCCGTGGGGAGGAATTGGTGCAGCAGGCCTTTAGCCACAAGGCCGCTGAGCTGAACTTGCAGCAGCGCTGCCTACTGTGGCGTTCCAGGGTGGTGATCCCACAATGTCTCCGGTCAAGGGTCCTGCAGATGCTGCACGCAGGTCATCGTGGCGTGGAAAAGACCAAGATGGTGGCCCGGTCCCATGTTTGGTGGCCTGGCCTGGACCACGACATCGCTCACATGGTGCAGTGCTGGAAAATCTGCCAGGAGCATCTACGGGCCTCACGTCATGTGGAAATCACCCCCTGGCCGTTCCCACAGAGAGCCTGGTCCCGCCTACATGTGGATTTTGGGGGACTTTTTAAGGCCCATTACTTCCTGGTGGTGGTCGACGCCTTTCGAAGGGGATGGAGGTTCTACCTGTCACCACTCCATCAGCAGGCGCGACCATTGCAGCGCTACGACAGGTCTTCGCCGCCCAGGGGTTGCCGGACGTCATCGTGTCCGACAATGGTCCTCCTTTCGCCAGCGCAACGTATCTACCTGGCTGACGAAGAACGCAATCCGCCGGATGATGGTCCCGCCGTACCACCCTGCTTCAAATTGTGTAGCCGAGTGGGTGGTGCAATCCATCAAGGACAAGCTCAAGAAGAGCCAGACTGGGGATTTCCGGACGCAGATTTCCCGGATACTGTTTCAGTACCGGACCACGCCCCACGATGTCACTGGCCGTGCCCCCTGTGAGCTCCTGCTGCGTCGGATGGTCAAGACACTCTTAGACGTCTTTCATCCGAACCTCCGATCCACAGTGCTCCTTAAAGGGAAGCTGAAACGGTTTTCAAATTCCATTTATTGCTGGGGTTGGGAAGAACAGACTTTTAATTTACGGTTCTTAAATTTTTTCTTCGTTTTGGTAATATAAGGGGGCGGAAATCGCTTTTTAAATCCACCCCATGGACACGCCCCCGTCGCTTCCCGGAGTGCCGGGTGAGGAGGCAGCCGGAGGAGAGAACCGGTGAGACTGACGTCATCTCCGGGGAGCGTGCCAGTGGACTGGCGTGCTGGCATGTGCCGGCGTGTTTCTTTCCGTCCTGCGCATTAGTAAACGACGCTACGAGAGATCTGCCGCCGCTGATGTTTGCTTTCTTTTGCGATTTTCATGAACTGTGCTTCCTTACTGGGCTGCGTGAATGCCTACAGTCAAGGGCGCCCAACATGTCCTCGTTAATTCTGTGCGGTGAGGATAGAGAATTTCGTGCCGACGAAATCAACTGTGCTGTGCTCGGACCATTTCCGCGACAGTGATTATCATCGCAGCTTGACAACGATGCGGGTAATCGGTATTCCAATTCCGGTGTTCCGGTACCCACATTGATGCACTAGAGAAATCCGAACATTTGCAGCCATGAACGTCTGGTAACACACATTTAGCGTAGCCGGATAGCCTTACTACCAATGCTGAGACGCGTTGTTGCTAGCGTTGCTAGGCTAGCGTAGCGACATTCGACGTACGGTTGCAGTTACTGTTAAGTTACCGTGTTTACCACACAGCGATGCTAAAACTGTCTAATATCTCTATGTCAACACTACCATGCAGCACGCATACCGATTCTTGATCGAGCCAAAATCGCAAAGTCGTCGAACCATACTCTGAATATTGCACATATAATCCCCCTGGCCATCTCGATCTGGATGTGTATGATAAGCAACTTCCATGACTGTACCTCGCAGCACTGTATGTGCGCGCTTTGAAACGCGGTACTTATGTTCGCGATCGTGTATCAACACGCAAAATACCACCGAACTTTAGACAAGCAGCGGCAAGGTGCTTGACATCGTGGAATTGCACCCGTGTTTACAATCTAATGAGAAGTTAGTGCTTCGGTATTCTTCCAGCAGCAAGTTGCCAGTGACACTTTAGCGCGTTTTTTCTCCTGTCATTTGAACGTGCAGCTACATGAAAAAACATACGTAGCAGCTAATATTTCCAATGCGCGAGAAGCTGCACACATCGTTTTCGCTGTTGGCACACTCAACATCGTCGTTGCCGCCATCGTTTTCTGTATCGGCTGTCGGTTCGAACACGTAAGGTGAAAATACCAGCTGTCAGAGACAGCGAGAACGTTCCCTAATGCTTACAATTCATCTGTGAAGCCAGACCAGAACAGCGTGCTACGCTCTTAAACGGCGGCGCCGACCTGCGATCCCCGTGAATGACGTCACAGCGGTCCCGACCAATCACGGGCAACAGCGGCGTTCGCGCGATGCCCTGAGGCGCTCGCGCGCGCTTTCTTGCAAAACATGGTCGCTTGCGTTTGTTTCCACCCTTTTTAAACTAGATATTCGTGTTCAATGGACTAGAAACTGTAGAATGCTGAAGGGAACTCATTCTTTTCAAAAAGTGTTTCAGCTTCCCTTCAAGCAGCTGAAGCAGAAGCTCACTGCTGAATAAGGGTGCCATCCCGGGCCTTTGCCAGAGTCGGGAGCTCCAGTTTTTGCCAGGAACTTTCGT
Organism: Dermacentor andersoni; assembly: GCF_023375885.2. Taxonomy (NCBI): domain Eukaryota; kingdom Metazoa; phylum Arthropoda; class Arachnida; order Ixodida; family Ixodidae; genus Dermacentor; species Dermacentor andersoni. The sequence goes on along the minus strand of NC_092819.1, from coordinate 153,181,552 downwards.
CCTGGCCCACTCTGGTCCGCCGGACAGGTGGTGTCTTCTGCCAGCCCCTCATCGCTGTTCGTCCGCGTACCAGATGGGGCCACGTGGCACAGACACGCCGACCATGTTAGACCTCGCCTCGGGACCTGGCCAACATCCTCGACTGCCACTTCCGAGTTCCAGGCCGCAGGAGGACTAGCGGCAGCACCAGTCGCTTCCAGCGGAGCACCGCCCACCTCGGAGGCGGCAAGCGTTGCCAGTGATGCGGCGCCCGTTGGGCCGGTGTCGAGCCCGTCACCCCTCACAAGGCCGACCACTGAGGACCCTCCGGATGGAGCGACGCCGTCCCAGGCAGCACCCGCGTTGCCACACCTGGCTCGTCAACACCAGTGCCCAGGCGGAGTACTCGACGGCGGAGGCCACCGGGCCGTTACTCGCCTGAGTGGCAGGCACCGTCGACCCGGCTAGGACGGCGGCAGAGCCTTATGCTCTGAACTTGGACGTTTGTTTACTTTAGTTAACAAACTGGGGGTGTTAACAAACTAACAACCGTGTGACGCCCCCTCGGGGATAATCGTCGATGGCCCGCCAGGCTCGGTGGCCTGCCAGGCTTGGTAGGCAACATTGCTCACCGCACCGCAATAAACACCGACGCGCACAGCTGCTCAGCGGTCAGTCATAGTTCATCACCACCACGCTGCGGAACGTCCGTCTAACGGAGGGTGCCTCGAGCCCTCCCTTGTTCACGAACCCGGGTGGATCGTGACAAAAGAGTGGCTGTTGACGCGCGAACGGAACGCTTCCGGCGAACTTATTTGGTGTCGCATAGCACTCCTATTGAAAAGCAGCACATCTCCTATGCAGTTGTCATCACCAAAAGTCTGAACATGTTGTACATGAGAGGACGCTTACTTGCTTCTAAGTAGTTAACTTATTCACCGGGCTTGAGAGGAAGTATAGAGCAGTCGTCCATCTCGGAGATAATAAGGTCTTTGGTTGACCAGTGTTAAGACTGCCAGACGTTGGGGGAGCCCGTTCCGTCTGGATAGCCGTGTTGTAGGCTGGCAACTTGCGAAGATTGTTGCCTCCGATGAACGACCAGGAGCCAGAGGCAAACTGGTTTAATTCACAATGAGACAAGAACGATGAAACGATATAGCAATGGTTGCTCACAACAAAAAAGTTCTTACAGAGAGCAACGCCCGCGGCCCGCAGCGCGTTCGATGAGAAATTGGGAGAGAAGACACAGGCGAGGAGGAGTGACGTAACATTCCGGTGCTCGGAGCTTTCGGTAAACGCTCCATGTCAACTCTGAACACGACTGCGGGAAAACGCAGCTGGTCGCTACGAAACGTTTTCCTAAGGCTCATTCACACTCGATAAACACGACACCGATTTTGGTCTGCTGACCATCGGCGACAGCGTTTATTTCCATCGTGTTGGCTCCTCTGTCACACTGCATCGACGGTCGACGGAGAGCTCAGTGCCGCCATACCTCGGCATACCCCCTCCCCCCCCCCCCCGTACTCTCAGAAGGAAACGGGAAAAGTGTGCCATCAGCTCCCCTCCTTACACACACACTTTTGAAAGCAGGCACTGTCGGTTGCACACTGGCAAATCCAACAAAACAACAGCTGAGCTCAAGTTTTGGCAATACTAGACTGTAATGGTTCATAATATGTGATTAATAACAAGATCTGTCAATGACAAAGATAATTTCCACTCACGCATTTTCAGCCTTTTTTATGGCAATGGTACACGGGTAATCCACCAGGAAGGCAATCTTTACAGTACGTTATGCAAAATAGAAGTGAGGCGTGCAGACAGGACACAAGAGTAGTGAAGTGGACAACACGAACGCCGTCAGTTCGTTCGTGTTGTCCACTTCTCTACTCTTGTGTCCTGTGTGCACGCCTCACTTCTATTTTGCATAATGAATCCTTACCAACTAGCTCAGCTTTCTGTCGTTTACAGTACGTTCCACCTGGACCCGCTCTGAGGATGCGCCGTCCATTCATAAACTTGAAGTTCTGTATACCCTCCAGTAAGTATTCTGCAATAAATCAACATGTCATTAACACATTAAATAAAAGAACGTGTTATTGTTTATTTGTCTGCCGCCGCTGAGGCGGCATCAAGTAAAGCTCCCCCCACCCAAGCTGCGGCCGGCTTGCTTCGCTCCCCTTGGCGTGAGACCTGCATATCAAGCTTTGTGGTAAAGCATACGAAAAAACTAACATGTATTGAAGAAGTCACAGGGAAAATTATATGCAGGGTTACAGTAGGGCAGCTTTCGTTGTTGGGGTGGTGTCAGTGCCGATAGGGTAGCAACGGCAGAGCGATCCCCGGTGGCACGTATTGCAAAGGTAGCTTTCATACTTTCATACATACATATATATATATATATATATATATATACGAAAACATCCCGTGGTAATATATATATATATATATATATATATATATATATATATATTGCCACGGGATGTTTTCGTAAGTAAAGTCCGCAGGTCGCCTGACAGAAGACCAGGAATACGGGGCAGTCGTTGTTCTTGTTGTCCTGAGTGGCAGTGGCACATACCCACAGTGGGGGATTGGCCATGAATCGGGTGGTTAAATCAGGCGGAAGAAATAATAATAAGGGAGTTAACAATTTCAGCGTTGGAGTTTAAAAGAAAACGTTTTGTGTTTAGAGAAAAAGGGAAATAATCAGAAGAAAACCGGGTATACTATTAATAATAATAAGAATAATAATAATAATAATTAATAATAGATAAGAAATAAAAGAATGCTATGGTTGGGAGGGAGAACGATCAGTCTAATATGGAAACCGATTCGTTTCAATGAGGTAATTTTGGATTGCCAAGCAAACATTTCGGTGACTGAACCCAATAATGGAGGCTCCAAAAGATAGGATCACGGGCACTGATAAATTTAGACCAATAGTGCGAAGCGGGATTTCGAGTAGTCGTTTACTTATAATAGAAAACGCCTGCAAGACAACAAGAAATGATCTATTGTCTCCGCTTCGCCACATAATGAGCATAATGGTGAGCATAATGATCACGGGCACTGATAAATTTAGACCAATAGTGCGAAGCAGTGCAGTCTCGTTATGAACACTTCAATTTTCCGTGTTCGGCAAAAATCTCTGTGCCAACGGTATAGGAGATGCCGGTAATCCACAGAGTTGGTAATTGCGGAGCCTGATACTGCCTGCATAATGACACTCCTGCGAAATCTAGCAGCAGTATCATGAGCAGTCAAATGGCAATAAGGGAAAATCGGGCCACTTATCGATGCCTTGGCTATAGAATCTACAATTTCATTTATAATTAGTCCTTTATGGCCAGGCACCCAAATGAAACGCACGCTTCTCAAGTACCCAGGTACCAATGAATGAAACGTACTCATTACGTGAGAATCACGAGAGGCAGTAAGGGATGAGCACAATGATAACGAATCAGTGATTATCATGGCTGACGTAATTGATGGTCCTAATTTGCATAATGCCAGCACCACTGCCATGAAATCGGCTAAGAATATCGGTGTGATATTGGCAGCCGAAGAGAACATCTCCAATCAAAAATCGGGTAAAATATTCCTACACCTGACTTTTCTTCACATTGTGAAGCATCTGTCGCAATTACAATTTTTGTTTGAAGGTTGTTCAGATTACCTTGTAATATACCGTCTGGAATACGATGTGGAAGCAACTTTGCATTATTAGGAAAAATGTCATCGAATTGAATATCCATGGTCAGTTAAACGGGGTATAGACGTCTTCTTTCTTTTCCACACTTCACCGTACCGGCGCCGAAAATCTGCAATACAATATATATATATATATATATATATATATATATATAAACGAGAAGAAACAGGGTTAACCGAGAGGCCTGATTTTTATTAGTCGCATCATAAGAACTTAGGGGATGTTACTTGTGCTTATTAAATGAAATAAAGAAACCATAAATAATGGAAATGAAAGTGGACGGAAAAACAACTTGCCGCAGGTGGGGAACGATCCCACAACCTTCAAAAATTTGTTTGTAGGCCAGTGCTCATGGTGGGGTTTGCGTTGCTGTCCAGTCAAAAGTAGCGCCCGCCGAAACCGCACCTAGCACTGAAAACGAATCACATATTTTCGCAGGGCTAAGATCTATGTCTACACCGCTGACTGGAGCTCCTCTCCATCTAGATCGCCTTCTTCGTCCGAATCACAGCTCCATTATTTGGCACCAAAAACAAGAGAGTGCTCCCCGCTACCCATACGTTGAGAAACTCCGCGGGCAAATTCCACACAGAAATAATATAAGCCCACCAGGCGCAAGCCCGTTGTCCAACCGATGAGACACGCACCTTAAGGAGGAAAAGCAAACAATGTTGTTGAGCTCGCAGATAACAAAGCAAGGAGAGATACTTCGAGACATCCGCTCTATTGCGCGCAAGAATTGCTTCGTCTGCTATTTCACGGATCTCTGCGGTCGTTTGCCGTTGTTTCCATCTGGCATTGCCCAAGACGTCGAGGCGTAAGTGAAATATTTATTGTCACTTTAAGATTTCCAACGTAGTTGCCTTTCACCACGCAGAAGTCCAACACAAAGGTTTGAAGTTTCGCTCGCAAGAACGCTTTGCCATATACTTGAGCTCAGCTTTTGCTTAGACAGGTCTGGTGGGTCTCGGTCCCATCTTTGCGAGTTCCACAATGAAAGCGAAACCACAGATCATTTCTTTTCAACGCGTCGCGGGTTCCTATTGCAGAGAGACTTCCGGTCGATTGTCTTTCGAGTCGCAGGCTTATTTTTTGTTAGCCGCCCCCTCTTTTCCCCCACCTCAATTCGTTTTTATTTGCGCATTCAGCATTTAGTTTCAATCGTCGCTTCTAATGCCATCTGCAATTGTCCGCGGTGACACGGGAAGGCTACTATGCTGAATACGGTCCATCATCATTTTTCTTTGCATGTGTGTAATTATTATTGACATCTCCCTTCCCGTTCAAGTCTAATGTTTTTTTTTTTTTAATTAACTGCGCATTTATGTGAAATAACTTTCCGTTGGAGTAGTTGGTTGATAAGTGTATTCATCAGTTTAAAAAGTACTCCGTTATAAATAGAGCAAGTCACAATGATTATACACGTGGGGAGAAATATTGCCTGGTTGTGTTGAGAAAACTACGACAGCCATTTAGAAAGATAAGTCGTATTGACCAGTACCACAAGAACTTGGGAAGGTGCACGAACGAATAATTAGACAAATTCATCTACTAACAACATAATTCCACTCGCCGTTGTTGCTCAGTGGCTATGGTGTTAGGCTGCTGAGCACGAGGTCGCGGGATCGAATCCCAGCCACGGCGGCCGCATTTCGATGGGGGCGAAATGGGAAAACACCCGTGTACTTATATGTGGGTGAACGTTAAAGAACCCCAGGTGGTCGAGGTTTCCGGAGTTCCCCACTACGGCGTGCCTGATAACCAGAAAGTGGTTTTGGCACGTAAAACCCCATAACTTAACAACACGATTCTCACGATAAAGGAACGATCGCAGAGGTCGCTGTAGTATTCCTGTAGGAAGCTTTGTGATTTCTGGCACCCTGGACAAGGCGCTATGGATCCAAGCGTTAAAGGGTCTGACAGCTGGCCAGAATGTGTTTTGAGGCGTTAATGAAAATGAAAAAACCATAATTTATAGTGATATATCCAAGCAGGCTGTTCCCGATTTAAGTATGAATTATAATTTTAAACTGGCAAGAAAAGTATATCAACAACTACTAAGTGGTGCGAATCGGCGGTGAAGCCATGGTACTTGAGACGTAGTATACGAGATTAATTACGCAAGTTGGCTGTTATTAGGTACTGCATACTTATTGCTAAAAATTGCAGTTCGTGTAATATTAGGCGCTCGCGCTTCGTTCTATGCGCATTACGAAGTCAAATAGTCCACGCTATAGCGACCGCCGCTCACCTCCCTCATTGCACTCACTTATTAAACAGGAAGTGTGAAGCAATACAACATATCCTACTCGAAGATAGAAATAGACTGGAAGGGGACGCGGCATTAAACGACGTTGCAAAAATAATAGCCGAATCATTTCAAGGCAATGATGAGGTCGTTCTTAAAGAAGAAAAAAGGGCGTGAACGAGAATCAGATGGAAAAGGAGCAGGTGCAGAGAAATTTCAAACGAAAAAAAAAAAGCCGAAGAGCGAATCCCGAAGCGCACAGCGACAGGGTTAGATGAGGTTCCCGTTAGACTGATTAATGAACTAGGTTCAAGAAGTAAGGAAGCTCTGTTGGAAAGCAGCAGAAAAAAACTTACAAAATAGACGAATACCAAACAGCTGGCGATCGCAAAGCAGAATGAATTTGGTTTCTAACGGTAAAGGGGAAAAAGATAGAATTAACTCATATAGACCATTGACCATTACATACGTACAGGTTAGCAATGCAGACGAATAAATTAAAACTGCAAGCATGGGCAGAACATAATGGCATATTGGGAGAACTTCAGAACGGCTTCAGAATCTGTAGGCGTCTGGATGATAGCTTGCTTGTCCTTGCTCAGGCTATTGAAATATCCAGAGAAGAAAGGAGACCGTTATATGTGGCTTTATTGCACATTACCGGAGCATATGAAAACGTGGAGCGCAACATTTTGCGGAAGATATTCTGGAAGGGGAGGCTTAGACAACGACTGTACAAATTGTCTGAGGAAAATTTACCTTGCATATATACTGTTTGCCTTGAATGGGAAGGGATGAGGAGGGAGGAGAAAGTTGATATAACCGAGAGTCTGAAACATGGGTGCCCTTTATCCCCGCTGTTGTTTATGATGTATATGGTAACGAAGGAAAGGGCGCTAGAAGGAATCAGTATCGAGTTTAACTTCGTACAAGCAGGCAGGCATGGTAGTGGAGTAGCAGCTCCCGTGTTTCTTTTATGCAGACGACATTGTATTGCTTACTAACAGGAAAAGTGGTATGCAACATCTGGCTAATATCTGTGGACAGGAACGGGAGAATTTAGCATTAAAATTTAGGGCGTTACAAAAATTATGCAGATCCCATGCACTGTGGGAATCAATGTAAGCGAAGCTATCCGTGTTGGATGCTTTGATTGACGATAATTAGCGGTGATGTTCACGGCTAAAGCTAAATTTCTTCAACGTTTAGACTAACACTAAAGTGGTGAGTTGATGTTAAACGTTCCCTTGCGTGCACCGCTGCTGTTTGTCTGCGTAGTACACAGAACACACAGGGAGAGGTGTTTGCTTGGGGCTTTCTTGTGCGCCACATTTTATGACCTCTAATGTCATTTCCTCACATGGCACATCGCATTGTGGCAGAAGTATTAAACTTGAATTTGATTATGGGGCTGTACGTTCCAAAACCACACTCGGATTATGAGACAAGCCGTAGCGGCGGACTCCGGATTAATTTTGACAACGTGATGTTCTTTAACGTGTACCAAAATCTATGTGCACGTGCGTTTTTATTTCGCCCCCGTCGAAAAAATTTCGCTTTAATAAGGCTTTTGCCTTAAAAGTCGTCTCGCATATTATGCCTCACCCGATGGACAACTCCTTCACGTGTTTTCTTTTTCTGTCTTTTTTTTTAGCAAGTAGTAACCGTAACGTTTGTTTCTTCCGCTCTGTTTATTTCTCTATGTGGATGGCGTGGTCCAGCGACGCAGCCTGCGTGAAGCCCAGCAGTAGCTGTATGGCCAATTGGCGTTAGTGACGAATCATCCCTATCAGAACAGTCAGCAAATTAGACATTTAGTGCTTCTGCAGAGTGTGAGAAGCTGCTCGTACAGCTTCACTGTCTTCAGAGTGGCGCACATGTGCCAATGAATTGCGGTTACGCATACGTTCCCTGACTGTTCTTTCGCCCAACTTACGAAACGTGGAACGGTGCACCCAAAACGCGCTCGCTTCGCGCGCTACTCCGAGTTTCAGTTTCGAATCGTCGGCCAATCGATTGCGGCGGAGCTCGCACACCACTCCGAGCCAAGCCATTCCGAAGCGCTTGGTGGTGCGTCGAGCGACAGACAGCAGCGGCGCGTCTCGGAGCGCGCTCGGCGTTCTCGCCTGACGTCGGGACCATCGAGTCGCGCGTTGCAGCTCGCGCAGGTTGAGACGGCACACCGCCAGCCAAGGAGCTCGCTCACAATCGACGAGCCGCCGCTGCGACAGCAAACGAACGAGAGCTGTGGCCGTCGCCGGTCTGCCTGTGAACTTCGGCGTTCACGGACTCCTTGCGCGGGTCTATCCTGCCGCGGCAGTAGCGGGCAGCCGGCGCCGTCGGCCGTGTGCCGTCGCAGGCCTGGGTAACCTCCTGACGAGCGTCCGCTGGCAAAGCGACGACGGCCGTCGTAGCGGCGACGACGAGGCCATGTCGTCGTCGTCGACCAAGCCGAAGCGCTACTTTGTCAACACGCTGCCCGACTACGACGGAGCACCGATCCCGCTCGAGCGGGAACTGTGGGTCGAGCGCTGCCGCGACACGGTGCAGCGTGTATTCACGCACCAGGGCACGGGGTTCGATGACTGCGACGGCGGCCTATACGTCGGAGTCGCCGGCGTCGCCTTCATGGCGCACCGCGTGGCGCAGAGCCCGCACTTTGCGGGCGACCGCGCGCGCCTGCTGACCAAAGCGCAGACCTACCTGGGCCACGCACTCAGCTACTGCGACCAGCCACAGGTGCGCGCTGACCGCGCCATGCAGTCGGCTTTCCTGCTGGGCAGCGCCGGCGTCTGGGCGCTCGCCGCCGTGGTCGCCAACGAAGTGGGACGCAACGACGACTGCGACAACTTCTTGGCGAGGTACGCGCGGGCTCGCGCTGCTTGTGGAGCGCGTCGAAGCGTGCTTCTTGTATTTGTTTTTTTTTTCTCACGTATACCGAGGCACGCGACTTGACGATAGGTGCGTGTCGATGCCGCGATCAGTCTCTTTCGTGTAATTTCTCCTAGGAAATAGTCGTTCATTTGCTGGTCAATATAACCTCGAGCGTACCGGAATCTTGGAAGAACGCTAACATAATCCTAATCCATAAGAAAGGGGACGCCAAAGACTTGAAAAATTATAGACCGATCAGCTTACTGTCCGTTGCCTACAAAGTATTTACTAAGGTAATCGCAAATAGAATCAGGAACACCTTAGACTTCTGTCAACCAAAGGACCAGGCAGGATTCCGTAAAGGCTACTCAACAGTAGACCATATTCACACTATCAATCAAGTGATAGAGAAATGTGCAGAATATAACCAACCCTTATATATAGCTTTCATTGATTACGAGAAAGCGTTTGATTCAGTCGAAACCTCAGCAGTCATGGAGGCATTACGGAATCAGGGTGTAGATGAGCCATATGTAAAAATACTGGAAGATATCTATAGCGGCTCCACAGCCACCATAGTCCTCCACAAAGAAAGCAACAAAATCCCTATAAAGAAAGGCGTCAGACAGGGAGATACGATATCTCCAATGTTATTCACAGCATGTTTACAGGAGGTATTCAGAGGCCTGGAGTGGGAAGAATTGGGGATAAAAGTTGATGGAGAATACCTTAGCAACTTGCGATTCGCTGATGATATTGCCTTGCTTAGTAACTCGGGAGACCCATTGCAATGCATGCTCACTGACCTGGAGAGGCAGAGCAGAACGGTGGGTCTGAAAATAAATCTGCAGAAAACTAAAGTACTGTTTAACAGTCGCGGAAGAGAACAGCAGTTTACGATAGGTAGTGAAACACTGGAAGTGGTAAGGGAATACATCTACTTAGGGCAGGTAGTGACCACGGATCCGGATCACGAGACTGAAATAACCAGAAGAATAAGAATGGGTTAGGGTGCGTTTGGCAGGCATTCTCAAATCATGAACAGTAGGTTGCCACTATCCCTCAAAAGGAAAGTGTACAACAGCTGTGTGTTACCAGTACTCACATATGGGGCAGAAACCTGGAGGCTTACGAAAAGGGTTCTGCTGAAATTGAGGACGACGCAACGAGCTATGGAAAGAAGAATGATGGGTGTAACGTTAAGGGATAAGAAAAGAGCAGATTGGGTGAGGCAACAAACGCGGGTAAACGACATCTTAGTTGAAATCAAGAAAAAGAAATGGGCATGGGCCGGCCATGTAATGAGGAGGGAAGATAACCGATGGTCACTAAGAGCTACGGACTGGATTCCAAGGGAAGGGAAGCGTAGCAGGGGGCGGCAGAAAGTTAGGTGGGCAGATGACATTAAGACGTTTGCAGGGACAACATGGCCACAATTAGTACATGACCGGGGTAGTTGGAGAAGTATGGGAGAGGCCTTTGCCCTGCAGTGGGCGTAACTAGGCTGATGATGATGATGATGATGATGATGATGATGATGATGATGATTGCTTAAACGAAAGCTGGCGAGGCATTAACGCTTCTGTGATTGCTTTCTTTTATTTATTTATTTTTTTATTTATTGCTGTTTTCTACAGATGATTTTTGGCTCGGGAAAGAGCGACACGCTATAATGAATTCACTAGTGCGATTATGTGCAAGTTTTATTCGACCTATGTGCCGTGTCTAATTGGGGTCGAGAGCTTGCATCTTTAACTTTGTTGGCCGTGTTGTTAGCGTGGACAGAAGTTTACGAAAGAGCTAATGGACACAGTAAGTGTGTTGTATTTTTCGCCGTGACATCTCGCATGCCAGGCCGGGTAACAAAACTATAACAATTATCTTTTCAGTGCTCTCCTGCCCAAAGTGAAAACGGTGAGAGCTATAAGTGAAAGTTCTATCCTCGTGCCAGCTAAAGCCTTTTCAATATTATGAATGCCGTTCAGTGAAATTATGCACTGATTTCTTTATTGTACTTCGGTACAGACTCACTTCAGTGTGTATTACATACAATTTCTTTTAATCCTTACAAGCTTTGATATGCTTGATCATTTCCCTTTTAACTCTCCATAATTTAATTTTCAGACAGCTTTGAGGGCTTCCTGATAGCTTTGTCGAAGATAACACTGGCGTATGAACTTTAAGATAACCTTAATTATATTTGTGTGGCTATTTTAATGAACTGAAAACATCATGTGCCATGTCTTCTATGTATCATTCACTAGGAGACACTCAGAGTAAATTGTGAAGATTGAATCACTGATTTGAGTGCTTGGTACTGCATAATAGATAAGATATTTGATTACTGTGCTAATTGACTGTTTTGTTTTGCTCCACATTCAATTTTCAAGCTCTGTGCTTCATGTTCAACTGAGTGGCATTGCATTTCTGTCATTTAACTTCGAATAAGATCAGTTTTTGCGGCTTGTTGAAGAATGTAATTGCCATTTTTCCTTGAGCATGTCACTTCTAGTACACCAGTATGGTCCCGCTACACAATAAGGCTGAATTGCAAATTCAGTGTCTGAACAATGGAATGGGGACAATACCGACAAAGCTGCAGTCATAGGCATAACCACAGGCTGATATGAGTTGCTCTTCATGCATAAATGTGCGACCCATTCGTTGACTAAAATAGTGTCTTTGAGACACACACTGCTGAGCACGAGGTGGCGGGATTAAATCCCGGCCACAGCGGCCGCATTTCGATGGGGGCGAAATGCGAAAACACCCGTGTACTTAGATTTAGGTGCACGTTAAAAAACCCCAGGTGGTCGAAATTTCCGGAGTCCTCCACTACTGCGTGCCTCATAATCAGAAAGTTGTTTTGGCACATAAAACCCCATAATTTAATTTATTTTTCTCTTCGTGACACAATAGCTGATGGCTTACGCTCGAGTACTAAATAGGCGTACTTGAGCCTGTCATAATGATAAATTTCATTAATTATGACAAGCATAGACATGCTCCTGCAAAAATCAAGCATGAATATGTCTGTGTAGCCAAGTACATGCACACCTAAAATGTTAACACAGAGCTGCTAGCTTTGTATTTTCTTAACCATCACACTACTCATTGAACTATATATGATTGAAATGGAATATTGTGTATGGAAAATGAGCATGTGGCTGTAAGCAACAATTAGTTCTTTCTCAGCAATAATGTCACTAAGGTTTTATAATTGTACTAGACCTATTACACTGATATTAATCTGTAATTATCCATTTCAGTCATTAGCTCCATGTTGTCACAGGGTAGCAATTTCTTACTTACTTTTCTTTCCTCCCGTGCAGTGAACTGGGGAATGTTGTGCTGTTGCCATGCTTACACAGTTGTTCGTTTTATTACATTCATTGAACCATAACTCCAGCTCTATTCTCATTCAGCCACTTTCAGGGATGTTGCTTTCATTGACAGCTCATTGGCTAAGCCAACAGCTAGCGTGCCTGTCAATCCATGACCTGTGGAGGTGTGCCTGATGACAGGTCACACAAAAGTGAAAGTATCTCGAAAGATGGATAATAGAGAATGGGACTCCTGGTTGGTGCCTGGTCATCAACATTTTGTGTGCTGTTTATGCTCTTTTAGAATTTGTTCTCAATTATGTCGATTGTCTTTTCTCATTAGGCAAATGCTGGCCTTCCTAATTAGACCCATCTCTGGGTGCTGCAATATGCCGTAATTTAATAGAACATATAAATTAGGCCATGACCTTGAATCAGAATTGTGACCTTCTAATGTTTTAGCATGAAAAATACATGCTTCTGCACACCTCTAAAATGACATGGCACCAAAACATAGCACTAAATCATTTTAGGCTTCTATAATGCTATGTCATAAGCATGTTTGCATTAGTTGGTTTAAAAAGATGGATTACTAGCAGGAAAAATGGAAGGTGGGTGGTCTTGCCATCTTTTAACTCTCATACCTGCACAGTGCTGGCGCATTCACTGTCATTGTAAATTTTTAAGTTTCTTCTATTTAGACTGTTACTGTGAAGAAAATTGCAAAATTTGCTTATTTTTCAGTGTAGTGTGATAGTTTTTTTGTTGGCAAGCGCTTAACTAGTCACGAGCAGACAGTGTCAATAACCATGTTGTAATCGGGAGCTTTAAAGTAGTGTTGCCACCGGTCATTCACATTTGTATTCATTTTTTTTTGCCTATGAAGCCTTTTCTTATGTTAAGAGTGATATTTTTTTCATATCAGCATAGTTTGTCATTTCAGTTTAACTCTTTTGTTACTGTGCCTAAAGAAATTGATTATCTACAATTTTTCTGTGCATTGTTGAACATTTCTGTTGCAATCCCTTTATTGGCAACTGCGTGCACCATCTGAACTGACGACTGAACTTTGAACTATTTGGCAGATTGGGGAGTCTGAAAAAATGAAACTCCATCTGGAGGTATCACCAAAGTTAGCATCCAGTACTCCCAGCACATATTCAATAAAAAGATGTAAAATTTGTGCTTTGGTCAACTTAGCAACATAATTTTTAAATGACAGCAGTAGTCAAGACAGAAGCTTCCCTACTGTTAAGTTTCTGATCAGATTTATAGGCTGTTTTAACAACTTCTCAAACAACAGTATATACTCAGAAGTGCATCTTATTTAGATAATCGTGTACGACTAATACCAATTCCTACTTCATTTTCCCCACCATGAGTTGTTTTTATGCATCAGTGTTTCGACAGCATATCTACAATTTGTTGCGAGCAATCGTTCCCATCATCTTTGGTTTTCATTCGCACAAAAGCACGCAGTAGTCGATTTCAGACCCACCTTCGACCGAATCTTGGCTAGCAGTCTAATCTCTTGCACTTTGAACACCTCCTGTGCAAGTGCCCTTATTCATGCTGTGCAATATTGTGCAACGCTCCACATTACTTCACAGCACTGTACAGGCACTGAACAAAGCATGTGAAGGATTCAGTGCCAGTTGAATGCACACTAGACTGCCTTGCTTGCACAGAAAAGCTGACCGAATGCATTAATCAAGTATGAGACAGCTTCTGCATCCTCCCTGTCCTGACAACCATTGCTTCATGACCCTAAAGAATGCAGTAACATAACAAGCCAGGTGCTTGCTGCAATGGGTAAAAACAAATCCTCCCTGTACAATGGGAACTTGCCCATTATCACATTTGCAAAGCTATAGTTTTCCCGAATAGCATGGGCTAGTATTGATGCCAACAAATCTCCTTAATAATTATCTTTTTGTGTGATCTGACTTAAGAAAGCTGGGAACAGGGAACTAGACTTGTATTTTGTATATTTTAGATTTCTTTTACTCTCTAACTATACTAAAAATAGTAAATTACTTTCATTTGTGTTCCTTGAGGTGCTTCTTTGAATTATCACGTAAAAATTGTCAGTAATGTCAGAGCAGTTATCACTGCTATACATCCATTCAAGACACCACATATCAGGTTATGATTTTATGTATTGCAGCATATGTTGTGACTGCTATGCCTTGAAATGAAATGTTAAAACATAAAAACACTAAATATGAGCACATTTCCAATGATAACAGTTAACTATAGTGTATCAGTAAGAGCTTGCAAATGATGGAGTCATTAAAAATATGTAGATATTTCAAAGTGCTCTTGAATGGAACGCTGCAGTCTGAGTTGAATTGTGAGTCAGTTCTCCAGTCACTTTCAGTCTGTGCGCACCATCCATAGTCGCTCAGTGGCAACGGCCTTGTCCTTTCTTAGCACAAGTGGTCGCAAGCGTAACACCAGTGATTGAGAAGCATTTGCAGTTACGTGCATGTGCACTTATTATTGTGCATTGTTGCACTCGTAGGTATGCAGCCGTAGCTGACATCTGCGTGCCAGTCAAGTTCCTGGACTGTGGCAGCGACGAGATGTTCGTCGGACGAGCTGGTTACCTGACGGGACTGCTCTACCTACGCTCCAGACTCGGACGAGAGGTATGTGCTGTCTTTAAAGGGAGCACTGCTGGGCTTTCCTGACCATGACTGCCCACTGTCTTTTCAAATAGCTCAGCGCAGGACAGCACACATATGGAGGGTTGGTGTATATGTGCGGCTGTCTGTACTGACACTCCAGATGTATGGGCCACTGGCTCTGTCCTTTATAGAGCATTAGAGTGAAAACAGCAAACGCTGCCTAAATATCACCACTGCAACAAACATGTGCCTTCAAGCGCATCATTCCTTCATCTAAGTGAACAGCTTTCTTTGGCTCTTTTTGCCCTTAATCATGGTTGAAGGACTAGGTATGTGGCCTCAATCTCATGGATACTTCTGCCATTACCAACTAGCTGTTTCAGACCATGAGGATAGCTGTAGGGGCTTCTTGGTACGGCATATTTTATTTTGTTGTAGCGCAAGCTGAACAAGGACTACAGAAAGGCACATCTGTGCTACGTGTGTCAGATGTGCCTTTCTGTTGTCCTTGTTCAGCTTGCGCTACAACAAAATAAGATATGTTTCAGACCAACGTGCTGTTGCACAAGAGCTTCATAGAGTTGGAAGTGTAGATGATGTTGTTGGTGGTGGGGCTATGTCTTGCTTCTCCAGCCTCTGTGCTGAAAGATGTTGGGCACCTTGGTCTGCCAAAGTTTTCTTGGTAAGCGAAATTTCGCTTTGCCAGCTCACTGCAGCTTCGCTTCGACCAACTTCCACGGTGCTTGGGTTCAGCACGATTCTTTTATTTACGTAAAATATATATATTTTTTAATTGCATGGAGCGTATTGCGCACTTTGTTCTAATCAGATGAATTACCTGAAGAAGTGGACATTACTTACACAACAAATTGCAATGTACAGCTGGTTGATTAAGAATAAGCTATAGTTGCCCTCTGAATTATTAGCTTTGTGTCTTATGTTCCAATTGTAAAGTTCAAAGCCAGAAGTAGTCATGTCAGCTTTGCAGAAATACTTGTGCTGGCACCACTTTCAAGATATAGGAAGCTTTTCTCTTCACATCTTTCAGAAATGCCCCTGTATTGGTGCATCATTATCTGTCAAAGGGGGTTTTTAAAATGTGTTTGAACTAAAAACGACAAAGAAACAACAGGTGGTGCATCTTGTTATCTGTGTTGCAAAAACTGCTCTACACATACTTTGTGCTTGCATTGAGCAATATATTAACATTTCTTTAATATGGGAATTATCGTATTTACTCTATTCAAATGCGCACACGTTTTTCATGACGAAGAAAAAAAAGAAGAGTACAATACTGTGCACCTCGTGCTTTCATATAGAAATACCATTTCTCTCATTTGGAAAAAACAGATTTATTCCCAGTACACTAAGGTTGCGATGAATAAAAA
The DNA here is from genome assembly GCF_023375885.2 of Dermacentor andersoni. NCBI lineage: Eukaryota > Metazoa > Arthropoda > Arachnida > Ixodida > Ixodidae > Dermacentor > Dermacentor andersoni. Next base: position 153,165,395 of record NC_092819.1, on the reverse strand, counting down.
CACAAATGGAAGCGGCATGCCTTGCCGCCAAGATTTTCACTGCGCCAGTACGAGTCGCGTGGGGAAATAGATCTCACCCATTGTCGCTATTAAACAGAAATAGTCGCCTTATCGCTATCAACAGACCAAAGCATTTCATCCTCGGTGCCATCCGTGGCGTTCGAAATGCCACACTTTTTAAAGGCCTTATTGACCATGGCAGACGAGATCGTGCGCCATGCATCTTTCACCCATCCAGCAAAGCCCTGCAGCGAGGCACGCTTCATTATATTGGCAGGCGTGAATTCGTGGCAGCCACTGACAAGCTATTCGGTGTAGAGCGCCCGAATTCTATCTTTCACTGGCTTGTTCAAACAAACATTGAGCGCTGGAGCTGCGATGTCATGCCACCGGGTATCACGACAAGGTCGGTGTTGCATGCAGCCAGCTTGTCCTTGATGCACTGGTCAAGGTGGCACCTGAACGCGTCGAGCACAAGCATCCCACGCAGACCCAAACTGCCGCCAGGTCTCTTCCACCAAACATTATCAATCCAGTCGGCGACCAAGTCCGTGTTCATCCAACCTTTTTCATTTGCACACACAATCGCGCCACTCGGAAACATGATTCCTTTCGGGAGCGTCTTCCATTTGAAGATAAGATACGGGGGCAGCTTGTGCCCATCCGCAGTGCAACAAAGCATTGCAGTGACTCTAGTTTTTTCATGGCTGGAAGACAAAACATGCACTTGCTCTGCCCCCTTTTCAACAGTTGTGGTGGCAGGCATGTCAAAGTAGAGCGGCGTCTGATCGGCATTTCCAGTCTGTCCGAAGTGGTAGCCCTTTCTATGGCGCAACTTCAAGATGTGCCGCTAAAAACTGCAATTTTTCTTCATATTCTTCGGGCAATTTTTGGCATATCTCTGTCCGTCTTCGAAGAGAAAAGCCTTTTCTTTTCATAAAATTTGATAAGCAGCAGCTGCTCACATTGAAGTCACTCCGCATTAGCCCTTTCTGTAGGGCTAACTGCATCGCCCGTACTTTGAGCAGATCGGTCATCACAGGCCGCTGCGCTGCTCGCTGCTCTTGCACGTATTCCGGGAGCAGCTCTTCTATTTCGGCGAAGCGGTCCTGCATCGGTCCACTGGAATCCTTTCTTGTTGCTTTGCTGGTGAAAATACTCTCCTTCTGTTTGCGCCAGTCCTGTACGCAAGTTTCAGGGACTCTGAATCCCCGTGATGCGGATGTGATTTCTGTCCGTCTTTGCGCACGTGATAGCTTTCCTTTTAAATGCGGCATAATGGTGAACTCGGTGTGTCTTCGCAGTCGGCACTTCCATGCTGATTGAATAAACGCAGAAAACGGGAAGACGGGTGGTAGACTAGGTTACACCATGCAGTGCCTGGTTACATGTACAACATGCAGGTATGCGCACGGAGGAAGCTACGGCAGCTAGGCCAGAAGCACGTACGAGGTGGCCATTTTTCTAATGCTGATGGCGATATGGTAAACAGGATTTAAGGTCGTACTCGATTCTAACGCGCATGGAATTTTTGGACCCGTCTTATCGGGAAAAAAAGTGCGTGTTAGATTCAAGTAGATACGGTACTGCTGTAGAAAACCTTTTTAACTCTTCTAAAGTACATATAAAAATGTGAGAACCTTTTCATGCATCAATAAATGTCTGGAATAGGTTGCAGATTGTGACCATTTATTTTATTTGCACAATGTCTTGGTTCCTTTTGACTTAATGGCAAGCCCTAATTTCTGTTCTAATTAAATTGTTTCATACATAAAAGTCGAAGAAAGCAGCTTTTTTATTGCATGTACTTATTGAAATTAAATTCTGAGGTTTTACATGCCAAAACTAGGATAGGAATATGATATGAGTCATGCCTTAATGAGGGACTCAGGATTAATTTCAATAACCTGGGGTTCTTTAACGTGCACCCGATGCACAGTACGCAAGCTTTTTTTAAAATTTTGCCGCCATTGAAATGCGGCCAAGATTTTATCCAGGTCTTAGTGTGTTAGCTTTCTCAGGGTACTTCATGCACCTTCCAGGGGCTAACTGTCTGTCTATATATCTATCTAACCATGGATATATGTCTCAACTGTTTTCCTGCCTGCCTGGGTCACTTAGTAGTCTGTGCTCAAACAGGTAGTGCATCGGGTTGCTGTGCAGAGGTAACAGGGTTCGAAACCAACCGTTGGACCAACTTGGGTCACTCAGTAAGTGTCATTGTGTATGTATGTGTCACCTTCAACGAGCCTTTGTCATACCGACATGGGTCACTGTAGATGTAGCACTAGGTACGCTCCGTTCAAGGAAACTTTCGAAACCCCGACCTGGAGCACTGGGTTTGTGCCACTCGGTCTGTGCTTTCAGTAAACATCCTTGATGCCAACTTGGTTCAACTGGGAAAGTGCCACTCTACAGCAACAAAAAGATCCGTTAAATTTCTCCGATGCTTGGCAGAATTGAACCCACGTCACAAGGGTTCCTCAAGAAGATCAATGCGACACATTAGCAGGCTGCACCACACGTGCACTGGGGTGTGGGCCGCTTTCCGTTGAATTTTTTTATTCAAGAGCGAGCTTAAGTGGGATATCTCTAGTAGTTGAACGTGACTCAATAGTACCAAACCAACCCACTTACACCGTTAACTGCATCTATAACCCAAAGGCCAGGCAGCTGTTTTTAGAATTCGCACATCTGTAGTATACTTACATAATTTAAGTGTATCTTTTAAGTATAGTTGTGACATTGTAGTGATGCTGAACAAGGCGGTGTCAAAAGTGTGACTCATCAATCTAACTGTAACGGGTAAACTTGTACACAGAAAAGCAAGTGACACTCGTAGCACAACGATGGTGACAAGCACTGTCATAGATCATTGAAATTTGATCTACATGTCGAGTGCATAGGCTATCTTACACGTGACTTCTCATACGAGGGACGTTCCGAAAGTAAGTTTCATCATTTTTTAAAAGAGAAGATTGTACACCAGGTGACACGAACAATCGCCATAATAATCCACACCTGTTACTGGTTTAACAATACAAGAAGCAACAACGGAGGAGGTGTGACACATACGCAGAGCACCAGAAAAGAGAACGCAGCAGCAGGCCGGCATGCCAGAGGTTATCCCAATGCAAATCACAATGGCAGCCAGACATGTGCTGACAACATAGTCGTCAGTGGAAGTGCGCGCCCTTATAGTGCCTAGAATATACTGGCTAGTGTGCCGTCCGCGGCCTCCCGGGTGGCACCAGATGCAATGAATGCCGGCGGCTGCCACTAGGAGAACTGCAGTGCAGGTGGGTGCCGCGGCACCATCCGGTCTTCGTAGGCCGCTGTGTTTCCACCGCATCGGCAAGCGGGCTGTTGCGCTTTTTGTTTTTATTAAGCTGTAGCAGCAGCACAGTTCAAATGTGGGCAGCTGATTTATAAATTGTGGTTTGTTTTGAGAACAACAGGCTTCTCTAGCGCTTGTCGTTTGTGTGAAAAGCGTGTGCTATCTCAGCTCGAGCAGCTTCGAGCGGGGAACCTGATGTGTTTCTATGCTGGCGAAGAGAAAACGTAATTTTTAAGGCAAATGCCTTAGATCTCCATGTTCCAAGGCCGTGTTGTGAGGTACAGAACACATCACACGATCCAAGGAAGGCCAGAAACGAACCAAAGCATGTCCAGCCGTGTATAAGAGATGCTAAATGATTAGCAAATTTAATTATTGATTATAGTGATTGGATTAAGGGGTATTACGTTGAATTAGGGGGATTAAGGTGTATTAATTAAGGAGGATTAGGGTGGATGAAGGAGGATTAGGGTGCATTAAGGTGAATTACAGTAGGCTTTACAAGGCGTTCGCCTTCGTACGTGTCTCTTCGGCGGTAGCTAAGGACACTTGTTTTTTATTCTAGCCATGATGGCAGCGTAATTTTTTTAAGGGTAAGTTTTAGGTTACATTTTTCATTCTAATAAAGTAAAGGAATTCTAAGGTTATGTTACTGTTCTATTGATGTTATATTAATGCATAACCGTTGAAAACCGCTGTAACCGATCATCCATTGAAATGACTTGAATTTCGCTGTCCTCTCTTTTTATTTGCTGCTATTTCTGCCTATTATCGTATTTTTGTCCTCATAGGTCTGAATGTTTTTTATTGTTTGTAAACCATGTACCCATCTCCTCATAATGCCCATTGGGCCACAAGGATAGGATAATAAGTAAAAAAATTTGCCTGTAAAATGGACAGCATGCGGTGTTCTGTGTACTATACATTTTTTAATACCTGGTAAACACGTGCAGATTTCTTTTTATGTCTGATATAAGTGAACGAAAATGGGAAACAGATCTTTCATTTAAGTGTAACAAATATTTTATTCTCGCATAACAACAGTCAAACGCGGGCATATAAGACAGCCCTAGATGAGATAATGCACACAGACATGAAGAAGATAGATCTAGTGGCAGTGATGCAGTTTAAAGAGCTTCTCCCGTTGCCTTTGCGCTTCCCTCTCTTTGTTGATGCCTTTTACAAAAAAACCGAAACCTCAAGAAAACGTAGAACTTCTTGTCAAAGCTAGTTTTTCATGCTCTGGGCACCCTAGTTGGGGAAAGGCCAGTGTCTGCAGCTGACCTGAAAAATCAGGTAGACTCGCTACATGTAACTTGTTTTTGCTAAAGAACACAGTAAAAGCATCTTCCACGGCCTTCACAGCGGTTGACAAGGTCTGACTAAGATAGACAAGGCCTCCATTGTCAAAATGCATAGTGCAATAGTGAAGCAGCGTCGGCACTAGCTTCAGCTTTAGTTACGCAAAGGAAGCCTGCACACTGTGGTCAAGAATTTCGGGCAGTGATCTTTCGTGCAACAGAACAGTGTAGTAGATCAAAGCACTACTGCTCCTTTTTTCTTGTTTTTTTTCCCCTGGTACTCACGAAAAGTAAGGTGCATGCTTAGGATAATACTCAGGAAATATCGTGGGTATAGCGTAGGGTTTCAGGCGTGGTTTATCGTGGGGAATCTTGGGACAACGCTGTTCACGGTGATAGAGAATGCGCGCTCGACCAAGCTGTTTTCGAAATGTTTTTTGCAAACCACAGCAGTTGGTGCTGGTCTTCTGTCCGCTCTCCTGATCATTCTTGCCCATTCTGCTGCCGCTTCGTATCAGTGGTGGAGTGAACAAGGATACAGGCCCTTTGTTCGAGCGGTAACCGCTTCGACACAACGGCACAAAGCAGGTCCTCTCCTTGCACTGTCTCTTCGGCATTTTTTCATTGCCGCCGCATAGTTCTCGTAATGACAGGCACATGAACACAGCAGCGACACACTCACTCTTTGACAACAACAAGAACAAACACGTAACGCTGTAATAACACTGAAAACGCCAACATAGAAACCGACGCAACAGCTGCGAAACTGATATGCGAAGCAGACGACACGCGCAGTCTGCACCCACCTGTGTGGCAGCGACCTCTGGCATTCATTGCAGGCGGCGCCACGCTCCTCCATTGAAAAGAGCGGGTGCACGGCACACTAGCCAGTATATTCTAGGCACTATAGCGCCGTTATCCGGTATGAATGGGCACCTGTTTCCTGCATAGGAAGCCGTAGTGTCCGGACGTCACTTCCACAACAATGCTGAAGCGGAGCAGGCTGTGTGACAACTCCTTGCATCGCAGGGCATCGAGTTTTACCAGAATAGTTTCTTCAAACTGATTGCACGTTATGACAAATGTCTCAATGTCGGTGGCGACTATGTAGAAAGATAGTGCAAGGTGCATAGCTCATGATGCCATGGTGTATCTCTTTTTTTTTGGCAATAAAATTTCTGTCTGAAAATAAATGATGAAACTTACTTCCAGAATGTCCCTCGTACATTCCAGCGTAATCATAGCTGCTTGCGTACATTTCAGAATGTGCGCCAGTATTCGGTACATGCACAATCTAATTATACAACATTATTTCACTATAGAATCAATGACAACATTCTCAATGACTTCGATACATGAAAGCACGTCTTGCACCAAGCGATAACTTTGTAATGGTGGTTAGCTGGTTAGAAAGTCACTGGAAAAAGATCATGTATGCTTGTGAATATAAAGTCCTTTGTCTTTTTTTAATTTGTTTTTTTTTTTGCCCCATGGGCTTTTGGTCTTATCGTCAGAGAACTTCTGCAACTGCAGCAGTTTGCTCATTTTTCTTGTTTCTCCTTTTCTATTTGCATTACTGGTGGCACCTCCTCCTCAGAGCACTATGCAACAATACAATTTATAAAACGGGGTGTTTCAGCAGTAGCTGTCTCTTATTGTTGGTACTACTATGTGAAACAAAGTGATAATGCTTGCGGATTAATATCCATAGAAGTGGTGCACATCAGTGTGGCTAGTCATTAATAATAAGGTCGTTATTGGCCCTTTACAGCATAGTACCCATGAGTGTAAATGCCAGCATACAACTGATAATCACAAGAGCTAACAAAAATATGTGTTTGAATGAATTTTTTTTTCACACATCCTAGGACACAGCTTGTTAGACATGTTCTACAAAATTGGTTTTTATGTGTAAAGTGTGCCAAAGATATTTCAGAAAGGTAGACATCTCCGTGCCTTCTGGCAGCACCAGCATGTCACCACGTAGCAAATTCTTTTATTGTGTTTTGACAGTATGTAAGGATTATATCAGATGAACATATTAAATTGTTCAGTTGTTTCAAAGTACACTGCATGTGAAACAGTCGACCTCAGGCCTATTGCTGAAAAAAGGAGTTGTCAACTTCTTTAATTCTGCTCTGATGAGACCGAAGAAATTGATCAAATAAACCAGCAGGTTGAATTAAACAACACGCAGAAAAACTGCAAGACACACTCCTGATTCAATTCGTAGTATTTATTCGAGTTTAACACGCCTCCAAATAAAATGTGAACCAACTTTCTATGTGTCGAAAGTACAGTAGAACCTTGTTCATATTTTTTTGGAAAAAACCGCGAGAGAAACGTACTAACCGGGAAAACGTACGATCCGAAGTAGCTAACAAAATTTGACAGACTCAATCATTGTTTACATCTACTTAATGCAAAGCGTCGCGCGGATCCTTGCGGCACGAGGCGCCGAAGCACGTTGAGCTGGTGGTGTTCCGGCGGCCCGAGACGCGTTTTGTTGTTTTCCTGTTGCGTGGCATTTTAAGAAGGCGACGGGAAACCGAAGCGAACTCAAGCTGGTGGGTGACGCTGGATGCCGCCGAAGCGAAACGTGATGTCTACATCGCACCACCTGTAGCAGGGAACGGCAGCGCATTTTGACTATCGCTTTCTAAAAGCGTGCAGTACGTTACCAAGTGGTACTACGCACCAGCGCCGTAAAACAGATAGGTGAAGATGCTTATCGCAATAGGTTTGGCGGCGATAGCTGTGATTACGGCGTGCGACGACCCGGGCGGAGATGTGCTGGTACCGAAATGAGAAACTGAGTGCGCGCTGGCGTTTTCACGTGAGACGGGTGGCCGAGTATTGCAGTGAAGCTGCCACGGAGGGCAGCTATAGACTGTTGTTGACCGCGCGCTCCTCGTGCATTTTCTTGTTTACGTGGGCTCTAGCAGCCGGAAAAGTTATCATACGATTACAGATTTGCGACGTATTAAACTTTGGTGAAAAATCGTGTTTTCTGGGATTGTATGAAGCGATAAAAAATGAGCGTAATTCTAGTGGGTTGTTTTTTGTGTTCTCGGTTGCGAACGTTGGCGGTGGGGAAACGTGCGTAACAGAAACGTATCAACGAGGTTCTACTGTAGATAACTGTTGTACAAATTAGTTAAAGCTCCTAGCCAAGTAGTTGCTATAGCAATTATATAAAGACTCCAAACGAATGTTTGCTGTCGGCATCGCCGTGAGGCTCCTTAGATATGTCGGTATATATATAAGGTATCTTATATGAGGTATAAGGTATAGGTATTTAGGTATCTTCTCAGACTTAAATATTAAAAGGGTAAAATATATTAACAGATCTCAAAGCTGAAAATTATGTAATTCTGTTGGCGTGGATGTGGACTACCTCCGGGATCGGCCCAGGAATGGTAGGAAACATACCGAATGAGGAACAGTGGTGCTAAATTCGCTAAGAAATACGTCGGCTTTAATTAACAAACATAAATGAAATTGTATGAAGGCAGGATTCGAACCGACGACAGACATATCGTTCTTACTTAGTCCGCTTACGTTTACTTCAGTTCATACTGCCACTGCAGCTACAAGTTTTACACTCCATGTAATATTCTAACATGTTGCTATTGCATTCATTGGTTCACCCTTATGGCGAAACTGATACTCTTTAGAATCGTGGCAGGTTTCCTAAAGTCGGCTTTGCTGCACGATTTTAAGTCAGCTTTGCCGCAATAAAGCAATGTTATGCGGTAAAGCATACGAATGCCGCGAAGGCCATTTAAATTTAATACCCGATTGCACCGCGCAGGGAATTTTCTGCTCAATTCCGTTGGAAAACAAATGGCGCCCGTTAGGATAGGGTAAAATCCGTTATCAGACATTGTGAGCTACCGTTAATTAACATTTTCCTACGGCGGGCCAATATAGGCATCGTTGACGGGAGATGGCATGTGTTCAGCACATTCACCGTCCCCTAAGTTCCGCCATGACAGATCCTCCATTAAAGGGGTCGTTATTGGGGTCACTATGTTGGCCAGGCCTGTGTGTGCATGTGTGCAAACTGTTCAAGTTCAGATTATCTGGCAAACGCCAATTTTAGGATCAAAATAACAAACGTTTGGGCCTCTAGAAATGCATGACGCTTGCCAGGGCCTTCAGTCTGGATTGAATTAACAGAAGTCTACTGTATTGGTTTGGAGTTCACATTTGTGGAGACAAGAAACTCAAACACCAAGAAATTCAAAATTTTCTGTTTTAGTACTGCATTTTTTCAATGATGCAAATGATGCAAAAAATTTTATAGAACCAAACTTTCAGCACACAACCTTGTGTCTAAAGGTAAACTAATTACTGCATTGCATTGGCATAGCCAAAGGGGTTGAAGTTGGGGAAGGTTGGGTTAAGGGGAATGTAGGAGGGGTCCTGACCTTGCTGCTTGCAAACTTATTTGTGGCGCAAACAGAGCAGTGACAACAAAAAAACACTCAGCTGCAAAAGCAGCCCCACCCTCCCCTGAATCCACTGTTTAGGACCGCTATGTTAGGACCCACTTAGTGCCAAATGGGTGCAAAGAGTGCACCACTTTTGGGGAGAAAGGTGTTGCCCGGTGCCTGTAGCAGGCAGAACATTGTGGCCCCACCCAAGGCGCGCGCCTCTGCCCTATTACACACCGGGTTAACCGTAACCGTTGAGGCTGGATGAGCACTAAAAGTTACCCACATCGAGAAAGAGATGACGAGCGCATGCTTAGAATTTGGGGACAATGTTTCTCCCCACCAGGCCTTTGTGTCGCCAAAGAGCTTCTGATTTCCAGTACCCGACCGAATTGTAAACTATGGTGCGCAGAAGAAAAGTACTCCAAAAATATCTCAACTTGCTTGTCCATGAGACGCATAATAAACACCCCCACCCTTTTTCTTCTTTCTTTTTTTTTTGTACATATTGTTAAGAATGAAAACTGCGCAAAAATGGGACAGAAAAGAAAAATCTACAGATTGCTGATTTGCACATGGCAAAATATATCAAGGATGAGAGTACAGGGCCACGGAGGCTATGAAACAGCCACAACAAAAAGGTGGAAGGAAAGTTAAGTGAATGGCCGCGACATCCACGCATTGGCACCGCCTTGAAAAGGTGAACAGAAATATAGGAATCTTAGGGGTCGCTGTGCCGTTCAACAACCCAGGGAATGTTGAAGAGTGTGACAGTGACTGATTGAAAAAAGTTTTAAGGAGGGGAGTGGGTTGATGGGTACGAGGTAGGGGGGTGGATAAGAAGGTGGGTGGATGGCGTGCATAAGAGTCATCAAGAACGAAGGTGGCAAAAAATTATGAATATCTTGTCACTGCCTGATCCCTTGACACCAGACATCCATAGTCAGTCGCCTAGCCAAGGCTCGCATAACCCTTTGTAACACATAGCACTGCTTGCTGCTGACAGCCTGTCCTAACAAAATGTCTCTGTCGTCTTCGGCACAGCCGAATGCCAGGCGACATGACACTTCCAAATCTCTCGGAGCAGCTACCCCTTATTGTAGTGTGATCAAAGAATGTCGTAATTTTGACGAATTCTTCTAAGACAGCAAACAGCCCTTCTTTGGACAATCTGCCTCGTTGAATCCCAAGTGTGATCAAATAATGATATGCGTCACATGATCAGGACTACAATACCATGATCGCAATTTCCCTCCAAACATCTCTTTAAACAAGTCTGACAGCAGGTCACCAAAAGTGACTAAAACTTGCATCATCTGATAGTATCAAATTTCTAGCACCACATTTCGTTCCTTTATTTTGAATAAGGAAGAATATAACGTGCACAATGCCAGAAGCGCAATTGAGTAATAGGCGACTTGCAAAATAGTGCCCACCCTCTTTTGTACGTAGCCCAGGCTCACTGGAAGATCTGGTTGGAAAACAACGATTATCTCAGCTGTTACCTGGGCTGCAAGAAGTCTCTTTTTTCTCTTTGGCTTTCTTTCCAGTGCCTTTCTTTATCCTTACTTTTTCTGCAACATGAATAATTAAAGAAAATGCCAGTCCTTTTTCCATTCACGAAAAACAGATAGAAGGCAGATTTTTATAAACCGTTTGCAAAAATCTAAGTTTACTGTCTTGCCTAGCTGTTTGGCGTTTTATTTTATTTATTTCATACATACTGCCAATCCCAATGGGGATTTCAGCTTTCCTCCAAGCACTCTATTCCTCCCTTTAAGTGCGGTCTCTCAAGGGTCCTCCCTGTGAGAGACCGTGCAAACTCAAAGGCTTTAGAATTTCTGGAAAAATTTGTGGTTCTCGTGGTTCCCGACTCCACACATAGCTGCCGAGATGAAATGTGGTGTTGCAATTCAAGTGCATTTACACTCACCGAAACCTAGAAGATTGAGTAGTGGTGTTTGGAGTGGTGAAGGCAAAGCTATTAATGGTAAGAATACATTGCTCTGCTAGTCTCTGCACGAGAACACTGTGGTTGGAAAATACATCTCTAGTGAATACACACAACATATATGCAGAGGGTGGGCCACGACGGGTTGCGGTGTTCACTATAGGTTTGTAAATGCTGCTGCCTATATAAATGCTTGTAATAACAAACAATGCTAGAAATGGGGCTAGACAGGAAGAGACAAAACAGTGCGTTGTCTTGTTTTTGTTTGGTCCTGTTTTTAGTGCTGTTCATTTTTCCCAATCGTGTACCAACTAGGTCATCAACATTCGTTATATAAATGCATCAATTTGTAAATGAAATCTTTCTTTTTTTCAGTATCATGATTTTTAGAAATTTAATAATGCTGATAGCGTAATTTGATGTGAAATGACTGCGCGCCATAGCAATGAACAGGCTTTGTCAGAAGTCAAGAAGCAAAGTATTGTCTCGGCAGCATAAAAACATGCATCCTCGTTGTTATATATATAGAGAGGGAGAACGAGAGATATGCGGGGTGAAGAAGAAGGAGGACGAAGGGTAGTGGCTGGCGAAGAATCCTGAAATAACTTTCTGGCTACGCCACTGCTGCATTTCTTTACATGTAGCTAAGTAGGAAGGCACTGAGGCCAAAGTTTCTGCTTACCTACCAACTAGCCTGTGCACCAGCCGGATAACGTTATGAAACAACTAAACAGCTGCAGATGTTCTTCCAAATTGGCACCTAAGCCAACTGGAATTGTTCTTACCAGGAACCATCAGCAGGAAAACACCACTCCAGAACACTGGTGGAGGCCACCACCGAAAGCTTAACAAGACAACCTTATGGGAACAGCCGCCAGAGCCCTTCTCCAACAGCCTCCAACGGAACAGCAGGCACCAAAAATAAGAGAACAACGGTTCGAAGCCTGCCAACAGAGAACAGTGAAAGCCTGAAAAGTCTGAAGGTGAGCGTGGTCTAACTCAACGCTGGAAATAACCTGAAGATGAAACTGATGAAAGAAAAGCCAACTTGTTATTGAGAGATGAACTTGGAGCTTAGTTGCCGAGTCGTTAAAACAAAGACAATACTAGAATTGTTACATGCCTTTGAACAGTCTCGTTAACGAAAGGGCTTAGGCTGACAGTGCAGACTTGGAGAAACTAAACGCTGAGCTATGAACCCTCATATCTGGCGGAGGTTCACGGCAGATTGACGCTTTTGTGAAGCTTGGAGAAGCCTCGACCAGAATTTTGCGCACGCCGATAGTGCAAGGGTGACTTCTGTGGCAATACCAGCATCCCTAAATGACAGTATTCAGCAACAGCGCATTCATCGCTGCCATACGATCCAACACACATCATCCAGTTCAGCCCAACTGCGAGCACTCCAACTGCTGACCTGCAGATTTTGTTATTGACTTGCTTTGTTGAACTGCTTCAACACATTGACCCATGACGACAGCAGACTCGGGAAATACAAAAGATCTCTGTACTTTCTTAACCTTCCAAGCAGCACGACACCAGCTTCATTGCTGGCTTGGAAGTGATGGTGGAATGCTACGATGATACACGTGATGTGTTTATCAGTTGCTTCTGTGAAAAGCATTGCTCTGTGCAAGATAACTTGCATCCTTAGTAGATGCTGCCAGCCATTACTTTTAAAGAAAGTGTGCCGGTTCTTGCAAATCTACTGTGTTAGAAGCAATATCATATCAGAGGATTAAAATATTCATACGTTTGATTGGCCACCTATGCAGCTATGGTGGACCTTCTAATGAAGGGCTTACCAACAACTAGGATCATCAGTTTTCATCTTGTGAGGCTGTAGTTCTGCTTCCGAACATCAGCAAGCCCTACATATGGCAACCACATTCACGGACGATGAGCTACAAGATATTTCTTTGAGTGTCCGTGTGAGAAGTGGGCTGTGCAATGCGAAAGAAAAGTGCTCTCGATCGCAAGGATTGGAACTGTGCTCAAGCTCTCATTCTACCGGTGGCCGCATTTCTGCACTCGACCTCAAAGATAAGCCAGTCTGCAGCTCTTCAAAACGCAGTACTACCGTATGCACTTACGCAGTGCAGTGCACTTATGTTTCAGCCATCGTGTACGGCGGCGGCCAATGCACACTTGTTTGTGATGTGGTTGCAGACTTAGTATTGGAGAACTGACTGATGCTCTGTTGACATTCACATTACCACTTTCTGTGAGAGCAACTCTGCCAAAGCTGCTTTGGTGTGAGCTTCATACTCAAGGTCATTACCATGTACCTGCCATTCAAGATCAGTCTATGTTCAAGTAACCTATACAGCACGAGCTCACGAAAGTCGTCGAAGGCGCTGTCTGTCATATTGCCAACAGGCTGTTTTTACCTGGAATGACATCAGTGCCAGACATGAGCCTTTCATTTCATTTTATTTCCCTAAAGACGCCCACAAGAGGGCGAGCGTCGCATAACAAATAGAAATACAGAAACAAAGCAAACTTAGTGTCATGTGATGTCGGCTTGAAAGATGCTTAAACATGTTTTCAGTAAGAGATAACAGACAATGGTGACTATTGTGATGAAGGTCGTTTCAGTTTTTAGCAGGAGGAGAAAAAGGAAGCTTAAAGAGTAACATTTCGTGTGTGGGACTGGAAAACTTGCAGTGAGCGACCAGTGCGGCGAGATATGTATGTGGGCACCATGATTTAAAGTGTGTTATTGAGTGAGGGATAGAGAAACTTGTGAAAAGGAGACAGTGTGGTTCAGCGACGGAAAAAATGTGGCTGTAAGCCAGATTCTGTTTACAAGGCTAAACAGTCGTGTGAAATGAATATCAGGAATGAATCAAATTTGTGTCGCTATTTTGAACACTTTCAAGTTCATTGATGAGGCACATTTGAGGTTGGTTCAATATGGCTGATGCATACTCTAGTGTGGGTCGAATAATTATGTTTTATGCAAGCAATGTGACATGTTTAAGAGCATGACAACAGTGACGCTTCAGGAAACCCAGTAATCAGTCTGCTGATGTAACTCGAGTAATAGTAGCTGCATTTCATGTCAGGTCGTTAGTAATTGTGATGCCTATATATTCTAACAATGTGACTTTCTAGTAGATGGTTAGCAACACTATAGCTAAAAATAAAGGGTTGTTTACAAATGGTAAAGGAAACTACCTTACATTTAGATGGATTAAGGGTCACTAACCACTGGTCGCATCAACCTCAAGGTCATGCTGGAAGGCAGCTTGGTCAGGAATGTCAGGGATTGAATAGTAACTTACCCAATCATCTGCGAACATGTGAATTTGGCAATATTACTGTAAATCCAAGTGGTTAATATATGTTGAAGAGAGGAGAGGACCAATAATAGAACCTTGGGGGACACTGGATATTACAGGGAGAGGATTGTAAGAGCAGTTGTTAAAAATTGTTGATTGGGAGCAATTTCACAGCTGGTCAATTCGAGCTTGATGGGACCAGCAAAAATGATTGAACTATCAGGCTGGTTAAATTAAGGAAGAGGCAAAAAATAAAAATAAGACACACTGCAGCTTTATTTCGAATAAGTCACTGACCGATAATTCGGACATGCTTGATTATTCTGACAGCTGTGCGGCACCACTATTAGCCCCGTAAACATGCGCGGCGCCCCTCCCACTTCACACTTCTTTTTCTCACCTGCTGTCCCTTTCCTTACTACTCCACCCTCTTTCCCATCACGCCACCTCATCCTTTCTTTTTTTTTCTTCTTGTTTTTTTATGCACGCACACGCTACTTCATACACTGTGTGTTTGCATTCATTACCAGCGATCATGCCAGCTTGTGCCAGGACAAAGAAATGAAGTCCTATTACAACACATCATTGAGCTCTTTTTATTCATGTGCTAATGATGCACGCTCGGAAAATGCACATAAGTAAAGGACGTGTTCATGATTGAACAAATTAGAACAAATGAAAGAAGGACACAAGCTTTAAGTTCACCATGCTTGTGTTGGGGGACGCGGAATCTTCCAGGGCCTGTCTTCGAAGCGCCATTGTTGCACCAGCGCACGGTGCACAGTCGGTGAGTGGTGAGACGTCTTTTGTAGAGCAGTAAGCAATGGTCATCACCATCCTGTGCTAATTAAGGCTTCTTTCCTTGTCTCTTTGGTTGTGTCGCTTGCCACACAATTTGGTGCGCACAAAACCAAGGGGACTGCTGTGTGCACAATACACAGCGAGCGAGGACCGCAAGTCTGCCTGTGCCAGTCAATGCCTGCATTCATTCATTCATTCATTCATTCATTCATTCATTCATTCATTCATTCATTCATTCATTCATTCATTATTTCCCATTGTCTACTAGGATGGTGGAGGCCAAGGTGAAAGCTGTATGCAGGCAGCTTGAGGTGCCCTTGACCCTCACACAAGCAACAATGAAAGGCATACGAACATGGTTACATAGTTTCAGAATGCTTTCAGATCAACGGGTCTGAAACAGGCAACGGATCAATATGGATTACAATACACTGAAAACAGAACTGTATATAGTGCAAACTTAAGGATGATACTATAGCTTCAAGATCAGACAATTCAGAAATAGGTCAACTGATGTGGTCAGATTAGCACAGCGTTAAAATGTGTTTGTGAATGGTGGTACAACTGACTAGAGGTCACGGTTCATGAGCAATCTGAATCCTGACGAAGTTAGGCTGCAAATTTCTATGCCTCTATTGTGGAAACTATTAAGAAGTTTTAGTAGGCGACACTAAAGCATTTCATCACCATAATTAGTTTGGGACTGGGGAACTTTCCACATTTCTGTGTAATCGCGCAGGTTGACGCTGTTCTAAATTTCTATACAGTATTCAACGAATGTCTTGCAGTATCTGCGATGACTAAGATAAAGTTGCTTTAATAGCATTTGGGCATATATTGGTAGAAATTTAGGAAGATTATACTTTTCAACAACAGGTTTCACGTGCTTTATATATGGTAAGTTTTCAATAGTACGCAATATTTTTTTTTTCAGTAGTAACAATTTGTTCATGATCGATTCAGTTGTCGAACCCCATACCAAATGGCAATGCTGTATATGGGAGGTGAACAATGCAATTTTTTTTTTTTATTGTGCAGCTTCTCGACTGTCTCGACTGGACGGTAATTTTTAATGTCGAATTTATCACCCTTCTTATGCAGGACTACAACTCTTGCAATCTTTATCCGAGAAGGAAATGCTGCTGTGTAAATACACAGATTATAAATATATGCTAAAATAGGAGCTATGTCATGAATCACATGTTTAATTGGTCATATTTGTTAGCCATCAGCCTCTCAGCTGGACATATTATGAAGGTCTTGGAGTATTGAACAAACATCTGCAGTGTTGCGTGGCTGTAAGAAAATTGTGTTTCGATTGAAAGGCAAAGGATGTTCCAGTGGCTCTGATGCCTGCCCAAGATCTCTGCATGAAAGAAATGATTAAACGCATTTGCCATATCCTGTCCAATTGTTACACGTCCATCTATGGAAATTTTTTCTATTTGCTCAATGGCTTCTTTTCGCCCAACGATAGCATCTATCTTCCATAGGTTCTCACTGTTTCCTACACAGGAAAGAACTTATTGCAAAATATATGCATTCTTTGTTCTCTTTAATTGTTTAGGTAGTTTATTACAGAAAACCTTATATTCTTTCAAGTGTATAGGTTCTCATGTCTTGATGAACCTGTCAAAGAGCCTTTCAAACTATTTAATTTTTATTAATAATTGTTTAGTTATTCACAGCTTCCTAATGTTCTTATGGCACATCGTTTCCGTAGAGACAACTTGATTTCTCTATATTGCAACAAATTTCTTGAAGATGTTATAAGCTACCTCAGCATCAGTGCCAAGAAAAGTTTCGTTACAGCACACCTGTTCAATTTCTGACTGGAACATTTCTAAAACATTGAGTAAATAATCGGGAAGTGATAGCCGTTTTTTTTTTTTTTTTTTACCTACGCTTAAACATACAGATGGGCATATGATCACCTATTGAACAACTCAAAACACAACTTGCAGTGCATGAAAGGTCATAATTAATCAGAAAAAGGTCATGAATACTGTCAGATGTTGGAGCAATTCTAGTCACTGATCCTATAGTATTAGCACATCCATTGGAATTCAATACTCCTGCCAAACTCATTTTCTTGGCCGTTTCCAGACTCACATCGTTGTTGAAGTCTCCACCAGTGATGACACTTTGCCTCCTGTCACACACTACAGTGAGAAAAATACCCCAAAAACTTCAAAACAGCCATCAGGCAGACGATAGCACGCAGCAAGAATTCCATGGGTACAAACACACAACATTTTATAATCACTAGCAGTACTGGAAAACTCAGGTAACGGGCAAACAGGTACAGGCAATAATACAGGTAATGCAGGTAAATTATACTTCTGCAGCACTCGTCCTGTTTGCTTCTAGTCTCTGTCAGTGTCACATCGCAGCCGGCACCATCAGGTGGGCGCTTGCGGTGACATGCGAAAGCAAGAGCGCTGCAAGGAAGGGTGAAGGGAGTGGAGTTGCGAGGATGGGTGGGAGGGCAGCAGAGTTGCTTCCTCACCCAGCTGGTGGGTGGCGCTAATTACTCTCTGCCACAAAAGCGGTGCAGTAGCCGAGGATGGCTTGGCACTGCTTAGTATGGCAGTGCCAGTAACAACGATGGGTCTTGTGCTGGTCACTCAAATTTGAAATCATCCCCAGAAGTGACAAACTGAGAATATGGCACAGCTTTTTAGGCCATGTTTGGAATGAAATCACTTATTGTCGGGCAAATCCTTATTTCAGACTTCGGATTATACTGACTTTTTGGCGGTCCCCGTGGCATTCGAATTAACAGTCAGCAACTGTAGTGTAGCATAGTTGCTCGACTCTAGCATGCCATGAATCTACCACGCACACATTCTTTTGTGGGTTTGACATAGAAAACTAACATAGAAATGACAGAGCTCCTAAGCAAAGCTCAAATCTAGTGCACCCGACTTGTTAACAAGAAAAATGTAATTGGAGTAAGACGAAAGCAGCGAAAGTTACATTTACCAAATTGAAATATATTTACACTTAATGTCCATCATCGTCGCTCCCTGACAGCACTTTATCACTGTCTATGGACTTCAACATGTCCTCCATATAGTCGATTGCATGCTTGGTATTCTGCATTTATGAAACCACTCCACAACAGTCACAAACGAGATGGTAGCCTATGCCTAGACTAACCATTTTGGCAGTTTGTCCTGCAATGTGTATAATAGTCGGGAACACAATAAACATGTGATGGGAGTTCATTCCTACCAGCTTTGCTTGTAAAATAACTGATCTCTTTGAATGAGCTGTTGTAATCAAAGACAAAGCGTGTCATTGTCACCATCAACGCAAGAAGTTGTTCTATTCGCACCATAGGACGATGCCGTCGATGATGCTGGCTCTGACTGTAGTTTGTAAGGCTGTGAATTTGGTTTGACTTTCATATTTGCACAGGACAAGCAAATTTCAGATCACTTTTATTGGAAGAAAAGGCACACTCTAGAATTGGATAAGTACAGTAATCATTCATTGTGAGCTACCATTGTCGCTTGAAAACATTACGAGGCAATCTGTAAATAGGCGTTTTTGTTGGGAGATACTAATATCTCTTCAATGCATTCACGGTCCGCTAGAGCTGCCACGACAGACACTGAGCCATCGGGGTCACTTTTTGAATGACGGGTGCGTTTGAGCCGACCAGTCAAGTTCAAATTATCCGACAAGAGCCAATTTTAGGATCAAAATAACGAAAGTATTGTACCAGTGAAATGTGTTGGCACCTGCCGGCACCTTTGTCAAGATCGAATGAAATGAAAAAAATCAATTCAACAGGAGTCGAAATGATGCAGATCTACTGTAGTTGCACACCCTTACAAACGACAATGAGAAAGCTTGTGGTATGTGTGCTGCTTGTGATGCTGCAGGTGCTGCCTGATGAGAAGATTGCGCTGCTGCTCCATTCCGTGGTGCAGTCCGGCAGGGAGTACGCCAAGAAACACCGCAGCCCTTGCCCGCTCATGTATGCCTACTACGACGTGGAGTATTTGGGTGAGTGCTGCAGCCTTTGTGCAAGTCGCATGCGGCAAAGCTGAACCGTTCTAACATGCTTAGATTGAGAGCACAGCAAGAAAGAAATAGCTGGAAAATGTGTCCCACAAGCCTTCAGCGCAGCATGTCTTTCAAGAAAATTGGAACCACGAGCTGTGGCTTAGGCTCAGAAATAATTTGACCGCTTCTTTAATATCAAATAAATATTGACAACGAGTATTTGACATAATCCTTCTTTGAATATCACAAAGCAATGCTCAGTTTGTTCTGGTATTTTGACCCATGTTTCAAAAGTAAACCTTGAGGAGGTGATATTCCAGCATTTGTGTCGCGTTTCCCATACAGCTTCGTTTGCTTCCACACTGAATTCTCAATGGAAAGGAATGTTTACAAATTGTAATGTAAGAGAACAGTTTGGTAGGCCAACTTTGTGCTACAGTCAAAGGCCAACTGCAACTAAATTTCGATTTTGCTAGACGAGATATAAATGAGTAGTATGCTACGACTGGAGCAATTTTGGCAAAGCCGCAGGGCTTGTAATTGTACAGCTCTCTTATTAGCAGCCAGTAATCAACACCTAAGTCCACAATGCGTACACAAAGTGGTTAGCAGCTAACAGGCATTAATGTACAAAAGGTGCAATAAATGTTGTTGTGATTGTTTGCATTACTTTGTTGTCATTCCTTTGTTTACTTTGTCACAAGTGTGAGACCCCCACAAATTTTAACATGTTATTAAGTGAAAAAAAGTAACAGAGGCACTTAAGTCTCCTTACGTGCATTGAATGCAAAAGCAGTGGCTCTTCCGTGTGATACTTTCCGCTTGTTCGTGTGCTTAAATTGGGCAAAGTCAATTTCGAAGGTGGGCCACCCAAGTTTTGGGGGTGGGCTAAGTCAATTTTGTGAGTGTGCCAGGTTGGTTTTGAATGTGGGTCAACTCAATTTTATCATTGAGCAAAGTAAATTTTTAGGTGGGCCATACAAATTTCGGGGATGGTTCAAGTCAATTTTTGTAATATGGCCAGGTCGGTTTTGAACGTGGGTCAACTCAGATTGGGCAAAGTCAATTTTCTGAGTGCGGGCCACGGCGTCGGTCCGACACCATAGCTGTTCACCATGGGATTTCGCAGTACAAGCAGCAGCAGATCCAGCACGGGGAATGTGACGTCGTCACTTGGTCACATGGGTTTTCTGGCCGCCAGATGTTAACGCTGAATGCTCAGCGGATTTTCCACTTCATTGTTCTTAAGACTTTTGCCTTAAACAAAATGATGTTTGCATAGTAATCCAGTGACTCGGTTTAGTTTACTACTTATATGCTCTGTGTTTAGTGTCCCATGACATTTTTTCACGGGGCACAACACCAAGGTTCATTAAGAGCATAGCTCTTTGGCGCCCGTTCCTGCATTTCGCGGCGCCGTTGTCCCTTGCCATAACCAGCTCCATAGCCGGGGCCAGTGCACTGCTCTAGCTGCGCACGCTCCTGGCGCCATCTCTCGCACACGGCGCGAGCTTTGCTCTCTTCGCTCCTCCTCCAATGCCACCCCTGTGCGGCGGCAATCAGAGTGCCGGCTCGGTGGTGGCTGATCTCGATGATGTAGTGCTGCCGAAGCCGAAACGCACAGCCACCACCGTTCGCCACTGCGTGCATCCCTCCCCCCGTCTTCCATGGCGGTGATCACCTGAGAGCATGCGGTGTTGTCCGGTTGCCGAAGCGCCGGCTCGGTATCTGCAGATCACGGTGCACGCTTCCCAAGCCGAAATGCGGAGCCACCTTCAGGTGACTCGTTAGCAGCATCAACAATGTCAGTCGGTCACTGCCACCTCTTCACCGTGCAATGTTCCTATGCGCCTAAGCGCTGCCTCCCGCAACCTCCCGATAAGCGAGGCAGTTGCGCGAAGCTGCGCTCCATTTGCGGCGACTGGTGCAAAATGTTCCGCACGAGACGGATCGTCAGAGGCTCACAGCCAGTTTATATTAGAATATAATCCATCTGCCTATAGATATAGTTTATTATCAGCCAGTTATATCTGAGCCATGAGCGAGGCAACCGGTGGAAGTCCTTCATCTGCCGCTGCTGCTAAATGAGCTGCCCGAGCAGAGGCCCAGCACCATCACCGCCAGAATCCAGAGGTGCGCTACGCCAAACCAGGCATTGGTGCAGCAAGTCGAGCACATATCCATTTATTTCTCCAACTCCAAAGCTTCCTTCGTGACAATGAAGAACTGGAAGTGGAGTGCTTCTTGAAGACTGAATATGTGTGAAGAATAAAAACTCAAGATAAACCACTTACTACAATGTTCGCATGCCACATTTTTGTTCATAATTTGGCATTTGGTTTTGGCCGATAGAAAAAAAGCGCAAGATTCACAAAAAGAAAAAAGAATGCAAGCCCCTTTGTCATGCCTACTTTCGCGCCGCGCACGACCGCCGCATGGCGCACATTAGTTCCACTGCATTGGAGATAGTGTCATTCAGAATCAGAATTCATTATTAGAAGTTGGGTCACATTACAAGTATTTAGTATACAAAAGAAAGTCCCATAGTCAAAGACTATGCTTATACATTGGAGGCTACAGGATTCTTAGGAAAAAGACACTCACTCTAACAGAGTTTGATTGTATCACAAAATCAGTAAGATACGAACTTTACTTCGCTGTATTGAAATTTCAGTTCGTGGAAATTCTGCTTTATATGCTGAGGAATGCAATATGCAATGTGATATGGATATATGCATATATGCAATGTGATGTGAAATGGCACAGTGGACAACTTAGCGCAACAAGCCTTGAACGGCAAACCTTTATCTTTTTCCACTGAGACGTTGGTCTCGCAACATGTCGATGGTGCTGCCATGCCTCCACATTTATTTAACGAAAGACTCTGGAACATGGACCAAAATAAATTGGTTCCTAAAGGTGCACAAGTATCCTTACCTAAAAAGTGTGGACACAGATTGGAGGAAGAGGTCAAGAAAGTTTGCAACTAACTACAGAGTAATTGAAGGTGTGAATAGACGACCAGGAGTAATCAGAAAGAAAGTGAAAGAAACAGAGACAGAGAATTGGATGCAAAGAATGCAAACAAAAAGACCATGGACATTAACAAGAACGGCATAAAAGAAATTGAAAGGGCAAGTCTGTACAATAACACGAAGGGAAGTGCCTTGCCATTTGAGGCTCAGGCTGATTGCCTAAGGACAAAATATACTGAAGTAAATATTCGCAATTAGACTGGGCATGTGTATGCTGCAGCAAATACCCGGACACCACTCGGCACATCCTAATGAAATGCGAAGAA
The DNA here is from genome assembly GCF_023375885.2 of Dermacentor andersoni. NCBI lineage: Eukaryota > Metazoa > Arthropoda > Arachnida > Ixodida > Ixodidae > Dermacentor > Dermacentor andersoni. Next base: position 153,142,964 of record NC_092819.1, on the reverse strand, counting down.
ATTCAACCAGTGATACAAGTACGTAGCGTACAACTTCCGGAAGTGCTTGGGTTTAAAGTGGATGGAAGTGTCAACCAGTCAGCAGTTGAGATAAGCAAGAGATGTTCTGAGTATTGGTGGAAAGAAAACGAGGGAAGAGACTGATGCAACCAGATCCATTACAGGCATAGGCAGCACTACAAGGTAGGTAGAAAAGATTAACGAAACATGTACAAGAATGTGAGAAGGAAAAGCATTGATGAGTAACTCAAGCAGGTGGGCGATGATTTGTCCACACCCCATTTCAGAGGGGATGCCAATTAATCATCATCATCATCAAGCCGCCCTCACAGGGCATATGGGCTTCTGTGGCAGCTTTGCTACCATGCATACATGTGCCTTGTAGTAGGCACTAAAATCGAAAGTAGTGGCATCTATGTGAACATCCAAAATGACATTTTAGCTGCCCGTCACGGTGACACTCAGTAGGCGCATCGTTGTTGGCACTCCCTGCTCCGCCATAGCCTTTGCGACGCAAGGCACTGAAGAAGGAGCTGGAGTACTGCGAAGGGGATCAAAGACGACATTTGATTGCCAATAACTCTGCTTCTGCTGATGTATTGAGCTACTTATTGCTGCAAAGTATTTCTGAAATTGCTTATCCTAAAGTCATATGTTTCTCTCGACTTCAATAAATAGTGCTTCAGGGTGCCTTTAAATGCGCTTGTAATCACCTCCCGCCTTATCTTGGGGCTTTTACATGACACTCATTCGAGAGCAATGCAGGCCTCAGCATGCCACATCGTGGTACACAAGGCAGTTATGAACCAGTAATGAGCTCGTAGCTGCTAATGCATACTCAGCCGTTTGTTGTATATGTTGTACAGCTGCTGAAAGTTGTGCGAATCTAGTCAGGTTTTCTTTTCTTTGTGCTTCCACAGTTTACGAACATAGGCAATGCTTGCTCACTTGTCTCTACAGGTGCAGCACATGGCCTGTCATCGATACTGATGACGCTGCTGCACTTTCCATGGTTTGTTGCGGGTGACCAGACGGTGGAGCGCGACATCCGAGCCTCGGTCGACTTCCTGCTGCACGTGCAGACACCACGTGGCAACTTTCCGTGCGACTTAGAGGACGTCACTAAGCCGCGTCGTTCCCAGGACGAACTCATACACTGGTGCCACGGTGCCCCAGGTGAGCTGTTGCGATTTTTGAGAGAGAAAACTAAATTTCAAAAGTTGAATTAAAGTGTGTAAACGAAATGTTGACATTTTTGCGAACCAGAACGGAGTCGGATCGGCTGCCATTTAGGAAAGGGAACGTGAAGACAAGATAGAGAGCAAGGAATGATGCCATCCGCATGCACCCACACATAAATGGCTTCAGGCACTCAACCGGTGTGTTCCAAATCTCTATGTACACAGCTGCCTTGCCATCTTTGCTGGACAGCCACTATTTAATGTCCTGTTCCAGTCCCAACATACTGAGTATTTCACATAACTTGACCCAAGCTTTTAGTTACATCTTCGGCAAAGGAGATGGACAGCATACATTCGGTAGTCGACTTGAGTTGCTTGAACTATTTTTCAAGTGCACTTATGTGAGTAGCTAAGTTCAGCTATGGGAACTTTTAAATATTTTGTTAACTTATAACTTTGATTGGAAAAGTTCTAGAACAAGTTCAGAAACACCGAATGAAGTTGCTTCTATGACTTTGTCTTTTGTGTGTTTCATTTTTCCGGACTTTGAAGATAGCCCACAAAATATGATGCTACTCACATTGATAGAATAACTCCAAAAGCAACATGCACGCTTGGATATCTTAGGGAGAACTTTCACACGACACCTCCCTTCATCCGAAAGCTTGCTTCTGAAATGTTCATGTTCCCCAAACTTGAATTCGCTTAATCCATCTCGTTAAATTTCCACGATTATCTAATCAACTTCATATGAGCCATCCAGAATTATGCTGCCTACTTCACTCCTAAAGACTACAGCCATCATTCTTGCATTACTTCGATTAAGACACCGCTGTTCGCTGTCAGTTCCCGAGCTAGCATCACGACCAACAATAGTGCTCCTTTGCTTGCTACACAAGATATCTTCTGGCCAGTGCCAGAGCACCCTACCTCTTTTACAACCACTTTCTACTTCATGCAAATTATGCAGTCAACATAATTATCAGCCTATTTTTAGACGCATGGCTGTCCTAATGCGTCAGCTCTGCCACGAGCACTTGAAATGTGGAATGGTCTCCCTAGACTATGCCACATTCGTGGCTCTGATAAGTTTCAAACTGAACCACAGGAAAGCTAATGTGATGTTGAACTCTGATATTTCGAAATATTAAAATCAAAATATTTTCCCACCACAATGTCAACTCGGTATTTTACATCTCTTATCTCGTACATTTTTTTGCCAGATTTCACATCTCGAAATTTCAGTTATAAAAATATATAAAAGAAAAGTATCTACTGAAACGATTCCTTACTTTGGTTGCATGTGCGATATAGCCAAAAGAAATCCATAAAACTGAATTCTGCAGCCACAGTAATTTTCGATTAATGGCATCAATGAACCTTGGTATAGTATGTCCTGACATCACTTCCTGGGAAGCCTCCTTGAACCGACACTTGGGGGCAACTACAGTAGAACCTTGTTCATGCGTTTTAAGAAAATACACAAAAATACACACTAACCAGCAAAACGTAGGATTTGAAATCTCTAAAAAATGCGGCAGACTCAACTATGGTTGACATCTAAGTTCTTACAAAATATTCTTAGCCTTGAAGTTACCCCCAGAGTTATATGCGACGCTTATGGATTCGGATTCAGTTACTGTTTCAATATGGCGGCAGTACCACCGTATTTCCAGCAATTCAGTTTTTAGACAACAATGCAGATTGCAGTAACTCATAAACTTTGGCAGTTCAGGCAGCATTTGCCCTCGCACCAATGCAAAACAAATGCCATTGATCGTCGTCGTCATCAGCGAACCATCCAGGAGACAAAGTGCGTCCTGGACACCTGGTGGAGAGCAGTTGTGGAACAGCGCTGTACAATCATACAGCGTTCTGCCTTTGGTTTTCTTTTCTCTGTGTTTCGTTTGGTGCGCTTTCATATAGCAATGGAACCAGTGGAGTAAAGCAAGCCAAGCGAGGACTGGCGAGTTGCAGATTCGCACGTACGCAAACATGTTTTGGGTGTACAACATTTCTTTTAATGCAATAAATAGAGCCAGGGTCGCTGGCTAGTGTATTTTTTTTTCTTTTGCATGTTTTTGTCACTCAGAATTATTAGCTGACATCCCCAGACCACACAACAGTCGACTTATTTCCCATCCCAAACCACGTAACAGTTGACTTATTTTTTTATCAGGAACATTGCAGACTGCTCACGCTGCAGAATGGTCGTCAGAACGATAAGCCTAAAAGCCCGTGTCACCTGGAGGCAAGACCACGGTCAGCTGTGTGCCTGTTGGAGTGCTTGTTACGCATTTCTATCCAAGATAAGGTAGAAATGGACACACCATGGAAGCAAACTAGCCTTTATGGATACGTGCTGTGCCACTTCCAGTGCACTTGTACTGTGAATTGCACGTGAACATGTTCGGCTGCGTGTCCGTTGCAATACGCAGTTCAAACGGCCGATCTTCAAACGGGAGAAACAAGTCAGGCTGACTGTTGTGTTGAGTTTTGAAAGCATCTTCCCGCTGGAAATAGTCGTGCTCGCTTCTCAGTCGCCCTAAAGAAGTCTGTGCATCTCTTGCGAGCTGCTTTGCGCTCTGGGGCATCGCAGCCGGTAGGTTCCTTCGTTATCGGCCCTTCCCCTCCAACCCCTATGTCGGTGACTGCCAACATTATGCACACACTGTTATTTTCGAATGTATGGCTTTCAGCTTGCTGTTCTGAACATCCTGGTCTATTCCCACTCGTGTGTAACCATACAAGCTTGAATGACGTGTTCAGCGCAGACCAGCGAATCACACAGTGACTAGTCTTGCATGCCACTGCCACACTAGGGTCAGGGGGCGGGGGGGGAGGTCGTTTCGGGTATTTTTGCGAAGTGCGGATATGGTGTGCGGTGGTGTTGTTAAATTCAAACTTTAATGTAAAGAGCCGCACGAGTGGAGGTTCGGGTCGAATTCCTTTTCCGCCATTTGGAGAAAGCCTTCGTCTGCAAGAAGACACACCCAGCAACGCAGCATCCCCACTTTAGCATCCCATGCCCGGAGCCGCTCAGGCTAAAGCTCAGATGTCATCCACGCTTTCTTGTTTAATGCACATCGGACCAGAAGGCTTTTTAGTGGCGATCTGATCCTGCCAAGTTTGTACAAGCCATCCATGTGCGCAGTGATCATCCTGCTCATATTAAGGCGAAAACCTTAATTGTCTTGTTTTGCGATGGCCTTGAAAGAAATGCACCATCCAGTCGAGTGGTAGAAAAGAACCTTTGTGACCTCCGAGCGAATGGCGGGTGGAGAAGGAAACGAGCGGTGCACGCAGACAGAAAAAACAGCTGCTGCATCACTGACATCACACGGTGGCAGCGGTTGTGGTGGCAGTCGACTGCGAAATGAGAGAGACGGTGATAGACAGCACTCACCTGGGGCCTAGCGCACTGCGTAGTCGGCCTCGGAAGTACGCCACGGCCAAGGATGCTCACCAAATGAGAAACGAAGCGACACACGAAGCGGCGGGAACAAGGCGTTTGACCACGAGTGCTGCTTTCCCCTGCTGAGAGGATGCAGCGTAATTTTGTTTGGCTTGCGTTACACGTTTGTAACACTTACTGGCGACAAGCTTGCTGCACATTTAGGTAGTGCATTAAGTGCTGACATCTGTCGTTGAGGAGGTCATCCTAAGGCGCCACACGTGTACTTCGCACTGCAGCTCGTTATGTCTTCCAAGAAGTCTGACCCCTCCGATTATATAACTAGATGTATTACCAAGTGCACAGCAGGCTTTCACCTTCATGTGGTTTAGGAGCGTAAAATGCTGCCGAACTTTTTTCCACCATGGGAATTACTGTTTGACAGCATCTGCCAGAACAGTGCCGTTTCAAATTTGTTGGCATTAAGTATTTCAGCTGACGTGAGATCTTGCTTCTGTTAGGGGAAACGCACTTGCAGGGGCACGGCATGGCATTCCATATATTGAATGTGGGGATGAACAAGAGTATGATGTATACATAGTACATCACTGTACTTCTGCATGGGATTTTCATAGGGATTTTACAATTGTTCTATATGGACAATAATTCGGTACATCCGAGTTCAATATACAGTTGAATCCCGCTACAACGAAATTGGCGGGGCACGAAAAAATGTCGTTGCCGAATTTCATTGTGGTGATATAATCAAATACATAGGCGACACGCGACTTGCTGACGCAGAAAGAAAGCTTGAATTCCAGAAATTGGACAGCTTAGCTTATTTGCACTTCTGGCCAAGCGATGGCACAACGCGACTCTCGCATGCCGCCAGCAGAGCCACTGCCTCGTCGTCGTCCTGGGACCCGATGCAATAATGCCCGATTGTACCAAATGCATCCATGGCCTTCAATGTAGTCGGCGGTCCGGACTCACGTTGTGCGGCTGTTTCATCTTCATCTGACGAAACACAGTCTTCCTGGATGCTCTTCAGGATTTCTTGGTCTGTCAATTCTTCACGCACCACCACGCACGAGTCGGCTTGCATGTACTCGTGTTGGGATGTACATCGGGGGGCATATCTTCACTTTCTTGCAGGACTGCCCACGGGTCTGGAACTTCATCAGACGGCGACCCGTCTCCATTGCTACCTTCGTTCTCAGAGTCCAAAGTCTCGGCAGCCTGCACAGTGAACCTAGCATGGTAGAAGCAATTGCAGATTATGGTGCTTCTCATTGTGCACCACAAAGTGGCAGTCATTTATAGCACCACAAAGAGGTCCACTTTTGTCTTACGGCCCAACTGTGTGTTCAGAAGCAGCCTTTGAATAAGGTGCCCACGGTAGAGGCCTGCTTGACGCTGTCGATGACCCCTTGGTCGAGGGGTTTAATGATAGAGGTCCAGTTGGGTGGGAAAACCCTTAACTACACATTTCCATCTCGGCGTCCTCTGTGTGGGCGGAACGATTGTCTAAAAGTATGCAAACCTTTCGACCTTGCCTGCCCCTGTTCCAGTCGAAAGCTTCGACCCACTCTCCAAAATATCCCAGGTAATCCACGCCCGAGTGTTAGCCACATACTTCATGGGAAGGCTCTGATTTCCTTTAAAGCAGCGTGGTTTGGCACTTCTTTCAATGACCAAAAGCAGCCGCTTGTCTGAACTGTCCATATTAGCGCACAGGAGCATGGTTATTCTCTTCTTACTCTGCTTGCCTCTGTGGCAGCGGGGAGTTCTTTAAAGGGATTGACAACCAATTTTCATGCTACCCACTTTTTTTATTGCAATGGAAAGCTTACCGGCCAGACCATCTAATTATGAAGCAGTAACGCGAAAAACGTTGTGAAACATTTTCATCAGAACTTTTCTATCTGCAGTGAGGACCAAGTCGTTCAATGGAAGCGTGCAGAAAACTGTGATAGGTGAGCGCGACAGCGATTATAGGCCGACACTAGTGGGAGGCAGATGACAAACACGGCCCTAGGTGTGAGAAAGTATTATTTTGTTTGTCAAGTCGATGTTCCTGTGATTCATGTTTTCCAAAGTGTTAAAAGTATTTCTGCAATAATAGCTATGTGTTTTTGCAGTTTGCTGTCCAACTGCTTTGGTATTTGGCTTGGCAAAACGAAACCGAGCGAATCTAAAACAAAACAATGCTTGTGATAGGCGGTTCGTGTTGCTGTAGCCAAGCGTGCGCTTCTGATTTCCGTTGCCGTCTGTCGAAGACCTGAACGAGCTGGAACAAAGTATTTTAGCTCGCATGCGTGCTCAGGATTTAGATCCTTACGAAGTAGCACCCGAACGTCATGCTGCGATGGACGAAAGCGGCAGCAGAAGTGACGTATCCGACTTGCACGATGGGCCACAGTCCCCGCCACAAGCAGCGCACCTGTAGAATGCCGATTAGTAAATGCTCACTCACAGTAGGCCGACCCGACACAGATTTCAGTCTGCCAACTGTCGGCGACAGCGTTTTTTCCTTCGTGTCGGTGCGTCTGTCACACTGTACTGATGCAGACAATCTGCCGGCGGTCGGCGGAGAGCTCAATGTCGGTACAGTGTGACAGAGGCACCGACACAAAGGTAAAAATTGCACCCATTTACAGCAAAACTCGTCGATGGCATCTCGTATCACAGGGAGATCATAAAACTGAGTCCTTGCAAACTCGTGCTATACTCGCACGCGTACAACAGCTCGTGCGCCGCCATGCAAGTGGGATGACGTGAATACTGCTCATTAGCGTGGACTTTCTTTACTTCATAATATGCATAGAATAAAGCGCAGGTGTCTAATAATATACTAACTGAAATTTTAAGCAATAATTATACTGTCCTTAATGACAGTCGACTTACATACAGTAATCCCTTGACTTCATTTTGGAGTATCAAGATTTCACTGCCATGCCTCACCACTTACTGGTCTTTCTGACTTCCTTTGCCAACTTAAAATGATATTTCCTGCATAAATCTGGAACAGTGTGCTGGATTCTATCACTATAAATAATAGTCATTCCATTTCCATCAACGTCTCACCACCAGGGTGTCTACCAACCGGGGAAACCGGGAATTCTCAGGGATTTCGAGTAGTCTGGAAAAACTCAGGGAAAACGCAGGGAATTTGTGCCTCTATCAGGGAAAATTAGCTGTAATTTTGTTCAAAGGGTCAAAAGTCGTGGTAATGCTGGCTCGAGTAACATACAGGAATCGTAATCAATCGTATTTGACGCCCTGTTGTCGGCTGTAGGACTTGCCAGTGTACATTCAACGACCGAGTTTCCGGATTTCCGATAATTTGGACGGCTTCGCGGCACCACCACATACCCCATAGACTCAATGTATCAGAACACCTGAAATTTCGGACGCAAGAACTCTTCGCCGTACGATTTTCTGGACATTTTGCCCTGACCACAGGCCCGAAACGGCATTACTCAAAGCCGCCACCGCTGCCATTTTGATTACCTCGCCGCCTCGAATCGGCGCTCTCGCATGCAGATCCTCTGGCAGCCGTAGCCACCACTGCGGCAACGCTAGGCCTAGCCGCTTCGACGTTCGCTGTGAAGCTCCTTGCCGTTGGGTGCCGCGTTTTTTATTGAAAGAATTCGCTGCTGTCAGCAATGGCATGGACTCCAGCTTTGTGATACTCGTGATTGGCTTAGAAGCTTGAAAAGCACGGTGCGTTGCATAATGGCGGTTCCCGAAAGTCAGCTTCGCCTCTGTACAGAAACGTTACTTGGTAAAAGTATTGCAGTGAAGCATAACAAGCGTGGGAAGGGGCTATTTCCACAGGACACAGTATGTATTCCTTAATTATACACGCGTGCACCCGGTATTTCCTGTCACAGTACGAGCACCAATATGCCTAATACGTGTACCGACAGGCCTGTTGAGTGTTTTCGAATTTGCCTGTGGCGGATTGAGCCCTTAAGGGCAGTAAATGACATGCATTTATTTTTTCGAACTGGCAGACTTTTCAGGCGTTTTTGCGGCCCCCTAGGGAGTTCGAAAAATCGGACGTGAACTGTGCAACTAACCAAGAAGATGCTTCAAGTGGTCCGTGGAGCAAATGAGTGGCGGAAGGAGGACAAGAACAGAAAGTACCTATGCACTGTGGAATGAACGGGAAAGGAAGCGTGCTGCTGCCGTTTTCAGCTCAAAAAAAAAAGGGGTGCTGATGCCGAGATGCAGGTGTCCCTCACCGAAACCAAAATAAACTCTTTAAAGCAGTGAAACACAAAACTAAGGCATCGTGTGCGGGCTGAGAGTATGTCAGGACAGTTGAGGTCGTCTTACGAGCTGTTGAGAGAGAATCTCAATTGTGACAAAATTCGGGCCTCGTACGACTGAGCTTGCTATCAGTTGATAGAAATAGGTCATATTCGAAAATAGTTACTTCTGTATGGATCTCCTTTTTATTTGTATTTGAGAATGTCTGACTCAATTCGCAATTTTTTTAGAAGGCATTATATTTGCTGTGAATTTTACTAACCCCTCCATTCTATTCTTTTTTTGAATAACATAAACACTACTCCTTAGTATTCAAGTTGGATTAAAGCATTTTTTTCATATGCTTGCTAGAGAGTGACAGCATAGGGCTATGTGGTTGCAGTCCATCTTGACATAAAACATAGTTCTGCATCACTCAGGGAATTTTGCAAAGGCACTCAGGGAAAACCTGGAAAACTCAGGGAATTTGGAAATGTCAACTTGGTAGACACCCTGCACCACACATCCTGGCTAGTTGTCAGTCCCCTTAAAATCCAGGGTCCTGATGGGCAGCATCTCGTACAAGAGCCCAGTCTAATCAGCATTATAAATATCCAATGGTGCATAGACTTTCAGGATGCCTGCGAGGCTGGCTGATATCCACACAGTGGCGCCGTCACAATGCGCCGAAGCGGCTTCACTGCACAAAAAATTTGCCGATGATGTCGTGGCATGGCTTGCTTGAATCTGTTCAGCCAACCTACGCTGGCCTTAAAGTCATCTATTCCTAGCATGCAGGCGTAATCAAGCACTTTTTGCCGCACAATATCACCGCTAAAGGCGACTTTCTTGGCCCACGTCTGCACAAACCAGGTCACCACTGGTCCAAGGCCTTGTGCACCGGCTGAGTCACTTTCTTGTGGCTCGCTAACGTCCTTGAAGCTAGCACCTTGGCTGTAGCATCCTTGCTCTTCAATATTATCAAAAGAGAGCTCGCCGGAATTCTAGATTCTTCGAGATCACTGATTTTTTCTTTCCATCTTAAGCCTGGGCGATAATTCTAGCCTTCTCTTCTAGCGACAAAAACTGGCGTTTCTTTGTCAGCTGTGACATGCTTCAGCTAATGACCCGACAGCTTTGAGAGACAATGACCAAATGGCCTGCAATCATTCGTTGCCAAGCGTGCGTCGCCCGAACGCCTCGTCGCACCCTACCAGGATTCGACCTCGCAACTCCTACTTCGTATATTAATTGGTGTTTTGCACTGGAGCCATATTCAGGAAACTTTGTAGAACATTAATAATTAGAAACGTTATAAAAATAAAATTATTGCGTGTATGTTGTTTGTATGTGCACCATTTTCCTAACCAATATGATCCAAAATGTTTCCTTGGAGCTCGGATGTTCCTCCACAAGAGTGTGTTGCTTTGCCATCACCAACGCGGCACGGTCGTTTTCTGTTTTGTTTATGTTGCGTCATGGCCCGAGCAGCTCCAGTTTGTGTGTTTGTTTTAATGCTGTCAAGGTCGGTGGTTTGTCATGGCATGAAAAAACAGTTCTAGGGGTTTTGATGAGCTGCAGTTTAAATAATTTTGCTCATGTCTGCTGCGTAAAAACTTCGTTGAAATGAAAATGTGTCTGCGAAGTAGTTCATGTTGGAGGGAATTTTCATGCATTATGTTCTGCAGTCATGGAGGCATTGCGGAATCAAGGTGTAGATGAGCCGTATGTAAAAATACTGAAAGATCTATAGCGGCTCCACAGCCACCGTAGTCCTCCATAAAGAAAGCAACAAAATCCCAATAAAGAAAGGCGTCAGGCAGGGAGATACGATCTCTCCGATGCTATTCACAGCGTGTTTACAGGAGATATTTGGAGACCTGGATTGGGAAGAATTGGGGATAAGAGTTAACGGAGAATACCTTAGTAACTTGCGATTCGCTGATGCCTTGCTTAGTATTATTGCCTTGCTTAGTATATTGCCTTAGTATATTGCCAGTATATTGCCAGTATATTGCCTTGCTTAGTAACTCAGGGGACCAACTGCAATGCTTGCTCACTGATCTGGAGAGGCAAAGCCGAAGGGTGGGTCTAAAAATTAATCTGCAGAAAACTAAAGTAATGTTTTAACAGTCTCGGAAGGGAACAGCAGTTTACAATAGGTAGTGAGGCACTGGAAGTGGTAAGGGAATACATCTACTTAGGACAGGTAGTGACTGCGGATCCGGATCATGAGACTGAAATAATCAGAAGAATAAGAATGGGCTGGGGTGCATTTGGCAGGCATTGTTGGAACCTCACCGCTGGCACGAGTTGTTGCAAACTCAGCGCTGACGCCCGTTATTGCAAACGGGTCGCAAGCCCCAAGGGTAGCGTTGGCCTGGCGGCCTGGGGCACTGGAAGCATCCGAAGGTCTCGGCAAAGCATGAGTCGACTGGTAACAGAACAACTGGTTTATTCTAACATCGCAAAAGAGCGGGCGGTCAGGTCGACCGAAGTGAGAGACGGGAGAGCACGTAACTCGACAGAAGAAATCGGAGCCTCTCTCCTGGCGTCCGGGGGCAGCTGCTCTTATACTCTCGGCGTCGCGGGCAAGAAGGAAGGTCACGGGATGAGACCACGTGACGGCGGAGCTCGGACGAGCTGAGAGACAAGTTGAGACGAGTGTAGTGACGCATCGCCTGGCCGGCGCCTGTCAGACCTCCTCGCTTCACACTTGGGGAGCTCCTCTCCCCGGCTGCTGCGCTTTGACAAGCGTGGCACACACACACACACGCACACACGAAGACACGTGGCACTGAAACACGCCTGGACGCGCTTGGCGGGGAGGCGTATCGGCGGCGCTGAACGGGCCAAAATGTCCGCTGCTTGGAACGAAGCCCCGGCGTCCGTTGCATCCGCGCCGGCATTACCGCGCGTTGTAGGCGAAACGTAACAGCATTCTCAGATCATGAACAGCAGGTTGCCATTATCCCTCAAGAGAAAAGTTTATAACAGCTGTGTGTTACCAGTACTCACGTACGGGGCAGAAACCTGGAGGCTTACGAAAAGGGTTCAACTTAAATTGAGGACGACGCAACGAGCTATGGAAAGAAGAATGATAGGCGTAACATTAAGGGATAAGAAAAGAGCAGATTGGGTGAGGGAACAAACGCGAGTTAATGATATCTTAGTTGAAATCAAGAAAAAGAAATGGGCATGGGCAGGACACGTAATGAGGAGGGAAGATAACCGATGGTCATTAAAAGTTACGGAATGGTTTCCAAGGGAAGGAAAGCGTAGCAGAGGGCGGCAGAAAGTTAGGTGGGCGGATGAGATTAAGAAGTTTACAGGGACAACATGGCCACAATTAGTACATGACCGGGGTAGTTGGAGAAGTATGGGAGAGGCCTTTGTCCTGCAGTGGGCATAACCAGGCTGATGATGATGATGATGATGATGATGATGATGATGTTCGATGGAGCATTGATGGGGAATGAAAAAATATTCATTGTGGCAAAAATTTCGTTGAAGTGGACTTCGTTTCGCCTGGATTCGACTGTAGTGCAGTGGCGCAAGAATCTGCGCCTTAAGCTTTTTCATTCAATATACCACAGTAAATCAGAATTTCTCCCAAAAAGCACCTTTACCCCCCACGTTATGTTTCACGACGCCGAGATGATGTTTGTAAGGTTAGGCTCTATCACTACAGGACAGACCTGTTCAAGTACTGTTCATATTTTCCCCGGATCATCTAGGAGAGGAATAATTTGTCAGCGAAATTGCAGGACTGCAAGAATGTCAACCTTTTTTCTAAGAGCAGATCCCCCCGCAATAGTACCTGGTACTGCAGTACTCTTTGAATAAAGAATATAGCTACGGCATGACAGCGGCTGAAATACACTGGCATTGTCTCATGCAAACATATGCTCAGCACCTCATTGTCAAGCTTTCCTGGCAACTTGCAAAATAAAGACACTTTGCTTTTTGCTTGGTTATTGGGTCCCATACCGAGTAGCCCAAGTTGGTCTGATAGTTGGTTTGGAATTTGGTTCATTCAGCACAGCAGCCTGAGGCTCCCTCCACCCATTAGACCGTGGAGTACCCAGAGGTCCAATTCAGCATGAAGTAGGTTAGACACGGACAGCCAGACGCACCGACTCAGACTTACTGCAAATTTGGCAAAAGTCCCAAAGAATGCTAATCACATCAAAGGTCACCTGGTATACGAGTGCATGTGTGACTCCCCTCCTGTACCATTTTTGTGTGCCCAGGTGTGATGCAACTAATGGCCAAGGCATACCTGACGTGGCAAGACCCACGCTACCTGGAGTCGTGCCTGCGTTCGGGCCAGATGATCTGGGAGCGCGGCCTCCTACGCAAGGGCCCAGGCATCTGCCACGGCATTGGCGGCAGTGGCTATGCCTTCCTGCTGCTCTACCGACTCACAACCGAGCTGCGCTGGCTTCACCGGGCGCGCCAGTTTGCCGAGTTTATGTTCACTGACGAGTTCAAGCAGGCCCGCACGCCAGACTGCCCTTACAGCCTCTTCGAAGGGCTCGCCGGAACAGCATGCTTCCTGGCCGATCTGCTGGAACCACGCAGCGCCACTTTTCCACTGATCGACCCGTTCTAAGGAGCACTTGGCCGATGTATTTTGCAAGGCCATGCCGAGGGTGTATCCACACCGTCGTCTGATGGTTGATTAGTGGGTGCGGAAGGGCAGCATAGGGTAAGGGAAGTCAGAATGGGGATTGCCAACAAGCACAGGGTGATAGGAAGGCACTGAGAAGCAAGCACGGGACGCAAGAAAAAGGGGGCAGCCCGACAACTGTAGGGAACTGAGCAATTGGGTTAGTCAGCAAATATGACTGCCGTAGCAACATGAAGGATCAACCAGGACACGTAAGGGAAAGAATCATAAGTGTAGCTTAGCATTCTTTTGAAAGGTAGAAGAAAGAATGTAATGCACAAGAAAAGAAACAGGATACGCGGGAGTCCGACTAACGTGTTATGTCTCTTTCACTTGGTTAGAGGAATCTTAGGCACGCCATACACAAACTTTCTCAACATATGTTTTTTGAGATTAGTGTAGTGTCGCTATTGACTCGACGTAGCTCTAAGCCGGCAGTGTTGGCTGTTTTGGAGTAAACAACGCACTTTCGTTGTAATCACTGCACTCTGACGGGCTACAACAGTGTGTGCAGAGCCCTGCCTTCTCGTTTGCTTATAGAAATTGACTTTAATCATAGCTGTGCTAGATTTGAAGGGAGCCAAATGCTGGTCTTCACATTTTGCCTATCTACTCATTTGAAATGAGATGCTAATAAGTAGGGCCACTTTGTTGATTATCCAGATAGTATTGCTGCTCACCAAAATGGCAGTGATAACGTTTTATTGCTGGTAGTTCTCCTTAACTGTAGTACTTTCGCGTTGCCTTCATGTGACACTTTTAGAATTGTTACAGCAAACCATGCAGTTCTGCGAGGTTGTCGAGCGTGCTAGGAGAATGCACAGATTATAGGAAACTGCACCTTATGCGCTATTGCAATCATGTTGAGAACGGAAAAAAAAAAGAATGAAAAGCAATTTTTTGCAGCACTTAGTGTGGTTTGTTAAACTTTCAGCTCATTTTCAATTGCAACTCCTGACTTTTTGTTCCTAATAAGCACAACTCGAATAACTTGAATAGTTGGCTCTATTTCAGCAACATGAAGCCACAGAGTTTGTCTTCAAATGTAAGCATATGAGAGTGAGTCGTGAAGTTGTCACTCCAAGTAAAACAATCCCTATAAACACAGGGTGTTATGCATTTAGCAGAATATATCCTCATTTGATGCCCCAAGTGCATTGTTCTTGAAAGTAATGGACATGTTGCATAAGCACAGTTGTTTTATGGGCCACTCTATTCTACCACGGAGAACAAGAACTTATTGCATACTCAGTTTCTTTAAATAGATGTTAGTTGGCACAGTTAGTGCTTTGTATTGGTTGCAGTTGATATAGTGTACTGATTTATTACTGATTACCAACATAGTGGGCGTATTTCAGTTTTTTAACAAAGCATTGAAACGTCGTCCCTCTCACTGTTTGCACTGAACTAAGCCTTCCTTTTTCATGTCGTTTTCAATTCTTTTGCAGAATATGTGGCATGTGCAAGCGCTAGTTCCAACTAATCTTTAATACATTGGACTATGTAATGTATAGTTATTTATAGATAGTGACGTTATAAGGAAGCCAAACGAAAACTGTCACTAAATGCAAAAAACAGATGGCAACCCCTTGCTAACAAAAATAGAAGTGCCAACATACTGAACAAACAGTGCAGACAGGAAGACTACACAAAGATGACAACACAGACGCTGGCTATCAACTGGTGGTTTTTATTTTAGGAACAGCCACCAGTTCAGAGTCCATGCCCGCGTTTTTGTCTTCCTGTGGTCCTGTTGTCTGCACTGTTCGTTTATTATGCTGACATTCAACAAACTAGTCCAACTTATCACTCTTGTACGATAAAAGCAAAGCCATGTGTTGCTGTGTACTGTATTTTGACCTCTCATAATTATTTCTAAACAAAGCTTGAAGATAGTGTTTGTATGTGCTTTTTTTTTAACTGTTTCTTGTGGTTTTATTACACACTCGCAGTTAAAGAAAAAACAGACAAGCTGGTCCATTCTTGTACGCTGCAAATCACAAAGTGTATAAAGCAATGACACGCCTTTCTGTAGTGCAGTCCAGGTGTTGTGGCATGAATTACTTGTCAAGAGACGTGGTAATCTACAGTCGCCTTCACTTCCCCTTGCACTGTTTGTCACTAGAGAAGATGCAGGTAGAGACTTGGCGGCAGTAGAGTTACGTAACAAGGACAAGTCCTCCTCACTGTGAGCAGTTAGTCTGTACTGGGTTGTTGGCCTCTGTCGAGCCATTTTTTGTTGGCTGGCATTGAAGGCACATAGGACACTGTCCTACTTATCTATGTAGGCTTTGTTACCAGCAAGACCAGAGATATGGTGTCGTGTACTTGTAGAGACTGGATGATGCCACTTTCCTGATAGCTGCCTTTCGTGGTGCTCCTGTGGCTGTCTCACATATTGAGTTAGCACATTCTGCACGGGCTGCTTCTTCAGTTGCCCATGTGGTAGCTTCGTTGCCGCCTTACATCCACTGGTAGCCGGAATATTGCTGTTTCATTTGCTAGTGTTTTAAAGGAGTACTGACATAACATTTTGAACTTCTTGTCTTGCTTCTTTTTTTTTCATATTTTTCTTATGGTAACTTATGGTCCTTACCCTCTGAGCCTTAGAAAGAGTACAGGCAAGCTTCAAGGCGCCTGAACTAATTTACTGTTGTACTTGTTTCTATGAACCAGTTTTGGTTAGCCATTCCTCGTTTCTCAACCAAATTTGGTATTGGATTAACATATCATACATTTCTTGGCATTCGTACTTGGCGAGTGTCATACTTTTATGTCATTAAAATGACAAACTAGGCGAGTTTACTTCTACATGCCGGAGGCACGTGGTATAGTTTCTGCAACTTCGAAAATAAGTCTCTCAGTGCTCCTTTAAAAAAGTCCGCCTACAATTTAGTGCTGCGAGAGCAAATTTTGCTGATTAATACACACTGCAACACTGTAAGGTCAGAATGTATAATCATGTAAGTACAGTGACCTACCAAGATCTTCATACAGCAACGTGTGTTGCCTTCAAAGATGCTATTTTTTTCTGTTGGCTGTGACCGTTATTGGCAGTTTATCAAAGCTCTCGTAAGAGACAGAGAGAAGAAAAAAACAAACAAAGGTTAGTGACTCCCTATCCGACAGCTGTGTCTGCAGCAGTTTGTGGCAATCTGCCATTAAGCTGCTTTCCAGGAGAGGTAGCTTAAAGCTGCAGAATTTTTGTTTCCCCTGACATCTGAACAGAAGACGTCAAGCATACCCTCACCCTAAGGCTGCAAAGAGCCGCTTAATATTGAAGGCCAACTGCAACCAAACTGGGCTTCGTAAAAGTTCAGTTTCAGATAGCGTAAATATAAGGCAGCCTCCCTGCAAAACTCTACCTTCGAATTACTGTGGATTCGAGTTATTTGGCTCGCAAAAGTATAGATGCCTTTGATGCCACAAGTGAAAAAGAAGAAACTGCTGCCATTGGCATTCGCTGGAAGGGACGCGCGATTCGGGAACGCACAGCTTTTTGGCGTGACCTCGTAGAATGGGCTCCACCTGCGACCCACTGCAAAAACATTATGAGGCCACGTGCTAGGAGGTGGGCCATATTTGCTAACCACGGGGTGCACGCATTAGGTTCCATTTTAACACTGCTAGTAAGAAAGTTAGGCAATTACTAACCCTGCAGTATTGCCAAGGTTGCTTCAGCAGTATATGCGAGGTGCTTTGCTTTTTACTTTTAAAAATTTTTTATGATCACCCATGCTATGTGGCACAATTATTTTTCTTTGGCTGGATTATTCCCAGAGGCATACATTATTTTTGTGAGAAATCAAAATAAATACTTGGCTAATTAATAAGGTTTTGCAAGCAATCTAGTTACCTTACAGCATATATTGAAATTTACGAATTTTAGCGGGTGACCTCAAAAGTCATAACCACTTGGAACAAATCCTGAGGATGACACCAGATTCGAGATATGCGTACCCAAACTTTGCGATGAAATGTGAAAGAGTGTTCCAGAAACTTTTGAACTCCGATGCATAAAAAGACGTTTTGTTAAAAAAAGGTTAGTGGAATAACAGTGCACTTCTACCCCAAGTTTGACCACAGTGATCTCCAAACTGGCAATATTTTCAAAATTTGTTCCAAGTGAATTTGCCTTGTTAAATTATTGGCTTCAACTCTTGTACTACTGTGTGAATGCTAAAGTAGATTAGTTGAAAAGTTCATTAGTGAAATTCTGTTAGTCGATTATACAGTTTTATTTCCATTGTGATATCCGCCTCTTTGAGTAATCCAGCAGAACAAGTATATTTGCGCTATATGTCACAGGTGGTTTATAAAAATTCTGTTAATGTCAAAATAAAACATCCAGTATAGTACTCACTTGTAAGTGATTTAGCCAAAGTTAAATTTGTTTGTAGTTGGCCTTTAAGGCTCTGTTGCTTCTGCAACTGCCAAGAGAAATATACAACAAATTTTATCTTCGACATGCCGTTCAAAGACTTGTGCAAAGTGTTCTATATTTCGATGCCTTCAATGTGTGCGGCATCCGACTTGTGTGACGACTGCAGCTTTTCAGCATTTCTCATTGTGAAAACTGCCTTGCTACACTGCATTGCAAACTGCAGTTTGATTGATTGCTCTTATTCAAATGTGGTGTTTCGTGTGATTGAGGCTACTTTCAGCAGGCAATGTCTCTAGCTCATGCTGAAGCTTAGAACTATCGTCTCAAGTGCTTATAAAGAGCACTTTGATAAGATCAGCTTCTTCAGTGACTCATTTCACAATTCTGCCTGACAGAATACTGAGGAACAGTAAATCAGAAGATACCAGTAGGGCATCTGTTTCAAAACTATTATTTGCATTTTAAAAATGCTGAATATTACCGGCAGAAAAAAATGACAGCCAGACAGTTCCTTTTGAAGTTCATGCCCAGACTGGCCGATCACTAATCTCACAGTAAATACGCATTATTACGGTCTCTTTCTTCCGCAAAAAGCTATTTGAAGTTTGCCAGAACAAGTCTGTGCATTCTTTGAAATCCAATGTGATCCTTTTTTAATGTTTGGCTAGATCTAGGCAGACACTGCCGATGTCTACGATGGCATGGAGAGGTGCCATTAGGAATTCAAGAGGGCTTGTTTATGTCCATGTTTTCTATTTGTGCCCTATCTCTGGCTTACTGTACATTCATTTACAGCAAGGTGACCTATTTGGCATTCTGGAAGTGCAGTACCTATGTATCTTGCTTAACATTTATTTACTGCCTCCTAGAGCTCCACTTTTCAGTGGCACAGTAGCCTTTGCTGCGAAATACAGCTGCAAGAAGAATATATTCAGCAGTAACCATGAGAATGAAATTCATAAGTCGAGCGATTGCTTCCCAGTAGACCTGCTGAAAAATCCTGTTGGGGGATACTTAACAATTAGCTCTATCGAATAAAGCATACAGGTGCTATGACATCGTAGGGTCTCCAAGATTGGCCTGCATAATGAACTACATTAAAACCCTTCCAAGGACCCACATTATGCACTGGTACAGTAGACTTTCGTTAATTTGACTCGGGTTAATTCGATCCCGGCCAAAGGTCCTGGCCAGTGCCCATGCATTTTTGTGGGACTAAACTTTGGTCATTTCGATCCTAAAATTGGCCTTCGCCAGATAATTTGAACTTGACCTCGATAGTGACACCTTAAGTTGCAGCGTCACTCTCAGTGGAGTTTAGAGGACAGTGAATGCGTTGAGTACAGATCTTTTGTCCAAAACGCCTATGTTTGTCCCGCCCTAGGAACATTTGCAAGCAATAACCATAGCCCACGATATTCCGTTACGGTATTTACCCGATTCTACGGGTAAATACCGTAATGTCTATGGGAGCTGCAATCAGGGCAGTTCAGCCAACATGGGAATTGTGGGACATACATAGATTTGCCTAAATTTTATCCTTCTGGCTTCAAACATCTCTTCGACATTGTAAATTCGTCATTTTCAACAAAGTATTGCATAATTAATAATTAAATAAACATTATTAAGATCATTCGCTGGCTGGATTCGAAAACAAGACCTTTAACACAGAAGCCCGACAGTGAAATGATTACACTACGGATGCATGCATCAACAAGTGTCATAAAAGGCCCTTACGAATTTCTTGTGGGCAAGCCAGTATCTTGAGACACCTGGCACATTTCAATTTGGACGCCTCGACAGGTTGAGCCACTATTTGTAGCGATTGTGCATGTTTGCAGAGTATTCTACACATGCAGAAGAGAAAAGCCACAAAATAAGTCATCTTTTACACTCAGTGGTGTGCTTTTGTTTTAATTTATTTATTACTTTTTTTTTTACAACTCCGCTGGTAGTCCACATTGACAGACTAGAAAGGCTGCGATTTTTTCTTCAGAAAACTGAGTGCACATTAGGGTTCCACATTGTTTAGGAGCTTTATCATCATTTCCGTGTTAGTTTTCGGTTTTGGGCACAGAAAGTGCTTGATTTGAGGGCGTATTAGGATCGTGCAAATACTTCCGAATAAATAAGTGGTGTGTGTTGCAGTTTTTTCTGCATATTCATCCTGCCAGATAATTTCATCACTTTTGTTGGTCTCATCAGAGTCAAATTAACGGAAGCCGACTGCATTACGATTGATCCACCAAATCACCATCTTTGATTGATTACGCAGTTTCCGGGACCAGGCCTGTTTGCTCATTCAGATAACTATCCACTAATGATGCGAAACGATTGGTAAATAGTTAGCCTTTTTAACAACAAATAGTGCAAGAAACAACTATTAGTAGTTTATTAAAAACAATAGATAGCATTGTGATAGTTCACTATTGGCAGCGCAGTTGATAATTTTGCAATTCTTGTCTTGTGATATTACAAAACATTTTGTGATAACTGGCCATCTATAACGCTCAATTTATGCGATTTGGAAAGAGTTAACATCACCAAGTTTGTGTTCCAGTGTTACGTGCTGTACATTATGTATTCAACGTTGATAGCGCTATCGATGAACACGAGTAGCAGTGCAGTGCCAGCACTATATTGATGATTTTGCATCGCTACCATCCACACAAATTGAGTTGTAAGAACCAACGAAAGAAAACCTTACTATGAAAAGGCAGGTTTTGTGATGAAATACATTGGAAAGCTGCAGTTGATCCACTTAGAGCCTTCCGACTTCCGCGCCGCTGTTTGGCCACTTTGGCTTCTTTGGCTGCACGCAACTCTTCTGTCTGTTGTTGCTCACAATTTCTCTCTTGATCCCTGAATGTTGTGTAATGCACCAAGGCACATGGCTGTCGTGAAATGCACTCTCAGCGTGTTCATTGTGATACCCGTGTAGTTTCTCTATGTGCGTCTCGTGAACAACTCATGCACTCTTTAACTGCACACATAACAAAGTCTCACTCTTTGAATGCTCAAGAAGGGGGAAAAATATTTTCTGATTTTCATGTCGTCGGTGTTGTCGTCGTCTCGTGGATGAATAAGAGTATATATAGCATTGCACGGATGTGCTGTGGTGGTCGGCTCTATTGGTGATCTGGCTACAACTGGATTCACTTGTCCTTTTTCTTTGTTTTTCTTTTGCTGTTGATCGGTTACATTTGGCTATAGTATTGACCTGAGTGCCTGTGGATCCATTTGAAATATGTATTTTTTACACTTAATAAGTTTCATATAAGATGTGTTGAGAGAGGCCCCGTTACACAATGATGATAGATGCATGACCCATGCCTTTTATTACGCATGGTTGTAAGCTGGTTGCAATGTGTTATGATGTTAAGGTTTGCAGATATCAGGTTTGTAACTAATTGTTACTGTTATCTTGTAACAACATATGTTTTCATATTTTCCTTGGGGAAAGGACATCTGTGCAGCTGTGTGGCCCTTGTCACACTTACTGGAACATATTGAAGCACTTGAAGCTATTGCTACAGGGTCAGCTTTAAAAGGTCTTGTGCCCATAAACAACCTCATGTGTACCCACACTTCATGCCTACATCCTTGCGTTTGTGTGTTAGAATAGACAGAGTGCAGAATCTGCAAGTGTGCTTTCCCACACATCTCGTCTTACCTAATTGAGATGGCATACCTCGAGCCATAATTGTAAAAAAAAAGGCACTAAAGGGCACACTGCTGCTACTATTCTCACCATTCGTTCACCGCACTATCGACAGAGTTTCTTAGAGTATTACGTAGAGGGGAATCTGGAGCCTCTGTCTATGTTTCGTAACATTTATTGTGCCACCAAGGGAATGCTAGGATGTCAGTGGCTTGCCACAAGCATGGCTTGGCTGACAACAAAGTTATTTTTGCACAAATAAAGCCCAGGCTGCACGTAAGCTTGCTAACTTGCACTAGCTCAATCCTACAAGTCCCTCGAAGAATGGCAGTTAGCCAGGTACAAGATATGAGCACCAGAGTGCTCTTGCTTATGGCTAGACAGATGCCTTGGCAGACATTGCTTCATATTGAACTATTGATAGAGCTTCAAAATGTGCAAACTGGATTTGGCAAGTGTCCATAGGCCAAGCTGGTGCAGGACAAAGGCAGTCACCTCCACATAACAAGGCCAAACTAAAGCATACAAGCACAAGTGCGTACTCTAGCCTAGCCGTGCACAAATGAAACGTTGCCTGTAGCTGCGTGTGCTGCATAGCATATACCACAGCTGCCATGGAGTGCCGTCATGAGCTCTCTCGTTGGCGAAATGCTGTGATGACTGCATGCTCTGACTGGTCTCTGTATGTGATGAGACTCAGGCATGCAAACCGTTCTTGTGGGATGGTCTCTCAAATGTCTTCAGTCTACTCCTTTCTTAGAAAAATGAGAGGATCCTAAGGTGGTGGCGACATTATGTTTGCTTACAGTAAATGACTCATGCTGAAGTCACCTGTAAGTTCCACCAGGCGGCACTAGCGGGCTGCTCTTGAGAACTGGCAAGTTCACAGAAAACCGTGGCACTAACTGCGATTTCTTAGTTGTACTGCCAATTCTATGGATTAGGTGCAGTCATAAATTCAACTATCATTAATTAGAAACATCCACTTGAAGGTGTAATTAAGACTACACCACTCCCAGGGGCTGAAAGGTTCCAACACTAAGCCACTGGTTTCAAGCCGGGGATTTGTAAACTCAATTCGCACCAGAGAAAAACAGGGAAAATGACATCTCCTACGTTTTGCAAACTGTAGTTTCATTAGTAGCAGACATGCAGTTTTCATGTTTGGTTTTGTTTGGATAAACATAGGATATTCATGACACTTTCCTGATGCAGTTCTTGAGCACTGGAACAACTTATAGTTAAGTATAAAGTAGACCACATTGATCTACTTGGTCAGCTGACTTCACATTGCGATGTGTCATCAGAGTGTCTTTCTCCATTGGGAGCTATGCACAGCATTTTTCACACTTTATCTTCAAAACTATTTTTCTAGCTATATAATCAGAAATATATAAAATTAGTCTCTCATCGCTTTTTGCAGCAACATATACAGGATGGTCTGGGCACCCTCTGAATGCGATGCTTCGCACCACACAGCTCTCTCGTTTTCAACAGGCTTCTTAATCAGCTCACGCTTGCCTGTGTTTAGGTCAGGCAACTTTGTAAGCACATCTGATTCAGCAGTTCTGTTCGCTACAGAGCAGGCTAATTCACTGAAACTCGAGACAGGAAATAGTGATTAAGGAAGTGTTGGGGTGTTGGCTGTGTGCTGCACCCAGATGACTGGTATTCAAATCACAAAAGATCTTTGCTAAGTCGTGATGTCATTAGATACCTTAACATTCCTGCTGTGTGAAATATCCCAGCTAACTGAGAGTAGTTGAGACAGTGACACTTGGGCTGACTGCAGTCACTACAGACAAAAAGCCACCACATTCTCCAGCATGAAGCTGCCATTCCGTACGGAAAGCTAGAAAGGACAGTAGCTGGTTTTTGGCATCATGCCCTAGCTGAACAGAAGAGGCATTTCCTCTGGGGTATTTTCCGGCAGACTTTCGACACAGGGGTCAGCAGAAATCGAGAAGCATGTTGGACTGCGTCAGCAACCAGCACTGATCGACCTTGAGAAATATCCTGTGTACTGTGTTTACATAGCCACACAATATATGCTGTTTCTTGAGAATACTTCTCACACACAGCTGAAGATTTACAAAGGGGCTTTGGGGTGCAGGTTCTTGGACTGCTTGGGTCCTATGTCGGGTTTCGGGCGGCTGCAGAGTGATGGCATGTATCCGTTCACCTCACAGCTACCTGGGTATTTGTTGTTGTGTACTGGCGTGTAGCAGTTGGGTTAGACCATTTTACACGCCTTTTCCGTGGTCTGACAAAGTTATCATGCCCTGGAGCAGACACGGACAGCAGGAGAAGGGATTATGAACACTGCAGCAGGTACTCACAGTCAGCATTGTACAACAACGCATTTCCCCTTGGAAACTGTACAGCACCTTCACATACAGCCAGTAACGCTATGTTGCTCATGCAGAGCTCGTTGTTGGGCAACTCGCCTCACAACAAATGCCTGCATGCCACTGTATAGCCAGCATGAAGACAGTAGACAAGGTTCAAGTTTGTTTTCCTTCTTGTCCTTATCTGCTTTCTTTGAGCTTCCTATACCATGGTGCCATACAGGGGACAGATGCAAGGAGCGAGTGGCACTCTCTACACCATCCCCAGTAGTTCTAGGACACTCTACCTGTGCATAAAATGGCAGCACGTCAGGGCTACTTTTCCCTCTAGGGGATTGTACGAAACTCTACGGTGCCATCAAATCTTTGAAAATGCACTTATATACAGATTCATTTATTCGTAACAGCATACCTCAAAGGTCCCGTGGTGCCACTCTTACTCTCTTACTGCTGGTGTAAGATCAGCCATCTTGATGAGGGCATATCAGATGTGTGGGAAAGCCTGCTTTTGGAATGTTGAATTTCACCTAATTGCTTTCTAGTTAGACTATAGTTACAAGCTAGGAATTGAAATGCAACAGTAATATAATACAGCACATTTTCTTCTATGTGAACTCTGTTAAGCCAAATTCTCTAGCTAGTTTCTGGGTCTTTGTTCAATCTCAAATAGACTTGGTGTATATCTCTGATGCTTGACTTCTAGCAAGACAAACTAGTTTCACCGTCCTTTGAATTTTGTTCAAACAGGTCTGCTGTACTTCTTTCTTGCACTTTTTCTTGTGGTGACTAATGAGTAGTTATGAAGGATAAAGCTAGCAAGTATACAGAGTAAGCACTAAGTCACCTCATCCATTTACAGGCGAGGCATCCTTCGTGTAGTTTCGAAGTTTTGTAGGCTTAAGTAGTGATTAGCCGTGATAGTGGTCACAAAAAAGCGCACTTGGAGAGTGTGTGTAACTGCACGCCTTCTCTGTTCTGTGCGGTCTATTCATCGGTATTATTCATTTTCAGATAGTGGTCTTACACTGTGTGTCACCAGTATTTCTTTTGTAGTTGTTTTCTAGTGAACCACCGAAAGGATTTTGATTGGACAATAAGGTTCTTAGTAGGCAAAATCTGCTAAGAAGTTGGCTCAGCTTAAAAGCAAGTGTATTTCAAATGGCTCTTGAATATACTGAGATGAGATGCTGATTCTTGTTTTATTTTTGTAACTGCTTTACTTCATCTTGAAAAGGAAAATTGTCTTGTGTAACTCTTGAGCATATGCCGCAGAAGGGCCATAAGACTCGAAAGGAATGTCTGCGAGTGCAATGACAAAAAAGTTAGTCCGAAGGCACCTAAGCACTTATGAGTTACGAATGCAAAAGCATTAATGGCGAATTGAACGCCGCTGAGCAGTCCTTCGGGTCATGAACTTTTCACGGGCAAGCGAGCGCATTGAGACGCTTGGCGCTTTTTGATTTGGCCTTGTCGAAGTGCAGTCAAAATGCAGCCGAGGGCCTGTATGGACAAGGAACGCACAGATAACGCAGGCGTCCACGAGCCATAGCGAGGGCGATGTGGCGCCGCAGGTGGCCTCTCCCCTCAGGCAACACCCGGTGCGCTACTGAGGCAACAGGCGTACCCTTTCGCCTGCTCTGGTCCGTCGAGGCCCGCTCGTGCCATGGCATCGCGGCCAGTGGGGAATTTGGGTGCCGTCTTGCTCCTACATGCGCCAGCTTTTTTGCTCAGCGAGCCATTTGCCACTTTCACATCAAAACACGGTCAGGCAATCCAGTGACACATTGAAACAAAGCTGTTGTGTGTTGTCGCGAAGGGTTTACTAAGATGAATCGCCTACGGACCTAATCTCAGAAAATCGTACTTTTGCTCACTAGTGTTAAGGCCTAATCGATCCTTACAGAAGTAGTTAACCCAAGCAAAGAAACAGTAGTACCACCTTGCATGTGACCGCATTTGACATTTTCCGTCCATGAAGACCTTTTGTTTGGAGTAGGATAAGCTGGAACCTAGCAGGGGCAGGTTACCTTTGAGATTGCCTAACGTGTGCCTAAGTTTATGCAGGCTATCTTTTCAAATTTTTTCTCAATTACAACCAAACCTCGATAAAGTGAGATATCAGATATGAAATAAATTTGAAATTTTTTTTGCAATATCTGCATCTATGCTTATAAATAATACTGGATATAAAAAAAGTATATGTTTTTTATGCCAGTGCCATAATGAAGTGCAACGGTGTATCCTTTCAGGACATGGTAGCCGTGACACTTCCGAGGAAGCTTTAGCTCGGGTGCTCCTATCTAAATACATGTAAAAGGAGAATTCGTTTTTCTCGGCAACCACAGCACCAAATTTGACGTGGTTTGTTGCATTTAAATGGAATCCTTAAAATATAGTGACTGTTGGTTTCGAATTTTCGATTTAGGTCTTCAATTTTTTATTAAACAGTGGCGAAAATAGAAAATTTTTTAAAAATGGTACTATCAAGTTTACAACTCTGTAACTCAACAATGAAAAACGATAATGCAATTCTGTGAATTGCATCTAATAGTAAATCTAATTGGACAAAATTGATATGTCACACATGAATATAAAAAAAATTTAGTAATAGAGAAATACAACTTTTGCAAATCTTTGTAACCAACGTAACAAATTCATGTAAGCTGTAAAATGACATATTGAATTTGTCCACTTTGAATGACCTAATGGATGCCGTTTCCAGAACCGCGATATCAGTTCTTGATGCAGAGCTATGAATTTGTAAACATCATGCTTCTATTTTTTTCAAACGGTCGAATATTTGAAAATATTTTTAACGAAATTCATGCCCTAAACTGAAATTCCGCTTCCAACAGTCACTATAATTTAGTTTTCCCTCTCAAATGCAGCAAATTTCATTAAAAGTGGTCCAGGGGTTATCTCAGAAAAAGTTTTTGCATTTTACATGTATTTGAATA
Organism: Dermacentor andersoni; assembly: GCF_023375885.2. Lineage (NCBI taxonomy): Eukaryota > Metazoa > Arthropoda > Arachnida > Ixodida > Ixodidae > Dermacentor > Dermacentor andersoni. Next base: position 153,116,110 of record NC_092819.1, on the reverse strand, counting down.
GGCTGCGTCGGAGTTGGGCCCGTGCTAAAACTTCCTCTTAAGGCAAAAGCAGCACCTTGCAGCTACAAATAAAAAAAGGAACGGCTGTATTTGGAACATATAAGACCTTGTTTATTGCAGCATCATTGGAAGTACAAGGTATGCAAAGGCAATGCTCACATGTACGATTATATTTTTTTTCATTAAAATGTCCAGCCATCTGCTATAGCCAACTTTGATGTGGCAGCAGCCACTATCTGAGTGGTTATTTGCTATCCAGATGTGGTGGTTCAGATTTTTTTTTTTCAGACTGCCAAGCAATTAAAAAGCACAGTACAATATCACCGACTTTTGCTTTAGTGAATTTTCTGGTTATGTGTTTGCACCAGATGCTATTAAAGGTATCTCATTTTGATCAGATGCGAATTTTACCCCAAACATGGACGTCTTGAAAGCGTGGCATTGGAAGAAAACAAAAACAAAACTGCTGTAGCCTTTGCAGTTTGCGACCAATTGGATTGCACATAACCATGTCTTTTAGGTAAATTCCAATCAGGGTGATGAAGTTGCTTGTAATTTATTTTTTCCTGTGTTATTGCTCTAGAACCTTGTGCAATGGACCGTACATTTCTTTGAGGTGATATTCATTGCTTCCTCGTGCTTTTAAAGTTGGAAATGAAGTTCGACTGTTCCTTACTATACTGCTCATCACCACTTCTTTTGCCCCGAGCATGCAGCAATGTCAAACATTTTCACTTCTTAGATCTCTGAAGCCACAGGCAGAGGTTGAACGTGAAAGTGCTTGTAGTGTGAAGAAATATCCAAAGTATTTTATTGCTCCTTCATGTATGAGAAGGACAGTAGGGATATATCCCTGCACAAGCCCTATCCTTACGAGCTTGTCCTCAGCTGTTGTATGTGCTCTTGCACAATGTCTATCCAAGGAACATGCTTTCCTATGTCCCTTTTTGTTTGTTTGTTTGTTTGTTTGTTTGTTTGTTTGTTTGACCACATCCTTTTGAAAAAAGCCACCGTAGAATCCACTATACTATCCATGTTGTGCAGCTGTATGTTGTTCAGTAGAGTGTTCCGTGTCTTGTTCTTTTGTCCTTCAACATAGACCATTCAACTCTCTGCCCTACAAAGCCTCAGGCAACTCCTTCAAAGTTCTTCGTTGGCTCCTCAAACAGTGTTACAGTCTCATTAACCTTTACACCTGTGTCCACCCGCCTCAATTATATTTGATGGAAGAGGGAATTTTGTATATCTGTAGTACAAAATACATGTCATGTTGTCTTGTTATGTAGATAAAATAACTTTTAACTCATCATTCGCAACTCAAGATGCATAGCACACGAAATTCTATTTTGATCTCTCTGACAGAGCAACCCTCGTGTACTGTCTAGCTGTGATGTGTTAATTGGGCTTCGTGCCTGGGTTTCAAACAAGAAACTCTGGTGGAAGACGTAAGAGGTGATTTGAAACCTGATGGAAGTTCTTGTGTGCAGGGAGCTGGAACGTGTGGGCAGCAGACAGTGCTCGACCAGAACTGTTGAGCCATCATGCAAACGCAAGCAGTTCAAACACGAACTAATAAAGTTCAGGGATAGCACATCTCCAGTCTCAATGGTGCCATTGTCATCACCTTTCTTCAGTAACTGGACATTTGGCTTTTAAGGCTGTTTTCCTGACTAAGAACATCAAAAATGCCACGCCAGATTCACATAAAGACTCAAACATGAAAACTATTCCTCCTATTCATTTATTTTCCCAACTTATGTTTAAATTGAGCTTGATGATCCATAAAGCTTCTTCAATAAATATCTCATTGATATTGGTTTTTAATTGATTTATTCATTTCATAGTTGACCTTGATGATCCAGTCATCGAATTGACTATTTATTGCACCCCGTATTTTTAAAAATCTCAGGCTTATTTTTCGTTGCCACAGTTTCTTTTTTTACATCAGAGAAGTGTTTGAACTATTAAATAACTGTAGTTGTTTAATCTTCAGAGTGTTAGCATATGACAGTCATTTAGGACATCAAACTTGTCACAGATTTGTTTTATACATTTTTTGTTACCTGGAAAACAGCTGAGGGGTTGCACCTGAAGCTCATGTTGTGTTTAGCATACTTCCAACAATTAGTGAAAGTGATTCACAGGTATTCCTGGATGTAAAGACTTACAAGTATGAGTAAAGTAAATTTTATTGTATTATCTTTATTATATAGTACTTATGCTAGATGGCACTAGACTATGACAATAATTGGAACTTTAATCTGGAAGACTTATGCAAGCTTGTGTGTCCACAGGCTGCTTCAAGTGCCTAGTTAGTCGGCGTATTCAGTTTCAAATAATTACTTTATCAACTAGAAATAGTCCAAGAATCGCTCATCAATATGACCAGTAATTTTCCTTTAAAGAGTGCTCGTATCGAAAGATAACTTCTTGCAGTAGAAGGCACAATTGCAGCATTAAAAGGCTGGAATATATAATTGTTGCATTGCTATTTCAAATGACGAATAACTTGTTGCCTGTTGGCTGCCTTACAGTGCCTGAAGTTAAATTTCTTTATAAATGTTGCTATTTCTATTTGAAAATTCTTGTCCTCCCAAAATAGCCTCAGGAAAGCTAACATAAAGCATCGTGACAGTTTTAATAGCAAACTCTCCTGATACATGCTGTGGTGCTCAAATGGTCATAGCCTTCTGTTGCCGAGCATGAGGTGGCAGATTTTGTTCCTGGTCAATACGGCCAATTTCCACTGTGAATGTAATGCAAAAACACTTTTGTACTGCACCTTTAGTGCACATTGAAAGACCTTGGGTGGCCATGGTTGATCTCAAGTTATCCGGTATGACATCTCTCAGTGCTCCTATTTTGCTTTGGAATATAAAGTCCCATATATAAATTTTTCAGCCTCAATGTGTAGTACTATTGCAGTACCATCTGGGTTGAAAGAATATATTGTGGCTTCTCGGATATAGGCACCACACTTCGATGTAGTAATCTTTTTTGCATAAAGCCATTGTTGGGACTGCATCATGTGTGCGAGTTCAAGAGTTGTGTCGGCATTCAAGGTCATGGTGGTCTCTGCGCTACCTGGTGTCATGAGCTCGCATTTGTCTACGCGTGTGGGCTGCTTTTCTGCTGCCCAAGTGTTCCAGCTCATTGCATCGTTTGCACACATAGTGAAAGGTTGTGATATCACTTCACTGTGCCTCGTGGTGCTTGTGTACCCCGCCTGTGCTTCTATTTTTGCTTTCCGGGACTTTCCCGAAAGTGGCCGAAGTTCCTGTCTCACTGCCCAAAATAAATACACAAAAAAATTCTGCTGGTTTCTTTTGTGTCACATGAAACACAGGAATAGCCTATGGCAGTCCTGGTTTTCTTTGGCTTTTACGCTAAGCGAAAAGGTGATCGCACAGGTACCGTGTAGAGAAAGTCAATGTGATTCTTCACAGCTGCAATCGCCCTGAAAGCTACACATGACGGAGTGTCTACAGTTCATAAAATGGTTCTCACATAATGCCGTCAGTCAGTATAGGTTGATCGGTCTATACACAAATGTCCACTGAGCAAGAAAAAATGAAAACATGATTGTCTCTTGGCAATGTTCAAACTCGTGAATTTTCAGTTACACGCGAGATAGGTGTTCTGACAACTGCAATATGACAGTTTTCTTTCCTCCTTTTTTTAATAGTATTTATTCCAAACAGAAATCGATTAGACCTACATAAATGTGGTGGCCAAAACAGTCAGTCACATAGCCTCATCTACAAGTGCAAAACCCAACGCTGCACAATACAGTTAACAATGCAAACAGGGGCGGGGGGTATTCTGTAGGAGTCCACCTAGTGGACTGTCTATTTCGGCCGCTACTGATTGGATGCAGCTGTACGAGCGAGGAGGAGACCAGCGGCCCTAGCCAATCAGCAGCGGCCGAAATGAACTGTCCACTAGGTGGACTCCTACAGAATACCTCCCCTTTTCCTCCATCCAAGAGGCAAAGCCGAAAAATCAAGTTAATCTTGTTGAAGTGATGAAAGAGGGGCAGCATAGCATAGTTGGTTGTTGATTACTGCAGGAAAGTCTATAGGCAGAAAAACTGGATACTCTTTGGTTCTGAGAGTGAACAGAATATGGCTCTACCCACGTTTACATGAGCACTGCACAATGTGTTTACGTCACTCAAGACGCATCATGCTGCATGGGTATTACTCCTTATCGTTTTGAGAGATTTTGTGTGCCACGGAGTTGGCAGTGAATTCGCATAGGAATAAAGAAAAGTCAGTTCCATGCAGTGAAAGCTATGAAAACAGCGAAGCTAAATGATGGTTGTTTTCTCAAATTTGAACTCGTGTTTAGTGCGATTTTCATGAAAGTCTTTTTCCTCATTGTCATTTTGGTAGATTCCAGCTTCGGTTCTAGATTGCGCACTCTTGAGTTGCGTGAGGTTGTGACCAAACCACAGTCTGTCGCACACCTTGCAGCTCTGGCCGCACTCACTCTCAAGGAATTCTTTCCTGAACCGTCCATCGGCAGCCCCCCGGGAGGGATCTCTCTGCGTCGACATCTCTGCTCGGCCTCCTACTCTAGAAGTTCGGGTTTGGCTTGCCTCCACCGGCGCTTGGTTTACGCTTCCCGTTCTCGATCCTCGGCTGTAGCGGCTTCCCTCCGCTAGCACTTTGCTTGTGCTTCTCGCTCTCAAACCTAGGGATTTGCACGACGGCGAGCTCCCGCTGCCACTCGCGCCGAGCGGAATCCATCGTGCGAAAGGGCGTGCGCCGGTGCAACACCTACTCCTATACCCCTCTCCTCCCCCGGCGCATGCTCTGATTGGTCCGCTCCTACCCCCTCCCCTTGCGGGAGCACTCTTTCCTGATTGGCTCCGCTCCTTACCGGATGGATGGATAGATGTCATGAGCGTCCCCTTTGGAACGGGGCGGTGGGTTGTGCCACCAAGCGCTTGCTATTATGCTGTCTAATGTGCTACCCAGGTTAAAGAAAAGAACAAAAAAGCCACGATGAACTCCCATAACCAAATTTTCTGATTCTCTTTTGCGAACTGTGCTATTGTACGTCTCCGTTTTTTGTCGTTTCCCTACTTTTCTTCCACCAATTCTCCAATCGCTTGTTACTAATCCCTACTGCGGACATGATTATTTTTCCACTGCTCTCGCGGAACCCAAGGGCTTCAAGGAGGCCAGTGGTGCCTAAATCGACCGCTGGGTAGACGTATTCACATTGTAATAAAACATGCTCCATAGTTTCCCTAGCCTTACCGCAGCAAGCACATGCTTATTCCTTCTTATCTCTCGCTTTATAGGTGCGTGTTCTAAGGCATCCCGATCTCGCTTCGAAAAGTAATGAGCTTCCCTTTGAGTGATCATAAATTGTTTCGTTCCTGATTTCGTTTTTTCCTCATAAGTAGTTACTCATGGCAGGTTTCTTTTCCATTGCCGCCACCCATGAGATTATTTCATCTTCCCTGACTTTCCGCTTGACGTTCTTTGTTGCTGTGTTGCCCACCCTACAGGCCGCATACTTGCTGGTAAGCTTCCTAGTTATTTTCCTCCACTGTGAATCAATGTTTTTCCTGTACAGATACCTGAACACTCTCCCAGCCCATTTACTTTCTTCCATATTCCTCAGTCGTTCTTCATACTCAATTTTAGTGCGAGCTGCCCTCACTTCAAAACTAGTACAGCCCATATCACCCTGCACAGCTTCATTTGTAGTCTTCCCGTGAGCACCCAATGCGAGGCGACCCACTGACCTTTGGTTCCCATCGAGTCGTGATTGCACCCCTGATTTAAAGCAAACAACCGCATTTCCAAAAGTAAGTCCTGAAACCATTACACCTTTCCACATACCTCGGAGCACGTACCTATTGTATCCCCACAGTGCTCTGTGCTTCATTATGGCTGCATTTCTCTTCCCCTTCACTGTTATGGTTTTTTCCTGTGTTTCCATATATCTATTGCCCTCGTTTATCCATATACCAAGCTATTTATATTCTGTTACCCGAGGTATTTCCTGGTCCTGTATCGCCTTTGTATGTTCACTGTTTTCATTTACTACCATAACACGTGATTTTCTAATAGTAAATTTCTAACCTAAATTGTTGCCTTCCTGTCCACAGATATTAGCCAGTCGTTGCAAATCACTTTGCTTGATAGCTGGCATCACAATGTCGTCTGCATAAAATAAACCCGGGAGCTGCTGCTCTACTACTGTACCCGCCTGTTTGTATGAGAGAATAAACCCAATATTACTTCCTTCTAGCTCCCTCTCCATCCTCATGATGTACATCATAATTATAAACAGCAGTGGGGATAAAGGGCACCCCTGCCTCAGTCTCTTGATGATATGAACTTTCTCCTCGCTCCTCATCCCTTCCCATTCAACGCAAACGGTATTATCTAGGTAAATCTCTCTCAAAATCTGTAGACAATCGTCATCTAAGCCTTCCCCTTCCAGAATCTGGCATGTCTTCCGGTGGCCCTGTAATTGAGGCGGCTGTAGCAGCGTAGTGTTTCTTTTTGAGCAAAAAGGGCGTTCTGCGCTGCCGCCTATGCTTCGTTTTGGAAACCCTTGTTGGCTCCTCTTCGCGAAAGAGGGCCAAGAATTATCGCGGAAGGGTATTAGAGCTTCTGCGCAGCGCATGTAAAAGCGACACTTCTGGAGCTTGGCCAGTTTTATCATATGTACGCTCGAAAATGCAAGCTTGGCTGTTCACAATATTTCTGCTTTCATAGCACCACATACGTTCACCGAGTCCGGCGTCCAGCGTCGGAAGTCGTTTCGGCAAAAAGAATTTCGAACCACACGTACCCAGGCTCTCCGTGAGGCGCAAGTTACTGAATAGAATTTCTCAAGCTAAAGTACGTAGAAAAATCATAAGGGATGACTTACAACCAACAGACATTATAGCGTCGGATTGTAATTTCAATATACGAGAAAAGATGATTCCGTTGCGTAAAATTTCAAACTAACCCCTTTTCAAGCGTTTCTATCATCCACAGACCGGCCACGGCGTCCGCCATTTGGGCGCGCTGGCGCGTGAAAATCTCGGAAGACACGGAGCGGCGCGCCCGGTTCTTTGCAAGACCTCCAGATGGCGCTCGCACCCGCCGCATCGTGCCGGGATGGGCCGGGAGAGTGTTCCGCATCGCCGCATGGGCCGGGAGAGTGTTCAGGTATCTGTACAGGCAAAACATTGATTCACAGTGGAGGAAAAGAACTAGGAAGCTTACCAGCAAGTATGCGGCCTGTGGGGTGGGCAACACAGCAACAAGGAAGGTCAAGCGGAAAGTCAGAGAGGCTGAATTAATCTCATGGGTGGCGGCAATGGAAAACAAACCTGCCATGAGTAACTACTTAAGAGGAAAAAACGAAATCAGGAAAGAAACCATTTATGATAACTCAAAGGGAAGCTCATTACTTTTCGAAGCGAGATCGGGATGCCTTAGAACACGCACCTATAAAGCGAGATATAAGAAGGAAGAAGAAGCATGTGCTTGCTGCGGTAAAGCTAGGAAAACGACGGAGCATATTTTATTAGAATGTGAAGACGTCTACCCAGCGGTCGATTTAGGCACCACTGGCCTCCTTGAAGCCCTTGGGTTCAGCGGGAGCAGTGGTAAAGCAAACAGGTCCGCAATAGACATTAGTAAGAGGCGATTGGAGGATTGGTGGAAGAAAAGTAGGGAAACGACAAAAGACGGAGACGTACAAAAGCACAATTCGCAATAGGGGATCAGAAAGTTTGGACGTGGTAGTTCATAGTGTTTTTTTTTTCTTTTTTCATTGGTTAACCTAGGTAGGATATTAGGCAGCATATTAGCAAGAGCTTGGTGGCGCAACCCACCGCCCCGTTCCAAAGGGGACGCTCATAACATCCATCCATCCATCCATCCATCCATCCATCGTGGCCCACCCAAGAGGCCGCGTTTCCACCAGAAAGCTCGCCTTCGTGCAGAGAGTTCGCCGCCACCGTTTCCAGGTAAACATTCATCATCATCATCATCAGCCTGGTTACGCCCACTGCAGGGCAAAGGCCTCTTCCATACTTCTCCAACAACCCCGGTCATGTACTAATTTTGGCCATGTCGTCCCTGCAAACTTCTTAATCTCATCCCCCCACCTAACTTTCTGCCGCCCCCTGCTACGCTTCCCTTCTCTTGGAATCCAGTCCGTAACCCTTAGCGACCATCGGTTATCTTCCCTCCTCATTACATATGTCCTGCCCATGCCCATTTCTTTTTCTTGATTTCAACTAAGATGTCATTAACTCGCGTTTGTTCCCTCACCCAATCTGCTCTTTTCTTATCCCTCAACGTTATACCCATCATTCTTCTTTCCATAGCTCGTTGCGTCGTCCTCAATTTAAGTAGAACCCTTTTCGTAAGCCTCCATGTTTCTGCCCCGTAGGTGAGTACTGGTAAGACACAGCTATTATACACTTTTCTCTTGAGGGATAATGGCAACCTGCTGTTCATGATCTGAGAATGCCTGCCAAACGCACCTCAGCCCATTCTAATCCTTCTGATTATTTCAATCTCATGATCCGGATCCGCCGTTACTACCTGCCCTAAGTAGATGTACTCCCTTACCACTTCCAGTGCCTCGCTGCCTATTGTAAATTGCTGTTCTCTTCCGAGACTGTTAGACATTACTTTAGTTTTCTGCAAATTAATTTTTAGACCCACTTTTCTGCTTTGCCTCTCCAGGTCAGTGCGCATGTATTGCAATTGTTCCCCTGAGTTACGAAGCAAGGCAATATCATCAGCGAATCGCAAGTTACTAAGGTATTCTCCATTAACTTTTATCCCCAATTCTTCCCAATACAGGTCTCCGAATACCTCCTGTAAACACTCTGTGAATAGCATTGGAAAGATCGTATCTCCCTGCCTGACGCCTTTCTTCATTGGAATTTTGTTGCTTTCTTTATGGAGGATTATGGTGGCTGTGGAGCCGCTATAGATATGTTTCAGTATTTTTACATACGGCTCGTCTACACCCTGATTACGCAATGCCTCCATGACTGCTGAGGTTTCGACTGAATCAAACGCTTTCTCGTAATCAATGAAAGCTATATATAAAGGTTGGTTATATTCCGCACATTTTTCTATCACCTGATTGATAGTGTGAATATGGTCTATTGTTGAGTAGCCTTTACGGAATCCTGCCTGGTCCTTTGGTTGACGGAAGTCTAAGGTGTTCCTGATTCTATTTTCAATTACCTTAGTAAATACTTTGTAGGCAACGGACAGTAAACTGATCGGTCTATAATTTTTCAAGTCTTTGGCATCCCCTTTCTTATGGATTAGGATTATGTTAGCGTTCTTCCAAGATTCCGGCACGCTCGAGGTCATGAGACATTGCGTATACAGGGTGGCCAGTTTCTCTAGAACAATCTGCCCACCATCCTTCAACAAATCTGCTGTTACCTGATCCTCCCCAGCTGCCTTCGCCCTTTGCATAGCTCCCAAGGCTTTCTTTACTTCTTCCGGTGTTACCTGTGGGATTTCGAATTCCTCTAGACTGTTCCCTCTTCCATTATCGTCGTGGGTGCCACTGGTACTGCATAAATCTCTACAGAACTCCTCAGCCACTTGAACTATCTCATCCATATTAGTAATGATATTGCCGGCTTTGTCTCTTAACGCATACATCTGATTCTTGCCTATTCCTAGTTTCTTCTTCACTGCTTTTAGGCTTCCTCCGTTCCTGAGAACATGTTCAATTCTATCCATGTTATACTTTCTTACGTCAGCTGTCTTACGCTTGTTGATTAACTTCGAAAGTTCTGCCAGTTCTATTCTAGCTGTAGGGTTAGAGGCTTTCATACATTGGCGTTTCTTGATCAGATCTTTCGTCTCCGGTGATAGCTTACTGGTATCCTGTCTAACGGAGTTACCACCAACTTCTATTGCACACTCCTTAATGATGCCCACAGGATTGTCGTTCATTGCTTCAACACTAAGGTCCTCTTCCTGAGTTAAAGTCGAATACCTGTTCTGTAGCTTGATCTGGAATTCCTCTATTTTCCCCCTTACCGCTAACTCATTGATGGGCTTCTTATGTACCAGTTTCTTGCGTTCCCTCCTTAGGTCTAGGCTAATTCGAGTTCTTACCATGCTATGGTCACTGCAGCGCACCTTGCTGAGCACGTCCACATCTTGTATGATGCCAGGGTTAGCGCAGAGTATGAAGACTATTTCATTTCTAGTCTCGCCGTTCGGGCTCTTCCACGTCCACTTTCGGCTATCCCGCTTGCGGGAGAAGGTATTCATTATCCGCATATTATTCTGTTCCGCAAACTCTACTAATAACTCTCCCCTGCTATTTCTAGTGCCTATGCCGTATTCCCCCACTGCCTTGTCTCCAGCCTGCTTCTTGCCTACCTTGGCATTGAAATCGCCCATCAGTATAGTGTATTTTGTTTTCACCCTACCCATCGCCGATTCCACGTCTTCATAGAAGCTTTCGACTTCCTGGTCATCATGACCTGATGTAGGGGCGTAGACCTTCATTTTGTACCTGTTATTAAGTTTCACAACAAGACCTACCAGCCTCTCATTAATCCTGTAGAATTCCTGTATGTTACCAGCTATATTCTTATTAATCAGGAATCCGACTCCTAGTTCTCGTCTCTCCGCTAAGCCCCGGTAGCACAGGACGTGCCCGCTTTTTAGCACTGTATATGCTTCTTTTGGCCTCCTAACTTCACTGAGCCCTATTATATCCCATTTACTGCCCTCTGATTCCTCCAATAGCCCTGCTAGACTCGCCTCAATAGATAACGTTCTAGCGTTAGACGTTGCCAGGTTCATATTCCAATGGCGGCCTGTCCAGAGCCAGGGATTCTTAGCACCCTCTGCTGCGTCGCAGGTCTGACCGCCGCCGTAGTCAGTTGCTTCGCAGTTGCTGGGGACTGAGGGCCGGGGCTTGATTGTTGTGTTCATGTAGGAGGTTGTGGCCAAGTACTGCACCAGGGTGGCCAATCCTGCTCTGGTGAGGGAGTGCGTTACCGGTTCTGGTCACCGGGATCAGGCCACACTCCAGGCCTGTTTATGCAATTTTATCAACACGCGGATTTTTTTCTTTTTTTTTTAATCTGGTGGAAAATTGCGCGGCACCAGGATTCGGACCACGGACCTCTTGCACGCGAGGCGGGTGTTCTACCTCTACGCCACACTGCAGCGGTAAACATTACGGTTACATAAGCTGCAGTAGCCGGGAAGCGTGAGAAGCACTCGGGGATCTTTGATTGCTTTCGCGTTCCACTCTTAAGAGGAAGCTTTAGCACGGGTGCTCCTATCTAAATACATGTCAAAGAAGAATTCGTTTTTATGGGCAACCACTGCACCAAATTTGACTAGGTTTGTTGCATTTAAATGGAATCCTTAAAATATAGTGACAGTTGTTTCGAATTTTTATTTAAATCGTAAATTCTTTTTAAAGATTGGCGAAAATAAAAAAAAATCCAGAAAACAAAGTTATCAAGATTAAAATTCTGCTAACTTGGCAATGAAAAATTATATCACAATTCTATGAATTGCACCTAATAGTGCGTCTAAAGCGAATAAAATAATATCTCACACATGAATCTCACAATATTTAGTAATATGGTAATACCGCTTTTGCAGAAGCCTCGTACACAACGTAATGAATTCACGTAAGATATAAATTGACATACCAATTTTGTACCCTTTTATTGATCTAATGGGTGCCGTTTACAGGACCGCGATATCTGTTTTTGAGGCAGAGCTATTAGTTTGTAAACTTCGGGCTTCTATTATTTTCAAACTTGCGCATTTTCGAAAATCTTTTTAACAAAATTCAGGCCCTAAATCGAAATACTGCTTTCAATAGTCACTAGAATGCAACCTTCTCTCTAAAATGGAACAAATTTCTCTACAATCGGTGCAGCGGTTATCTGATAAAAACGTTTTTTGCGTTTCACATGTATTGGAATAGGCCGCGTCGGAGTTGGCCCCGAGCTAAAGCTTCCTTTTAAGAGGAAGCTTTAGCTCGGGTGCTTCTATCTAAATACATGTAAAAAGAGGATTCGTTTTTCTCGCCAAGGAGGGGGGGGGGGGGGGGGCAATGCACTAAACTTGACGGAGTCTGTTGTATTTAAAAGAAAAGCTTAAAATCTAGTGACTGTTGGTTTCGAATTTTTGATTTAGATCGTGAATTATTTATCAAAAATTGGCAAATATAGAAAAGGTTCAGAAAACGAAAGTATCGAGTTTACAACTCTGTAGCTCAGCAAGGAAAAATGATAGCTTAATATTGTGCAATGCTTCTGATAGTACATCTAAAGCGGACAAAATTGGTATGTTACACACGAATCTCAAAAAATTTTGTAATATGGAAATGCACCTTTTGCGCAACCCTTGTGCACAACGTAAACAATTCACGGAAGATATAAAATGGCATATCAAATTTGTTCGCTTTCAATGATCTAGTCGATGCCGTTTAGAGAACTGCGATTTCTGTTCTTGATGCAGAGCTATTAATTTATAAAGCTCGTGCTTCTATTTTTTGCAAACTTCCGAATTCTTGAAAATGTCTTTAGAAAAATTTAGGCCCTAAATCGAAATTCCCCTTGCAAGAGTCACTAGGATTTAGCTTTTCCTCTCAAATGCAACAAATTTGATTAAAATCGGTCAAGGGGTTATCTCAGAAAAACGTTTTTGCGTTTTACATGTATTTAAATAGGCCGCGTCGTAGATGGGCCCGAGCTAACGCTTCCTTTTAAAGGCGAAGCTTAAACGTTCGCCGATTTTTTTCCAAGAGCTCTGTGTACGGTAGACGCATTACCAAAGTAAATGGCAACTGCTGCCATTTAACTTTTCAACGCTCGTCCTGCTTAGTCTTCCTTCCTCGTGTCCTTGTGTTTATGCGCTCTAAGACAACTTACAAACTTGCCCAAATTACATTTCTTGTAGGCAACTTGTAGAACAGGCGGCGATGAACAAGGTGAACCGAGTAAAAAGAAAGCAATTTACTTCATTCAACAAGCATTGTCGTACAATTTTTCAAGTAGGGGGAGGGCAGGACATCTCTCTCTCTCTCTCCCTATAATCGATATATATATATATATACATATATATATATATATATATATATATATTGTTGCAGGAAGAAAACAGGCCCACGAGTGTAAAATAATGTATATAATTTGAACACTGTTGAACCATTTATCAGCCTTTCAAGGTCACTCTCAGTCCTGTCATCTGAAACGATAATTCTTGGTGGTGATTTTAACATGCCAGATGTTGAATGGCGTGACCTATGTCCTGTACAGAATAATAGGTCATTGCTTCAGTCTGCACTTTGCGAGCTAATAATGACCTATGGGCTCTTCGAATTCGTTGATTTTCCTACTCGTTTTTGATGTACAGACGGAAATGTGTTAGACTTGGTCTTTAGTAACCATAAAGATATCATAGACTTCATTGTACCAGTACCAGGGATTAGCGACCATGAAGTAGTTGCAGGTACTATTCGTTGCAGAAAAATAGAATTTACCAAAATGCGGCCGAAAAAGGTATTCTTTTATGAAAGGGGTAATTATGAGGCTATTTCTAATGAGTTAAATGATTTCCTGCCTATATTTGCGCATTACAGTTCATTTAGTAGCATCGACAGTCTGTGGGTCATATTCAGGGATAAACTGCTTTCATTGACCTCAGATTTCGTTCCGTCTAAGGTGGTTTCGACTAAGCGCCGCAAGGATAAACCCTGGATTAATAAGGATTTACGTTCATCAATTCAGAAAAAATCCCGAACTTACAAAATATATTGCAAAACTAAAAACCCAAGCATGTACAAAAAGGTAAGGGATATCAGCACAAAACTTAAAAACGAATTGAAGGTTGCGAAGGATGCATATCTACAAGCCTTAGCAGATAAACTAAAAACAAATCCCAGAGGTCTGGCGGTATATTAAGAGCAACAAGAAGGATGACACTGGCATCCCGGCCATCACAAATGATGGTAACCTAATTAAAGAGGACAAAGGAAAAGCAGAAGTATTCAACAAGTATTTTCATTCAGTTTTTACAAAGCCATGTAGCATTGCTATTTCTTACACACCGACACCATTACCGGAAATGGAAAACGTTGCCGTGAGCAAGGAAGGAGTGGAGGCTTTGTTGTTTAACCTAAACCTGCATTCAGCTCATGGACCCGATGGAATTTCTAATCATGTTTTGAAACAATGTTCGAGACAGATAGCGCCTTTCTCAGTAATATTATTAAAAAGTCACTAGATAATCAAAAACTGCCCGAAGATTGGAAGACAGCCAACGTGACTCCGATATTTAAAGAAGGTGATCGTACACACGTAGGCAATTACAGGCCGATATCTTTAACTTCCGTTTGCTGTAAGGCTCTCGAACATGTCCTGTACTCTAATCTGATGAAACATTTTCAAACAAATAACTTTTTCACTTCGGCTCAGCATGGGTTCCGCTCTGGTTTTTCGTGCGTAACACAACTAGCCGAATTCACTCATGACATTGCACTCGGCCTGGACCATGGTGAACAGATAGATGCACTCTTTCTTGATCTGCGGAAAGCATTTGATGTCGTCCCGCACAATCTACTTTGCTTAAAATTATCATTTCTAGGCCTTCCTGAACATATTTTTGGCTGGATAAAGGATTATTTACACCTGCGCAAACAGCAAGTTGTTCTTAATGGGGTAAACTCGGCTCCAATGCACGTGCTATCGGGAGTGCCTCAAGGCTCTGTGCTTGGGCCTCTTTTGTTCCTAGTTTATATTAATGATTCAGTAGTAGGCCTTAATTCAACAGTTAGACTGTATGCCGACGACTGCGTCATGTATCGTGCAGTGAAATGTTATGCCGATATGTCTGTCTTACAGGACGACCTTGAAAAAGTTCCTATTTGGTGCAAGCGGTGGCAGATGACTCTGAATACTGGTAAATGCTACCATGTGCAGTTTACAAAGAAAAAGAAAAAATTCCCCAGTTCCTATTGCCTAAATAATATTGCACTCAGTACCGCTAAGGATGTTCAGTACCTCGGAGTTACGTTTTCTGAAACGCTTGACTAAACTAATCATGTTAGCTCAATTAGCGCGAAAGCTTACCGTCTTCTTCACTTTTTCCGACGAAATTTTAAGCATTCTCCTTCATCACTGAAGGCAACCTTGTATTTAACAAACATCAGGCCTATTCTAGAATATGCATGCGTTATCTGGGATCCATACACTAAAAACCTCACAGAAAAAATAGAACGCGTCCAAAAGCAAGCAGCACGCTTCGTAACAGGAAATTATAATTTTACTACCAGAGGATCCAGAATAAGGGAAGGGTTGGGTTGGAAAACTCTTTCTTCACGCAGGAAAATCCTAAGATTGAAATTCCTTTACAATATATATAAAAGTAAAACTGGTATCGACAAAACACTGTTCATCAAGGAGCCGCATTACGTTTCATCTAGGAGAGACCACGCTAACAAAATTAGAGCTTATCAGTGCCGTACCAATGTGTTTAAGTATTCATTTTTTCCTAACACGATTAGCGATTGGAATGAGCTCCCTAATGAAGTGATGGCAGCTTCTAGTTTTGAAAATGCTATTGAGAGTCATATTCTTTGATTGGTCTGTTATTCATCTCTGCACATACGCTACATTTTTTTCTGTTTTGTTAGTTAGTTACTTTGTCACTTACTTTGTTTTGTACTTTGTTAGTTTCTATTCCGCTTTTGCGAATTTCAGTGCTTAAACTACGTTCTATTTACTGATGTATTCTTTTGATGTTGCTGAATATGTTTCCATTGTGACCACCTGTATTTTAACCCCCCTACGATAATGCCGTACAGGCGATGTAGGTATACCGAATAAATAAATTAATAAATATACTTAAAACTGGGGTTAATGGCATTCAGGCAACTGCCAGACTTCGTCTTCCCCTAGTCTAATTCAACTTCTTCCTTCCCTTCACCGTAACGTCACCCTCCCGGCGGAGTAGCTCCGTCCCGGTGCAAGTTATAGATCCTCACTTAATGGGGGGACATAGGGCTTGAGCCTGGCGACGTGAACAACATCGCTGGTGACGTTGGGAGGCACTGAAGGCTGACCGACTAGGGCGATCTCGTATGTCACGTCGGACAGTTGGCGTAAGATCTGGTACGGACCAGAATAACGGGAAAGTATTTTTTCCGACAAGCCGACGCGACGTGAAGGCGTCCAGAGAAGGACAAGGGAACCAGGTGAAAAATTGGAGTTTCGGTGCCGAAGGTCGTAGCCTCGCTTTTGAGAAGCTTGCGAGACTGTGAGGCGATGACGGGTGACTTCTCGGGCCTGGGCGGCTAAGTCAATAGCATCGCGAGCGTAACCAGTGCTGGGCGATTGTACTGCAGAAGGTAGCAACGTGTCAAAGGGCAAGGTGGGGTCGCGGCCATACGACAGGTAAAATGGTTAAAATCTGGCAGTGTCGTGACGGGACGAGTTGTATGCGAAAGTGATGTATGGTAAAACGACGTCCCAGTCGCGGTGATCGTCGGAAACGTACATGGCGAGCATATCAGTTAACGTGCGGCTGAGTCGCTCGGTGAGGCCGTTCGTTTGAGGGTGGTACGCGGTAGCAATCTGGTCTTCTGTAGAACTGGAGCGGAGCAGCTCATCGACGACCTGCGATAGAAAGTAGCGGCCGCGATCCGTCAGCAACTGGTGAGGGGCGCCGTGATGCAGGATGACGTCGTATAGTAAGAAGTCGGCGACATCTGTAGCGCAGCTGGTTGGTAGCGCACGTGCGATGGCATATCTCGTGGCGTAATCGGTTGCTACAGCAATCCATTTGTTCCCTTTGATGGAAATTGGAAAGGGACCAAGGAGGTCTAGGCCCACACGGAAGAAGGGCTCTGTAGGGATATCAATTGGTTGCAGCAAAGCAGCGGGAGGTATAGCAGGCGTCTTCCGGCGCTGACACAGGTCACAAGAAGCGACATAACGGCGCACAGAGCGATAAATGCCGGGCCAGAAGAAGCGTCGCCGCAGGCGGTCGTATGTACTAGTGATGCCCAGATGTCCAACAGTAGGAGCGTCGTGAAGTTGCTGGAGCACGGCTAGCCGAAGGTGCTTGGGAACGACTAGGAGGAGCTCCGGGCCGTCAGGATGAACGCTACGACGGTATAGAGTTCCATCGCGCAAGGTGAACATCCGGAGGGGCGGGTCATTGGGCGAGGAGCTTAGGCGTTCCATAATTGTTCGAAGAACAGGATCTTTGCGCTGCTCGTCGCCAATATGGAGGAAGCCGGAGAGGGATAGAACACTGATGTCCGAGTCTACATCGGTATCGTCCGGTTGATCCACGGGATTGCGGGACAGGCAGTCAGCGTCTTTATGCAGGCGCCCCGACTTATACATAACAGAAAATGTATATTCTTGGAGACGCAAGGCCCAACGTGCAAGTCGTCTAGTTGGGTCCTTCAAAGAGGAGAGCCAGCAGAGGGCGTGATGGTTGGTTACGACGCAGAAGCTCCGACCGAAAAGGTATGGCCGCGAAATTTCGTGAAATTTCGCGACTGCCCATACGAGCGCGAGACATTCTCTCTCAGTAGTGGAGTAATTTCGCTCGGGCGTGGAAAGAAGGCGGCTAGCGTAAGCGATGACATGATCTTGGCCCTGTTGACGCTGAGCGAGGACAGCGCCGATGCCATGACCACTCGCGTCAGTTAGTACTTCAGTGGGCGCAGAAGGGTGAAAGTGTGAGAGAATTGGGGAAGGTGTAAGCCGCTCAATCAGGGTAGAGAAGGCTTTCTCTTGCAGTGGTTGCCAAGAGAAAGAGACGCCTTTCTTAAGAAGCTCAGTGAGAGGGTGAGCGTTGCGGCAAAATTTTTCACAAATCGCCGGAAATAAGAGCACAAGCCCAGAAAACTACGGACATCGTTTGTTGAACAAGGTACAGGAAAATTTCGCACGGCGTCAACTTTATGTGGATCAGGTTGGATTCCGGCGGCGTTTACGAGATGGCCGAGCATGTTAATTTCACGGCGACCGAAATGGCAAGTGGAGGAGTTTAGCTGAAGGCCAGCCCTGCGAAAGACGGAGAGTATGCTTGTGAGGCGCCGAAGATGACTCTCAAAGTTCGGCGAAAACACAACCACATCGTCGAGGTAACAAAGGCATGTAGACCAATTCGAGCCGTGCAAGAGAGAGTCCATCATGCGCTCGAATGTAGCTGGCCCATTGCATAATCCAAAGGGCATGACTTTAAATTGGTACAGACCATCCGGTGTGACGAAGGCGGTTTTCTCGCGGTCCATCTCATCGACGCTAATCTGCCAATAACCGGAGCGGAGGTCAATTGATGAAAAGTATTGGGATCCGTGAAGGCAGTCAAGAGCGTCATCAATGCGAGGCAGGGGATAAACGTCCTTCTTTGTTATCCTGTTGAGGTGACGGTAGTCAACGCAGAAGCGCCACGAGTTGTCTTTTTTCTTTACTAAGACAACCGGTGATGGCCACGGGCTACTGGAAGGTTCAATGATGTCCTTGTCCATCATCCTGTCTACCTCTTTCTGTATGATGGCCCTTTCTGTTGCGGAGACACGATATGGCCGCCTATGAATGGGGCTGGCGTCACCGGTGTTGATGCGATGCGTGACAACAGATGTCTGGCCAAGTGGACGGTCGTTCAAATCAAAGATGTCCCGATAAGATGACAGGAGGTGACGAAGAGCTGCTGTTTGCTTGGAAGGAAGGTCAGGGGCGATCATCTTAGAAACATCGTCCGCAGGCGTCAAGTATGAAGGAGTGGGTGACAAAGGTCCGTTGGTACTGAGGAAAGATTCAGAGGTCAAAGAAGAAACCTCAAATTCTTCCAAAGGAGCGATATGCGCTATGGCGATACCGTGTGGCAGCACATGCGACGAAAATCAAAAATTGAGGATAGGCACGCGAGTGCAGTTTTCGCGGATTCAGATTAAGGTGCTCGGCAGGGCAATATTGCGCGACAAAACCACGTCAGTAAGCGGCGACACGACCTACTCGCCATCAGGTACGGGAGGACAGGGCGTCAGGAGGACATTTGTAGCCGCCTGTGGAGACAGCTTTGCAAACTCATCAGAACATAAGTGGTGTGAAGCACAAGCTGTTGCGTCGGCAGGAAGCGGCAGATCCAACTGTACAATACCTGCGGAGCAGTCAATTTGGGCAGAGTGTTTCGAAAGGAAGTCGAGGCCGAGAATTAGGTCGTGCGGACAGTGTTCAAGGACGATAAATAGAACAACGGTATAATGGCCCCCAATGGTCACACGTGCTGTGCACATTCCAAGGACAGGTGAAGTACTCCCATCGGCGACTCGCACGGTGCCCGGTATGGCGGGTGTCAGAACCTTTTTGAGCCTTCGGCGGAGAGCAGCGCTCATAAATGAAAGCTGCGCTCCTGTATCGACGAGAGATCTAACAGGAACGCCATCAACTTCAATGTCCAGTAGGTTTCCACATGTGGGCAGGGTCAACAGAGGATTTATGGGCCGGGTCAGAGTTGCAGCTTCACCTCCGGGAGCTGCACCGCCTAGTTTCCCGAAGCGAAGCGACCGGTTGCAGAAGTGGACGAAGAGCGGTGAACGGGGGGGAACGGGGCCTACGACCTTGCGGAGACGGGGAGCGGCTGGATCTTGGTGGAGCACTATCGGCGTTGACGTTCCTAGTCGGCGTATAGGGCGAGAAAGTACGATTATCTGGTACTTGTCGGTAGTGACTCTGAGACGACCACCGAGGAGGCGACGACCAGTGGTTGCGGCAATGACGGGCGATGTGTCCAATACCGGAACAATTAAAGCAGATGGGTTTATCATCCGCTGTGCGCCAGTCAGCTGGGTTGCGACGGGGTGGCGGAAAGCATCGTGTCTGGGAGCGAGCGGCCGGAGAAATCTGGTAGGTGTTTGTATGGCGGACCGAGCAGAGAGATGGAATGCCCAAACTTGCTAGTTCCTCCCGAACGACCGCCTGTATAAGGGAGATAGCGGGCACGCTTTCCCGACAGACGGGACGAACAGAAGACGGAGCCATGGCTCAAGCTCACGGCGAACGATGCGCGTGATATCTTCCGGTCCTGCGGGCTGAACGAACCGCGGCGGGTCTTCGCAAGAAGATGTCGCGGCGGTATTGGGCAATCGGTCGAAAGTTTGAGCGACGCGGCGGCCCTTCGCTTGTTAGAAGCGCCGGCACTCCTTTACAATTGCATCCACAGTGGCACAATCCTTACACATTAGGAGATTGAAGGCATCGTCTGCAATACCTTTCAGTATGTGACCAATCTTGTCTGCCTCGGTAATGTTGTCATCAGCCTTGCGACAGAGGGCCAGCACATCCTGTATGTACATGACATAGGATTCTGTGGACGTCTGAGCGCGGCACGCAAGTTCTTTTTTTGCTGCCAGCTGACGACCGACAGGTCTGCCAAACAGGTCTCGCATTTTTTCTTTGCAGACATACCAGCTCGTTGGGTCAGCTTCGTGTGTGTCGTACCATTGCTTCGCAGTTCCTCTTAGATAAAATATCACGTTTGCTAGCATCATTGTTGGATCCCACCTGTTATTGTCGCACACTCGCTCGTACATCGTAAGCCAGTCCTCGACGTCGGCGTTGTCCGTGCCACAAAATGTCCCTGGGTCTCGCGGATGAGTGAGGATGACCGTTGGCACGGGCTGCTGAGGCGTTGTCGCTTGTGTCGGTTGATTTGCCATTGTGGCGGCAGGTAGATGACGTCCGCTGCGAAGTTCCGTGATTGTATCCCGCACCTTCCACCAAAATGTTGCAGGAAGAAAGCAGGCCCACGAGTGTAAAATAATGTATATTTAAAACTGAGGTTAATGGCGTTCAGGCAACTGCCAGACTTCGTCTTCCTCTAGTCCAATCCAACTTCTTTCTTCCCTTCACCGTAACAATATATGTATATATATATATATATATATATATATATATATATATATATAGAAAGAGAGAGAGAGAGAGAGAGATAGGCTGCTGATTGTTGGAAAGTGATCTCAGCCGTACGTGCCGCGCGGGATCGCTCTGCCGCCACTACCCTGCCGGCATGGTCGCTAAACCAACAAGGGAAGCCCCACTGCTGTAAACCTGTATACAAGCTCCCCTTTGACTTGTGAAGTGTACGTGTTCGTTTTCAGCATATGCTTCACCACGAAGCCTGGCACGGGCGGATCCGGTTAAAGGGAGCGGGGCGAGCCGGCTTGCAGCGTGGGTGGGATCGGGTTTGGTAGGCGCCGCTTTAGCGGTCGGGTACCAATAAACGATGACACGTTGTTTTGTTTAATGTGTTAATGACATTTTGATTTACTGTAAAATATTTATTCGGCGTTATACAGGAGTCCATGTTCACAACTGAGCGAAGCATACTCAGAGCGGGCCCAGATGGCACGTACTCTAAAGGTCGCCTCCCTTACGGATTACCCGATTGCCAATAAAGAAGGCTGAAAAATGCGTCAGTGAAAGGTACATTTGTCATCGATAGATCTTGTTTTGAATCGCACATTACGAACCATTACACTTTAGTGTTCTCACTGTTTCCTGAAGCGTGTCGCTGACGCGAGACAAAAAAAGTCACTAAAATTCTCTCTATAACTGTCAAGTGGATTTAAGGAACGTAGGCGTTTTAAAACTAATATGAGCCAATGTGAAGTAAATAATTTACCTTGACGTTTCATGTTGATCTAATGTGCGTGCAGCTGAAGTATAACAGTCAATTAATTTATTATCATGGTATAGAGGGCCTTGGCTTTATTATGCGCGGGCGAATATTCGAATACGAATAGTTGCTTTGTAATATTTTATTCGTATCCGAAAATGAACTATTCAATATTTTCGAATATCGCAACTAACCAAATATTTAGCAACCACTGACGGTTAAATTGGAGTTGCCGTCCTCCACCGGCCGAACAAAGTGTCACAAATTATAATTATCAGAAGTAAAAAGGCGACAAAATTTTTGAAGCATTGCGGAAACGAAAACGTTAATGCAAGCTTTGTTGTCGGTTTTGCGGTGGAAGTGTGGCGCTGGTTAACATTTCTTGGGTGAGATCTTGTACACATGCATAAATACTCAAGAACGCATGGACGTGGCGACCGCCGTCGTCGCCGCCGGTTATCTAACCGACGCATTACATGTCCTGCCCAGCTCAAATTTTCTCTCTTGATGTCAATTAGAATATCGGCTATCCCCGTTTGCTCTCTGATCCACACGGCCCTCTTACTGTCTCTTAACGTTACTCCTAACATTCTTCGTTCCATCGCTCTTATTGCGTTTCCAAATGGTTCTCGAGCTTGTTTGTTAATCTCCAAGTTTCTGCCCCACGTGTTAGCACGGCCCAGTGGGCAATGAAAGTCTAGTGGACATCCACTGGTGAGCAAGTTTTGGAGGTATGCATGTCCATCGGAGATCCACAGAAATCCACCAGATTTACTACGGACGTCCATAGGACGCTTATGCGCAAGAAAATTGGCAATCCGTCGAACGTCCGATGGCTGCCAGAACCGTACATCGGACGCTACGGAGACACGCAAAACCCAGCACCTGGCCCTTTCTGGACATCCATCGGACATACATAGGAGTACTTTTATTGAAACGTAGGGATGTTCATCGGACATTCTTTGTTTTAATTGGTTTAGCAGAGATGTATATGCATGGTATCCCAACTATCATGAACACAAATTTAAAGAAAGAGCAATTGTGTTGCTTGAAGAAAACCTAATGCCTAGTTTCCAGGGCAGTGGATTAGCTGGCAGTAAATTTTTCTCAGGCTCCCAGCTCAATAGCGAAACCGTCTTCGAACTGAGGGCACGTCGACGCAGCGGCACCATGGCAGAGTATCACGAGCTGTAGCACCTGTACAAGCACGAAGCGTAAGTTAATGGAACCCCTTGTCGGCGCCAGACCATGCACTCATTCGGCAAAATGCGTATAATGCGAGCTGCCAGAGATACAGCTCCGCTCATTGCAAATATTTGTGGAAGTTCCGGCTGTACTGAAACCATCAATGCTGCGAAACCATCAACGCAGTCGTCGTGATGTTCAGCATAAAGCCCACGGACGATAGCATCGTCGCCGCACGCTGTGTGTTCTATGTGCGAGCGAAAGCGTGCGAGGCTGAGCCGACGATGCCGGCTCAATCTCGCGCTCGCAAGGGAGGAAAGCGGAGAGGAAAGGCAGGAGGGGGCGGGACGTTCTACTCCGGCGGCTGCTACATAAGACGCGGCCGCGCAGGCCCTATATTGAAAGTGAGCGGCGATGAGTACGGAATCTAGGTTCGCTGGGGCTCATAATTTCGTGTGTGCTGTGACCTCACCGCTTAGTTCGCGTTGAAGCAAAAGGCAGCACAAAGGTCAATTCGCTCGCTGCTGCTGCCACTCTTGCGTGGCACCATGCTTGTTAATTTAGTTAGTAAGCGAATGCTTACAAGTGTTTACGGCTGATAAATATTTTTTTTTCTTGAGAAGACGAATTAAAAACAGAGCTATGACCGTTCACAGCATACCTTTGCCTGAGAGTAATTCCCTTCTAGCACCAAAAGACAGGGCTACCACATCATCACGGTTTATGAAAGATTCGCCACAGCGTTTTTGGCGTCACTTTGCTCCATCACGTGAGGAGGTGAGGTATGTTACAATAAATGAATGTATAATTACTGACTTTGCGCAAATTGCTGATATATACAACGAATTATTCCATTCCGTGTTTGACCTTCCCCTACCACTGCCTGCAGAAATAAGAGAGAAAATGATTGATGCTCGTTCAGACATGCCAGACATTACCCTAACTGTAGAAGGTATACTTTCACTTTCTTTTAGGTCTAGACACGAAAAAGTCTCCTGGCCCACATGGCATCCCTAATGAATTCTTGAGACGATATGCTGAATGGATCGCGAAGTATGCTGATAATTTTCCGTGCGTCTCTTGAACAGCACAATTTACCAAATGATTGGTTAATGGCACGAGTCGTGCCAGTTCATAAAACTGGGGACAAACATAGAGTTCAAAATTACAGACCCATTTCAATTACATGTACTTGCTGCAAGATGTTCGAGCATATCCTATCAGAAAGCTTGTTAAATTATATCGAAAGCTCGAACATATTTATTTCTAACCAGCACTGATTCAGGAGCCGATTGTTCACTATCACCCAGCTTGCAGAAACAATACACGATTTTGCTCAGGTAATTAATTAAACAGGTCAGGTTGAGAGAATCTGCCTAGATTTATCAAAAGCCTTCGATCACGTTTCACACTCAGATTTGATTGGTAAACTACTTGATATCGGAGTTAATTTAAATAATTAAATGGATTCTTTCATACCTTACTAACAGATCGCAGTACGTGGAAGTGAAAGGAAACAAATCGAAAATTCTAAAACTAACATCAGGTGTCCCTCAAGGGTCTGTATTAGGACCTGTATTGTTTCTATGTTACATTAATGACATGACAAATGGCCTTCATGATAAGATAATGGTTCCTTTGTTTGCAGATGACTGCTTAATATACTGTAAAATCTCGTGTCATGAGGGCCAATTAAAATTAGATTCAGCACTAGAATCAATCACCAATTGGTGCAAGCGATGGAAAATGAAAATAAATTACGAAAAAGCTGTTTATGCGCGAATAACTAGAAAAAAAAACAAGAAATGTGTTACACTACAGTTACAAGTTAGACGGTAAACCAATGAAACAAGTGAGTCACTTCAAGTATTTAGGCATTACGATATCAGACGACTTATCTTGGAAAAAAACACATCACTAAATTATGTAATGCCGCAGAGGTAAACCTTTGGTCACTAAGACGGAGGCTTAAACTTGCTCCCCGAGATGATAAACTGACTGCATATCTGGCATTGGTACGTCCCGCGATATAATATTCTAGCATAATATGGGATCCGTATAAGAAGAATGAAGTAAATAAAATTGAAAAAATACAGAGGCGTGCAGCAAGGTTTATTATGTCAAAATATAGGTACACGGATTCTGTGACTGAGATGCTCACTCAAGAAAACTTGCCCGAGCTTTCATTGCGGCGAAAAGTGGCTAGACAAAAATTTATTTATTTAATGAAACATAACCACTTCAATTTCGACACTCAGAGGTACTTACAAAAGAGAACGTCACGGATATCACGGTCCGTTAGGTCTAGCCACGAGGGCCAATATATGCCCATACCAGCAAAGGTTGACTCATTTGAGTACTCCCTCTTTCCTAAAACAATTGAAGATTGGAATGCGCTACCGCATAGCATAACGAAAATTGATTCTCTAAAACAGTTTGAAAAACCTGTACTGGCCTATTATTCTTCTATGTAACCATTCTCTCACATTATTACCTTTCTTTGTGCAGTGATAAGCAGCATGTGCAACATGACATGATTGAAATGATCCTACGGGATATTGAAGTTTCTGTTTGTGATGTTGAAAATATTATTTTGTATGGTACAGTTGTTTCTTGTAATGTTCGGTGCCTGTTATACAATGCTTATATTCTTGTGTAAAATTGGCACACCTAAGCAGTTATATTTTCTGGATTGATTTGTGTAGCGCTCGTGTTTGTAGCGATCTTTGAAGCTTATTTTATGATTACTCCACCCTGTATCGGCTTTTGTGCTAACAGTATAAATAAATAAATAAATAAATAAATAAATAAATAAATAAATAAATAAATAAATAAATAAATAAATATACTCGTAAGGAGCCTGCCTTTCCTAGCGAGATAGAGCGATTGCATTTTTCTCCGTGTCACACACGATATTTTTTAAAAAGATTTTTAACATGCGCACAGAATGCTACATTGACAGTATGACCTTCAGCTCCAACGCCATGTTGCAGAATTCTACAAAAGTGCTAAAACAGGATCAACGTGGCTTTTATTGTGCTTCGACCTTCCATGCTTTCTTTTTATCTTGGCACATGTTTCTTTTCCCACTCGTAGCTGTGCGGCTTCAGCCCGATGTTGTATTCGTAAGTAAAGGAATTATTAGCAGTGATGACTGCACTCAAAAATTCACCGCGCTTAAAAGAAGTTTCTTTAACAAATGAAAATTATTTTTTTTTTCTAAGAACTGTTGCCGAGGGGTGAGCAGTTTCCGTAACATCTTGGCGAAAGCCTTCTTCATTTTGAAATATTCCGTAGGAATCTTCTAGGAGATGGCTTTGCCAAATCACACGCTCTTGATGTAAACGAAGCGCTTTTGATAACTGTCATTGGGCGATCAGGGAACGTAAGAGAACGCACACGATCTATTTCTGCACCTTCGCGTGAGTTTCTTTTCATTTATGCGAATACCCGCAGCGCCACAAGGGCATTGTAGCAGGGAGGCATTACAGAGATACATTGGTACAGACAGGACTGTCTCCGGAAAGAAAATATACATATACAGAGAGCTCAGATAAAAAAGAGTAAGACTAACATCAGCAGGAAAGCGTAGTCAAAGGCAACCGAGAAAACAGTTATGCGAAAAGACAAGTTATTGCAATAGGCAAACCATAAACCAGGACAAAAGTGAAAAAAATGGAACAAGGTAATATGCAGCTATGAAAAATTGAACGATAAGAATGATTTAAGCTCGGAACAGGTTTTACGTTGATAATGCTCTTAGGGAGGTTATTTAATAGGGCTAAAGTGTGCGGGAAAAATGAATTGCGGTAAACTTCAGTGCGACAGCGCAATTCAAGAAATTTATAATCATGATCGCATCGCTGAGAGACAAAGTGGGGAGGCCAAATGTACAGATCGTTGCTATTCCGGTAACACCAAAGTATATCTGGAAAAACAGTTGTCGTTTTGCGGTGATTCAACGATGCGCTAATGATTTCCAGCCTTGATTTTTTTAATTACTGAGACACTGCTGCGGAAGTCCTAATTGCCAGAAAGAAACCCGGCAGCACGCTTTTGAATTCGTTCGAGGTTTTCAACAAGGTACGAGGTTTGAGGATCCCACGCTCCACAAGCGTAGTTGACGAGTGTCCTGATGTTGCACCGTCCGAGTGGGCCTTTATGAACAACTGAAAACGCTGAGATCACGTGAAGACAGTAGGGCACCCTTACGATAAGCGTTTCGCGACATTCGATATGTTACAGCGAAGCTGTTTACCTCTAGGCCCCGCATGCATACCCCGCGTGCGTTTAATTCGTGGGTAGGTACCCTGGGCGGGTATGCTAGGCGGCATACGTCTGTATCGAAGACATGGCGCGTGGCACAGAAAGGATAGGGGAAAAGGGAAAGAGAGTGGCAACGGCGCTGCACCAAAAACGACGGATAGGGAAGAGAGGAAAAGAAAGTGGCGACAGCGTTCCAGCAGCGAAGACGGGTAGGCGGACAGAGGAAAGAGAGTGGCGATGGCGCTGCACCAAGAAAGACGGGTAGGGAAGAGAGGGAAAGAAAGTGGCCACAGCGTTCCAGCAATGAAGATGGGCAGGCGTACAGGGGAAAGAGAGTGGTGACGGCGCTGCCCCAAAAAGACGGGTAGGGAAGAGAGGGAGAGAAAGTGGCAACAGCGTTCCAGCAATGAAGACGGGTAGGCGGTGTTAGATACGGGACTTTTTCCATAGCCTCCTTCGAGTTCACCAGACCGCATCGAATCGCGCCACAGCTAATTAAGGAGCGCAGAAGCACATCTACCCCGTTCCCGAGGAGCGGCACGTGCAAACGAGTTGGCGCCCCCACCTCCTGCGCCGCAGGTGGAGCTATTCACTGTTTGACTCTTGCCGAAAGTGTAGTGGGAGCCTGGCACGGTTCCAGGTAACGCAGGTCCCGAGCAAAGCTGCTTCGCAGCACTGAAACGTGGCCCCCTTCCGCCTATTGTGACGGCGCTTGCAAGTCAGCAAGGCAATACCGCAGAGAGAAGTAAGCACTCGGACAATTGGGGCCCAAGGAGCGACCCTCGGCGCCGGGCGTGACACAATCGCACGGGCGCCTACCATTGGCCGAAAATGACGACAGCTGAGCGGGCTCGCCGATTGGCCGAAAATGGCGTCACCTGAGCGGGCTCGCCAATTGGCCGGTGACTTCAAGACACCGAAAGGGTTAAAAGCCAGAGACCAGGAGCAGCAAGAGAGCATTCCTTCATTCATCTCTTTCGAGCTTCTTGCCACGCGCCGCAGCGTCCGAGTTGCTGCCGGCCCGTAATGACTTTATGACTGGTAATTTCTTTGTACTCTCACTGTAAATAATGTAAATAAACCACCAAGTTTTCATCTCAAAGTCCTCCTCAACTTCGGCGAACTCCCGCACCCAACGGCAAGTTCCAATATCTGGGGGACAGCAATTGGGATTGTCCTCCAGATCCAACAACTGGTGGCAGCGCTACGGATGAACCTTCGTCGAGAGAAGTCCTAAGGAACTGGGAACAACGAAGAAGAAAGAGTAATCATCGAGAGAAATCCTATGGAACTTGGAACAGCCAAGAAGAGCGAGCCTTCGACCCAGAGAGTGCTGAGGAACTGGGAAGAGCGGACCAATGAACCAGATGGCAGGGTGCTGCAACCGTAAATGAGCGCGTGGTTTTTTCCCTTTTGGTTCGCCAGACTTCAAATGTTGTGTGTTTATTTTGATAGTTCTAGGAATCGGAAATTTGTTGCATATTGTGCGTTTGCACAAATTAATTAACGAAAACAGTTCTAAGCACCAGTCGGGGCAGCTGCCATGAACCTTAGAAGGTTGACGAGGTTAGACTTGTTGTTGGTGTGCGACGATTTGGGAGTTGAGGCGGACGAACAAGTGAAAAAGCCAGCTATCATAAAGACCATTCAAGATAGTGGCAATAATGATAAAAGCATTGAGATTCCTTGGGAGGTGATACAAGAACCACGGGAGCGTGAGCGTCGTGAACGTGAGCGTGAGCGTCGTGAACGTAAGAGTGAGCCTAAGCGTATAGAACGCGAGAATGAACGGAAGCGTGAGCTTCAAGAACTTACTCTTAGGTGTGAGCGTCAAGAACGTCAGCGTGAGCGTCAAAAACGTGAGAATGAACGTGAGTATCAAGAACGTAAGCGTGAGCGTGAGCAAAAGTACGAGAGAGAGAAGGGAGCATTGATCAAACAGCTACAATATTTTGAGCAGTTAAAGGCACAGAGACAACGGCTGTCTGAAAATTCTGTAGGTAGTACAGAGCAATAGAATGAGGAAGTATCTAGTGGATTTTCACCAAAAGCCGACGAGAAAGGTAGTGCCTGTGAGATTAACGGCCCATTCATAGGCGAATGGAAAGGGCTATCTGCTAACGATGCCGTAGCGGCAACAGAGGCCGTTAAAGGCCGTAGTGAAAGCGATGAGGTGCTGTGCCAACAGAGCATTGTAGACACAGCTGGGTCTGCTGTGAATGAATTGGCACAGTCACCACGCGTGTGCGTCGCATGTAACGTTATCGAGGTAGTTAACGAAGCACAGAATACCGCTGACGCGACAGACGCGAGCACCCATGTCGAGATAACTGTCGAGTCGGATCTTCGTGCCGAAGTGCAGTGCCAGCTGGGCGATGCAGTTGAGGGCAGCTCTCAGGATTTCGAGCTGCGTAGCTCAAAAGAAGACAACTGCATTGTTCAGGGATCGGTGCAGCTCTCCGCCAGTCTAGGTAGCCAAGAGAGGGATGATTTAGTTAAGGATCGTTCCGACTGTGCGGGTAAGAGACCAATCCAGGCCGACGAAATGTGTACCGGCCCGCACGAGGAACGAGAAGGCGACACGAAAGCGCGTTCAAAGAGAAAGCGCCGCAGAAAGAAGCGCATTAAAGATCGAAATGCGGTGAGTAATGTAGCGCAGCCAAAGTCAGCGACAGGCGCGAAATGGCAGGGCGCGAGGAAAAGAAAGGTGCGGTCGTCGTTGACGATGTTGACGCATCCAACACGTTCGAGCCACCGGTCAAAGAGAGACCGAGAAGCATGTTCTGCACGGACGCGGACAAAGGGCACGGGGCAGTTATGTTCCTTGTCGGTCCGTCGTTCTTTCCGAAGTTAAGCGTGTAGTACAAAGAAGCGCAAGGTGGCAAGACGAGACCAGGTGGTAGGGAGTTGCGACGCGGTCAGTCAAGTTAGTGATGAACGCGTGGCGCCAGGACGCGAATTGGCAGGGGACTGTAACGTCTTGGAGGAGCTGATAGTGAGTCAGCCCTTTTGTTGTTCCTCGGTAGCCAGAATAGCTTTAGAACTGCGACCACCTCGAGTACGGCTCAAAGTATGAGTCAGTCAAAAAGGTTTGGAACGGGAGGCCAAGAGAGCTTCCGTAGAAGTGAAACGTGTTGTGTTTTTTTTTTAGCATTTGAAAATTTCGCAATTTAAGATTAGAGTTTCTTTCAGTATGTAAAGTATGAGCTTTGTTTATGTTTTCGTTTGAGAAGCTCCGAGATTTGAAAAACGCGTTTTATGTAAACATGTAGTTTCGCGAGGTGTTCATTAATGAGTACATAGGCTTTCTTTGTGTATGAGTAACCTGAGTGTCAAGGTTATCGGTGAGAGGCCTATGGTAACGCGTGTGTGTGTTAGTTAACCTTTTTTCGTATAAGTGTATTTTGTATTTTCTAAGGTTAAGCGCGTAGACTTTCAGTTAATGCATGATTTGCACTGAGAACGTTCTTAGTTCCTTTAGCGCGTGTCCTGTGCGGACGGAAGGAAGCATAATATTTGACTGGGTTGCTCGTGTGTGTTGAGGGCGGCCGTATTCTGACTTCGCTAGTACGCGTGCGTAGAACTAGTAATTAGAATAAGCATTTTTTAAGGGTTCTGCGGAATGCGTAAGTCCCGCAAGTTTAATTGTTCGTTTAAGTTACGTGTCCTGTAGGGACTAAAGGAAGAAACGTGAGTAAGCGTAATGAAAGGTTTACCTACGGCGCAAGTACGCGTTCTGAATAGTGACCACAAGGCTAGCGCGCTTGTGATTACGTACTTGTAGAGTTGACCGGACTGTTCAGTGGCCCCAATACGTGCGATAAGTACGCCACTGCGATAGGTTGGAAATATGCTGTTCGTATAGTTAGGCCACTTAAGTTATGTGCGGCTGTTTTCATGTTTTGTTTGCAACGACAATGGCCCTTTGTTTTGCAACAACAATGTCACTCTGGCCTTGTCGGCATTCGGGGAGATATCGATAGCGGTTTGGAAAGGTGGTTGGAACTGCTTTATCAAAATTGGGGAAAGAAAAGTTCAGGGTTCATTTTGAGCGAGTGATAGCCTGGCGAGTCAGAGGTGAAGAGCCTGCACTTGCACGTGGTGCAGCGCTGTGTTGTTTTGTTTGTTTGACCTGCGTTCTCCAGGGCCCAGGATACCGAAGTTCGTCACACGAGGCTCGACACCAGTACCCTGCAGGTTATTTCAGCGTTCCTCATGGCCAGCGAATTGATTTCACCGGCCATTCCGAACTTCTGGGGCGAGGAGGAGCTGTTAGATAAGGGACCTTTTCCTGAGCCTCCTTCGAGTTCACCAGGCCACATTGAATCGCGCCACAGCTAATTAAGGAGCGCAGAAGCACATCTACTCCATTCCCGAGGCACGGCACGTGCAAACGAGTTGGCGTCCCCCACCTCATCCGCCGCAGGTGGAGCTATTCACTGTTTGACTCTTCCCGAAAGTGTAGCGGGAGTCTGGCACGGTTCCAGGTAACGCAGGTCCCGAACAAAGCTGCTTTGCAGCACTGAAACGTGGCCCCCTTCCGCCTATTCAGCAAGGCAATACCGCAGAGAGAAGTAAGCACTCGGACAATTGGAGCCCAAGGAGCGACCCTCGGCGCCGGGTGTGACACAATCGCACATGCGCCTACCATTGGCCGAAAATGACGACAGCTGAGCGGGCTCGCCGATTGGCCGAAAATGGCGTCACCTGAGCGGGCTTGCCGATTGGCCGGTGACTTCGACACACCGAAAGTGTTAAAAGCCAGAGACCGGGAGCAGCAAGAGAGCATTCCTTCATTCATCTCTTTCGAGCTTCTTGCCACGGGCCGCAGCGTCCGAGTCGCTGCCGGCCCGTAATGACTTTATGACTGTTAATTTCTTTGTACTCTCACTGTAAATAATGTAAATAAACCCCCAAGTTTTCATCTCAAAGTCCTCCTCAACCTCGGCCAACTCCCGCACCCAACGGCAAGGTCCAATATCTGGGGGACAGCAATTGGGATTGTCCTCCAGATCCAACAACTGGTGGCAGCGCTAGGGATGAACCTTCGTCCAAAGAGATCCAACAGCGGATAACGGAAAGAGAGTGGTGATGACGCTGCAGCAAAAAAGACGGGTAGGGAAGAGAGGGAAAGAAAGTGGCGACAGCATTCCAGCGATGGATACGGGTAGGCGGACAGGGGAAAGAGAGTGGTGACGGCGCTGCACCGAAAAAGACGGGTAGGGAAGAGAGAGACAGAAAGTGGCGACATCGTTCCAGCGATGGAGACGGGTAAGCGGACAGGGGAAATCGAGGTGTGACGGCGCTGCACCAAAAAAGACGGGTAGGGAAGAGAGGGACAGGAAGTGGCGACAGCGTTCCAGTGATGGAGACGGGTAGGCGGATTGGGGAAAGAGAGTGGTGAAGGCGCTGCACCAAAAAAGACGGGTAGGGAAGAGAGGGAAAGAAAGTGGGGACAGCGTGCCAGCGATGGAGACGGATAGGCGGACAGGGGAAAGGGAGTGGTGACTGCGCATCCACAAAAAGACGGGTAGGGAAGAGAGGGAAAGAAAGTGGCAACAGCGTTCCAGCAATGAGGACGGGTAGGTGGACAACGGAAAGAGAGTGGCGACGACGCTGCAGCAAAAAAAGACGCGCAGGGAAGAGAGGGAAAGAAAGTGGCGGCAGCGTTCCAGCAATGAAGACGGGTAGGCGGACAGAGGAAAGAGAGTGGCGACGGCGCTGCACCAAAAAGACGGGTAGGGAAGAATGGGAAAGAAAGTGGCGACAGTGTTCCAGCAATGTACACGGGTAGGCGGACAAGGGAAAGAGAGTGGTGATGGCGCTGCAACAAAAGAATCGGTTGCTATGGGTGGGCAGCGCAACACGGACGAAAGACGAGAGGAAGTACGCAATACGAGCGCAGACGTGCACCCCAAGGTGCACGCCTTCTCGTTCCCTAAAACCGACGAAGTAAGAAGAACGTGCATACGTGCCATTCCACGAGGAAACGTGGTCGTGTCACCTAACTCCAGGGTAAGAATATTTTCGGAGCAGGTTGCTTCTACCGTTAGTTTGCAAGCCTTGCTTACAACTCATTCGTGGAACGTAAAGGCTAAATGCGTCACACATAGCCCGCGATGTTAAGTAATCGCACTTATGCTAGGATATATTTTTTTAGGTGTGCGAGCGTCACTTTTAAAGCATTATTCGAAAAAGAAGCCATATTGACGAAGCCACCGGCCGCACAGTGACAGCGTCGCTCTCACGGTTACGGCTTCGACCTGATGCCGTACAGACGGTATTTCCCGATTGTCCAAGCTACTTTTCCAGAGAAGGGAGTTGACAGGACCCAGAGAGCAAGCGAATGCGGTTACGCTCCGCTGCCCTTAAGAAAGTGCTTGCGGAGTCAATTATCACTGCCAAGAACGACGACGAAGCAGACAAGCTTTGTGGTTTGAATGAATTGGCAAACTTCGTTCGAGGCAAGCAGCGGACATTTTGGCATGTCATCGAATGCAATGAACACGTCATTTTGTCTGACAATTTAACGATGAGTTTCCTTGAATTAAATATTCTGTTGGTATATAGCAGAGTATCTAACAGTAAATGTCACTAAAGCACCAATGAAGCGGCTCGGCTCCAAATTGCTAGTTCCGTCGGCGGTGGACAGCAAATGACGGCTACTGAAGTTGCTTGAGGGAGTCGAGAGGTTCGGCAGTGCCGTGAGTTCAAGTTTTGAAAACTCAGACATGGACATCTGCGAGACTGTCGTTTCTCTTCTGAGCAAAATATGCACAGCACAAGGAGGCCATAACTTCCCGGCCATTCAACTGCTCGCCGTGCAAGTGCAGCTGATATCAACAAAAAAAAGAACGACGCCGCTACTCTGTTGACTTCATGGTGTACTGCTGTATACTGTTTACAATATCGGCCCATGCATACAAGTATATGCGCAGTCGCGGGAGCATCATCATGGCACAACCAAGGTCCATGCGGTCAAGATGTTCATCATTCGGGATGAACCCGCAATTGGAGGATCAAGACGGTACATTCATCCGCTACATGGACAAAAAGATATCCGAGTAGAAGGAGCAGCAAAGTTACGTGAGCTAAAGATCGAAAACCAGCGCCAAGTGGCCACGGAACTGACACTCCAACTGCTCAGCGTTGAGGAGCCTTCAGACTTTGACGGCTCTGAAAAGGCACGTGAGGTGGTGCTGATATATCTGTTGTGGTGCAGCACAGACATTCTCCTAAAAAATTTCTGCCGACGATTGAATGACAAGGTGTCTGACCCAGACAACAAGGCTAAACAGCGGAAGCTGTAAACTCTAACGAATAAAGGAATAGAACGCCGGTGCCCATAGAAGACACTTGTCTCTACATTTTCTATTTCTGCCTAATTTTATTCAGAGTAGTACACGCGTAGCCAAAAGACAAGTCAGTCAAGCGCACAACTTTTATGTGGACTTGTGTTGAAGCGTTTTTACGCATCCGCCGGAGCCAGACCCATCCGGGTGACGTCACGGAGGCAGCCCCCCGGCCTTGAGCCAGTCTAGGTGGCGTTGGGCGCCAGCGCTGCAGCAATGGAGACGGGTAGGGGAGAGGGGGAAAGAGCGTGGCAATGGCGCCTGTGCACGTGCCGTGAGCTTCTGTGTACCAGGCGAGATAGGGCCACCCTGCTGCGACTCCGGACTGGCTGCATATGGACAGCAGTTAGACTTCACGCCAAAGGCCGACGGGCCTCCCCCTCCTGCCGACGATGCGGTGATCCTGCGACCCTAGAACACCTATGCGCCTGCCCAGCCATAGCGCAGGAACGTTCGGGGGTCACCCGAGCCTATAGACTGCAGGGCCTTCCTGCTGGCTCACTCTCTGACCTGCTGTTCCCACCCCGCTACCATCTTCCGGCACTACACAGCCTTGTGGAGTTCATGGAGGCGAGTGGGATAGCAGCATACCATTGAGCACAGCTGTCCCTGCCGGTCCCTGCCTCTTCTGCTGCCATGTGCGGACGAGCCCTCTTAACCATCATGTCACACCTCTTTCCTCTTTACCTCCTACTCCTCCTCTCCCCTATGACGCTGCGCCGTGCTCCCTGATGGGCTGCAGAACTTAAGCGGCTCTTTCCTCCTTCATAATCACCATATATATATATATATATATATATATATATATATATATATATATATATATATATACATATATATAATAGGGCATGAAAACATTCCTGGGGCCGCAACATTCATATGGGGACGGATTACCAGCGAAGCTGTTTAGGCAGCATACATGTGCTGCATACATGGTCTGCATACATTATCAAATCTCACATTTTTTTTTCTCGTAGGACACACAGTACTCCGACAAAAGAGCTGCCGCGGTCACCGCACATCGCATGCATCGGCCACAGTCGCTGCACCAGTCGCGCCGGTACCCCCGACGCGCGTGACGTCATAACCACAGAAGCGCTTTTGTCGGCGTAGTGTGTGTCCTACGAGAAAAAAAAAGTGAGATTTGATAATGTACGCAGACCATGTATGCAGCACATGTACGCTGCCTAAACAGCTTCGCTGGTAATCCGTCCCCATATGAATGTTGCGGCCCCAGGAATGTTTTCATGCCCCATTTTTATTCTACTTCAAAGAAAACCTGCTATTAATGTTATGTCTCATCTGTTGGTGGATCTATCTCGCGACAAGAGCCACAATTGGGTTGCACAAAAAATGCGTGCACAAAATTCTGGCAGGTCTTACAGCAATCAACCTCGATTGGTAGGTAATTGTAGCCTTCTCGAAAGAGGAAAGCGATAAAGCTGCGCCTCCCCACTGTCTCTCACGGCGTTCGTGTGGTCCACTTCTCTTTTCTTGTGTTCGTGTCTGCACGCCTTATCCTTTTTTGCATTATGTCTCCCACTTCTTCGCTCACTTAATGCCCGAACTTTCGGTACCAATCCCAATGAGCGGAGGAAATGTTTACATCGTGAAAGGCATACGAAAGGCAAAAATTTTTGTTTACTCTGATAAGGCTTTATTTCAAAACTCCTCTTTCTTTAATTTCGCGATAATAGGTTTATAACAGGAAAAAATGTCAAGTTCTAATTTCCGCATTTCAAGCCGAAACCCTAGTACCGCATGTCAGTGTGACGTCACCTATTTCAATCTATTCCTTCACATTTTGGCAATTCTCAACTCGTAATTTGTTTCTTAGTCTTTCCTATATACAACCGTAATTGACTAATACATAAAAAAAGCAAAATTTGTCAAAAGTTTCCCTTGAACTGTTTTATACTGCGTTGGTGTCGCACTTGCAAACGCGAGTACAGGTCTCATGGCTACTACTTATAAACTTGATGCGTTATAATTACTCGTTTCTAGGATAGTTGGTTCGTGTTGAACAGAGAACGACTGTAATAAACAATGATAAAGACCAACACGCTACAAAAACACCGACTGCACGCGAGTGTCAAAAATAGCACACGGCACACCACTCGAAATTTGTTCAAGACCCGGAGACGAAGCCAAGTGGGGAGGTCAGTGTATACAGGCTCTTGAGATTTTTTACAGTGTAAGCTGTTATGGGCTCATTGTAATAGCCGTTTCGATTGGGGATGGTGTCCGTCGCAGCTATCAGCGGGAATCACCAGACATTCGCCCAAGCCAATCAGCACCTCAACAGCAGATGAAATGGGAGACTTCCGAAATGCCTCCCCCCTCCCCCCATAGTGTGTCGAGGCGCAAGCGGTCAAGAAGCAGGGTATATTCCCTGTCGAGCTCTTTCACGTGTTTTTCGTCGGCGTCCTCGCCATCAGTGTACTTTTTGTACAGCTTTGTAACTGAAATAAACTTGTAATGGAACATATAAACTGTCACTTGTCAAATATCTCACAGAGCTTGTAGGCTTTGTCACGCGAAGGGCACGCGTGCAACCTCGGCTTAATGGTCAGAGCAGTGGGCATGCAGTACCCGAAGGCAGAGGTACGGTTATGCTGTCGGACACGCATTTCGTTTTATTACAGAAG
The DNA here is from genome assembly GCF_023375885.2 of Dermacentor andersoni. Classification (NCBI taxonomy): domain Eukaryota; kingdom Metazoa; phylum Arthropoda; class Arachnida; order Ixodida; family Ixodidae; genus Dermacentor; species Dermacentor andersoni. Next base: position 153,078,976 of record NC_092819.1, on the reverse strand, counting down.
TACAATGTGTCTCAATACAGGAAATACCTGCCTGCCTACACGACTTACGGCAAAGTGCCTAAAATGAGAATGAAGATTGGTTGCACAACACGATACAGCGCCAGAGAAGTCACTGCCGAAGTGTTCGCTTGTGCTCGTGGCAAGCGCAACAACGCATTTAACGCCTTCGCGCGTAATCAAATTATTAATAACTTGAATAGAAATTGTAAGAAGCTGTAATTAAATTAGAGTTAAATATATATTGCAAGCGAGTGCATCAAAAGAAGGCGTAGATGGCTGTTCACAGTGACCAATAGCTGCGAGTCGGGGTGCTGCTGTAACTGCTGGTAGTCTGTAGAAAGGTCAAGTACAGTAAAGCATTTGCATCCATGCAACGCCACAAAAGCGTCTTCCACAGTTGGCAACGGGTAACTATCGGTTACCTCCAACGTTTTACCGTCACTTTGTAGTCTTCGCATATTCCAACTTTCATGTCGAGTTTGGAGACAACTACCAGTGGCGTAGCCCATTCACCTTGCTGCACCAGAACCGCTAGTGAATGCCAGTCACAGGCTACGTCTTTCCTAAATGGAAAAGGTACAGGTCGATGCATGCAGAAAACAGGTATACGGCCGTCCTTTAGCACCAGTTTCACCGATGTGGGAGCTATCAGTCCTAGTGCTGGTTCACAATTTCCTAAAGTTATTTCTAAGAGCGCGGCTGACTTATCCAGGCCGCTATTGCGCACGCTCGTCCAATTCAGCCTCAGAGCCTCTGGACAATTACGGCCCAAGTGTGGCAGTTTTCTGGCTTGTGGACTACAATTAGAGGCAGGATTGCGGCTTGGCGGTTGTGTTCTACGCGTACAGTCAACTTGCCTACATTTTACAGCGGGAGTCACCTCCGTACGTATTAAGCCGTGAACCACTACTTCCTACATGCATGTCAGGCCAATATTGCATGTTCACATTTTTCTGGTACAACGAAACATAGGGGGGGGGGGGGGGACTCCGGGGCTGGGGGGTGGTGATGCCGAAGCCTACACCCCCCGCCCCCCTTAACGTATCATTGCCAGAGTTTTGTCATCCACATCCTTTGTGGTATCCACATCTTTTAAGATATTGTGGTGGCTAAGAGCTTACTGCATCATTGTTGGCGCGGACGTGCACGGATTTTAATTCATACTTTGCGTTATTTCTGCAAATCCTGATAACAGGAGAACAAGAGCATTAGAAGTACCAGCGGCGCCTGCCTCATCCGTACTTTCCCACTTGAGGTTTTAAATTGTCCTTGTAAGTACCATGCACATAGACAATATATATATATATATATATATATATATATAAGACAGTTTATTATATCCTAAGACATAAGCAGGTAGCCAATTAACAATTATTTCTAACCTTATTGATAGCTTATTTCTAGAGAATGAATATTTTGCTGTATGTTCACCTCGCTTCAAAATGCTTTGCGTGCTTTTTTGTGCCTGAACAAAACCTCTAATCTTTAGTGACCCCTTTGGCAGAGTCATTAATCAACGGTGAGTGAAATTCACCGGAATTATATGTGTCTCAGTATCGCTTTTCTTTCCAGTAAGCAAAGCTAACAACTAATTAAGGAACCCTTCTAATAATTTACAACATTTATTAGGGATGGAAACATCGCCACTTGTACACAGAAGTCATAATATATATAGGATGTCCCAATTACCCATCATGCATCAACATTATTTGCAGCAACATGCAGCATCATGTAGCAACATCATGTGCACAGTTGAAGCCTATTTTTACAAAAACGCCCAGGTCAATTTACATAATGCACACTATTGGAGTGATTACAATACACACTGAGTAAAGCGGAATCAGCAGCAGTGCCAGTGGTCGTTCAATGTGGGATGCAGAATTTACGCCGGTGCTATAATCGGCCCCATCTTCTTCGATCACACACTGCCTGGGCAGCGCTACGCGGACGGAATCCCTGAGGAGTGGTGGATGAGTTTCTAAGTGTAGTCCCGCTGTCACGTCTTCCACTTCTGTGCTATCAGCAAGAAGGAGCGCCAGCACACAGCAAGCAGCCGAGCACGAAACTTGCTGGATGCGAATTTTCATGCGCAATAGATTGGATGACACGGGCCTGTAAATTGGCCGGCTAGGTCACCTTGCCTCTCCCCACTCGATTTCTTTCTTTGGGGTTATGTGAAAAATCGTACTTGCATAATCGAGACGGACGTCAGACTAGCTCAAGACAAGGATAACGGATGTCTGCCGTAGAATCCGAGCGTCGGTCATCAAGAAAGCCACTGAAGATGTGATAAAGCGGACTCAGTATACTGCGTGGCTGCAGAAGGAGACCTACTCAAACCCGTGCTCTTGGCAGAAGCTGGTGTTAAACGGCGCTTACGAATTCATAGATAAGAAGGGCAACTGAAATCTGATGTATTTTTGTTTTCTTTTGTTGTTTTTTGTGCAGGCGTCCCAATTGCTCATTCGGCTCATTTAGAAGTGGGTATATACTTTCTTGAACGCATCGGTTTTGCCTTTTCTCAACACGTGCGGTTCGACATACCCCAAGTTCATCAAGGAGGAGTGGGACTCGCTTTTGCGTAGCCCCGCTCTAGAAAAGCAAATCCTGGCCGTCCGGCGTGCCCGCGACCGGGCCGGTGGGCTAGACCTGCCGGTCCCCACGTGGGACTAGCCGGGTGCGCGACGAGTTCGCGTCCTCGCCGGACCTGCAGTAAAGTTTATTCACTCACTCACTCACTCACTCACTCACTCACTCGCTCGCTCGCTCACTCACTCACTCACTCACTCACTCACTCACTCACTCACTCACTCACTCACTCACTCACTCACTCACTCACTCACTCACTCACTCACTCACTCACTCACTCACTCACTCACTCACTCACTCACTCCACACGTGGGACGCTTCCCTCTGCTTAATTCGCTTTTATTTTATGCCATCAACCTGATTTTGCCGCACGTATACACTCTTATGTAAAATAAATGTGTCACTTTAATTTGGCTTTGGTTCGAGGCAAGTTTCTGGCGCGAAATATAGCCGTGCGCGCACTTTGTCGATGAGGTGCGAGCAAAGCTGGGATTTTAAAACATGCTATGCTTATTACGTTGCTTTTCGCGCTGCCTGCGTGGTCAGAGCGGCGCTTCGGCTGCGTTATCTAGGGGTTTTTGTTATCAATGTCATCAGTCGGCCTTCAGAGACGGATAATAAGTGTGACGTAGAGAGGAAGGAATAGCTGCAAAGCTCCAAAACTTGCTGTTGGTGCTCCTTCCGCTTCCGTATACCATTATCAAGCTGGTGCGCGGTGTCTTCGGGTTTGCGACAGGCAATTCAGTTGCTTTTAATCAACTTATTTGAGGGCGCTTCTTTATGATGCGGGTGGGAGCGCCAGTCACGTAATATTTTTCATATTTCCTGATTGCTTGCCAGTCGGAAAAAAAAATCAGGAATTAGTACGTCGCTGAAAACACAGCGGTTAGACGTCATTTTGGGTTGCCTGGTAGTGGCAACATATACCTCATTGACACTTTCATAGTAGTTTGCGAATTAGAAAAATAATTGCAAATGTCGAATTAAATTTCAGGAACGAAAGAATTACTGGCGGCTACGCAACTGTACTGGAAACAATATACACTTGGTCTTCTTCGAGTAAAGCAACTGCTCTTTCTTTAAGTCTTAATGAATTATAGTTGGCGCAACCTCTATAATTCACTAAGTAACCGAAATGATGCCAAGCCGGAGTCACTCGAAATCAGAATCAACACCAGTCATGCACAGCAGCGCTTATATTCGGACTCCCCGAAAAAGAAAGACAGAGAGACGCTGCAGTTTTGCCGCAAAGGCGAAGCAATAATAGTGATAGCGAAGTATACGACAATTACACAATAGAATATTACAATACCGAGAGACGCCTGATTCTTGGTGGTGGGAGAGTACTCTGGCTCTGAAATCGAACTGTCTCCTACTATGAGGTCTTGTAGATTCTCATATAAAGCGCTCACTGCAGTGAACAATTCTTAGAAGTCGCACGAAGTTTCTTCAAGTGGAAGATATATATGGCGTTCGCAAAGCTGGTCCGGGCCCCAGGCCCCGGAAAAATCAAAACTTTCCGCCTATGCAATGGACACATATGCGCCGGTGTCAACTGACAGTGTAACATTCCTAGCAGCTACTCTAACTTCGTTACTACTGTGACCACGCTGACGTAACTACTCAGACACGAAAATATATGACTAAGTAAAACATCGCCCTCACCATTTATCCGTCCAAATCAGCGGCGCCTTCTAAACCTATGCTCTCTGCAAGGGTATGTACCTAAACGCGGTGTTTCGCAGACCCTTTCAAGGTGTGCAATCTTTTTCGCAGGCTAGGCATCGACATTTGCGAAAGGGGCAATTTACGGAGGCCTGTGCCAATCCGCAATGGAAACAGTACGTTGCCTAAGCTTGCTGAGTGTTTCTATTCACTGCCTTTTTTATCCCTGCTGTGGCTTATGGGGTTAATTGTGGGGGTTGCTAGACAAGGTTCACCTCGATGGGTTGCTTGTGAATCTCCCTTTATTCATGGCACGCAAGCTCACCACACTTGGCAAGGTCATAGGCTGTTTTGAAATCGGAGTGCTCTTCTTGAGAGGCTTGGCTTAGCGCCACCTCGTCCGGCAACGAAACGATCTCGCGAAGTGCGCCGAAAATTGCGCCACGAGGCGGCCAACCATTTCGGCTATAATGAATATGCTGCAAGCGATTCGTTTTACTGCTACGACCGACGGTTGAACCGGAATATTTCCGCGATCACCGTGGGCTTCGGTGAGCAGTGCCCTTTCATAACCATGACGAGCTCGTCGTACTTCTTTGATACAGGCTTGGATGGGGCCAACAAAGTCTTCAACGTGCGGTAGGCCTGTTTTACAACTGCAGTTAGAAAAAAAATAAGAAAATTCAAATAAAAGTCATAATAAGTCACAATGAAATTCAACGTTTTAATGTAATTCAGAGTGCTTAGCATATTACAAGTTGCTGCGAGTGCTGCCCAGGCTGCAATAGCACAAAGAAAGTAAACAAAATATCTTTGACTGTGGTACATAGAAAAACACAAATGAGTTACCTTTACTGAAACGTTCGTGATGTCTCGATAATATCACGGAAAAGCTCTAAAGCTATTCTACAACGTGATAAACGCCACCGGTTTTACGGACATCACTTTTAACTTTTTTTTAATGCATTGCGGCATGACTGCGTTGCCATGAGTTTGGACACTGGAAAAAAGGAAGAGCACGACACGTAAGGACCCGTGATCTTTCATTCTCTCAGTGTTCAAGATAAGCGCAAACGTTCACAAACAAGCCCCGTTCATCATTTTGCTAAACATTGTCCACAGTTTGGTTTCGTTTCATCCAGCAACAGCTCTAGCTTCGTCGCTGACACGCTGCTACGAAGAGCTGTGTGGACCTGCTTGACGTTTCCTCAATATTTACTCGTAGGCATAAAATTTCTGCGACAACTTTAGCGTTTCGAACCCACTTACGCAATCCTTCGTAAGCTTCCTCACCTGTGTGCTGGTGTCATCCAGCAGCTGCAACGTGGCTTTTAGCTGTTGCATACATAATAAATAGGAAGCCCTTTAAAAAATTTTCACTCTCCGTCGATATACTTTTACTGTTGCAATCCATGGACGTTAAAATTTTTTGGAAATTAAGCTTTGTGAATACGCACGCTAGTAGTGAAATGCTTCGTAAACGAACTCCTGACATGCTTGCCAACGGAAAGTCTTCCAGCAGTCATTTAGCAAAGTCGTCCTCTCATCGTCTGAAGAAAGAACATTTCAAGATGTCACGCGCTGTGGGAATCGATGTATGCGAAGCACGTTGTAGGTATAGCTGGCTATCCATCATTGTTTGGAGTTCCGCAAAGCGTTACCAGATGTAGCAACGTGTTTGTGTAAATCAAGTAGTTGCGTGTGTGAAGACAGCAGCAAAGCAATGACGATCGTAGGACGGCTGTGGCATGATTTCTACTGTGGTCATTGTACTCGGTTTTATGCTTGGTGATTGTTGGATCTGCATTGGTACTGAACGGGCGTTAACGAGCGAAACACGAGTTGGGGGCGTGATGTGCGACTAGGCAATAATGGGCGGTTCAATAAAGACCGAGATCGGTCCTCGGAAACCTTTATTTCCTGAAAACAGCCAGCAGTTCCGAAGGGCGGTCGCTGTCTTTGACGTATCAGTCGTTGGATTGGCATATTTACGCGAACCATCTTTTTCTTTTTAATTCGGAGCGGAAACTGCCGCACTGGTGTGTGAGTGTGGCTTCATGGATGTCTGAGTGCTCTCACCCGTAGGCGTAAGGCTGCTTAGGCGCAGCAGGAATTTTAAAATTAATTTGCTTGATTATTTGGTGGCTTTTCAATGCAACGTAATGCGCCTAAGGAAAAATAGTTAGGCCCTCAGGTAGATGCTATCACAACCCATGGCGTAAGGAGCTGCTGCAGCCGGAACTTCAAGATTGCTTCACCACGTGTGTTTCACGTACGCCTATATTCTGGTTTACCAAGCATTCGTTTATGGTCAAATGGGCCTATTCATAGTTCACGGTGTGTAATTTGGCAATTCTGTTTCACGCACTGTTATTCCGTTGTTTTCCTTAAATATTAACATGCTCGTATCACTGATCACTTCGTAATGCTGCTGTCAGCGAGCATTGCTCTGCGAGTGCTCACATTGATTATCTCTTTGTAATTTTACTTATGTTTTGTTGCCTGATCTGTCGTTAATTGTTGGTCATTCCCCAAATGTAAAGCATATCTAGCAAGGCACAGTCTTGGTTAACCGCGGAGTGTTTACCTCGTTTTTCGGTCTCTCCTTCTTCCGTCACGCTACGCAGGCGTGAGCACAAGTTTCGTGCGAAAATGCATTCATCGGGTGGCATCGATAGATTGGTCGAGTGAAATGTTCCGATGCGCCTACGCGCACTGTACAACACCGCACCATCTTCTATTCAATAAATATTTGCAGTGAGCATCAAGTGAAATTCAGCTTTTTTATGGCTTGTATATGCGTTCCCGCATTTTCGTTTGCCAACTTGATGCGGAAGCCAGCCTGGCGGCAGGTATTATTAAAATACACAAAAAAATGTAAATAAGCCCGCAAAGTATTCTTCCAACGCTGTATAACAATTCATATTCAAAAAGAAGATTCGTTTTCAATAAAAGAAAATAACATCCTGTCCACACTCTGCTCTGGTACGTCAGTGTGGGGTTACGGATTCCAAAGGAAACATTTTTTTCATACTTTTGCCAGAGCTTGCATAGTATAATATTCTCAAGGCTTCACAAGTATAGTCTTCGGTACTGTTCCAGCGAAAAATAGTTCTTAGCCGGTAGCTACGAAAGCTCAGTTATGAGTCTACTCACGCAGACTCAGAGTGGCATGTGAGTCTGGTTTCGAGTCAGCCCTGCTGAGGGGAGTTTCGGTGACTCTGAGTTCGAATGAGCCGCGAGCAAACGAAATATTTCACAAGTGAGTTCCAATTATTTAATCCAACAAAGACTTTACCTATCGAAAGGAGTAACTAAACAGTAATATCCTAGCTAGGATACTAGCTATCCTAGCATATTATAGAAAGTCCAGTTGTAGCAGAATCATCCACAAGGAAAGCGGCGAAGTACCAATTATGGAGAGCCACGCACGGAGAGACAACTTTTTCAATATCATTCACCCCACGCTTACTAGAAGTATACAAGCAACTACACTGGGAAGACCTAGGAGTGACGGTCAATGGAGAGAGAGAAAGAAAGCCATAGAAGAATGGAACCTCATCCCTTTCCATCATCTGAACTCACCTGAATCAATTCAAACTCATATTCTTAGTATTTCCTAACTAACATTGCTGTTTCGTGTTATATTGTTTCATTTCTTGAATTTTATATTTTGCAATTCTGCCTTTTATACATGTGCTTTTATTTGTTACCATGCCCCTCCTGCTTGGGCCACACGGCCTGCAGTATGCTGTAAATAAATAAATAATATATATATATATATATATATATAGAGAGAGAGAGAGATGCGTCAATTGAGGTCAAACACACCACAGCTTCGCTGCTCGTCCTTCTTCACAGAGTGGAAGGGCTCAGGAGGAGGAGGAGGAATAAACCTTTATTTTCGAAGCAGTAACCCAGGGTAATCCCCGGTTCTACTCTCGGTGGGAGGTCTCCTCATTCCAGGAACCCTCTGGCCTTCTCTGCCTCCTTGGTCCTAGCGACGAAGCGTCGTTGTTGTTCCGATTCAAGATTCTTTTTTAAATGTTGCCTATATTGAGGAATCTTCGTAAAAAGTTGAAGTCGAAAATTAAATTTGTGCTTCCTAGTGCAGCTTCAATGTAGTGCTCTTTCTTAAAATCAACAAATGTTCTTGAGATTGACCGGGCAGCCAAAACGTTTCCGAGTTTTACATATTCTTTTATTAGGGAAAATAGGATTGGTCATGAGCCAAAGCTTACTAAGAAGGTGTAGTGTTAGAAAACAGTTATTGAAACAAAATTACTAAAATATTTTATTAATTTTTTTTGCAAAATAACGAAATATATTCGGAGATTTTTCGCAGAATTATTAACTGCTTTTCGAAGCAATATACCTCAGATGGTGAAATTGTGGTTTCTGTCAAGGGGACTTCTCAAAAACCTATTTATTATTGGTAAGTACGCCAACAGATCCAACGCACTTGCTGATCTATCTTCAAGAGAAGTTTTTTTTTTTTCGGACGTTTTAGTGAGATGCTATGCAACGAGATCAACATTCAATGATGAGCTAACATATTCCCTCGCCATAAAAGCATGTTATCGCCCCAGGTGCAAAAGTTGCAGGTACCTTTAAAGTGCCAATAAAACTAAAAACATCGCAAATAGCTATGCACACGAAGTGAAAACTAGTATTTACTAATTTGCAAGCCTAGTTCCGATGTAATTTATATGCTTCAATGTTCCTTCTGTAAGAAACGATACATCGGCGAAACATGACAATCAATGAACGTCGGTTAAACGGACATCGCGCAGACACACCTAAAAAGCTTCCCAAAGCCGTCGCCAAGCGTTTCAACCAACCAGGTCATGACTTTAACTCTACATACTACAGTCCAATTTCAAATCTGCCTGAGACAGAAAATACAGAGAATCATACTTCATCTATATGTTCGAGACATTGCAACCAATAAGCGTCAACGTTTCAAAGGGAGCTTTAAAATCTATTCGCTGTGCTAAATTTAAAACTATAGGCCACAACACTTAGTTATTCTTCATTGAGTTGCTTATTTTCTTTTTACTATTCCATTTTTTTTCCAGGAGCACAAATTTCTGCCGCTCCTTTTATTGTCTCTTGCATCTCTTGCAGAGACCATAGTTCACTGTCCTTCAAGGGAGCAGATAATCCCGCCCTCCCCCCCAGACCCCTTCCGCGTAAAAAGGAACCTGCAGTGGCACGTTAACCAGCTGACACACGGGGCTACCTAACATTCTTTCACCGACGTTGAATAGCACACCTTTCTTTTCAATTCTACACCCTCGCGCTAAAAATACCCTCAGTCGTTGCCTCGCCCACCCGCCTTACCTCCTCTGTCCTTTAGAAGGACGGTACCTATAGTATATATTGTAGAAGAGTTATCTGCTGGGCTAGTTGGTGATCTTGCATACTGAAAAGATTTTGCGCCAAAAAACAACACACACAAGAAAGACGACGACACCATGGGCGCCCTTGGTGTCGTCGTCTTTCGTGTGTGTGTTGTTTTTTGGCGCAAAATATTTTCAGTATGTATAGTATATACTTTGCCGAGGAAAGCATACGTCGCCTTGAAAAAGACAAGTCCACTGGGCGAAACGTTGGCTCCTGCTGTTACCTTATCATCGTTTTGCTCATCGTCTTGAATTTCCATCTCCAGCCTTCCCCGCGTTTTCCCTCTTACACAATATGGAGCACTACTTGGCGCAAAGCCACCTTCTAAGCTTTGCGCGGCAGCTAGCGGAAACCGGTAGTGGAGGTGACCAGTCGAAGCGTTTTGTTATACATTATCATGAGAAATAGAACCCGGAAACGCGGAGTTGCGTCTCTTCTCGCGAATGCCGGTTTTTTTTCGAAATCGACCATGCGGCGGGAAGCGCTTGCTCAAGGTCGCGCTTTAATGCCTTTCAGGACTTCCTCATAGCACTTCGAAGTACAAATTGAGCGGTATCTTTGCAGTGTGTCGCGGAAGCTCGAAAAGGCAAGCCTAGTCGTCTTGTCGCTTTCTCTCGTTTTTTAAACGCTGCACTCGGAAAAAAGAACAGTGCTACTTTCTTTCTTTCGCGTATCTTGTCGCAAGAAGACTGCGTCTAAAATCATGCATGTTCTGTGCGTCACAGCGTCGCTTGCGTTGTCTTACTGCTGGCTCCAGCCACCTACGCCCCTGGAGATAGCTTTCCCTGACTTCACACTGGTAAGTGCCACTGAAATGAGGCGAACTATGCCTTCTTTCTACGCTCCACAGGATGGCTACGCAAACGCCGTTAGCAAAGTTCTTGCTGAATAGCAGTGCAAATCCACGGCAAAATCTAATGCAGTAGTTTTCGTTGCCACATTCCCCATTCAAAATATTCTTTATGTTGTATATCTTTTATTCGCTTATCCAGGCCCAATTAAATAAGTTTACATTCACTTGAGCATGCGCTAAAGAGGATGAATGCGAATGCCAGCGCGCTCACGAGACGATCAATAAGTTACCTGGCATTCTCAATCGGATGCGTTGTTACTTGCTATTACTTGTTTTCTCCCCAAAAAAAGGTCGTGGGTTCGAGTGTCATAATTAATTTCATCTTAATCATCTGTGCCTCAAATAACTTCGCCTTAATTACCACGAAACGTCGTGGGTTGGACGCCAACGAATAGACATCGTTTCGACCATCAATGGGGGGGGGGGGCACTTTGGGGCCATTGAATTTTCGTCCCACCAAAGTTCGAGGTCGAGTTCGACCACGAGTTGTGGGTGGCACAATCAATTTTGCTGCCATAACGCAGGACGGTCAATTTTTCGATAACGCCGGAGAACGCATTTTTCGAGCCATGATCAACTTAAGGCTTTCGCCGTAATACCTACCCAGGTAATTATTTGTTTCTGGTATGTCTGCATTAAAATCATTATATGTCTAAGCTATGCATAAACTACAGCGCCAATCTGCATTGTTTGCGTCACGGCATCTTTCGCGTAGTACACGCCGTGTGCTACGCTTTGAGAAATGTTTGCACCCTTTGGACATTATCTTGTCCCCGAATACTGATCGTCATTGATCTCGCACGCCTTTCCTTTCTTCAACGCAGCTGCACGACCGGATTTCTAGGTCACGAATGGCATGCGCGTTATCAGCGTGGCATATCACTCTTGACAAGAAGGTAGCGTGCACAGAGTTTTAATGAAACGAAGCACAATAGAGGCAGAGGTCGATTGTTGGAGGCAAGATACGTCTTGAAGAGTGTAAACATCCTTAGCGGTGCGTGTCAAAAGTCTTTACGGCCCTTGAAGTTGATATAATTCCAAAGCAATAAAAGTTATCTATGTCGCATGTACTTTCCTTTTTAGCACGGAGCGCACATTACTTTCTTGTAAGAAAGCTATGGAACATCGATATGCGCATGTTGTTTATGATGTGACCGATTGGGGCCACAACATCAAAGAAAAAAAAAAAATGCTGGAGAAGAGATGGTAGAAATTGTGTCAGCACAAACTAAGTTCCAGAGGTTGAAAACTTGTCTAGAAGGCTCAAAGAAGAAGAAGAAGGAAATAACGTACCCTGCATTGGCCGAGCTATACGCCTTCACGGAACTGCCGTCATGAAAATTTATTGTAAGTGAAATTCCTTAACGCTGGATATTACTGATCAGTACTTTTTTGAAACAAACCGAAGCAACAGCAGTGCTATAACAGACATCGTAAACTTATGGGGCTCACGAATTATATTGACTACATTGACCTGTCGTTCACGCTGACCGTTACCATGAATCAACAGAAAGTCGTCCACTTTTGTGTTATTTTGCACATTGGCATCTTTGTTAATGGGCACCCATATTTGACCCAGCGAAAAGTTATGTGTGCTGTTCTCATAGGAATGCAGTCAGCGCAGCCGCGAATAGAACGAAGTACCACGCCCACCCTTGCAGAGGACACTCGATCGTCAGGGCATTAATTTTGTGCCTCACCATGTAGTCGCATCGATGCGGCGGGACGTTTTTAGGCCGTGACTTCGGGAGTATGATGCCTTTCTAGCGTGACGATAGAAGCAGAAACAGTGAGCGCTGTTTCGCGGTATAAGGTTAACTGGTACGTTTGGCAAAAAAAAAAAGTTTGAGGGAAATACGGCGATGCGATCAATGAGTTGCCATGGGTAACTGGGTGGTACACGGATTTGAAACATTCTGGTGACTGCTGCTTCGGACGTCAATCTATGGCGTTATATCCTTACAAAATTTCTCAGAGATCAGAGTTTTTTAACCACAGCAAGGGAGTAACTGATAACTGCAAGCATTCAATGGAGTTACGAAAATAGAGAGTCAGACACTTTGCATGCTTGAATTGAACTGAATAGAATTGTTGAACAGTGTACACAAAATCAGCGTACAACCCACCTCACTTCGCTCACAATTATATAAAAAGTCGGAAGCACCAAGCACAAAGATAAACAAAAAACTACAGAAAGGGTAAAGGAGCTGCGAAGAGTTTGGCGTTTCGCGCCAAAGCTCTTTTCGGCTCTTTCTTTCTCTTGCTGAATTCTGCAGCTGCCGGCGTCGATGCATCGTGAAACCCCAGAGAAGTAGCTTTTGGTTCGGTTGCGGCGTCGTCGACGCTTGACTTCCTATTGATTAAACAAACTTGCGAGAACGGGAATTTCTCAAAAGTCAACAACGCTGCGCTTTGGCACGATTTTGCGGCTGTAGCCATCATTTGTGGATGCGTAGCTTAAACGAACCAGCTTCACTTTGTGCAAGTGAGTGCTTTCGTGCAAATGCACCAGCCGGTGCGTGTTTAAACCTCTTCGATGCATGCGCGTCTTTTGAGAGGAAAAGTCCGAATTCTCCTCCTAAAAGCAACACATTTTGCACAACAATGAATCTTTAAAAAAATTGAGCCAAATTTAGAGCTGCCGGAAAGTTACTCTAAACAAAGTAGAATCAGTGTGCGTCACAATGCATTCTCCTTTGTAGACAGCAGCTTGATGTGAGATTTATGCCCTTGTGCAAAAGTATGCGGACCAGGGATTGCGTGATAAAACTCATTTTGTCCTCTGTGTGTGAATACAGCTTAAAATAAAAGACTGCAGTCCAAACTTGGCCTCACGACTTTGTAGATTGTATGCAACTAACACGATAAACCGGTCACGGGGACCCCTCCCTGAGTTGTACGCAAGCGCATTACGTCTTCCGACCCATATATAATAAAGACCACCATGCATTCGCTCATTGTGAACAAGGCACCCGTATTGGGCGCCGAAACGTCAATCCGTGTTTTGAATTTTTTCAGTTGGCGAGTGTACGTTTATTCAGCCATGTTATTTCCTCGCCAGACGAGTTTTCGTCAAACCCTAGACTTCGACGACTATGTGGCCCGTGTTCTTTTGCTCACGGGTGTACTTATAGTGAGCGCAAATAAGCCAAAGTGGGGCACCTTCGAGACTTGTAGCAAATACTTCAGATTTATTCACAATTGTTTTGTGAACTGCTCTTGGGGGTCTTGCGTCTAAATGATTGATCAAAATATTTCGGTGTTTCGTATTGCCATGCCGCCAGGAGGCGAACTTCACCAGAAACATAGGCACTCTCTCCTGCTTCAACTAGCGTCCGCAAGCGACACTTCTACCCTTCTTTCCGCCACGCCGGAGCCTGGACGCCACGTCACGGTTACGTCAAGAGCCTCACCTCTTCTTTTTCTATTCTTTCCAGCATTCTGCTCTCTGAATCGCTGGATGATTGAGGCAATTGTTTGCATCATAACGACCACAACGGTCGCATGGGGATGGTCGCTGGGCGTTTCAATAGGCGCTGTAAGAAAGATTGAAGGAGCTGCGGGCATTCGAACAACTTCTATCCTGATTGAGCTGCGGCTTTTATCCATTCAATATACATTCTGGTGTCATTGGCGTCTTAGGCGCCAGACGCCTATATCCAGACTGGGGTCCTTTATGATTACCGCTGTACTAACAGCGAATCTTGCAGACGGCTGGTGTCGTTTTTTCAGTCTGTCAGTAGGTTTATATTGTTAGTCTCGACGACGTCGCTAATTGTTGTCGGCATGTCGTTCCCAGGCACTAAAGGCCATCCAGAATTTCACGGCCATTGCAACCACGCAAGACAAACCGCAGAGAGTGTGCGTGTCGGCCAGAGTACGTCAGCTGGACGAAGTGACGAGAGATACCGAGGTCGAGTGGCAGTGGGTCGAGCAAGATAGCGACGGATCGCCGTGAGTACCCAGTTATACCTTTACTTTATAGGTATTCTGCTCTTTATAAAGCTTTTTTTTTTTGTTCGGAGAGAAATAAGAATGACGAGCCTGAGGCGCATTTGACCAGATTTGGGTGGATTAAATGAAATATTTGATTCAGGTACTGAGTTATTCATTTAAGGAGTGTGTTGCAATCCGCCTCTTTCATTTTCCTGTGCTGCCCTCTGCCGCACGCCACTGAAAACGTTTTGGAAGGGTCCCGCGGCCTTCGCCGGTTGATTTGTGTGCCTGCGCCCACGTTGAGTACGCGTCGGTTGTGCGGTTCTTGGATCGCGAATCATTATTGATGGCTTCTTCGGGACAGCATGTCGTTCCTGGAAGCCATGTCGCACTAAATGACTACTGGGTGAGCAGGTCTGAGTGCGTTATTCTGCAAACAGTGCTGCCGATAAAGGCACGCTGAGTTCCGTTTGGCGGCGCGGCTGCCTTGGAATTTGTCACTGATTTCTGCACTTCGACATCACTTTTTGTATTCTTTTTACGCATTATTTAGACATCTCGCATATTCAAAAAGTGCAACCCGACCAACGTGAGTCGAACTGTGAGTCAACGCTCTTTCTGTATAGGTATTTAAATACCTTAGCTGCCTACCTTTTATTGTCCAATTTCCTCAGGCAAAACTCTTGCTTGGGCTAGTTGGTTCATGCCTTCCTCAGGCGTTTTTCGTATAGGATTTTACTCTGAGCTTCCCGTGCTTCGAACGATGTCCAGCCCATATCCCCCTGTGCTGCTTCGTGTGTGGTTTTCCCGTGGGCACCTAGTGCTAATCTTCCAACAGCTCTCTGATTTACTTCTAGTCTTGACTGAACTTCTGCCCTTAAGCACAGGACCGCATTCCCGAAAGTAAGCCCCAGCATCATCACTCCCTTCCAAATACCTCTCAGTACCTCATACCTGTTGTACCTCCACAATGCCTCCACAATGTTTCATTATCCCGGCATCTCTTCGCCCTTTTGCTATGAGAGCCTGTTCGTGCTTTTCCGTGTACATCTGCCCTTTGTTTATCCATACCACGAGATTACCGTAGTGCGCGCCGTAATACCCCGTAGTGCTCGCCGATGGACGCGCCACTGGCGAAGTGCGTTCAGGAAAGGAGGCAGCCGTGCGCCGTAGCTTTCTGCATCGTTTATCGTGCTTCTTTGTACCCGCCGTGGTTGCTCAGTGGCTATGGTGTTAGGCTGCTAAGCAGGAGGTCGCGGGATCGAATCCCGGCCACGGCGGCTGCATTTCGATGGGGGCGAGAACACCCGTGTTTTTAGGTGCACGTTAAAGAACCCCAGGTGGTCGAAATCTCCGGAGTCCTACACTACGGCGTGCATCATAATCAGAAAGTGGTTTTGGCACGTTAAACCCCCATAATTAATTTTTTTTAATATTCAAAAAGTCTTCTAGCGCAGCCTTCTCGTCGGATTTATTAAAGCGGTGCACTTGTTTACATCTACAGCCGCTGGTCGTTGTTATCGTCAAACATTGTGGAAAAGGTCCATCGCTGATATGAAATAGTGTCAAAATGTAGCAAAACATGCATATCTGCGCATATGTGCCATGTCGTTACACCCTGAGACGAGTCAATATGAGCGGCCGAACCATTAAACAACGGCAAATGTGATCCAGATACATATATTACGGACTGTTAACTCATTGCCGCTTTTCTTTAACTCCGTCATACTTACAGTTTTAGCGTGACATAGAGCATTATTAGAGAAAACTGTGCTCGCATAAGTGCTCATTTGTAGGCCATGTTGTTCTCTCACGAAAACGTGCGGATGTCATCGCTCACATGGCATTGGTATAAATGAGGGAGGTGGCTGTTTATGCGGCTGTATACTGAATACACCGTCTCTTCTTTGCCCCTTGACGCAGAGGCAAACAGTGCATCTCTGAAATTGAGAAATGATTCGGCAAAGCAACACGCACAGGCCCACCACCCTTCGCGCCGCGCGAAGTGAATTGTAGCTGGTTTCAAATCCCAAAGGTCAGAATTGAACTATAAAAACAGTTTCGTTCGACCTAACTGCTTACATTTCACTTCAGGTCCGCCGGTAGCGAGTGCACGAACTCGACGGTGCCAGGCTAATCTTCGCTGAACAAGATCGACATTGGCTCAAACTTCGTGGGCACGGCTTGAGAGGGTTAAAGCTTGTGCATTCAACTTAGTAGGCGTGCTTGACTCATTTTGAGCACGACTAACTATACGTACAAACGAAGACGCTGTCGCTATTGTGTTGTCGGTTCGACGGCCGATCGCGCGGGGCTCAGTCGAACGATGGTCGGCACGCTGATTTTGCTGGTTCCTTCGACAAGAAAGCCTGTCGCAGTACAACTCGCGCTCGTCGGTTGCGTCGTTGTCGACCTGGTATGATAAAAAGGTTTCAGTGACGCACAATAGTCGGTCAATCATTGGAGTGAGCGTCTTGTCGGTCTTGTATCAACCCAGTGTTGCCGCGCCTTACGAGTACGTGCAGTCAGGAACGCGCTGCCACCACCAGCAAGTGAGGACCGACGCTGCAAAAAGACTTCGTCAGCAACGTGATGTACTTAAGTGTCGCCCAAGTGTAACGCAGGGGTGTTTCCTTAAATTAGCGAGCCATTCATGAAAGGCGGCAACTACCTGGCTTACGGTGCAGTCCGGACAACTCGGACGATGCCCTGGCCGCTTTCTCTTTTAAAGTGGAGTTGCGATCTTACGTTACGCAAGTTTTCGGCACCGCACCGACGTCGAGCTACCAGTAGAGTTTCAACGCTGTACACGGCACAAGTGCTTGCAGCAGCGTGCGTCCGAGCGCTTTCTTTTTTCGGGGGACTTTCCGGCGCGCGGCCACACGCGCGACCCTTCCAAAACGTTTCGCGACTAATCCGCTAGGGCAAGGCGCATGCGCTGTCGCGCCGTGAAAGAGGCTGATTGCAAAATTGAAGATTGACAGTAGAGAAATCTGATGCGTTAGGCTCCAACTACTTGCAACATATCCATCCCCCAAAATGTTCTAAAAATGGATTGCCTTTCCATTGAAGGTCCTTCCAAACTGCTAAAGAGATATCTTTTCGCCAAATTGTTGGCTTAAACGCCCTTTTAATACTGACATCTCGAAAGAAGTCCTAGCATTAGGATTTCTCTGCGTAAACACGGCTTCAGCACCACTCGGCTTCAATTTCCTAGTTAGAACGTGTGCCCTTAAGTTATTAAATAGAAATGTATTAATTAGGTATTTAAAATTGTTCACCCATACGTAGCAATTTCTCGTGCAGGTGCTACCCGCCAGCACCATAAACCACTCAAAAAAAAATATAAAAGGCGGTAAAATGCTATCTGTCACCAAGGGGTTAAGAATGTAATTTCGGACTAAAGAAGCAAAATGTGGACGAGCCAAGCAAACATACCTTTCTGAAAGTTACTAAAAAGCCTGTAAAACTTGGGGTATTAGTAGAGTGTTGAATGCTGTATAATTCAGTAATGCTTGTATGCTCAAAACAGTCCGTCCAAACAAGGCGAATCTGATCGAAGAGGATGGAGGCTGAACTGAATTGTAAGGTTCTATGGAAATTCCTCTTCTCGGACAAGTGTGTAACACCAACCACCAAAATACATATTTAAAATAAACAAGAGATGTACGAAACATTTTTTGTTTCTTTTAAATCTTTGTTGCTAAAGCCGGTGCTCGTTATTGCGCGAATGAACATGCCACGAGACTCCAACTAATAAAGAGTCAGCGCACGAGAAAAGCTTCAGCCTAGAGCCAATGTTTAGTCGAAGGCGCTTGGCTTCATTAAAAGACAAGTTTCCTTGTCGAAACGTTGGCTCCACGCAGAAACTTCACTTCTTCGGACACGAGAGGATGACCTAAACTAGCCCGATTTCACGACGCCTCCGAAATTAGCTCTTTGTTTAGAAAAGGCTTCCCAAAGCTCTCTACGCACCCATATGTTCCATTTCGCAGTGAATTAATATTGCACGTTGTGAATAGGTAAGTACTCGTGTTGTTTCTAAAATTGAAAAAGAAAGTAGAGACACGATAAACAGCAACAAATTGTTGTCATGTAAGACCACAGGGTTCCACAAATAAAGTTCAGCATGCCTAGCGCTGGCGTCTTGCGCTGTCTGGGGAACACATCTAAAGCAGATTCTTGTTCTACTTGGAATGTGACAGCAAAAAAAAAAAAAAAAAAATGAAAGGTAACACTTCATTCTTTTACTCCATTATGTTTCTTGCTTTAAAGCCAAAAAGTGTAGTTTCTTTTTATTTTATTTATTTTCACCTTAAAGGCCCGGAAGCATTACATAAGTGAGAGCTTCAATCCTTGCGACAATGTCAGAACAAATGAAGAGAACAGCAAGAGAGAAAGAGAGAAAAAGCAGACAAAATCAAGCGAGAATAGCTGTGAAAAAGGGAAAAGTTGTGTTGGAGTAAGGGTGGGGTTGTATCGATGATTAAACAATTTGGTTATTTAACATTTGGCGGAATGATTTACAGTCAGTGCATGAGACGATGTTTTCTGGGAGGCTGTTCCAGTGGGTTATTGTGTCGGGGAAGAATGAAGTGTTCATGGTGGATGATCGGGAGATGATGCGTGCTATAGGATGACTGTGGCTTAAGCGGAAAGATGTAGGGGAAGGTGGATTTAACAGGGGATGCCTGGAGTGCGGATGGTAGTTGAAGGTGTGAAGCAAGCAGAGACGAGAGATCATCCTGCGGGAGGCAAGTGATGGTAGTTCAAGCGTACGTTTTAATGCGGTTATGCTGGTTTTACGAGACTATTCAGAGGTTATGAACCGAGCAGCGCGACTTCGCCTTGCTTCTATGTGACGGGTAAGGTGTGATTGGGAAGGGTGCCAGACAGATGACGCATTCTAGCCGCGGGAGTAAGATTGCTGTATATGCTAGCTTTTTTTATTGGTGATGCAGTTTTCATGTTACCTTTTAAATATCTAAGGCTACCTGAAGCATTAGAACAGATAGTGTAAATATATGCTGAGCATGATAGTGTCGATGTCATGTGAACGCCGAGGTATATCTAAGACGGGGCATGATTGATAGGAGCAGAATTCACACTACGGGTGACTGGTTAAGCGGTGGTTGTGGGTGAATGTCAGAGATTTGCACTTAGTGAGGCTAAGTGCCATGAACCATTTCTTGCACCATACTGCGATGGAATCGATGTCCTGCTCGAGTGCGGTGATATTCGATCTTTTCTTAGGGGAGTATACGACACAATCGTCCGCCAAAAGACGGAAATAGTTTTTAATGTTAGTCAGCGATGTAGATGAGGAAAGTAGAGGCGATAAACCAGCGCCTTGTTGCACACCCGATGACACTCTGGTAAGGGATGAATTATAGTTATTTGCAGAGGTGAACCGAGCACGCCCCTTTTAAGAAGTGTCCAAGCCAGGAAAGCAAGCTATGTGGGATTCCGATAGATGCAAGTTTTTTAAGTAAGTGTTTATGGGAAACGCGGTGGAAGGCTTTTTAGTAGTCCAAGAAAATGTCATCAATCTGCAGATCAAGGTCCATGAATTGCAGAACGTCATGAATGAACTCGGCCAGTTGAGTCTCGCATGAAAACAGCTTTCCGAAGCCGTGCTGGTGAAGGTAAAAGAAGTTGATAGATTCCAGGTGAGCCATTAGGTTGGATGAGATTATATGTTTTAGCAGTTTTGAAGGAATGCTAGTCAGAGAAATGGGGGAATAGTTTATGGCATGGGAGTGCTCGCCAGTTTTAACGATTGGTACGACGTGGACCTTTTCCAGTCGTCGGGCAAGTTCACTGTCTTTAAGCGTTGCGTAAATGTTAGGTGTAGTATTTGGCTAGAAATGTTACTGGTGCAAACAAACATTCTAACGTTAATTCCATCATACTTAGGTGACGTGGTTAGCTTTAGTGAATTTATGAGGCTACATACGCCATCATAAGCACGTCATAAGCCCATCATAATATAGACAAAGTGCCTCGAGCGGCCAGTCGCGCGGCAATGTTGCGTGTATTTCCGGGCTTATTTCAGGCTTGGAAGAACACTTTTATTTAGCACGTATTGAGCAACAAAAGCTGCAGCTGGAATTATTCATGTTGGTCTAGACTTGCTTCATTTACACTTTTTGTGGAAATATAATATTTGAGAAGTTGATTCCCTATTAAGGCTAAATATGTGATTAGGTGGAATGCAAAATAATAATCTGAGTATCTCAAAGTGACGACAAACAAAATTACCTTGGTTCTGCCCAACCACGTGGAACTTGGATATTTTTAATGTTTGGCTAAAGTTACGTAGGACACCTTGTATGTGAACTACGTACCTTGCTGTGTAGGTCTGACAGGGGCGTACCTCAACGAATGGTTTCGTAAAGACATAAGGAAAGACTTTAAAGTTTATAAGTATTCGTACTGAGAAGACGGAGCTGGCTCGTAGCTTCATTGCGGAAACACTTTTAACTCATAGAGTTGACAACAGACCTCCCATAAACAACATTTCCACGTCAAATATGAACGCTTAAGTTGCGTTGCATATCACCGCGATATAATTAAAATCAACAGTTAGGTGACACTCCTACTACAGGCAAAATTATAACACAATACAGTACTACACAGCTCTTGTCTTTTGCTAACTTTATTATACCGAGTATTTTAAACGTGAAGCTTGTTTCTGGTAGTATATTATTGATGTAAGTTATATAAAGTTCGTATGCTTACGCTGGCCTTGCTACAGTACTTTCTGTTTCTTTTCAATGCAGCATGAAACATGATTTCCACTTTAAGTTGGGGTACGGCTTGCCAAATAGAGCCGTGATGACCAACTCTGCAGGTATGTATTTCTCTTCTTTCTACTCGAGCGTGAGCCACTCTGGAAAGGTGTGGTCATGATGCTGCCATATTCCTCAGTGAGCTCCCAAAGCACTTGAGGCTGAAATGACGTTGTGTTTAGCATGACATCAAAGAGCGCTTGTGGGATTAATGAATAAATGAACTACATTGTAGAGCATGCTTGCTAGGTACACAACACGATGATAGTTTACAGGTATCCCCTTTGGAATGGGGCAGTGACAAATAGTCGCCTGGCCTGCTTGATGAAATCAAATACGTTATACATGTTTTCGATTGTAGAATTTTTGTATGCAGCTCATTAATCTTTTTTTTCTTCCTCAAATCTTTTCTATCTACCTTGTACCACTACCTATGCCTAGAACAGATCTGGGTCCGGTTGCATCAATCTCGTCCCTGCCTTTTTCCGGCAATACTCTAAACGTCTCCTGCTTATCTCGACTGCTAACCGGTTGAGGCTTACGTCCATTTTCAATCTAAGCGCTTCGGGAAAGTGTACGTTACCGACGGGGCTCACCGGGTGAATCCCTTCACATTCCATTACGATGTGCTGAGTGGTCTCCGGATTTTCGCTGCCCCATACACATACCTCTTCTTGCAAACATTTGCTCCTGCATCTTGACGCGCACCATGAAGCAGAGCCTCCTGGCGGGAACTGGCCTCGATTCTTATCACCCCTTCGACCGAAGACAGTCACGGCACCGTGCCGCAGTTATCCGTCTTCTGTAAGATTTCACCATTCACCATTATTTAGACGTTAGCTCCAGCTGTAAGTTATCCTCTTGAGTTGAGCTTGGTTTGAGACTGCAAGCGTCTTATGGAGAGAAACAGGTCAAAGCTGGGCAGTTGGGACGTATAATTAAAGTTGCCGTCTCTCTTTCTCCACAATTAAGTTAAAACTCTGTAGTGGCCACTTACCTTTTAGGGGGGAGCTTTAGCTCGTGGGCTCCAATGTAAATACGAGGGAACGGAGAAATCACTTTTCTCGGCAACCACTTCACTGAACTTACTCAGGTTTAATTTTAATTTATGGGCTTTTAAGTTATTTAGGTTTGTTACGCGTAAAAGAAACAGGTGAAATGCAGTAACCGTATAAAGCATATGTATATGGTGTTCTACTTTGTCATAAACATATTGTAGGTTACCGGTATGTGCATTGTAACAAATTCACGTATAAGCTGAAAATTCGTGTGGGAAACCTCCCCACTTTCGATGCTCTAACGGATGCTGTTTACAGAACTGCGATATTTTCTTTTTGGGTCCGAGCTATGTATTTGTAAGCTTCCTGCTTCTGTTGTTTTACGCTCACCAATTTACGGAAGTTTAAAAGAAAAGCACACTACATACATTAAAATCTTGCTTCCTGCAGTCACTAGAATTTACTTTTTTTCTCTCAAATAGGGGAAATTTGATTTATATTGGCCCAGGGGTTGTGTGATCAAAGAAATATTTCGTATACTTGAATAGGCGGCGTTCGGGTTGGCCGCGAGCCAACGGTTCCTCTTATAGCGGGAAGCTGCGCTACGACGCGATTCTATGAACAAGACAAGAAGCACTGATATGCTGGGCACTGATTTGCTGCACTGATTTAGCCAGCACTTTTCCATATAGTGCACCTCAAGAGTCAATCTACCCTCACAGTATAGGACCCGCCGCGGTGGTTGAGCGGCTGTGGTGTGGCGCTGATAAGCGCGAGGTCGCGGGATCGAATTCCGGCCGCGGCGGCCGCATTTCAATGAGGGCGAAATTCAAAAACACCCGTGTCCCGTGCATTGGGGGAACGTTAACGATCTCCTAGTGGTCAAAATTAACCAGGCGTCCACCACTACGACGCGTCTGATAATGAAATCGTTGGTTTGTAACGTAAAACCGCAGAATTCAATTCAAATTTCTCACAGTGGACGGTTTTGCTCTTATTAGTGTAGGTGAGGCAGGCCCAAGTCCTCCATGGCTACTAGTTTTTACACCAAGTGGAGTGGTTTTACTCAATCTGCAAACCGAATTGGATGTGTTTCCTCTTATGTATTCCTTTCCCAAATGTATCCTATTTAGATGTTTCATACTTTATACATAAATGTAATGAATACGACAGAAAGTTCATTAGCCGTCCCTTCTGGACGGGTACTTTCGTACTTTCAGCGTGGAATGTTATTGTAATTACAGAAGAGCTGTGGATATTTTGATTTCGACATCTAATTCCTGTAATTCAGACCTAGACGGGGAATGTTTAATGCAGAGCAGCATCTGTGGGTCCCGTGTTTTCACAAGTTCTTCGTTTATTCCCGGACAATATATCTTCTCGTCAAGTAGCTTGCAATTATCCCAGATTGTACTGATGGTTTTCTGAAGAAAATCAAAGAGAAATTGGTTAGGTTGCAGAATTTTTGGATGGCTGAATTAATACTGCTGTGTAGTTTAGCAATGAAGGAATGACCTGAGTGAGGCAGATGGTAGCAGACATGAACAAATACCTGCGCCGTTGCCGTTTCACGAACGGCCCACACAATCCTCGCAGATGCGTGCAGGTGCGCCTGCAATCGAGCGTAATACTTAGTGCTGTTGATTTGTGCGGATGGCTGTGCGCGTATGGGCAGAGTGTCTGCCTAACAATTTTTTTACTATTTCTTACCCTGCGCATGGTCCAGTTTAAGCTAGGAAACAATGTTACATTCTGGTTGACTTCCCGTTCATTCTCCTCTGTTTTCTCAATGTCTTTGCTACATTTACTATTGGAAATATTTGATATCTTTTCATTGATACTGGTGAATTATGAATCCTCTAGTGTACTGATTCCTTTTTACAGCAGCTGGCCAGCTGGGAGCTGACGCTATTCTCTTGTACACCGACTACAACCAATGCTTGGTGGGACTGTTCGTTGCGCCAGTTTTTGGTAAGCATTGGCTGGAATCGGCTTAGCCAACTTTCAGGCGCTTGTGCGAAAACGCGACCGCCGAACTGTTTCTAAGAACCCCGTCCGTTCAAGGATTCCCGGTGGTATCTGATTTCGCAATCAGAGCGTAGCATGTGACATAATGTCTTTCAACAAAACGGTGGCAAAGCGGCACACGTTGTTATACTCTGCATAGCGACGCAGATTCTTGTAAAGCGCGCGCGTAACGCGCATCCAAGATGCATTGTGCCTCAAACGACATTTTGTGTGCCAGAGGAGTTGTTGCTCGGCAAGCGAGTAGTCTTTGCTGCACATATTTTTAAACGGCCCGAAACTAACGACACCATGAGAACGGGTTGGGTTGTTTTAAGTTGTCGCACCGTTGAATATAGTTAGGACTATTTGTGGGGTTGCGACAGAAATCCTGCTGCCTGATCGCCTAAATATGAAGTGTGCAAGCGCATTCTCTTGCCTATGTACTACTTCTCTCAGCGATATCACATAAAGTCCTCAGCAAACCGCAATTTTATGCATGATATTGAAAATGTGCAAGGTCATGAAGACCGCCTTTCCTTTGTTTACCTGCAGTACACTAAACCTTGAAAAGCTCGGCGCACGTTATACGGCCTCGTATAACAATATAAAACAGGAATAAATTCGATGCAATTATGTCAACGGAATGGGGCCGTGCGCCACGAAAGCGCTCGGCTTCACGAAAGCTACCTCCCCCCCGAACAGGACATAGCCATGCGGGAAATAGAATAGTAGAGGAAACATTTTTAACTATACCATTATGATATGAGGCCAATTTGTGAGAAAAGATAAGACGCCACGAAATAATTCCTACATGGTCTGTGCCAGATGGCGTGAGGTTTTCAATGCACTTACTTCTTGCAGAATGTACGCTGTGGGTGCACGAATCTGCAAAGGACGCAGTTCCGGACCACTGCTGGGCAGCTTACGGGAACTTCTGCGGCCCCAAGCGGACACTTCTTCAAACGGATGAAAAGTGTAAAAAGCACGATCGCTGAACAGCAGCCATGGGAGCCTGTACACTGTAATAAAAAAAGTCTTTCAGAGCCTCGAGATTGTCGCGCTGAAATCTAACCTTCGTGCTTTTACGAATAATAAAATTAATAATATGAACAATAATGATTTCAGTAGCACTGGTTTTACGCTTTAAGCATTTTTCTTTTGGTTTGTATGTGGCCCACATGTAGGTAAATATAGAGCAGCCGATTAAAGCGAAATACCTGAGCCGTGTATCACATCATAATAAATATTACACGACAGCTGGCGCAGGCGTTGTTGTTCATGAACGTTAGGTAATATGCACTGCGTTTTGATTTCACCATAAATAACCAGATGTGCGAAATGAGCGTGGTTGCCGCGCTTTTCTTCAGTTGAAGGCGTTGATGTATTGCTCAAAGGGCCCCTTCACCACCCCGGATACTCTTTAAACATTTCAAGTAAACACGAGCTTCGATGTAAGAATGCCGCCACGATCAACGAGGCCAAACGCGGCTACGCTCTGCGGGCGCGCCACGCACACAAAATCCCGTGCTCCTCTCCGGGCCGCGTTCGTCGTGACATCACAGGGGTGCATCTGGTGATGTCACCAGGAGCAGACGCTGTCGATTAGTCGAACCTACATGACTTCCGCTCAGTCTGCCAGCAGCCACGCGCGCTCCTTGCTCGTCGTGGTGCTCGCTTGTGCGCACACGCGGATCGGCGGCCCGTAACGCAAGTGCCGAACCGCTCACGTTCCAACACGGTCGCGCTTAGCGGCTGGATCAGGTGCACGAACAGGGTCATTTCTTTTTTCATTTATTTACCCTAAAGACACAACTTGGGCATGACATAGGGGGTGGGGAGAACAATTGATATACAATATACAATGATATACAACATACATTGTAAGTCGAATATCCTTATATAAAGTAGTACATGCTATGCGACCTTTACATTAGTTCTAATACGACAACATCATACGCCAACAATTTTTAGATTATACAAACAATAATCTGACATCTGAAGAAATGCAGGAAGAAAAGTTAATGTTATTAATTTACGAATGTTTCATTAAGTGCTTGTTTGAATATAATATGGTCAGTTATTTCAGCTATATTACTTGGGAGATGATTCCATTCCGAAATCGCTAAGTGCGGACATGAAAACTGCAATAGTTTATAAAGTACGTGCAAATGGTTGTTCGACCCTAATTTCGTGATCAATTCGTGAGAATTTAATTTTGGCTGGTAAAATGTGTGCCTGAGAGAATATATTTGTGTGATGAAAAAGCTGATGGAAGAAAGTTAGCCGAGGTATCTTTCTTCTGGTCTGCAATGGGATGAGTCCTAGGTCATGTTTTATTTTGGTGATACTTGAATGTTGTGAATAGTTACCTGTAATAAATCGCGCTGCCTTGTTCTGGAAAGATTCTAATTTGTTAATAAGATGCGTTTGGTGCGGGGTCTATATAAATGAGGCATACTCAAGCTTTGAACGAAGTACGGTGGTATATGCAAGAAGCTTGGTATCAATATTAGCCTTACGAAGCATTCGACGAATGAAGCCATGAGATTTGCATGCAGCGGAAACAATACAACCCACAGGATTATGCCAAGACAAAGTCGGAGAAAGATGAATGCCTAGATATTTAAATGATTCTGCAGTTTCTAGAGCCTCACCATTAAGAAAGTATGCGTGTTTCGTAATTTCACTGCAAGTAGCAAATTTCATAAGTTTAGTTTTCGAGATATTTACGCTCATTTGCCAGCCTGAGCACCATCTTTCAATCCTGTTCAAGTCATTTTATAATTTATCACAGTCAGCCTTACATTTTAATGGCCGATACAGAATGCAATCGTCGGCCTATAACCGGATTTCTGAGTCTATACCCTGATGAATATAATTTATATAAATTAAAAATAGAGTGGCTCCCAAAACGGAACCTTGAGGCACACCGCACTGAACAGGTTGAAATGACGAACGGACATAATTGATTACAACAGCTTGTCGTCTGTTACTTAAATATTCTATAACCCAGTTTATTACTTTTTCGTCAACATTAATCAGCTTCATTTTATATATGAGGTGGTTATGAGCCACACGGTCAAAGGCTTTAGCAATATCTATAAATATGGCGTCAGTTTGTGTAAGTTCGTGAAGGTTAAGGTGAATGTCTGCAGTTAGTTCAAGAAGCTGGGATGACATGGCCGGCCTCGTTGAAAACCATGCTGGTTTGCAAATAGAATGTAGTTGCTAGCCATGTACTGCATGATTTGAGAAGATAATACGTGTTCAAATAGTTTGCATACAACAGACGTAAGGGATATAGGCCTATAGTTTGTTAGCTTGTTTTTGTCGCCGGTTTTATATATTGGTATCACATGTGCCAATTTCCAGTCGTCCGGAACTTCGGCGGTGTCGAGAGACTGTTGAAGCAATAGTGTAAGTATAAGAGCAAAATTGTGCTTTGTCATTTTTAGTAGCTTAGTACAAGTACAGTGAGGACCTGGACTAGAAAACGATGGTAAACGCTCAATAGCTTTCACAATACCGTCACTTGTCACAGTTATACATTCCATAAATGAGAACTATCACAAAACTGTGTTAACTTATCTAGGGGCTTTTCGTCATTAAATACACTACAAAAGAATAAATTAAACCGTTCAGCAACATCCATGACATCAATTGCAGCACCAGACTCAGCGTAAAAAAACAGGTAACTCTTTTGTAGGTGCGGGAGAAATGACCTTCCGAAATGATTTTGGATCTATCTTTAGGAATTGCGAAATATCCTGGTTGAAAAACTTATATTTGGCAGCCTCAATATGTAATGCACGTTCTTTAGAAAACGATAAATATTCTGTCTTAGCGTCAACAGATTTTGCGCTTCTTGCCTTTCGAAACAAGCGTTTCTTCTTATTTAGATATCGCTTAATCTCTCGAGTAAACCATGGCTTGTCTGCTGTTTCATAGATGCATTTTTTAAAATGTATTTCTCCCGGAGTCTTAACAAGTCGTCACGAAAATGAACCAGTTATCTTACAGCGAACGGTTTTAATACGTTTGCATGAATGACAGGTAAAATTCAAAAAGCTCAGAGTTGAAGCCTTCGGGATCTGCTTTAGAATAGTCATAAATCTTCTTTTTTTGTCGCGGTTTCTTCGCGGTTTGCGTTTTAAAGCTACAATGTATGGCACGATGATCACTGATATACTTTGGTATATCCACGGTAGCGCGTTCGGGGTGTGTTGTTAGAAGCAGATCAAGAGAAGCATTGTGCCGCGTAGGAATTTCGATAAGTTTAGACAACTGAAAATATTCTAAAAGGTCAACAAAATTTGCACAATCGCGTGTCTGGAGCGTGCTAGGGGATTTTAAAGCAGACAACTCTGTGCGTGGAAAGTTAAAATCGCCGGCGAAAATTATGGGAGAGTTATTATATTCAGACTGGATGGAGCCTAATACAGACTGCAGTTCCTCAGAAAAATCTTGTAGAAAGTCAGGTGGCCTATACCATGCTCCAATAACCAAAGTTACAGCTGTTAAATAGCATGCAACCGAAATAGTTTCAAGAATGCTGTGAGTAGGTATGTTGCAACGGGGGTGTTCGCCTAGCAGAAGAGTCACTAGTTATAGGTTGTAGCGCTAGGCTTAAAACAGGTCGGCGCTATATCGTAACAGGGAAGCAAGCCCTCCTCGTCGTCTTCTTTTGCACCAGCACACCAGCACCATGCCCACTGCCCAGTGCCTTCAGTAGAATCACTCCCCACCGAAAGAGTAGCCATCCTGGCGACCTAACGACAGGGGAACACAGGGGGGTCATGGCACTGCTTGAGCCGGGAGACGTGGACAATTTCCTGGCCCCGACGACGCTGGTCGGAAGGCGTTTCAATTCGCTCGATGAGGTAGTTGACCGCGGATGTTTGTTTCAGCACCCGATAAGGACCGTGGTACTTGGAGAGCAGCTTGGAGGAAAGGCCTGGAGGAGTAGAGGGCACCCACAACCAGACCAGCGAGCCAGGCGCAAAGCACGTAGCCGTAGTGGATGAATCGTGGCGAAGCTTTTGGCGCCACTGGTCCTGGGATGTGAACGAACGAGCGAGCTGGCGACATTCTTCGGCGTAAGCAGCCGCTCTAGAAACAGTCGACCCCTCCGAAGCATCTGGCCGGTAAGGTAGAATCGTGTCCATAGTGCATGAAGGTTCGTGTCCGTAAAGGAGAAAGAAAGGGGAGAATCCAGTGGTGCTTTGCGTGGCGGTATTGTAAGCGTAGGTGACGAAAGGCAGAATGCGATCCCAATTCGAGTGGTCAGATGAAGCATACATGGCCATCATGTCACCAAGGGTGCGATTGAAACGTTCTGTCATCCCATTAGTTTGAGGATGATATGCCGTGGTAGTGCGGTGAATGATGCGACACTCCTTTAGCAATGCTGCAACGACGTCTGAGAGGAAAACGCGACCGCGGTCGCTCAGTAATTCGCGAGGTGCTCCATGGCGTAAAATCAGGTTTTGAAGGATAAAACTGGCGACGTCTTTTGCTGTGGCAGATGCTAGGGCTGAAGTTTCAGCGTACCGCGTGAGGTGGTCGATAGCAACAATAACCCAGCGGTTGCCGATTGGAGTGTTGGGAAGCGGACCGTATAAGTCAAAGCCGACGCGGTCGAACGCGCGCGCGGGGCATGGTAAAGGTTGCAAGGGGCCGGTGGCATGTTGAGGTGGCGTCTTGCGTCGTTGGCATAGGTGGCATGACCGGACATACTGGCGAACGAAACGATACATACCGCGCCAGTAGTACCGAAGCTGGAGGCGAGAGTATGTCTTTAATACACCAGCGTGGCCGCATTGTGGGTGGTCGTGGAACGTGGCGCAGATGTCGGAGCGGAGGTGTTGGGGTATAACAAGCAACCACTTACGGCCGCTGGAATTGTAGTTGCGGCGGTACAGCAGGTTATCCGGAATGATGAAGTGCGCGGCTTGGCGACGAAGCGTCCGAGAGGTCGGTGCTGGCGACTGGCTGGACAGGAAGTCAATAAGCGAAGAGATCCATGGGTCTTTGCGCTGCTCTGACGGCATGTCGGAAATGTTGAGGGCGAAGGCACCGCAGGTAGAAATAGATGAGTGGACAGGACCAGAGGGCAGGGGTGACCGGGATAGAGCGTCTGCGTCTGAATGCTTTCGGCCTGAGCGATAAACAACGCGGATATCGTACTCTTGTAGGCGCAATACCCAACGGGCAAGCCGACCAGTTGGATCTTTTAGTGAAGATAACCAGCATAGGGCATGATGGTCGGTCACGATGTCAAATGGACGCCCGTACACATAAGGACGAAATTTGCCGATAGCCCAAATGATGGCGAGACATTCCTTCTCAGTAACAGAGTAGTTCGCCTCGGCTTTGGTAAGGGTGCGGCTGGCATACGCAACGACGTACTCTTCGAAGCCATCCTTGCGTTGTGCAAGAACAGCGCCGAGCCCAACACCACTAGCGTCCGTATGGACCTCAGTTGGAGCAGAGGGATTGAAGTGTCGCAGTACTGGAGGCGAGGTGAGAACGCGTCGCAGTTCTTGGAATGCGTCGTCACATGCCGGGGACCAGCCGGATAGGTCAGAACTGCCGGTGAGAAGCTGCGTCAAGGGGGCAATGATAGAGGCAAAGTTACGGACGAAGCGTCGGAAATATGAGCACAGGCCGATGAAGCTGCGAAGCTCTTTCATGGTGGTTGGTTTAGGGAACTCGGACACGGCGCTAAGTTTTGTGGGGTCCGGAAGGATACCGTTTTTTGAAACTACATGGCCGAGAATAGTAAGCGTACGAGCGCCGAAGTGGCAATTCTTCAAATTTAGTTGAAGTCCTGCAGTGGAGAGGCACGCAAGTACTTGCTCGAGGCGTTTGAGGTGCGACGCAAAGTCGGTGGAAAAAACCATAATGTCATCCAAATAACAGAGGCACGTTTTCCACTTCAGCCCTCGAAGAATGGTGTCCATCATTCGCTCGAAAGTGGCAGGCGCGTTGCAGAGGCAGAACGGCATGACGGTAAATTCATATAGCCCATCAGGCGTTACGAAGGCTGTTTTTTGACGATCGGCCTCTGCCATTGGCACTTGCCAGTAGCGGGAGCGCAAATCCAGCGAGGAAAAGAATTCCGCTCCCTGCAGACAGTCCAAGGCATCGTCGATGCGCGGCAGAGGATAGACATCTTTGCGCGTAATTCGGTTAAGGCGGCGATAGTCGACGCAGAACCGAATGGAGCCATCTTTTTTTTTAACGAGGACAACCGGAGATGCCCAGGGACTGTTAGAGGGCTGGATGATGCCACGCTCCAGCATGTCGTCAACGTGCTGGTCGATGATACGGCGTTCAGCAGCCGACACACGATACGGACGCTGGCGCAATGGTGTTTGTTGACCGGTGTCGATACGGTGAACGACTGCGGACGCTCGGCCCAAGGATGGTTGGTCAATGTCAAATGAGGAACGAAAGCGTTGGAGGAGCTTGATAATTTCTGTGTGCTGCGCAGGTGTGAGTTCTGCGTCGACGGCACGAGCGAAAACGTCTACAGGGGCATCAGTCGCGGCGGGAGGAGTGACGGAACAAATCGGAAGTGATGCCGTATCACCAAACGTGGTGGCCGGGAGAACGCTATCGAAAGCTGCAGCGGTACCCAGGCACTCGCCGCGGAGTAGGCATGATGGGCAGGCGGACGGATTGCACACGTAAAGGGCAGCAGAACCGTCGCAAAAAGTGACGACAGCAAACGGAAGCAGAAAGTTCCGGCGGCGCGCACAAGTGGCCGACGGTGTAAACAGAACAGATGAGTTCGCAGCAGAGTTACATGACACAGGAACCAGAGCGGCGGAGAAAGGTGCGATATCGATGTCAGAGGCGGCAACAACTTTAGGAGAAGAATGGTCGTCAGGGTCGAAGCACGGCACTGATAATGTAAGTTCGGCACGAGCGCAGTCGATAAGAGCTTGATTGACAGACAAGAAATTCCATCCAAGAATAACGTCGTGTGACGAACGAGATAGGACGACAAATTCTATAACATACATAACGTTTTGAATGACAACCCGGGCTGTGCACGACGCTGAAGGCTGAATGCGATGCGAGGTTGCCGTACGCAGAGAAAGAGAGGTAAGGGGCATGGTCACTTTGTTCAAAGTGCGGCAAAGCTTCTCACTAATAATAGAAACGGCGGCTCCGGTGTCGATAAGTGCGTGTACGGTGACGCCGTCTACGGACAGTTCAATTTCGTTCGCCGGGTTAGAATGAGGCCTTGAAATGTTCGACGTAAACGCAGTTCTTGCCTCTGGAACTGCGACTGTTAGTTTTCCTCTCGGGCTGGGCTGGATCGGCGAACCATCGGGGAAATGGATCGGCGACGTGGCGAAGGTGACCGACGGGCATCGAAAGGGAGGCGACTGTAAGATGAGTCCGGAGGAAGGCTAGATGGGTCCTGACGCGGAAGTCGAGCAGGCCTGTAGCTTGAGGCGCCCCCGCTGTCAGGTAAACGGGGGCTGCGACGGCGGCAGAATCGTGCTACGTGGCCCGGAAAATGGCTGAAATAGCATATTGGCCGGTTGTCAGATGTACGCCACGGGTTGACGACAGGGGCTCCAGCGGCCGAGTAAGGGACGACCATCGGGCGTGAAGGTGGCGGCGGCACATGAAAGGTGCCAGTGGCCCGGTAGGCATCAGGAGCCGGAGGAGCGTAAGGCCGGGCGAAAACGTCAGCGTACGTTAGCGGCCCAGCTGCAGGCTGCGGAGGAGGGGCAGATGGCAGCGCCGCGGCAACTTGGGTCTGAATGATGTGGCGAAGCGAAGGAGCCAAGGTTGTCGACGGCTCGGGTGTGCTGTTCGCCAGAGAGAGTTGGCGGGCGACTTCCTGACGGATGAACTGCTTTATCTCCGGCATTAAAGCAGAGATGTCGGCAGTGTCGCGGCCGAAATCTAACGGAGATAGATCCGTGATGTCCTGCTGAGCAGCGCGTGTGGATGCACGCTGCTTGCGCAGCTCGTCGTACTGCTGACATAGCTGTATGGCTTCGGCAATCGTCCGCGGACTCTTCGCGACGAGCATCTGGAAGGCATGGTCATCGATGCCTTTCATGACGTGCTTGATCTTGTCAGCTTCGTCCATAGATGAGTTCACGCGCTTGCATAGCGAGAGGACGTCTTCAATATAACTGGTGAAGGTCTCGTCCTGGCGTTGAGCTCGACCACGCAAGCGCTGCTCAGCGCTGAGCCGGCGAACGGCAGGACGGCCGAAGACCTTTGCCAAAGTTGCCGTGAAAGCCGACCAGGTAGTAAAATCGGCTTCATGATTGCGGAACCATAGGTTTGCCACGTCAGTCAAGTAAAAGATGACATTTGTGAGCTTGGCGCGGTCGTCCCACTTATTATAGGCGCTTACACGGTCATATTCGGCGAGCCAGTCTTCCACGTCGTGGTCGTCTGTGCCGCTAAATATAGCCGGATCGCGCTGCCGGATCACGCCAGAACAGACGATGGTGGGGGGCACGGGAGCAGCAGCCTGGGAATGTCCTGGTTCATCCATTGCAACAGCTGGTGGTAGTGTTCGGCTGCGGAGTTCCAGGATGTCGAAGAGAAACCCAGCAGCTCCACCAAATGCAACGGGGGTGTTCGCCTAGCAGAAGAGTCACTAGTTTTAGGTTGTAGCGCTAGGCTTAAAACAGGTCGGCGCTATATCGTAACAGGGAAGCAAGCCCTCCTCGTCGTTTCTTTTGCACCAGCACACCAGCACCATGCCCACTGCCCAGTGCCTTCAGTACAATGTGTTTTACCTTTATATGCTTTCTTATGGCTATTACAACACCGCCTCCTTTTCTATCCACATGGTCTTTTCGAAAAACAGTGAATGAAATTGAAATTTGTGACTCAGAATTGCTAACTTCAGGAGTTAACCACGTTTCCGTTCCGATTATAACATCTGCATTACAAGAGTGAATGAGGGAAGTAAGCTGATCTTGTTTGTTGAGGATGCTACAAAAGCTGGCGGAAATTATAGAAAATTTAGCTGTCCCACTGCCTTTCTGCACGTGGCGACTGCGTCATGGGTTTGCATTTCGCTGGACACATTCCACGACCCTGCCCTCGGAATGGTGGTACCGATATAATCTCCTGCCTATCTTTAGCTTATCGAAAGATACCTTAAACCTTTAATCGGGTTGACAATTCGCTCGAGCAAAGTCGCGAAGTTGTTTGCGCACGAATTGTATTCGAGGTGAAAAGTACTCATCTATCCAAACCTTTAATTTCAAAATTTTTAGCTTGATCGAATTAGCCAGAATACTGCATTTCGTCTTATAGTGCGGAAACTGCACTATTACTGACCGGTGCTGCCCTTGCCTGTGCCGACGGTGTCCGACGGCGTATTGCGATGGCTAGAAGGCATCCGAGCGCATGTGCTCGGCTGCAAAAGCGCCGACTGGCGAGTCTGTCTACACGTGCGCTCAACACAGGGCCCATAACAGCACGCTTCGCAGGAGCACGGGCCGGCACGGCAGTGACAGCGGCTAGTCGAGAAGCGCGGAGTCGCGATGACCGGAAGTGGACTGTCTTTTGAAAAGCGCGGTGGCGATGACGTGTGTCACGTGGCAGTTGGCGGAGCACCCTCCTAGGAGGAGAGAGCAGCCGACGAACAGAGCGAAGCGAGAGAGGGGCGCGTCTCGATCATCAAATGCGTGTAACTCCGCTGTTACTGCACCATTTCGAAAAATTCTCGCGGCTGCGTGTTCGTTGCAGACTCGTGCACCACACCGACGGCACCGCTAAATTCAGACCTCTGGCTGGTATAGGGGCCCTTTAATGCGCGAATGCTCAACATCGGCACTTGTGCCATTTAAAGCTCGCTATGTGTTGTCTTTGAAAGCATTTTGTGAGAAATGTGCAAATAAACCGTACCTAATACGAAATGGCACCTAAAATATGTGAGAGCTACAGAAAACCGCCAACCCGACTACACTGTTACTGTAGCAACGTGCCACATTATTATTTTTAAACGAAAGGAAGTTAATCTCTATCCAGTTTCAAATGCAAAATGCTGCTATAGTCTATCAAAGATTGTGGGTGGCACCTCCGAGGATTATTACGATAGTGTCACGTTCTCGGAAAACAGGCGACCTATAATGGAAGGGTTAAGCCCGAGTCTGCAACCCAACCGCCTCATGAGCACACACAAAAGAAAGCTCGAACGGCCGCGTGCGGATGGGACAGCTCCTCGTCTCCTTCTTCACTGGCGTCCGTCAAAGCAGGTGCCGGAGCATGGAGTGGCGCGCGCGTTCGTCTGCTTTCTCATTCTTTGGCGCCCGTTGTAAGGTGCGGCATTATTCTCTCCTCTAGAGAGAGCATCGACTCGATGCTAAAGGAAGCGCACGCGCTACAGGGCGAGCGTAGAAATACACACTCAAAAGCACATTCACGCACAAAAGCTTGCTGACGCGTAGCCGTAGAACGCACGGTAGGGTCAATGAGGCACTAAATGACTGTCTATGACTTAAAATAAATAAAACGAAAAGAACGACCTAGTCCCAAAAGCTATGGAGGTATTGGAGTGAGGTATGCTTTCAGCCGCACAATGTGCACAATCTCCGATAGCGTCTTTCGACGTCCAGTTGGTTGGCTTCCGTCAGGAACAACTTCATTATCGACGTCACTCACTCACCGCAGCATTCTGTAAGGTCAGAAGTACCAGTCGGGAAGTTTCTCGGATACGTATTTGCAGCGGACAGGAGCCCAGACCGGAACCCGATCCCCTGGTTGGTACTCGACTTGTCGAGGGCGGAGATTGTATTGTCGTGTGTCGATGCACTGTTCTTTCTTTATGGTGGCGCGAGACAGTTGGTATGCTTCCTCGAAGCGCTGCACGAAGAGCTCGGCGTCTTGGTCTAGTTTGAAGTTTTTTTTTTTTCGTCGCGCGTTTAGAACAGTTTCAGAAAGTTCCGAAAAAAGAGGTAGTATTGATATAGGTCGGAAATAGTTTACCTATGCATGGCCAGCACCACCTTTATGAATCGGGCAAACTCTGGCTATTCTAAGTTTGCTAGGAAAAATTCCGGATTCAGATATCTTATTATTAATGTGAGCTAAGATATTACAGATAATGTTAGACGCATATTTTATAGGAGATGTCATGATACCGTCGAAACATGCAGCAGTGTTTGACTTTAAGTTATTGATCGCGCTTTCTACTTCGCTTAGTGTCGCCGGTGTGAAGAAGACGCGTCTCGCGGCACAGCCGCATCGCCAACGCGCTGCTCGGCTCGGCTTGCCTCGCACTGTTGATTGCTGGCCTCTTTCGTAGCGTAAAGCTATACCATAGAATAAAGAACCAACTTAGAGAAGGGAAACTGTACCTTCCGCCGTGGTTCGAAAATAAGCAGCGGCAGCGCATGGAACTTACTTAATCGGACGCCAGATGACGTTGCTCAATCCGGAAGCGGAAGTGCAAATTTTTTTAAGAGCAAAATTCAATATGGCCGTTTTTTGCCGGTCGCGTACGCTGGTACGCGCCGTGCTTGTCCTGCAGGCTATGCGGCATGCCTCAATGCCTTCGCTGCCGCGTAGCTGGTGCGTTCTAATTGCCAAAAGCCTCCACTGACGCCCATAGAAACAAGCCACAAGTGAGTGAACAGAACGCGCGACTTTATTGGCAGAAGACAAGCAGTGTACATTCTCGTGCAATAGCAGAAATAAAATTTGCATGTCGAGATACGCTGGAATCATTGACGCGAGCTCGTAAACGGCTCACCGTCGTCGTCGCACGTGGTGTTCAGGTTAACGAGCAACAACCAGCAGCGGAAACATATTGGACATAGTGTGCCACTTGTTTGCAGCGACAGTCGCCGTTAAAAATGCCCAAATTGCATTGCGAAGCAATCGGGAGATGCAGGCATCTGCTGCCGCAGCCTACACAGCGACATGGGCTACTCCAGATTTTAGCCGTTCACTCCTTTCCAACCTGCACGTTTCTTTTCTTTCGGGGGCCGCTAATGTGTGGCTCACACTTGGTGTCTCCCATTGTCTCACTATGGACAAGTCGCTTTCGTGGGCATCGCCTCCATCAGCTACTTTTGCGGACCGTTCCAACCATCTGGCTATCAACTTCATACGCATCGGACTATGTAAGCACGTATGCTGGTCTCCGTTCATGCCTAATCGCGGTCGAGAAAGGCCAGAGGCACAATTTGCCCATTGCTGCAGCAGGAAAGGCCGAACGGGGAGCACGAATCACGGTGCATGAAAATTGGGAGTCTATGTCGCTGTGCAGGCTGCAGGAGCGAATGCTTATTTCGAGAGACTGCTTCCCAGTGCAACCGACCAGGCCGCAATATTCTAAAAATATAACACTGCGACCGTAGCCAAGTGACATAACAGCAAGATTAACAGCAATCAATCACCACATAAGGTTCAGACAATGCATTATACATTGGCTACAAACCATATGGCAACAGTGAGCATTCACATACACGGGTCTCTTATGGTACATTCAGCCGCCTACCTACAGGCGTAATGCTTGCCTTCGTCGCACGTGGTGGTCTAGTAACGAACAACAACCAGCAGCAGAAAGAGATTGGACAGAGTGTCCCACCTGTTTGCAGCGACAGTCACTGTTAAAGATGAGCAACTTGCAGTGCGAAGCAAACGGGTGACGCAGGCATCTGCTGCCGCAGCCTATACAGCGACATGGACTACCCATAATTTTAGCATTTACTCCTTTCCAACCTGCACGTTTCTTTTCTTTCGGAGGCTGCTAATACGTGGCTCACACTTGGTGTCCCACATTGTCTCAATATGGACAAGTCGCTTTCGTGGGCACCACCTTCATCAGCCACTTTTGCGGGCCTTTCCACCCAACTTCATACACGTCCGACCATGTAAGCACGTATGCTGGTCTCCGTTCATGCCTAATCACGGCCGAGAAAGGCCAGAGGCACAA
This sequence comes from Dermacentor andersoni, assembly GCF_023375885.2. NCBI lineage: Eukaryota > Metazoa > Arthropoda > Arachnida > Ixodida > Ixodidae > Dermacentor > Dermacentor andersoni. The sequence goes on along the minus strand of NC_092819.1, from coordinate 153,040,795 downwards.
TTTGCCCATGGCTGCAGCAGGAAAGGGTGAACGGGGAGCAGGAATCACGGTGTGCGGAAATTGAGAGTCTATGTCGCTGTGCCGACTGCAGGATCAAATTCCTACTTCGAGAGGCTGCTTCCCAGTGTAACCGACCAGGCCGCAATATTCGAAAAACATAACACTGCGACCATAACCAAGTGACATAACAGCAAAATTAAACAGCAATCAGTCACCGTATGAGGTTCAGACAATACATTATACATTGGCTACGAACCATCTTACAGGCATAATGCTTGCCTTTGTCGCATGTGGTGGTCTGGTAACGAGCGACAACCTGCGGTACAAACAGATTGGACAGAGCCTCGCACCTGTTTGAACCAACAGTTGCCGTTGAAGATGAGCAACTTCCATTGCGAAGCAATCAGGTGACGCAGGCATCTGCTGCCGCAACCAACACAGCGACATGGACTACCCGGCATTTTAGCGTTAACTCCTTTCCAACCTGCACATTTATTTTCTTTCGGGGGCCGCTATGTGTGGCTCACACTTTGTGTCCCACTTTGTCGCAATGTGGACTAGTCGCTTTTGTGGGCATCACCTTCGGCAGCCATTCTTGCGGGCCTTTCTACCCATACGGCTATCAACTTCATACACTTCGAACCATGTAAGCACATATGCTGGTCTCCGTTTTGAGCAAATCATGGCCGAGGTAGGCCCCAAGCACAATTTGCCCATGGCTGCAGCAGGCCAGACCAAACGGGGCGCACCAGTTACGGTGTGTGTATACTGGGAGTCTATGTCGCTTTGCGGACTGCAGGAGCAAATGCTTACCTCGAGGGACTGCTTACCAATGCAACTGACCAGGCCCCCACATCTGAGAAACGTAACACAGTTACCACAACCAAGTGTGGCAGCAAAACCAGATTCTGCAATCAATCACTTCAGTGTAGCTTGCACAAAGACCCAGGCTATCAAGGAAGAGGAGCAATCATCAACGAGACTAGGAATATGGAAAATGAGAAAGCTTGCATTCAAGAGAGAAGCCACTCTGCTCTGCAAGCATTGAAGGCTAGAAACATCAAGAAAAGTAAAATGGTGCATAGCACATGCGCATAGGTTAATGCAAGACGTATGCCGATGCTGCATCAAATATTTCAGGAGAGGAATTGCGCATGACAACATACACTAGAAGATACTGCTACAGATATGTTAGGCTGCTGGACAGTGACTGGTATTAAGTATCAGCGAAGAATCGGTTGACCTTTATATTTGGATGAGGATGAATGATCTCTAACAAAAATGGGCAATGAGAAAGCTTGCATTTATAGAAGAAAAATTACACTTGGCACAAACGGAATTAACATGGCTAGGAAGCTGATTAAGGGCAAACTGATGGAACTCGATCTTTTGGCCAGCGTCGTCCGTGCTTGGTCAGATGTTGCAGGTGCATCTGAAGACGAATAATTTCTAGAAAGTCCTTTTTGAGTTACCTGGATGACTCAGCCAAATGTCCGTGCTGGTGGAATGGTGGCTGAAGCTCTTTTCAGTCTTGACACAGTCCTCTGCAGACTTGATATCTCATTCATATTCTTCTGCATGTGCTTCTTTGTTCTTGGTGTAAAAGCTTTGCGAATTCGGCTCCAGCCCCTTCCTGTTGGCGCAGATAGGAGCTCCTGTGATGACCAAGATGTGCTTGGCATAGACTCTGTTGGGGCAAAACAGTGACACATGAGATACAGCACAGATTAGCCAAATCTATGTGTGTTTTATATGTTCGAACCAATTACACTGAACCATAAATATGAACAAACATTCATATCTGCTGCAAACAGCAAGCCAATACAGCATATATCAAACATATTTATTTCTGAACCATGTGTTGTTTACCTTGTAGTAGTAGCCAATGTCCACACAATGACCTTGTTGTAGCAGGCAGCAGCTTCTGTTTAGTGTGTGGAGTGTGTTGCTTTATACTGGTGCCGTCCTCATTACTGCATGTCTGGAACAGAAATTTTGACTGAATCAGAAATTGAAAAAGCAAAGTTTTGCAATATGAAATGCAAAAAGGTGTGACATATATGTTGTAATGATTTGCGACTACAGAACACATGCAAATGTACACTGTCTGTTCTAGGGTGCTTAAGCAGCATGTTAAATAAATATTGCTATTGTCCATAAAATTGATGTCTGCCTAACTACAATGCATGTCAACAGCGCAAGTACTATTAAGATCACAAATGAGAACATTTGTGGGTTCATTTATACACTAGAAGTGATCACACTGCTAGTTCCACAAGCAAATGCATGAAAGTCATGAAGCTATTAGAACTGATGCATTATTTTTCTGCACGAACGTGATGCACCGCTTCACTACTGCAAAAATAAATGCCCTGCGATAAACCAATCTGAACAGCAAGAACATTTGGAACCAACAAGTACGACATATGTGTGAATTATCATGCTTGCAACTGTTTAATACATTAAATTCTGTACTTTCACTTCATTTTACCAAAGGATTATTCGGTTTTGTGGACAAAAGACGTTGCCGGTGGACTCGAAAAAAAAGTTTAATATGTATATTGATAAGGCTACTCAGTCACCTACAACCACGGCTACAATAACATGAAAAATGAGACGCGCGTTCCGATATCGCTCTTTCTTTCCTGGTTGTGTGTGTGTAAACCAAACGACAGCCTCGCAAGTAAAGGTTTATTTAGGAAACAGCAACTGAGATCCTCACTGCCCATATGTAATGCAGGATCTAGTTCGTTAACTTGTGCCCGCCTGGAAGGTAATGAGACGGATATTATATAACGATTCAAGCAGCGGTGTTAAACGACTCACCGTTATTGCCGTTGTCAGCCGCAGCGAAATCCAGCTCCCGTTTCGATGCAGACCTGTTCCGAATGGCTCACGACCGAAACCCAACTGCCGGGCTTACATGTCCGCTTGCAAACACGTAACTTCACCCCAAGTTAAATAACGCGAGACATCGAAGCGCAAGAAACTAGTTTTAGAAACAAAGAAGCAACCAGTCTTGAGTGTACGAACGAATGAATCCGTGCCGCCGTGCACTCGGAAATACCGGTAAAAATTTTAAATCCATGCCAGAGGTCACGTGAAAGATCGATGATGCTGAACGCTATTTGCATTTATAATGGCGAAGAAACAATAAACTTACTAACAAAGAGTACAATATCTAATTAGCAGTAATAATTTTGCCCTGTTTTTAGTAAAAGAAAATGCTTCGGTAATTGTACGAAAAAGTTTGTAAGATAAAATTGCGCTTACTACGACGCCTCTACCGGGAAATGTTGGAACTAACGAAAGCATCCCAAAGTGATTCTACTACACTGATTTTGTTAGCAGCGGCGCGCGGTCGATTTTTTCGCCCTCTGTGGCCATTTGTTGAACTTGAGAGTGTGCTACCCCTGGCTATACTACACGGGTTGGAGCCGAGCTTCGCGTGCTTCTGTGCCTGCCATACTGCGCATGCGCGAGAGCCACGTGACGTCACGAGAGGCGCTGCAGCGTCACCCTCACCGTCGCCGCGGCCGCAGCCAGCGCGCGCTCCTCGCCGCCACCAACTGCGGCGCATTCCAGAGTTGTGACGTCCCAGTCTCCGCAGACGCGCCGGCGCCGTGTGCGCCCGCTGCTGCATTTACGATTGCGGCGCCGTGCGGCACTGCGCGTGCTCGAGAAGGGCGCACCGTGCGTATAAATGCGCGGGAGAGACGGTTGATGTTGGCCAAACAAGGCCATAGCCGGATAAGCTAAGGTTAGCAAGCAAGGCAAGAGATTAACGTATCATAACCGTACATTTACGCTTCGTATATACTGGCACAGCTGAGCTAAGCCACTGCCAATTTTTTGGGACAGTGCTTCGGGCTGCCTCACCGTTCCCGGTCGCTGTGCCTCTGCATTAGGAGCCGCCAATAAACCTATTCTCAATTGGTGTAGGTGCTGGGACTCAAACCCCGTCGCTTGAAACTCTAGAGCTGCGATCAAGACTGCTACCGCCCGCCATGACAGACAGCTCATTCCAAACGGCGCCGACGCCACAGTCCGTCACCTGCACCGGTGTTCCACGACAACGGGACCCCAAGATCATCAGCGGGGCAGACAACGAAGACGTAGACGACTGGTTTGCGGCATATGAACGGGTGAGCGCGCACAACAAGTGAGATGATCCAGCGTAGTTAACCCATGTCATCTTTTATCTGGCCGGTGTTGCCCAACTCTGGTTTTACAACCACGAAAGTGACGTACCCACATCAGCCTTCAAGACAACCTCAACAGAAGCTTTCAGCCGACCCGCTGTTCGCAAGCTGCGCGCTGAACAACGCTTGCGCGCCTGAGCACAGCAGACGGCAGAAACGTTCACGAGCTACATTGAAGACGTCGTGGACCTTTGTAAATGAGTCAACGCCGCAATGCCCGAAGCTGAGCGAATTCACCATATACTGAAAGGCATCGATGGCGGCGCATTCCAGATGCTCCTAACCAGGAATCTGCGCACGGCGTCCGAAGTCGTCAGCCTATGCCAAAGTTACCAACGCTCTTCGACTCTGCGTGCTCTGGGAAGCAACGACTTGTAGGCGATCCTTGACAGCATGTAAGACAATCCTCATTCTTTGAGCGGGTCAAGGACTTCGTGCGTGAGGAAACTGCCCGCCAACTTTCTTTACTCCCCTTCACTCAGGAGCCCACCTCCCGCCTTCCAAACACGCTCCGCACTCTCATTTACGAAGAGGTCGCTCAAGTTGTCCCTTCCGTAAAACCCCTTGATGATTTGAAAGTAGCGACACTCTCCTCCTCACGGCGCTTTCCTCCTCGATTCTCCTCGCCCGCCGGCTGCGCACGGCGCGCTTTTCCTCCTGGGCTCCCGCGGATGGGCAGCGGGATTCTATGGAGACATGTTATTTTGGGCCAGTTGCGCGCCCCAGTGGGGTTGAAAATATTGAGAAATGCAAATAACAGCTTCAAAAATGCTGGGGGCAACGTTTACGAGGAGGTTGGTTTTTTCTTAAAGCCGTATGAACGGGGTATACCGATGTAGAGGGAGCTTTGAGGCGAGTTCTATACTCCAGACGATTTTTCTGCCACATGGTCAGATCCTTTACTTCGTGCGTCTGGGGTGCGATTTTGTAGGAATTCTATTACTTTTTCCATGCCTTTTGCCGCCATCACTGAGCAGCCATTGGTCGAAAATGACCGGGCCGCGCCCATTTTGTCTGTCAATCACGCGATGTCAGGAACCCGCAAAAACTGTAATCGTCATCGTGACGTTGACGCACTCATTATGCGGAGCAAAAGGCACGGATTTTTGGCACGGCCAGAGGCAGGGTCGTTTCCGAAGGCATGAAAAAAATGGCCGCCCCTCTGATCGCTATGGCCGTGGCTCTTCGCCGTCGCCGACGTGAACAGGGAGGGCCAGACGACGCGTTTGACATGCCGGATGACCATTTTCGACGGCGTTTTCGCCTCTCGAAGGGAACGGTGCGGTTGTTGTGCGAGGAACTGGCGGGGGAACTAGAAGCTGAGCGAGCGACGGGACTGTCGGTGGAGCGGAAAGTGTTGTGTGCGCTGCGCTTCTTTGCTACCGGGAGCTTCCAAGCGTCCGTTGGGAGCGAGGAGACGATCCGTGTGTCGCAGTCGACGGTGAGCGAGTGCGTGCGACGTGTGGCAGAGGCTGTCGTGAACGCAGGGGCCCGCAACAAGTGGGTCCATTTTCCAAAGACAGCCGAGGAAAAGGCAGCCGTGAAGGAGGGTTTCCTTCGGCGCGGCGTTATCCCCGGCGTCATCGGATGCGTAGCCAGCAGCCTCATAGCCATTATCGCACCCAAGGGTGAGCGCAAGGCTGTGTTCATGTGCCGCAAGGGATACTACGCCCTCAACTGCATGTTCGTAAGTAAAACTCACGTTTTCTGCGATCCTTTTTGAAAGTTACGTTGCTCTTGCCAACGGGCACTTTCTCTGGTTTACGTTTTACCTCAGATCTGCGACGCGGACATGAAAATCTTGGCCTTGGACCCTATGCGACCGGGGTCGGACCACGACGCTTTTGTCTGGCGGACGACATGGTTGCGCCGGCGGTTCCAAGCGGGGCGCATCGTGAATGCCGGGGAATACCTCCTCGGTGAGAAAAAAACATTTTTTTTTGGCGCAGTCACGCTTCAGCAGCGCAGAGCGCCGTGTCCGCTCCAAACCAAACCTTTAACCAAACCACAAGAACATGAGTAATTCTGGAGTAAAAAAAGAAAATTAAGACATTGACTGCCACGATTGGCAATGTTCGAAGTGTTAAGTTACAAGCACATTATGTGTCTGCGAGGAGTTGACGAAAGCAACACGTGTTAGTGCTTTCTGCACCCAGTGACTGCCAGAAGCAGAAGAACTGAACACACATTACTGCTACTACTGTCATTGATAGCACTAACAAGTGTTGATTTCTTGTTTGTGACAGGCACCGAATAGTGCACTTGTAAATTGGTTAAGAGTTTGTGTCGGGTATGGACATGCTCAACTCATGCTTTTACTTGGGACTTGCAACCCTGAAGTCTACCTTTGTTGAATGATGCTGTAGCTTTCCTCAGTTGACAACTTGCCTCTCGTCAGCGGAGTACTCAATGTACTATTTCAATCTTTGTGCAGGTGACAGTGGCTACCCCTTGGAGCCGTGGCTCCTGACCCCGGTTCCTGGCCATCCTCCAGTGCACACAGCCGAGGGGCAGTACAACACAGCACATGCTGCCATGCGTTCCGTAGTGGAGAGGTGCATTGGGCTCTTAAAGAGCCGTTTCCGCTGTCTTCAGCGATATCGCACCCTCCTCTACGAACCGGAACGTGCAGCCACCATTGTCGCGGCATGTGCTGTGTTGCACAACCTTCGCCTTTCTGAAGGCGACGAGTCAGGCGATGACAGTGATGACGACAGCAGCAGCGGCAGTAGTAGTAGTGAGCTTGACAATAACGGCGACCCCATGCCACACAGTCTGCCCCGTAACACGGGCTCTAGAATGCACTACTTGAGAGGGCGGGCTGTTCGCGACAATGTCATTGGCATGTTTGGCACAACCCGTGCGCAGCACATGCGTTATTTGAGGAGCGTGCGGCGGCAGCTGCGACGTCAACAGCAGCGTCAGCATCGCTAGGTGCATGCACGCAGTTTTAAGTAATTGCATTGTGCATTTCATGCTGTGAAATTGTAGTTGATGTCTGCGTAATGCAAAGCATTCATGATTTGTTGAGAAATGTAAAAGTTGTTAAAAAAATTAAATTATGGGGTTTTACGTGCCAAAACCACTTTCCGATTATGAGGCACGCCGTAGTGGAGGGCTCCGGAAATTTCGACCACCTGGGGTTCTTTGACGTGCACCTAAATCTAAGTACACGGGTGTTTTCGCATTTCACCCCCATCGAAATGCGGCCGCCGTGGCTGGGATTCGATCCCTCGTGCTCAGCAGCCTAACACCATAGCCACTGAGCAACCACGGTGGGTACATAAAAGTTGTGTAGTGAAAGGTTATGTAAAGCCTGCACTGCACAGTATCGTTCTGCACAGTATCGTTAGAGGTGACATATGAGATTGAAAGCAAGCTAAAAATAAGTGCATATTCAAAGTGTCTGCCACAATTTACTTGTTGCTGCTGTCGTCATCTAGATGCATGTAGCCTGATTCTTACTCGTATCCCCTTACGCACTGATGGACATAAGCGCCTGTCTCCTCACTTTCTACTAGCACAGAGAAGCTCACAGAAGCCAAGATGTACAGTGCACGTCACACCTTCCGCTCCATGGAACGTGCTGTTGCACGTGCAGCTTCTAGGTCCTCCACCATTTTGTCTCGCAACAACGGCAAAGTTCCTTTCGAGTGACGAAAATGCCGTCCAACTGGTCATCCGACATGTCAAACGCTGTGGCTCCCGCGAAGTGTGTGCACGCACGAGCATTTGATAGATTTCAACAAAGTGACCTCGCTTGTATGTAGCAGTACTCAGCAATGTTAAACAGTAATATTTGTACAGTGCAAGCTAGCACTAGAAATGTGGTTGCGATGTGTAAATAAAAGCACTAGAGGAAAACTGCACCTTTCTGTATTTCAGCCTTCAACATACACTTGTTTATGCACACATCACATGCGACAGTCTCTACATTGAAGAAGTGTGAGAATCATGAGTACTCAGTAGTAGAGACATTATGCAACATATCACAGACACGTTGGAATAAATATTGGATCACATTGTTCTTGCATCATAATATATCACAGGTAACGGCATGCATCGTTTAAGAAAACTGTTGTACACTGCACAAGTACACAGTAATAACAACTGGCTTAAACTGCACCAGAAACAGAAATGAGCAGGTGCTTAAATCACACGCCAACTGAATATTTATCACAGCGAAATGTATAGGTACATCACTACATGTGAAAGGAACATGCTGTTGTGGCGCTCTGAAACTGAAAGAGCCATAGCACCATATTATGATATTCAGTAAGACAAACTGCATAAATATTCCACACAAATTGCACCACAAGGACTAAAATACAATGTATCACAACCTGAAAGATTACTGAATGACAACAAAATGTTTGATAATGAGACAGATGTGCAAGAAAAGAGACATTCCAGCTCAGTAGGTAGTGACACAAACAAATATGCAACAAACAAACAATAAACATTACAAATGAAAAGAAGGAGCATAGGCAAGGAATTTTCATAACTTTTTTTCTTTTTTGCTGTGTATATTGACAGGTTGCTTTCGACATTATAGTAAGGCCTGAAAATTTCACCATTCGATGACAAGGATTAAATTGTAGAACACTTGCAGTGTGGCGTCGTGCTTAAATTGACATGACAATAACTAGGCACCTCAAAATTGCAGTGCCACAGTCGGAATGCCCGCACACACCAGGCCTACAGGCACTTTTGCAGGCGAGCCTGATGGTGTGCACGCTCTTATGGCTGAAGTAAACCTTGAAGAAAAAATTCATGCTGCAACGGCTATGCTACTTATGGTTGCATTAAAGGGTGACTTCAGCAATTATTTATTTGCAAACTAGCAATATTTGCGCTTCATATCATTATTACATCAGCAAATTTTAAGATAAGTTACAAATTCCTTGCCTATGCTACTTTTGCATCCTTTAATTATGTGGGGCCTGAGAGGGGGGAGGGGCTTGGCTGCCACCATGCCCCAGTGCAGCCAGCAGCAGCTGAAGCAGGCGCTCGTGGGTCTCGTGCGACCGACGCGCCACTTCGAGGCGTTGCCGCTGCACTTCGAGGCGCTGCGACTGCACTTCCCGCATTTCCGCCACCTCCTCCCCGAGGTGCCGCAGGCTCTCCATGTGGGCCTCGTGGTGCTGCCGCAGGCTCTTCAGGTGGGCCTCGTGGTGCTGCCGCAGGCTCTTCAGGTTGGCCTCGTGGTGCTGTTAGCAAAGATGTGTAATTAGTTTAATTACAGAAGCTCAGTAACAAGGCCTTTGTATGTTGCATTCATCCCCATTTGCAGGCTATTGTCTTGTCATTGTATATTCAAACACTGGAAATATCTTTCTGGCCCATCAAACTTGTGCCATCGCATTCCATTAAGATGTGTTACATTGCTATACATGCTTCCTTGAATTCAACGCCACTTTTTTCTTTTTGCCACATAATTGCGTAGATATTTACACATGTTATATCACGCGAATGTGTACAAGATATCACCACAGGACTACACGTATACGTTATGCTTGTTCACTGAATAATATAATTTTTAGAGAGGTCATACGCTCATCAATTTCATACGCAGAAAAATATACATCTGTGGCCTTACACATACCTGCCGGTTTTGCTCCAGCAGTTGTTGGCGGAAGCGGGTGTCCTCTTGAACTCTAGCTTCCTCCAACTGGCTCTGGCGAACGTATGCGGCAGTAGCCGTCACCACAGCACCATCAAGTTCCTGCTGCCTGGGCTGTCTACGGGGTGCCCGTGGCTCTCGAGGGGAAGGCTGCGGCACCTGGGGGGTAGGCTGCGGCACCTGCGGGGTAGGCTGCGGCACCTGCGGGGTTGGCTGCGGCACCTGCGGGGTTGGCTGCGGCACCTGCGGGGTTGGCTGCGGCACCTGCGGGGTTGGCTGCGGCACCTGCGGGGTTGGCTGCGGCACCTGCGGGGTTGGCTGCGGCACCTGCGGGGTTGGCCGAGGCACCTGCGGGGTTGGCCGAGGCACCTGCTGGGTGGTAGGCCGCGGCACCTGCTGGGTGGTAGGCCGCGGCACCTGGGTGGTAGGCCGCAGCACCTGGGTGGTAGGCCGCAGCACCTGGGGCGTAGCCGGTGGCTCTTCATGCAAGGCAAAAGCAAAGACTGCTCATTCACTGTTATCCGACCTACACAGATTGATTGTCCTAACCAGTCACTTTGAAATGTCATTATAGCTGCATAGCTACAATAATGATACACAAAACAGGTAGTTAGAGCAAAAGATGCCGCAGAAAGTTGCTGGTAGCAGTAACCCTTAAGAAGCACAAGGAATGTCTATTACCACATCATGTCATTTGTAGTCTTGCATTTCTCCTCCATGAATAAGAGCTGGATGTTGGACACAAAGGTAATAACAGCACAGTGACGTACTTCATAGCAAGATCATACAGCAACTGCAAACAACAATGCTACTACAAAAGCTAGGTCACTGCCTTACGTGTAAGGCCACTTGGCCCAGCAACAGCTGCAGGGCCCGACACCAGGAAAGCAGTTGTCGCTGGTGGATGTCTGCGGGAACCGCTGGGCCCTGCAGCTTCCTGTGAACTTGCCTCGTCCTGCAATCACAGTAGTGTTCAGACATTGCGAGCAGTGTGTGCAATGCGCATCATGTACACAAGTTGCTGCTCAGAGTACATAACCTGTATTGTCACTTGCACAAAAAAAAGGGCTTAAAAGTTTTGCAATATTGTGTTACAATGTAATGCTGAAAATTTGTGAGGTCACAGCAGGTCACACAAACAACACTTTTTTAAATCCAATGTACGCACCTCGCTATCGGGGAAGTACTCAGGGGGGGAAACAAGGACCCCTCCTGTCCTCGTAAGGACGTCGAGGACGCGGCCGTCCCCGCCACCCACTTTGCCACCTCCAGTAGCCCTGCAAACACGGCAACAACGACAACGTGAAACTACGTTGCTGTCAGCATCATTAGAAGCTCACCTCTTCTCGCTCGCGGCCCTGGCCGCTTCATTTTTTCGCTTTATGGGCCATCTTGGCCCAATGGTTGCGCCAACGGCTGGTGGCCTTTACGGCTGGCCCCTGTGCGTTAAGCACCGCCGCCACCTCCTCCCACAGTTAGTTTTTTCGAGCAGCAGTCATACGTGGCGAGAACTCTGTAGAAGCTCTCGCCAGGTATGGGTGCTGCTCGATGAAATGCACGAGAATAGCCGCCTGCTCTTTCAACACCCGCGGCCCTTTTGCTGCCATTTTCTCTTTGTCAACTTGGGAATTTCAGCCGGCCCGCAGCACAGTAAGAAATTTAGAGGCAGACATTCTGTCCAAGCTAAGATCCTGCATAAAGTGCTCACTACGACTTATTTCTGCCTTTTTATACCACTAATGTAAAAAAAGGTGAAGTCACTACTCACATTTAATGTTGTAGCAGCTTCTTTCTCGGAGCGTATCAGTGCAGGAAGTATTACCGATGCAGCGATAACTTTGACGAAGCTATCGTTATGTCATGGCGGTGCCCTATGGAAAATGCCTTGACAGTTCTCGATCCGCTATGTTGGAAAGTTTCACCTCGGGGGCTACGGATAATTCTTCTTGGCCCTTCCTAAAGAAGAAATTATCACACGTCAGACATGCAGCGAAAACCACACGACAATGCAAGCACTACACGAGCAATAGTTACTCACCTCAATCAGTATCTGACGGGGGCGGGGCCGCAATTACGGGTACGCAAGGGGCTGTCAGCTGTTCAGACAGACACGCTAGGGGCTGTCAGCTGTTCACAGGTAAACAAACGCTGCCATTTTGCGAGCGCTCAACGGCATGGATTGGATGCACATCCGACTACTATGTGGCTACGACTTCAAAAATAGAGCACTTGCGCTTGCATTTCTTTGGACTGCGGCAGCTTTTGAGTTGTAATGTAACAAAATGAATTTGCTTTACGCAGCATGGAAGTCCGCTTTTATTAAGTGCCGTTTTACAAAACAAATTTGCTATACAGTCCCGGAAAAAGACAAGAGAATACGAAAGAAACATCCGGCGAATGAAGGGAGCTTCTGATTGGACGATCCAAGAAAACGTCGTGCCTACGTATACACAATTTCCAAAATCGGTGACGTCACGCGACAAGGCATACCAGGTCTGGGCATACCATGTTATGCATGATAGAGAAAACGATGAGTGCAAACACAGTGGGGCGAGAGGGACCCTCGATCACATAATCTGGGAATGCGCTAGCTCACCAGGGGCTAAAGCAAATATAAATTGTAGAGAGGCCTGGGAAGCCCTGCTGCGGAGCGAGGACCCTACTCCACAGCAACACGCCATCCGCCTGGCGGAAGAAGCCGCGAAGAGTCAAGACCTCTTTGCTTGCTTCTAATCGCGGAGGTTCCGGCCCCCGTCCCCAAGGCCTGTGTGCCGGGGACGGGGAGTAGGGGCCTCCTTATCCGGCGGTACAATAAAGTTGCTATCATCATCATCATCATTGGCATGAAAAAAGTCATTTCTACAAAATCGCACCCCTGATCTAGTATTGCTTGTGACACGTCGCTTTGTGTGTAGCTTATTAAGCGAAAGCCTTAGACCTCTGTTTCAAGGTCTCGTTGTGAGCTACAGAAAATATCACGTGACCGAAGGAAGGCGGGAAGCGAACCAAAGCATCTGCAGCCGCGTATAAGAGATCGTTAATGATTAGCAAATCAATGATTGATTAGTGATTGGATTAAAATTACTTCGGGTGTATTAAGGAGGGCTAAGCTGGATTAAAGTCGATGAAGGTGCATAAGGGTGAATGAAGGTGATTAAGGTACATAAAGGAGGGCTAGGTTGGATTAAGGTCGCTGAAGGTAGATTAGGGCGGATGAAGGTGCGTTGATGTGCATTAAGGACAATTATTGTAGATTAGGGTGGATTGAAGTGCATGAAGAAGGATAAGAGTGGATTAAGGAGGATTAAGGACATTAAGGAGGATTATGGTGGGCTAGGGGGAATTAAAGTGAATGAAGGAGGATTAGGGTGGAGTAAGGAAGATCAGGGTGGAATGAGGTAGATGAATGTGGATTCGGGTGGATTAAGGTGAATTAAGGACGATTACAGTGGATTAGGGTGGATTAATGGGAATGAGGGAGCACTAGGGTTGATTAAGGAGTATTAAAGTGCATTAAGGAGGGTTCGAGTAGATTAAGATCGATGAAGGTGGATTAGGGTGCATTAAAGATGACTTTCGTGGATTATGGTGGATTAAAGTGAATGAAGGGGGATTAAGGTCGATGAATGTGGATTTGGTGGATTAATGTGCATTAGGAGGATTAGGGTACACTAATCTGTTTTAATACTCAATGAACCCTAACTCACCTCTATCAACCTTAATGTTCCTTCATCCACCTTAATATTACCAACCCACCTTAATACAACCTAATCAACCTACATCGCCCATAATGCACTTTAGCCTACCCTATACGGTCTTAATCCTCCTTTATCAACCCTAATCCACCATAATCCTCCTCTATGCGCCTTAATCCTTATTCATGCACTTCATCCAACTTAATCCGGCTTAATAGTCCCTATCTACCTTAATACACCCTAATCCACCTCTATTAACTTAGTCCAGCTCCATGGTCCTTAATGCACCTTAATCTATCCTAATCGGTCTTAAGCCTCCTTTATCAACCCCAATTCACCTTAATCCATATTATTCGACCTTAATCTTCCTTTATCCACCTTAATCCTCCCCAATCCTTGTTCATGCCCCCTATTCTACCCTAATCGGTCTACCCTAATCGGTTCTATCCTAACCTTAATACCTTAATCTTCTTTAATACACTCTAATCAACCTTAATCCTCCCTAATCCACCTTATGTCAATCACTAATGATTCATAAATTAACTTGGGTAATCATTCTCTTATACAGGGTTGGAGATGCTTTGGGTCACCTCTGGCATTCCTTGGGTCACGTGGTACTTCCAGTTTACAACGCGACCTTGCAACATAGAGATCTAAAGGCTTTCGCCTTAAAACTTAAAAAAACACTCAATGTTGACTAGCTAACGCTCATCACCTGCAATACCACGGGTATACTTGCCACTAATATTTTTCAGGGCGCAAAGTACAATCTATAATGCTGCCCTTCCGACTGAATAACAATAGTTAGCGACGTGCGAGGTGATGGAGCCGCCCCAGAATATTAAGCATACTGAGGACAACCACAACAAAAACGCTGGTGAGCAGGCCGGAAGAATGAAAAAAAAAGGCAGCATTACGGGATGCTTTGCTACGAGCTATAAGACGCCTTAGCTCGCAAACAACGCTGTTCTTTGTCGGAAGAAAGTTATTTCGGCCAATGTCATGCAGCCACTGCTTCCTGCGCAAGCCGTCACGCTTTCCTTGTGGTATCATAAAAACGGCATAACCATCTTCAGGCTTCTTGCTGCAGTTATATGCGCAATAGCCCGGCATAGCGCTAGCACATAGAGCAGGAAACACAGCGTACAACATTCTCTACGCCGAGCTAAAGTGCCGAGCCAGCCGTGCTCAGGAGGAAAATGGCGCGAACGAAAAAGAAAAACACAAGCGAAACTCAAGGTCCCCGCGTTTCCAAGGGCAACGGCAGGGCGACCAATCGTCGTGCAGAAAAATGGGGGCAAAACTGGTTGCCGCGGAGGGGACGCGCAAAGGGCGAGGAGGAGGCGTGGAGGTCGCGCGGCGGTGGCAGAGTTCAAACAGTGTCGTTACTATCAAATTATCAAGGGATTTTACCCTTCCGCACACCATCAGCCGCCTACAGCCGCGAATCTCAACTCTGCGCTGGCAGTGCAGCCTATCTCCACGCCTCTCACCTATGCGCAGCCGGTCCTGCCTGTGGCCGCGCCTCTTACGTACGCGCAAGCAGTACGCAGACCTCCGCCGCCGTCTTTCGCAAACCAGCCCCAACCGGTTTCACCGGCAGCCCATGTTGCATCTTGGACCGCACCGAGAGCTAATCCTTGGAGGACGCCTGACAATCGTCCCGTCTGTTATTCTTGCTGCACTCCCGGACGCGTCGCCCCTTATAAGAGCCGTCGCCCTCGAGCGTTCGGCGACGCCTCTCGGCCCTTCCAGTACGGCTGCCAGCCCTTTCGCCAATACGCCGCTCCTTCCCCCCAACCGTATGCTCGTGCTGACATCCCAGGATTTCCTTCGCGTCGCGCACCATCCCCTCGCCGACGCTCGCTCTCCCCAATGCATCGGCGACTCGCACCACCTGAGCAGGAAAACTGAACCTCGCAGTTCGAGAAGCAAGAACTGCGCCACATTCGAACTGTCTAAGTCCTCGCGCCTGTCCTGCTAACGTGGTGGAAATTTGTGTAGAAGGTGCTCGAGGGTATCGGCGAGTGCCGTCGCCGATACCCTCAGGCCTGCCGAACGCACCGACCTTCTTGATCTCCTGCACCCCTTTAGAAGTTAATTCGACGTTTCGCAACCTAACCTTGGCCGCACGTCGGAAGTGCAGCACTACATTGACACCGGTTCACATCAGCCGTTACTCCAACGACCGTACCGTGTCTCTGCTGAAGGGCGTCGTGTCATAGACACCCAAATTGAAGATATGCTGCGCCGTGACGTTATTCAACCTGCGCACAGTCCCTGGGCATTTCCTGTGGTTATCCTTGGCAAGTAGGACGGGTCTATTCGCTTTTGCGTCGACTACTGTCAGTTAAATAAGGTAACGCGCAATGACGTCAGTCCTTTGCCGCGCATGGACGACGCCCTAGACAGCCTTCAGGGAGCAGAATTCTTCTCGTCCCTTGACTTGCGTTCAGGGTACTGGTAGGTCCCGATGGCTGCGGCCGATCGCCAGAAAACCGCATTAATTACGCCTGACGGCTTATATGAATTTAACGTGATGCCTTTCAGGCTTTGTAGCGCCCTTGCCACCTTTGAACGACTCATGGACAACACGCTGCGTGGCCTCAAGTGGTCTATATGTCTGTGTTATCTCGACAATGTCGTGGTTTTCTCGCCTGATTTTCCGACTCACCTGCTCTGCCTGAGACATGTTTTGACCTGCCCAACGAACGCTGGCCTCCAACTCAACCTCAAGAAGTGCCGTTTCGCCGCGCGAAAGCTCGCCATTTTAGGCCACGTTGTCTCCAAGCACGGCGTTCTACCCGATCCTGCAAAACTTCGAGCAGTCGCGGAGTTTCCGAAGCCCCAGACCATGAAAGAACTTCGAAGCTTTGTGGGCCTGTGCTCATATTCCTGGCGCTTTGTTCGGAATTTCGCATCGATCATGGCGTCATTGACTCAGCTTCTGTGATGTGTGGTGCGCGACATGGTGCGGTGATCGGGACGGTCAAGAGCAGACGACAATGAGTGCACGCGCGCCGAGGCGGATTCCATGCTTGAAGAAGGTAAACAACGACGCCGAAGAGCGTCCGGCACGAGAACGCGCGGCGCATGAAAAACAACAAAAAGAAGAAAAGCAGCCAATTAGGAAAGACCACGGGGAGTCAGGCAGCCAATCGGAAAATGCCAAATCTGCCAGATCAGAAGAAAAAGCGTGGTGCGCTGGCAGAACGGGAGGACACGCAAGGAGACGCAGAGGAGACGCAAGGGAGACGCCAGGAGTGTCCCAGGAAGCGACGGCAGGAGGAGGTCAACCACCGGAGCGGGCGTTGAAGACGGGCCGTTGGGTTCCGGACCCGAGCCACCAGGACTTCACCCGACCGGGGCCTCCTGCCAACCTGTTCCTGTGCGTCGCCCGTCTACCCGAGCGTGCCGCCAGCTCCTCAAGGCCGGTGAGCTTCTGTGCTGGTGGGTACGACGAGAACAGTCGGGCTACGGGCCCGAGCTCTACACCCAGCTGCCCGGCCAGAACGCCACCGCCGTCTACTCGTGCCACCGAGCCGCCTGCTTTACCTCACCAAGCCAGAGCTGGCCAGCTCCGGTCGCCCGGTCAACCGACTTACACCACGACCTTTGGTGAGACCGGCGCCACTTCTTTCGTCAGCTTGTCGCCGCGTCGAGACTGTTGTGTGTCCCTGCCGTCGTAGCAAGCCCGGACTCGCGCACTAGGTAGCTCCATACTAGCCCCAACTGTGTTTCTTTCTGCGATTATGTCTATTGAGTGTTTCTTTTATGTTTTCTATTTTCTTCTATTTATATTAAGCTTTTTGTTTGTTTCATTAAAAGTTTGTGTGTGTGTTCAAACCAACGGCTTTGTCCTCAATTGGGTTCTCGGAGGCTCCGCCTAAGAGAACCGTTAAACATTTGAGTGCACGAACCTTTGCCCCCATATTAGGGTCATCACAGCTTCTACGCGGTGACGCCGCCCTCTCCTCCTGGTCCCCTGCATGTGACTCCGCCTTTGATACGCTGCGTCGTCTTTTCATCTCCCGACTTATTCTTCGCCATTTCGACCCGCCAGCTGCAACTGAGGTACATACAGACGCCAGCGGGGTCGGTCTCGGCGCCGTCCTCGCCCAACGAAAGCCCGGCACCCCGAAGACGTAGTCGCCTATGCGAGTCGCACGCTGACGAAACCTGAGGCCAATTACAGCGTGACCGAAAAAGAGTGCTTGGCATTAGTATTGGCACTTGGCAAGTTCCGACCATACCTGTACGGGCGCCAATTCGACTTGGTCACAGATCACCACGCGCTTTGTTGGCTCCACAACTTGAAAGATCCCGCTGGCCGCCTAGCCCGCTGGGCACTACGCATCCAGGAGTACGATATTCGCGTCGTTTACCGCAGCGGGCGCACACACTCAAACGCAGATTCCTTGTGTCGTTCACCTTTACCTCCAGACTCGGCCTGCGGAACAACTTCCGCACACTTCGTGTCATCTCTCGACATAGACTCCTTTCCCATCGCACAACGTCGTGACCCGTGGATCGCTCCTCTTTTCGACTATCTATCTGGATCATCGACCATCCCTGTATCCCGAGCCCACCGAAGCAGAGCAGTTCATTTCGCCCTTCGTGACCAGCTGCTCCACCGATGCAATTACACTACTGAAGGCCTCCGGTGGCTTCTGGTTATTCCCCGCAGCTTAAGGTCACAAATATGTGCCTCTTTCCACAACGATCCGCAGTGTGGCCATGCCGGAGTCTGTAAGACATACGAACGAATTCGCCACCGCTACTACTGGCGCAGCATGTACAATTTTGTACAAAAGTTTGTTCTCGGTGCTGTCTTGACTGTCAACGCCGCAAATCGTCGCCTTTACGACCGTCTGGTGCCTTGCAACCACTCCCGTGCCCTGCCACACCCTTTGATCGCGTCGGCATCGACCTATACGGCCCGCTTCCTATGACGCCAGACTGCAATCAGTGGATCTTAGTTGCTGTGAACCATTTGACACGCTACGCCGAAACTGCTTACCAACTGCTACAGCGCGGGATGTAGCCTCTATCGTCCTACATCGCTTCGTGCTTCGTCAAGGCGCACCTCGAGAACTCCTCAGCGATCGAGGTCGCGCCTTCCTCTCTGAAGTCGTCGAAAGTTTGCTTTCGGAATGTCATATTATTCATCGGACAAGCACGACATACCATCCCCAGACTAACGGGCTCACAGAGCGATTTAACCGCACACTTGGTGATATGCGCTCGATCTAGGTGGCATCTGATCGTGGTAACTGGGATCGCATCCTTCCATTCATCACGTTCGCGTACAACACCGCGATCCAGGCCACTACGGGATTTTCACCTTTCTTCCTCCTGTATGGCCGCGAGCCTACGCATAACATCGACACTCTCCTTCCGTATCCTCCTGACGCCTCCGAGTGCCTACCTGTGTCCGACGTCACCCGACAAGCCGAAGAATGTGGCCAGCTTGTACGCTCCTTTACGGCAGAGCAACAGCAGCGTCAGAAAGAAAATTGCACCGACACGCTTCCAAACACCACCTATGCTCCAGGAGTTCTTTTGTGGTTGTCTGTCCCGTTCCAAACACCGGGGCTTTCCTCGAAACTCGTCCAGAAATTCGAAGGGCCTTACCGAGTCATGGAGCAAACATCCCGGGTGAATTTCCTGATTGAGCCACTGTCACCACCTGAAGACTTGCGCTGGCGTGGACGTGACATTGTCCACGTCTCGTGTCTCAAGCCCTACCACGACCCTCTGCCTCTCGATTCATAAGGCGCCAGGATGGCTCTTTTTGTCCTGGGGGAGATTGTGAAAAAGAAGACGCGTCCCGCGGCACAGACGCGTCGTCGACGCGCGGCTCGGCTCGGCTCCTCTTCTCACCGGAAATAATAGTAAATAATTTTGCACAGTCTATTTCAGGACAGTATACCGTATCTCTTCCGGATCTTCTGCAAAAATGGTGCACCGAACAAAGTGAGTATTTAGGACAGAGACTGCCTCATCATCTGCGAGAGTACCGTTAACAGTAACTATTCCTAGGTCTTGAGGGCTAGCCTTTCCTCCATATATCTTTTTAATTTTCAGCCTAACTTTTCTCAGATTCGTATAAATGCGCGAGAACACTTTCTCATGCTATTTTTCTTCTGGTTTTCTTTATTTCTGAATTTACGTAGTTATGGTAATTCTTGATTTTGCCTAATTGATTTATGTCTTGTGTTTTAAGAAATGTATGGCACATGTTATTTTGATTTTTGGGGAAAGCACAACTTCTATTCACAGGTTTCTATTTTTTGGGGTCGGTTTGTATAGCACTATGTTGTGGGAAGACTAGGTCGTAGCAAGCGATTAGTTTATCGAAAAAGGAATTGTACGCCTTATTTGGGTCACTTTCAGTTAGCTCGTATTCCCAGTTATTTTCACGGATAAGAGAATGAAAATAGGGTAGCATCGTTGTATCAATGAGGCGGTAGTGATATACAGGCTGTGGGAATGCGCGACTCTCACGCGCCCCCTGATACGTTGTTTTCCAGCATAGCTCCCGTCTCCTGTAATCCGGCTTCGCCGCGTGGCCTGGGGCCCGCGGTGGCCGGTGTGGTTGAAGTGCAGTACGAGAGATGGCGTGAGTGTTGCGCTGCTAACGCCGCGTCTCGGTGGGGTTACTTGGGCGCGGAAAGGAGAAGGCGCTTCCTCTTTGGTTCGGAATCGGCAAGCTGCACGGACGTTCCGAGGGTGCGCCGATCCATGCTTCTGCGACACTGTCTCCTGAGACCTCGTTCGAATGCGCCACCGTTCACGTGACCGTACGCGCGAGCGACCAGGCGTTGGGATCCAGCATGGGGCGAGCATATTCGCTCGTTATCCGGTGGCGGAGAGTCGGACTTCTTTGATTTGTCGCGCGCCCATCGGCATGTTTTGTGGATAGCAACTCGGCTAGCAGGCATTGATCTATGAAAGGTGCAATAAATGCCCTTGTGATTGTTTGCACTACTGTGTTGTCGTTCCTTTGTCCCAAGAGTACGAATTAGAATCCCACAAGGTACATTTTGCTTGTATTTCTGGGAACAAGGCAGGAAACAAAAGATTGAAATATGATCGCTTATGTCACCATCACTCGCAGAGGAAACGTGTAAATTAGGGATACAGACGCCTAATAAGATAGCGCTACGTGCTGTTACTCGTAGAGGGAGAGAGAGAGAGGGATGGCTTGTCCTCCCCCTCACTCGAAGAATAGTTGCCGCTCCACCGGTTATGCAACCCTTCACGGCCTCCGTAGCTCCGGCGTCGCCTCAGATTCCGTCTTGGATTCATGTTGTTCAGGACATCTAGTGAACGCATGGCAATCAGCTGAAATAGTTTGTGTGCGGCCTCACCAGTCATGTCGCGCGCTTCTGCCATTGCCGCATGCCGCTGCTGAAACAATCGTTAGAAAGGCTAGATGCGCGTTCTATGAGACCGTCGCCATGCACCCCAAACCAGAGTTCTTGCCGTCTGCTCGACGGCGCATTGCCAGCCATCGTTCCTCCTCACTACGACTTCGCTCACTGTCTTTCTTACGCCTTCGGCAGTCCCCGAGCTGGAGAAATAAGTACGGCAGTTCCGCAGGCACGGACTACAAGCTCCACTAACTCCATAAAGCCTGCGCAGTCTTGATTTATTTATGAGGCAAAAGCATTGAAGGAACTGCCGCACTTGCACTTACTGACTGCGATACTACTGTCTCGGTTGTATAGGAGAAACTTTGCCGTATAGTTCACGCGGTCACAACCCTACTTTCTGGTAAACCATTCCTCACATCATCAGCATTGGAACTCTTGTCCTCATTGTTCAAACTCAGTTGCCACGAACTGAGGGCCGTTGTCGGTCACCGCGCACTCAGGGATTCCATGCCTAGAAAAAATACTTTTCAGTCTATCAATGACCGTTCCCGACTTTGTGGAAGGAGGAATGGCTACCTCAGGATAACGTGAAAGATAATCCACTGTGACAAGCTATGCCTGGCCGTTGATTACGCATAGATCTACTCCCACTCTCTCCCAAGGAAACGATGGTGTTGCGGTTGCTATCATGGGCTCGGCTAGTTGCTGGGCATGTTGTGCGCAAACAGTGCATTGATTCACGAACTGTGCCAGTTCGGTGCTCAATCCTGGCCACTAGACAGAACATTTCGCAACATTGCGACAACGCACGATACCCCGGTGCCCATCATGCAGTCTGCACAGCACTTCCGTTCTTAGAGACTGTGGTATTACAAGCCTTGTTCCTTTCAACAAGAGAGCATCAATTATGCTAAGGCGTGCTCTATCTTGCCAGTAAGGCATGAGGAAAGAAGGAACATTCGGTTTCCTTGGCCAATTGGTTTTACACAGTCTGAGCAGGTGTTTGCAAACAGTATCATTAAATTGACATTCTCTCACTCTGGATAAAAAAATGTCCCCCGTTTCCAAGCCAAGCGAACACGCCTTAGAGTACGCTGTGACATCTGACACACTCAAGCCTTTTTCATTATCGCTGCGTGCTACAGGGGACCGCGAAAGGACGTCAGCTGTGAGTGGCGATTTGCCGGGAACGTACTGGACCCTGAAAAGATTTCAACGCCCGAAGCGTTGAATTCGAGGGGGCATTTGCTCTGCGGTGGTGGTGGTGAACGGCATCGCAGAAAGCGTAACCAAGTTCTTCGATACTTGCAGTTGCGGCTATCCTTCCGTGGAAACATCGCCAACGTGGCACTGGCGCTGACAGAGGAATCCTTCCACGATTACATCCAGCAGTGACGTCATCGAGCTACTTAAAAGAACAAGGCTCCCCTGGCATCGGTGCATTTGCTCTGCGGTGGGGGTGGTGAACGGCATCGCAGAAAGCGTAACCAAGTTCTTCGATACTTGCAGGTTGGTGCTGGTGCAAACTGTACCTTTTAGTAGAAGTCTTGCTTGCTCCCTGCCACCACCACTGCTGCTTCTAATGTTACTCTGATGCACTTTTTTGATTAGAAATGCCTCTGTCTGTACTTTGTCTAGTCTGCAATGACACTCTTCCAGAATCAGGCTCGTACCCTATGTGCACAGAATGCGGCTTCGGCTTTGGTTACCACCTCGGCGCATGCTCAGGCGTGACTAAGTCCGCGTTTAAGGCCCAAGATGACGTGACGAAGAATAATTGGAAATGCCAGACGTGTGTTGTATTAGCAGCCCGAATCGCCGCTGACGTGCGAAAACAGAAACACGAGCAAGCTTCAGGAGTTGAACGGATGTTGTCTGAAATTAACAAGCAGTTGATGCAACTACCGGCTATTATGAATAAAGTTGAAGAACTCATGCTGCTGAAGAACACAGTAGGAAAATTAGAGCAAACTGTGCAGCATTTCTCGGATGTGTACGATCAAGTGCTGGCTACAATGAAAACACATTCTTCAGAAATAGCTGCTTTGAAAAAAAAGGTCGATGAAGCTGAGGTAAACAACGGCAAAGAAGAAATTTCTAAACTGCGACAGCAAGTTAACCAACATGAGCAGTATAGTAGGCACCACAATTTGGAAATTCATGGTATTCCGCACAGTGACAATGAAGTACTGCTTGACAAAGTAAACAACTTAGCGAAAACACTGCAACTTACCGAACTGTCTCGAGCTGATGTTGAACGTATGCATAGGCTTCCACCCAAACCAGGCAAAGAACCTGTAGTACTCGTCCGTTTTGTATCCCGTGTCACGCGGGACGAATGGATGACAAAAAAGAATGATTTGAAAGCAAGGAAATCGAATGTTTACTTCCTTGATAATCTGACGCCAGAAAACGAGAAGCTTCTGTGGGAAATGAAGCTACGATGTCAGGAGAAGCATTACCAATTCGCTTGGCATAGGGACGGCAAACTGTTCGTGCGCAGGGCTCAGGGCGAGCGCGCAATCCGTATTGCATGCGAAGCTGATTTATCTCTGATACGCTGACTTTCTCGTGCCTTCTGGGCGTTACAGATTACTTTTTCTCATGGCGGGTACATGCGCATCAGCTTACTATGACAGTTCTTTAGTTACTTCTGCCGTAAATGCTTCATTTTTTCTAAAAGATAACAAGCTATCTATCTTTCATTTGAATGCTAGGAGCCTGAAAAATAAATATGTGGAAACGGAGACCTATTTGGAATCTTTAGAACATAAATTCGAAGTCCTAGCTTTTACCGAGACGTGGTTCACAAGCGCGGATGATATTATTCAATTTGATGGTTATAAATGTGAAGGTGTTTATCGTAAACACCGCCGTGGTGGAGGTACTTCACTTTATTTGAAAAGCGATCTGTCCTACGAGCTGCTGTGCGAATTCTCGTGCGTTACTGATTCCTATGAGTGTATTGCTGTAAAATGTTGTAAATATTTTATTGCATCAGTGTACCGTCCTCCTTCAGGTGATCTTGATGATTTCATTGAATTCGTTACCAAAATATTGGAATATGCTTCTGATCTGAGTCTCCCGGTTGTTTTGGTTGGCGATATGAACATTAACTTATTATTACCTACTGCTCAAACTCAACAATTCATTGACGTACTACATTCTTATAATTGCACTAACACAATTTGTTCGCCAACCAGAATAACGCCAGATTCTGAATCATTAATTGATACATGTATAACGAACCACGATCCAAATAATGTTTTTTCGGGAATTCTCACCTCTGATTTAAGTGATCATTTGCCAGTATTTTGTTTTTTGCCACGACATGAAAACAAAAGGCGTTTTCGAAGTCAACTTTCTTTCTGTCGCCACTTTAGTGATGAGAATATGAGTTCCTTTCGCTTCATGATAGAGAATACAGACTGGTCTACAGTCTATGGCGAAAATGATCCGAATATTTCGTATGATACGTTTATTCAGATAATAAAATCGTGTTATGATGCTGCTTTCCCACTACAACAAATAAAGACCTACAAGAAAGCTAGGAAGCCGTGGGTAACTCGAGATATGTATAAAAGAATGCAGAAACGTGACAAATTATTTTATACATTTATTCGGTACAGGGATCTTGAGATACTAAATGAATACAAGAAAATAAGAAACAAGTTGACTTCAGACCTCAAAAAAGTTAGAAACAGGTATTACGAACATATTATTTCTACGGTATCAAACAATCCAAAGAAATTATGGAATGCAGTTCGCAGGTTAAAAGGAACCCAGTATAACACAAACGCGAATACTCTAACGTTTGGTGACACTGAATACAGTGAAACTTCCTTGGCCAATAAATTCAACGGTCATTTTTTACTTGGTGGTGGGTCATCCTACTCTAGTGGTTCATTACTGCCACCTGAAAGATTTCTAAACCACGAGACTTCCAATTCTATCTTCCTATCACCCTGCACTGAAATGGAAGTGTATTCCGTTCTTAAGGCTTTAAAAAAAGATACTGCAGCAGGGACTGATGACATAAAAGCTGGACCAATCATATCTGTTGCTGATGTTGTCTCGGCTCCATTATGTCATATCTGTAACAGTGCTTTCGTGAATGGCATTTTCCCCGATTCTATGAAAATTGCCAAAGTGATTGTATCGCATAAGGGAGGCTCTGTCGCTGATTTAAACAATTATAGACCGATATCCATACTACCTCTTTTCTCAAAAGTGTTGGAACGACTCGTAAAGTGCAGACTAACTAAATTTCTAGATAAAAACCACGCCCTTGTGGACCAACAGTCTGGCTTCCGTGAACACAGATCTACTGAAATGGCACTTGTTAAGATCAAAGAAAAACTCCTCAGTAACATCGAGAGCAAACTATATACGGTTGGTCTTTTCCTGGATATTAGAAAAGCTTTCGACTCCATTGAACACATCATCCTATTTAATAAACTGTCATACTACGGAGTTCGCGGAGTGGCCCTGAAACTGATTCAAAATTACTTCACTACCAGATAGCAATACACGTGTTATAATGGGTTTTGTTCACACAAGAAAGAAATTGCACTCGGTGTCCCTCAAGGGTCAATTTTGGGTCCCCTGTTCTTTATTCTATACGTAAACGATATTGTAAACATACCGCTTACTCCAGACATAGTCTTGTATGCTGACGACACAAGTTTGTTTTTCTCAGGTGACAGTCTACGAGTGCTAGAAATTACAGCTAATAATTGGTTAGATCAACTTTTAGTTTGGTTATCAGCAAACCACCTGCAGTTAAACGTCAATAAAACAAAATATGTGGTTTTTAAGCCTAGAAATAGGCCCGATGACTGTGCTTTTTGTGTAAAGTTCAATAGCTGTGTAATCGAGCGGACTTCAGCTTTTAAATTTTTAGGTGTGCTTTTTGATGAAAACCTGAGTTTTACACCTCATGTAACGAAGATTCATTCTAGCATTTGTAGGTCAATAGGCATATTGTTTAAAATTAGATACCTTGTTCCTACTTGGTTGAAAGGCCGTCTGTATTATGCTTTAATTCAGTCTCATCTTAGTTATTGCCTGCTGGTATGGGGGACTACATTCCAATCAAACTTGGATCGATTGATATGTCTCCAAAAACAAGCAGTTCGCTGTGTTGAGAACCTTGGACACCGCGATCACACGGCACCTTTTTTCATAAAGCGTGCACTTTTAAAAATTAATCAACTGTACGAACTTAAGCTCGCTATATACATACGAGGCGAACTCGTGAAAAATTCACTCATTTTTTATCAAAACCACCTCTCAAGTTACACCCAATACAATTTCAGGCATGACCATATTAAAGTTCCATTTTGCAGGACGAACTACGGTAAAAAACGACTAGCATACTTAGTCCCATCCTTCATAAATGCACATCCTAACACGATCACTATCGCGCAAAACTTCAGATCATTAAGCTACTTTAAAAGTGCCATGAAAAAATATTTGCTTTCCCTTTCCGATTGACATTGTGCTAATTCGTTTTTTGTGTGTTTTATGTACAATTATTTTAAGTGCGTTTCATTTTGTGCTTGTATATCTATAAAGTTTTTTTCGTGTTCATATTACTCTGTTGGTCCTAAATGTTTCTACTTAGAAAGTTGTATAGTGATTGTTGTATTTAGTGCACGTATGTTTGCAATGTATGCTATGTATGTCTAATCCACGCTATTGATATGTGTGTATACTATCTGTATGTTGTATGCTACCGCACTGTTGAGCAATGTATGGGTGACAGGGCCTTAGTCAGGCAGACAATGTACTGCCTTTAGCCTTGCCATCCAAGACCTTCACTGTGTCTAAATCAATGCTGAATAAAATATAAAATAAAAAAATAAAATATCATCAATGGCCATCTGGCCCAGTAAATACACTAAAGGTTTGTGATCAGTTTCAAAGGCAACGTTTAGGCCACGGATGTGCTCGTCAAATCTTTCGGCTGCTCACGTCAGCGCTAGCGCTTTTTTTCTATCTGGGAGTATCGCCGTCCTGAGTTCGTGAGAGAACGAGACGCGAAAGAAATTGGTCTACGGTGACCGTCTTTATGCGTTTCAAAAAGGACAGCTCCCAGTACAAAAGAGGATGCGTCCGCTGAAAGGATGGTAGGAAGCGTTGCATCGTACATGGCCATACACTCTGCAGAACAAATTAGCCCTTTCGGCTCGTTCAGGGCTTTTGCTTGGTCATACTTCCAGACCCATTCGCTATCTTTGTGCCAAAGAGCCCGCATCGGTGGGGTAGTTTGCACCAGGTGTGGCAAAAAGCGACCTAGGTGATTGGCCATGCCGAGCAAGCTTCTCAGTTCGATGACATATTTCGGTGCGTTTAGATTCTTAAAAGCGCTGACCTTCGCTGGATGAGACTCAATTCCATTCTCATTCAGAATATGGTCCAAAAATCTCAGTTTATTAACGCCAAACAGGCACGTTTATTTGTTCAGAGTAACGTCTGCGCTAGCTAGGCGTGACATAACATCAGCTAAACGTTCGTCATGCTGGGCTTTGGTATTACCAAAGACTAAAATGTCATCCATGACGTTGACAACATCTGGCAGGCCGCATAGGATTTCGGACATCCTTTCCAGGAAATACTCTGGAGCGGACGTAATTCCGAGCGGTAGTCTGGTAAAAGAGTACCTCCCGAATGGAGTCAAGAACATAGTTCTTCGAGTCACTGCTTAGTTGAACTTGATGGAACCCCGAGAAGGCGTCAAGCTTCGAAAACCATTTCGCACGCGCCAGAGAGCCTAATGCTTGATCGACCGTAGGTAGCGTGAATCTCTCACGAACGACGCACTTATTTAACTTTGTGAGGTCGACGCATATTCTCAGTTCCCCCGACTGTTTCGTTACCAGGACTATTCCTGCACACCAAACCGTGGGGCCGTCTACCTTTCTAATTATTCCCATGCGCACGAGTCTCTCGATTTCGTGCTTTAGCCTTTCCATGAGCGGAATCGGCACTCGAGGCGGAACGGTTATGGCATGTGGAATTGCGCCCGGTTGTAGCCTGATAGTGTATTCTCCTGGGATAGTGCCTAGACTGCGACCCATGCCCGCAAAAAGTGTCTTATACCGTTGCTTGTCGGCAGTAAGCGAGTCGGCAAAGTTAACAATACCTAAAGCCTCTAAGGCTGGCATCCCGAGAAGTACGTCGCGAAGAGGGCTAACGACATAGCTCGTTTGTCGCGCAGTCCTCTGTTTCCACGCAATCTCTGCGACAAATTTGCCTAGAACATTGAGCTTGTTGCCGCCAGCTCCCTGCAGTACCTCGTCTGCGTTATGCAGGTGGGTGGGCATTTCTGGAAATGTAGAAGGTAGAACCGAGATTTCTGCACCCGAATCAACTTTAGCAAGGATAGGCACAGAGTTTATCAGAACCTGCACATAGCGCGCTTTCCCGGCCGCGTCAATCGCGCCAATGAAAGTTTCTCCGGTACCATGTTCGACAGCCGAGACGCGTACCTCTCTTTGCGTTGACCAAACTTTCTTGAGGCAGGCTTTTGCAAAATGTGCTTTGTTACTACAGTAGTGGCACTTGGAAGCTTTGGCTGGGCACGTCGAGCTCGGGTGCGCGTCGTCGACGCAGTAGGGGCACCGTCCCTCTTTGTGCTGCGGGCGCTTCTGGTGGCCTACGGCGTCCACGATGGCGCCTTGGTCCTGAAGTTCTGGCGGGCTCCCGATGTGAACACCCTCCGGTCGAAGGCTCTGCTACTGCTGAAGCACGGTTTCCTTGAGGCGAGCCTTGGCCAGAGCCGTAGCCAATGTCAGCTGCGGATCCATCTGCAAGGCCTCGGATAGTTGCACGTCCCGGAGCCCGAGGACAAACCTGTCCCGGATGAGTCTCTTCTTCATGTCCCCAAAGTCGCAGCAGTCTGCCAGCACGTGAAGTGCGGTTGCGAACTGATCCACCGACGCTTCTGGCCGTTGCTGGCGTCTGTGAAAGCAGGCACTTTCATAAACAATGTTCTGCTCTTTGACGAAATGACTGTCGAACTTCTGCTTGACGACATCATAACTTTTTGCTTCATCGTCGGTCAGCTCAAATGTAGCAAAGACTTCGCGGGCTTGGCGTCCCATTGTGTCAAGTAGCGTGCGTACCTGGGCCTCTCCCGAACGTTCGTTGAGAGCTGTGGCGAAGCGGTAGTCACCGGAGTGGTCGATCCGCGCCGGCAACTCTGACGTTTTGTCAAAGTCCAGCGGTGGTGGCTGCTAGAGCCCCGGAATTACCGTTGCGGACTTGTTTGCAATATTCTGGAAATGCTGCGGTCCACGGCCTCAGCGAGATAGTTGACCACACACAACTCCGGACACCATGTGGTGACACGGCTTACGAGCGCGACGTGTATGTGTGTCGGAAGGAACAGTCGACGAGCCGCGCTCCAGGTCACCCAGCTATCTGTCGTGACGTCACACACCGCACGCAGGCAGGCGATAACAGCACAATGTAGACGCACGCCACGTTGGCGCCATTGCTACGCTCGAGCGGTGTAGGCGGCGCCACGGTCGAGGAGGGAGCGTGAAAGAGAAAAGAAACGAGGAGGAGTGAAGGCGGAGGAGGAGAGTGTTGCTACTTCAGTTTAAGGAGCTTTAGGGCGGGCAATTAAAGGGAAGCTGAAGAGTCTGTCGAATTCAATAAGACGCTCATATACGGATGCGGTAACCTTATAAACCATGCAGGTAAAATTTTAGGTGGGATTTTCCACTTAGGAGCGACGTAATCGTCAGTTAAAATTGCGCTGTCGCTCCGCCTAGAGTTACTGTATATGCTACCAAAGGCTTTGGTAGCATATACAGCAACCGCCGTTAATTTTCTATTCGTACGTTTGTTGTGAAACAGCCTACATGCAGCTACCATAACGCAGTGAAAGTGTAGAGTGTGCATGTCTTTGAAAGCCGGCGCTCGCCAGGACGCTGCGCTCCCCATTCTCTCGCGCGCAGACAGAAACCAGCCCTCTTACGCAGCTAACGGAATTCGCCGGCTTTACGGCTACGGTTACGAGCAGCGTGCTGAAGGCGTGCTGATGAAGGTCACTACACGTGCTACAAGAGCAGGAAAACTGTTCCCGCGTGTAAACCGTCTGTGTAGTTTGCCGACAGCTTTGGGGCAGCGCACAAATGCCGACGATGGCATCCTTGCTTACATTCCACGAGGAGACATGCAGGGACATGACAATACAGTTGTTTGCCCGGAAACTAAGTGGATCGCCGAATGCAGGTTTCCAAAAAAGAAAAGAAAAAAAAAACATACTCACCAAAGAACATTTCTAACGCGAGGAGATGCTAACACTTCGCTTTCGTTAGCGTCCAAAGCACTGCTTGCTACCAGCATCTTTTGCTTCTTGGAGAGGCCGGTTCCTCGCAATCGGCTCGTACATGTAGGGAGCTACGCCGAAATCCTCAGAGAAACGCAAGCTCTCGAAATTTACCATTACCGTCTCAGAAAAACAACAGCGCCAAACCACCTTGCACCGTGCTTTCTGTGTAGCGGCAACGGTCGGTCCGGACGAACACCATTGTTGACGTCACGAGGCGCCCGACCAATCACAGGCGGAAACGAGGCGCGCGAGCTGCCCTGAGTCTGCTGCTGCACTATTCGTCGAAAAAAATCTGTTTGCGCTTTCATTCGCTCAATTTCGATGCGATATTCGAATTTGGGGGGTTGAAAACTATTAGGTACAGCTCTTCACTCATTTTTTCTGTAAAACCCTTCAGCTTCCCTTTAGGTTAAAACTGCAAGCACGGGCAGAGAATGGCATTTTGGTTGAACTTCAGAATGGCTTCAGAATAGGTAGGCGTTTAGAAGACAATTTATTTGACCTTACTCTGTGAATTGAAACATCAAAAGTAGAAAGGGCACCGTTACATGTGGCCTATTGAGACATTACAGAAGCGTGTGACAACGTAGACTCCAACATGCAAAAGTTAAAACTGGAAGCAAGGGCAGAGAATAATTGCATTTTGGGTGGACTTCAGAATGACTTCTGAATAGGTAGGCGTTTGGATGATAACTTATTTGACCTTCCTCTGTGAATTGAAACATCAAAAGTAGAAAGGAGACCGTTATATGTGGCCTTTTGGGAGATTAGACAAGCGTATGACAACGTAGACCGCAACATTTTGCGGGATATTCTGGAAAGGGAAGGCTTTGGTGACGATTGTCTACAGCTTTTGAGATAGATTTACCTAGAAAATACCATTTGCGTTGAATGGGAAAGGATGAGGAGTGAGGAGAAAGTTGATATCAACAAGAGACTGAGGCAGAGGTGCCCTTCATCCCTACTGGTGTTTATGATGCACATGGTGAAGATGGAAAGGGCGTAGAAGGAATTAATATCGGGTTTAGTCTCTAATACAAACAGGAGGGTACAGTAGCAGAGCAGCAGCTTCCAGGTTTGTTTTATGTGGACGACATTGGGTTGCTAGCTAACAAGCAAAGTGATATGCGACGTGTGGCTAATATCTGTGAACAAGAAGGCGGTAAGTTAGGTCTGAAATTTAGCGTTAAAAATCAGGTGTTATAGTATTCAATGGAAACAGCGAACAGACAGTGACACTACAGAGCCAAGAAATACCTCGCGTAAGATAATACAAATAAAATAATACAAATACCTTGGTATATGGATAAACAAAAACGATAAATATATTGAAACACAGGAAAAAAGAATAACAGTAAAGGGGAAGAGAAATGGGGCCATAATGAAACACAGAGCACTGTGGGGATACAATAGGTATAAGGTGCTCCGAAGTATGTGGAAAGGTGTAATGGGTCGAGAACTTACATTTGGAAATGCTGTTGGTTGCTTAAAATCAGGGGTGCGATCACGACTCGATGGCAACCAAAGGTCAGTGGGACGCCTCGCATTGGGCGCTCACGGGAAGACTACAAATGAAGCTGTTCAGGTTGATATGCGCTGGACAAGCTTTGAAGTGAGGGAAGCTAACAGTATAATTATGAAGAACCACTGAGGAATATGGAAGAAAGTAAATGGGCTGGCAGAGTATTTAGGTATTTGTACAGGAATAACATTGATTCACAGTGGAGGCAAACTACTACAGGAAGTCTACCAGCATGTTTGTGACCTGTATGGTTAGTTACACGGCAACAAAGAAAGTCAAACGGAAATTCAGAGAGGCTGCGATAATCTTATGGGCGGAGGCAATGTAAAGTAAGCCTGCCATGAGCTACTACTTAAGAGGAAAAAACTAAATCAGGAAAGGGGAAAGAGGAAAACTAAATCATGCTTCGCCACCATTCTCGTGGCGAAGCATGTACAATATGTTCTTGCTGCGGTCGTGGGAGGCGGTGGGCGTGCGCTTGGGATCCAGCTCACAGCCGATGGGCATTACGGCCCGAGTTGGCTCAGCTGTCACGACACACTGGGCCAATCAGGGCACGCGTACCGTTTTCAGACGGACAGGAGGGGGCACATCAATCTTGACAGTGGTTGCTGGCGCCGATCACCCAACGTAGAAACCTGTTGTTTGAAAGCTACGTATAGTTTGATTCTAACGCGTAGTTGAAGTTCGCTATACTGTAGTGGTAAGCCTCGGAGCCAGTACAGTTTGCCGATTTTCAGCCGGTTCTCAATAAACTGCGGTAGAGGAAGGAGTCTATGCAGCCAAATGTACTGGCATCTATGTGTCTGTTGAGCATGTGTTTGTTTGTTTGTTATGTGTTTGTTTGTTATGTATGTGTTTGTTTGTTTGTTATGTGTTTGTTTGTTATGTATGTGTTTGTATGTGTGTTTGTTATGTAATGTGTTTATATGTATGTTTGTTATGTATGTGTTTGCTCTTTGGCACATGAGTATTCCACAACGCTGCCCATTGGAATATAATTACATAGTCGTGTAATCTCGACTACGCGTTTCCTGCGAGACCCGAAAGTGCCGCAGGAAAGAAACAATTTATGATAACTCAAAGGGAAACATTACTTTTCGAAGCGAGATCAGGATGCCTTATAACACGCGCCTATAAAGCAAGATATAAGAAGGAAGAAGAAGCATGTGTTTGCTGCGGTAAAGATAGGAAAAGAATGGTGCATGTTGTACTAGAAAGGGAAGCTTTCATCTGCCCAGTGGTCGATTTAGGAGTCACTGTCCTCCATGAAACCCTTGGGTTCTGCGAGAGCAGGGAGAAAGCAAACATCACCGCAATAGACATTAGTAACAGGCAATTGGAAGATTGCTGGAAGAAAAAGTAGGGAAACGACAAACAGCGGAGGCGTACAAAAAAAAAAATGAGTTCACAATTGGGTTTCAGAAACTTTCGTTATGGGAATTCATCCTGTGTTCTTTATTTTCCTTTCTTCTTCTTTAACATAGGTACGACATCAGGCAATAAAATAACAAGAGCGTGGTGGCACAACCCACCACCCCTTTCCAAAGGGGACGCTCATAACATCCACACGTTCATCCATCCATGGCCGATGCGGGTTCAGAGTTTCTAGTCGGCGGCGGTGGCGCCGGCGGCATGAAAACCATACCTTTAAATTTAAAAAAAGCTGTTTCGCTACATCCTTGTTTGCTAAACTAGTTGAAATTCTGGCCTTTTCACACCAAGGGCTGAGAGCTCCGAAAATGGAGGGGTTGCAAGGGAGAGAAATACAAAACCTCGCGTTCCTTGCTTTTCAGCGGAGATATCTAGAAAAAAAAAAAAAGACGAAAATTTGGGCACCTTTCAGAAAGCGTCTATGTTGAGTGTGTTTGTATATGTGTTCCTTCACGAATATGCAGAGGGTCCCTGTTTTATCTCCATTGAGCAAAGAGTCATTGATTTCTTCTAGAATAGTAAAGACAGTACCGACGCACGTGACACTCTCTAGACATCAGAAGCGCGGCAGTTTGGGCGTGTTGGCATGTCATGACTTTTTTAGGACTGTAGCACAGCTCAGAAAGAGCAAGTAAGGAAGGTGGAAGGGTTAATGAAAGGGAACCGAGAACAGAGTAAGGTTGTGGGTTCGGTTCCCACCTGCGGCAAGTTGTTTTTTCATCCACTTTAAGTTCCATTAATTTATCGTTTCGTTGTTTTCATTTATTAGGCACAAGTAATTTTCCCTATGTTGTCCTTGGTGTCAGTGTTTGTTGGCTTCTCATGATATGCACAGCGGATGTCACAAATGCAGAACAAGCACAAAACAAGCGACAACACTCTGCAAACTTGGGTATATCTTTGAGGGCGGTATTTTAAAGGAGTTAAAAGCGCATTCGTTTCGCGAAATGCACTGACCGCGTTAGTTATACATCAGGGGCCAAGTACGTGCTGCAGATAAGGGGTTGACACTCTTTGAAGAGCTTTCAATGTGCACACAAAGGCAGTTTATTGTTATGTAAATGCTACAAGGACAGATAGAGTGATGCAACTATCGTTTGAAATGAAAAAGAACCCCAAGGTCGTTACAGTATGCCCATATTATAGATTTGCAATGATTCTTGTGTCACGCGTTAAAAGAACAGACAGGAAAAGTGACAAGTGAGTTTTGATTGACAGATGACTATTCTGGAATAAGTAAATCTCATTGACGAAGAAAGCAGCTCCAGCTACGAGATGCGTAAACACGCGAACGATGGCAGTGACATTATTGCGCTCACCGATGTACCCGCGATAGTCCGGAGTTGTTGAATTCCCCACTTTCCACTCCCTCACTTCCCCTCGCGAAGTACATCTGCGCACAAACTTGCCGGCGGCCACACGGGCGCAAACCTCCCAGTGCCGCAGCTGTGGACGCCGGCGAGAGGATGCAAGGAGAGAGAAAGAGATAGACAAGGTGGCCAGCTTTCGAGGCGCTGAAAAGTGGCCGCGTTTCTCACACCCCCGGTTTTGCCTCCGGCCGTGCGTCGCACTTGGCGCCACGTTTCCGGCGGCTCCCGGAAACCGGGCGCCAGCCTGTATTGCACGCAGCTGCCGACACCTGCCACCGACAGGCGAGGGGAGAAAAGAGAGACGGCCGAATAAAGTCCTAAAAGCGGCTGCGGCGAAGCTGCTCCGTGAAGAGTGCAAAAAAGCCGTGTCATATTTTACATATAAAGTATGGCTGCTGTGCAGCGATCGCTGACAACATGCATTTTAGTTTTGCGGGAAGATAACGGTGCGCGGAGATTTCAAGAATGGCGCTGGTCATCTGCGAGATTCGCGTACTATCTACAGACCGCGTTCGTAGACGCTGTGTGATAACAACGTTGTCGAAAAAAAAATAACGTGGGTCAACACTTAGAAATGGTAACGGGGAAATTCTTTAGCAATAGAATTTGTTTTTCTACAATATTTGCATCTCGCCTGTGTTCGCACAGAATTGCATACATGTATAATAGTTCCCGTGTTGCGAATGCCGTTTTTCGCATGGTTGCCTCTGTAATGTCCTATTTCGTTTATGTGTGAGGGCTGAGGGGGGGGGGGGGTGGGCAGGGTTTGTGTGGGGTAGGGGGGGTGCGTGCGTGCTTGTGTGGGTAGACGTGTGCGTATGTGTTATCTTTGGGATGAAGATTGCTGTTATTACTAAATTATTTGTTGCGAAATGTCTACCGATTTCACTATCCTCGTTCTACTGCCCCACCAACGCAGTGTTCTTGCCTTTTTCGATAGTCCCTTAGGTAAGCTGAGGACGATCTCAAAAGAATGTCTCGTAGATCACACAACCGCAAAAATTTTTAATTGCTCGTCAACTTGAAATGATCACTGAGGCCAACGGAACTAACGCGAAACCGTGAGGAAGATCGAAGGCAAACTCACCAGCGCCACTGGACTCATAAAGAGAATAACCAATAGACACGAGGGCATGAAGTAAGAAAACGTCATTCGACTGATCCACTCATTTTGTCAGCCACATCGCCTACGTAGCTGCCTACCACAACTGGTACGTCGCGAAAAAGAAGAAGATCAACACGCTCATAAGGAAAACGTACAAGATAGCCCTGGGCCTCCCGGAATCAACGAGCACCGAGCTCCTGGCTCAGTTGGGCATATACAACACACTGGAAGAAATAGCCGAAGCACAACGCATCTCGCAGCTCGCACGCCTGTCGACCACCCCGACGGGAAGGTACATTATGAACACGCTCGGCATAACGTACCACAACCAGCACGGCCAGAAAATGCAAATCCCCAACAAAATCAGTAACACCATTACGGCGGCAAACATCCCACGAAATGTGCACCCCAATTACAACCGAGGCAGAAGAAAGGCTAGAGCCGAGGCTCTGCTCCGTTCCGTCGGCAGAGAGAGAAACACGCGCTTTGCCGACGCAGCCGAATATCCGAGCGGCCAAAAATACACCGTTGTAGTCATAGACACAGAGTCCAAAATCAGAATCACATGCAGTGTATACACCAAACACTCGGAAATGGCGGAGGAAGTAGCGATTGCGCTGGCACTCACAAAACAGGAATGCGAAGTCGTACTAAGCGATCGCAAACGGCAGTAAAGAATTACGGTAAAGGTCGAATTTCCAGGAAGCCCTTTCCATTCTGGCCAAAGCGGGCAGATCCAAAACCGCGAGCTCGAGGATCATATGGTTCCCCGCGCACGTCACCACGGGAGGCTATGCGCTCCTGAACCTAAACGTGACGGCCCACCGGACGGCGCGAGACATGACCCGCCGCGTCGAACGGGGCAACGCCTCTCTCATAACAGCGAACACTCGTCGCGCAGAACGGGACAGGCTAACCAGATACAACGATATAACTAGTGCATATTTGAACGCCAGAAGGATATACCCACCGCCGAGTCCCAAATTGAACAGGAGGCAGGCCGTCGCCTGAAGACAACTCCAGACGAACACCTTCCCTAATCCATTCCGTCTGAAACCGATCTTCCCAGATAAGCATCAGGATGACCCGTACAAATTGTGCCAGGAAGGACCAGCAACACTCAAACACATGCTGTTGCAGTGCAATGTAGTTATAGGTGGGATGGCAGTTGCTCCGGGGACCTTGTCGTCGAGGTGGGCCGCCGCTCTGCGCAGCTCAGATCTGGGAATCCAGACGTGGGCAGTCCAGCAAGCCCGGGAGGCGGCGTTGAGGCAGGGCCTTGACGTTCCCCCGTGGGAGACCTGAGCCCGCGTCGCGTTAAACCTTGCCGGACGTACAAGAAAGTTGTATCCATCCATCCATCGTCGACTGCGGCCGTCCACCGCGAAGATCTATTTTACGTTACCGAAGTGACACTTCGAATACGTAACTGGTATTCGGACTGAACATTTGCATTGCATTGGCGTGAAGCAGTTTAGTATGCTAACGTCCTAAATAATAAACTTTTCTCGAACTATCTCCTATCGTTACGAGAACGCACACATTATGCAATAAGACGCAACCATTCGCGAGCTGAAGTTACTCTGTCTGATGCCTCTGACGTGTTTGCGGCCTCGCTTTCCTTTTTTCAACTTAAGAAGACCCAGGTTTATTCTTATCGAGCGTCATTACAGCACAAAGTTGGCGCCGTAAAGATTATTGTAACACCTATAATAAAACGAAATTCGGCAGGGACACTTAAGAATGCCTACGTGTGGGAAAGCGAAAACATTGTAGTCTCATTGGTGAAATATTTTCGCTTAGGTATTTATCCGCATGTCGTCGTGCGCGCTATAAACTTGCGCGGCGTTTCTTTTGAGACGTGATGACAGGTGGTACACCTTATTTTATACACTCGTGATTTGGCCTCGACAGTGTTGTTGATTGCTGTCGCGTATGTGGCCCCTACCCACCAGGGGGGATGGGCCCAGAAATGGACGCGCGGAGCGCAGAAGTGCCATTTCGTATTGAAAAATCGTTATAGCGCGTGATATATGACGGCGACAGCGGTGAGCCGCACACCATCAAAAGTGTTGCGTGAGCTTTTGCATATAGGCAAGACAAGATGCCGCGTCGTGTCAGACACTGAGAAAGTTGATGTCAGTCTGGGCATTTCTTGACGTGTTTTCACTCTTTGCGCCGTTACCCATGTTTGGTACCATGCTTTAGTCAAGCCGCCAGTGGATTTCCGCGAAATAAGGCATCTAATGATTCAGTATTTATTAATAAGAATGGACACCCAGGCCATGTGCGATCACATTGGCAGTGGAGTATGTCAAGTGCTTCGCGTGCTTCCCGTGACGATCCGCATGCTCTACTGGATATATTGGGAACATTGGTAGCGCACACACAGCCATACATATCGGCCTCTAGATTATGCTGAAACCATCACTCTTTCTGCACATAGCGCGGACGGCTTCAGAGCTGTCCTCTCGCTGTTCATCGCGTCTCGTTCATTTCCGTCTGCTCGAAAATGCCGGTCACCGCGACTTCGTTAGCGCCAATTTGTTTCCGCACCTAATTACGGCGACTGGCCCGGCTACGCGCTACACACGATTACAATTTCAAAAGCTAGATGAACTGCTCATTGCGCACTGTACATTACAGGCGTTGTCCATAGACACTATAACGTAAAGCTATCCCAAACTATTTATTGTTCAATAGTGTCGAAAGCAACAAAATAATGTTTATATTCCACTGCAATCACCCCTCCATGATTGGTTAAAAACATGTCTCTCCCCCACCCCCCACCCCGCTTCTCCCGTGAAGAAAGCGACGTCGAGAAAACCGTGAAACCTCGCCATCTCAATGCGCGTAGGAAGTGCACACTCATTATGGATGATCACGCCGAACAAAAGAAAATTAATTATTTCCCATGCTACACATTTTTTTGCTATTAAGCCCCCGCTATTCATAAGTGTTCGGGATGCGCCCACCTCGCCTGTCACTCAAAGCGCGATAGCTTCCCATGTCAGAGTTACGTGTATGCAATAAAGATTCATCAATAAGCCGAACAAAACTATTATTATTTTTTTTTTCAGAACAACCAGAGGCTTTCCCTTTTCGAGAGAAACATAATATGTTTGGCCACCGTTCACTGTGGTGCTCGCTACTCGGAGCTCTCGGGAAGAATGGATGTCTTATTTTGCATGGCCGTATTACATTGTAGAGCCCTTTCGACACAAATACGACTTCGCTCTGCCAACTATTCCTCTTTTAGCGGCGTTTTAGCTTCCTGCTGCACGCCACCGCGATGTTGGACCAGCCACCGCAAGCTAAGTAAGGGGAAGCGGACTATAGGCGCTGGTATCTCATCTCGTTGTCTACTTTCGGTGCGCTAGCTCGACCCTACCGATATATTCTACACTTCAGCACTTGCCAGCCAATTAGATATGAAAATGCTGTCACCGTAGGCAATTCGCTATTCGCTTTGAAAGCAAAGTAACCTCCTATACACGGGGAGATCTTCTGGTGGGGCGGTTGAAACAACGCTGCGGGTAACCCCCGAGTGGTTGCGCAAGTTTGATGTCGGTATACGGGAATAACAATAGATTAAAATAGCTTTACGTTATAGAGCCCCATATTTAAGGCAAAATGGATTATATATAACCGTTGTTCTTCATCGCACACTCCACCATGCCACAGTGGACGAGATCAATTTAATTGGAAAAACTAACGTCTTGGTTCATGGCATGGTGCACCCCAGACGAAGTGGTCCACTTCTGCAAGTGAGTTTATGCGTCTCCACGCGCATATTGAGACCTACTTGAAACGAAGCGGTCGTGGAGTGCTTAATTAAGTGCTCTAAAAGTAACAGTAGTGCGTAAAATGTGCTTTATTTTCATCCTGCATGCGCGACGTGTCGTTTTAGTCAATGCTCATGCACCAGAGTGGTGGCAACTTCATTACCGTGCATTATGCTTATGCACTACACTCTTCACGAACTATGTCACAATGCAAGCAGAAATTCATGCGAATGCATGCGCACTGCGAGACATCGACCTCGCAGTGGACTACGACTGGTGTTTGTCGATGGAATAATCGTGAGCAGCGGTATCTCCACAGAAATGTACGGCGTGACAGACAATACCTCACCATTATACGCGTGTTTAATTTTTGCATTTGTTGCATGTTAAAACTGGTGGTCTCCCACGTGTTCCCAAATGTGCCACACACGCGTTGCGGTGGCCTCGATGAGCTAGGTGGCACCAATTTGGAACGCCGTTAATTTATCAGTGCGCTATAACCGCGGCTTAAAGTAGCACACAAGATCGTCTTTCGTTACCTCTTATGCATCAGTACACGTTTGGCGCCTCTAAGCAGAGACATGAATCATTCACGGGGCCCAATGTGCATGTTTTATCTTTCTTTTTGTCGGTTCGACCATTCATCCAGAAGCCGCTTCAATGCCATCAGTGTTTCAGGCTAGGACACGTCAAGGGCGTGTGTTCCAACTCGCTACTGTGTCCCCGTTGCGCTGAACCTCATGCAGAACAGACGTGCGGTGCGACAGTTTTGAAGTGCGCCAACTGTAATGGCCCTCACGCGGCCTCGTCGAAAGACTGTCCCCGCATCAAGAGGGAGCGCGCGGTTCTCAAGCAAATGGCCAGAGACAATTCGGCCCACAGGGAGGCAGCCGAAGTAGTCCGGTGTCGGCGTCGACGTCGGCACTATCGTACGTCTTCGAAGAAGGCGCATGCGCGAAGTGACAGTTCCCACTCCACTGCGGTACCAGTTAGTTGCGCCGCGAAAAGGCCCACCACTTCCACGAAGGAAGCAGATAAGACTCTTTCTTTAGAGGAATGGCCTACGCTACCGAGCCGCTCCCTTGCTAAGGAACCTCAGAAGGTCGGAGCCCCACAGGAGCCTTCTCCGGCCGTTATTATTCACCTAAAACTGACCGTCAAGTCATCTCGGTGCTACGTTCCCTCATGAAGGCCATCCGAGGGATTTTAGTCGACATGGGGACACCGTCTGCTCAGGGGCGTAGCCAGAGGGGGGGGGGGGGGGGGAGGGCTTATGGGGCTTCAGCCCCCCCCCCCCCCCCCCCCGAAATTTTTACGTGCTGCCATGCGCCGCCGACCAAAACAACTCCCGGCGCCGGAAATCATGCTCGATTTGGTCTAGAATGTCTTTAATTCACGCTCGAAAAGACATTTTAGCGCGAACATTGCGAAATCGGGCTGGATTTCGCGGAAACGCCCATGCATCGGGAGTCACATATCGTAGCGCAAGGAGCCCCACCGAGCACAAAATTTCAAGGGCGTTTTGATGGCGAGCGGGCTCGTCTCGGCATCTCGCGGAGGCCGCGGAATCTACGGAGCGCTTGGATTTCAATTCTGAAACTTTGTGGGTATAAAGTTCTCATAACATAACATTTTGATGCGAAAGGTGCATTGGCATTTCCAAAGCCGTGCTTTACATTTTCAATTCCGGAACATTGTGGGTTTAATGCTGTTGTAAACATTTGACGCCAAAGGTGCATAGACTTCTTTAAAGTCGTACATCGGGCCATACAACGAGACAAGCCAAATCAACATACTATGAAACAAGTTCACAAAGCACGCAGCGAGGTCCGATGAGACAAAGCGTTGTGGTGGTTCATTTGTGCCGTGAGGTCACAGAAACGAATATGAAAAATTTTTTTCACCTGCGCCAAAGCATCCATGTCAAGACACTAAAGCCACCATTCTGACTAAGTTCTTATCTATTTTTCTACCTAGACTTTTTTTCGCGAGGATACATTGAGACTCTTTTATTTCTTTTTGTTCTCGCAAACCGCGGGCTGCCGACCCAGCCAGAGCGCATGCGTTTTTCTCGTGCTGCATCGACAACCGCGCGGCGTACTTGGATGCGCGTTCGTTTTTCTCTGGCCGACTGCATTTTCGCCTGGCAGAGTTTTGGACGCTTTCTTGCTAGCAGACGAGAAAAAGAAACAATGCATAGTCGCTCGCCGCCAGCACTGCGGTGACTGGACGGATTGCAACGCGTTCGCTTGAGCGCAACCTCTCCGGAAGCGTAACACGTTTTCTTCGATATTCCTTCGGTAGCCACACTAGGTGCCCAAAGTAGACATTCGATTGTATCCAACATGCTTTCCTTTGCGTTATTCTATTTCGCCGCCCCCCGCCCCACAAAAGAAAAAAAGAAGATATTGTTGCGGCGCAGCGAATTGTCGCATGGTGAAAGTTCGATTTTGTTACTTCTTTTGCGGAAAGTAATGGGCCACGGGACGCTTCAGTTGGCAGATACTATTATATTATTGCAATAGCAGCTATATGAAGACTCCAGGCGCATTCCTGCCCTTGCCCTGATGTTCCGTATAAATAAAGGCCAAGGGCGATAACATTGTGACGGCGTGCCGCATGCTCTATGTGCGAGTGAAAGCGTGGGCGGGAAAGGGGGAGGGGGTGAGCCGACGATGGTGGCTCAGTCTTGTGTGCGCAAGGGAGAAAAGCGGGGAGGAAGCGCGCCGCCTTCCGTCGCACGCGATACATTTTGAGAGTGGAGGGAGGGGGGGGGGGTGTTGTGATCTGTGAATCTGTGGTTGCGCAAGCTGTTTATTTGCCTTGTTTGACGCATAATATATAGTGACTTTTTCTTAGGTACGTAGATTTACTGGAGACATACGTATATTTAAACATCTTGTTGCGAGGTTTTGTGTATATGCGCAGTCAACTTTGTTTCCAGTGACAATTTTTTGCCCTGTGTCAAGCTGTATCTTCACATTTGTATATTCTATTGTATCTTCGCATTTCTAATGCACGAAGGCAAGTCAAATGAAAGTGAAACAACCCGCCCCGTGCAATAATGGTTCGGTTCATTATTTTCGAGGCATGCGCGTAGCACATACGCATCTCATTTACAAGTGACATGCAGAGGTGAAGCTAAATGTTCTTTAATGCTCTCATACACTGGGTTGAACATGGTTGCGTGACATAATGGACACTCCAAAAGTTGAACAGCTTGCTGTTGTGAGGATTTTGACAAATGAAGGTGTTTCCCAAAAAGAAATTATTCGCCGTATGGCTGCCGTATGCGTTGAACATCGCGTTTCATTGGCCACTGTGAAGCATTGTAGCAAACTGTTCAAAGAAGGACATGAAAGTTACAAAGACGATCCATGGCCGGCCCAAAGCCACCGTGCAATCACCCCCAGCACAATTGAAAAGGCCGTGGTTGTTCAGTGGCTATGGTGTTGGGCTGCTGAGCACGAGGTCGCAGGATCGAATCCCGGTCACGGCGGCTGCATTTCGATGGAGGCGAAATGCGAAAACACCCGTGTACTTAGATTTAAGTGCACGTCAAAGAATCCCAGATGAGGGTGACGACTTTTTGTCTGCAATTGTGACCGGGGATGACTCATGGTGCCGCTATTAGTAGCCTGAAACACTACGGCAAAGCTTACAGTGGAAGCATTTGAATTCACCACTCCGAAGGAAAACAAAGGCCGCCATTTCTGCCGGAAAAGTGTTGACTTCTTTTTAGATCGTTAGGGGCCATAATTGATCGAATTTTCTAAACCTGGAGAGACTCTAAATCGTTTCAGATATTGTGAAAGGTCGGATCGGCTGCGTGTCGCAATCAAGAACAAACGACGTGGAAAATTGAGCATTGGGAACATCTTGGTTCACGACATTGCCCGTTCCCACGTCGCTGATGTGGTTAATACAATACTGGCAAAGTTCAAGTGGGAAACGCTACAACATCCCGCATGCAGCCCAGACCTGTTGCCTCGCGTCTTCCACATATGGTAAAATTTGAAAAAAACTGCTCAAGGGAACCAGATTCGTGTCGGAAGATGACGTGTAGTCATTTACAGATTTTTAGGGCAGCAACGCAAGGAGTTTTATGAGACGGGAATTACGCGACTCGTTAGTAGGACAAGTGTCTAAATACTCATGGTGACTACTTTTAAATAAAGTACCCCGTTTGTCATATATTTGCATTGGCTCACTTTCATTTGACTCGCCCTCGTATATTTTGCAGAACTCCTGCTTTTTATATGTGCTCTCTGTTGCGACTATAATTTCGGAGCAATACACAACCGGTGACAACTGCTCCTGCGCAATACATTCTAACAAAGGACAGCGTCATTGAGATTTTCCCCTGGTCATTGCATGTGTACGAAAATGTAAACAAGGTTGTTGAATGACAGATACACACACACACACACACACACACATATATATATATATATATATATATATATATATATTGATCCCTCGACTAATTCTATAAGGAGGAGGCCGAGCTGCAAAGTGAGCCCCCCACGAACGAAATTTCTGGCTACGCCACTGCGTCTGCT
Source organism: Dermacentor andersoni (assembly GCF_023375885.2). Taxonomy (NCBI): domain Eukaryota; kingdom Metazoa; phylum Arthropoda; class Arachnida; order Ixodida; family Ixodidae; genus Dermacentor; species Dermacentor andersoni. Next base: position 152,996,772 of record NC_092819.1, on the reverse strand, counting down.
CGAAGCGCACTTAAAGTGCTGCACGCCTTAAGCACAGTGCTTGAATCACTCAACTAGAAAGATGGCTACCCATACCCAGTGGCGTAGCTAGGTCGTTTGGCACCCGGGGCCCATAGGTCTTCTGTCACCCCTCCCCTCCCGGATGTAGCCGGCGGAAAGAGCTAGGGGTGTCTTCAGACGTATATGGCACCCCCCCCCCCCACCCGCTGGCCCCTTGCACCCGGGGCCCACGGCCCCCCGGCCCCCCCTGTTGCTACGCCACTGCCCATACCCGATCCTTCCGAAAAGAAGTCAAGGCAGCGTCCGTCATCCAGTGGAACGCCAGAGGGCTAAAATCATGAATTCCAGATTTTCGTCAGTTTGTGTGCACCAATGTGTTTCCACTCATTGTCCTTTGTGAGCCCAACTTGTCGAAACCAATAAGACTGTCAGGGTACGAATTTATCATGTCATCAACAAATGATGCATGCAGCGAAATCATCGCTTTTGTTCGTCGTGAACTCATCTATGTTTTGCAACCAGTTGCGCCCCATGACGACAATCAATATATATGCATCACAGCTAAAAAGAACAAAGTCTTGTTTACTCTGATGGGCGTGTATATATCGCCTTCCAGCAATTTCGATACTAAAAAATTAGCGGATATCTTGAGTGTTTGTTCTGCCCCATGGGTCATCATAGGCGATTTCATTGCACACGATTCAGCATGGGGAAGTACAAGGAAAAATGCAAGAGGACCAATGTGTTTCCACTCATCGTCATTTGTGAGCCCAACTTGTCGAAACCAATAAGACTGTCAGGGTACGAATTTATCATGTCATCAAAAAATGATGCATGCAGCCAAATCATCATTTTTGTTCGTCGTGAACTCACCTAAGTTATGCAACCAGTTGCGCCACACGACGACAATCAATATATATGCATCACAGTTAAAAAAAAAAACTCTTGTTTACTCTCATAGGCGTGTATATATCGCCTTCCAGTGATTTGGATACTAAAAGATTAGCGGATATCTTGAGTGTTTGTTCTGCCCCATGGGTCATCATAGGCGATTGCATTGCACACCATCCAGCATGGGGAAGTACAAGGAAAAATGCAAGAGGACCAATGTGTTTCCACTCATCGTCATTTGTGAGCCCAACTTGTCGAAACCAATAAGACTGTCAGGGTACGAATTTATCATGTCATCAACAAATGATGCATGCAGCCAAATCATCGTTTTTGTTCGTCGTGAACTCACCTAAGTTATGCAACCAGTTGCGCCCCACGACGACAATCAATATATATGCATCACAGTTAAAAAGAACAAACTCTTGTTTACTCTCATGGGCGTGTATATATCGCCTTCCAGCGATTTCGATACTAAAAGATTAGCGGATATTTTGAGTGTTTGTCCCATCCCATGGGTCATCATAGGAGATTCCAATGCACACCATCCAGCATGGGGAAGTACAAGGACAAATGCAAGAGGACATAGATTAGCAAGCATCGCCTACAACTGTGGCCGTACTCTCCTGAACGATGGTGGTAGCCCCACCTTTCTTCGAGGCGTGACATACGGCAGCTGCCTCGACCTTGCTTTAGTCTCCAACTCTCTCGCCAGATGTGTGAAGTGGTTTCCAGATATTGAGACACATGGGAGTGATCACATTCCCACTTATCTGAACATCAAAGGCTTCTCGTCTATATCAGTCCCACAGAATACCATTCAGACTATTCAATGGGCCAACTTCAAATCTGAGATGGAAGATGCCTGCCGCGAGGGCCTACCCTCAGTGTTAGAGCAAACAGTCAAAAATACGATGCAGAACGCCACTCGCATGATAATGATCTCTTCCACGGGAAATGACTTCGACATAGAATTAGAGCGACTTCGAGCACTTCGTCGCCGGGCGGAACGTGGATATCGGCGTACAAAATCAATCCATGACCTTAAGGCAGCCAGGAAGACGCAAAAGAAGAGTTAGCGTCGTATGGACAGATTAGCGTCCGAACGTTGAGCAACGTTTTGCCAGACACTCGACCCCGCAAGCTACTGTCTCACATTTGGAAAACGGTGCAAGGTATGCGTTGCCTTCCGGAACAGCGTTTTCCATTCAAGGCGCTCGCGCTTTTCCAAGGGCGGCAAGACATACATGTCGCAGAAGACTTTTGTGCGCGTATCGCAGGCCAAAGCACTCGTCCAGATCCTCGAGCCCGAGCTGACGTCCCCCATTCCCGTGATTGCCGCATGGACCTTCCTTTTACAATGGAGGAACTCGACGCGGCACTAGCTCTCTGCAGGCGCTCATCATCTCCGGGTCCAGATGGTATATCATACCGAGCCTTTTGCTATCTCGGAGAATCCGCACAGATAGAATTGCTGAGTCTTTACAACTACTCATGGCAGGAGGGAAATGTTCCTGACGAATGGAAACTAAGCCGCCTGGTGCCAGTCTTAAAGCAGGGAAAATCACCACTAGAGCTCACCTCTTACCGCCCAATAGCACTGACCAGCTCTGTTGGAAAGATAATGGAACGGATGATCATTCGCCGCCTGGAATGGTACCTCGAACACTACAAGATTTATCCGAATTCCATGGCTGAATTCCGACGTGACCGCTCTTGCATCGACTATGTAGTTGATTTCGTTTCATATGTACAGTACGAAAGGTCACGTAAGCGTTTATCTGCAGCTCTATTCTTGGATGTGAAAGAGGCATACGATAACGTATTACATTAGGCCATTCTCGACGCTCTTGCCACGGTTGGCCTAGGTGGTCGAGTCTTTTTGAGAATTGAAAGTTACCTATCTGCAAGATCATTCTATGTGCTAATTGACTATGGCCCAACTACGCGACGCTATACCAGCAGGGGTGTTCCTCAAGGTGGTGCTCTCAGCCCGACGCTAGTCAACCTCGCTCTTGTTGGACTTGCTGAATACTTGCCAACTACCACAAAAATTTCAATATACGTTGACGACATCTGTGTCTGGACTTCGGCAGTCGCACGTCCTCAGATACGTGCACGGCTTCAAAGAGCGGCAACTTTGACAGCGAACTACTCGAGTAAACAAGGTCTCAGCATATCACCAGAAAAATGCGCACAAGTGGCACTTACTCGCAAACTGATGACGCCTTATGTCATCTCAATCAATGGGCGCAATATTTCCTATGTCAGAACCCACTGATTTCTTAGCGTAATTATTGACCGAGACCTCTGTTGGAGCCCGCACGTGGCCTACATAAAACGGCACCTGACAGGAACTTCCCAGTTGTTTAAGTACTTGACAGGAAAGACGTGGGGGATGTCACTAGACGCAACGCTTAAACTCTACGGAGCTCTCTTTGTTGGTTTTTTAAGATATAGCCTACCTGTACTGAACAACAACTGCAAGACAAATATTCGTGTTTGCAGGCAGCACAAGCTCAAGCACTTCGAGTTTGCCTTGATTTGCCCAGATGCACGAACAGAGGCAACTATTGCGATTGCTCGGGACCATCCAATGCGAACTCACATTACGGTGGAAGCCATGAGAAAGCACATCGGACATTTTGCACGCGCCCCCTATCGCCACCTTGCAACACTACCTTCAGACAGGCACCAAGCATCATTCTCTAAAGCTATCGTCGAGTAAAACGAAAAACTTCCTTCGGGCTTCACCGCTGCATCTAAACCATCGATACCCCCTTGGTGTCTTATCAGCCCCCCAGTCTATCTCAGTGTACCAGGAATCGGGAAAAAGTCTGAACTGTCGTCGCCTGTGCTGAAACAACTGTCTCTGCTTCTTCTGCACGATAGGTACGCGGACAGTGAACACATTTATACTGATGCTTCCACAAACATCCAGTGTTCGTCCGGTGGTGTGGTTGTCCCAGCAAGAGAAAAAAAAATGGCTTTGGCTTAGCTAAGGTTAAGCCCAGGATGCGAAGCATACTAGCCTTTATTTTAGTTGTTGAACCACTGTTTAGCCTGGTGAACTGCTGTTGCTTGGCTATATTTGGTTCGGCTAGTAGAAGAAACAACTCATGCGTTACTCTGCTTCGCCTTCAAGAGTGGAACGTGACAGCGTTCCCGTTGTTGGGGTCTCGGTGCTGACGCCCGTTATTGCCAATGGGTCGCAAGCCCCAAGGGTAGCGTTGGCCTGGCGGCCTGGGGCACTGGAAGCATCCGAAGGTCCCGGCAAAGCAAGAGTAGACTGGTAACAGAACAACTTGTTTATTCTAACATAGCAAAAGAGCGGCCGGTCAGGTTGACCGAAGTGGAGAGACGGGAGAGCACGTAACTCAACAGTACAAATCGGAGCCTCTCTCTTGGCGTCCGGGGGCAGCTGCTCTTATACTCTCGGCGTCGCGGGCCAGAAGGAAGGTCACGGGATGAGCCCACGACACGGCGGAGCATGAGCCCACGACGGCGCGCACGGTCGAGCCGAGAGACCTGCTGAACCGAGTGTAGTGACGCATCGCCAACCCGCCGACGGACAGACCTGCTGGCTCCTCACTTGGGGAGCTCCGCTCCCCGGCTGCCGTGCTCTGACAAGCGTGGGCACACACACACACACGCACACACGAAGACACGTGGCACTGAAACACGCTTGGACACGCTTGGCGGGGAGGCGTTGCGGCGGCGTCGAACGGGCCAAAATGTCCGCCGCTTTGAACGAAGCCCCGGCGTCCGTTGCATCCGCGCCGGCATTACCGCGCGTTGTAGGCGAAACGTAACAGACCGCCCCGCCGGGGGAAGGAAATCCCGATGGTCAGGGGACTGCATCCGCTGTCCGGAGGGATGTCGCTCGATGATGCTCATAACCGAAGTCGGGCGTCCTTTGGCGTTTCTTGAGCGCAGCGCACAGAGAAGGCCTCGTTCTCACGTTCAGGTTCACACAGGACACTGCAAAGTGACTTCGGGAGAGTTGACATTTTTGTTCTCGTTTCCGGCAAGCGTTAGAACTACGCCGAAAGTCAACCGCTCAGTCAGCAAGCACGGCACAACCCTCACTAAGCCCTGCCAGGCTCTTTCCCCTTTTATACTGCTGCCTCCGTCTCAAGTGCTCCGAAAGGTCCTTCAATAAGCACTTTTGCTACCGGCAGACACACGCTATGAGCTTCCACTGCTTGCTTGATCCATGCGCACTCGCCCGTGAACATATCGGGTTCTACGTAAGAGGGGTGAACTACATCCATTGTAGCTGCGGAATCGCGAAGCACTCGGCACTCTTTCCCGTTCACGAGGAGGTCTCGCATGTAAGGCTCGAGAAGCTTCATGTTCTCGTCAGTGCTGCATAAAGACAAAAACACGACTTTTGTTTTTGTTTCTGGACACTGCGCCGAAAAGTGACCCGGCTTCTGGCACGTATAACAAACGCGCGCTTGCCTCGTCTCGAACCGCTTTCTGCGTTCGGCTTCGGTTGCCGCCGTCTCCTTACGTTCGGTCGGACTGCTTTCACTCGCATCCGCACTACGTGTATCCCCCTTTGCTCTCATGGGTGTGAACTTCGGCCTCTCAAACTTGGAGCCAAATTCACCCTTTTGACCGTCCTTAGCTCCGCGAGCCCGGCGCGTCACAAACTCCTCGGCTAACTCAGCGGCTCTAGCCACCGTACTAACGTCTGGCCTATCCAAGACCCAGTACCGCACGTTCTCAGGTAACCGACTATAAAACTGTTCTAGCCCGAAACACTGCAGAACTTTCTCGTGGTCACCAAACGCTTTCTCTTCTTTGAGCCACTCCTGCATGTTTGACATAAGCCTGTAGGCAAACTCTGTATATGACTCACTTCTGCCTTTCTCGTTTTCCCGAAACTTCCGACGGAACGCCTCCGCTGACAGCCTGTACTTTTTTAGCAGACTCGATTTCACTTTGTCGAAATCCTCTGCCTCCTCTCTCTCCAAGCGAGCGACTACGTCGGCCGCCTCGCCGGGTAGCAAAGTGAGCAAGCGCTGTGGCCACGTTTCCCGAGAGAACCCCTGCTTCTCGCACGTTCGCTCAAAGTTAACCAGGAACAAACCAATGTCCTCTCCAAGCTTAAACGGCCGCATCAGGTCAGTCATTTTGAACAATACTCGTTCTCCTGCACCGTGTGCCTGACTTCCATTACGAGCGCGTTCCATCTCTAACTCGAGACGCTTCATTTCCAAAGCGTGTTGACGGTCGCGCTCTTCTTTTTCTTTCTCTTTTTGTTCTTTAAGTTCGCGCTCCTGTCTTTTTGCCCGCTCCTCAATGGTCTCAAGGCAATCCGACAGCTCGTCATCCTCAGCTTCTAACTCAAGAATAGCCCTTAGCAGTTCTGGTTTTCTGAGTTTGTCTGAGACATCCAGACCCAACTCTCTTGCAAGCTCCAGCAATATCGGTTTGCGCAACGACTTCAAATCCATGGCTGCTCTGAATGCTGCTTTCTCTACTGCCTACTATTGTCTTGCCGCAAACTAACCCGGCAGCAACGACAACCACAATTACCAGCTCTGTTTCTGACACTAACAAAAGCCTGGCAAAACTCAGAAGAAGAAAGTCCCGCACTCACCAAACCTCGCAGCCAAGAATTCAGTGCAGTCGTTCCGCTGCAGGCAACCAGTCATCACACAGGGCTCGTTGCACTGCTCCCGGATGGTCGTTGTGCTGCTCAGCATACAGTCAACCGCATCTCTTCGCTGCTGGCCTCCGTTGTCGCGATCTCACCGCTGGCACCAGTTGTTGGGGTCTCGGTGCTGACGCCCGTTATTGCCAATGGGTCGCAAGCCCCAAGGGTAGCGTTGGCCTGGCGGCCTGGGGCACTGGAAGCATCCGAAGGTCCCGGCAAAGCAAGAGTAGACTGGTAACAGAACAACTTGTTTATTCTAACATAGGAAAAGAGCGGCCGGTCAGGTCGACCGAAGTGGAGAGACGGGAGAGCACGTAACTCAACAGTACAAATCGGAGCCTCTCTCCTGGCGTCCGGGGGCAGCTGCTCTTATACTCTCGGCGTCGCGGGCCAGAAGGAAGGTCACGGGATGAGCCCACGACACGGCGGAGCATGAGGCCACGACGGCGCGCACGGTCGAGCCGAGAGACCTGCTGAACCGAGTGTAGTGACGCATCGCCAACCCGCCGACGGACAGACCTGCTGGCTCCTCACTTGGGGAGCTCCGCTCCCCGGCTGCCGTGCTCTGACAAGCGTGGGCACACACACACACACGCACACACGAAGACACGTGGCACTGAAACACGCTTGGACACGCTTGGCGGGGAGGCGTTGCGGCGGCGTCGAACGGGCCAAAATGTCCGCCGCTTTGAACGAAGCCCCGGCGTCCGTTGCATCCGCGCCGGCATTACCGCGCGTTGTAGGCGAAACGTAACACCGTCGACCCGCCGAGGGGTGTAAGACAATGGGTACGGCGCAGCGACTACGCGCCCCGCATTGGACGCGGTGAGCGTCGAGCAACGCAGCGTTCGGCGCGGCAACGAAATGTGCGCCTGAGCAAGCGACGCACGCTTGAGCCTTAGAAACAGCTAGTTTCTAAGGCAACACCGCATTCACTAGAGGCGCTTTTGTACCGCTTCGGAGCGTCGTACTCGTGGCTCAGTGGTAGCGTCTCCGTCTCACACTCCGGAGACACTGGTTCGATTCCCACCCAGCCCATCTTGCAAGAGTTGAGCCAAAGCCACCTAGAAAAAGCGCAGCTACTTATATACCGCCGCGACGGCGCGAGCGACGGCGCGAGTTGGAGCCCCGTTTCTCCTCTGTCGTGACGTCACGGTGTCACGTGGTATTGAAGGCGATACCGCCGCGCCTGAGTAGCTGGGTTGAGCTCTAGTAATATGCTTCGCATAAAACCGCTGGGGGGCGACGGAGGGCGGACGCGCTTAAAGCCCCTGAAACTTCGTAAAGTAGTGCCACTCTCCTCCTCCGCGTTCACTCCTCCTCGTTTCTGCTCTCTTTCACGCTCCCTCCTCGACCATGGCGCCGCCTACGTTGCTCGAGCGCAGCAGACGACCTTTCGCAGAGTGAATGCACGCATAGCAAGGCAGTGCTCTTTAGGCGTTCACGTTGGCTTTCCAGCTCCGCGTAACTTCGTGTACAGAATAGAATTTCTAGTCGGATGCTTATACAAATTCGGTAACGGCAGCTTTCGTTTCATTTTTTGATAACTATTTCTTTAAAAAAGTATCTGAAGGAGTGTTAACGCTGTGCGTTGACGACTGCGAATGTATCGCGTGCCCTACAATTAGGTACGCAACATTTGTCAAGGACGTGTCGCAAGATCTTGTTGCGAATGGTTGTAAATAACACGTTTACCATCGAATGACAACCTCTTGGCTTCCAGCAAGCCCTCAGCCTAAAGAATCCGCGCCGCCCTTACCATGTGAATTCGCGGCGCGTATCAGCTATGACGTACAAAGGCTGACGGAGATCACTGCTCTGGAGGTTCGAAAGTGTATTACAAGCTACAATGCCGCCAACGTGCGTGCTTGCCAATCTAAGCGCGCGCAAAGCCTCAGAGGTGGGCGATGGTGCTATTATGTTTCTCGTGTCTCAACGCCGACAGAAATACCGCGGCCGATCATCGAGTCGGGACTGTGCGTAGCCAAGAAAATAAAATGAGTTTTTTAGCATTCGTGCGCGAAGCGGGAGCGCGATAACAATGCTTGACTCAATCTCAAACAAGACCACTGTGGCCTTCAGTAATTTTTTCAGGTTAATGACTTATCACGAATAACACTTCTTCGTGCGTTGGTTCGTCCGTTTACTAAGTGACGTACTTGTCGCGAACCCAGTTGCACTGAGGTGCATGCATTGACGACGGTTGCACTCCCTTCGAAGTAACATTTGCGAGACATGACTTTATTAGTGAAGTCATGATCGCGCAAAGAATCCCCCCGCCATGACGCGGCCGAAATTGCGGCAAGTGAAACGATGTTTTATCCATAGGTAAAAATGATATGAAACGGCATTCGAGTTGCAAGTCAACAGTTTATTTTCACATAGATGCATTACAGATTTGCCTTTGCAGTCACAAGTCCGTGTGCACCATTTATTGTCTCATTGCGTAAATAAACGCACCAGCCTAAGAGTCCTACAGCAAGCGCGTCTCAATTAGGCATAGTGACTGTAGAAACTAATAGTGGCATAGACGAGCAAGCGAACGACTATATGAGCGCGCGAACTAAACGAGCGAGCAAACGACTAAACGAGCGTGCGAACGAACGAGCAAACGACTAAGCACGAACAACGACTAAACCAGCCAGGGAACGGGCGGGCGACCGCACGTTTTCTTTGCGAGTGCTCCACCGCCGCATCTTAAGCTTCGCACACTTTAAAGCGCACGCGAATTAGCACATATGTCTCAATTACATATGATGCGGTCGCTCGACGACGAACGCACCGCGTAACACGGTTTCGGGAGAGCACGCACGCTTTTCATCGGTGCCTCTGTATCACAAATCCACCGGGCGACCGCCAACGAGGAACACGAACAAATGTGGCAAACAAAGCTAGTCTATCTAAAGAAGGCTAGTAAGTAACCACAAAAGGCAGAGAGTTGCTCTCCTGAGGCGTTTTCATGATCGAGACTGAAATTTTATCAAAAGGACTGCGCTGAATCTTAAAAATTTCGTAATCACGTTATCGCACGCAACCTCGCGTGCCCGCGAAGTCAAGCCGGTTGGCGTTCAAAACGATTAAGCGCACCAAATGTGACTAACACGACCACGTAGTGCGCATATAAGCAAAGCGGACGTTGCATAAAAATCATGTTAAAGCGTGCGTACAAATGACAACATGCACAGTGAACTGTGCAATATCTACTACGTTATTGCCCGCAGCACAATACGCAAGCCTGGCACATACAGTACTCTGAGAGAACCACAACTTACATCACATAGTCGCGCGGAGGAAGTTGGTCGGAAGTTGTCCCTCCCGATTCGGTGAAGCCATGTCTTTCTCCTTAACGCGTTGCGCTTACCGGACGGTATCGCGAACATATTCTTGCCTTTGCTAAAACTATATTGGCATCCAAACGCGCAGCAGGTCATGGTAACAGAAAATGACGTGAAGCGACGTCGCACTTGCCACAAAACATCCTTCAAGGCGTTCACAAGATCAAAACACAGAATAGGAACGGAAGGAATGCCGCCAACAAGCGCCGCTTCTCGAGCAAAGATGGCACTGAAGCGCGACTGTAAACAAACGAAGCCGGTGCAAGGGGCCACGTGATGCCATTAGGCCAATAGCGACGCGGCGTCGGCTTCGGGCAGAGCGCTCGAGGAGGGGGCGGCATTCTTCAAAGCGTGGCACTACTTTACGAAGTTTGAGGGGCTTTAGACGCGCTCCGCATCGGCTCCGCACACAGACCTGTTCAGCGGTCAGCGAAACCGCCGTGGAACTCTACTGCCTACCTCAATCAACACAGCAAGGTGAGAGCTTCATGAGGACCCCACAATTTGGAGATCCGACGCTCTCCGGCTGAGCCCACAGCCTTCCCTTCTCGCAGCGGCGCAGCCGCCGCATTAGGCCTGGCGTGACCACTTCCCAGACTCCAGCATGCAGCTCAGAGTGTCTGCAGCGGCCTCCAACCCATCCGAATACAACCCCCGGGACTGGAAGCATGTCCTGTCCATGCACGCGTCCCGTCGGAACACGACCGGAGCCTCCAAATCGTCTCCCGCATGCCCAGGATCCAGCATGGGGACGCCACAGAACGCAAACGCCACGACGCCATCGCCGCCCGCGATCTAGCCTCGACAAGAACGGCTGCGCACTGCGAGAGAAGCAGAGTTCAAAGGTCGCTAACTCGTGCCGTTGCCTGCCGACGCTTACAAAATTGTCTACAGATCGCAGGGAGGGCTCGCGCTTCTCGACATCCCGCCGCGCTCGCTAATCACCACAATCATGCAAACAGCGCAGCTATGAGGCCAACAAGACATCCAGGTCCGAGTACATTCCACAAGCAACACGTGCACCACCGCCACCACTTGCCAAGAGATCGCCCTCAAACTCGTCAATCTCAAGTAAATTACACTTCGCGACTGAAAATATGCTATCACACCCTACATCGGTCCACCAGCTGGGGCGGTGCGCGGAGTGATCACGAACGCATTTTGGGACGAAACCCCCAGCGAGGTCATCGCAGAACTTCAGGCCCGAAATTCCGAAGTCCCCCTCATTGATGCCCGACGTATGGGGAAAACACGCTCAATCCTTATCACCTTTACCTACGGACCAGTTCCGAGGAAAAGCATCTACGGCGGCGGTGTCCACCTATGCACGGTCTACCGGGGACACATCGACGTCTGTGCGAACTGCAGAAAACCAGTACATCGAGCAGATGTATGTACCCTGCCCCGCTCCTACCGATGCCCAAGACGTGGCGAAACTCATGAAAGACTGGACCCTCCAACCTGTGCTCCACAATGCATTCTGCGGTGGAGGACACCTGACCGGAACAAGTGGATGCAAAGCAAATCGAAGTCCTACTACACGCCAGCCACGGTCCACTCAAAAGAAGGCAGAACATCGTCAACACCATCGATCCAGTCCCAGCCCGCGTCGACGCTCCGGCAACATAGCTTCTCGCCCTTCGGACGCTCGACATCTTATACGGGCAGACCTGGCCGCCGGAAGACATACCCCCCCGCTCACGCAGCCTCCCGAAGCGCTGCAACAGGAACGGGAGCTCCGGGCCCTTAGGGAAGAGGTAAGTGGCCTTGCTTCCCTCGTCCATACCCAACCCCCGACACGATCAGGCCTCCGTAACTCCACTCCGCCCCCCCCCCCCCCCCCGAGACGATCTCCCAGCTCACCTCCCACGAAAAAACAGCAAACCACACAGGAAATACCACCCCCCCAGTTGACAGACATAGATGCCAAACTCGCAGCGCTTGAATCTAAATTCGATCGTAAATTACAAGAACTCGAAACACGCCTCGAGACTAAACTCTCTGACCTCGTAGAAACCCTCACGGAGAAATTAGAGCAACACATGGATGGTATGCTTAACAAGATGCTCGAAAATATAGAACACCGCTTCACACAAATGCGCCCTTCCATACCCTCGCAACCCACCCTTCAGCTTACACAATTCACCTCTCCTGACCAACACATTCCAATGGACACGCAACTAACCCCCCTCTCCGCCCCCCCCCCCCCCACGCTCCAGTATGGCGGCGCGGGGAAATAATCTACTAATTTTAACTTGGCATTGCCGTAGCTTCCGGGGAAAGCATGCACCTCTGAAGCTTTTACTTCCCACACTCACTCCTCAGCCACAAATACTTTTACTCCAAGATGCTGCGCATTGCGCAACACTTCCCAGCTACACCTCGGTACATTCGGACGCCGCAGACAAACCCAGGGCGTCCACACTCATACACCATAGCATCACTGACAGGGTACACCATATCGCTTCAGAGATGCCCTGCGTGATCACTGAAATCATACACTATAAACACACGTTACTATCCATATTTATTGTCAACATTTATGACATCCCATCACACCCGATGGCGTCTCGAGAGTCCCTACTTCGGTCGGTCCACCGGCTGGCAGGAAAGCACCCCCTCTTAGTCGGCGGAGACTACAACAGTCAACATACAGACTGAGGATACAAAACAACAACACACCGAGGTCGCAGGCTCTGGCTGCTCCTCCAGAACCTCCACCTCACCGTACACAACAACTTCCTGACGCCCACTCGGATCGGCAATAGCGTCAGTATGGACACCAGCCCGGACCTGGTGCTGATCCACTGTCTCCGAGGCGTCACCTGAACCAGAACACAATACACACTAGGCAGTGATCATTACATTATACAGGTCACTGTCCCATACAAACAACCCCGTCACACTTACATGACACACAAACTCATAAACTGGGACTCTCTCCGCACCACTCTGGCAGCCCGCTCTGATACCCCTATTTCCGATATCGACACCTGGGTGAAATAATTCCAGGATGACGTCCAACGCAACACAAAAACCATTAAAACCCCTGCAGGAACCCCTACATTACACACCCGACTCGCCCACCTCTGGGAGGCCTATCACAGCCTCCTAGAATGGTGGAAGAGGAATAAGCTAAACAGGACACTTAAAAAGCGGCTGGCCGCGCTGCAAACCCAAATACAACAACATTCTGAGGAGCTCTGCCGGTCCAACTGGGGCCAGATATGCGACGACATTGCTGGGAACCTGTCCACCAAGTTGGCCGGGCAACTCCTCCGCCACCTTATAGATCCGACGCAGACAAAAACAGCAACACAACACCATGTAACAAGACTCATCTACGCACACATAGACAACTCTGACAGCCTTATAGACACACCTCAAAAAACCTACACCTCCTCGGGCACCCCGACTCGCTTGCCCCCCTATACAGGGTAGCCCAACCCCACACTCGACACGGACATAATGGAGACGGAAGTCAGAGCGGCCCTCCTGACTCTCCATACCAGCCCCGCACCTGGCGCCGATCAGATAACCAAATCCATGCTTAGTAATCTGGATGATCAATCCATCAAACAGATTACGGACTACTTCAACCAGTGTTGGAGGGAAGGCACCCTCCCGCAGTCCTGGCGTCATGCGCACGTCATACACTTTGGTCCACTCACCTCCCTCTCTTTTACTTTACAGAGTGTTGGCACCCCGCAAGGGTCCGTTCTGTCCCCCTTTCTATTTAGTATCACCCTAATCCCCCTGGCCCGACGATTGACAATCATACCCCATCTCAAACACACCCTCTATGCCGACGATATCACGCTGTGGACTATCCACGGCAGTGACGGCGGCATAGAGGACACTCTCCAGTCTGCAGCCACCCTGACCCAAAATTGTGCTGCCAGTATCGGTCTTTCTTGCTCCCCAGAAAAATTTGAACTACTACTCATCAGACCTCGTAATCGCTGCTCCCCATGCTCCCCCATCACGATCGAGCTGGACGGACGCCCAGTGCCGGAGGTTGAAACCCTCCGCATACTGGGACTCCATATCCAGAGGGATGGTAAGAACACCACCACCCCGAAGAAACTCAAGTGGATTGCAGGTGCGATTTCACACCTCATTCGCCGGGTTTCAGTCCAACACAGAGGCATGAAGGAGCGCGACCTATGTCGCCTCATCCACGCCTTCATCCTCAGCCGTGTGCTATACACAACCCCATATTTACACTTAACCCGACACGATACTAATGCCCTAGATGCCTTAATACGCAAGGTGTACAAAGTAGCACTAAAACTAACCATTTACACACCCACAGACCGACTACTCAGCCTGGGCCTCCACAACACTATCGGGGAACTTGTAGAAGCCCACCGACATGCGCAATACATTCGCCTGACACAGACATCCACTGGGCGGCACATCCTGGACTCCCTCGGGATCCGGTTACCGGCCAACGACCCTACACTACTCGTCACCGAACGCCACATCCACCGGGAGCTGCTTATTAAGCTGCTCCCGAGGAATATGCACCCACAACACCACGAGGAGCGCCACCGAGCTCGAGCTAAGGCGCTCCATCGCTATTACGGCCCCGAACCGGACGCCATATGGGTGGACGCCGCATGCATGGGAGAGCAAATGGTTGCCACCGTCGTGGACTCCTCCCTCTCCCCACTCATCACACTACTCCTCCCTCCACACACTTCCCCAGAAGCTGCAGAAAAAGCTGCGATTGTCATTGCCATCACCCATACCCGGTACATAATAACAAATTCAAAAACAGCTATACTAAATTTTGTACGGGGCCGAGTCCATGTTCCTGCTTTTTGCATACTGCACTCGCCCGTTGCACCTCCACCCCACCACGTGGAGCTGATATAGGTGTCTGCGCGCTCGAGGAATCCCGGAAACGAGGCTGCCAACCTTTTAGCCCGAGGTTCTATTAACCAGGCTCAGGTGGCCTCCGATCCGGGATGCACGAAGGAGCGCATGCACTCTTTCAGCCATCTGACGCAGGCTTATAGAGCAGCACGTCAGATCTACCCCCCACCTCACCCATCCCTAGACAACGGACATGCGGCACTTTGGAGGCGACTCCAGACCCACACACTCCCCCTCCCCTGTCACCCCATCCCATTACCATCCTTCCTTTCCTTCTTTTTTGTCGAACCTGCCAGCGAATGACACCGCGCCCAGTGAAGATACGTAAGAAAGATTGTCTCGAGATTTAGCACAAGTTCTGCTCGTTTACTACTCAGAAGCATTATTGTCATCACGTGCTTGTACTACGATAACATGTAACGGAGCGAAATGTGAACGGCAGGCTGCTGTGTTTGCTACCAACTAGGGTTCGTATTCACAAAACGTTCTTACGCTAGGATAGTTCGTAAGAGAAAATTACTGCCAATTTTGATTCTGGGCATCTTGTTAGCGATCCGTATGGGCAGCGGGAAAAAAACATTTACGGAAACAACCTTTATGGTTCGACAATAGAAGTTTTGAATGGTAATTTACGTTGTAGATAATATCAATCAGCCATAGAATATTTTTGGTTGGTAACAACTTTATTTATAGTGCTGCAGAGCTTTCGCCGACGGTGCCTTAGGTCTCCCATGTGGGGATCTCGAGCTGTTGCCTCGTCGCCGCCTCGCGGGCCTGCTGCCCAGAGTTTGAGGTCGAAGCTGGGGCTCCGTAAGGCGGATAGGTTCCGGAGTTAACAACGTGCTGGTTTTTGTTACAGTCCCAGAGCATGTTAGTTAAAGTGGCTGTATCAGTGTGACAGACCTCGCATATATTTGTCGGGTATGTACCGTGGTAGAGCCTGTGGTATTGTGCCGGGTTAGGGCACGTGATCGTCAGCAGCTGTCTGAGGGCCGCCGCCTGCGCCCTGTCCAGCTTATCGCTGGATGGAGGGAAGGTTTGGCGGGCCAGGCAGAGGGCCTTGGTAATTTCGTTGTAGCTCGTCAATCAGTTTTTCGTGCCGTCGCATGGACGACGATGACCGGCACGGTTTGCGAGCTCGTGCGACTTGGCGTGTGCCATCTCGGTTCGGCTGCGATGTGTCTCCGCTACTTCTCCCATGTGCGCCGGGAATCACTGGATTGTGGTTTGAAAATCTACTTCCCGCTGGACTTGTCGATTGATCAGGACTCGGGTCGCTCTCCGTGAGATCCACCTTTCGGCGAAATTTCTCACCACTTGTCGCGAGTCGCAGAGAACCGTCGTGCACGTCGGATCCATGATGGCGACTGCCACCGCCGCTTCCTCCGCTTCTGCGCATTTGCACGCTACACTTGCCGATATGCGCGTTTTGCCTCTCGAATCGACGACCGCTACCGCGATTCGGGAGCGTTCTGTGTATTCCGCGGCTTCAACGAACCGTGTCCCCGTTTCCTCTCCGTCGGTGTGTAGGAGAGCTCTGGCACCGGCCACTCTTCTTCCCCGGTTGTGTTCCGGGTGGCCGTTCCGTGGAATCGGGTCGACTCTTAGCGTTTGTCTGATTGCTTTCGGAACGGCGACTTTCTGGCCTTGCTGTGCGTGGTAACGGATGCAGAGACTTTCCGAGATTGGCGTCCCGCTCCCGTGCCCGCTAATCATTGTAGTTGGGAAGTGCACTGCGCCTCCGTGATTTCGCTAAGCGTGTTGTGAAGCCCGAGCTGGAGCGAGCGGTGCGTGCTGGTGGACTCGGGTAGACGCAGTGCTATCTTGTACACCCTGCGGATGTGGACGTTGACCTTGGCTTCTTCTCTCTTGTAACAGTTGTGGGATGCCGCAACTTACGCAATCTGGCATGTGACGAAATATTGTATGAGTCGTGCGAGGCTCGCCTCCCTCATTCCGTTTCTTCTGCTAGTGACCCTCTTGAGGGTTCTCATGGCGTTAGCCGTGTTTGCTTTAATTTAGTAATTGTTTCGCCGTTGACGCCATTGGCCTCGATTATCATGCCGAGGACCCTGTTTCTATGCACTTTCGGGATGGTTTCGCCATTTCTCGTGCGTGTCTGATCTCTTCGTAATCTCCCCTGGTCGTCGGCGTATTCCCACCACACCCGGGCGGTCTGCCCCTCGGCGTTGTGCGGTAGAGTAGGAGTTCCGACTTTTTCGGTGAACATCGTAACCCCGTATGCACGAGGTATTCCTCTATTTTGTCGAGTGCTAATTGCAGTGCCGTTTCGATGTGACCGTCGCTGCCTTCATGCACCCAGATGGTAATGTCGTTGACGTATATGGTGTGCCGGACGTCTTTGAGTTCTTGCAGTTTTTTTGCAAGCCCGATCATGAACAGGTTGAAGAACGTCGGCGAGATGACGGAGCCCTGCGGGGTGCTGGTGCTTCCCAGCGTTTGCTCCTTTAACTGGAAGTCCCCTGCCACTAAAACAGCTCGACTATCTTTCAAGAAATATTTTACGTAGTTGTACGTGCGTACACCTATGTTTTGCCGCGATATCTGGTGTAAGATCGCCGAGTGCGCGATTCTATTGAACGCGGTCTCGAGGTCGAGGCCGAGATTTTCTCGGTTGCCTCCCGTCTTACCGTCGAGCACCTGGTGTTTCAGCTATATACTTGCGTCTTGCGTGAACAGGTGTGGGTGGAATTATATGATGGATGGTGGGTGAGCCTCTTTTTGCTCTAATTGGGCTTACCAGCGCCTCAGCAATGCGTGCTCCATGGTCTTGCGGACGCCCGAAGCTAGCGACATGGCGCGAAGGTTATCGAGGCTCGGCGCTTTTCTGGATTTTGGTATTAGTATTGATCTCGCCGTTTTTCCCTGTTGCGGGAGGTTGCCGCTCTGCCAGCAATCACTGATGAATGCCGTCAACTGTTCCACGGATCGGTCGTCGAGATTCTTCAGGGCGTAATTCGATACTCCGTTGGGGCCAGGCGCCGATCTGCTGTGGAGGGTGTGCAGCGCAGTCCTGATCTATTCTGCGCTAAAGTCCTTATCCAATTCTGCGCACGCATGTGCGAGTACAGATCCCACAAGGATCTGTGCTCGCACCAGTCCTTTTCAATATTGCTCTGCTTCCACTAGCTTGGAAGCTAGCCACGATACATAACGCACAGTACATAATGTACGCAGATGACATCGCTGTCTGGCCAGTTGATCCTGAAATCTGCCACCAAGCACAAGCGCTCCAAGAGGCCCTAAACATGACGCACAATTGATGTGCTCAGATAGGCCTTGACATTTCCAAGGACAACACGACGTACATGTCAGTAGCCAACAAGTATGGGCGCCGTCTACTGGCACTCCAGCCTCTTCAGTTAACTCAGGATCAGCTACCATTACACGAGGCTTCAACTCTCCGTGTACTCGGCCTTGAAATGGATTCCTCCGGCTCTGCGGGACTATGGGTCAAGAATGCAAAGTAACAGGCCGCAGAAACGATACAGTTTATACGTCGGATTGCGAAGAATTGTGTCGTCGAGATGGTCTTTTCGTCGTCTTCGTCAGCGGCGGAGGATCTTCGTCAGTTCGACGAACAGCAACCGCACCTCGATCAGTTGCTGCTTTTAGTTTTCCGGATATGGGCTCGCTGACCGGCCCCGGGTTGGGCCAGTGTATTGTCGGCGCTGCGGCGACAAGTAGCGGCCTGGTGACGGCGAACGGGACGGTCGTCGAGGGCTCCACTGTGTAGCGGCGAGGTAGTCGGCGATGTCACGAGGGCGTTCACTTTCCCGCGGGCGCGGTGCATCGACGGCGAACCCTCGCAATCTCAGGTGGCGGTATGGGCATCGGCGGTACACATGGCCGGCTTCGCCGCAGTGGTAGCAGAGCGGGTGGTGGTCGGGGGCTCGCCAAATGTCCGTCTTCCTCGCGTAGGTGCGCTCAGCGACGGGTGGGCGTGCTGGCGGCGGCGGCGGCGGCGGACGACTACGGAATTGCGGCGCTGCAGGATCCTGGGCGACGGCGGCGGCGTAGGTCATTGCTTCCGGCAGCGGTGATTCTGGTTGCGCCTCAGGGACTCCAAGGGATCGCTGAACCTCATCTTTGACGATTTCGGTGATTGAGGCCCCTTGAGGGTGCGACCTCGGACACAACTTCTGCAGCTCTTCCCGTACGACAGCTCTGATAGTCTCGTGCAGATCGTCGGTGGCCAGTGATTGAATTCCTGCATAACTTGTAGAGTTCGTGCGGCGGTTGAATTGCCGGTTCCGCATTTCGAGTGTCTTCTCAATGCCGGTGGCCTCGCGAAGGAACTCTGCTACGGTCGTCGGTGGGCTTCGTACCATTGCGCCGAAAAGTTCTTCCTTCACACCACGCATGAGTAGGCGAACTTTCTTTTCCTCAGCCATATCCGGGTCGGCGTGGCGGAGCAGACGGCTCATTTCTTCCGTAAAGATGGCAACGTTCTCATTTGGTAGCTGCACTCGGGCGTCTAGCATAGCTTCGGCCCTTTCCTTGCGCACGACACTTGTAAAGGTGCACAGGAAGCCGCTACGGAACAGGTCCCACGTTGTCAAGGTCGACTCCCGGTTCTCAAACCACGTGCTGGCGGCGTCTTCTAAGGCTAAGTAGACATGCCGCAGCTTGTCGTCGGAGTCCCAGTTCTTGAATGTCGCGATTCGTTCGTAGGTCTCCAGCCAGGATTCCGGGTCTTCAGTCGCTGCTCCATGGAAGGTCGGTGGGTCCCGAGGTTGTTGTAGGATAACGGGGGACGCTGGGGTAGCCATTGGAGTTTTCTTGACTACGATCTTCTTTGTCGTCTCAGGTAGAAGTTCGTGCTCTGGGGGCAGTCCTTGCACTCTGCGGCTAGCACGCTGGTCTTGGGCGATGTCGGTTTTGTCCTGGGGCTTCGCGTTTGGATCGCGGCTTTGCGGGGGCGTTCGGTACATGAACGCACAAGCACCTCCACCAGATGTCACGTGGTGGTGACATTGAATAACACAGTAGCAATACTCTGAACGACAAAACTAACTTTTATTGGGTGAACCTGTGTCCACAAAACAGGCTACACTTATAGCACAACGATAGCGGCGAACACGGTTGGCGATCGTCGAAAATCTGATCAGCGGGTCAAGCGCGTCGGCTTTTATAGAGCAGTCGTCGAATGTTCCAGACAGATCGTTCGGACCCGCGTGCCTTCCACAAAGTTCTACACTATTCGCGTCAGGTGATGAAATCAGATAACATAAGGTTCGGCGACAACAGACAGCGGATAGAAGCATCGATAACTTTCCAGAAACTTCGGATACATGCAGGCGCGTCCCACGCTGTGCGATTACATTTGTTAGGCGGCGAAACGTGGTTGGCCGATAAAGATAAGTACACGTGTCAATATGATTAAGATAGTTCAAGCGGCTGAGGAGTTCCATAGAGATTTATACAGTACCAGTGGCACACACGACGATAATGTAAGACGGAGTAGTGTAGAGGAATTTGACTTCCCACAAGTAACGCCGGAAAAAGTAAAGAAAGCCTTGGGAGCTATGCAAAGAGAGAAGCCAGCTGAGGAGGATAAGGTAACAGCAGATTTGTTGAAGGATGGCGGGCAGATTGTTCTAGAAAAATTGGCCACCCTGTATACGCAATGCCTCACGACCTCGGACCTACCGGAATCTTGGAAGAGCGCCAACATAATCTTAATCCATAAGAAAGGGGACGCCAAGGACTTGAAAAATTATAGACGGATCAGCTTAAGCGTCCGTTGCCTACAAAGTATTTACTTAGGTAATCGCAGAAAGAATCAAGAATACCTTAGACTTTTGTCAACCAAAGGGTGAGGCAGGGTTTCGTAGAGGCTACTCAACAATAGACCATATTCATATCAATCAAGTCCTACAGAAATGTGCGGAATATAACCAACCCTTATATATAGCCTTCATTAATTACAAGAAAGTGTTTGAGTCAGTCGAAACCTCAGCAGTCATACAGGCATTACGGAATTAGGGTGCAGACGAGCCGTATGTAAAAATACTGAAAGATATCTATAGCGGCTCCACAGCCACCGTAGTCCTCCATAAAGAAAGCAACAATATCACTATAAAGAAGGCGCCAGGCAGGGAAATACGATTTGTCCAATGCTATTACAGCGTGCTTACAGCAGGTATTCAGAGACCTCGATTGGAGAGCATTGGGGATAAGAGTTAATGGAGAATACCTTAGTAACTTGCGATTCGCTGATGATATTGCCTTGCTTAGTAACTCAGGGGACCAAATGCACTGCTTGTGTACGGACCTGACAGACAAACCAGAAGGGTTGGTCTGAAAATTAATCTGCAGAAAACTAAAGTAATGTTTAACAGTATTGGAAAACAACAGCAATTTACGATATGTAGCGAGGCACCGGAAGTGGAAAGGAAATACATCTTCTTAGGGCTGGTATTGACTGCGGATCTGGATCATGAGGCTGAAATAATCAGAAGAATAAGAATGGGCTGGGGTGCGTTTGGCAGGCATTCAGAGATCATGAACAGCAGGTTCCCGTGATCCCTCAAGAGAAAAGTGTGTAAGAGCTGTGTCTTACCAGTACTCACCTACGGGGCAGAAACCTGGAGGCTTACGAAAAGGGTTCTACTTGAATTGAGGAAGATGGAACGAGCTATGGAGAGAAGAATGACGGGTGTACCGTTAAGGGGGGGGGGGGATAAGGAGAGAGTAGACTGGGTGAGGGAACAAAGGCGAGATGATGACATCTTAGTTTAAATCAAGAAAAAGAAATGGGTATGGGCAGGGAATGCAATGAAGAGGGAAGGTAACCGATGATCATTAAGGGTTACGGACTGGATTCCAAGGGAAGGGAAGCGTAGCAGGGGGCGGCAGAATGTTAGGTGGGCGGATGAGATTAAGAAGTTTGCAGGGAAAACGTGGCCACAATTAGCACATGACCGGGGTAGTTGGAGAAGTATGGGAGTAACCTTTGCCCTGCAGTGGGCGTAACCAAACTGATGATGATGATGCTAAGTCTATCTCGTTGGAAGTACCTGGGCTGGGCAATATTTGTGAAGCTCCAAAATTTTCCTATTAACGCCTGAACGTTCCAAGCTCTTGTTCAAAAGTTAATTTATCTCAGCTAATTACTCAAAAAAAGACGAGCCAGACATGGTACTACTGTGCGTTTAGATAAACGCTAACACCATGCACGTAATTTCTGTCCTGAAGAACCCATAGGTTTTTTGAAAATCTTAAGTGCCTTCTTGGCAGAGCACTTGTTTTTGTGCTTGGTGAATTCTGGTGAAATCTTCGCCTATCGAGGTGCCTCGCGTCGCCGTCTTGCGGCCATGGACACGGACCATGCCAGAGGCCCGCCTGGCCAGAAGTCATCACGACCGTCAACTGGAAGGAAGCGAGTTGGGTCCCCCAGCGACGCCGGAGACACCGAGCTGTACTCCATGTCGGAAGGCCACTCATCCGACGACGGCTTCATACCCGTCCGGAGTAAGAAAGCGAAGAGAAAGATCCTCAACACAGCACCGTTAAGTCCTGGGAGTACAACGATTATGAAGTCAAGGCCTGCGCGCTGGCTGTACGTCATCTTTTGCTGGAAGAACCGTCAAGCACCCTACAATTGCTGAACAGGCAAGGCCTATTAATTTTTTTGGAATGTGCTGTGCCAGATCAAATTAAAGACATCAGAATAAATCCACGCAAGACTATATCAGCCATAGACGTGTACAATGCGAATGCGCTTGGAAAACTTCAAGAAATCATGGAGCTAGGCGGAATCAAAACGCACCCCTTTATCCTGATCGACGATACATCCATAGCCTGTGTAATTTACGAGATTGACATTGCCATTCCCTATGAGGACCTACCTAGCCTCATCAAGCCGGTAAACCTGGGTACGATCATTATGCAAGTGCGCCGCCTTGGGAATATGCGCTGCGTAAAAGTAATTTTTCAAGGGGGATTGTATACCATCTGACGTTAAAGTCGGACATTTCCGACATTCGGTTTGACCATTCATTGAGAAGCCGCTTAATTTCTTTGGACACTCAAACAGGATCAGCGACCTGTGAAGGAATCCTTTTGCTTCAAGGCGCTTATTTTGTGCTCGAAAGTCAGGAATACTCCTTTTAGAAGCTGGCTTTATGCCTTCACAGCCACTTTGTACCCAGCTTGTTAAGTGGAAGATTGGGAACGTTGGTACGAAACGTACTTGGGAATCTGAAACAGTGCAAATGATAGGAGACTAGACGAAGAACACAGCGCTGTGCCTCTGCCATTTTTCGTCAAGTAACCCGTCCTTTTCGGTGTTTTAAGGTCCCAACTTATTTGCAGAAGACGGTTAAGATATAGAGATCGAGAGACAAAGTTCTCACCCTGTCAGGATGAGCTGAATTGCAAGTGGCTGTCAAAAAAAGCCATGCTGCATGTGAAGGCGACGTAGAAATGAACATTGGTTATTAAATGTTGGCATTCAGACCGGCGTATTTATAAGAAATATATTGTTTCGCCAAACGTAGTGTAATCCGGAGTGATTGCGAAAATAGATGCAAATAGACTGACACGACACATATAAAACATGCTGGAAGTTGAAGAGAAAGAAATATGACTGGTGACAGTAGAATTATGTTTAGGGGCAATATGCCCAAAGAGATAGTGCAGGCCGCACGCACAAGTACAGAGTTCTCACCCCAGAAGCATTAGCAGGTCATCCGCGTACGCCTAACAAGCCGACGAAACATCAGCAAGAGACGCTTATACCTGTGATGATGATGTGGGAAATACTACCCTGTGTTCTGCTTGAATAACGTCACGCCGAGGTGGACACAGTGAAACACCTCATGAAGACAGTGTGAAAGAACATCGAAAATTCTCTCTGGTCATAGAGATACTTCGAGCTCTTTGTGAAATTAACTGACCTTCCTAAAAGAATGTTCAGCTACAACTTCCCCGATCCCAACCTTTATTCTTGATTTGCATGAACTATTTCAGTTCTTGTTAGTTATCACATTCATAGAGTTATCACCGTACGTTATGGCTCTCGTGCAAGACGTGATAGCATTTTGACAAACGCCATGAAAACTCTAATGAATTCGGTAAAAGCTACATGGAGCGCCCAATAGTGCGAAATCTCAAATACAGTGCGTCGAAACTGCGTCGAAATTCATGGTTACTGTCGTATATGTGAAAACATACCCCGGCTCTTTCATTAGATTGTACAAGTGAAAACCATGCTTGTCTCTGACGATGTAGTTTATGAGCTCCATTCCTTTGGGGTTGAATGTTTGACATTGTAATTCCCCAAATCGTAATTAACTATTCCAGATTAATGTTCATAGCCCTCGCTGCAGTGTCATAATAATAAAGCTAACACTTAAGTTCTTTTGTCAATATGCTTGAGAGCTCTCAACCGTGCCAGTCAACACGGCACGATTATTGTGCCATTGGCACAACTAGGTACTTTGTTTATCATACGAGAGGAAAAAAATAACGTTATTTAGGACAGCAAAGCAAGTCACAAGTTGCTGGTAATTTACAGTGAAAAACTGCGCTATGTAATAAAGCAAGCAAATCGCATTGATATTAATATATTCAGTCACGCAATGACGGCGCTATAGTGACATACTGCTAGATTTTTTATGAGTAATATTTCATCCAACGCATCCGTTGTAATGCACATGTTTAGGTGTAGTCGACCATCGCTTTTTTTCTGTTACTTGTACTCCAGTCATGCATAAGCCGTGTTTCTAAATGCATAAACATTTGCACCTTATGTGCCCTCACCTGCAGGTTCGCTCCTCAGCTGGGAGATAAGCCTCGCGCCTACCAGATTGGATCAGGTCACAATAATGACGGTTACGGACTTTCTTCCATTACAAGCGTTGGCGGTATAGATTGGATAGGCTACAAGGATGCGATACCCCGCGGTTTCAACAAGGGGTACTACTACACATTTTTCTACTTCAAGAATGATAACACGCTACACGTGAGTCTACTTCCGTCAGTAATTAATGATTACTTGTCACCTGAATATGTAAATTATGTCCTAAACTAAAGAAGAGCAGCCGGAAAAGCTGGTTTTCTTCAATAAGGGCGCTCATCAAGAATACCTTGGTGCGTCATCTATCGTCTGTGTGCACATGCTCTTGGCAAAAAATACCCTATAATAATGGTAACATTCGAACTACTGGAAAATGGTTATCACAATATGTCCAAAGAATACAATAATCTTTTATGGATGATTTATGGTCTAATTTGTTGTTCAGTGGCTTCTCAAAAGAAGCAGTCACTTGACACTGTATGTTACAGCACTGTCTCTGGTCTTAGGAAAACTATAGAAAGTACAATTGTTCTTTGCAATAACAAAGATTTACGCGGAGGCCTTGTTTTAATTGCATGGCTTAGATTCTTAGAAAAAACTTTTTGATGGCATTGCTGTAGCACACAAGGTACGCGGAACCCGCTCAGTTCTCTTGCGTTACGTGAAAACATCTTCGAAACGACTAAAGGGCATTAAAATGTACATGGCTGCACACTGTGTGAAAACGGTGTTTTCAAATGCAAGACCTATTTGATTTTCAACCTGCCCCAATCCTAGAAATAATTATTAGCCAGTGTGAATAATTTGAACATTTATCTAATTAAACATAACAGAAATTGGCCGTGATCCATCCAACCAATCTTATGTTTCATAGATAAGTATTGTTACGTTGCAGAAGTCACATACAAAGATGTATTTAAGATATATACAAGAGGGACAACCATGCATAAGTAAGATGGCTGTCGAGACCGATTCTACCTCTACAAGTAAAGTTGTCTTCTTCTGACTGGCGCCACTTTTGGTTCCGCCGTAACACAACCCCCGCCTGTAAAGGCGCCGTCTATGCGCTAACTGTAAGGAAGGTGGCCTCACGGCAAAGTAAGGCATCAGCCGGGAAATGTGTACGACGTCTGTGGAGACAAGCGAGTCCAGTGGAGAGATCTCGTAGTTCACATCGCCAAGCTGACACAATATCGTGCAGGGCTCGGTGTAGCGCGGCAGTAGCTTTCCATACAAGCCGACGCGGCTACACGGTTTCCATAGGGGGACAACAGAGCCAGGAGTGATCGAACGTCCCGATGTCTGCTGCCGTACCGGATTTTCTGCGCGGCCTGAGACTCATTGAGCCGGGAGCCGGCAATATGGCGTGCCGTGTGAGCCCGGGGGAAGACGTCTTAAACATATTCAATGGGAGCGTTCATCGAGAAACAAAGTAGTGTGTCATATGGCAGAGACGATTGGCGGCCGAACAGAAGATAAAAGGGTGAAAAGGCAGCAGTCCCGTGACGAGACGAATTAAAGGCAAATGTCACGAAGGGTAATGAAGGGTAACGGTTAACGGTGTGGGGAACGGCCAAATTTTTTTCAAGCAATATGTCAGCGGAGGGGCATAGTACATGGACGCCATCAGCAACAGATAGGAACGACAGTATAGTGACGAACCTAGTGGCTTGAGGCGATAGGTGGATGTATTCGGGAGAGCATAACCGTGGTTGTGTGACCGGTGCACTATAGCAGCCGTGAGGCAGTACAAGCTGAATGAGACTAGACGCGCAATCAAGGAGGGCTGAGTGGAACAATAAAAAGTTTAGGCCGAGTATAACATCGTAAAGACATTGCGCTAAAGCAGGCAAGCAAAGCAGTCATTAGGCGCCCCGCACTGCCAATGCGAGCTATGCGCATACCAAGCAGGGTAGGTGTTCCTCCGTCAGCGACGCGGAAGGTGCGTGACGCAGAGCGTGCGTGCGAGAACTTTATTCATGCGTCGGCGCAGTTGGGCACTCACCACGGATACGTGAGCGCTAGTGTCAATGAGTAACGGGACGCCGACGCAATAGATTAAAACGTCCACCAAGTTCTGCTTGGTCGGCAAAGTGATCAGAGGGTTTTGCGTTGGAGTCGTCAAGCAGCGTCACCTACGGTAGCTGCATCGCTTAGTTTTGCGGTGACAGGCGTCGGGTCTGCATGGCGGACGGTGGGCGACGAGTCGGCGGCAATTGGGACAATGGTCAACGACCTGGTGGTGAACGGGTCAGGTGATGTCAGAATGATGCAGATGGACTGTTGTAAGGAGCACTAGCATCATTCTTTGGCTTTTGTGATGCCAATAAAGGTTGGCAATGACGCTCGATCCATTCGAGGCGATAATAACTGGGGATTGGCGGTCGCAGAGGGGAGGAGAGAGGATGGTTGTTACAATGGCGAGCAACGTGACCGATACGCCGGCAGGTAGAACAGATTGGCCGATCATCTGTGGTTCGCCACTCGGCCGGGTTTCGGTCGCGTACAGGATACCGCGGACCAGTACATGGACCTGGAGTATGAGACAGCTGTGAAGTGGCAATGACACATACAGAACGAACTCAAAGGTTAGCCAGTTCATCTCGGACTATTGCCCGCACGAATGCTGCTGTAGGCATGTTCGGCTAACTGGGACGCGAAGAAAAGGCCTGCAAGGTCACAAGGTCACACAAGAACCTTAGCTTCGATTTCTCGCAGCAATATCCGCATCATGCCATCCGATGACGATGGTCATCTCAATCCTAGCCTGTCGTCACAATAGAATGTCGGAGCTGTGTTCGGCAGACGTCCGAGCGGCATTGAAATGCGGCGGCTCTTGGCCTCTTTTATGATGTCCTGTACGGTTTCACAATTTTCGCACATGAGCAAGCATCATCAGCGAACCCCTTCAGTACACGCCCAACCTTGTCTGGCTGGGCCATATCGCCGTCGGCGTTACGGCACAGAGCCAGCACGTCCTGAATGCAAGAGACGCATGATTCTGTAACCGTCTGGGCGCGGGTTGCTAGTTATTTCTTAGCGGTGCTCTTCCGCCCGGCGGGACGGTTCAACAAGTCCCTCAGCATCCGTTTGCACGCGCCCCTGACAACCTCGTGGTTGTCATACCACACTTTGGCCGTGCCTTGTAGGCAGAGGACCAAGTTAGCTAACCCATTTGTTGTGGGCACTTACACGCTCATACGTGGCGATCCAGTGTTCCACGTCAAGGTGGTCGCTGCCGCAGAACGTTCCTGGATCCTACGGCTGAGCCAGCAGAACCGTCGGTGTTGTAGGCGTTGATGTGGGCCGCGTCATGTCGGGTCCGGTTTCGTCCGTCATGCTGTCCACTCCCAGGGGACTACCCCTGCGGAGCTCCGGCATTAGAAAAATTTCTAGCAACATTGTTTACACCGGCTTTAGACTAGTGAGCAGAAACTACCAACAGTATACATCCTAACAACGCTCTAGTAACATCCTAGAAACAATGGGCCATCAACTCCCGATAGAAATGTGTTCATAGGATGTCTTTAAACTTCCTAACAATTTAATATGAACATTCGTCTTTATACACCCTAGTAACATTCTTTCAAAAGAAGAATGGCATATATCCTCTGCCAAATTTCTACCAACAACCTATTAACATTCCTCCAATTGAAAAATTTTTGTTAAAATTAAATTATGGGGTTTTACGTGCCAAAACCACTTTCTGATTATGAGGCACGCCGTAGTGGAGGACTCCAGAAATTTCGACCACCTGGGGTTTTAACGTGCACCTAAATCTAAGCACACGGGTGTTTTCACATCTCGCCCCCATCGAAATGCGGCCGCCGTGGCCGGGATTCGATCCCGCGACCTCGTGCTCAGTAGCCCAACACCATAGCCACTGAGCAACCACGGCGGGTTCCAAAAAAATTTTTTTTTGTAAATGTTATGCCAACTTCCTACCAACCCCCTATGAACAGTCCTTCTTTATAGGCCATATTAATTGAAGGATGTTTGTAAACGTTCTCTTTATGCACACTACCATATATACTTTATACACCCTAGTAACATCCTGTCAACAATTGGCCGCCGTACTTCAATTGAAGCATGTTCATAGATGGTCTGTAAACATACTAGTAACAGTCAACCAACCCAACTCTTTAGGCCCTGTAGGAACATTGTGGCAACTTTTTTTTTTACTTACATGTGCTTATGCACCTGCTACTGCCTTTTACTAGCACCCTAGTAACATTTGTCCTACATACAAACCTACACTCTAAGAAAAGTTTACACCATTTGAGTCGTATCTTGCCACACAAAAATAAACGTGATCTGTGTTGTCCGAATTTCCTTTCTTTAATGCTGCAGGCCGGGTACTTCCCAGTAACGACCGGCATGCGCGTTATGAGCATGACATACCATTGCCGACAGGAAAGTAGCGGGCGTGGCGTTTTCAAGGAAGGAAAAGCAAGCAAGTCAGATGAAGGTTATTGTTGTGCGGCAGATAAAGTGCAAACTTTTTTAGAGTGTAGTAGTTTAGCATAAACATGTGTCAGTATGTGTGAACACGTTGGCAAAAGGCAGCATGCGACCTAGAAGATGCATGTACATGGAAAACAGATGACGGTCCGCATTAAAAGAAGTTTATTCGCACAAAAATATTTACAGAAAATTATGAGCAAGGTAATAGGGAAAATAATCAAAGTAATATATAAAAATAACTTAGTTGATTACGGTGTGGCAGCTGTCGCATAATCTTTAGTAAGAGTCGATGATAATGGATTTTTACATTCAGAGCTGATGTCTCTGAGAATGCTTGCATAGTGAACCCTGCACAGAAAAAAGACGGTCAGTGTTAACATCATGTTCAGGTTAGCACAACACATATAGAGAACAGCTTTTTAGCAAGGTTCGCATGCAAGTTCACCTGAATGATGAAATTATAGCCGTCATCCCTGTATACTTGCAGAGGAAATAGCAACAATGGGGCACATTCTGCAATGCAAATCCTCTGCTGCGTTGTGCTTACTACGCGTTATTAAAATTAGGAAAGTGTCCAAGGTCGTTTCCGCGAAAGAGGAAACAGCCTCAAAACTATTGTTATGGACCCCGAAGTTGCGGACTGAATAATTTACAGTTTCCCAAAATGTTTTCCTAACCAATGTTCTGCACAAATAATTTACTCACTCAAAAAGTCAAATACGTGGCTTATTCATGGTGAAATTTGTAGCGCGCCCAATGGACAAGGATGCAGAAAAGGTGAGCACACGAGCGCTTACTCACAATTGTTAATTTTTGGAGAGACACAGAACATAAAAGTGCCAGTTACCGGCACCGAGCATGTGGAAAACGAGTCATCAATTTTCATATAAACCGATTACAAATCTTGAAGCAGTGCAAAACGAATCATCAAGTGTCATATAAACAGATTACAAAGCTTTTATTTTTTTTATTTCGTCATTCATCATTAGTACAGAAGGAGGTCCCGGAGTTACAACTGTCAGGGGGACCTCCTATTAGTAATTTAACATTGCATGAATTAATACATTTTGGCAACATAGCAGCGACAGACATCAGAAAACGCGAAGTTAATGAAAAAATAAACAAATACAATAGGTTGCTTACAATAATTGAAGTTCAAAACAAGCAAATGAAAACGATACAACGTATGAATAAATAAATATGTAGTATTTGACACGTTATGGAACATAGGAATGACACATGTCAAAGAACACGGGGTTAATGTAACAGATAATTAGAAATAAATATATGCTTACAATACGCAAAGTACAAATGTTATATACACTATGCGACAAAAAATTTGAAATGCCTAAGAAAGGAGAAAAAAGAAGACAAAGGAAGACATAGAATAACCAATAAATAAAGGCTGTCGATACAATAGGTAAGTACAGAACCATTGAAAACTGGGAAATAGATTTGTCCACAATACATACTTATAGTAATGAATCAGTAGCCAGTAGTGTCGTTAGTAAATATTTCTTCGTCTCTCTCCTGAATGTTAATGTTGTGCGGCAGGCTTTAATATGGGGTGGTAGATTGTTCCAGTATTTAATGGCCGTAAAAAGGGAAGTAAACATTCCATAATTAGTGTTTATTCGAGGAAGTAAAAATTGTTGTTAGAGGAAAATCTCGTATTGTTAGTGTTGGTAAGAGCAGAGTTATTAAATGCATCTAAAATTATTTCATGATTTAGTGTGCGGTATATTAGTAAAACCAATTTGAGCTGGAGCACGTAACGTAATGGTAGTATATTTAAGGAACTGAAAATTGGTACTGCATGTGACATGTAACTAGAGAAATTAATGATCCTCAAGGCTTGATTTTGTAAATGTTGTAGATGTATTATGTGCGAGCAATATGTTTCCCCAAACTGAGATGCAGTATTGTAAGTGACAGTGAATAAATGCGTGATAAAGTGAAGTTCTGACGTTTTGTGGAAAATACGAGCGCGTTAGGATTAGTACTCTTATTCCAAAGGCAATCTTTTTTGAGACCATGTCAGCATGCAAGTTAAATTTAAGTTGGGGGTCAAGTTTGACGCCAAGGAAGACAACTTCATGTGCAGGTGAGAGAACATGAGTTTGTAAGACGAGCGGTGGCGCGGGAGCGATGACGCGTTTATTTGTATGAAAAAGCATAAACTGAGTTTTCGAAGGGTTGATCTGAAGTTTGTTACTTGTGCACCACGCAGATAAGTTGCTTAGGTCAGAATTTAGTCGTTTTATTACAGTATTTATGCATTTGCTATTAGTAAATATAGTCGTGTCGTCAGCATATAGAATAGATGAAGTACTGGTTAAACAGTGAGGAAGGTCATTAATGTACACTAGGAAAAGTAAAGGGCCTAAAAGTGAGCCTTGTGGGACACCCTTAGCGACTGGTTTAGTACGTGAAAGTGAACCTCCGAAATTTACAACTTGAGTTCTGTTAGTCAAATAACTGCGGATGAGCGTAAGAGCTGGGCCACGAATGCCCAGAGCTTCTAACTTGTAAGAAAGGATGTTATGACAGATGGTGTCAAATGCTTTACTGAAATCAATGAAAACTGAACCAACAATATGGGAGTTGTCAAGGGCATGTTTTATTTTGTCAGTGAATGATGTTATAGCTGTTTCAGTCGAATAACATTTACGAAACCCGTGTTGTTCAGGCGAGAGAAGATTAAATTTGTGAAAGTAGTTTGTTAAGCGGGTTACAAGTAGTTTCTCAATGACCTTGCTAAAAAAAGATAGCATGCAGATAGGACGGTAGTTTGAAATTAATTCTTTGTTACCTTTTTTTAATATAGGAGTTATTTTACCGTGTTTTAGTTCATCGGGGAAAACACGTGTTATGAACATGCAGTCAACAATGTGCGCGAGTACATCGGCGATATGAGATGATACTAATTTGATTTTAGAAGGTTGTAAATTATCAAGGCCAGGACCTGTAGTTTGTAAACTAGCGATTGAATCGGATACTTCTTTGGGTGATGTAGGGAACAAGTAAAATGAATAAGGGGTTTGCCTGAGTACTGGCTGTGGTATACTGTCTAGTGAATGATCATGTGTAGGACAGAAAAAAGTATTGAATTCATTTGCGATATCAGTGGCTTCCGTTACTACCCTTGTTCCTGTATTAAGTTGGTTCAGTGCGTGGTTTGGTGAAGACAGATGAAAAAGGACCTAATGGTATCCCAGGTTTTGCGGGTGTTATTTGTGTGTTTAACAATCGTTTTCTCAAAGTAGGAACGCTTGGCTTCTTTCAAGAGTCTGGTAAGTGTGTTAGAATAAGTTATGTACCGCGACTTTAAAGTTACATTAAAAGGTTGGCGTTTTAATTTTTTTATGGAGGTTATCACGTTTTTTTAATACTTTTTAAGAGGGATCCTGTTATCCATGGGTTTCTAGGGGCGGAGAACCAGTGAGTATTTTGTGTTAGGCTAGTACATTGCGAGTACACGCTTTTAACTTTGTTGTTAAATTGTTCGAATGCCAGGATTGGGTCTGTTATAGAAAGAATCGGGTTCCAGTCGATTTCAGCAATTTGACTAATGAACTTAGTGGTGTGAAAGTTTGCCGTTTTTATGTTTCGTTGGTACGGTGTGTTAATAGACTTTAATAGAACGAATATGGGATAGTGGTCTGTTATGGGAACAGTGACTACGCCAGCACATTGCTCTAGGTGTAAGTTTGATAATACATGATCTATTAAAGAGAGATCCGGACGGAGGACATCTTGTGGGTACGGTTATTAATGAATGTAGGCCATATCCCGCATAGCAGTTGGTATAATTAGAGCAGTGACTATCATTGGGGTTAGTAATATCTATGTTTATGTCACCGAGGATGACAACATTTTTGTTTTCGTTTGTAATGATGTTCAAGATAGCATCTAGTTGAGAACAAAAGTTTGCAGAGCAAGATGATGGGGAACGGTATACTGATCCAATTGTTGTGTTTCTACTGTTAGCTGAAAGAAAAGTTTTATCGAATTCCAAAAATACAGATTCAACGTTAGGGCAAGAGAAAGATAGATCATGGCGACGGTGATATGGATGGTTATCTTGGACAAGAACTGCTGAACCACCATACCGAACATCCTTACGGACACATACTTCCATTGTGCATCCGGGTATACCAAATAGCTTGCTATCAGCGTTTGTCAACCATACTTCTGAGAGGCAAATGATAGTGAAAGGGTTATTTAGATTAGAAAAGAAATATATCATGTTATCATAGTTCTTTGAGAGGCTACGTATGTTGAAGTATCAGGGATTTATGGGTGAGCCTGCTGTTATTTAGTGAACGTTTTAGTTCTTCTGAAGAAAAATACATTGTTTGGAATATTTATTTGATTAGATGTAAAAACGGAAGGCTTGGACAGCTACGAGGCGATTAGCGAAAGGTCGCGTGTGCTAGAAATAACGTACACGCGGCCTCCTCCTGTCTTTCGTGCTTTGATGCGGCAGTTGTCCGTCCATAGCAATTTCCAGTTGTGCTGCTTTTTTAGTTCGAGGGCTTGAGCACACAGACCTTTGTTGTCTTGTGTTAAGTGGTCGTTAATAAAAACTTTCGCTTCTGCAGATGGAGGGAAGCCGAGAGTAGTAGTGTTTAGTCATGCTTTTCGGGCCTTATTTATGAAATCAGTCTTAGTGCGGGAACAGAAGCGTGCAATTATATGTTTATCCTTCTTCGCAGGGACGCGGTGAACAATGTCTATGTCAGATGGTGCCACAGGACAGCCAATC
Organism: Dermacentor andersoni; assembly: GCF_023375885.2. NCBI lineage: Eukaryota > Metazoa > Arthropoda > Arachnida > Ixodida > Ixodidae > Dermacentor > Dermacentor andersoni. Next base: position 152,962,942 of record NC_092819.1, on the reverse strand, counting down.
TTGTCGCCGATTTTTTGGAGAACAGCTACACAACTCTCGCCCTGTGTGGACGGCACACCCCGGATCTCGACATTGTTTGTACGAGAATACTGCTCGAGGTCCGCTACCCTTCTAGCCAGCTTTTCGTTTTCCTTTGCGAGTGTTTTGTTCTCTGCATTCACAGCGTCACATTTTCCCCTCGATTCTTCGTACAGGTGGTTCATCATGCGCAAACTTTCACGCATTTCTGCGATTTCTTTCCGAAGGGCGTCAACATCGCGAGCAAGTTCTGCATTACTGGGCATTGCTAAAAAACCGCGGGAGCAACCTTGGCAGCAGCAGGCGTGACAAAAGTTAAGAACAAAATTGTAAATGCCGTATAAAAGCGAAGACTAACCTGCGTAACCAAAAAAGTACTGCTCAGTGGTGTGTCCTTGTTGCCACGGCTGCTGCTGCCAAGTGAAGCGCAGGACCAAACGGATCCCTTTTTTGTAGTGCTGGCGGCGCCACGGAGCGGTCCAGTTCAGTGGTAGCGTTGCGAGATGTCACCAGGTGGCCACGGTGATATCGACTGGCGGGGATGGTGGGCGTGGAGTCCACGTGCCAAGATAGCCGTATGCTTGTCAGCACGACGGCGGTGGAAATCAACGCTTGCCGATTACTGTGCTCCGATCTGCGTAACCAAAAAAGTACTGCTCAGCGGTGTGTCCTTGTTGCCACGGCTGCTGCTGCCAAGTGAAGCGCAGGACCAAACGGATCCCTTTTTTGTAGTGCTGGCGGCGCCACGGAGCGGTCCAGTTCAGTGGTAGCGTTGCGAGATGTAACCAGGTGGCCACGATGATATCGACTGGCGGGGATGGTGGGCGTGGAGTCCACGTGCCAAGATAGCCGTATGCTTGTCAGCACGACGGCGGTGGAAATCAACGCTTGCCGATTACTGTGCTCCGATCTGCGTAACCAAAAAAGTACTGCTCAGCGGTGTGTCCTTGTTGCCACGGCTGCTGCTGCCAAGTGAAGCGCAGGACCAAACGGATCCCTTTTTTGTAGTGCTGGCGGCGCCACGGAGCGGTCCAGTTCAGTGGTAGCGTTGCGAGATGTAACCAGGTGGCCACGATGATATCGACTGGCGGGGATGGTGGGCGTGAAGTCCACGTGCCAAGATAGCCGTATGCTTGTCAGCACGACGGCGGTGGAAATCAACGCTTGCCGATTACTGTGCTCCGATCTGCGTAACCAAAAAAGTACTGCTCAGTGGTGTGTCCTTGTTGCCACGGCTGCTGCTGCCAAGTGCGCAAGCTTGAAGCAGTATTCAAGAATACAAATTCTTTGTCAGTGATAGCAACCAATGGCTGACGGATGCATATTTAGCACGCCTTATTATACGGACCGCTTCTAAAATTTCACATGTTTCTTTATTTTTATTCGAAAAGAAAATATGAGTGTCAAAAAATACCAGTTCACAATGACATAGGTTACAATGGTTAAACAAGTGCGAATGATTTTCTTTCACATTCGCGCTTGTCTAATCAGCGCAACCTATGACATTGTGAACCGTGAAACTATAGGCTCAATATTTCACTACCTCTCATTCTGTACAGCCAGAGTAAGAACAAGCAAAAAAAATTCATGATCAGACAACATTTACCGTACAATAAGTGATCGCGACCGCTGTGGAAACGTATTGTTTGTACGCTTCGCTTTATAGCAACTTCATGCAAAGTGCATGACACCGCATTGCTCAAAAATGTAAGAAAATTCTTCTTAAAATATTAGACGTCATTACAGTTCGTGCTATAATAACCTGCCAAAATGCGGCATCATAGGAAACTTAAATCAAAATAATATCAAAATAATGTTTATGAGAAATAATGAAAAAGAACATACCTTTTATTACAAGTTGGCGACAGACAAAACTTCGGCACTATGCCGTCTTGAGAAACAACTGTTTGCTACTTGTGCAGTGCGCAGTTTCAAGCATGGACAATGCCAATATTAAATGACTTCACACGACACTCGCAGCTGACAGAGAAGTTGCGGAAACGTTCACATCACGTTACGAAGAAAGCTCCGTGGGCTTCGCAAGCACGTTGCTGGTTGGCTTTCATCGATGAATCATCTACAACACAGCATAAGCATAAACAGCAGCAAAATAGGCAGATTGTTTCTCAATACACGACCAAACACCTACATCGCTCTGACTGTACCACGTCCGAGTAGCAAAGGAAGTGATGACGATGGTCTCCTTCCTAGCCCCGAGTCGGACCACTGTCAAATTTGTGCGCATGTGCGAGAGAGGCATGTGAGATTCTTGCCATCCATCCGCTTCACCTTGACCACAGCTGAACTAAAGCCCCTCTTTACACCGAACCAAGCACTCCCCCTTCCTCCCTAGACATTCATCACCTCTCGGTGGCAGGTGTGGCGGGCCTTTGTGTGCGCATCCCCTTCTGGGAACTGCACTCAGAGGGAGGAGTGCAGTTCTTAGAAGGGGATGGCCGAGGTTGAAAGAAAAAAAAAAACCTGACAACACAGCCGGTTTAATTTGGTTGTGCATGTAGGGGCTGTGTAATTTTATCTTTCGAGACAGTTATTGTTCTGAAAACCGACTTGTTTCTCCAAGTGTAATAAAAATTGAAAAATATAATCATATAGGGCAGATTATCTGGTTATACTATTTTGCGCAAAAACATCCTTTAGCGCTTGCTACTTTCAGAGGCAAAAATTTGCTTCATGGCGCCCAGTGCGAAATAATGCTGAAGTCTAATGTACTAGTATTTTATAGTGAAATAGACGTCCAAAGCGTGGCGGCTATCACACCACCGGTTTTCAGACGCCCGAAGCATGGAAGAAGGATGGCCTTTGATATCATGGCTCTTGGTATGCCGAATGCTATAATTACGAATGTCGTAAGGGCGACACAACACCTTGTCGGAGCTCAGACTTTTATCGTCGTGATATAAAGAGAATGCACTGAACATTAGGAGTGCATAGTTATCCTTTTCGATCTGTTTTCTCACACAACAAGCAACCATCGCCTAAAAGCAGATCAGTTGACATAGTTAATTTGCCTTCGCTTTGATGCAACGTCTTATTAGTTTCTTTTAATGTGCAGAAGAGGTCTGTAGGAGGCAGGGACGAAAACGTGCGAATAGAGACGGGAACAACGCTACATTTTTTATGTAAAGTGACAATAATTTCATTCTTTTTTAACAGAAATGTGTTACTTGCGAAGAGTTGAGCTTTTCTTTATATGCGATCTGTGCGCTTTCTCAGGTCAACACTCGCTCTCACTCAGCAGCGGCTGTATTTTGCAGCCTTTTGGTTATTCGAGCGGCAACGTTACAGTGCCGTGTTACTCTATACTTCGGCTCTTTTTCTTCTTACAATTATGGTGACGCGACTTTACTGAGATGTTCAAGCTTAGGGCGTATTATTCATACCACGCAGTGCACTGACCAGATTTTCTTGTTGTAAAGGTAATTGGTGGCCTTGGAATAACAGTGCGTTGTAAGGGCCGGTTTCACCTCTAGCCGCACGGCACACCACCCGCCTGCCCGTACGCATGTAGTCGGGTGAAAACTTGCAGATTTCGCAGACTGGTACAGATATTTCGGTTTACACAGCATGTCCGAGCCCAGGCTAAAATTTGCGAACCAGTGTGCGAAATGTGCAGTTTTCCGGACGGCCGCACGCGTGCGGTAAGCGGGCGGTGTCACGGCTAAAACGTAAATCTTTAATTAATCAGCCCCAAGGCAGGGACAAAGCTGTGTAACTGGTACGCCGCCTGCACACTACTCCGCTATCATACCGGTCAGGTGGTGTAGCGCAAGCAAATTTTCTCAAAGTGAGCTGACGTCACCGCACGATCAAGTAGTCCTGTAGAACCTTTAAAAAGATTACTACTAACAGTTTACGGACATATTTCATTAAACATTTTAAACAAATCTGCCGCGGACTTGGATTGGAGCTGTGATTAAAACAAAATGATGATCCCTCAGTATGTCATATATCGGCGTTATTGCATGTTAGAAAATTTTATCAAAAACTCTAAAGTTTTCTCCCCTTCTAAATATTTTTCGGTGAACAGTACGAGGTGTTGACGCACTGTGGATACATGTCCTTCAGAAAAAAAAAATTGATGATGTATAGTAAACCGTTGCTTACACAAAAGCAATGAGGCTTTTCAAGGAGTACTAAAGTTCTTATTTAGATAAAAGCTAGAAGAAGATATGTTAACGGCGTACATAAAATATTCTTTACACAAAAGTAAGAAGGAAGTCTTTTAATGGTACACTTAAAATATTCTTTATACAAAAGTAAGAAGGAAATATTTTAACGGTGTATTTACAATATTCTTTACACAAAAGTAAGAAGGAAGTCTTTTAACAGTGTTTTTAAAATATTCTTTATACAAAAGTTAGAACGATATCTTTTAACGGTGTATTTAAAAGATTCTTTGTACAAAAGTAAGAAGGAAGTCTTTTAACGGTGTACTTAAAACATTCTTTAAACAAAAGTAAGAAGAATGTCCGTTAACAGTGTAGTCAAAATATTTCTTATAAAAAAGTAAGACAGACGTATTTTGACAGTGTATGAACAAATGTTATTAGAATGTAAAAGTAAATAGACTGTCTGTAAAGTAAATAAAAATTGGTAGAAGTTCTAAATAATGTTCATAGGCATTTTTGTGAGGGCGTTGTTGTTTCGCGTGGGTACCCAGCACCTCCAGCAATTTGTTACTTTGCAGAAGTCGCTTATAAGATGTATTTGCAACATTTTGAAGCGGGACAATAATGCATAAACAAGATGGCTGCCGAGACCGATTCCACATTCACGTTAAATCGTCTTCTTCTGACAGGCGCCACTTTTGGCTGCACCGTAACAATATTATTATATCATATTTTATTAATATACATACTTATATTATCTTTTTGAATAATTCCTATTATTAATGACGTCGCGTAGGTAGTGACACATACCGAGTGACATAGGTTGGCATCAAATATACTTATTGAAGAGCGGTACTCACAAAGTGGTCATTACCTAGTGGAACAACTAGGTGCTAATGCCTGGTTAGTTGAAGAGTGGCCCGTACACTGTGCCATATACCCAGTGCTCCAAGACTGCGTGAAAAATAGTCGTTGAAAAGCAAAAAAGAGAAACTGGCACATACAGACTGATAGAAGCTGTCGTCAAAGAGCTTCATTGACTACCGCCACATGACCATAGCTACGTACCCTGCGACCCAAGTTGGTCCGACTATTAGTTTTGTGCCCGGTTAACCGAGCAAGCGGCAGGGTGCTCTGCTCATTTAACAATGGTCAGGTAAGGTCAGTTTATTTCCTTAAAGGCCCCTTTATTAGGAGTATCAGAAGAAGCCAACAAACACTGACAACAAGGAAAACATAGGGTAAAATACTTATGCTTAATAAATGAAATAAGGAAACGATAAATAATAGAAATTAATCTGGATGAAAAACAACTTGCCGCAGGTGGGAACCGAACCCACAACCTTTGTACTTCCCGTGAGATGCTCTACCAATTGAGCAACCGCGGCGCCGCTTCCCGATCCACTCTCTTGCGTATTTATGTGTCCAAGTAGAATGTTAGCCAGCGCCACCACTCACAGACTTTGGCGGCGGACGTGGAACGTCCTTTTTGCCGCAGCCGTCACGAGAACATGATCTTGTTTTTTGGGTGAAGGCAACTGGTAAGTAAACCCACACATGCTACCTGAAGGCATCAATGTTGCCGGATTCGAGACCCTCGTTATGTAATAAACGAGAAGAAAGGGGGTTAACCGAAGGGCCCGATATTTATTGGTCATACTGTCATGTGTCTGCGTTATCGGGCGCTCTCGCCCTGATGTCTGAAACGCTGTGTCTGTGACGTCACTTGTCACATGAGTGTTTGCTATATAGATATGCTGCTTGCGTGAAATAAAGGGTTGATGTTATCGTGCCGGGATCGGGGCCAGTCTCAGTTCCTTCCTGCCCGCTGCCCGGCTGCGCTAGGCGTCCGGCTAGGGCCGAAACACAACATGGTGTCAGAAGTGGTATCCTCTGGCATTCGAGGGGCGTTGCCTTAACTTCGTCAACTGGCGCCATGTCAGAACACAACGCAGTCAAGCCCTTTAACGGCATGTTCTCGGTTCCAGCTCCGCCAAGGTTTGACTTCGACCGGACGTCCGAATGGCCTTCTTGGATCCGACTCTTTGATGACTACCGCTTCGCCTCGGGCCTAAATGAGCGGAGTGAAGAAGCGCAGGTCCGGACTCTACGTTATACGATGGGCAGACAAGCAAGAGAAATCTTCTCTACTTTTGCGTGACCCGAACAAGAACAGAAGCAATACGAACCCGTCAGAAAGAAGTCCGACCAGCACTTCGTCGTAGCAAGGAACCTTGTTTATGAGAGCGCATGCTTTCACCGTCGCATTCAAGAACCTGGAGAGTCAGTCGACCAATTTGTTACCGCGTTGCACACGCTGGCGGACCGGTGCGACTACAAGGAAAAAGAGCGCATGATTCGCGACAGGTTCGTGGTCAGCCTGAGGGATGCGAAGCTATGAGTCGCTTCAAATGGATGCGAATTTGACTCGCCAGCGCTTTGGCAAAAGCGCGCTTAAAGGAGACCGTCCAACGACAGCAGCAGCAACTGCGAGAAACCGACAACGAACCCTTGGTAGCGGCGACCAGCAATCTCGACGCGGTCAGCAAGCAAGGGCAGCCCGGAAAGAATTCTTCAGGACAGCACTCGGGCAGCACGTCAAAGAACTGTTCACCTGGAATACAAGGTGCGCACCCGAGAGCACAGTCCTACCGACCAGGCACACCTGGGTCATGCCCCAATTGTGGTCAAGAAGCCTCGTGCCCAGCAAAAGCAGCGAAATGCAACTACTGCGGTTGTTCCGGACACTTTGCAGCTGTATGTTGAAAAAAGGCTGCCCGTGATTGAAAGAAGGTACAACTTTCATCTCTCCATATGGACAAGGGGGCGTATTTCGTTGGCGCGGTGAAAGGGGAGTACTCTAATTCTCGGTATGTACAAATCATTACCGGCACTCCGGTGTTCGCTAATGTAAATTCCAGTGCTGAAGTTTCCGTTGTGCCCTCAACGTTTCCCGGTTTGCCTACCAGGCTAGAAAAGTGCGACCTAATCCTAACAGGCCTGTCGAATGAGCCACTGAATGTTTTGGAAAAGTTTCATGCCACTATCTAGTGGAAACAAAACACTGTCCAGCAAATCGTGTACGTGGTCTCACCATTACGCTCCGTACTTTTGGGTCTCCCAGCGCTTCAGGCTCTAGAAGTTATTAAATTTGCAGACTCGGTCAGTAACGCAACAGCCGTCGAAGCTTCCTACCCGCAGATTTTCAGTGGTCTAGGAGCGATAAAAGGAGAATAGAAAATTAGACTAAAGCCAAACTCTATACCTTTTGTAATTCATGTTGCGCGTCGCATAGGCTTACCCTTGCGTGACCGAGTAAGCAGGAGCTCGAGCGTATGGAGCGAGATGGTGTGATCCTCAAAGTAGATGAATCAACAGAATGATGGGCAGGAATTGTGTCAGTTCTCAAACCATCTGGAGCGGTTCGTATTTGAGTTCACTTGACGCAATTAAACAAGTGTACTTCGCGAGCGCTATGTCATGCCGACAGTGGATGACAGCCTCGGCCTTTTAAGTGGGGACTCTGTTTTCAAAGTTGGACGCCAACTCTGGCTTCTTTCAAATTAAGTTGTCGCCCGAAAGCCAGTTGTTAACTACGTTCATAACGCCAGTTGGGCGATACTTTTTTCAAAGACTGCCGTTTGGAGTAACGTCAGCACCCGAGTTCTTTCAGAAGAAAATGTCGCAGATACTTGAAGGAATCCCAGGCGTGATAAACATGATGGATGATGTGCTCATTTTTGGCAACGACAAGGCTCAACATGACGAGCGCCTGCGTCTTACTTTAGATGGTCTCGCAAGTGCCAGCGTTAAGCTAACCAATGAAAAGTGTTCTTTTGGGGTAACTGAGATAAACTTTCTTGGATGTGTGCTTAGTCGAGATGGCATCAAGCAGGATCCTGAAAAAGTTCGTGCTATCAAAGAACTGGCGACGCCAGCTAACGTGTCTGACGTTCGACGGCTGCTCGGTATGGCTGATCATCAGGCAAGATTCATACCAGACTTGGCTTCGAAAACGGCGCCTTTACGTCACTTGCTTTTGAAGGGTTCCGAATGGACGTGGAGACCAGCCCAAGAGCAAGCGCTGTCGTATGTCAAAGACGTTATCTCTTCGACGCGCGTCATGGCTAACAATGATGTAAAGTACCCTACGATTCTTTCCGCTGACGCGTCATCATTCGGTTTGGGGGCCGTACTGATGCAAGTTCAACCAAACAATGAAAAAAGACCTGTTGCATTTGCGTCACGCTCGTTGACGCCTGCCGAAACCAGATACTCTCAGATTGAGAAGGAAGCGTTGGCAATGACTTGGGCGGCAGAACGATTCGAAGGGCACATCAAAGGTCTTGAAATTTCGTTTGAAACCGGCCACAAACCACTTGTAACGTTGTTGGGAAAAGCACCTTTAGATTCTTTGCCACCTCGTATTCAGCGCTTTTGCATGAGGCTTATGCGGTTCAGCTTTGCGGTTGTGTATGTCCCGGGTAAGAGCCTCGTTACTACAGATGTACTGTCTAGAGCCCCGATTCAGGGAAAACAAATTGATGCTCATGCGCTGAATCTTGGCGAAGTCGCCTAGTTCTTTTCTGGCTGTTTGACAAATGCCGTCGAGGCTAGCAGCAGCCAATGAAGTCTGTCAAGCTCTCGTAAAATTCAGCCTGGAAGGCTGGCCAAAGTTCTCTGCTGTCGATGGCCTTGCGTCCGTACTGGCAGGAAAGAGCAACGCTCACAGTCGCTGAAGGCGTGCTACCCAAAGGTGTGCGGCTGGTGATCCCACAAAAAATTACGCGCTGAGGTCTTGATGCGCTTGCACGAGTCACCAAGGAATTGAAAAATGCAGAGCTCGAGCCAAAGAGTCCGTATTGTGGCATGGGTTGAGTTGCCAGCCGAGAGCTTTGGTGACCGATTGCTCAGTGTGCGCGGAGCACAGGGAACAAAAGTGGGAACCAATGATTCCGACAACCACTCCACAGCGTCCTTGGCAAAAGCTGGGCGTTGATCTTTGCCATATTGAGGGAAAAGAGTATTTGGTGGTCGTAGATTATTTTTCTACATACCCAGAGGGAGCCTTGCTATCTTCAACAAAAAGTGTCACTGTCATTATGCGCCTCAAGAGTTTCTTTGCAAGACATGGCATACCAGAGGTTGTCATGTCGGATAATGGAACACAATTTGTATCTCAGGAATTTCAGTCGTTTGCTCGCGACTATGGCTTCCGCACTGTGACGACGAGCCCCAGATACGCGCAGGCAAATGGGGAAATAGAAAGGATGGTCCAAACAATTAAACGGCTGATTATAAAAGCTAAGGACCCCTATCTTTCGCTGTTAGCGTACAGGGACACCCCAGGGCCCCTTGGAAAAAGCCCTGCACAGCTTCTGATGGGCAGGCGGCTACGCGCAACAGTTCCTGTCCCTCCCAAGTGCCTTCTGCCGCAGAGGGTGAGCCTGAAAAAGTTCAGAGATCGCGATGTAACCATCTGGCAGCGTAGGTACTTCAATAGTCGTCATAGAGCTCTTCCGCTGCCAGTCCTCAAACCAGGAGCGGAAGTATGGGTGACAGACTGCAAAGTGAAAGCGCGAGTCTTGCGTCTTGCACAACGTCCGAGGTCGTAGGTAGTTAGAACTTCTACTGGTGTAGTCCTAGAAAGAAACAGAAAATTCCTGGTTCACTTTGTTTCCCAGCAGAATGACTGCGCGGAAGGAGGTAGCTATTGAGTTTCCGCAGGCATATGATAGTCGGGTAGAAATGGAACGGAAAACTAATCCATCTGAAAGAAGGCACCTGCCGATCCATCTAATACTACCTTGCCACCAACTGACCCTCCTGGATATAGAACGCGATTTGGCCGTCATGTCCGACAGCCAGACCGATATGGGTTCAGTAACTGACGGTTATATTGCTTGGATCATCGGTTGCTTCCAGAAAAAGTGTTCATCGTTTGTTGGGTGCAGTGCTAAGTTCCGTTGAAAATGTAGATGTAGCTTTTCAGAAAAAAAGGGGAGATGTGCTGATAGCGCCTGTTCCCCGTGTCATGTGTCTGCGTTATCGGGCGCTCTCGCCCTGATGTCTGAAACGTTGTCTGTGACATCACTTGTCACATGAGTGTTTGCTATATAGATATGCACCTTGCGTGAAATAAAGGGTTGTTGTTATCGTGCCGGGATCGGGGCCAGTCTCGGTTCCTTCCTGCCCGCTGCCCGGCTGCGCTAGGCGTCCGGCTAGGACCGAAACACCACACATACCGTAAGAAGCCAACAAACACTGACACCAAGGACAACACAGGAGAAATTAATTGTACTTACTAATAGAAATCGGGACCCTCGGCTAACCCCCTTCTTGTTTAGTACATAACGAGGTTCTCGAATCCGGCAACATTGATGCCTTCAGGTAGCATGTGGGGGTTTATTGACCAGTTGCCCTCTCCCAAAAAACAAGATCACATTCTCGTGACGCCTGCGGCAAAAAGGACGTTCCACGTCCGCCGCCAAGGTCTGTGAGGGGTGGCGCTGGCTAACATTCTACTTGGACACATAAATACCCAAAAGAGTGGATCGGGAAGCGGCGCCGCGGTTGCTCAATTGGTAGAGCATCTCACGGGAAGTGCAAAGGTTGTGGGTTCGGTCCCACCTGCGGCAAGTTGTTTTTCATCCACATCAATTTCTATTATTTATCGTTTCCTTATTTCATTTATTAAGCATAAGTATTTTACCCTATGTTTTCCTTGTTGTCGGTGTTTGTTGGATTCTTCTGATACTCCTGATAAAGGGGCCTTTAAGGAAATAAACTGACCTTACGTGACCATTGTTAAATGAGCAGAGCACCCTGCTGCTTGCTCGGTTAACCGGGCACAAAACTGATCGTCGGACCAACTTGGGTCGCAGGGTACGTAGCTATGGTCATGTGGTGGTTGTCAGTGAAGCTCTTTGACGACAGCTTGTGTCACTGTGTATCTACCAGTTTCCATTTTTGGCATTTCAACGACTATCTTTCTCGCAATCTTGGAGCACTGGGTATATGGCACTGTGTACGGGCCGCTCTTCAACGAACCAGGCATTAGCGCCTAGTTGTTCCACCAGGTAATGACCACTGGGTGAGTAGCGTTCTTCAATAAGTATATTTGATGCCAATCTGTGTCACTCGGTATGTGTCACTACTTATGCGACGTCTTTTAAAATAGCCATAATTCAAAAAGATATTAATATTGTTAGACGCAGGATGGGTCAAAGTGGTGTGGTATAGGTGGCGTCGTGAGAATGTTTCTGAGGTGGGGAAATTGCGGCAATTTGAGCGGGGCCCGACAGCAACGGCACTTTCTTCTTCAGAAGATCAGTACGATGTCGGACAATCGCTACGAAGTATTTAAAGAAGCGGCGGAATCAGGAGCAGAGTCCTACAACACGTTCGACATCTTTGACAGACTGAGGTACAGGAAAAGACGGGACGGCACGAATTTTCTCCGGGTCTGCTTGAATACCGGAAGCGTCGAAGGGGTGGCTCAGCACTGTAATCTACCGACGACCGAAGTGATGCTTCGATGAATTTAGTTGGAGCCCAGCCTCGCGGAAGACTTGAACAGCTGATAAGCGCTCGAGGTGTGTCTCAAACTTGCGCGAAAATATGAGGACGTCGCCAAGGGGGAAGAGGCATTAGGACCATTTGACCTCTTAAAGCAAAGAGTCCATCATACGTTCGAACGTTGCTGGGGCGTTGCTAAGACCGAATGGCATAACGTTGAATTGATATAGACCATCAGGAGTGATGAACGCTGTCTTCTCTTGGTCCTTTTCATCCACAGAAATTTGCCGATAACCAGACCGAACATCTACTGGTGAAAAGTAGTTGGCACCGTGAGACAATCGAGGGCGTCGTCAATGCGAAGCAGAGGGCAAGGGTAGACGTCTTGCTTGGTAATGCGGTTGAGATGACAATAATCTATGCAGAAACGTCCTGTGCCATCTTTCTTTTTAATAAGCACCACGGGCGACGCCCAAGAGCTCGACGAAGGTTGAACAATGCCTTTGGCAAGCATCTTGTTCACTTCATCTTGAATAACCTTTCGCTCTGATGCAGAAACTTGATATGGCCGGCGACGAATAGAACTGGCATCACTAGTATTTATGTGATGCTCAGCAATTGAAGTCTGTCCCAACTGCCGTTTGCTGAGGTCGAAGATGTCGTGGTAGGAAACCAATAGGCAACAAAGAGCTGCTGCTTGTTCAGGCAATAGGTCCACAGCAATCATGGGACGAAATGTTGCGTCAGGGGAAACAGCATCCTATGGACATGGTGAAGAATCGGAGCAGACGTCTACAGAAAACGTCGTGATGTGATCATCTCGGATAGCACGGAGCGTTGCAACCGACATGTCTTTGGGTAGAACTTTCTTTGTCAGGCCAAAATTGACGACGGGGAGGCATGTCCGGTCATCGGCGATGGTGATGACGGGGTGGGGCACAGTGATATTGCGCAACAAAAGGACATCAAGAACAGGTGTGGTGACATAATCACTATTGGGCACAGAAAAAGATGATAGCAAATTGACGAAAGTCAAAGCTTTAGGAGCAGGCGTACGAAGGTGGTCGTACTAAAGTAGTTCGGCAGTTCGGCACGAATATGCGTGAGTAGAGGAAGTTCGAGGCAAAGGGTACCGGCACAACTGTCCAGCAAAGCTGAATGCGACTTAAGAAAGTGGGGTCCGAGGATTAGGTTATGGGGACAATTGGTCTGCACTGCAGAAAGAACAGGAACGTGGCGGTCGGCGATACTTATAGGGGAAGTGCACATTCCAGTGACCTCAACAGTGCTGCCATCGGCCACGCGTACGGCTCGAGTAGTAGAAAGCGTGAGAATCTTCCTCATTCGACGGCAGAGGTTACTACTAATTATGGGCACCTGGGCTTTAGTATATATTACCGCCGTCAGAGGGACAACGTTGACGTGAACATCAAATAAGTTCTGGTTCGTTTAGAGGGTCAATGGAGGATTTAGACACGGTGAAGATAACCCAGCACTACTTCCAGGCGCTGCATGGTCTAGTTTTCCGTCTGGGAGCGTCCATAATTGGTCGGCGACAAATAGCGGCGTGGCTGGGGCGACGGGGACCGACGGCGCTAACTAGGTGTAGTCCGGGTCGGCTGGATAATTAGCTGAGAGAAGCTGAAGTCTGCGCACAAATTTATGGAGCCAATCGGGTCAGGTGACGAATCCAGATTGGAGGGCAATGCAATGGACCAGTTTATTTTTGGCAGGTTGAAGTCACCAACCAAAATGAATGGCGAAGAAAGAAATCTAACCAAAATTCGGTTTAGTACGCCATGAAGATCACTACAAAATGACGATGGGGCATTCGGAAGGCGATAGCATGCGCGAAAGATAGTGCCTCGATGATTGATGCGTATACATGCGCATAATATTTCCAGAGAGGACACAAGTGGCATGTGTGAAGACGACAGATGGTCTGCCACCGCTATCACAACAACTCCTCCTGTTCTACCACCGCGGTAACACCGATATGTAGTGAAATTCTTTTCGCCAGTTTTCGCTGAGGACGACACTGTCTGCACTACGTGTGTTGAGAAGACTACCCAACACATCAAGCTTGTTAACAACACTAAGAATGCTAGAGAACAAAAAAACATGCCATTTGCAGGCCCATGACTGCAAACAGGTAGCTACGTGGAGAGGTGATGGGCTGGTAGGGTGCTACTTCCAGGGCTCTGTGATGATGGCTCGTGGTTTATGTGGTATTCACAGACTCTATCTGATGCAGAAATGTAAGCATAGCACCTATTTTTTATGAACAACTTGTTCTGACAAAGAAAAAAGTTCTTTCCACTTGCCTGTCCAAATTCGAGTAGCTCGATCTTTACGCAAATTCCAAGTTACCATGCGAAAATCTTCGGCAACATTTATTCCGGATATTTTTATTTTGCTTGTGTAGCTAAAAACAGCTTCCCGGATCTTGAAATTTGAGAACTAGACAATGGCAGGACGACATCTATGGGGCGAAAATTTGCCTAATCGATGCGCACGAGCTATAGCCTCGTTCGGTAGCTGAAGGCTCTTTGCCGAATGAAGCGTTTCACGCACAAGCTGCTCCTATTGAGCCCATGTTTCGTTTCGCGAGTCAGGCAAGCCGTGAAAAGTCAAATTATCTCGACGTGACCTATCTTCGAGGTCGTCCATTCGCCTATGAAGCTTCATTTCGCTTTATTCTGCACAGCCTCGGGAAATTCCCGGGCAATGTCGACGACAATCGGGGCCTGCGAAGTCGCTACTTTTCTTCGACGACAAGCCTATCGTTCATGCGGGTCATCTGACGCTCAAGCTTTGATTGTGATTGCCGGACTTCATTGAGTTCGGAGAGTATTTCGCTATGGTTTTTGTCGAGCTTTTGTTTGAAGTCTTCAACAGGGAGACGGTGTCGTTGTTGCACTGCCTAGGATACAGCTTAGGTGGCCAGGGGTTCTGTTCAATATCGCCGCCTAAGATCCACAACTTCAATACGCATATGCATTCACAGGTATGGCATGGGAACACGCTTTTGCATGGAAATAGCACCAAGTTGACATTACTTGTGCGTTTACAATGCGGACAAGGGATGGACTAACTTGCACCAAGAAACAGAAGAAAATTTGATGCGTCTTCATTGCTGTTGCTGTTCCATGCCCATTGCTGAAACAACGCGACTGAAACACAGAGAAGCAAATACCACAGAAAAAGCATAAATATTTTCCACCAAACATAACTATCATCGCGTAAAGGAAGCAACAATCCCTTCAGCGGGAAAGTTGGCCTCGCACACGACCATACTGTGAAGCGTGCAACGTGCGTCAGGCAGTGGAGCACACATTTGTTGTTTTTTCCTAGAGTGACTGCGAACGGATGGCACCGACTTCCTCGTAAGCGTTTAATTAATAGCAGGCTGTTCAACAAAAATAAATGTTGCTGGGCCCTTGGCCGGAGGTAATATTAACGAAGCCTGCCCGCAAGATTTTCTCAGAATGTTTAGTTGACGTGCCAGCTTAGATTCAAGGCTGTGAAGGGGCCCTTAGGACAGTTTATGTGCTAGTCGCATCCTGTCGCCTGTCCTCAACCCTGATCCTATCTTCTTTTTCTACTCTTTCCCGACCCCCTGTAGAAAACACTAGCAGGAGAGAGAACTATCTACGTTTACCTAATAAATTCTTATCTTTCATTACAGCTTTGCTTTACATCCGTTCCAGGGTGCTATGCAGGATGCGCCGAGTTTGGCGAAACTCGGGATCTTCCCGAGCTCTGGCGACACCCCAAGATGAAAGCACAAATGGTACCGAGACACAGTATATCTTTCGACAAGCCTCCAGTTTCATTGGTTTATCTAGATTCACTCCGGGTGGCTATCATTTCTTGGGCGTTACCTTCTGTGCGGTCGACAAACTGGGGCTCACGTGATCATACCATCGGTGCATGGTCGTGCCTTCTTTCACTTGTTTGTCGTTTCACCGAGTGCATTACATGCACAAGTGAGTTATAAAACAAATGCATTTACTACAATATTATAAGTTAGTTTACCGTGGTTCAAAAGCATTTTAAAGCTTACAAGATGTACACTGCATGTGTATTAGACTAATTTGTAATTTATTACGCTTCGCATTATACCACGAGGGAACGCTGTGGTGGCGTCATCACATGCATTCACCGGGCGAGCCTGGCGGCTAAACATCGAAGAGGCACAGTGTAAACAAACTGGTACAACGAGCTTGCAGTGCGCGACGTAGTGATCAGGCTCGACGATGACCACTATTTCTTGGATAGTTCTGTTCCTCCGTGAGCAATCTTTCCGTGCACCCCGAAAGACTGCCAATAGCTTCGGCGATTTTACATATAGCAACGCGCACCTACTGTTCACGGCGCAATCGTGAACAAACAACTTATCCGGTGCTGCTTCTGTGAGTGCGCCGAGTTGCTCCACTCTGCGTGACTGCGAGCGTCACGAATATTGCATAGTGTGTGCAAAAGGAAGACAGCCTATATAGCTACGATGCGACAAGGAAGTGGTGCCGACGATGGTCGCAACCAACACAGTAAAGGAGACATCGACAAACTGCAGATAAGTATATTTCTACTGTTTCTTATTTAGCATAATAATGGTGCACGGATTAAGTCACTTTCGCAGTAACGAACTGAATGTCCAGCAGTTTAAAAAATTCATTGAGAACCAATGAGTGTTCGTGCTTCTACATGCATGTGGGCCCGCGAACATATGAAAAAGATAAAGGTAACCTTCACTAACCTGGTGAGGTAGCAGAAATTCATCAGTGACATTCAGCCCGCAGAATCTATGGAAGAGCATCTTTATCCAGGCAAATATCAATAGCAGGTACTGATATAAAGCAGGAAACGGTTACAAAAATTTCATGGGTTCAACAGCACATGGGAGGCATTACCGAATTGTGATCGCCATGTTAGCGACATCCTTAAAAAATGATTAGAATCATTGCATTCTACCGGTTATGCAATATGGGACATAAACCTGGAGTTAACAAAGAAATTTGACAAGTCGAGGACTGTGCAGAAAGTGAAGTAACAAGAATTTTTGGAGATAGCATTAAGGCAGGAAGACAGTGGAGTAGTAAACCGTGGCAACTGATATGCTAGTCGAGATTAAGAAAAAAAATGGAATCGGCGGGCAGGCCATGCACGTCTTTAATCATTTGTTGCCAATTCATAACAGGTGATTACATAAGCGTGACAGAATGGATGTCAAGGAAAGAGAACTGCATCCGAAGATGGTAGAAAATTGCGTAATCAGACAAAAATATGATGTTTGTAGGCATAGGATGCAATCAGCTCGCATAAGACGGGATTGTAGGGAGCGGCATTGGTTTTGCAGTGAACAAAAATAGGTTTGGGGTGCTGACAGTAGAGACTCGTGAAGGTGCGAGGACACCTCAGCTGCTGGCACACTAATAAATATTACAATTGGCTCTGAAAAAAAGAACCCCAGTTATGAAAAATAAAGCTACGTTGTCCCAACAAATTGTTTTATTATGCATGCACTAAAGGCTTCCACAGTTAAGGGCATTTAGTACCAATATTGCAATGAGTATTTTTCTTTGTAAATAATCGTTTATTTGCGGTTGATTCATTCCAACGATCCACATTTTTTGCAGCAAAACATTCGGCTGCTGGAGGCACTCAACTGCCTGGTGAAAGTAGGCGAGCGCCAGGCACGTGCTCTTGAAAGTGTGGCAAGGTCCAGAGGGCTGCTCTGAAAGTGTAGTATCAGTGCCCTCACTGCTCTCCAGTCGATCCCCCAGAACACACCTTATAAAGGAGCTTTCAGTTTATTTTTTTGTTTATTATTCAAGAGCACGAATAAAATCATTGAAGTAAACATTGGGCTGTGCATATTGGGACACTTGTAACATGCACTTGGTGTCTTCAAAATGGGCAAAAGCGTAAGACAACCTGTGCCACTCTTGGACCGTGTAAATGAAAAATACACTAATGCAGCATACACGCCATCGTGCTGTTTGTTCTTTCTATGTGCAAGAATACAGTGGGTGTTGATTAGCCACAAGATGAACGGTGTGTGTATTTCACAATGAAAAGACAGGAAATGGCATGAGCTTAATAATGCTATCACCTATTGACTGTGCATATTCAACTTGCCATTAAACTTGATTTAAACTTGCCACTACATGCATGTTCGATACCACATATGCTTTAACAATGTCATATATTTGCATCTACTAATTTTCTAACAGCTTAAGCCCGTGCATAGCTCACTTGTATCCATTTCATAGGCCAAATAATTGTACACTTTGTAATTTTGTGTTGTATGAAAAGCGGTATCCTCTAGTCTGATACGACATCAGAAGACAGGAGAGGCCCCGCCCAGATGACCAAAGTGCAGCAGCCTATTGCCTCCACGGCTAAAGAAATAGTCCCTCTCCAATGAGCGGGTATTAGTGCATCCGGTGGCACGACGTCAGTGTAGAGTGTGTGCCCATTGGTGCAGGCTTGTGTTCACCTGCCGTTGCAGTGCAGATTCTGCAGCCTCGTAAAGTTGTATCTGACTATAGAATCACGTAATGCCTTGCACTGGTTGCATAGACTTTAGCAACTTAATAGCGCACAATGATCAGGAAGAGAAATCTATAAAGGCACCCAAGGAAAGCTGGCTGGCCACACTTCCATTATAAGGGGCTGTAAAAAGGTCTCGCCAAATATTCCCATGACATCCTTGAAAAAGAGGTGGCGTTTGGCACTTCTTTAGAATCAAAAACAGATTACAGTGAATGTTGTGTACCACGTTAAAACAAACTGAGCTTGGTTATCTGCACAGCATGTAATGGAAGCTTGTGCTTCACATAGGAAACAAACTGCTCTGTCCAGTACAATTGTCGAGTTCAGTGTGGCACCTATTATGTCATTAGTGTCAGCATACAAATTACACTTTTCAAAGGCCATTTATTTCACCATTATTTTTGTATGACAGTTCTTTCAGTCAGTACTTGTATTACGTGAGCAGGTGGATTTGAAAGCAAAGCTTTGTTTGCAAACTTTCAGACTTCCATAATTGTGTGGCAAGGCACTGGCATGTGAAATAGCTCACACTTCCTCCGTCCTGCACCAAAGAAGCCCAATGCTCTATTTGAAGTTGGATTGCGCAACAATTCGACGGCACACAAAGAAGAGTAACACACACAGCAGAGCGTTCTGCTGTGTTTATTTCTGTTCTTTGTGTCCCATTGAATTATTGTGCAATTCCACTTCAAGCTTCTATACCAATACAACCAGTCTTCAACTTCACCAATGCTCTAGTTATTAAGCCACAATGGCACACATCTTTGAAATGTCCCAACACGCATTAGCTCTCCAACAAATCACCACAAGCGTAAAATTTTACAGCACAGGTGATGCACGAGCCATATTCTTTACCACTAAACTCGCAGGAATCAAAAGGGCAAACATTAAACAGCCTTACTGCTGCCATTACCATCATCATCGTCATGACACCAATGGAAAGACAGCGCTGCGTTTCAGTAAAGGGAGTGCCGGAGGGAAAGGCGTGACAGCGAGGCTTGCAATAAAAATAGCAGTTAGAAAACATGTTCAATGCCAAAATATGCTGCATTTCCCTCATCCTACTTTGGCATTGCGGCAAGCTTTTACATGTTTGAGCATGTCACATTTTGTGTAATCATTGCTCTAGAGCTGTACAAAAGGTCCATTCGCTCTACAATCTTTATTTTTATCATGGCGGGTTAAAGACCCACTTTTCATTAGCATCAGCACCCCACTTCTCCGGATATGTAATTTTGCCTAGGTGGTTCATGACATCTTCACACACACCGAGTTCTGCAGAGCATTCGATCTGCATTGTTCTACTGCTGAAGAATTAGAGCCCCATTATGAGACGAAAATATACGATTTGTCCATCCAGAATAACGCTGCCCCCCCCCCCCCCAAAAAAAAGAAGAAAGTACACTGAACCTCTGGCACATGCACCAACAGTGAACACAGCAAACACTCTGAAGTATTTTCTTCATGCAAGCCAGCACACTAAGATTCTCAATGCATTTTCATTTCGCCATAAATGAATAGGCACAATCGGCTTGGCGCAACATCCGCATCTCGCACTGCAATGAATTGTGCAATGCCTTGCTGTTTCACAGTGCGGCTAATACATGACGCGTGACCAAAATTCAGCATTATGCATACTAAGTAACCTGTACTAAGTACGAAGTAATCTCATAAAGAACCCCAAGTTCTTTATGAGATTAGCATTCACAGGGTACTACACACAATTTGCGATATCCATTTATCTTTTTATACTTCATTAACCTCTTTCCCCAGAAAGTGAGCCATTTGGAAGGCACCCTCACAGAGAAGTAGAACAATCAGCAAAATGTCAGCAACCAGCGAAAAATTCACTATCATAGGCTGCTGCATGTCTGATGTCGGTAACACAATATCACAATGGAAAAGAAACCTGCCATGAGTAACTACTTGAGAGGAAAAAACGAAATCAGGAAAGAAAGATTTTATGATAACTCAAAGGGATCCTCCTTATTTTTCGAAGCGATTTCGGGATGCCTTAAAACAAACACCTATAAATCGAGATACAAGAAGGAAGAAGCATGTCCTTGCTGCGGTAAAGTTAGGGAAACTATGGAGCATGTTTTATTAGAATGTGAAGACGTCTACCCAGCGGTCGATTTAGGCACCACTGGCTTCCTTGGAGCCCTTGGGTTCAGCGAGAGCAGGGGAAAAGTAAACATGTCCGCAACAAGGATTAGTCAGAGGCGATTGGAGGATTGGTGGAATAAAAATAGGGAAACGACAAAAAACGGAGACTTACAAGAGCACAGTTCGCAATAGGGGATCAGAAAATTTGCTTGTGGGAGTTCATAGTGTTTTTTTTTCGTTTTTTATTGTCTAACCTAGGTAGGACTTTATGGCCGTATGAGCTTGGTGGCGCTACCCACCGCCCCGTTTCAAAGAGGACGCTCATCCTTCCATCCATCCTAGGCACCACTGGCCTCCTTGAAGCCCTTGGGTTCAGCGTGACCAGGGGAAAAGTAAGCATGTCCACCATAGAGATTAGTAAGAGGCGATTGGAAGATTGGTGGAGAAGAAGTAGGTAAACGACCAAAAACGGAGAGTACAAAAGAAAAGTTCCACAATAGTTGATCAGAAAATTTGGTTGTGGGAGTTGAAAGTGTTTTATTTCTTTTTCTTTTTTAACCTAGGTAGGGCTGTATAATAACTAAGCAGTATAATGGTAAGAGCTTGGTGGTGCAACCCACCGCCCCGTTCCAAAGGGGACGCTCATAACATCCACCCATCCATCCTATTTCCTGGTCATGAAGGCCGTGCTTCAGACGTGTAACTGGCCAATTGAGTACGCGGCCGGTAGAGTAGTTAATTATCATCACACCGTTCCCTTCGGGTATCGTAAGCTAAACTTCTGCAACTGCTCGGACGTCACTGCAGCCTCACTTAGGCTAGTTAAACAATTAAAATATTAGTTCTAATAACACTTATGTTTATACTCACATATTTCTGTCATACTTCAGTAGCAGTCCGTCGCCACCGATTTGGATTTGAAACTTGTTTGTATATACAAAGCAAATAATTGTGGAATAATCAGGGAGCCTGTTCGGAAATAACTGTTAAGTGCTGTGGGAAGTTGCCCACTCGTGAAATTTATAGCATTCTATCTACGTACTAATAATGACGATTATTGTAGTGTTGCGGCACAACGGCAAAGTGTAGCCAAAAAATGCCAGGCCAATATAAATAGTTTGAAGTAGGGCGATGAACAGGCAAGGTGATGTGATTTGGTTTTAGAAGGGTCTAAAAATGGTCGCCGTAAACTGCGTAAAACCTATACGACATAAAATTATGACTATGGGTAATGAAGTGTACTCTAGACACGATATATGCAATGTGAGAGAATGATGGGAGGCTGAAATATGTTAGAGACAAAATATTTCAAGAAGCACTAATGCCTTACCATTGAGCTTAAAGCTTGTTTCCAAACAGGTCTCAAGATCGGTTTGCAAAAACATATTTTAAATTTTCCTTGCGATGGCAATTATATCGGCACTCCAAGCGAATTGGTGCTGTAATTAAAACGGCTAGACATAAATAATTATTACCTAATAAATAAATTAATATACATTCTTATTCGAGTAGGTTGTTACTTTTTATTGCTAGCTTTCTCCCACTCAAGGTCGTGGGTTTAAGTGCTTTAACTATAGTTACCATAATTAATGGTGCTCTATCGATGTCGTCCTAATTAACTAGAAAGATCGCAGGTTCCACTCTCACCAAAGGTTTTAGGCTCGAGTGCTATAACTCTGTATTAAAAAAATTTGCCTTTTTGGCATAGTTAGCAGCACACATAAGGAAGCGATGTCGAAGAAGACAACGACGAATACGCGAGCAGTGGCACGAGTGCTCCTATTTTCTGTACCTCACAACGTGACCTTGAAACATAGGGATCTAAGGCTTTCGCCTTTATAATTTCTTCACACTGGCAGCCAATGAGATCCTACAAATTTCTCGAAAGAGCCAATGCACATGACTTCCATGGTACTTCCAAGATTCAGTTTATTATCTTGGGTCCGAATACAACCCGTGTTAGATATTAAGCTGAGAACAGGTAGCACACCTCGACGATCGAAGGCCATGCCTACATTGTCACCACCCTCTCTTTATTGGCGTTCCAAGCGCGTGCGCATCTCCTTTCTTTCTCTTCCTCAATCCTGTGGGGGTGGTCCTTTCGTCACGCGTGTCTAGTTGCCTCCGGCTCCTCGTGGCGTCGGTCCCGTCGTCGACGCGAATATATGCGTAAATATAACCAAATCCATATATAAATATAAACAAAGAAAGGGGATTGTGGAGAACCAGTTTCGTGGGGCCTGTGTTGTGCGTGACCGCTTGTGGTTTTTGAGTGGCTTCACAATTACGGCACCGCGGGACGTCGGCCAACGCTCTTGCCGGGGTTGGCTAGTAAAATGTGTGGCACCGCGTTCGGCAGCAATACGTGGGTATGTATACCCCCCGTTGCCTCATCATCTTCGGAGATTCAACATCGTGCGGGAGACACTAGTCACGCCTCACCTCCCACATATGTCCATACAGCGTTTGGGGCATGGCAATAGGCAGTTCTCCATTAAAGGGCCCCCATAGACCGCTTCACTGTTCATCCACATTTGCAGAGTGGAATGGTGCTGAATTCTTCCTTCACAAAATTCGCAGGTGTTACCTTTTCAATATTTAGAATTCTTTCTAACCTTGGCGAAAATATGCTTCAGTGCTGGGTCTTTCCGCTGTTATGCAAGGAGTCGCCTTTTCGTAAGGCCTTGAAAGAATATTGTTGGGACGCATAAAGGACGAAGTTAAGAAGAAGGGTGGAACTCTACGCTTCTGCGTCTATTGTCGCCGCTTGAACAGAATAACGACAAAGGGCGCATACCCTCTCTTTCAGAGAGCCGACGCATTAGACAGGCTCTGCAATGCTATGTACTATTCGACGATGGATCTCAAGACTTGTTATTTGTAAATTGAAGTCCACGAAAAGGATCGAGAGAAGACAGCATTTATCTCGCCAAACGACCTCTGTGAGTTTAAAGACATGCCACTCGGACTGTGTTGGGCGCCGCAGCCTTCCAGCGCGTCATGGACACGGTGTTAGCAGGGCTGAAATGGCAGACCTGTCTTGTCTACTTGGATGACGTCGTTGTCTTCGCCGAGAATTTCGACGATCACGTTAGGCACCTTGAGATAATACTGCAGTTGATCAAGTCATCTGGACTTACCCTCAAGCCGGGAAAGTTCCATTTCACTTACGAAAAAGTTCTGTTCCTAGGGCAGGTCATAACAAAGTGTCGAGCCCGTCCTGACCAACAGAAGACGGCTGCCACTCTAAGTTTCCGCGGACCACCGGTAAAAATGCAGTGCGTAGGTTCCTTGGCCTGTGTGCATATTAGAGGCGCTTCGTAAAAGATCTTTCATGAATTGCGGAGCCATTATCCCATCTCATGAAATCCGACGTTAACCATGAACAGGAAAAATGGCAGCAAGATGCATTTGCAGAGCTGAAACGACGGCTGCAGTCAGCATCGGTGCTTTCACACTTTTAAGAAGACGCCGAGACGGAAATCTATACGGCCGCATGCAGAATAGGCCTCGGTGCCGTGCTTATCCAAACGAAGGATGTGGTTGAAAGCGTAATAGCTTACGCTGTCCGGTCGCTGTCAAAAGCGGAAGCTGATTATTCTGTGACGGAGAAAGAGTGCCTGGCGATCATTTCGGCTATGGCGAAATTTTGACCTTACATAAACGGCTGGCACTTCTATCTGGTAAGCCACCACCACGCATTATGTTGGTTGGTAAACTTACAGGATGCTTCATGTGGCCTAGCACAATACAGTCTCGGACTCCAGGAATTTGATATCACTGTGGTGCGTAGTCCGGAAAGAAGCATTCTGACGCGGAATGCCTGCCGCACGCCCCAATAGACCTGCCACCACAAGGTGAAAAGGACGACAACGCCTTCCTAGGCATCATAACTACAGAAGACTACGCCGGACTGCAATGACTAGAGTAGGCCTTACGAAGCACTGTGGAATACTTAGAAGGCAATACCGACGTTCTGCCTAGGGTATTTCGGTGTGGACTGTCTTCGTTTTGCTTGCGCAGTGCCATCCTCGTAAAATACATATCCCGAGTCCGCAAAACTACCTTCTCGTTGTGCCAGCAGCATTCCCGCCAGAAGTCTTGCACGCGCTGCATGATGATCAGGCACCCGGGTACCTGGTATTTTCCCGTACACTGGCAAGAATATAATAGAAGTACTATTGGCCGCGCCTGACCGCCGACGTCGCCCGCTATGTTAAGACCCGCCGTGACTGCTAGTGACGCAACAAACCAACTAGAAGGTCATGGGATTACTACAGCCGATCGAGCCTCCTTTTCAGCAGATCGGAATGGATTTGCTGGGACGTTTTCAATAATCAACATACGGAAATATGACCGCCCATGTTTGCTTAGGGGCTATGTGGTTGGGCTGCTAAGCACGTGGTCACGGGATTGAATCCAGGCCATGGCAGCCACATTTCGATGGGGGCGAAATGTGAAAGCCCCCGTGTACTTAGATTTAGGTGAACGTTAAAGAACCCAAGTTGGTCAATCTTTCCGGAGTCCTCCACAACGAGGTGCCTCATAGTCAAAAAGTGGTTTTGGCACGTAAAACCCCGTAATTTATCCATCCGGAAATATGCGGATCGTCATAGCGACAAAACACCGCACACGCTTCGCAGACACGAAAACACTGCCGAAAGGTTCTGCAGCCGAAGGGGCGAAGTATTTCTCCGAGAGCATCCTGCTGACACAAGGTGCCCCAGATGTCCTCATCAACTACAGAGGAACGACCTTTACAGCTGAACTCCCACAAGCGATTCTGCTACACAGCCAGAGAAGCCATAAGAGGACAAATGCCTAGCACTCGCAGACGAATGGTCTTACGGAGCGGCTTCACAAGACACTCGCCAAAGTGTTACCAATGTATGTCGTCATCGAGTGCAAGACGTGAGTTGTCGTCCTGACATACGAAACTTCGCTTGTAACATGGTGGCGCAAAAAAGCAACACAGATGACGCCGTTAATTTTGGCTTACGACAGCAACCCGATGACGAATCTAGACGGAATCTCTTCGTGGTGACCTTCCGGAATCTCTTCGTTTCTCTGTTGCTTGGTTATTATTTTGTTTTCTTGATTATGCGTGGTTCTTTAATCCCATTCGCATCTTTTTGTATCATCGGGATGATGGATTCTAAGACGGGGGCTTTAACATCTATATCTATTTATTTATTTCTTGGGTACTGCGTTTCACCCACTTACAACTTGAAGTTATCGTTCAACGTAAGACGTGCCCGCATGAATCGAACTTACGGAAATGTTATCGATAGCTCAAGCCGTTCTCTGCCGTCACGGAAACTTGTCCAACCTGATTGTCTACGCGACGCCAGTTCTGTAGTACTTTCTGGAATATACGCGGGCACAATCGATTACTCTGGAACCTTTCATGACTCTATAAAAACGGAGGCGCATGACTCGCAAATCAAATTTTGACGATGGCCGATCGTGTTCACGGCTATTGCTCTGCTTTGAGGGTAACTTGTTTTTGTGGACACAAATTCGTCCAATAAAAAGTTAGTTTTGTCACAGACAGTTTTTTGAGTGTTATTCACCATCACTACTACGTGACCATATGTATTAGTCAATGTGGATCAGCCTAGTGTTTATGTGGAAGCAAGTGTTGCCGTGTCGGAGGCGTCGTCGAACTACTGTTGACCAGCAGGATGGTGCGGCAAGCATTGTCTGGCCCCGTAGAGATCAGGTGGCCCTGCGCCACAATCTACGAATTGGAGTCTCTGCGTGCCTGGTTTTTTGAGGGTGGGGTTGCGTTCGCGAGCAAACAGCAGCAGCCCACCATATCACCACCAGAGCCGGTGAGGTATCCTTGGTTGCGCTCTCCCGAATGCCTACTCAGCAAAGCTCAGGAACGCCAGCACTTCTGTGCCAGTTGTCCAGTGGAAGAACCGGCCGCGCTGGTCTCTCAGCTGGTGAGACCGTCGGTTCGGGTGCGGGCGTAGCGACGTGGGCGGCGATTGCTCCTATGGGCTGGACGCCCAGCGAGGAAGCTCTCGCCTTCGAACGCCGAGTCTCGCACGCTGCGCACGCCACGGGTCACGCTACTTAGAGCCACGCTTCCTTAGGCACCACTTCCACTGCTCTCAAATCAGTTCGTCTTCGACACCGCACGGCGCACTGACATCATTTGGTGTATGTTTTTTTTTACTGCAACCTGTCGTACACTATTACAGCTAGTAATCATGTTGGCTCTCCTCACTTAACATTATGCAATAAATTTAATTTGTACAAAGAACTGCCTTGCCTGCTGTTGTTTGTATCTTGAAGCTTGGAAAACCGATATATTGCGCATTTCCCAGCTCGGAAAATTAATATTGAAGATTGTGAAAATGGTAACCTATGTGATGCACGTTAAAAAATACTCCCATATCTTTCATCTAAGGCTCTCTGATTATCCCTGGAAAAGCTCCTCTGTAGATGTAAACATACGCTCCCATCGCTTCCTGCGAAAGTTCCCCAATGCACGGAAGTGACGGCTGATCCGGCGGGCAAGAGGAGTTGCGCGAGATAATGGGGCCCTGAACTAAGGGCTCCACCCTGCGAGGAAGTCACCCAATCTGATGACAAATAAATGTTTTCTCTCCCTCTCCCCAATGCATGTAAGCAAATACTCCCATCATTCCTCAAAAAACTCCGTTCAGCAGGGGAGTAGCCGTTTTACTACGAGTGAGCGGAGTGTAATAAACTCCAATCGGGGCAGTCATTTACTGCCATCCCGACTAATTTTCGCTTACAGTGTAGGCAGTTCGTGCTTTCCGAAATGGTAGTGCTGGCTTTACCAGCCTCCTCCAAGCTGGCTGCCTCATTAGGCTCTATTATTTGCTTTTTTTTTTCACAGGGCCGAAAAAGTGCATAGCTCCTCCCAAATTTCCTGGAGTTCTTGGGCTTTAAGCCATGCTTTCAGTGCATCCTGTGGTATTTAACCACCAGCAAATAAGTCCACGAACAACTCCATCAGTGATCTGCACAGCAAAATTATAATTCCAAACACCATTGCCCTCTGCCCGCACTAATGAGCCTGGTGAAAAGGGAAGCACGACACGTAGCACTCACCATGTGCACCGATGTAGCCAACGCCGGTCGATCCCAGCGCTACCACCAGTGTTCTGAAGTCGGGGGTCCTAGGGGCCCCGAATCTTCAATCGCAGGTGTCGTGCCGTATGCCGGGTGAACGATAAGTGCAGAATGTCGTCAGAGTGATGTGAAAATAAAGTTTTCTGTATAAATTTACGTGATAATAGTTTACAAGAATGGCTCCTTGATTCTCGGAGCACACAGAATGTCAGTTTTTGCATGTCCGAGCACCCTCTGCAATACTGAACCTCCGCTATTTGCGCAGTTTATTTCTCTCTGACTAGATAAAGTAATTAAATGTGTTTTCCTCGGTTCCATGGAAGTGTTTTGCACACGAAATCCTACCCATAGTGTTGCACCACCCCGCTAGACTTCATCTTTGATAGTCAACTCTCGACCCATCATAAATGCAATAAGGAGGCAATCGCATGTAAAACTGGGGTCCCACGGAAGTCGTCAGCGTTGAAACTTTGGGCCAATCAGTAGGCTCTCCTTCGCTGCCAGTTCGTAGAGGTTTTAGGGCGAAAGCCTTCGATCTCTATATTTCAAGGTCGCGTTGTGAGGTAGAGAAAACCGGAGCGCTCGTGCCACTGTTCGCGCTTTCATCGTCGTCTTCTTTTACATCGCTTCATCCACGTCGCTATCACATCAATGCCGCTAATCATGCTAAAGAAGGCACGGATAATTAAGGTAGCGTTAATTGCAGCACTAGAACCCACGACGTTTAGTTGGAGAAAGAGAGTAATTAGAAGGAACTAAGCGTTCGAATGAGAATGCGGAGTAATTTAAGGGATATCTCTTGAGCGCGCAAGCTTTACCCTCCACCCTCTTCGCCATACCCTAAAGTGACTGTCAATATTTCGTCTTCACTGTCGCTTTCTCTACTAGAAAATGCGGCCATTGTGATCACCTTGAAGCCAGATTCGTCGTCTGCCCGTTAGAATTCGCTGCTCGGCCCCATCGTTCTTCCGACAGACGATGGTGCATCGCGTCAAGCATGCAAAGAATGAGGATGCGTTTAGAGGAGCATATGGCCGTTAGCTGGTTGCAATTTGGGGTCCCAGAATTCATCTCGTTCTTCTGTTCTGAGTCGTCGAACAGGCGAAGACGCGCACAGTCGTTGTCAATTATCTTAAGTTGGCGCTCGTTCCATCACCACCTATAGGCGTCGGAAACACGATGTAGCAAGGACGGGATTTTATAGCTGCACGTTCGGCGGTGAAGCACCTGTTGTTTAGAAGGAACGCGAGGAACTGCTGTGCAGTGCTCTAGTCACATTCTCATCTAATTTTAATTTTGTGACAATATGTCGGCTTCGGTAGTACGATTACCCGAAGTCTCATCGGCCGACGGCTTGACGCACCCACAGGTACCTTTACACGCAGCCCTCATGCATTTGCCGTAGGGTCAGTCCTTGCGGTGCTCCGTAAGTAAATTTAGCGCAGGGGACTACTTCGTCAGCCGCTCATTTTTTGGAAGAAACCAGCCCCGAAAACTCGTGATCTGAGTATCGCCTGCGCCTCCATATGCGGTTATAATTCCGTGCATAAAAAACCCGCGTTTCCTTTCTCCGTAGTGGGGTGGGTGGATGTAAATTGCAAGTGTAGCTGCTGTCTCCAGCACGTTTATGCATCTGTTCTCGTGGGCTCACAATAATAGTGCAGAGCACACAGGGAACTCCCAGCGCGTTCTCATTGAAATGATATACGATTTTGTGAGCAAATGTCTTGGTTTCTGTATCCTGTCTTCAAATAACAACCGTGGATTGCTGTTTACCAAGTTTATATACACTGTCGCGTAAAAGCAGATTACTTCTTTTCCTTCATGGCAATGGACTTCCCACATGGAGGCGCGAAGGTCGTGCTGGGCAACGTTCTTAGACATACTTCAGTTCCACAGCTTCGCTCGGGAGATGGCCGAAGTGGTGGTCACGTGAACTAGAGGCGCTGCGATCGCGTCTTTCGTCACTTTTTTTTCGTTTCTGATCGAAGTTGCTCCGTTTCTGGTAGATTTCCGGTTTTCATTTTGAGAAGTAGGTATTTCGCAGTTCTTAATTTTGAGCCTCTTTGTGAAAATTTGTCATATCTGAGCTAGGTATTGTAAATGCGTTCCTGGTTATGAACTTGAAACTTGACTTCTGCTTTCACTTCTGGTTTCATGTTGGTCGCGCTGCATCGTCTGCCGTTATCCTTCTCCGTTTTGTAGGTATTGTGTGATGTGCCGGGATTTGCTCTCTTGAAAAGCTTCTTGAAGAAGCGTTTCCTTGTCCCATGACAGCAAGAAGTTGCCTATACCGTGCTGTTTTGCCCCCGGCTGCACCATCGGCCTGAGACACGATGCCACTGGTCACCATTTTTTCACACCGCCGCAAGACGCTGGAGAGCTTAAAAGTTGGGTACGCATGACGCATGCTAGACCGAAAAGACAAACGCCTCCCAAACAAATCAAAAGTGTGTGAAAGCCACTTTGAGGACGACGACATTTTGAAATACTACAAGCATGTTGTGGGTAACAAAGAAATATTGATTCCTCGCGGGAAATGGATGCTTGTTCCCGGCCTACTTCTTCAGCTCTTTCCTGGGCTGCCTGAGCACATGTCAAAGCCAAAAAAAAATGTGAAGCGAAAGCGACGTCCACCAAAAGAACGACCGCCAGTGCCGGCAAGTACATCGGGCAAAACGTCTATTGACAAAG
Source organism: Dermacentor andersoni (assembly GCF_023375885.2). Lineage (NCBI taxonomy): Eukaryota > Metazoa > Arthropoda > Arachnida > Ixodida > Ixodidae > Dermacentor > Dermacentor andersoni. The sequence goes on along the minus strand of NC_092819.1, from coordinate 152,932,808 downwards.
CTTTAACTTCAAACCTGCTGTTGGGCTTGGAAGAAGGAACTTGAGAAATATGCGCTACGCACTTGGTGCTCAACGAGCTCACGAACGTGACACTGCCTTGTGCGCTCTGGAAGTTCGAAATTGTTGAGGACAACGCAACACAGAAGCGATGCGGAGTATTTTATATGGGGCAACTGGTAGCCGGGCATCTGCGAGTAATGAAAACTGTTGTGCTTGAAGAGGATGGTACTTGCTGCATAAACGGCTACAGCAAAATCCACAAGAGGCTATTTCGAGCTGCGACTAGCCTTGCAAGTGCGGAAAGAATCCTGAGAGAAGCAGACTGCTTGAATATATGCGCGGGCGTGAAAGCATGCCAGCGTGACACGGCGAGATCAGATAATAGGCACCACAAGCAGTGCAATGCACTTACAAAGCAACTAGTCTGCGCTCGTTGTCTCCGTCTACAGAGGAAACTTCGAGTGAGCATTAAGGCGCCGAGCGCAACGCTCAAGCGACATCAGAAACTATACGTATACGCAATGTGAAGAAGAGGCTGCTTAGGACGGCTGCTGCGCATCAAAAGCAAAAGAATGAAATTTTGGCTCTGAACAAAAGGCTTTCTGAAATGCCCGATAACAGAATCGAGGAAGCGTTGGCCGAACTTCCTTGTATTTATGACATCGTTTAAACAGTTGAAAGCAAAGTCTCCGTGTGGCGCGCGGTACAACGCGGACTGGCTTCTGGATTGTTTAAGGCTGAGGATAGCAAGCCCTCGAGCATATAAACTTCTATCTGACATGAATATGCTGCCCTTGCCCTCCCTGAGCCGTTTCACACAAATTCTGAAAGGAATACCATGCAAGTATGGATTCAATCCTCTCTGTATGGAAGGTATTGGAAAACAGCTGGGCAACAGAGCAGATGGGAAGAAATTCGGCACACTGATTTTGGTTGAAATTAAGTTACGCCAGGCGTACAATTTCAAGAAGTCAACCTTCAAACTTGATGGTTTTGTGGACTACGGCAGTATTTCAAATGAAGGAACTGACCAACTTGCCGATCATGCGCTCGTGGTGATGTTCGTACCACTTTTGGAGAGCTGGGTGCAACCGACTGCCACCTTTGCCACGAAAGGTGCTGCGCCTGGCAGGATTTAACAGAGCTGGTGTTGAAAGAAGTAATGCAATTGCATAAACATGGTGCTATGGTGATCGCCGTAGTCAGTGACGGAGCTGGGAAAAATCGCTCGATGTGGCAGCAGATGGGAATCATGCAGCGGCAGCGTAACCTCACCTTTTCACATCTATGCCTGCCTGAGCGCGCGTACCTTTATTTCCTGTGTGATGTGCCACATGCCCTGAAGTGTGTACGCAACCATTTGCTCAAGCACAAATATGGACAGGTGAGATAGCGTAGTTTATTTCACATATAACCTGTGCTGATTGGCGTCGATAACTCGCTGACAGAGCAGGTGCAAGCAGCCAGAAAGAGGGCAAAATTGCTTTGAGCAAAACTAGCTCAAAAATACATTTTTGTGCACAAAGTAAATAAAAAGTGTCACTGTGTTTGTTGTTTGTTTTGTTCGTCAAAAAGAAAATGAATTAAGCTTTGATACAAATATGTTCATATTATTTAACTTCGTGCTTGTCACTGCTCACAGATCCCTTCCAACTCATTTCCACGCCCCATAATATCCGCGGACAACTACAAAAAATACATGTGTCAGTTAAATTTATTAGGCGAAGAAGCGTTGACGGGGGTGGATCAATTCACCACAGCGTTTTCTCAGGCGACTGCTGGGCGTGATGCGTTAATGTCCCTACGTCTGCACAGGTGCTCGCCGTCTTTTCTTTATACACATCTTAAGAATAAGCAGCAAAAAACAAAGCCCCCGCTGAAGGGAGCACCGTGGCGCTTTTATAGGGAAAAAGTTGGTTGAAAAGCGGAATCGCAGTGCACGACCGCTCATTTTAGGTGTAGTTGCAGCCTCTAAAGACTAGCTAGACATGTCGTTCAAAGGTCCTTGGCATAAAATATTGTTCGGGCAGCCAAAACACAGTCGTCAAAGAGCGAACGGCACAGGCCAGTGCCACAGAGATGACATCACAGGAGTAGACGATGCGCGCTGCGTGAGAGATACGTCACTACAGCGCCTGTAGTGCACAGACACCGTGAAGACCCCGTTACTTACGCGCGGCAGGTTTGTCAAAAAAATCAGGCTGCCTATCTAAACTGCATTTACCGACGGATAAGCGCCTACAGGTCTGTTGGTGCAAACGACGCGTCGCAGCAGGAGCAGACGACGCGCGGCGCATGACGAAAGACGCGACTGCAGCGCCGGTAGTTTCAGTGACACCCGTTGCGGCCACGTCGGCCAGTGGGCCCGCATAGGGAGCTGCGAAACTGAATTATGTCTAAGAACGTTCGTGCTGGGCTACCTGGTCAGCGAAGAGGTGAACATTCCGAAATACGTAGTCCCGCTCGGCTTCACCTTCTCGGTAATCATCGTTGCTGATTACGTCACGCAAGCTTGGAAAGGCAGGGTGCAACTAGGGGTTTACAGTTGACTATACACAAAAGTTTGTTCCCCGGCAAACGTAACAGATGAGTCCGAATGTTAAGGGGGTTACAATAAAGCGATGAAGCCTAGACATGGACCTGAGATGATTACTGCAGCAGCATCTCGGAACAGAGTTACGCCGAAGTTAATAGAATAATGCTTAGCTTTGGCGTGCTGTGACGAGTAGATGTCACACCGCTTTGAATTCCGCGAGCCTTGTGAACTTTCCCAACTAAAAAAGAAGTGTGTTCGAGTTACGACAAACGTTGAGGCTGGAGTGTGGCGTCTGGAACACGAAGCTCGAGAGCTGCGGAACGCAAGATGGCCGGAGCTAGCGCTGCCAGGTTAGTCAGGGCGGATGCGTCGCAAACCACAGAAACCAGACGGATCGACCAGCGGTGGTCCAGAACAAGCAGACTGCCTAGCGCATGGTCGCGGTGTTGCCTCTGCTGCAAATTGTGTGTGGGCTGTTGCAGCTGATACGCGGGTGGTTCAGGGTGCGTTCGTGCGTTGCCCGACGTAGATGACTTCAGCACACAAACAGCAGGGCATTGCTTTAAGCGCCAACAAAAGCATGCATCCCGCCCGACAAACGGCCGCTGTCGCAGAGACAACTCAAGATGCAACCACTGGAAAGCACACATCGCAATTCCTAACATGTGTAGAGACTGCATACTAATAACTAGCTATACTTGTAGCGAGTCGTTCCTAGATGGTTGTGCATAAACGTTCTTCATTTCAGTGCATCTGGTCTCTGTACCCGAGGGCCCACGGTGCCTTAGCATCAGTACTCCATGTAACAATCGGAATGCTCTTTGTGCGTTGGCTCTTTGTGTGGCAGTGCTTTCTCTTCTTGGATTTGACTGAAAAAATTTTTTAGAATAGTTTCACTTCAAAAGCTGTTTTTAAAACAGATGAAAGATGTTTTCTTTACATTTGTTGTAAGAACTCACATTGCACATTTTCAGAAGCATTCAATCTGGAAAGAGCATTGTCTGAGGTGCCGTTTACTGCGTCTGTTCTGTTTTCCTGTGTGCCTAAGCGCCGTTTCTGAAAATCAAACCAGGACACTGATAATCAAAGCCCTTATGCACACATAACCCAAGACAAAAATAACCACCACCAAATGGTTGTGATGACCGACATGCAACGTACGCGTTGCACTCGGAAGGAAAAACAATGATTTTTGTATGTTCATGTGGCTTCAGTATTCTTTTCGACGGAGAAAGGCATGTATTAATGTTCGCTTCGATAACTATTCCCTACCACGCTTAAGCTATTTTCCTTTAGAACAGAATGGCTCGCAGAATAACAAAGTATGACTATGAAAGGAATTTGCCGTGGATGCTGTGAAGAACTTACTCACACTTGTGTCAGTTGTACAAGCGACGAAATATTCAAAATTTAGGGTTTATTCGAAAGGTGGTAACCTGTACCACTGCCTGCCGGATCTGCACGAAATGTTTCCCTCTGGAGATCCCAGGGGATCACCATTGTGCGTCAGCTACAACACAGTTCTTCTCACACAGTTGATTTGGGGATTGCTTTAGTTCTCAACACTATATGCCACCTCGTATGTTAATGAGAGCGCCTGACTTTGTGGCCATGGCAGTGATGGTGGGCGAAACGGTGGTATGATTTGGAAGCAGCCTGGGCAACTGCAGTCTTTTACGACAGCTAGTAGCTAACACCATTCATGGTGGTTGATGCGTGGTATATATACATTGAACTGTTCGATCAATTCAAACCCCGCTCTTATCAACCTACGAATATCGTAAGGTGCTCTAGAACATGCATGCCCACACAGGTAAACACGTTCAATGCATTCGTGTAATACGGGAACATGCATGTCTACTTTTCCGCTATCCATATTGCAGATTCTTCCGAACGCACCTTTACGGAATCTCCTGGTCATTGTGCTATTCTACTGTGGGGTCCTACATCAGGTTGCCGTCAACGTTGCACTGCTGCCACACCACGTTCAGGGACTCACCTGCTGCGAGCCTGTTGTGGACATGACGAGCGTATTCCTGGGAATGGCGAGTGTTTAATATTGGACACTATGCACTGCCGCACTTGCGGCTTCCTATTCTAAAGCCTGTTTGCCACTTAGAATTTTCGCTTGCCTTTACACAAACAGCATTTATGAGATAAGCCAAGAGCTCTCAGGGTCAATCCGTTCGCACACATTTGCAACTCGGCTCTGAGAACCTTAAAGATGTTGCACCCTCGCCCTTGAGGCAAATCAACGATGGCGATAGCGAATTAGTAGACAGCTGTACAAAGTAAGAATAATAGGTTTACCTGCCGTATGAATTTGTACAGATTCTTCTACTAATTGAATAATCAAGCACGGTATCACACGCACAAAGGCAAACGTGACCACATCTCTCTCGATGACCGTGGACAGTCGCTGTCAGAACGCTGGCATTGTGAAGAGCAGCAACAGAGGCGAGCAAGCTATCCTTCATGCTGCCTCTCGTTTTGACGAGAAACAGGCGTGCGAGAGCACTGCTCACCCGATGTCATCAGGTATGTCGGGTAAGCTCCCCTTCAAATCCACCGCATGTTTTCTCTAAGATAGAACGTGCGCAGCCGCGCTCAACCCCAAAATGCGCATCCCCTATGCGCAATAGAAGCGGACACGTGCGGTACGATGCCCCCTTTCGCATCCTAACACCAGCAGCGCATCTCTCCAACTTAGCATACATTAGCAGTACTCTTCCGCCACGGAGGAAGCGGCTCCAGTGATGAACTACGCCCACTATACGCCCTGCTTTGCTATGCCATCAGCATTACTTGCCTGCTACAACACTGTCTGTCTCTGCCTGCCTGCCTGCCTGCCTGCCTGCCTGCCTGCCTGCCTGCCTGCCTGCCTGCCTGCCTGCCTGCCTGCCTGCCTGCCTGCCTGCCTGCCTGCCTGCCTGCCTGCCTGCCTGCCTGCCTGCCTGCCTGCCTGCCTGCCTGCCTGCCTGCCTGCCTGCCTGCCTGCCTGCCTGCCTGCCTGCCTGCCTGCCTGCCTGCCTGCCTGCCTGCCTGCCTGCCTGCCTGCCTGCCTGCCTGCCTGCCTGCCTGCCTGCCTGCCTGCCTGCCTGCCTGCCTGCCTGCCTGCCTGCCTGCCTGCCTGCCTGCCTGCCTGCCTGCCTGCCTGCCTGCCTGCCTGCCTGCCTGCCTGCCTGCCTGCCTGCCTGCCTGCCTGCCTGCCTGCCTGCCTGCCTGCCTGCCTGCCTGCCTGCCTGCCTGCCTGCCTGCCTGCCTGCCTGCCTGCCTGCCTGCCTGCCTGCCTGCCTGCCTGCCTGCCTGCCTGCCTGCCTGCCTGCCTGCCTGCCTGCCTGCCTGCCTGCCTGCCTGCCTGCCTGCCTGCCTGCCTGCCTGCCTGCCTGCCTGCCTGCCTGCCTGCCTGCCTGCCTGCCTGCCTGCCTGCCTGCCTGCCTGCCTGCCTGCCTGCCTGCCTGCCTGCCTGCCTGCCTGCCTGCCTGCCTGCCTGCCTGCCTGCCTGCCTGCCTGCCTGCCTGCCTGCCTGCCTGCCTGCCTGCCTGCCTGCCTGCCTGCCTGCCTGCCTGCCTGCCTGCCTGCCTGCCTGCCTGCCTGCCTGCCTGCCTGCCTGCCTGCCTGCCTGCCTGCCTGCCTGCCTGCCTGCCTGCCTGCCTGCCTGCCTGCCTGCCTGCCTGCCTGCCTGCCTGCCTGCCTGCCTGCCTGCCTGCCTGCCTGCCTGCCTGCCTGCCTGCCTGCCTGCCTGCCTGCCTGCCTGCCTGCCTGCCTGCCTGCCTGCCTGCCTGCCTGCCTGCCTGCCTGCCTGCCTGCCTGCCTGCCTGCCTGCCTGCCTGCCTGCCTGCCTGCCTGCCTGCCTGCCTGCCTGCCTGCCTGCCTGCCTGCCTGCCTGCCTGCCTGCCTGCCTGCCTGCCTGCCTGCCTGCCTGCCTGCCTGCCTGCCTGCCTGCCTGCCTGCCTGCCTGCCTGCCTGCCTGCCTGCCTGCCTGCCTGCCTGCCTGCCTGCCTGCCTGCCTGCCTGCCTGCCTGCCTGCCTGCCTGCCTGCCTGCCTGCCTGCCTGCCTGCCTGCCTGCCTGCCTGCCTGCCTGCCTGCCTGCCTGCCTGCCTGCCTGCCTGCCTGCCTGCCTGCCTGCCTGCCTGCCTGCCTGCCTGCCTGCCTGCCTGCCTGCCTGCCTGCCTGCCTGCCTGCCTGCCTGCCTGCCTGCCTGCCTGCCTGCCTGCCTGCCTGCCTGCCTGCCTGCCTGCCTGCCTGCCTGCCTGCCTGCCTGCCTGCCTGCCTGCCTGCCTGCCTGCCTGCCTGCCTGCCTGCCTGCCTGCCTGCCTGCCTGCCTGCCTGCCTGCCTGCCTGCCTGCCTGCCTGCCTGCCTGCCTGCCTGCCTGCCTGCCTGCCTGCCTGCCTGCCTGCCTGCCTGCCTGCCTGCCTGCCTGCCTGCCTGCCTGCCTGCCTGCCTGCCTGCCTGCCTGCCTGCCTGCCTGCCTGCCTGCCTGCCTGCCTGCCTGCCTGCCTGCCTGCCTGCCTGCCTGCCTGCCTGCCTGCCTGCCTGCCTGCCTGCCTGCCTGCCTGCCTGCCTGCCTGCCTGCCTGCCTGCCTGCCTGCCTGCCTGCCTGCCTGCCTGCCTGCCTGCCTGCCTGCCTGCCTGCCTGCCTGCCTGCCTGCCTGCCTGCCTGCCTGCCTGCCTGCCTGCCTGCCTGCCTGCCTGCCTGCCTGCCTGCCTGCCTGCCTGCCTGCCTGCCTGCCTGCCTGCCTGCCTGCCTGCCTGCCTGCCTGCCTGCCTGCCTGCCTGCCTGCCTGCCTGCCTGCCTGCCTGCCTGCCTGCCTGCCTGCCTGCCTGCCTGCCTGCCTGCCTGCCTGCCTGCCTGCCTGCCTGCCTGCCTGCCTGCCTGCCTGCCTGCCTGCCTGCCTGCCTGCCTGCCTGCCTGCCTGCCTGCCTGCCTGCCTGCCTGCCTGCCTGCCTGCCTGCCTGCCTGCCTGCCTGCCTGCCTGCCTGCCTGCCTGCCTGCCTGCCTGCCTGCCTGCCTGCCTGCCTGCCTGCCTGCCTGCCTGCCTGCCTGCCTGCCTGCCTGCCTGCCTGCCTGCCTGCCTGCCTGCCTGCCTGCCTGCCTGCCTGCCTGCCTGCCTGCCTGCCTGCCTGCCTGCCTGCCTGCCTGCCTGCCTGCCTGCCTGCCTGCCTGCCTGCCTGCCTGCCTGCCTGCCTGCCTGCCTGCCTGCCTGCCTGCCTGCCTGCCTGCCTGCCTGCCTGCCTGCCTGCCTGCCTGCCTGCCTGCCTGCCTGCCTGCCTGCCTGCCTGCCTGCCTGCCTGCCTGCCTGCCTGCCTGCCTGCCTGCCTGCCTGCCTGCCTGCCTGCCTGCCTGCCTGCCTGCCTGCCTGCCTGCCTGCCTGCCTGCCTGCCTGCCTGCCTGCCTGCCTGCCTGCCTGCCTGCCTGCCTGCCTGCCTGCCTGCCTGCCTGCCTGCCTGCCTGCCTGCCTGCCTGCCTGCCTGCCTGCCTGCCTGCCTGCCTGCCTGCCTGCCTGCCTGCCTGCCTGCCTGCCTGCCTGCCTGCCTGCCTGCCTGCCTGCCTGCCTGCCTGCCTGCCTGCCTGCCTGCCTGCCTGCCTGCCTGCCTGCCTGCCTGCCTGCCTGCCTGCCTGCCTGCCTGCCTGCCTGCCTGCCTGCCTGCCTGCCTGCCTGCCTGCCTGCCTGCCTGCCTGCCTGCCTGCCTGCCTGCCTGCCTGCCTGCCTGCCTGCCTGCCTGCCTGCCTGCCTGCCTGCCTGCCTGCCTGCCTGCCTGCCTGCCTGCCTGCCTGCCTGCCTGCCTGCCTGCCTGCCTGCCTGCCTGCCTGCCTGCCTGCCTGCCTGCCTGCCTGCCTGCCTGCCTGCCTGCCTGCCTGCCTGCCTGCCTGCCTGCCTGCCTGCCTGCCTGCCTGCCTGCCTGCCTGCCTGCCTGCCTGCCTGCCTGCCTGCCTGCCTGCCTGCCTGCCTGCCTGCCTGCCTGCCTGCCTGCCTGCCTGCCTGCCTGCCTGCCTGCCTGCCTGCCTGCCTGCCTGCCTGCCTGCCTGCCTGCCTGCCTGCCTGCCTGCCTGCCTGCCTGCCTGCCTGCCTGCCTGCCTGCCTGCCTGCCTGCCTGCCTGCCTGCCTGCCTGCCTGCCTGCCTGCCTGCCTGCCTGCCTGCCTGCCTGCCTGCCTGCCTGCCTGCCTGCCTGCCTGCCTGCCTGCCTGCCTGCCTGCCTGCCTGCCTGCCTGCCTGCCTGCCTGCCTGCCTGCCTGCCTGCCTGCCTGCCTGCCTGCCTGCCTGCCTGCCTGCCTGCCTGCCTGCCTGCCTGCCTGCCTGCCTGCCTGCCTGCCTGCCTGCCTGCCTGCCTGCCTGCCTGCCTGCCTGCCTGCCTGCCTGCCTGCCTGCCTGCCTGCCTGCCTGCCTGCCTGCCTGCCTGCCTGCCTGCCTGCCTGCCTGCCTGCCTGCCTGCCTGCCTGCCTGCCTGCCTGCCTGCCTGCCTGCCTGCCTGCCTGCCTGCCTGCCTGCCTGCCTGCCTGCCTGCCTGCCTGCCTGCCTGCCTGCCTGCCTGCCTGCCTGCCTGCCTGCCTGCCTGCCTGCCTGCCTGCCTGCCTGCCTGCCTGCCTGCCTGCCTGCCTGCCTGCCTGCCTGCCTGCCTGCCTGCCTGCCTGCCTGCCTGCCTGCCTGCCTGCCTGCCTGCCTGCCTGCCTGCCTGCCTGCCTGCCTGCCTGCCTGCCTGCCTGCCTGCCTGCCTGCCTGCCTGCCTGCCTGCCTGCCTGCCTGCCTGCCTGCCTGCCTGCCTGCCTGCCTGCCTGCCTGCCTGCCTGCCTGCCTGCCTGCCTGCCTGCCTGCCTGCCTGCCTGCCTGCCTGCCTGCCTGCCTGCCTGCCTGCCTGCCTGCCTGCCTGCCTGCCTGCCTGCCTGCCTGCCTGCCTGCCTGCCTGCCTGCCTGCCTGCCTGCCTGCCTGCCTGCCTGCCTGCCTGCCTGCCTGCCTGCCTGCCTGCCTGCCTGCCTGCCTGCCTGCCTGCCTGCCTGCCTGCCTGCCTGCCTGCCTGCCTGCCTGCCTGCCTGCCTGCCTGCCTGCCTGCCTGCCTGCCTGCCTGCCTGCCTGCCTGCCTGCCTGCCTGCCTGCCTGCCTGCCTGCCTGCCTGCCTGCCTGCCTGCCTGCCTGCCTGCCTGCCTGCCTGCCTGCCTGCCTGCCTGCCTGCCTGCCTGCCTGCCTGCCTGCCTGCCTGCCTGCCTGCCTGCCTGCCTGCCTGCCTGCCTGCCTGCCTGCCTGCCTGCCTGCCTGCCTGCCTGCCTGCCTGCCTGCCTGCCTGCCTGCCTGCCTGCCTGCCTGCCTGCCTGCCTGCCTGCCTGCCTGCCTGCCTGCCTGCCTGCCTGCCTGCCTGCCTGCCTGCCTGCCTGCCTGCCTGCCTGCCTGCCTGCCTGCCTGCCTGCCTGCCTGCCTGCCTGCCTGCCTGCCTGCCTGCCTGCCTGCCTGCCTGCCTGCCTGCCTGCCTGCCTGCCTGCCTGCCTGCCTGCCTGCCTGCCTGCCTGCCTGCCTGCCTGCCTGCCTGCCTGCCTGCCTGCCTGCCTGCCTGCCTGCCTGCCTGCCTGCCTGCCTGCCTGCCTGCCTGCCTGCCTGCCTGCCTGCCTGCCTGCCTGCCTGCCTGCCTGCCTGCCTGCCTGCCTGCCTGCCTGCCTGCCTGCCTGCCTGCCTGCCTGCCTGCCTGCCTGCCTGCCTGCCTGCCTGCCTGCCTGCCTGCCTGCCTGCCTGCCTGCCTGCCTGCCTGCCTGCCTGCCTGCCTGCCTGCCTGCCTGCCTGCCTGCCTGCCTGCCTGCCTGCCTGCCTGCCTGCCTGCCTGCCTGCCTGCCTGCCTGCCTGCCTGCCTGCCTGCCTGCCTGCCTGCCTGCCTGCCTGCCTGCCTGCCTGCCTGCCTGCCTGCCTGCCTGCCTGCCTGCCTGCCTGCCTGCCTGCCTGCCTGCCTGCCTGCCTGCCTGCCTGCCTGCCTGCCTGCCTGCCTGCCTGCCTGCCTGCCTGCCTGCCTGCCTGCCTGCCTGCCTGCCTGCCTGCCTGCCTGCCTGCCTGCCTGCCTGCCTGCCTGCCTGCCTGCCTGCCTGCCTGCCTGCCTGCCTGCCTGCCTGCCTGCCTGCCTGCCTGCCTGCCTGCCTGCCTGCCTGCCTGCCTGCCTGCCTGCCTGCCTGCCTGCCTGCCTGCCTGCCTGCCTGCCTGCCTGCCTGCCTGCCTGCCTGCCTGCCTGCCTGCCTGCCTGCCTGCCTGCCTGCCTGCCTGCCTGCCTGCCTGCCTGCCTGCCTGCCTGCCTGCCTGCCTGCCTGCCTGCCTGCCTGCCTGCCTGCCTGCCTGCCTGCCTGCCTGCCTGCCTGCCTGCCTGCCTGCCTGCCTGCCTGCCTGCCTGCCTGCCTGCCTGCCTGCCTGCCTGCCTGCCTGCCTGCCTGCCTGCCTGCCTGCCTGCCTGCCTGCCTGCCTGCCTGCCTGCCTGCCTGCCTGCCTGCCTGCCTGCCTGCCTGCCTGCCTGCCTGCCTGCCTGCCTGCCTGCCTGCCTGCCTGCCTGCCTGCCTGCCTGCCTGCCTGCCTGCCTGCCTGCCTGCCTGCCTGCCTGCCTGCCTGCCTGCCTGCCTGCCTGCCTGCCTGCCTGCCTGCCTGCCTGCCTGCCTGCCTGCCTGCCTGCCTGCCTGCCTGCCTGCCTGCCTGCCTGCCTGCCTGCCTGCCTGCCTGCCTGCCTGCCTGCCTGCCTGCCTGCCTGCCTGCCTGCCTGCCTGCCTGCCTGCCTGCCTGCCTGCCTGCCTGCCTGCCTGCCTGCCTGCCTGCCTGCCTGCCTGCCTGCCTGCCTGCCTGCCTGCCTGCCTGCCTGCCTGCCTGCCTGCCTGCCTGCCTGCCTGCCTGCCTGCCTGCCTGCCTGCCTGCCTGCCTGCCTGCCTGCCTGCCTGCCTGCCTGCCTGCCTGCCTGCCTGCCTGCCTGCCTGCCTGCCTGCCTGCCTGCCTGCCTGCCTGCCTGCCTGCCTGCCTGCCTGCCTGCCTGCCTGCCTGCCTGCCTGCCTGCCTGCCTGCCTGCCTGCCTGCCTGCCTGCCTGCCTGCCTGCCTGCCTGCCTGCCTGCCTGCCTGCCTGCCTGCCTGCCTGCCTGCCTGCCTGCCTGCCTGCCTGCCTGCCTGCCTGCCTGCCTGCCTGCCTGCCTGCCTGCCTGCCTGCCTGCCTGCCTGCCTGCCTGCCTGCCTGCCTGCCTGCCTGCCTGCCTGCCTGCCTGCCTGCCTGCCTGCCTGCCTGCCTGCCTGCCTGCCTGCCTGCCTGCCTGCCTGCCTGCCTGCCTGCCTGCCTGCCTGCCTGCCTGCCTGCCTGCCTGCCTGCCTGCCTGCCTGCCTGCCTGCCTGCCTGCCTGCCTGCCTGCCTGCCTGCCTGCCTGCCTGCCTGCCTGCCTGCCTGCCTGTGTGACAACATGCGACCGAATTGCTGTTTGTTATCTTAAGCCGCAACGTACATCCTCAGTTCATGGTAGTTCCATCGTCGCCATACAGTCGTTTCCTTCCAATCATAGTCGTTTCCTTCTGGTAATGCAGTCGTACCATCGCAATCATTTCATAAACTTCATCAAATCGTTGTCATACCCTCATCGATAGAGGCGTTATATAAATCCCGTACATAGTAGGCGAGATGCTCCGGTAGAATCAAAGATGGCCTCATTTTCGTCGCTGGAGGAAATGGGGACCGTGCTAAGTATTCCGTTTTCTAAAAATATGAAGTGTGCGGAGTAATTGTGTGCTTCGAGGCAATGAAGAAAGGCTTGCTTTCTGGTAATTTTTACGCGTTATAGGAGGCGTGCACTTCGTTTTTCCGATCTACTCAATGAACTATGCGAGCGACTTAGTTTTTATTTTGTTGAAGACGGAAGTACGTTGAGAGAATTATGAATTTCAACGGATGCAGGCTTACTGCAAGTTTTGCAGAAAATTAGTCAAGCGTTCCAGACTTTCGTATACAGTGCTCCTATTCAGCACGATTTCCAGAATCCCCCCCCCCCCCCCCCCCCAAAAAAAAAAAAAGAGAAGTATCTATGGAAGACACCTATTTTAAATTGGGCGAAAATAGAGCAGATGCTATGCGCAATATTTGGCTAAACTTTCACATCTCTGGTTCCATTAGAAGCGCTGCAAATTATTACTCAGCCCTCATTTTTCTTCACGCTTCCTTGTTGTTTTCGATGTTGGATGTTTGTTTCCTCGGTGTCTTGGTGATGTAAACTGAGCACCATGTTTATATTTTGCGAACACAAGAAAAACGTTACGTGCAGAAGACTGAATAGCGTGAGTTCATGCCCCGCCTTTGCCATAAATTACTTATGTCAGAGGTCGGAGAGTAGTTTGTTTTACGAGTGGCACCAAATTTTGCCCATTGCGTTAGCAAATCATATATGATACCGAGATCAAATTTAGCGCACATGGGAGGAATGCAATGTGTGCCAAGCTAATGTGTATGGTTTAAATACAGCATCTGCAAAAAATGTTACGAAACTGTTTGAAGGTGTCATATGTATCGGGCCTGGCAACCAGGGTCCTCAAGAATGGCAACCATACTATGTAAACCTGTCAGCCGGGAGGCTGATATAAGGCGCAAGCGCCCAATAAAGCGTTTTGTTGCTCTTCTCTTCAAGCTCGACAGTTGTGTGCGTCGGCATGCTATCTTGATCCACACATGGTTTCAGAAGTTTCTTATCATGCCCATTCCCGCTTCGACTAAGCCAGTGCCATGGAAGGACTTCCGCCCCCTGAACCCATAGTGCTTTCCGATGTGGCGGCCGAAAACTGGAAGAAATTCAGCCAGAGAATTGACCTGTACTTCAACGCGGCAATTTCATCTACGAGTGAACGCTCGAGCGTTCAGAAAGCTACAGTCTTCCTCCACGTAGCAGGTCAGGAAGCAATTGAGGCATTTATCACGTTCAAACTGTCACCCGAGGAGCGTGAGGACTATAGCGCTATTGTGAAGTTTGAAGAATACTGCACGCCAAAGCGAAACGAGACCTATGAGCGCTACATCTTCAGAACTCAGCATCAGCGAGACGGGGCGCCGTTCGAACAGTTCCTACGCGCTGTCCAGCTGAAAGCTCAGAGCTGTAATTTAGGAGACTTGAAGGAATCAACGGTTCGAGACCAGCTGGTGTGCGGAAAGGCAGACAAGAAGCTCCGGACGCGGATTCTACGGGAGAACGATCTCACCCTGGATGAGGCAATCGAATTCTGCAAAGCGGCAGTTAGCTGCTAGCCAAAACTAAGCGTGGGAAATGGACGAGGTCAAGCTAAATTCCGCACGAAAAAAGCGAGCCCAGAAGTAAGGCGCCGCAAAAAATATATTCGCCAGTGCCCTTACTGAAACCAAAGTCACGAGCGGAGAAAATGCCCAGCTTGGTGCTGAACGTGCGGCATATACCAGGAAAGAAACCACTTCGCAGTGTGCAGCAGAAGAAAGAAATGCATTCAAGAAGTTCACTGTCCAGCGCAGACAGTAGCGGAATCAGACGACCAATTCCGGATTTTGGCCGTGAGCATAAATGATTGGATAATCACGACAACACTGTCTAATCGCTCGATACGCATGACAATTGACGTGGGGGCACAAGCCAACTTGCTTCCTCACGCCCTTTTTCTCAAGATGAGCGAAGGAAGGCGTCTTACACTATCTTCCTCGCTGCTGACGAGCTACGGGGGCGGAGTGATAAAGTACTTTGGAACTGCCTGCCATTTCGCATCGGCAAAATTAAAGAATTAACTGATCACTTTGTGGTCAAGAAAGGAAAGCAAGCGCTACGGGGCCTTCAGGCTTGCGAACGGTTTCCCAGCAGTTTCAAAGTAACAAACGATTCAAAGGCCTGCTGATTTGAATACGCAAGCTTTCGGCGAGTTTCCTTAGCTGTTCCGAGGTGTATGTTGCATAAAGAAAACCCACAGCGTCGAGCTGAATGAAAGAGCAAGTCTAGTGTCGCTGACCTCACGCCGAATTCCGCACGCGCTTCGCGAGCCACTGTGCCAAGAGCTGACCCGCATGGAACGCCAAGGAATCATCCAAAAAATCCAAGAGGCCTCTGGGTGGGTAAGGCCCCTTGTCATCGTCAAAAAAAAAAAAAAATGACTGCCGTTTGCGTGTTTGCATGGGCCCCAGGCACGTAAACCGATGCGTGAAGCGCGATCATTATCAGCTGCCGTCCAGAGAAGAAATCGAGTTCGAGCTTGCAAATGCAAAGGTATTCAGCAAGCTAGATGCTAACTGTGGTTTTCATCAAATCTCCTTGGATAAAAAAAACTTCAGAAATCGGCACTTTTGCCACTCCGTTGGGAAAGTACCGCTTTTTAAGGCTGCCCTTCGGGATATGCACCGCGAGCGAAGTGTTCCAGAAAGCGTTGGGCAACACTTTTGACGGCGTAGACGGTTCCCGCGTCTACATCGACGACATACTCGTGTGGGGCGCAACGCAACAGGAACATGATAAGCGGCTACGAGCAGCACTACTGGCAGGAAAATCGGCAGGATTAACGCGCAACCGCGAAAAGTGTGTCTTCGGCACGGACGAAGTAAAGTTCTTAGGCGACGTCATCTCGGCGGAAGAAATTAAGCCACAGGGAAGGTTAGTTAAGTGGGTAGTGGAATTGCCACCCCCAACGCCAAAGTAACATGTTCATAAACTACTGGGCGCAGTAAACTACTTTCGAAGGTTCAATTCCAAACCTGTCTGAAAAGACCAAGAATCTGCGAGCCATATAGCATGTTCGAATGGTCATGCGGCCATGAGAACGAGTGGATAAAAACTGTGCAAAACGTTGTCAACTGCACCTGTGCTTGCCATTTTTGATCCGTCAAAGCAAACCAAGATAACAGCCCACGCATCTGGCCTTGCGCTAGGGGCGGCGCTTTTACATTTGCATCGCGAACACTGGCGGCTAGTCGCTTGTGCTTTGCTTGTGCTAGCAAATGCGGAAAGCAGGTACGCGTAGATTGAGAAAGAGGTTTTGGCTGTCACGTTCGCATGTGAACGTTTTGGTGATTTTTTTAACTGGCTTCGACGTAATTATTGAAACGGACCATCGACCATTTATAGCCATTGCTCAGAAAAACCTGTCAGACATGCCTCCTCGCCTGCAGCTCTTCTTTCTGCGTCTTATGCCATTCAGCATTTCTTTGCAGTACACCCCCGCAAAAGACCTTGCTCTGGCCAATGCCCTTTCAAGAATCAGACGCGACAGCAATGAGCATGAGCTAGAAGATGTGGTCATCCTTGCAGTGGCTGTCCTCTCCACGATCGTCAGTGCCACAACAGACAAGCGGACAGCGAAACAAACTAATGATGATGAGGAGCTAAGGCAAGTCATCGAAGCGCTTCTAGGTGGCCGCAGCCGCAGATCATTCCGAAGTCCCTGCGAAAAAAAAAATGCTGCAGCGCCTACATGAGGGTCACTTGGGTGTCGGAAAATGCAAGGCAATGGCGAGGGTACTGACGCATTGGCCTGATATGGCGGCAGAAATAACCGAGCAGGCTTCTAGGTGCGCAAACTTCTGCTGTTTTGCTTACAGGCACCCACGTGAACCGTTGATGCAAAGAAATTGTCCGGCATTACCATGGGCTAGATTCGGAGTGGACTTGTTCGAGCTTGCTGGAAATAACTGCCTTGCAGTCTACGATGCATTCAAACTACCCCGAAGTAGAGCCGCTTCCTCAGACTGCCAGCCACTGTGTAACAGAAAAGCTGGCCATACTATTTGCACGCCACGGCATTCCGCTTGAAGTATCTATGGACGGCGGACCGCAATTTTCATCGCAGCAATTTTGGGCTTTTGAAAAGCAGTGTGAATTTACCCACGTTGTTTCTAGCCCCGGTTTACTACGCTCAAACCGATTGGCACAGAAAGGAGTGAACGTGATAAAACTTCCCCGCAAGAAGGCGGCATATGCGAATGAAGACTTTTGGATCGGGTTTCTCAATTACAAGATAGCACCACTCAAAGGCTGAAAAGCCCCATGCCGGATTCTCATGGGCAGGAGGTTGAGAGGAAGGCTTCGTGGACCATAGAGCACCAGAGGTCAAAAAGCACACGCGAGCCCACCCTCAGAGGCATCCACTTCAAGTGTTGGGAGTACGTGATACCGTTAGGCTGCTGGCCAAGACCGGGTGTAACACGAAGGCCGTCGTAGAAAGAGCCGTCGCCCCTCGCTCATATATGGTCCGTACGGAAGGCCGGGGTAAGCTTGGTCGCAGTAGGCCACATCTGCTCCAAACAAGCGAAGAGATCCAACGGTCACTGTAATCCATTCCTGACTGTACGGCAGACAGTGCTGACGTCTGTGCTTCTTTTCCAGGCCTCGTGGCACCACAGGAGTCTCAAGGCAACTGGAGCCCCACGTGTGAAGATCCAATCCCTGCTGCCCACACACCTCAAGAGATCTCTGCGGCAGGGCAGCAAACTCCTCTGGCAAACACGAATGTCGAACTGGGCAAAGCTGGGCTTTGCCGGAGCACCCAATTAAGAAAACAGCCCGCTCGCCTCGCAAATGAAAATGACTTTCAGCAAATTGCTTAATACAATCAGAACTGTTTTATGTTGCCTGTTTGGTTTCTGTAGTTAGAGGGAGAAAGATGTACCGGGCCTGGCAGCCAGGGTCCTCAAGATTGGCAATCATGCTGTGTAAAGCTGTCAGCCGGGAGGCTGATATAAAGGTGCAATTGTCCAACAGAGCGTTTTGTAACTTTTCAGCTCAAGCTCGACAGTTGTCTGCGTCGGGATGCTATATTGATCGACACACATAGAGCCCTTATCAGCAATGCTTCCTTATGTCCCGAGATAACTAACTATAAACTACTCGGTAGTTATTTTTGGTGCAAATTGGAGATATTTTATGTGCAAGCTCTTGCGAAACTTTAACCTATCTGGCCTAATTAGAAGCGTTGCAAGTAATTACTCAGCCCCTCCTTTCATTCTTTTGCGAGTTACATATAGAGTTGGTAGGAGGATTTCCCGGTGTGCTTGATGAACTAGAAAAGGCATCTGATATATATGTGTTTAAATATATGTTCTGGCTATGTGCTGCTTAATTTACAACGTGCGAAGTTCAAAATTTGTAAAAGAAAGGTCTACTATCGTGCTCCGTATGAGCTACAACGTGAATGCAAATCGAAAACGGTTGCGCGTCAGCTGAGAGTGTGATTGTGAAGAATAAGAGGCACCATTTTCTGCAGCCCTTTAGGGAGCATGACTCAGTGCCTTGTGAAAGGGTAGGGGGACATAGAGAAGAAGGAAGCAATGTAGCTTATACTGAGCACAATAGTACACGATGGGGGGGGGGGAGGCAGGAAAAGAACTGCAAGCATTTTCTTTAGCACAGCTTTCGGGATATGCATACGCAATTATTAAAGCTTATCTACTTCCACACGCGGAACATAAGCAGCAGTAAACTATAGAACACTGTAGGCTCAAAACCAAACATTGTCCTCATATTATAGTGACTTATTTGGTCTCTCCGCTTTTGTCGCATTTGCCTGCTTCAGGGGGCCACCTGCATAAGCTTGCTGAAAGCGGTTACCTGTGAGATATATGCCATCTTACGCTCGCACAAAATCGCTGACACGTGCCATCACAACTTTATATGCATATTTTGCGCTTCTATGGCCTTATCCTTTTGCATATTGAGAACTTTCTCGGGAGCGAACCCTATCTTTTGTAATACTGCCAGCAACATTCATAAAATCGTAGACGGAGAGTAAATTCGTACAGCGTACGAAATTTGGGAGAGTTGGTAGCCATGTGCGAGTAATATGTCGGTGTAGTACGAAAAGTGATTACTGCCTTAGCGGTAAATTACGTATGCAAGCAATCTGGGGCGCTAGAATTGTTTCATGAAAACCGCTAAACTTATTCCACACCCCTTGACGAAATACGAGTGCTACCGTGAAAAAGTTTTTGGAAAAACAAAACGAATGCTGTATTTCGCAGGGGCTCGGAAATGATATTGCCGGAGGACAGAAGAAGGCTGCAGTAATAGGTAGGCACCGATGAAAAAGAGGTAGAGGTTGCTCCTCGCCATCTTGGCTGCTGTTACGCCTGTGCTACTCGCCTTACTAGTAAATATTTTCAAATATGAATATTCTGTGCAACAATGTTATGGCGAAGTAAAATCCGTATGAACTTATTACTGTATAAGTGGTCGAAAGCGTTACATGCGGTCAAGCATTCAAATAGAATAGTCATACACGGGAACCGTTCTAAAGGATGTGACTGCATTAGAGCCAATTGAAATTCTTATTGCAACACCACAATAAAAACAACTACGTTGGTAATTATGTTTTCTCATTCTGGAAGGTCGCACAAATCTGCTGTCTTTCTTTTTTGATAAATTGGGCAGTTTTATCAGATTCTATTCAGGCTTCCGCGTTTGATGGCGGTGAAATTCGTCTCGTGTTCCGCAATGTTGAACTGCCTTCTCCGATGTAAACTCATTTCGCGCAAGTAAAGATTTTGCATGGGCTAGTTAGTTCATGCTTGAATTAGTAAAGACAAGGCGCAGAAGACCAGGACCTAAGAACGAGAACACAAACGACAGTACCAGCGCCACTCACAACTAAGTTTATTTCCAAACTCATTTTGCAATCTTTGACCTTTAGGACTGTGAGCTGGCTTTTCAAGATGGCTGGCAACAGTTTGTTGTATTGCTTGCGTCTGGACCATTCCGTGATCTCCAAAAATTAACTAATTTATTTATGTATACATTAACAGGAAACCATTCAACAAGGGCATTACTACGGTTAAAATAACGTAAGCCGTGTAATATAAGAAACTCATTACCATGAAAGCTATATTTGCATAATGCGTTAATATGTGACATCAAACGGACAGCATTAAAAAGCGAAATAAAATATTAATGTTCACAAAGAAGTACAGGAAGCTAAGTGTGTGCTACAAATGACGGTTCACGCCTTTAGGGCTATAGGCGCTAGGGGCCCAGGAAGGTGGTTGCACTTCGCTTCAGAACTGCACTGCGACAGCGAGAATTACCACTCGCTCATATCTGGAGCACCCAAACTAAAACAAACGTCTTCAAGTGGTGAGCGCTCGCAGCTGACCTCTCGAGGTCTGAGCGAGCCGCAGGGGGGCCAGGAGGCCCAGAGACCTGGCCCCACGGGGCGGCCGCCGCCCTACGCTTCGCGCCGCATCGTGCCTCAAGCAGCCTTACTGTGGTCAGCATGGATGTTCAGGTGCACTGTATGGACGTGAACAAACGCCAGTATGACCCTAAGGATGGGACACAAGTTCCGAGAGCCCAGGAGACCCACCGGGAAACCCAAAACAAGACGCAAGGTGCAAACGCTGATCCTGCTCTGCGAGAAACGCGTGAAAGCGACTCCCGCATTACTTAACTCCTCGATGCAGCTGCACTGCACTCTGTACAGCTGCAAAAACAGACCAAGCAACCAAGCCAGCGGATATAAAGTCATATTGCACTCTCTGGGAAGCTTTGATCTGACGCCGCTCCAGCCATGCTACCGCCTCACCGATATCTTGCTGGCCACCGCACTGACTGAACTATTTACGGTGCAACTCCGGATTTACACCGTCAATAACACGTAAAATGTCGTTGCGGAGAAACGTAATGACGCCCTCAAGCTAATAAAGTCGCAGCAAATCAATCGTGACTAGCATGAGTATGCCACGACAGCATGTACTGCACCCCCCGATCACTCAGTCAAGGGGTTACTACGAACGCTTACTGGAAGGAATCCCCACAACACCTGCTAACACACTTAATCGCCCGCAACGCCCACGAAACTGTACTAGACGCTCAATGGAGGCGACTCACGCAGTACGTACTTAATACGACAAAGCCTAATCGAAAAACTGTTTATTTCGGAGTACTGCATCTTCATACGCCCTAAGCATGCGAGGTCGCCCGGATGTTTGTGTCCAAGCTCCAACTCACAAGTGCTCCTGAAGTGACCAGTCATACTTGAAGGAGCCTGCCCCGTCATGGGCAGCAGTCTGCATCATCTATGAATGCCAGCATTTGTCCGGGACCCGGAAATGAAAGTGCCAACACCCACGTAGGAGAACCAAGGCCACCTCTGAGTGCTAATCATGATCCCGGCGACCCGTAGAACAACATCCAACACGCAGTGCAGGGAGCAAGCGCACGGAATCACATGTTGCCGGACAACGACGAGAAGGCTCCAAGAACTCGAACTGATCGACATGGGGCGACAGGCTCGAGACAACCAACATGACTCCACTACCCGCAAGCCACATCCCGTCAATCACAAATCCCCACAACCAAGAACTCTGGGCACTGTGTGCGAAAGTAACTCGCCTCACGATCCTTCTAACACGCCCCCTGGGTCCCCTATTTTCCCTGCCCGACATAGCACCCCGATCCAATACTCCCGCCCATCGAGGTGTAACCGCAAACCAGCCCTCCCCCTCCCCCTTCTCTAAAAACAAATGCGCTTCGGGCACAATCGAAGAATACCACGCTGATCTCAGTAATCCGAAATGTAATGAGAAAGGCTTAATGTTTAGCTTACCATGTCACGATCATTGCGATTTTAAACCGCCCAAAGCATCACAAATGATATCAATGCGTAAAAGAACTGTCATATAACCTCGTATTTCATTGAACTATACCATCTGCCAATGCATAAATTTCGTGGCTTAGTGTTTTTAGCTATCCTATTGCACACTTGGTAAAAAGAGCCGCAGACATAACAATGGTCTTATGCGCAGCATATCATGAAGACAGGTCACAAACACTGCGCTGAACATATTTGATGTTGAATAGGCTTAGCAGAAATTCGTGTTAGTTCCGACGTGCATATAATTTCTTCGATTCTTGTCTCAGGCACTCTGCCACTGCCCACGAGGGAACAAGGCTGCTTCTTTCGTCTGTCAGACTGTCCAGAGCGGATCTTTGTAGCTCTCCCACCTCTAAAGAGCACGTAAGTTCAAGCCAACATTGCTTTTTGCAAGTGGAACACTTTTTCATTATGCCGAATGCTTCTATCAATAGCTGGCATTTCTAAATCTTCACACAGAGAATGCGAAGTACACTTTTTATCGCACGTCTATTATGATATTGAGCGTTAACACGTAGAGTCATCTGCCACCAGTTTTAGGCAATCACTATAGAAACACTATAATATATGAACTGAAGCTAATCGCATAATACAACCACGCAGTTGCAAATCTATTGCTACTGGAAGAACTTTACAGAAAACGGCCCTCGAAGACGTGGCGAAATGCATTTCTCTTCTACTGAATAATTACAATACCAACATTTCTCTGCAAAGCTGGAAAGACCCGCCGTGGTTGCTCAGTGGCTATGGTGTTAGGCTGTTGAGCACGAGGTCGCGGGATCGAATCCCGGCCACGGCGGCCGCATTTCGATGGGGGCGAAATGCGAAAACACCCGTGTACTTAGATTTAGGTGCACGTTAAAGAACCCCAGGTGGTCGAAATTTCAGGAGTCCTCCACTACGGCGTGCCTCATAATCAGAAAGTGGTTTTGGCACGTAAAACCCCATAATATAATTTTTTTTAAAGCTGGAAAGTGTACCTATAGATTTAGTGCAAATAAAGAGCTAAGAGATAATATGAAAGAATGGGCAGGAAAGTTGTTCTTTTTTCTATTTTTGGAATAATTTACGGGAAATTTTGTTTAGGAAATTTGTTTGGCAAAAAGTATAAACTTTTATGGCTTGAGTACTTCGGCAACTCTGTGGTCATTTCAGGTCGCCTTTTGTTTCTTGATGTCCTAAAAGCTTAGTATCCTGTCGTGCGAATATTACCTGGTATACTTCTACAACAAATCGAATATAGGTGCATAAATGGTGCAACTTTGCTGTCTTTTGAGTTTCGACTCCGCCTATGGGAAAAAAGGCTATTCATGGAACAGTTGACTTGGGTGAAGGGTTGCATGCAGACAGATCATAAACGCTGCGTTGAGGCATGAGGAAGTACAATGCCTTCAACTCGTATGTATGTCATTTCTGTGTAACACTTGATTTTGCTCGATGCCTGCGTAATGCATTTAGCTTTTCTGAATAAGAGGGCCAGGCTACACAACCTTTTGTCGCACTGAGTACATTGGGTTCTTGTAGTTTATGCTTGTGCTGAGGGAAACGAGCAGGCACAATTAAGACGACTTCGCACATTGTGTTTTTTCTTCATTGAATTACACATACAAAGACAAAAAAGACGGATCGCCTGAACGAGAGTTGTGGCGCGAACGAAAATTCCGCGAGGCTCAACTGCAGGGCCTCCGTTCCTACTGAACAGTCTTCCGTAATGTAATAGGTAAGACGCTTAACATTTAGAGTACCATGCCACGACCCTTGTTATATGAAGCCACCCTCAGCTTCATCTGATGGTATCAATGCCGTAAGACTTTCATAAAACCTGGCACTTCATTCAACTATAGCATAAATTTTCTGACTTAGTGTTTTTAGCTGTCGTATATGCCACCCTTGGTAAAAAGAACTGCAGACATAACAATGGACTTGGGTGAAGAAGATCATGAAGACCGGCCATAAACACTTCGCTGAGGCTATAGGATGTTGAATAAGCTTGGCCGATATTTACTTCATTTCGGTAGTGCAAATGATTTCCTGAATTTGCACGTCCAACTCTTAGGCAATCTGCCACTGCGCACGAGGGAACGACCCTGCTTCTATCGTTTGCCGGACGGTCCAAATCGGATCTTTATAGCCTCTCTCACCTCTAAAGAGCACGTAAGTTCGAGCCGACATACATTTTTGGAAATGGAATATTTTAAAATTACACCGGATGATTTTACCAATACCTGGCATTTCTAAAATTTCAAAAAAGGATGCAAATACACATTTTCTAGCACATCTTTCACCATGTCGAGCGTTAAGACGCATAGTTATCTACCAATAATGAATCGATTACCTGAAATTCTCAAATATCAGGCAATCAGTAGTGGAAAAAGGCTTTAATTTATGAAATGAATCGATCGGCATTTTACAGCCACGCAATTAGAAATAAATTGCTGCCAGAATACTTTCCATGAAAAGCGCCCTCGAAAACGCGTCAAAATGCACATGATTTCTGGCGAAGATTTATCATACCAGCTATTATTTCACAGCCGGGAAGTATTCCTACAGTCTTTCAGTAATTGAAGCGCTCAAAAAACTATAAAATGGTGCGTATAAAGTATTTAATTTATTTTTGGAAGTATTTACTAGAAATACGACGAACATTACTTC
This sequence comes from Dermacentor andersoni, assembly GCF_023375885.2. Classification (NCBI taxonomy): domain Eukaryota; kingdom Metazoa; phylum Arthropoda; class Arachnida; order Ixodida; family Ixodidae; genus Dermacentor; species Dermacentor andersoni. Next base: position 152,909,052 of record NC_092819.1, on the reverse strand, counting down.
ACAAATGTTTGCTTGCCGCAAGTATTCTGAAAGATTTTGTATGGCTTTTGTGCTACGACATCTCCGCTGTCACTTAAGGACACCTTATGTGTTTTGATGTTCTTTATGCTTCGTACCTTTTGATTTGAACATTACTTGGTAAAAGTCTCCAGTAAATCGCCTTTAGGCTTGTAAATGGGGCCACTTTGCTATGTTTTTACTCTTGAGTCCACCAATGGAAAATACGACTATAGAAATATTGACTAGTGCGGATGATTATATTGATCAGAAATCATAAACACTACGTTTAGGCCTGTGGAAGTTCAATATGTTCAACAAATATGTATGTGATTCCTGAGTCACATATGATTTTTCAGGATGCCTACATAAGGCACTTTGCCTGTCTGCGTAAGAGGACAAGGCTACACCAACTTCTGTCACAATGCGTGCGTCAGGTTTTTGTAGTTTGTGCATGTGCTAGTCAAAACAGGCAGGTGCAACCAACGACGCCTTCGCGGAATATACGCTTTCTTCATTGGATTCTGTATTCAAAAAAGAACAAGAAGAATTGGAAGAACGAGAGTAGTGGCACAAACGAAAATTCCACGAGAGTCAATTATACGCCCCCAAGATCTTCTCGCTTAACAGTAATCCGTAATGTAATCAGTAAAGGGCTTAATATTTAGATTACTATGTCACCACCCTTGTGATGAGAAGTCACCCTCAGCTTCATCATATGTTATCAATGCTAAATAAACTCTCATATAACGTGATATTTCTCTAAACTGTAGCATGTGCCAATACATAAATCATCTGGCTTATCGCGTGCCGCCATTCGTAAAAAGAACCCTAGACATAACAATGGCCTTGGGTGAAGAATAGCATAAAGACCGGCCATAAACAATGCACTGAAGCGCCAAGATGTTGAATAGGCTTGGCAGCTTTTTATGCCATTTAGGATGTGCAAATCATTTCCTGAATCATTGTCTTAGGCACTCTGCTACTGCTTACGGGGAAACAAGGCTGCTTCTATCGTCTGCCGGACTGTCCACAGCCTATCTTTGTAGAGTCTCTCACCTCTAAAGACCACGTAAGTTCAAGCCAACATAATGTTTTGCGAATCCAATACTTTTTCATTATTTCGGATGCATTTATCAATACCTGGCGCTTCTAAAACTTCAGAGAGCGAATGCACAGTACACTTTTCCGAAGTTGTGCTTCTCTATGTTGAGCTTTAAGACGTATGATTAACTACCAATAACGACCCGATTAACCAGAATGCACCAATTTTATGATATCACTGGAGGAATGCACTGTAATTTATGAACTGAAGCTACCCGCTTAGTACAACCAGGCAGTTCCACATGTATTGTTATTACAATACAATACAATACAATCTTTATTGTGCATAAAGAAAACAAAGTACATATAGCAGGCCTACCAAAGTCTCAGAGGGCTTGACTGGCAGTGCCTGAAAGTCAGGTCACAGAAAATTGCACAGGGTTAATAGCTGAGTTAGCTATTAGTGGGTCGGAGCAAAATCTTGAACAGTTATACAAAATCTTACATTAAACATCGACAATTCTAAGTAGTTTCTTAATATCACGTCTTGTGTTTGCTTCTAACACAGTAGTTGGCAATTAATAAATATGGCTGGAACATAGTATTGCCGCGTTCTCCTTCCGTACTTTGTCGCAGTCTTGGGGATGACGTAGGGTTCCTTCGGTCTTAAGGAGCGGATAGGCCTATATCGTGTTTTAAAATCGTTATTCGAGAAGTGTTTAATTACAACACTTTCGACAATCAGCGAAGTGAAGTGTGCCAAATTCAAAACCTAATGACGTCTGCATCCTGCTTTGGACACAAATCGTTAGCCACTGTTGACAGCAGGGAACGCGAAATTGAATTAATTCTTGAGCTCCACCTAAGAGTACAATGGCCATACACAGTCAAGCCATGACGTAGCATACTGAAGACTAAAGCATGGATAATGATTTTTCGAACGGAGATTGGCATGAGACATCGTATATTGTATAATACACAGGAGACCGCGCGCAGCTTTTTAGAGACATCGGATAATTGCGAGTTCCATACAAGATCGCAGTCAAAAAGCAATCCAAGATACTTAACAGAAGATGCACTTTTAATAGGTTGACATGTACATTCATAACAGTCGGATGTGTGTAAGAATGATGATGTCGTAGGCAGGATTTTTTTCATGGGGTTATGGAAACAGACAAGTCGTGTTTTAGAAGGGTTGATGCTTATTAAATTAGCCACAAACCGGTCCATAGATTTAGTTGCCTCATTCTGTAAGGAGCTGATTGCATCAAAGTAATTAGTTGCACAGGATACAAGAACAGCATCATCGGCATATTGATATATGTAATTACTCACTACACTGGACAAATCATTCACATAAATGTTAAAAAGCAGGGGTCTTAATATTGAGCCCTGAGGGACTCCAGAATGAATATTGGTAAAAACACAAACTATTTCCCACCTTTGCACACTGTCGTCTATCCTGCAGAAAGTTAGTTAATGATTTCAAGAATGATCCACGAAGGTCTAGGAGAGACAGTTTCTGTAACAGAATGTGATGACAAACACTGTCAAATGCCTTCGAGGCATCCATAAAGAGGGCACATGCTGCCCGGTGACGGTCTAGTGTTAAGTTTAAAAGATCAGAGAAAGCTTCTAACAGTGTTTGTGTACCCTTCCCCTGTAAAAATCCATACTGATGTGGTGATAATACACTATGCTGATCTAGAAACTGTGCTACCGTAAGAGCCACATGTTTTTCTGTTATTCGAGCTATACAGGGAATTATCTAAATAGGGCTGTAATTTTCAATACTATTGCATTCACTTTGCTTATGAAGCGGAATTACAATTGCGGTTTTCATATCAACTGGAATCACACCACCATCCAAAACAAAGTTTAAAAGAGATAGCAATACATGTTTAATTGCGTCAACACTTCTCTGGAGTTCACTGACAGAGATTTTGTCGAAGGCAGGTGATTTGTTCGTCTTAAGATTGAAGACAATGGACCTTAATTCTTCAAGCGATAGTAAAGGATTATATGCTATCTGTTAAAGTACACACCGATGGTTGCCGTGTCCTCGATCTCTAGACACTTGAAAAGAACTGATTAAATATGTTTGCCACAGTTTCGTCGTGTGCAGAAAAATAAGATGAAAGGCGCTGTTTAGGCGTTGAAATGTTGCCGCCTCTAAGATTATTTATCAGGGACCATATTTTCTTTATGTCAGATCGAGCTTCTTGAAATTTCTTTCTAAAATAAACGCGCTTCGCAAGTCTGATCAATGCATTCACCTTGTTTCTGGCACATTCATATCTTAATTGCGTGTCATTGCAGTTTGACGACCGCTTGGCCTTAGTCCACAGCAAGTGTTTTTCCTTTATAGCTGCTAGGATTTCGCTGCTCATCCATTTCTGGCTCATGTTACGTTGCCTGATTTTGACAACGCGTGTTGCCGCCTGCCTAAAAGCATCAAACGCAGCTACAAATTCGCGGTACATGTTTTCCGGTGACACAGTGCATAAAAAATTGTCCCAAACATTTTTCTGGACTAGTTTATCGAAAAGCCTTGGATCAATTATACAGATTTGTTTGATAGAGTTAATAGCGTCTGATAACAAAGGATTCACCGTCTGTTTCAGTGAACAGCAGACGAAGTGGCGGTCAGAAAGCTTAACCTGTGCAATGGTAGATTTTACTTCCAGATTATGGGCTCTAACATTTACATGATCAATGCAGGATGAAACAAGACGTTGAAATAGGAATTCCTCGCGGGTTGCTGCATGGATTGTCATCTCAATTCCCCATTCAGCTTGTGTATCTAAATAATCAGCAACTATTCCTACTGTTGGACGTAACGTATTCATAGTAATGTCACCTGTGAGGCAAATACATTCATCGGTTCCTAGACGTGATAACGTAGAGAACGTAGAGTCGAGCTCAGCCAAAAAAAAGCCGCCTGTTACCGCATGGGGGACGATTTAAAGAAAGCAAGGCCAATGAAAATCGAGGATTAGATAAGGGGAGAGTAACAGTTTCGGCATGGTCGAAAGGCAACTTGAGTTTGGAGACTGACCAAGCGTTTTTTACGAAGACAGCCACACCTCGACCCTTCCGGACCGGAATAAAAAAGGAGAATGACTGATAGCCCGGTAGCGCGAAACTAGAAAATAGACCTGGCGAGATATTTATCTCGGTGAGTACGATGACATCAAAAAGCAGTGGAACAGTAGATAGAATGGCTACTAAATGGTCCCAGTGCTTACGAATTCTCCTGATGTTTACGTGAGTAACATGGAAAGCGTCGTTACCCGGATAACAAAAAAACCAAGAAACTTCTAAAAGGCCATTGCAAACCTTGAAAGTACTACCCTATGACTAGATAAGCCTCTCAATGTCCAATTTTCTATTAATTCGAACGAGTGGAGCACCGTCTGCTTTCCTTGCAAACACCTCGCCATTTCTTGGCCAGACGTACTTGAAGGACATTTTCTTTGCTTAAGTGCGAGCTAGCCAGAACAGTTCACGAATAACACGTGTGAGGTGGTCATTGAAATTGAACCGTGGAAAATCATTCTGAACTAATCCTGGCAAGTTTTTACGTGATCGAAGCCATTGTTCCTTCGCTTCAACGGAGCACATCTAGATAAGAATGGCTGGTGCAGTATTGTCCCTACTGGGTAGAGGGTGAATAGCAGAGACTTTAGTTGCTGTAAAGTTAGGTACCTCAAGTTGTTGCGCAAGATCACTCAGGAAGGATTGCAAGTTCTCCTTTGGCTTGCTGGGAAAGCCGTGGATCTCGAAATTCTTTCTCCTACTGTACTGCTCCATTTCATACATTTGCGCACTTATTTTGTCAATCAGGTCTGACTGGAACTCGACGGTAGAAGACAGCGAGTCAACCTTGGAATGTTATTCCGCCAACTCCGTCTGATTTTTGTTGACTGTCTCCAATACCAAGTCATATTTTCTGGAAAGAAATTCTATTGAAGTGTGCACTTCCTGTATCGCGTTCTCGATCTTTCCAACCGAGTCCTTAAATGCAAGAAGTTCCTGTACCTTCGTAGCGAGTATTCCTACACTAGATGCAAGTCGGTCTAGTTTTTCATTTACAGCAATAAATTGCTGTGCGAACGATTCTTCTTTTGCTGTCTGTGCCAAGTCTCATTGTGTGCCTTTTTCCGGTCGACATGTTTTGCACAGTCAGGTTTCACGTTTAACTGTACTCATTTTTGCGTAGCTGTTTTCAACTACTGTGCAGCATCGTTTTCCAAGGTGGAAACCTTCTTGCCAAGCCGAACATGCTAAAATTTCACATCCAAAGGTAACGGCTTAGAGCAAGCAGCACAATCAGAAGGCATTTCTGTGCAGTCGGCGACAACAAATTACAAATTTCAAGAAAAGCGCTCTCAGAAAGGCAGCCAAATGCATTTCTGTTTTACAGAGTAATTACCATAGCAACATTTGTCTGGAAAGATCGCAAGCGTACCTATAAATTTTGCGCAAAGCAAGAGCTAATCGAAATATACAACAGAGGGGATAAAGTTTCTTTTTTCACTTTTCAAAGTATCAACTGCAAATTCGACGAACCCTAATTTACGTTATTTATTTGGCACAAATAATCTGTGAGATCTTCCATCGCTCTAGTGCTTCGACAACTCCGTGATAAATGAAAGCCGCCTGGTGTTTCCCGATGTTCTTCATGCTTAATTACCTCCGCGGAAATATCACCAGGTACACGTCTCGAATAAATCGTCTATAGATGCCTAAATGGTGAAACTTTGCTGTCTTTCCACCCATTGAGTCCTATAAAAAAGACGATTTAGAGGACAATTGACCTGGGTGAAGGATTTCATGAATGTAGATTTTTCAGGATGCCTACGCAGGGCATTTTGCTTTTCCGTGTGAGAGGGCTGGCATACACAAACTTCTGACGTACAGCCCACATCGGGTTCTTGTAGCTTCTGCAGGAGCTCAGGAAAACAGGCAGATGCAACTAACGATGCCTTTGCCCAATATATGCTCTCTTCATTGGATTCTGTATTCAAATATGAACAATAATTGAAAGAACAAGAGTAGTGGCACGAACGAAAACTGCACGAGTGTCAATTACGCGCCATAAAGTTCTTCTCACTTAACCGTAGTCCGTAATGTAATCCGTAAAGGGCTTAATATTTAGGTTAATATGTCACGACCCTTGTCATGAGAAGCAACCCTCAGCTTTATCAAATTTTATCAATGCCAAAAAAACTCTCATATAACCTGGTATTTCATTGAACTACAGCATGCGCCAATGCATAATTTTTTTGGCTTGTCATGTGCCGCTTTCGTAAAGAGATCCGCAGACATAACAATGGCCTTGGGTGAAGCACGCCATGAAGGCAGGCTATAAACACTGCGCGTAAGCTCTAAGTAGTTGAGGCTTGGCTGTTATTTATGTCATTCACGATGTGCAAATCATTTCCTGGATCCTTGTCTTAGGCACTCTGTTACTGTGCACAGGGAAAAGAGGCTGCTTCTCTCGTCTGTCGAACTGTCCACAGCGGATCTTTGTAGCGTCTCTCACCTCTAAAGAACACGTAAGTTCGAGCCGGCTATGTATGCCAGGCAAACCCCGCCTGCTTATACACCACCACCACCACCACCAACATAACTTTTTGCAAATGGAACACTTTACATTAAAATGGATGATTTTACCAACACATTGCTTTTCTAAAGCTTCAAAAAGAGGATGCAAAGTAAGCATCTTCTAAGACGTCTTTGATCATGTTGAGCGTTAAGGAGCGAAGTTATCTGCCAGTAGTAAATCGATTACCTGAAATTCTCAAACATCAGTCAATCAGTAGAGCAAAACACTAATTTTTGAAATGAAGCTCTCCACATAATACAGCCATACATTTGGAAATGCATTGCTACTAGAACAACTTCCAAGAATATGGCCCTCCAAAACACGCTAATATGCATCTCACTTTCCTGGGGAAGATTTAGTGTACCAACATTTATCTTCACAGCTGGGAAGTTTTCCTATCGTCTTTCAGCAGTTGAAGAGCTGAAAAAACTATAATGTGGCGCGTATAAAGCATTTCATCTATTTAAGGAAATAGTTACTGAAAATACGATGAACCTTCATTCGCAAATGATTGCCTGCCACAAATATTCTGAAAGATTTTGTAAGGCCCTAGTGCTACGACAACTCCGCGGTAATTTAAGGCCGCCTTATGTGTTTTGATGTTCTTTATGCTTTATATCTTTTCATGTGATTATTACCTGGCAAAAGTATCCACTAAATCGCCGTTATGCTTTTACCTGGCGCCACTTTGCTTTCTTTTCACCCTTGAGTCCACCCATGTAAAATAAGACAATAGAAATATTTACTGGTGCGAATGATTACGTGGTCGCAAATCATAAACACTACGTTTAGGCCTGTGGAAGTTCAATTTGTTCAACAAATATGTATGTTATTCCCGAGGCACGTATGACTTTTCAGGACGCCTGCATAGGGCACTTTACCTGTCTGCGTAAGAGGACAAGGCTACACCAACTTCTGTCACAATGCGTGCGTCAGGTTTTTGTAGTTTGTGCATGAGCTAGCCAAAACAGGCAGGTGCAGCTAACGATGCCTTCGCCGATTATACGCTTTCTTCATTGGATTCTGTATTCAAAAATGAACAAGAAGAATTGGAAGAACGAGAGTAGTGGCACGAACGAAAATTCCACGAGAGTCAATTACACGTCCCCAGGTTCTTCTCGCTTAACAGTGATCCGTAATGTAATCAGTAAAGGGCTTAATATTTATATTACTATGTCACGACCCTTGTCATGAGAAGCCACCCTGAGCTTCATGATATGTTATCAATGCCAAAAACCCTCACATGCACTCGTATTTCATTGAACTATAGCATGTGCCAATGCATAAATTTTTTGGCTTGTCATGTGCCGCTTTCGTAAAAATAACCGCAGACATAACAATAGCTTTTGTGAAGAATATCACGAAGACAGGCCATAGACGCTGCGCCTAAGCTCTAAGTATTTAAGTAGTTGAATAGCTTAGCAGTTATTTATGTCATTCCCGATGTGCAAATCATTTCCCGGATCCTTCTCTTAGGCACTCTGATACTGTGAACGGGGAAAAGAGGCGTTTTCTATCGTCTGTCGGACTGTCCACAGCGGACTTTTGTAGCGTCTCTCACCTGTAAAGACAACGTAAGTTCGGGCCAACATTACATTTTGCAATTGGAATACTTTACAATACAATGGATGATTTCACCAATATGTTGCATTCCGAAAACTTCAAGAAGAGGATGCAAAGTACACACTTTCTAAAACGTTTTTGACCATGTTCAGCGTTAAAGGGATACGGACACAAAAGTTGGTGGGTGCTTTTTTGCGCCAGGACAAAAGTTGAATTGTTAAAAATGACGAATACAACAAGCTGCTTTGAAAGAAAGAACGAGAAACATCTTTATTTTGCTATTTTCTGTTGCGCCTTGCCTCCAAGCGGCCGCCGGCAGAAGCTTAAATTTGACGTCATGACGCCCCCGGGCGCGCGCGGCCAAGGTCAGCCACAGCCGTCGAAGTCTTTCCGGCGTGTCCGTCCCTTGCAGCGTTTGTTTATCGCCGTCGGCGATGTTCGCACGCGGTTCTTATGAAACATTATCCCCGTTAGCGCTCCACGCAGGTGGTGCGTCTTACATGCGTGTTGCCACGGTAGTCGATCGGTATTGACGCATTCGTCGCGGCGGAAGAAAATGCCCAGACATTACTGCGCTCGTGTCTGTTATAACAGCATCGTCGGTGGTGACACGCCGTCGCACACGTTTCCCAGAGACGAGAATGTGCGTAAACATTGGGTGCGTGCCTGTCAGCCATCACGCCCAGCATGGAGACTTCTAAAGAATGGCTTCATTTGCATGGACCACATTGTCGACGATGACTACGCGACCAGCCCGACTGTGCTGAAAAGCGTTCGCATGCCACGCACAAGGCTCCTGTCAAGGCAATACAATTCAAAGACCGGGTGCTTAGTGATGCCTTCGTAAGTTTCAGCTGTGTTCGCCACCTTTTTCTTACTCTGTGCAACAGATCCTCTCTCTTTCTGTATGCATGTAGCCGCAGTGGTGACCACAGGAGCACCTGTTGAAAGAAAAGTAACTGCCCTTTCATTGTCTGTGCAATAACAGATATTCTCGGTTTGTGACAGAAAGTGTTCACTTGCGGATGCATGTTTTTGTGACAAAATAAAATAGTCATGTTTTGTATACTTTCTCTGCGTCTAATATTGAATGACAGCATATGAGCGCTGCTTTAATTGATTCAATATGCAAAACATAGCCAGTGAATGAATGCCAGACAATAGCATGCATGTGTAGTAATCTAAAATCAACAGCGCACTTATTTACATTGGCTTTTCACACGTTGCCTTTGAAGCTGAAGCAAGAAATGGCGTATTTTCATAGGTCTCTGCATGATCATGCGTTGGATTTCATGACTTGATTGTTCGCGCAGCATTCCCCTGGTGAATGTCACATCTAAAGTCTTTCCTTTCTCTATGGTCACATAATCGATGTAGCTAAGTGATCCGGTCGACGGGTCCCTAGCGCAGCCGCCCATCTCAACGAGTTCAAACAGTGAATGGCTTCTAATAGGGTGAATATGACAGTAGCCTTAAACACAGGGCTATGAAACGGCTGGAAAATTCTACACATGCTGTGCCTCGTCGCACAAAAACGAAGTGCGTAGTGGTCGAAAGCCGACAGCGTAGGTAAGCACAAAGCGACGAGCTACGACGCTACCTATGATTCAGCCTAATAGCCGCCTTTCTGCCTCAACGTGGGTCACGAAACTAGGCATTTTACACCCTACGTAACATACTTTACGAACTGCTGATGCTGCTGCAGGTCAAAGTTGCAAGAAAAAAACGTTGCCATATTGCTGGCCCGGGCTGCCTGACCGACACGGCCACGGCCGCCTGCTCTTCTTCGTCGCTTGACGCGGAAGGCTCGTAACCGTAAGCTGTTATACTTCTTGCCAAGTTGGAATGGTCCTCGTCTTCAGACGTGTACTCATCGCTGGTAGAGGTATCGGAATCCGAATTCATGCTCGCGATGGCGCCGGCGGCACGCCTCGAATGACCGCGCCGGCCGGCTAGCTATCCGACGAAGGTGTCATGACGTCACGCCTTCCAACTTGCTTGGGCCGGGCGGCGTTGCGCACACTCAAAAAAACACCAAAAATAAAACCATCCGCTGAAAAATGAGCTAAGTGTCTACTTGTTTTCGGTGTACTCGCACATGAGGACTTATTTTCAATATTTTGTAAAATGTTCTGATTTTGTGTCCGTATCCCTTTAAGCGTTAAGGCGCGAAGTTATATGCCAGTAGTAAATCGATTACCTCAAATTCTGAAATACCAGGCGATCAGCAAAGGAAAACACTTTCATTTTTCAAATGAAGTTCTCCACCAAATACATCCACACAATTGGAAATGCATTGCTACTAGAACAACTTACAAGAAAATGGCTCTCCAAAACGCGCCAAAACACATCTAATTTTCTGGGGAGTTTTATTATACAAGCATTTATTTCACCACTGGGAAGTCTTCCTAACGTCTTTCGGTAATTGAAGAGCAGAAAAAACTATAAAATGGCGAGTATAAAGTATTTTATCTATTTTTGGACGTAGTTACTGAAAATACGATAAACCTTAATTCACAATTGTTTGCTTGCCACAAATATTCTGAAAAATATTGTGCGGCTCTTGTACTACTACAACTCCGCGGTCATTTAAGGCCGCCTTATGTGTTTTGATGTTCTTTATGCTTTATACCTTTTCATGTGATTATTACCTGGTAAATTTTCCAGTAAATCGGTTTTATGCTTTTACCTGGCGCCACTTTGCGGTCTTTTGACCCTTGAGTCCACCCATGAAAAATAAGAACATAGAAATATTTACTTGTGCGAATGATTACGTGGTCGCACATCATAAACGCTACGTTTAGGCCTGTGGAAGTTCAATTTGTTCAACAAATATGCGTTATTCCTGAGTCACATATGACTTTTCAGGATGCCTACATAAGGCACTTAGCGCGTTGCGGAAGAGGGCCAGCCAAACAAACTTCTGTCGCACTGTGTACGTCAGGTTATTTTGGAGTTTGCGCATGTGCTAGTCAAAACAGGCAGGTGCAACTAACGATTCCTTCGCAGAACATACGCTTTCTTCATTGGATTCCCTATTCAAAAATGAACAAGAATTGGAAGAACGAGAGTAGTGGCACGAACGAAAATTCCACGAGAGTCAATTACACGCCCCCAAGTTCTCGCTTAACAGTAATCGGTAATGTAATCAGTAAAGCGCTTAATATTTAGATTACTATGTCACGACTCCTGTCATGAGAAGCCGGCCTTAGCTTCATCATATGTTATCAATGCCAAAAAAACCTCATATACACTCGTATTTCATTGAACTATAGCATGTGCCAATGCATAATTTTTTTGGCTTGTCATGTGCCGCTTTCGTAAAAAGAACCGCAGACATAACAATGGCCGTGGGTGAATCATATCATGAAGGCAGGCCATAAACACTGCGCTGAAGCTGCAAGATATTGAATAAGCTTGGCAGTTATGTATGTCATTCAGGACGCGCAAATCATTTCCTCGATCCTTATCATAGGCACTCTGATACTGTGCACGGGGCAAAAGAAGCTGCTTCTATCGTCTGTCAAACTGTCCACAGCGGATCTTTGTAGCATCTCTCACCTCTAAAGAACACGTAAGTATTTTGGAGCCAACATAACGTTTTGCAAATGGAATGCTTTAAATTGCAATGGATGATTTTACCAATACCTTGCATTTGTAAAACTTCCAAAAGGGGATGGAAAGTATAGATTTTCTAAAACGTTTTTGACCATGTTGAGCGTTAGGGCGCGAAGTTATCTGCCAGTAGTAAATCGATTACCTGAATTTCTGAAATATCAGGCAGTCAGTAGAGGAAAACACTAATTTTCGAAATGAAGTTCTCGACATAATACAGCCACACATTTGGAAATGTACTGCTACTAGAACAACTTACAAGAAAACCCCGCAGGGGCATCTGCGGTAGCAGGCGTTTGGTGTGTTGTGACACGACGTACCCGAACACACGAGGGTTGGACCCTCCCGATTGTAGCCGTGCGTGGCTTAGCCTTGTCCTGGGAAAGGGGGATCCTGGAGGTTGAGCTGATGCCGGGTGTTTGTTCCTTTAAGGCCCCCCGGCGGAGGCAACACACCTCTTTGGCCTCTGCTTCACGTAGAGGGCATCCCCGGACTGACCTACCCGGGGGAAATCGGCAGTCGCTTTTTCCTGTCTCTCTCTTCCTACAACCTTCGTCTTTGCCTTACTTTCCACCTTTCCTGTCTCCTTCTCTCTTCTATTTACTTCCTTCTCCTTGGCGGTAAGGGTTAACCTTGTGTGGCTATCCTACCTTGGGTACACCATATTTAGTTACAGTGATAGCGTACGACTGGCGCGGTGCAGACTTGTACGCAAGCTCTGCCGCGTCCCCTCGTTGGGCTCCGTGGTGGGCGGTCAGCGCTGTTGCCGAATGTTTTTGTATTTTCACGGAAACTTCTTTGCCCCAACTTCCTGATCGCCCTCAGAAACGAGGGCGCACCGATGATTTATGTCAGTTTTTCGGACACCAAATCCAGAATTTTCCCCGCTTCCATGTTATTCACTCTGAAAAGCCAAACAAAGCAGTGCGAACCATTTCACCATTCCTTGTGTCAAAGTCCTTCACTGATGTTTTTGGTCCAGGTTACAAGGTGTCGAGGATGGCAAGCGGTGACCTCCTCTTGTAGCTCCGCGATTTGAAACAATATGAAATACTACCGAAACTAGTGTCATTTGGGGAGACCCACATAACAGTAACCCCGCACCGTACAATGAACACCACCCGCGGTGTTGTGCCGGATGATGATTTGCTTGAGCTGACTGAAGCGGAACGCCTGGAGGGCTTCAGCGAACAAAATGTGATCAATGTCGGAAGAATTAAGATGAGGCGAGATGGTAAAGAGATCCAGACGAAGCAATTAATAATCACCTTTGGTTCAAGGGTCCAGCCCAAATCAATCGAGGCCGGGTACATCAAGCTCCGTGTTAGGCCGTACGTGCCAAATCCGCTTCGATGTTTCAAATGCCAGCGTTTCGGCCACAGTTCAAAGAGCTGTCGGGGCCGCCAGACGTGTGCGAAATGCAGTGCCCATGAACACACCACTGAAACTTGTGAGAACGCTCTCCACTGTGTGAACAGTGATGGGGAGCACGCCGCGTACTCGCGGTCGTGCACCTCCTGGAAGAAGGAAAAAGAAATTGTAACGATCAAAGTTAAAGAGAATATATCGCTCAAAGAGGCACGCAGGCGGGTAGCATACCTGCCAAAGAAAAGCTTTGCCGAAGTGGCGCGTCAGAGGGCCGCTCACAACGGCCTCCGGCGGCTGTCCGACCCACAAGCAGTGAGTCGGCAGTTACGCCATCAGCCCCCGCGGCGGTTGCAGCTAGCGCTGCTCCGCCAACCGAGCAGACGGGGCCATCGACCCTGAAGGTGGGCGCAGCCGAGGCTGCCCCAACCTCCCCGGCCCCTTCCAGCTCTGGCAACAGCCGGCGCAGCCAAATCCCTCAGGGAGCCCCATCGACCTCCGGGCTGGTGGGCGCAGGGGTCTTGCCCTCGAAGGCGGGACTCTCTCTGATAACTTCTCGCTCGCAAGAGCACGTGTCCGGAGCCTCACTAGAGGCAATGGGCACTACACCTGTCCTTAAGACGCACCAAACGCCAAAGGAGCGGCGAGGCTCCCTCGAACGCTCCAGAAGGGGCAAGATCCCGATTACAGGGCCTCGAAAGAGCTCTGTAATCTAAGGCATCACTTGTGTTTCCGTACACACAGCACCAATTTTCATTATATATGGATACACAAATTATTCAATGGAATGTCAGAGGTCTTCTTAGAAACCTTGATGATGTTCAAGAACTTCTCTGCGAACTCTCTCCAAAAGTGCTGTGTGTACAAGAAACCCATCTTAAATCTAAACACACTAACTTTTTTCGTCATTATGTTCTTTTTCTTAAAGATCGTGATGATGCCATCGCGTCATCTGGCGGTGTAGCCATTATACTCCACAAAGGTATAGCGTGTCAACATATAGAACTACAAACACTCCTAGAGGCAGTGGCCGTTCGAGCCATACTTCTAAACAAACTTATTACCATCTGCTCTCTGTACATACCCCCGCATCATCAGCTCCATTAGCATGAATTGCATACAATAATAGATCAATTACCCCAACCCTATTTCGTTCTAGGAGATTTAAATGCATACAGCAACCTATGGGGTGACTCTCATTGCGATGTGCGAGGCCGACTGATTGAACAGTTTCTCTTGTCTTCTGGTGCATGTCTTTGGAATAGTAAAGCACCTACATATTATAGCACTGCACATAAAATGTATTCCTCTACAGACCTCAGTATTGCATCTCCCACCTGTTTACCTAATCTTAAATGGAACGTTATTAGAAATCCAGACGGGAGTGACCATTTCCCGATAGTTCTGTCTACACCGAAGATGAATGAATGTCCCTTACAGTTTCGTCGGTGGAAAACAGATTCAGCCGACTGGGAACAGTTCTGAAAAATCACTCACATATCGTGGGCTGATATTTCTGCTCTAAGCCTGGACGCTGCGGTTGAATACTTTACTTTTTTCTGATTGATGCCGCGACCAAATGTATCCCAGAAACAAAGCGATCATCTAAAAAGCGCCGTGTTCCGTGGTGGAACGAGGAGTGTCGTAACGCGCGTAAAAAGCAGAACAAAGCATGGGGGTTGCTCCGCGATTCTCCGACTGCAGAAAACCTTGTTAATTTCAAGCATGTCAAATCTCAGGGAAGAAGAACGCGCCGACAAGCTAGAAGAGCGAGTTGGAAAAAATATATATCAGGTATTAACTCTTTCACGGATGAGAAAAAGGTCTGGAATAGAGTACACAGAATAAAAGGTCGACAACCTTACTCGCTACCCTTAGTAAATACACGGGGAGATAGTATGGAAGACCAGGCGAACTTTCTAAGCGCACATTTTGAACGCATATCCAGTTCGTCTCACTACTCTGACACATTTCAAAGACAAAAAACACGAATAGAACGGCAGCCATTAGTACGAAAAAGTACAAAATGTGAGGTATACAATAGACCATTTGACATAGCAGAGCTTCAAGTAGCAATAAACGGCTGCAACAAATCTGCCCCAGGCTCTAACCGCATAATATATGAAATGTTAAAGCACCTGCCATCTTAAACACAAAAAAACCCTTGTTTTTCTTTACAATGGTATATGGTCTTCCGGCCAGATTCCGTCTGTCTGGAAAGGGGCCATTATAATTCCCGTTCTGAAACAGGGTAAGGACACTTCCTTGGGAAACAGTTATAGGCCGATAGCGTTGACATGCTGCCTATGCAAACTCTTTGAAAATGAAATGAAATGAAACTTTATTTTCCATGTTGTAAGGTACAGATCTTGTAAGATACAGATGGGGGGGTGGAGGAAAAAAAGCTGTCCATTGGACAGCTTGACAAGTCCACCATTCCTCATTTGGGCAGAGGCAGCATCACATTCTTTCAGTCAAATATACACATGTATACCGTACATATATAAAATATGGTGAATAAACGCTTGCTGCACTATTTTGAAACCAACAAAATATTAGACCCATACAAATGCGGTTTCAGGAAAGGTAGGTCGACGACAGACCAGCTTGTCCGCATGGAAATGTACATCCGTGAAGCCTTTATCCACAAACAGCTTGTCGTATCTGTATTCCTTGATATGGAAAAGGCATATGACACTACGTGGCGCTTTGGGATGCTTCGGGATTTTTCTGTAATGGGTATAAGCAGCAACTTGCTGACCATTATTGAAAGCTACCTGTCTGACAGAACCTTTCACTTTAGTGTTGGCAATGTGCAGTCTCGATCATTCTCACAGGAGACAGGTGTACCACAGGGTGGAGTGCTGAGCTGTACACTGTTTATTGTGAAAATGAACTCCTCACATACCATCATACCTCGCACACTCTTTTACTCGGTCTATGTGGACAATGTACAGATAGCTTTTAGGTCGTGCAATCTTAGCATCTGCGAGAGACAGCTACTGCTTGGCCTAAAGAAACTCTCAAAGTGATCAGAAGAAAATGGTATTAAACTTAACCCGCAAAAAAACACATGTCTTCTCTTCTCAAACAAGAGAGGCCTATCACCAGAACCCGCCACTGACCTTAACGGAGAACGACTACCGGTCAGCCTTGAACATAAATGTTTAGGTATTATTTTGGACACAAAACCTAATTTCATTCCCCACTTGAAATATCTTAAAGCGAAGTGCCCGAAGACTATGAACCTGCTGAAGCTGCTTTCTCGAACAAACTAGGACAGTGACAGGAGGTGTTTGCTTAGCCTTTATAAGAGCCTTGTACGATCACGCCTCGACTGCGGAGCCGTGGTGTACCAATCCGCATCGGACAGTGCTCTCAAAATTCTCGACCCAGTCCACAATCTAGGTATACAGCTGGCAACAGGCGCATTTAGGACAAGCCTTGTGGAAAGTCTGTATGTCGAAGCGAACGAATGGTCCTTACACCTACGCAGAACATATCTAAGCTTCTGCTACTTTTTAAAATGTAAATCGAATAACGAACATCCGTGTTACTCAACTGTACTTGACTTGTCTTGTGCAAGACTTCCCCGTAAGCGCCCATCTGTCCGAGCTCCTCTGTCTGTGCGCTTAGAACCACTGTCTAATGAAACGGGTATTTGACATCGAGAAAGAGTCCTAATGACTCCCATTAACCTTGCACCACCTTGAAAATGGGAGACTATCCTGTGGGATATGTCTTTCATCACAATAACAAAACATGCGCCTGAGGTGCATATACATTCACACTTTCTCGAACTCCAGGCGAAGTACTCCTGCGCGGAGTTTTATACAGACGCTTCAAAGTCTACTTATGGTGTAGCTTATGCAGCGCTCTGACCTTTATTTTCAACGTCCGGTGCATTAAATCCAAACACCAGCATTTTCACAGCGGAGGCATACGCGATCCTCTGTGCTTTAAAACATAAAAAAAACAGGTATAACAAAGGCTGTCATATTCACAGACACATTGAGCATTGTTAGCTGCATATCAAGTCTACGAAAACACAAAAACTCTATCCTTAATGAAGACTACAACCTATGTTCAGCATACATGTCTAACCAAATGATTGTTCTTTGTTGGGAGCATAGAGGCATAGAGGACAACGTAGCTGCTGACGAAAGGGCTACATTCGTACCTTCTTGTGATGCAAACATTAATATACCTGTACCCTACACAGACCTTAAGCCATTTTTACAGCATAAACTTCGGAAATATTGGCAACGGCAATGGGACACTCAGGTATAAAACAAACTGCATTTAATCAAACCGAAAAGGGGAAACTGCATCTCTGAGAAAACAGCAAGACATCATGAAGTACTGCACTGTAGGTTAAGAATTGGGCACACCTATAGCACTCACTCGTATATTCTAACTGGAACTAAGACATGCACTAGGTGTGGAAGGAGACTTACAGTCCTTCATGTTCTCCTTTAGTGCCCATTATTAGAAAAGAAGAGAAAAAAGTTCTTCCATTCCATATACCGTCATAATATACCTCTGTACCCAGTCTTCTTTTTAGGCAATGACCCTATATTTAATTTTAAATCAGTACTCAAGTTCTTAGAAGAAACCAATACCGTAGAAATCATTTGGCCAGGCTATTTGTAGCACAGCCTCAGCTTAGAGGCTGTAGCTGCAGTGAAATCACTTACAGAGCACATGCCTCGCAGCCCTTGCGCTGAAGGGCTCTGCAGAGGCACTGGTTCTGCTATATATTAACATGTTTTAGCATCTAATCCTTCACAACGTACTTTTACAACCATAGGACTCACTATTCATTTACGTTATTTTAATAGATACGTATTTTACACCATATACAGCGAATATTTTAGGCCAATATACAGCCTCTCGATTACCGCCATATTCATCGAACTCATTGCCATTCATCACCAAATCTCATGGCGCTCTTTGGCCATTTCTGGCCCTTGCGCCAAGAAACAATACCCATCAACTTACAAGAAAATGGCCCTCGAAAACGCGCCAAAATGCATCTAACTTTTCTGGGGAAGCTTTATTATACCAACATTTAACTTCACAGCTGGGAAGTTTTCCTATAGTCTTTCCGTAATTGAAGAGCTGAAAAAACTATAAAATGGCGCGTACAATGTATATCATCTATTTTTGGAAGTAGTTGCTGAAAATACGATGAACCTTAAATTACATTTCTTCGCTTGCCACAAATATTCTAAATGATTTTGTGTGGCTCTTTTACTACTACAACTCCGCGGTCATTTAAAGCCGCCTTATGTGTTCTGATGTTCTTTATGCTTTATACCTTTTCATGTGATTATTACCTGGTAAATTCTCCAGTGATTCGCCTTTATGCTTTTACCTGGCGCCACTTTGCTGTCTTTTGACCCTTGAGTCCACCCATGAGAAATAAGAGCATAGAAATATTGACTTGTGCGAATGATTACGTGATCGCAAATCATAAACGCTACGTTTAGGCCTGCGGAAGTTCAACTTGTTCAGCAAATATGCGTTATTCCTGAGTCACATATGACTTTTCAGGACGCCTACATAAGGCACTTAGCGTTTTGCGGAAGAGGGCCAGCCAAACAAACTTCTGTCGCACTGTGTACGTCAGGTTATTTTGGAGTTTGCGCATGTGCTAGTCAAAACAGGCAGGTGCAACTAACGATTCCTTCGCAGAACATACGCTTTCTTCATTGGATTCTCTATTCAAAAATGAACAAGAATTGGCAGAACGAGAGTAGTGGCACGAACGAAAATTCCACGAGAGTCAATTACACGCCCCCAAGTTCTCGCTTAACAGTAATCGGTAATGTAATCAGTAAAGCGCTTAATATTTAGATTACTATGTCACGACTTCTGTCATGAGAAGCCGGCCTTAGCTTCATCATATGTTATCAATGCCAAAAAAACGTCATATACACTCGTATTTCATTGAACTATAGCATGTGCCAATGCATAATTTTTTTGGCTTGTCATGTGCCGCTTTCGTAAAAAGAACCCCAGACATAACAATGGCCTTCGGTGAATCATATCATGAAGACAGGCCATAAACACTGCGCTGAAGCTGTAAGATATTGAATAGGCTTGGCAGGTATTCATGCCACTCAGGACGTGAAAATCATTTACTCCATCCTTGTCTTAGGCACTCTGATACGGTGCACGGGGAAGAGAGGCTGCTTCTATCGTCTGTCGAACTGTCCACACCGGATCTTTGTAGCGTCTGTCACCTCTAGAGAACACGTAAGTAGTATCGAGCCAACATAACTTTTTGTAAATGGAATACTCTACATTACAATGGATGATTTTACCAATACCTTGTATTTCTAAAACTTCAAAAATATGATGAAAAGTATACATTTATTTAACGTTTTTGACCACGTTGAGCGTTGAGACGCGAAGTTATCTGCCAGTTGTATATCGATTACCTGAAATTCTCAAATATCCGGCAATCAGTAGAGAAGAAAACACTTTAATTTGCAAAATAATGTTCTCCACATAATACAGCCACACATTTGTAAATGTAGTGCTGCTAGAAGAACTTACAAGAAAATGGCCCTCAAAAACGCGCCAAAATGCATGGAACTTTTCTGGGGAAGATTTATTATACCAGCATTTATTTTACTGCTGGGAAGTTTTCTTATCCTCTTTAGGTAATTGAAGAGCTGAAAAAACTATAAAATGGCGCGTATAATGTATTTCATCTAATTTTCGAAGTAGTTGCTGAAGATACGATGAACCTTAATTCACAATTCTTTGCGTGCCACAAATATTTTGAATGATATTGTGTGGCTCTTCTACTACTACAACTCCGCGGTCATTTGAGGCCGCCTTATGTGTTTTGACGTTCTTTATGCTTTATACCTTTTCATGTGATTATTACCTGGTAAATTTTCCAGTAATTCGCCTTAATGCTTTTACCTGGCGCCACTTTGCTTTCTTTTCACCCTTGAGTCCACCCATGAAAAATAAGAGCATAGAAATATTGACTTGTGCGAATGATTACGTGATTGCAAATCATAAACGCTACGTTTAGGCCTGTGGAATTTCAATTTGTTCAACAAATATGTATGTTATTCCTGAGTCACATATGACTTTTCAGGACGCCTACATAAGGCACTTTGCGTTTTGCGGAAGAGGGCTTGGCAAAACAAACTTCTGTCGCACTGTGTACGTCACGTTATTTTGTAATTTGTGCATGTGCTAGTCAAAACAGGCAGCTGCAACTACCGATTCCTTCGCCGAACATGCGCTTTCTTCATTGGATTCCGTATTCACAAATGAACAAGAAGAATTGGAAGAACGAGAGTAGTGGCACGAATGAAAATTCCACGAGAGTCGATTACACGCCCCAAAGTTCTTCTCGCTTAACAGTAATCCGTAATGTAATCAGTAAAGGGCCTAATATTTATATTACTATGTCACGACCCTTGTCATGAGAAGCCACCCTCAGCTTCATCATATGTTACCAATGCCAAAAACCCTCATATACACTCGTATTTCATCTATAGCATGTATTTCAACTATAGCATGTGCCAATGCATAAATTTTTTGGCTTGTCATGTGGCGCTTTCGTAAGAAGAAACCCAGATGTAACAATGGCCATGAAGACAGGCCATAAACACTGCGCTCAAGCTGTTAGATGTTGAATAGGCTTGGCAGGTATTTATGTCGTTCAGGACGTGCAAATCATTTCCTCGATCCTCGTCTTAGGCACTCTGCTACGGCGCACGGGGAAAAGAGGCTGCTTCTATCGTCTATCGTCTGAATTATAGCATATGCAAATGCATAAATTTTCTAACTTAATGCTTTTATCTATTGTATATGCCACCCTTGGACATAACAATGGGCTTGAGTGAAGGATATTCTGAAAGGATGCCATAAATATTACGTTGAATTTATAAGATGTGAATGGGTTTGGCGGATATTTATGATATTTCGGGCTATTATGTCATTGCCTGATTCCTCCTCTTACGCAATCTGCTACTGTGTAGGAGGGAAGAAGGCTGCTTCTATCGTCTGTCGGTCTGTATACATCGCATCTTTGTAGCTTCTCAAATCTCTACAAGAAAGAAGTAAGTTTGAGCCAACACACTTTTTACAAATCCTATTTTTGTCATTATATCGCGTGTTTTAGCAGTAACTGGCGTTTGTAAACGATCATTGAGAGAATGTGAGAGAAGAGTTTGACTAACACGTCTTTCACGATATTGCACGTTAAGATGCATAGCTCCAGAAGAGCTCGGTCGTCAGCTAGTTGGTACGGATTATTCGTTTTAAAGCACGCCAAAAACATGTACAAGGATAAGCATGGAACAAGCGCCGACTGCCATCAACCTTTTTAGTGAAGCCTGCAGAAATATCTACTATTCGCAACGGCCTGAAAAAGTGAGTGGAAGAAAGCGAAGTTGAGTCATTGTCAATGAACTCTTCCTGCACTTGCGCCAGAAAGATAAAACAACACAGACCTACCATTCATAACATGGGCGCATTCCTGACTGATTAACTACTAAGTAACTGATGTCTCTTATTGCAAAGAGCTATAACACGGCCAATTACGAACTGGCTAAAAATGAAAGTTTAGCTCATGGTGTTTTGCGTGCCTAAAGCACAATCTGATTTTGAAGCAAGGTGTAGTGGGGGACTCCGGAATATTTTGGGCAACCTTGGGTTCTTTAAGCCACACCTAAACGTAAGTGCACTGGTGCGTTTACGAGTACATTTCGCGCCTTTAGAAATGTCGCCGCTGTGGCCGGGATTCGATCGCGCTTCGCAGTGCAACACCAAAGGAAGCAAGCAACGATGGCGGGTAGCAAGCGGTTCCTGAATGCCAGACTGAAAAGCACTTAAACATTTACCGGGTCATCTCATCGCTGTACTTTCTCAACACAAGTCTGTCTTCTATGCGCACTGAACAGCCGCATTTTGCACAATGAACAGCCAGATTACTACTAGTCCTAATCTTGAAACTACGCCCATGACTAAGCAAAGGTTCGTTTATACAGCGTCCAGTTTGCCCTCTGTAAGTGCAGCCGTAAGAGGCAGAATAACGTAAACTAGCTAGGGTTGTGGCTTGGGCTTGTCGGCTCATGGTGCGAAAGTGCGGGGACAGTACAATATTGACAGAGCACAAGACGAGGGAAGGAGGAACACGGCCCGAAAGTTAAATACACAATACAGAGGTTTGACGGCTTTCGCACACTCTGTTGCATAAGCTACCCAATTTGTTAGGTGCAGTAAACACGCCCTTAATGAGACTGACAGGCATTTTTTATGGTAGTCATTTTTTGTGCATTGTAAAGCTCAGAGCGTCTAAAGAAGTTCTAACGCGTAAAGCGGCGTGGAACATTTATGTAAGAATTTTTCGACCTGCAGTGAGGATACAGTCGTTCACTGGAAGCATGCCCAAAACTGTGATGCTGACCGCGATAGGGATTATACGCGCGCATTAGTGGGAGCCAGACGACACGTGGGGCCATAGCTCTGACAAAGTATGAATTTGTTTATCAAGTCGGCGTCCCTGCGATCCATGTTTTCCGAATTGTTCTATTATTTCTGCGTTAATGGCTACGTGTATTCGTGGTTTTCTGTCCAACTGCTTTGGAACTCAACCAGTCAAAATGAAACCAATTGGATCAACAAAGAAACGACGCCATTACACGTGATACGGTGTTCTGCATGCTGCCGTAGCCAAGCGTGTGATTTTGATTTTGGAAACATAGCATAATGCGCGAGTGTAAAATAACATACTAATTGCAATTTTAAGCAATAATTATTCATTAGTTATAACAGTCGCCTTACGTACAGCTAATAGACTACATGCGAAGTAGCAATATTTCACCGCCAGCACTCGCCACTCACTGGTTTTGAGATTTTCTTTGCCAATGTAAAATTATATTACCTACATAAATAGTGAAGAGCGTACTGGATTCCATCAGAATAAATCATGGTCATTTCATTTTCATCAACGTCTGACATCAAATTCTGGCCATTTCGCTGTCTTTTTGTTAACACCAGCCCTCCCTGTGGCTTTCTTGATGGGGTGAGACACAAAGAGTACATACGGGATCGCAGCAGTCTTGTGCCCATAATATGTGACTTATTGTTTGCGCGCTACAATACTCTCCTCCAGGATCACCTCGGCAAAGCAAGTGCTATGAAAGTGCTCCGTTACGTTGAACATTTTTAGTGACCTTTCTGCCCACACAAATGAAGCTTCAGCTGTGTTCGACCAAGTGTTCGCAAGCTTCAAAAACTTTTTCGAGGGTTGACATTTGCAAAGCAAGCCCCTTAATACGGTCGTATCTGCTTCCTTGACCTTGCTCTGCACCTCGTGAGGAGGGGCAGGTGTTAATTGTATGCCCGAGTTGCAAGACACACCTTCTGCCCTACACTTCCAATCATTAAAAAGTGGTGAAGCCCTGCATGGCCCTAGGGACTAGAAAAAATGTTGTCGTTCGCTCTTGCCCCTCCCCCCCCCTTCTTTATGTCTAGCAGCTTCGCCAACCAATCAGCTTAAAAAGTGTGACTAACTTGTATAACTGGCGTCATCCTCGGCGGAAGTTTCCTTGCAAGAGGTGTGTTCGCTCAAGAAAACTTGCGAAGTGGTAAAGGACATAAAAAGGACATAACGAAGACTGTTGCGATCCCATATGTACACTAAGTAAGGGTATAGTACGGCAAGGGCATAGTACGGCTTAAGCCGAGGGACGTGTACGCCGTCAGTTAATGTGGAACCGGGTGACATGACGGAGGTCTCGGGGAATAAATCATGACATTGGTCACTTGACGTAGAACACGGTAAGGGCCTTTGTAGAACAGAAGCAGTTCTTCTGAGAGCCCCACTCGGCGACCAAGGGACCAAAGTAACACGAGAGAGCCTGGTGAAAAATATGTCACGATAGCGGCGATTGTAAGTGTGTCGTTAAGATTGCTGCGATGCCGCCAGACGAGCACGGGCCAGCTGGAGCGCTTTGTCAGCGTGGGTGATGGCGTCGCGGGCATACTCGGCCCTCGAATCCTTTATCAAGAGGAGGGAAGGGTGCAATGTTAATACTGGGTCATGACTGAAGAGAAAGTAAAAGCGAGAATACGCAGCAGTATCATGGCGTGATGAATTATAGGCGAACGTGACGTAGGGCAGCGCCACATCACAGTCTTTGTGGTCGGGTGAAACGTATTTCGATAGCAAATCAGTAATAGTCCAATTAAGTCCCTCACTAAGGCCGATGTTATGGGGATGATAGGAGGTGACCAGTTTGTGCTTGGTAGAACCTTAGCATAGGATATCGGCGATGACTTGGGAAAGGAAAGTGCGGCCGCGGTCAGTAAGGAGCTGTCGCGGTGCGCCATGTGTTAAATTGATATTCCGGAGCAGGAAATCGGCGACGTCGGTTGCGCCGTTCGTGGGAAGTGCCACAGTGATGGCATAGGACGTCGCGTAATCAGTAGCGACAGCGATCCACCTGTTGCCGGAGCTGGACTCGGGGAAAGGGCAAAGGAGATCCAAACCCACGTGAAAGAACAGCTCAGGTGGAAGGTCGATTGGCTGCAAGTGCCCGGCAGGAAGCGTTGCTGGTTTTGCGATTTTGACAGGGCTTGCAAGCAGCTACATAGCGCCGTACGGAGCGTGCGAGTCCGGGCCAGTAGAAGCGGCGGCGCACGCAGTCCCAAGTGCGATCAAACAAAGGTTTCCGCCACTTGGGGCGTCATGAAGCTCCTGAAGCACGGTTGAGCGGAGATTTTTAGGAACGACAAGGAGAAGGGGAGGACCGTTAGGATGAAAACTGCGTCGGTACAATATCCCGTCGTTGAGAACGAACCACCGTAACGATGGATCAGTTGGAGCAGATTCCGTTCCATCAATGAGGGTCCTCCAACCAATATCATGGCGTTGCTCGTTGGCCATGTCCAAAAGCTGGGAAATGGAAACAACACTTGCGGAAGCGTCCATGTCGGCGTTGGCGGCCGTGTGTACAGGGTAACGGGACAAACAGTCGGTGTCCTTGTGTAGGCGACCAGACCTATACACCACCGAATAGGAATACTCTTGTAGCCGCAAAGCCCATCGTACAAGCCTCCCTGTGGGATCTTTTAAGGACGAAAGTCAACAGGGCGTGGTGGTCCATTACAATAGAAAAGGGCATGCCGTATAAATAGGGGCGAAATTTCGCCACAGCCCACACAACGGCCAACCATTCGCGCTCGGCAATAGAGTAGTTCCGCTTCGCAGGTGGCAAAAGATGGCTAGCGTACGCGATGACACCGATTCCGGGGCCGCTGGCATCGGTGCGCACTTCTGTAGGGGCTGAAGTAGCGAAGTGTCCTAGAATCGGTGGGGTGGTGAGCTTGGTGGTAAGACGAGAAAAGGCGGTGGCCTGAGAGGATCCCCATGAAAACGGCACACTTTTCTTCAGGAGATCTGTGAGAGGTCATGCTATGGTGGCAAAAGTTTTATCACAGCGACCAAAGTAAGAGCAAGGGCCCACGAAATTTCGAACATCTTTTGCGGACCGTGGAACAGGGACCTCTTTCATGACGCGAATTTTTCAGGGTCTGGTCGGATGCCAGTTACATTGACGACATGTCCAAGAACAGTAATCTTACGATGGGCGAAGTTACATTTCTTGGAGTTGAGCTGTAGACCGGCCTTGCGAAAAACGGTAAGTAGAGCTGAAATGCGCCCAATGTGTGGGCTGAATGAGGGCGAGAACACAATAACATCATCTAGGTAGCATAGACAAGTCGACCACTTGAATCCTTGAAGTAATGATCCCATCGGACGCTCAAAGGTAGCCGGAGCGTTGCATAGCCCAAAAGACATAACTTTGAAGTGGTAAAGACCATCAGGCGTTGTAAAGGCGGTCTTTTCACGATCTAGATCATCAACAGCGATTTGCCAATAGCCGGAGCATAGGTCGATGGACGAAAAATACTGTGCACCATATAGGCGATCGAGGGCTTCTTCGATACGAGGTAGGGGGTAGACGCCCTTCTTCGTGATGGGGTTGAGATGGCGGTAGTCGACGCAGAATCTGCATGTGCCGTCCTTCGTTGTGACCAGCACAACCGGGGGCTCCCAAGGACTTGAAGATGGCTATATGATGTCTTTCGCTGGCATCTTGTCTACTTCCGTTTTGATGACGTGTCGCTCCGTAGCTGACACTCGGTAGGATCTCGGATGAGTGGGTGGATTATCGCCTCTATGTATAGGATGTCTCACAAGTGATGTCTGGCCTAAGGGACGGTTGTTCAGGTCGAATATGTCCTTGTAGGATGGTAGGCTGCACAGTTCTTCAGTCTCGGCAGGTGTGAGATTCGTGGCGATCATTTTCCTAATGTCGTTGTCAGTACATTTGGCAGACCGGTAAGGCTCACAGGAAGCGTCGACGGCAAAAGTCTCAACGCAACTAACTTCTAAAGCAGTGATTGTAGCCAGGGTGATATCTTTAGGCAGAATTTGCTTAGCGAGCCCGAAATTCACCAGAGGGAGGTACGTGCGATTGTCTGTGACTCTCAGTATTGTATGCCGGACAGTAGCGCTGTGGGTGAGAACGATGGCAGTTATGGGAGCAGAGGTGTAATCACCATCGGGAACTGGCGCAGAAGGCGACATTTCGGTGTATGTCAAGACGTGTGGTGGAACGTGACCAAAATCAGTCGGTCTTAGGCGAATCTCGTGTGGTGCTGGAGTAACGTCTAGTAGAGGCAGGTCAAGAAGCACAGTGCTTGAGGAACAATCGATGGGCGCTGAATGGGTGGTGAGGAAGTCTAGGCCTAGAATGAGGTCATGAGGGCATTGCTCAAGTACAGTGAAAAGGACGATAGTATGGTGGCCGGAAATGCTCACACGTGCAGTACACATTCCGACCACGGTCAGCGCGCTACCATCGGCGATTCGTGCGAACCGAGTAACGCCAGGCGTAACAATTTTCTTTAAATGGTGGCGTAGGCGGCTGGTCATATTTGATATGTGTGCTCCGGTATCTATGAGTGCTGTGACGGGTGTGCCATCAACTTGGACGTCAAGGAGGTTATTTCTCGTAAACAGCGTCAAAGGAGGATTTTGCGGTGAAAGCGACATTGCAGCGCCACCTCGAAGTGCAGCATTGCCTAGTTTTCCTGCTTGGACGGTCCTGGGTAGGTCGGCGACGGCGACCGGTGAAGCTGGGGCGGACGCGGCTGGCGACATTGAGGCGAGGGTGAGCGAGCGTCGCGGCGAGTTGAAGTAGTGGCGTCGGAAGCGTCGTACAAGCGACGGGGTGAGGAACTTCGGGGCGAACTTGAATTCCTGAAGAAGTTTCGAGGAGGGGACGGCCAACGGCTCCAGCCGTGATGGTAAACGTGGCCGATTCGGCCGCAGCAGTAACAAATCGGCCTGTCTTCCGGTGTACGCCAGTCGGATGGATTCCTGGCAGCGTAGGAATAACGGACACTGTGAGGTGGACTGCGATAGGACCGAGGCATAAGAGCAGGGCGGGTGTCAGGGTTACTCAAGGAGCAGGCGCTGGGATGAGCCATATTAGAGATTTCCGGGCGAACAACGGACTGGATGAGCGATATCGTTTCCTCGGTGTTGTTCTACGACGTCTATTGAGGCGAGGCAGGAAACGCTGCTTCGAGTTCGCGGCGTACAATTGGGGCCACGTTATCGGTTGGTGGTGGAGCGCTAGATTGGTAGGCGGGGTCGGCACAGGAAGTGGTCGCTGCAGTATTTAGAATCCGTGTAAACTGATTGTATATACGACGACGACTCTTCGCCTGCTCGAAGCGGCGGCATTCCTTCATGATTGCATCGACAGTCAACAAGTTTCTAAAGACCAGAATGTTGAATGCGTCGTCCGCGATGCCTTTGATAATGTGCCCAACCTTGTCCACCTCAGGCGTGGACGTAACGATTATATGACAGAGGGCTAGGTCATCCTGAATGTAGGAGACATGTCTCGGTAGCAGTTTGGGCACGCGTGGCGAGTTGTTGCTTCGCGGCTAGTTGTCGACTGGTCGGATTGCCGAAAACGTCGGACAGTTTTTCTTTGAACAAGTCCCAGCTGGTTAGCCATGCCTTGTGTGGGTAAAACCACGTTCGCGGTGTTCCGTCGAGGTAGAACACGACATTGGCCAGCAATGTTGTCAGCTCCCACTGGCTCACCTTGATGACGCGCTAAAACATCATTAACCATTCTTCAACGTCAACACCATCCAGGCCAGTGAACTTGCTAGGGTCTTGCGGCTGAGGTAGACAAACGTATTGGATATGCATAGTCGGCATTACAGCTGTAGATGCGGTGCCTTGCACTGGAAGCATGGTCCCAGGCTGCGTGAGACGTCCGCTGTGGAGCTCCGTGGTTAAGAGGCGTACCCCGCACGCCCACCAAATGTTAAGGGTATAGAACTATTTACAAGATGTATTTACAAGGCATATACAAACAGCAACCGAGAATCCCGAGACGCTGTTGCCACTTCGTCGTCTTTACCATCGACGAGCTTGTCCTCTTTTTCACCGTAACAGTATTGTGTGTCTATCATTTGTACAGCTTTACGTTCGTCACGCATGCGCAGCAATATTTCATTGATGGTGACTCGCCATCCTTTTCCCCTTTTCTCTCTTTTATCCTGTTGCTGGTAGTATATAATAATGCGGATACCAAAACATGTTGGCAGTCAGCAGCGGTCCTGTGCTGATGTTTGTCCTTGTTGTTTGATGCTTTTTAAAACTAACGATGTATAGTTTATCTGCCAACAATCAATCAATACACAGAAATGCACCAATTTTGGGCAGCCACTTGAATAATACAGTGTAATTACCAAACTGCAAGTATCCGTACAATACAATCACTCATTTGATATATTTTATGCGCCGAGAACTATTTGCAAGAAAATTACCTGCGAAAACGCTGGAAAATGCATTTGTCTTGTAAAGAACGATCTTCATAGCAACATTGGTCTGCACTGCTGAGAAGTGCTCCTTTAGGTTTTGTGTAATTGAAGAGTTGAAAAATATGTATATAAGGGTGCGGATAAACAATTTTTTTCTGTTTTTGGAAATTAATCATGGCAAATACAAAGCCCACTTATTCGCAAACATATGTTTGGCACAAATATTCTGCAAAATTTTGTGTTGCGACAACTTCATGGTCATTTGAGGCCGCCTTATGTTCTCTGACGTTCTTAATGCCTAAAAACTGTCATGCGAAAATTATTAGGTGTACGCCTCGAATACATAGCATATAGACGCTTAAATCCTGCCACTTTCTTTTTGCCACCCTTGGTAAAAATTTATTGATAAACAATCGCCATGGGAGCAGGATTGCGGGAAGAGAGGTCATAAGCGCTACGTTGACGACTGAAGGGGTGCAGTGTGTTCAACAGATGTTCATGCCATTCCGTCTAGGTCTTGATTTTCTGGATGCTTGTGTTAGGCACATTGCCTTTCTGCGTAGGAGGGCCAGGCTATACTATCCTCGTCCAAACTGCGTAAATCGGATACTTCTAGTTTGTGCATATGTCTATGGAAACGGGCAAGTACAAGTCGCAACACAATCACCGAATATTTGCTTTCTTGCATTACGCATTGAAAAATGAACAAAGAAGAATCGGCTGCACGAAAGTGTTGCATGGACGACGACGTGCTGTGAAGATTTCTTTGAAGATTCCTTCCGTACAAGGAAAAAAATATATAATAATAAAAATCTGTGCACTGGTAGAGTTAGGAGGAGGTCTGAGCATACGGAAAGTAAAACCCAGATTATAGGGTGCTCAAAGTATTGAGTGGGTGGATTTAAAACCGTCATTTATAATATAGTGAGGTTATAACTGATATATGAAGAACAAAACTATGCAATTAAGCAGAATTCAAAATAAACCGAAATAACTTGTAACCAGCCATTTAAGTCCTATTTAGTTATTTCATTAGGTGTTCCGGAGTATACCTGTATTGTGTTCGTAGCTGTCATTACCAACTCTAGAGCATCATCATCAACTAATAGGTGTTATCGCAGAGGCTACTTCTCACCAAATAACACATGCATGACCACAGGCCTCCTCAGCAGTCGGGGAATAAAGAAGACATATAGAGCAAGACTTAAGGGCCAGCGATTCGTCACTGGAAAAACGGGTTGCAAGTGATACGAATAGAGAATGGTGCGCGCTATAACCGCGCGCATGGGCGAAGGAAACGGCATTCTATTATTGTAGTTTCATCGAGCAAGCCTAGTCGACGGACACTCACGCGCTTCGCTCCTTGCGTTAGAGTGCCGTGGAAACCCGGACGGAGACACCCTCCGCACAGCTGATCGTGGACCGACTACGCCATCAGCGCGGCGTCACTCGATGCGCCGCTGCCCGAATCATCACCACCGCAACCGAAGCGTTGCAATGAACCGAACCGATGAATATCGCCCTACAAGTGCTCTTAACCGAATTCGATGACAAGGACCGTTGCTTCGCTGAAATTAGCGCTAAATAGAACTGCTCGTCGCCGACCAGGGTGACTACGACGCTAAATTCACAGAGGCACTTGATTGCCACTAGTAGGCTCATCACGCAGTCATCCGTGTTCGTTTTCGTCTTCATTGGCACGGCGACACTAGATCACTATCGACTCCCGCTAGTCCTATGTGAAGATAGCAGGCGGTGCATCCAATTTGTCGACCAGGTAAGCCAATAAACATCAGCGAAATACTCCACCACCGACACCGCGCATACAATAACCGAAGCTTCAGACAGAGGCGCGGGTACAGCCGCAGCTCTTCGTCAACGACGACAAGGTGATCGCCGACATGAAGCCCCAGATCATGACCGCAACCGAAGACAATTTTGCGTTGCCCGAAAACGAAGCGCTGCTTGAAAAGTTGCCAATAACGAAACACGCAAACCGTTCGGCCTCTGCCAAGATCAAATATAAAACAGCTACAAAACTGCTAGCTAGACAATAGCAACCGTCAAAATGGTCACCACTCTTACTTCTGTCATAAGCACCACCGTTGGGAGGAGACCAATCGTCAACGGTTAAGCCGACTTCAGAACTGCAGCCTCGAGTAAAAATTACGAAGCGCATCGAGGCCAGCTAAAGCGCTCGTCTTCGACGAGAAAATGCACTCGGACTGCCACAACTGCCGCGACAGGGACGACTACAATATCGTTTAAGTATACCTCTGTGGGCAGCCACCCCGGTTTAGAAGACACTCATGCGATCGTTTCTAGTCCTTTGAGGACCTCTACACCGTGGTACAGTATTACGTAACTGCATCGATTTCTTCGACAAGAAAGCTCGCGTTCATCGACCGGCCGAGCTATTCGAGCTACGATCTTTATAATCCAGGTATCTGATGGAGCGGTTGTATCCGGGCCACGCGGCAGGGTTTGCCTAGTGGACTCGACGCTGCTTCACGCTTTTAAACTTCGAGTATGTGATGCCGTCCTGGGTGGCGCGGCCGGGATTTCTGTGACAAAAGCAGCAACCTATGTGCTAATTTTTACAGCGAAGTTGTTCGCGGCAATGTTCTGGTGGATCTCGTCTCCGTGGACACAGACCAAGAATTGTACATACGTGGGCCGATCCCGAAGATATTCAATGCCGGGCCGACCCGCGGCGGGGGTAAAGCAGGCCGACAAACCAACGCGTCGCTTCCCATTGCTGGGAGGAAAAGGGCACGCAACCACAAAACAGAACCTTTGACACCCGCTGGCGCTGGCTCCTCGGCTATGGCGCACTGTTGGTTGACAATATTGCCTTGAGCCGCCCAAGTCCGGCCTAAAACAGCCTGCTGCACATGGAGTTTCAAACATTAGGGTTGTAAACTTTATGCTGTTCAAGATATTAAAGATAGGGATTATTAATAAATGTGTGCCTACCGCGACCTTTTTTAACTTTGAAATAATAACAGTGCGCAAGATATCGACGTCAGCGCTTGCGCTCGCATTCGGCGCCTCCTTCATTGGTTTTAATGATTACTTTGCTAGCAACTGCACGACTATGCCACCTCATATCACAAGCCATGCCAAAGCCACTTTGAGTGGCTCATTGGACAGCCAATTGTGTAACACCTAGGTGTGCAAGGTGTCATGGAAAAAAAACTTCATTAAAAATATAGTTGTGTTTTTTGGTGTATGAAAAATATGCAAAAAAGTGTGTTCTGAAAAAAATATCGCAAGACAACTGAAACACCAGTAGCGCTGACAAAAACAACTAGAACAGCTAAAACTTATCAAATTCGTAGCGTGTCTACTACTGATTCTTGTTTCTGTCTTTCGCGACATCAGTGAAATGACAGCGTCACATATATTATTACAAACTTGAGAATCCGAAGGTTTGGTAGCCGTCTTCGTTAGCCTTTGTCAAGTGATATTATTGAAGCAGTTTTTCAAAGTTACAGAGGCAGCTCATTTTCATTTCACATCTATATCTATATCTATCTATGTATATATGTATATATATATATATGCAAGAACGAGACCACGAACCTTTTGGAAGTAAGAGGTGCTTACTTAACGTTCTCGGCTGGTTGATCTGTCGTCGCGTGAGTACAGTAACTGTACTGTGACGAAGGCTTGTCCAGCAGCCGATAACGTTAAGTAAACACGTCTTAATTCCAAAAGATTCGTCATCTCTTTCCTGCATATGTTATATGTTAAGTCATTTCCTGCTTGCTAAATTTTGAAGAATCTCTATTATATATATTATTTACGCAATTAGTATCTACTTAGTAACCACAAAAAAGCAAAAATACCACTTTAATGTTTCTAGTCTTCTATGATGTTTTGATTGAGAAATGCGTTGAATTTGTTCTCTGATGGCCGCACTAATTTTTTTGCCTTACTGTTTTATTGAACAGCGTTGAACACGGTAGCTAGCCGTTACAAAACCTTAAAGACAATTATTAGCACAATGCACATTGCTAGGCCCACAATATTTCATACCTCTTTCCTAATTATTGCTTCCAAAGTTGTCATTCTATACCAATATTGCACAAAAGCTTCTGCACCAAAAGAATATATTATTACATACTTAAAAAATCAAGATTTAAAGAGTAATAATAATAATCATTCAATCAATCAATCAAACAAACGTTTATTATACCGCCCAGGAACAGCTAGAGAGCTTTCAAGCTGCCGCACTTAAAATAATATGCAAGACAAGATGACGCAGAAGTAAAATATGGCAAATAAGACAATGTGAGATAGAGAAAAAATAGGGAAACAGAAACTCGAAAGTTTAAAATTTAGTTATTCATACAACGTCATTACCTACAGATATACAATGCAGCAGAAATGAACTCGGAAATATGTCGGTGGAGGAAGACTACTTATTACATGTTTTTTTTTTTGGGGGGGGGGGGGGGAGGATTGAGCCTTGTATACTACAGTCTTTAATGCAACAAGGCCAGACAGAGAGTGCAGAATTTGTATGGTATATTTTGGGGCCCGAAAAGTTGCGCATCATCAAGAAGCTTTGGGGAATGTATAATGCCACGCACCACTTTATAGAGGCACAAAAGGTCTGATTTTAAGGGTCTTCATTTTATAGGTGTGAGTTGAAGTGTCTTTGGGGGTCTGGAATGTGACTGTCAGAGTGACAAAAGTGATGCTTGAAAATAGATATCACTTTGTAGTGGACGCGTTGAATGAAGCCATAATTAGATTTGCGCGTTTTACACCAAGCTAAAGCTTTGATAGTTGTGGAAGGTACACGGTAGAATACAATTTCAGAAAGGCTACAGGTGGGAGAAAATCACGCAGTACACGACCGAAATTTGGAAGAGCAGCAAAAAAATGTTCTGTAGCATATATAACGTAAGAAGAGAAGCTTAGCGCTTTGTTGAAGTAGACAAGAAGCTCTATAGTTTAATCGACCCTTGGCAGTGGAGCATCCCGAAGGGTGTATGGAAATTGTACATCATAGGTCTTCCACCTATAACATATTATTTCTTTGGAAGCATTTCATAGTAGCTCATTGCTTCTGTACCAGTAGGAGACCGAAAAAATGTATTTTTAGTGGTGGATGCAGTCGTGAACACTACAGAGAGATTGGCATAGCTCCAAGTCATGAGCATATCGAAGAAATGGGAGTTGAACCGCTGACGAAATGTAATTTATAAACAGCAGGA
Source organism: Dermacentor andersoni (assembly GCF_023375885.2). Taxonomy (NCBI): domain Eukaryota; kingdom Metazoa; phylum Arthropoda; class Arachnida; order Ixodida; family Ixodidae; genus Dermacentor; species Dermacentor andersoni. Next base: position 152,874,735 of record NC_092819.1, on the reverse strand, counting down.
AGAGAATAGATCCAATAACTGATCATTGAGGAAATCTGCGAGTGCCCTCGTACCTAAGTGAACTGTGGCCATTAATTCTAATGAAGCCTACTGCCTACAGCTTAAGTAATTTAATACCAGGGCAGTGATGGAAGTAGGTATGTCTATTAGCGGGAGCATCGTAATGAGCTGCTGGCAAACTACATTAAATGCTTTACATTGGTCAAGTAAACAGCATCTAATTATACCCTAGTATGTACGACACTGGAAGCATTGGACACAAACGTGCCCAAGTTTGTTCCGGAGCGCGCTAATACAATCCCATGCTGCTCTTATGCTAACACGTTCTGACGATTAAGAGAAAGCAGATAATTTAATAGATTCAAACACTGCTGATACAGGGCACAGGATCTATATAGACCAGTAGTTATTAACCGCACTTCTAGCCCTCCATTTATGTACGAGCACTAGCTGTGCTGCATTCTAAGTGCTAGGAAACCTACTAGACTTTTGGGAACCACTGAAGAAAGTTGCGAGTACAGGGCCACATGTGCTTCCATACGTCTTAAGCACAGCGCTGTGTGTGTCAGATGTACCTTTCTGTTGTCCTTGTTCAGCTTGCGCTACAAGAAAATAAGATATGCCGTGCGAAAAAGCCCCTATAGCAATCCTCATTGTCTTAAGCAGTGCGGGTAGGGTACAATCATTGGCACAAAGGATGGCATGAGGCACTTCGTACAGTTGAAAACAAGGATTTCATTGACTGATATCGTACACACCGTACAAGTCGCAGAAGGAAGGCTTCTTGAGGCAGAAGCACCTTTAACACCTCCTTCAAAAAGCAAATATTCTGCAAAGGCAGCACAAATTTTAAGCAGTTCAGCAGCCTTTAGGACAACATTGCCATTTTCATAAAGAAGACATACATTGCCGTTTGTTGGGCGCGTTGGTAAACTGGCTTGGATAGCACGTTTAGTGGCAGCGGATAAGGGCAGAGAGGGAGACTACAACGCAATGCGCTAACTTCAAACGCGAAGAATGTGCACGATGGTCATTTGTCTGCTCACTGTCAGGAATGCGACAGCGCAACGTTTTTCAGGTCCCGCATAGCTCTTTGAAGCACAAAGATAAAGTTTTGCGAGAGATAGTTGAGGCTCAGGTTATCTGTTGAAGTAGAAAAGCGTGTGCTAGTGCCCCTTTGGTCGACTTGTTAGATAGAGATGGTCTTTTTGGAAGATAAATTCAAATAATGTGGTGCCACTGGGCGTGGCTTATATAGGTGTTTGTTTCCTGAGAATAAAGCTGTTGAAGTTAGCGCATTGCTTTATCTTCTCTCTTTTTGTCCTTTTCTGCTGACGCTAAACATGCCATGCTAAACGTGTCATGCTCGCTTCAACGTGTTCAATGGGATCGTTGCCGGTACGAGAATAATAATAATAATAATAATAACAATAATAATAATAACAATAATATTGTCTCCGCCTCTTTTTAATTTGTACGTTTGTGACTTGGCACAGGTAACAACTTCATGTACGATTTTCCAGTATGCAGGTGAGACGTTGCTTGTATCTAAACACATGCAGTACGAAGCAGCTCTCACTTTACTTCGAAGCGACATAAAAAATGTGATTGAACTGGTTTATAAAAAAACGTATAAAGGTCAGTGCTAGGAAAACTCCATTAGTATGTTTCAGAAATCCGTTAAGGGCTCTTGTAACAAGTCAACATGTTTTCCTTCACGGTTCTGATTGCTTAGACTGTGTTTGTGCCCCAGTACAATATGCGGATAGTGTCAAGTACCTTGGTTTATACTTTGAGACTGACTTATCATGGAATATTCAAATGGCTCGAATTTGTGCGCGATTACCTAATGTTGCATGTGTCCTTTACCGTATAAGGAGTTATGCACCTACCAAGATCAAAAAAGTGGTAGTGCATGCTTTAGGCTACTCGCATATAAGGTACGGCATTCCCTGTTTTTTTTTAATTGCAGCAGATTTTGGAAACATAAAATTGACAACCTATTAAAAAGCATACTAAAAAGTGTCGCGTACAACCAAACCACCGATAACTTATTTCGAGATTTAGAAATGCCCGATTTCGAGCCTCTGTTTCGTTAAACAATTGTTATGCGGTATTTCTGGAGCAATGCTTTCCGAGAACCTGTCCTTAAAAGTGTTGCTTCCTATAGTCATCCCAGATATGTAGTTCCTCGCACAAGAACTCGTTATGGAAAAGGACAAAGAAGGTACTATATCCCCCACCTGTTTAATAACTTTGCCAGTGCTGTACTGGATCAGACAACTTTGTCGGGATTAAAAAAGGCCCTCAAGGCAATGATAGAATAGTTTTCACATGTATAAAGTCTCTTTTGTTGTAGTGTGATCTTTAGCAAAATGAATGTCAGACTGTTGCCGCTGTTTTCACGATTTTCTTCTTTTTTCGTTCTCGATAGGTTGTAACTTTGTTCACATATTGTGCCTTCTTTACTCAATTTTAATGGTTGTTGAGTGCTACGTGTTTTCATTTGAACATTAAATGTTGTTTACTGGGCATGTTTACCTGAAAAACCTGTGATACGTTTCTTTCTTATTTTTTTTTAGTGTGACATTTAGTTTGTCTGTAATAAAGTACATAATGAATTGCCCTGATTGCCAGGTTTCTGCCATACAAGCCCACAGAAGGCTTCGGAAGACCTAGCAAAATTATATGTACAATTTGATTATTTGTAATATAGATTATTATTATTATTATTATTATTATTATTATTATTGACCATGATTGTTATCATTGCAGTTTATTGGCGCAAGGGCTAATAGTAATACTACATATAATGCTAACCATAATAATCTTAATGGAAACATGACACTGTAGACATCTCGCAAGAATAAACAAGAAGGCTGAGTACCATTACCGCACGCTGGAGCGTCTGATAGCCAGCCATCTGGAGGAGGAATTTGCAGGGTGCAGGAGGCACGCGAGCTCATGCACTCATACAGAGAAACACACACACTTTCCCAATAGCAGAGCATGTGACACACACATACAGATCAAGAACCAAGCACTGGATGGCCGCGCAATGCGCAGATTTAGTGTTTCAAGTGAGCTCTGTATGCCACATATAAGCATGGAGTTGCGGTGTCGGGCCATGTGGGTAGGATTGAGCCGCCTTTTTCCTTTCTGTCACTTTTGCCGTCTTTCTTTCTTCCTTCTTTCCTCCGTTCTTTCTTCATTACGTTCCTTCTGTCGTTCCTCTTTTTTTTCGTTTCTTCTGTCATATTCAGCCATTGCATATTTGCCTCCTTAAGTGGGTATGAGCCATTGCTGATATTGATGTTTCCTTTCTTTTTTTCCTTCGTTCTTTTTTTCTTTCGCGTCTTCATTCATATTCCGCCATTGCATGTTTGCAACAAGAAGTGCCATGGAAGAAGGACGCCTATACGTGTAATCTCTTCATTTACCTGTGTCCCGAACGTTTTTCTACATCAGAGGTTGTGCAAAGGGAACACCGTCATCCTCCGGCATGGGGATCCAACCAAGCGTTTAACCCTGGTCGTCCACGGCTGGCTACATTAAAGACAAGTTACCGCACTGGCCCTTCCACTATCCCCCTTGAATCTTCCGACAGCTCAACGGTTGAAGAAATGGAATCGGACAACGATTTCACACTTGTCGCTGGTCGTCGCTTTAAGAAAAAACTCAGGAGGACATCAACACACAGTGAATCGTTACCCGAGCAGAACACTGGTGAGCAATCATTCACTGTTGCTTAGTTCCCTACCACAGCAACCGACGATCTTAACACCTAGAACATGCAAAGCTTAACAAAGTGTTTTGACCGAATTGCTCCAGGGCAACTAAGTGAGATCAGAATTACCCCACCACGGAACACCCTCTCGGTTGAAGTGAACAAGTCAATTCTGGGTACGCTAAAAGTTGCCACGTTACTGAGAAACATCCCATTGCGCTCCTTTTTTGTGCGTAAAAAAGAAACCTCGACTCGCGTAACCACTGACGTGGACAAAGAAATCACAGACACTGACGTCGAGAGGCTTTTGAATTCTACCGCACGGATAATGCAGATTGACCACTTCGGTCAATCTCCGTGTGTTAAACTAGTCTTTGACATTGAAACATTACCTGACTAGGTAAAAGTCAGAACTGGTGCAGTGTCGCTAGTGTTTCAAATAGGAGACGTAAGCGCGGCTTGCAAGGGCGACGTAACATGCCAACGGTATGGGGGGGCCCATAAAATGATAGCTGCGCTGCTACTGACCTAAAATGTCCAAACCGCGCCGGTCCACATGAAGCGACATCAAAAGACTGCAAGAAAATTAAGGACCAATTGTGAATGCTTCGAAAGAAGGTGCGTGCCAACTCCACTGGCAAACAGGCTGCTACATCTGTACGCCGCCGCAAGTGCCAAACGCGACACAGACGACTGTAAGACAAGAGTATTTCCCGAACAGATGGACCATCGGCCGCATGCCGAACTCCTCACTTGCCAAGTTTCCTTCTGTGATCAAGATACGAGCCCGATATACCTTCTTCGGCACCAGTACGTCGAACAGCCGCAAGCAGCAACTCTCATGGATGTGGTACGGGAAGAAGTGCAACAGGCACTTGGCACCCCGACGGCCACAGAACCCCAGGCCATGACGTACGCCGCTGTAGTGCGCACTCCTCAGCCCCAACGACAACCACTACATCCTGTCCGACATGAACAACTTGTTCCCGGACACCGCCTCCCTGCCCCCGCCCGCCCAGCCTACGAGCAACGCTCAAGCCCCAGGAAATGCGACGCCTGGAGGACTTCCAACAACCGGCCGTTGTGCTTCCATTGCGGTGAGGCCGGCCATATTCTTCGTCACTGCCCGTACCGACGCATCGGTCTTCGAGGATTTGCCGTTGACGTCCCACGACCACGCTTCGGCCAACGTCCGCAGCAAATCGGCGAGTACCTGCGTCGAGAGGAGTACACGCCGAACCGCCTTTCGCGCTCACCATCGCCGTCAACGTCGCGCTTTGCGTCGCCACGCGACAGCTGCGCAGCCGCGGTACGGGGAAGGTCTCCGAGCCCCCGTAGGGGAAACTAAAGGCGGCAACCTCTGGAGGTGAGGTTTCTCACGAACGAAACGCCGAAGATCCTCCACCGGCAACGCTCCATGAAGACGCTACGCCCGCTACGGAGCATGAAGAAACCCCACTTGCTGCACCGATGCCGCAGAAAATGACAACCCCGACCACGACGCGAACTGCCTTCGAAACGACGCCGCCACCCAGAAAAGCTTCGACAATACGCCCCACCCGCGACTCGAATACGCCACGAAGCCGTAACCCGACGCCGAGAGCGACGTGCAATGCAAGAGCCAAGACATCCGACTTAGAAGTGGCTATCGACGATCGGAAAGTGACTGCCCTAGTTGACACAGGAGCCGATTACTCAGTGATGAATGCAACATTCGCTGCGCAGCTGAGGAAAGTCACGACAGCTTGGGATGGCCCACAAATTCGCACCGCAGGTTGCCACCTCATTACGCCATCAGGACGATGCACAGCGCGAGTGACTGTCAAAGGACACACCTATCCTGCGACCTTTGTTGTGCTGCCGCAATGCTCCCACGAAGTGATCTTGGGCTTGGATTTCCTTAGTGAGCATCAGGCGATCATCGACCTGCGATCCAAGCTGATCACGCTTTCGACGGACGAGGCCATCCCTTCGATGATAACTCTGGCAAATCACTTTGCCCTGAGCATCCTGAAAGAAGAAGTGAGCGTCCCACCCTGTTCAAGCGCTATCATGACCGTAGGTGCCATGAAAGCCATTAACTCTGAAGGCATCATCGAGGGGGACACGCAGTTGCTTCTAGACCGAGGAATCGGTGTCGCAAGAGGCACCGCATATTTCCGCAGCGACCAGACCGTAGTAATGCTGACTACCTTCAGCGAAGAATACCGGCACATTAACAAAAGAACGGCGATTGCTTTCTTCGACGAAATATCCGACGTACGGGATTCCTTCGCCCTCTCCGACCCATCCGCAGAAGATTCGTGTGACCATTAGAACTTGCCCACTTTCGACATCAACCCAGCCCTGCCCCGGGACAGACAGGACCATATCCGCAATCTGCTTCGAAGTTACAGCCAGTGATTTTGTCATCGCCGAAGGTCCGAAAAACGCCAATTGCCAAGCATTGCATCATAACCGACCAGCACGCCCGATCACTCCGTCAAAGCCCCTACCGTGTGTCGCCGCGAGAACGACAAGCCATCCGGAACCAAGGGGAAGAAAGCTTCACGACGACGTCATCCAGCCATCAAACAGCCTATGGACTGCACCGGTTGTTCTAGTGAGAAAGAAAGACGGCGCACTTCGATTCTGCGTTGATTACCGCCGCTTAAACAACATAACAAAGAATGACGTCTACCCCCTCTCCCGCATCGACGACACACTGGACCGGCTCTGCAACGCCAAGTATTTCTCATCGATGGACCTGAAGAGCGCCTACTGGCAGATTAAGGTCGACGAAAGAGATCGCAAGAAGACAGCATTCATCACTCCGGATGGGCTCTTTGAGTTCAAGGTGATGCCATTTGGTCTCCGTTCCGCACCAGCGACGTTTCAGCAGGTGATGGATACAGTGCTGGCAGGCCTAAAGTGGCAAATTTGTCTGGTATATTTAGATGACGTCTTTGTCTTCGCCTCGAACTTTCAAGAACACCTCAAAAGACTTCGGACAGGACAAGATGCCATCAAGTCGTCTGGCCTAACTTTGAAAGCCGAGAAGTGCCGTTTTGCTTATGCAGAGCTGCTGTTTCTAGGCCACATCGATAGCAGGGAATGAGTACGCCCAGACAGCAGAAAACAGCCGCTATTGAACACTTCCCACCGCCGGCCGATAAGAAAGCTGTGCGCAGATTCTTCGGACTATGAGCATATTACCGGCGATTTGTGAAAAACTTTTCGCGCATCGCCGAGCCCCTGACCCAACTAATGAAGGCAACTGTGCCATTTAAATGGGAAGCACCACAAGCAGAAGCCTTCAAAGAACTCCAGCGCCGTTTACAGTCCTCACCAATCCTCACGCATTTTGATAATAGCGCTGATACTGAGGTGCACGCAAGAGGCCCACGCAAGCAGTGTGGGCCTAGGCGCCGTCCTCGTTCAAAAAAGCGACGGGCTGCAGAAAGTCATCGCATACGCTAGCCGTTCCCTGTTCAAGGCCGAGGCTAGCTATTCGACGACTGAGAAGGAGTGCCTTGCCATCATCTGGGCTACGTCGAAATTCCGCCCCTACCTGTACGAACGACCATTCGAGGTGGTCAGCGATCACCACGCGCTGCGCTGGGTTGCCAATTTGAAGTACCCCTCTGGCCGCTTCGCTCGATGGAGTCTTCGCCTCCGTGAGTTTGACGTCACCGTGCTTTACAAATGCGGACGCAAACACTCTGACACCGATTGCCTCTCACGAGCCCCTCTAGATGCACCGCCGCCGGACGACAATGAGGACGCCTTCCTGGGACCCATCAGCTCCAGCTATTTTGCCCTGCAGCAACGCTCAGACCCTGACCTAAAACGCATCATCGAGTACTTGGAAGGCAACGTTTCTTCACCCCTTGCCTCGATAAAGCGAGGACTTTCTTCCTTCTGTGTACAGAATGATGTCCTCATGAAGAAGAACTTCGCAGCGAACAAAACAGCCTACCTCGTTGTTGTACCTGTTTGTCTCCGCGAAGAATTTCTACAGGCTTCCCACGACGAGCCGACAGCGGGAGATCTCGGGTTTACTCGCACTCTTCGCTGCATTCGAGAAAAGTATTACTGGCCCCGCCTTTCTGCCGATGTCGCACATTATGTGAAAACCTGCCGAGATTGTCAGCGACGAAAGACACCTCCCACCCGACCAGCAGGATTCCTGAACCCCATTGAACCCCGCACAAGACCCTTTCAGCAGGTCGGCATGGACTTGCTTGGCCCTTTCCCAAAGTCAACGTCTGGAAATAAGTGGATCATCGTAGCGACTGACTACCTGACCCGCTACGCCGAGGCAAAAGCCCTACCGAACTGAACAGCAGCAGAAGTCGCGAAATTTTTCGTGGAATGCATTCTTCTGCGACACGGTGCCCCCGATGTACTCATCACGGACAGAGGAACAGCATTCACGGCGGAACTAACGCAAGCCATCCTGCGTTACAGCTAAACCAGCCACCGGAGGACAACTGCATACCATCCGCAGACCAACGGACTGACCGAGCGCCTGAAGAAAACCACCGCCGATATGCTCGCCAGGAATGTCGATGCCGAACACAAGACCTGGGATGTCATCCTGCCATTCGTCGTCTTCGCCTACAACACCGCAGTGCAAGAGACCACCCAGATGACGCCTTTTAGGCTCGTCCATGGAAGGGAGGCCACGACCACGCTAGACGCCATGCTGCCCAATGTTACAGCAGAAGAGAACGTCGATGTCACCGCCTACCTTCAACGCGCAGAAGAAGCTCGAAGGCTTGCCCGATTACGAATCAAAGACCAGCAGCGAACCGACACCAGACGCTGCAACCTACGAAGACGCAACGCGGAATACAAGCCAGGAGACGAAGTCTGGGTTTGGACGCCCATTCACCACCGTGGATTGAGTGAAAAGCTTTTGCGCCGTTATTTCGGCCCATACAAGGTTCTTCGTCGGTTAGGTGAACGGGATTATGAAGTCATCCCTGACGCTATGACTGCATCCCAGCGACTCCGCGTACGACCAGAAGTTGTTGATGTCGCCCGCCTGAAGCCCTATTATACGCGCTAAAGGACGCTGCATTTTCACTCTGTGTTTATTTTCGCACGATTCGTTTTATTTGTTGCTAGTCGCATTATTTCCTTTCATGCATCGGGTCGATGACTCTTTGAGAGGGGAGTAATGCCGCGAACCTTTGCAGTGCTTGCTCACTCTTCAAGTCTGCCGCCACGCCGCTTTATCGCTTTGTTTGCGACGCAAGACGCGCCCAGATTTCTCCCGATAGAGCTCGCTATCAGCTTTAAACTGAGCGCAGACGACAGCGACGGGCATTCTGTTCGACGACCTCCGAGCACGCTGGTCGCCTCGCCGCCGCCGGGTAATGCAGGCCATTGTGGGGGCAAGTCAGCCCAATAAATAGCCTTCTTTCGACGAACTTCTGTCCGTCCTCACCGCCCCTGCGACTGCCGTCACCACTACGTGACAATATGTGCTTGCTTACGAGGTTATGAGCGATTACGGAATATGTTGCCTTTTCGGATATGAGCTATTGCTCATGATGATATTCTTTGTACCACTCGTCAATTTTTTTAAACCACTCGACTAGATGATGATATTTTGTGAACCACCACAATAGAAACTGCTTTTTCCGGCTCTGAGTCATTGCAACAAGCCACTTAAGGCTTTCGCCTTATATTGACACGCGAAATGAAAAGTCGTATAGAGCTGCGCTCAAATTTCGCATTACGGAGTATAGTAATCAGCGGTGTGTTTTATTTCTATTTTCTTTTTCTATGTGGATGCGCGTATATGCTTGCCAACATGAAAAATAATTTTTAGAAAAAGAGGGAGAACTTTTCTCGATTGTAACTTGCTTTCATTGTCCCTTCTGCGTGAAATTTATTTTGTATTTTCTGCATTCTTAGGTTATATGAAATTAAACTTGTATAAAAAATAAAAATTTGCCATAGACCCCTAAGACGGCTTAGGTGTGGGAATGCGAAAGCATTCCAATCACTTTCGCTAACTTTTTAGAGTGGGTATTCGTCCACATGTCTTCGTGCACGTTGTAAACTCTCACGGCGTTCCTTTTGGTGGTGCCACACTTCATTTTATGCACCGAGGGTTTGGTGCCGCGAACGTTGCTTTGTTCTGTTTTTCTTCTGTCATGTATCAGCGTCCTACCCACTATAACGAATTGGCCGAGAAGTGGATGCGCAGAGCGCGGCGGCGCCATTCCGCGCGCTATCCCGTGATAGAAAAGATGACGACGGTAACCCGCACAACATAAAAAGTGTTGGGCGAGCTTTTGCATATAGGGAAGACGCGATGCAGGGTTGCGTGGGACACTGATAAATATGACGTCAATACGGGAACTTGTGGACCCGTCTTTACTCTATGTGCCGTCGGCCATTTTTGGTACCTGGTTTTGGTCATGCCACCCGTCGATTTTCGTGAACTTGGGCACATAAGGCTTTCGGATGAAAATATGCAACAGAAGACATTCTACTGGCATACTAAGCGCTATTTTACACAAATGTATTGTAACCACCTTCCATAAAATAATATGAAAGTGTGTACATGTACCTCTATTAAGATGCATTTATGTCAACACCCAGTACACAATTTTAGCCTCTCCAATGCCTGTTTGGGAAACTGGAGCTTCGTCAAGTCGAAAAAGTTCCAGCTTTCACAGCGAAGCTTTAAAGGGCTAGTTCCCCCAGGATCGTGTCCGTGTGTGCACACAAAATCCCGAGATTGTGCTATGCCAGGCCGACCCGCGGCGTAGGTAAAGCAGGCGTGAAGCTCTCCCCACACGCGAGCCGATCCCGTAGACAGTGCTATGCCGGGATGACCCGTGGCCGAAAGTCCAGGTTAGACGTTAAGAGGCCCACATACACAGCTTCACTGGTCATCCTTCGTTACAGAGTAAAAGGGCACAGTATTTTTTTCCGATACTCCCTTTTCCCCCTTGTTTATCTTAAGGTAATAATAAAACATGGTGATGAATATTGCTACGGAACAATATGTGCGATCACGAAAAGGCGAGCAGTGCGAAGACGACGACGACGATGAGAAGCTAGCGCGGGCTGTTGCCTCTTGGCCAAGCGCAGCGTATTTTCTTGTAAATATACTTGTACATAGCTCTTCGTCTGCGTCTTCCTACGTAACGCAGTGGGCGGTACGTCGAGCCTCCCTTCATGGCTCCCGGCGACGACAACCGGACTTCCCCGGCCCTGACACCTGCTGCCACTTCGACGACCTACATCACTCTCCCCGCTTCCCGTGATCCTGGTGTATTCTCGGGCAAAGATGGGGAAGACGTCGATGACTGGATCAGCCTGTATGAACACGTCAGCCGCAATAACCGGTGGGACCCTACTATTATGCTCGCCAACGTAGTCTTTTACCTCGGTGGCACACCTAGAGTTTGGTATCGCACGCACGAAGATGAGCTCACCAGTTGGGATTCACTTAAGACACAGCTTCGGGACTTGTTCGGCAACCCCTACGGTCACCAACTTGCCGCGCAGAAGGCGCTTTCCGGCCGTGTGCAGACGTCAGCAGAGCCCTGTGTCACGTACATTCAGGACGTCTTGGCTCTGTGCCGCAAAGTTGACCCCCACATGGCTGAGTCAGACAAGGTTGCCCACATCCTCAAAGGCATTGCCGATGACGCCTTCAACTTGCTCGTTTGCAACAACGTAGCGACAGTGGATGCTGTTATAAAAGAGTGCCGCCCCCTGGAACTCGCTAAAAGCCGACGTATTGACCAGCAGTTTGCCCGTCTGCCCAACACCCCAGCGACATCTTCCTGTGCCGACACTCCTCGTCCCAACAACACTGCCGATGTTACCAGGATCGTCCGGCGTGAGATCGAGGCCGCCTATCCGGCTGCCTTCGACTGCAGTCCCACCAACACATCTGCAGTCACGGTCTCACTGATCCAGGCAGTTGTCCGCCAAGAGTTCGAAAACATGGGTCTTCACACCATCTGCTCGGCCCATCGTCCTGATACCCGCCCGGCTTCTTTGATTCCGCCCCTTCCCGCACCTTCTTACCCACCACGTTTCCGCAACCCATCCGAATGGCGCACTGCTGACGACAAGCCCATTTCTTTCCACTGCCATTGAATCGAGCACATTTCTCGGCACTGTCGCAGTCGCTGGAGTTCCCCGACCCGGTCTACTTATACCGCCTACTCTCGCCCCCCAGGTGGCCCTTCTCGTCCCTATGCCGCACGCTCCGATAACGCCGCCGCTGATTCTCCTGCACCGAACGGCTCCTATTCTCGTTCGCCTCCGCCGCAACAACGACAATCTCGCTCACTTCGGACGCCGCTCCCAGCCGGAAAACTAGACTATGCAGCGCCTCGAGGTGACGCTGCAGTGCTCCCTATGCCGCCAAATCCTCTACTGACGTTGCCCACTCATCTGAACCTTCTTGACGTGCAAGTCGACGGTGTTTCTGTGTCTGCACTCATATACACTGGGGCGCATTTGTCCGTAATGAGCGATGACCTTCGTAACCGACTCAAGAAAATTATCACGCCCGCCACGACGCCTGTTGTCCGTCGTGTCGCCGATGGCGGAACAGCCCCCGTAATTGGTATGTTTACCGCCCACGTCTCCTTCGCCGATCGCTCAACAATCGTGCTATTTACAGCCATCGCCCACTGTCCCCATGACATCATCCTCGACTTAGACTTCCTCTCCGCACATTCTGCTCTCATTGATTGTTCCGCCAGTACTCTCCGCCTTGACCTGCCTGCTCTGGATCCTGCTGAAGCACACCCCACTCGCCTCAGTTCCGTCGACTTCGTTCGTTTGCTACCTTCGGCACTGACCTACGTTGACCTAGTGTCTTCCCCACCAGTCCCCGACGGTCACTACATCGCGGCTCCTATGCAAGACGTCCTCCTTACACAAGGGATCACAGTACCTCATACAGTTTTATCTATTACGGCGAATTGCGTCTGCCTGCCAGTGGTCAACTTTGGCTGGACGACACAAGTGCTGCCACGCGGGATGTCTCGGGCCCAGCTTCGCTCATTCGCGGATCACTCAGTAGCATCCATTGCAGTAGACGACACTTCATCCGATGCTCCTCTACCATCGCAGTCGGCAAATTGTACCATCGCTGACTTACAGAAAATGATTCCGTCCGACTTGCCGTCCGAGCACGCTCGTGAACTCTACCGCATTCTGTTTTCCTACCACGATATTTTTGACTTTAACGATCGTCCTTTGGCCCAAAGTACAGCTGTCAAACATCGCATTAATACCGGCGATGCTCCTCCTATTCATCGCCGCCCGTATCGAGTGTCACCAGCTGAGCGTCTAGTTATTCACGCAGAAGTTCACAAAATGCTTGCCAAGAACATTATTGAACCATCATATAGTCCATGGGCGTCACCTGTTGTACTGGTCAAAAAGAAGGATGGCTCATGGCGCTTTTGCGTGGACTATCGGCACCTTAACAGGGTTACCAGAAAGGACGTGTATCCCCTACCTCGGATTGATGACGCCCTTGACTGCATCCACGGTGCTCGCTATTTCTCCTCCATTGACCTTCGCTCCGGCTACTGGCAGATTGCCGTGGGCGATCTCGACCGCGAGAAGACTGCTTTTGTAACACCCGACGGTCTTTATCAATTCAAAGTGATGCCGTTCGGTCGATGTTGCCACGGCCACTTTTGAACGCATGATGGACTCCCTTCTTCACGGTTTCAAATGGTCCACGTGCCTGTGCTACTTGGATGACGTTATCATATTCTCCCCAACGTTCATTACGCACCTCGAGCGCCTCTCAGCAGTCCTGGACGTTTTTCGTCAAGCCGGTCTGCAATTCAACGCATCGAAGTGTCAGTTCGACCGTCGCCAGATTACCGTCCTTGGACATCTCGTTGACGCGAATGGAGTGCAACCGTACCCAGGCAAGATCCATGCTATTGCGCACTTCCCTGTTCCGAAGTGTGTCAAGGATGTGCACAGCTTCATCGGCCTTTTTTCGTACTTCCGCCGTTTCGCGAGAAATTTCGCCGCCATATCACGACCACTAACCGAGCTTTTGAAAAAAGACGTCCCTTTCCAGTGGGGCGATAACGAGGCCTCTCCATTCTCACATCTAATCGACATTCTCACAACGCCTCCCGTTCTGGCCCATTTCGATCCTTCTGAGCCTACCGAAGTCCGTACTGATGCCAGCGGTCACGGAATTGGCGCAGTGCTGGCACAACGCCAGCATGGCCACGACCGTGTTATCGCTTACGCCAGCAGGCTCCTCTCACCCACGGAGCGCAACTATTCCATCACTGAGCGTGGGTGTCTGACCATAGTTTGGGCGGTTGTGAAATTCTGCCCATACTTATATGGCCAGCCCTTTTCCGTTGTCACAGACCATCCCGCGGTTTGCTGGTTATGCTCACTGAAAGATCCTACAGGAAGACTTGGTCGCTGGGCCTTACGCCTCCAAGAATATTCGTATACTGTCACCTATAAATCTGGCCGTCTACACAAGGACGCTGACTGCCTGTCTCGCTACCCGGTCGACGAGCCTGACGACGCCGACAGTAGTAGCGCCAACGGCATTTTCTCAGTGTCTGCCTTCGCTAACATCGCCGATGAGCAGTACCGAGACCTATCGCTGCCAGCACTTATCGAGCGTCTGCGCTCAACACCTACCGATGCATCCGTTGACCAATATGTCCTCCAGGGCGGCATTCTCTATCGAAGGAACTTCCTCCCTGACGGCTCTGATCTTCTTCTTGTCGTGCCAAAACAGCTACGACAGACTGTGCTCTTTGAGATGCATGACGCACCCACTGCAGGACATCTTGGGGTAACCCGCACGTACGAGCGCGTCCGCCGCCGCTTCTATTGGCCTGGTCTCGCTCGCTCCGTTCGACGCTACGTTGCTGCCTGTGATCCCTGCTAGCGTCGGAAAACACCTCAGGTGCTACCTGCCGGTCATCTCCAGCCGATCACCGACCCTGTAGAACAGTTCTTTCGTGTTGGATTAGACCTGCTCGGTCCCTTTCCCACGTCATCCTCTGCGAACAAATGGGTAGCCGTCGCGACTGATTACGCCACCCGATACGCTATCACTCGGGCTCTCTCTACCAGTTGCGCCACTGACGTCGCGGACTTTCTCTTGCGTGGCACTATCTTGCTTCATGGCGCCCCGCGACAGCTGCTTACTGACCGCGGTCGAAACTTCCTCTCGAAAGTTGTCGCTGACATTGTGCATTCCTGCTCCATTCAACACAAACTGACTACCTCATACCATCCTCAAACCAATGGCCTGACAGAGCGGTTAAACCGTACTCTTACCGATATGCTGTCTAAGTACGTTTCCAAAGACCACCACGACTGGGACATTGCCCTTCCTTACGTAACATTTGCGTACAATTCTTCCCGGCACGACACCGCCGGATTTTCTCCATTTTATCTACTGTACGGTCGCGAACCTACCTTGCCCCTAGAAACGGCACTTCCTCCTGCTGCGATCTCAACAAGCGAGTATGCGCGCGACGCCATCGCCCTCGCCGACCATGCACGCCAGCTTGCCCGTGCTCGACTGACGGCGTTACAAGCCACTCAGCAGTGTCATTACAACGCCCGCCATCGTAACGTACAGTTTTCGCCTGGTGCGCTCGTGCTGCTGTGGTCGCCCTTCGTCACGTCGGACTTTCAGAGAAGCTCCTTTCGCGATACACAGGGCCCTACCGCGTGCTGCGCCAGGTGGCGCCTGTGACTTACGAAATTGCTCCTGTGGGTTCAACCTCATCATCTCTTCTGGCATCAAGTGATGTGACAGTTATGGGCTGTCCAACGGGCCCGCGACGCGGCGGAGAGGCTCGGCCTCTCTGTCCCGACGTAGGAGCGGTCCACTGCGCGCTAGTGCGCGCCCTAAAAGACCCTAATAAAGTTTTTCATCCATTCATCCATCTATCACTGTGCCGCCTCAGCTCACAACCTCGCTGCCGGTGCTGCCTGGTACAGCTATCTCGGATTGCACGGACCCGACACTACAAACGGCGGCTCCATCTGCATACTTTACCTGGACTTTACCACTGGACCTTATTTCAATCGAGCTTCTCAGTGAGTGGGGGGTTCTGTAGCGGAGTTACTATCGCCTACAAAGCAGGCGAAAAAGAAGCTTGGCTCGCGTGCAGCTAGCGCGAGAATTGAACAGGCGCTCGACCTGAGCAGCCGACAGCACGGCTGCTCAGCTCGAGCGCCTGCTCAGTGCTGCAGCCAGTACTGCAGAGTTATGTGATGCTGTGTTGATGATGCACACTCGACCACTGACTATCCAGTGAGCCGGTAGGCGGATAAGATGGTTAAATATAAGCATGCACAGCTAGATAGAATGTTGACCCCAGGAAAGTGCGTGAAGTACCCTACGAAATCTAACGTAATAATATTGCATTTTCTAGCGCAATAGTATAATCCCAGTGAATTTTCTGCCTAACACGCTCAAAAATGCTGGTTCTCTCTTCGACGCCAATGTTATCTTCGTCGATAGTGCCAGCATCGCAGAGATCAGTAAGCGTGAGGTACGCTGTAGTTGGAGACGCATGTGTAGATACATGCGGATTGTCTCACCGGGAGCTATGAAAGAAAGCTGCATAGTGCGCCACTTCGGAGCACTGTGTGAGGAGGAGTGACGCCAACCTTCAGCAAAATGTTATGTGAAGGAGTGAATAATTATACTGAAAACTATTTACAAGATTTATTTTCTATACAGCTGAAGCGCTGATTGGTTCAGCCGGCAGGTGGAGTTCAAGGAGCAGTTCGTCTTCTCGGTCGGTACACCCACGCGCATAGTCAAAAAGAAACACCCAGTATGCATGAAGCGATATGACTGATTGATATGAGATAACTCCTGAAGCCCAGAGTGAATTTAGGTTACCAGACTTTTGTTAAATTTTGTGAAATGCGTTTTTTGGATGCATAATTGAAAAGTGCTGTCTGTGCAGATTTGCTGTCTGATGCGTTGTTTCGACTCAGGACTATGTCCAATATATTGCACATTGGGCTAAGGGGTATTTTCCGTCAAGAGACGAAATCGCGTAGTTGGGGCCAGTGGCCGAAACAAAGGTGTTGCAACAAAAATGAACCTTTATTTGCCGTTGCCAAGAATACAAAAGTACAAGCCAACAATGTAAAACAAGATCCCAGCTTATGAATCTCTTTGATTAGGAGGAATGGGCTTTCTCAAAGCATCGCCGCTCCTTTGTCACGCAATTTAAAAGTGGGCAGTTAGTGCAAAAAAAAGAAAAAAAAACTTGGTTTCCATGCTGCAATCTTCCAGTCTGCTGCGAGCTGCATTCGGTGTTTCGGAAAGTCGCTGCAAATGACCGAATGTTTTTGATCGGACGTGAAAGGAGGTGGTGGAGCCCGCTTTTTGGGTGGCCGCAAGTATGAATCACTGTCGTTGTTTGTGGGAACTTGCAGTGTTTCAGTGACCAGTGCCTCTGCCACAGAGATGCGAAAATCCAAAAACTAGAATAGCTCCCTGGATCGTTTGCTGGTCGCGCATATCTCTTCTGTACTGTAACCATGAGTTGCTTAGTCCCTTGGTCCCAAGGTCCCGCTCGTCAAGTGCAAAAAGCATCTGACGGTCATCTCTTGGCCATAAGGTGTTGACCATAACGATTTCATTCGATAATAGCTGATGATGCGGTCGGCCATGTAGATAACTCCCATATTCTTGTACAAATATATAATGCTTGGCTTGGAAAGATTTAGATTTTTTTTCTCCTTGCTGGACCACCTATGACATGTGTCATGCTTTCCAAGAACAAATGACGTTAGTGTTATGGCTTTGTCGTCGTGCCACCTAAACAGAATTTTTCACCCATCATCTCTGCAAACAATTTCAGATGTTCCTCGTGCCTTAGCTTTAAGCCCACTTTCGCTAGACAGGCTCGCACCATTTGGAATCCGATTCTTCTTCACTGACCTGGTACACGATGTGTCCCTTACTGCCAATTTATCAAGCAACGGACCAGCCTTCAAGTATCTATGAAAAAAAAGATGTCTTCTAGGAGCGAGATTGGTTGCAATCCTGAGGACAGCTGACGCTCCAATTCCAAAACTTCTTTGGTACAAAGTCCTTTCAAAATGCAAAAGGGCAGTTGGCGCCACCAGCACAAAACTCTTTAAGCCATCGGGGTTAGGTTTTCGAGGCACGCACTGTCTCAACTGTGTTGAGACAGCTCGTAATTGCAGGTCATTATCATGATCATCATCAGCCTGCTTACGCCCACTCCAGGGCAGAGGCCTCTGCCATACTTCTCCAACTACCCCGGTCATGTACTAATTGTGGCCATGTTGTCCCTACAAACTTCCTAATCTCATCCCGCCACGTAACTTTCTGTCGCCCTCTGCTGCGCTTTCCTTCCCTTGGAATCCAGTCCGTAACCCTTAATGACTATCGGTTATCCTCCCTCCTTATTACATGTCCTGCCCATGCCCATTTCTTTTTCTTGATTTCAACTAAGATGTGATTAACTCGCGTTTGTTCCCTCACCCAAACTGCTGTTTTCTTCTCCCTTAACATTAAACCCATCATTCTTCTTTCCATAGCTCGTTGCGTCGTCCTCAATTTAAGCAGAACCCTTTTCGTAAGCCTCCAGTTTTCTGCCCAGTACGTGAGTACTGGTAAGACACAGCTGTTAAACACTTTTCTCATGAGAGATAATGGCAACCTACTGTTCATAATCTGAAAAAGCCTGCCAAACGCACCCCAGCCCATTCTTATTCTTCTGATTATTTCAATCTCATGATCCGGATCCGCGGTCACTACCTGTCCTAAGTAGATGTAGTCCCTTACTACTTCCAGTGCTTCGCTACCTATTGTAAACTGCTGTTAATTCTCTTCCGAGACTGTTAAACATTACTTTAGTTTTCTGCCGATTAATCTTTAGACCCAACCTTCTGCTTTGCCTCTCCAGGTAAGTGAGCATGCATCGCAATTGGTCCCCTGAGTTACTAAGCAAGTCAATATCATCAGCGATTCGCAAGTTCCTAAGATATTATTCATTAACTGTTACCCCAAATTCTTCCCAATCCAGGTCTCTGGAATACCTCCTGTAAACACGCTGTAAATAGCATTGGAGAGATCATATCTCCCTGCCGGACGCCTTTCTTCATTGCGATTTTGTTGCTTTCTTTATGGAGGACTACGGTTGCTCTGGAGCCTCTATAGATATCTTTCAGTATTTTTACATACGGCTCGTCTACACCATGATTTCGTAATGCCTCCATGACTGCTGAGGTTTCGACTGAATGAAACGCTTTCTCGTAATCAATGAAAGCTATATATAAGGGTTGGTTGTATTCCGCACATTGCTCTATCACCTGATAGATAGTGTGAATACGGTCTAATATTGAGTAGCATTTACGGAATCCTGCCTGGTCCTTTGCTTGACAGAAGTCTAAGGTGCTCCTGATTCTATTTGCGATTACCTTAGTAAATAGTTTGTAGGCAACTGACAGTAAGCTGATCGGCCTATAATTTTTCAAGTCCTTGGCGTCCCCTTTTTTATGAATTAGGATTATGTTAGCGTTCTTCCAAGATTCCGGTACGCTCGAAGTCATGAGGCATTGCGTATACAGGGTGGCCAGTTTTTCTAGAACCATCTGCCCGCCATCCTTCTACAAATCTACTGTTACCTGATCCTCCCCAGCCGCCTTCGCCCTTTGCATAGCTCCCAAGGCTTTATATGCTTCTTCTGTCGTTACTTGTGGGATTCGAAATTCCTCTACACTATTCTCTCGTCGATTATCTTCGGGGGTGCCACTGGTACTGTATAAATCTCCATAGAACTCCTCAGCCACTTGAACTATCTCATCCATATTAGTAACGATATTGCCGGCTTTGTCTCTTAACGCATATATCTGATTCTTGTCTATTCCTAGTTTCTTATTCACTGCTTTTAGGCTTCCTCAGTTCCTGTGAATTGCAAGGAATTGCAGCCAAATATCTGGTATTTGCTAAGTATCGCCAACAGACTACATGTGCGTACTGTGATATTTTTGTTGTAATTGAGACCCAATGTCCAAAATATTGGGCATTGTAAAATGCATCACGCACTCAAGAAAACTACCGCATTCATAGCTCATATACGCGTTCCTCTGTCTTACTTGAGTTCTTATCAACCCAAACCAAGGCCTATATATGCTTTAATACATGCGAAAAAACGCAAATTTACTCGCTTCTTGGGCGGCAGCCACCAAAGGCGCTCGTGCTCAGTCCCGCCATTTTCAACTGTCGTGGAAACGCGGGAAACAGAATGACTTTGACCGTAGTCAAGAGGTGACAGCACGGGTCTCAGTAGCAGCTCGAAAAGGCCTGTGTGTGCGGAAAAATCTGTTTCAACAGCCGTGGCACGTTGTGTTTGGTTGTCCCATATATTGGACAAATCTTCCATTGGTGGTCCTCAGGAGGATACAAATACACGATTTAATAAGGCTGCGTAAAAAATACGTAATTTTCAACTCACCAGCGACGTGCATCATTATTATTCCTATAATTCGTAGTAAGAATAAGTTGATCTCATCTATTAGTTGTAAGGAAGCCGGTTGTCGGTGAAGAACAGCGTTTGCTGCTGGTGGGACGGTGGTATATATGGGAACAGGAGCGTGACGTCACAGGTCACGATGCCGCGTGTCTGGCAGCTCTGCCACATCTTCCTTTTTTTTTTCTAAACAATTAGTTCAACGTCTCTCCGGCAATTGGTACAGATAGGGCTTGCGACCTTGCCGTGCGCTTCGTCGTAGCTCTGGGAAAGGTGGTTCGACGTCTGGGACATCAAAATATAGAGGATCGTGTGGTTGTGGGGCCACGTCGCGTAGATGCTCTCGGGTCCGCCGCATCTCCCAGCCATCTTCCGCTCTCAGGATCGCTAAACGTGGAAGTTCCGCTGGCCTTAGGAAGACAGCAGGTGCCCAGGTCCAGTGAAGAGTGTCTTACGCTGTTACCTGTTGCCCCGGTGATAGGGGGGGCAGCTGTCTGGAGACGCGGTTGTAGTAGACTTTCTGACGATGACGCACTTCCTGCAGACGGCGTTGAATGGCTTTGCAGGGCACAGTCTCTGGTACCAGGTGCGCTGTGGGTACTGGGAGCAGGGTTCTCGTCAGTCGTCCCATGAGTCTCTGCGCAGGGGACTTCAGCACCGCCTCCCTGGGGGTATTGCGCCACGCAAGTAAAGCCATTTGGAAGTCGGGTGTCCTATGCGAGCACTTCTTTAGTAGTTTCTTAGCCTCTCGGACAGCCCACTCAGCCATTCCCTTAGATCGCGGGTAACACGGGCTCCAAGTTACGTGTGCGATAGCCAATATGCTCAGAAACTCTTTGAATTCCGCGCTGTGGAACGGTGGGCCGTTATGACTGCACAGCTTTAAGGGAAGTCCACGAGCAGCAAAAATATCCGCACACCATGATTTAAGCAGTTTTGCAGAGACGTTATGGAATTCACGTATCTCAAAAAAGAAGGAATAGAAGTCTACGATTATGGCAAACTGTCGGCCGCCGTAAGAGAACACGCCCATTTATACAGTTTCCCAGGGTAATATAGGCACTTGGTGACACAAAAGTGGCATCTTCGGGTTCCGTGATTGATATGTTTGGCTGATCTTACAAACTCTACAGTACTGTTCGATATCCGCGGACATACTGGGTCAGAACATAACGCTTCTCGCTCGTTCTTTGATTTTGTCTGCTCCCAAATGTGCGGCGTGAAGGAGGCCCAATATTACTGCTCTCTTCGAGTGTGGTACGATTACCTCATTGCTGCGGGACAATAGGCCATCCTGGGTGTGTATGTGCTCCCGGTAGGACCAGTAGGGGCGCACGGCTTCCGGGATATCACGTTTATCGTCTGCCCGGCTTGTTTCCGCATATCCTCGTAGCTTGAGCAGGTTTGGATCGCTATCGGTTGTTGCAAGGAGGTCTTCGATGCATGCTTTGGAAGCAGAAACACATTCGAGCACATTTACTTGAAACTGCTCGGTCTCTTCAGCCATACACACTTTGCTCGGCAATCGTGACAAAGCATCCGCAAGAAAGGGCTCCTTGCCCGGTTTGTGGATAACACTGAGGGGATTCCCCTGCAAGACGAGCCTCTTGCGTTGCAAACGAAGGGGGCACTGGTGCAGCTGCTTCTCGAAAATCGGCACCAGAGGGCGATGACCGGTTTCGACCGTTACTTCTGGCTGACCGTAAATGTAATAGTGGAATTTAGTGCAACCGTGCACCATCGCGAGCGTTTCTTTTTCAATATGCGCATAGCGCTGTTGTGTGTCCGTGAGGGACCGAGATAGAAAAGTGGCAGGGAGGCATTCTTGAAGAAGCACCGCACCAATACCGAATTGGCTCGCGTCGACTGAGAGGGTGAAATTTTTTTGGGGTCAAAGTAGGATAGCGCTGGTGCTTGCCCCAAAGACTGCCGCAATTTTCCGAAACTTTCTTCCTGCTGTTTTGTCCACATCCATGCAATGCATTTGCGCCGTAAGTTTCGCAGTGGGGCAGTAACGTCATACGTGCTTTGAATGAATCGCTGTAAGAAATAATTCATACCAGGAAACACTTGTAGCTCCTAACTGTTCTTGGGCGCCGGCATTTGTAGGATGTCTTGCACTCGTTGCGGGTCTACTCGCAGGCCATCTGCACTGAATATGTGACCCACGTAACGCACATGGGGCGGCAAGAATGCGGATTTCTTGAGGTTCAACCTAAGATTTTGTTCTTTGCCGAGTGTCAACAAGAGTTTCAAGTGGTAATCGTCCTCTTCTTTAGTCCTTCCCCAGAGCACTATGTCGTCCATGACTACTGCTACGCACGGTTACCCTTCTAACACGCGGTGCATTGCTGCTTGGAAAATCTCTGGGGCCGAGGCGATGCCAAACGGCATTTGAAGAAACCGATAGCGACCATATGGCGTGCTCATAGTTCAAAGATTTGAACTTGGATCGTTCAGTTTAATCTGCGAAAATCCAGATGGCGCATCTAAAGTTGGAAAAAAAAAACTGCCTCGGAATGTCGCGGAACTATGACCTCTATTGTTGCCATAGGATAGTTCTCGCGCAACAGTGACTTCTTCAGCTCTGTTGGATCCAGGCAAATGCGAACTTTGTCCTTTTTCACTACTGTGATTGTGTGACTGGACCATTCCGTAGGTTCAGTTATTACTCCTTGGTCTTCCATGCGCTGTAGTTCTGCCTTCACCTTGTCTTGAAGGGCCACAGCGGCTCTTCTAGCTGGCACGACGATACCCGCGGCACCTGGTTGAGCTTCATTTTGTACTCGAATTCCCTTAGCTGGCCGAGCCCTTTGAACACTTCTGCAAAAGGCTGCGCTGGGGAGTTAATATGCTCGTATGCAATGCTCTGCAAGCGCCTCATGAACCCCAAACGTGCCGCCGCTGAGCCACTCAGTGTTACCGGCACCTTCTGCTCTACAATGAAAATGTTTCTTCATTAAATTTTTATTCGCTGAATGTAACAGCCGTACTTTTTTATGCGATGTGGTATATTGTCAAAATAGCCGTAAGTGTGACCCGACAGGCTTCTGTTGTCTTATCTGGTAGCGTCTCTATGTCTCGATTCGACATAACGCAGCAGTTTGCGCCCGTGTCTAATTTGCACGTCATGGGTGTGGCTTCAATAAGAAGCGTCGCATTCCACTTATGTGTTGTTATGGTATGCACCGTAAAAGTCTCCTAGAAATAGTCCTTGTCAGCTTCTAGACGCAGTTCACGCAAATCTCTGTGTCTCGGAACCACGTCTCGTGAAGTTTTCGAGAAATAGTCCTCATCTGGTTCTAGACGCAGCTCACGCAAATCTGCGTATCTGAACCGCGTCTCGTGATGGCCGCGGCCTCTTGCATACTTTGGCAAAATGGTTCCACCTGCGCTTTTTTTGCAAGTCTTCCCGTTCGCAGGGCATATTCCGCTGCGATGTGTCTGGTAGCCGCATTTACTGCAAGCGTTCCTGTTACATGCTACCGCATGAACTCTGGTTCCCTGAGCTGTTGCGGTTGCTTCGATTATCTCACGAAACTGCTCTTTCCCGTGCTCATGTGCGCGACAGATATCGAGTCTTCTGATACGAAGGGTATTCAGCGATCAACTTTTCCTGCAAATTCTTTTCTCGAATGCCCAGAATAATGCGGCTGCGCAGCATGAGATCTTCTTGCGCTCCAAATTCGCAGTTTTTAGCTAGTATACGCAGTTCGGTCAACCATTCACTGAAGCCCTCGCTTTCCTTTTGGTTTCTTGATCCGAAACAGAATTCCTGCCAGGTTAGATTCATTTCACGCTTGTAGAAATCCTCAAATTTCTGTGACAAGATGTCGACGTCGTTTTTGTCTTCTCGTGCTTCAATCTTGAACGTGCTGTACGTCTTTCTAGCCTCCTCACCAATCGTTACTAGCAAGGTGGCTGCCTGCACATCTTTTCTCTGCTTGCTCAGCTGAGTGGCAGCAGAAAAAAAGGTAAACTCACTTTTCTAAGTTTGCCATCCAATCCAAGCGTTACCTGATGTGTCCATGGGAATCGCCGGTGGAACACGGGACGATGGCGTCGACATGCCGAATAGGGACCGCTGCCGCCATGTAAGCAAGCCGGTTGTCTGTGAACAGCTTTTTTTGCCTGTGGAAAAACGCTGGTATATATGGGAACAGGAGCGTGACGTCACAGGTAACGACGCCGCGTTACTGGCAGAATCTGCCACATTAGTTAACGTAGCTTTTTTAGGCTTTGAACTAGGCAAGTTGGAGGAGAATGATGAGTTGGAGGTCGTATGCTTCTACCACTCGCTGGAGCTTCCGACCTTTGGGGGTGTCTGATCGGTAACCCCAGCTGGTGTGAGCGGCATTGAGGTCCGCAAGAAGCAGCAATCAATCCTGGGTACCGGAGTGAAATTTGACTTCCGGAATGAGTGCCTCACAATCGACCCTCCTTTCTTTAGGTGAGGTATACACGTTCGTGATTATGGTTTTTGCTTTGCCGCGTTTCTGCGGTAGTATTGTTACGATTTGGTGGTTGATGCTGCTAGTTGCCACATATTATATATTGGTTGCTAAATCCTTGAGTACCATCGTTGCGACCTCAGGGTAGTCTGAGTGAGACATCGTGTAGTAGGGTGCAATTTGACCGGTTTGCTGCTGATTTCTTTTAAACAAATGACATCATGTTTGACTGGCGCTGTGTTAATCTATAGCTGTAGAGCAGTCACCCGTTTGTGAAAGGTGAGGCAGTTTCACTGCCAAATTTACAGATATGGGTGGTGTGCTCGCCTTCTACTCACAATGAATAGTGCTTCTGCTTTCCGAAGCCGGTATGTGCTTCGGACGGCGGCTAGATGCAGCACCCAGACTGTTACTCGCTCGCTTACGAACTGCGCTCCTTTCACTGGCCGCGCATTCATCGACTTAAGTTTTCAGGCTTCGTAATTCTGCGTACATCTGCTGCCGAACATTTTGCAAAGCTTGTAGTTGATGCACTATTTGATGAACTGTGCCCACCATGGAATTCCGCATTGATATAACCCTGGCAGGCGTGTCTGCTGCTTTAGTATGTGCTATTTTGTACCGCTTGCTGGAGTTACCGAACAGACATCCCCAAAGGCCGGGAGCTTGAGCAAACGGTCAAAGCATATGACCTCCAACTCGCTATTCTTCCCCAGAACCTGACGTGATTAGCTAACAGCGGCAGCGCAGACGCCTTTGCTGATCTTGCATTCACAAGTAATGTCTACTAGGTTTCTGGAACAACCTTGAGTAGAATCTAGGTAGTGACCATTACATCCTCAGAATATCGGTAGGCTCTCCCGAAATTCGATGACCCTGTGGGCACGTGCTAATCGCGGACTGGGTAAACTATCGCCAAGTACCCATGCGGGCTATATTTGGTGAGAACACTGAAGACTGGGCCAAGCACATATTACATGCTCATAAACCAAATCTAAGCGGATAGCGCTCGCAGTGGAAACGCCGGTATGATCTCCTACATATGATATACAATAATATGCTACATATGTGGGAAGGCAGAATGGGCTAAGAAAGCGATGGAAAAAAACATCGACTTAATAGAGAACTGCGCCATACAATTGCCGAAATATCTGAGCGGGCAAACGCTTACGCACAGGTGTAAGATATGGACATAACTTTGGTTTTTAAGCAGTTGATTTGTAGGGAGTTTACGGTCGACCATGCATACAAGTCACCTAGTGTCGCGTTTGCTGCTGAATTAATGTCATTTACGACCACACCTGTAAAAAACAAGGAAGTGTCATCCGCATATATGACATATTAGATTGTCTGGTTTATGTTTATAATGTCGTTGATATAAGTAATGAAAAGTACTGGCCCCAATATACTACCTTGAGGTACACCTTGAGCAACGTTTTGCAAGGACAACCGTTCTGCGTTTATGCTTACAGACTGTAGTCTATTGCTCAAATAACTGGCAATTGAATTCAGTGCAGGGCCTTGGATGCCGTAATAGTGTAATTTTTGTAAAAGGGTATTGTGATTTACATGGTCAAAGGCTTTAGAGAAGTCAACAAATATACCTAGTTTAAGTTTCGTGTCCTCTATAGTGCCTAATATAATTTCCTTTTGTCGTAGCAATGCTACCTCTGTCGACAGACCTGACTTAAAACCGTACTGAGCCGCCGTAATTACCGAGTGTTTTGTAAAGAAATTCGATAAACTCATAAAATTAGTTTTTCTATGGGCTTTGAAAACAATGGTAGAACGTATATGGGCATATAGTTTTTTAAATCATATTTGTCTTCCCCCTTAAACAGTACTGTAACTTTTGCATGCTTCATACGTTGTGGGAAAATACCTGTGCCTAAAATGAGGTTATAAATGTATGTTACAGGGACGACTAATATATCTATAACAAAACAGATTGGAGCGTCCTTTAAACCGTCCATATCTCCCGATTTACTTTTCTTGAGTTTTTTGAAAATGCACATAATCTCATATTCATCTGATAGGGAAAGATAAACCGACGAAACTACTTGTGGGGCGGACATGTAATGCAGTGCAGTGGTGTTACTGACGCTGTCTACCAATCAAGTAAGGTGATTATTAAATTTCTCAGCCAATGCTTTGCCCCTGTATGTTCGATTCCCTTCAGTTATCTCTTCTACAGTAAAATTAGCTTTATGCTGTCGTAAATTAATTTAATTTGCTCCACATCTCCTTAACCCCCGCAACCCGCTCGAACATGCAAGAATTATAATTGCGCTTCACTATTTTCATAAATTTACTTAAATTATTTCTATACTTCCTAAACGAATCCAATGGGCCTGGATCGCGATTTTTCAAGAATAGTTCATACACGCCATTGTTCTTATTAATCATTTTTGACAGCTTCTTTGTGACCCATGGATTCCGTAAATGGTTTGACTTCTTTATTTCTTTACAGGGAAAATATCGCTTGTAGATGCGGGAAATTATCTCCCTAAAATTGTCATATGCGGTGTTTGCTGATGAGCACGAAAGTACTGCTTCCCAACTAGTTCTGGAGATTTCGTCTCGAAACTGCGAAAGAGAGTTTTCAGTTATTTTCTGGCACCGAAATTTATAGGTTGGCTTTGATTCAATGTGGCACTTATCAATAACTAGATATATCGGCAAATGATGACTAAGTGTAATGTTAATTGTCCCAGAAAAGAGGCTTTCACCTGGTGAACTTGTAATAAAAAGGTCCAATAACGTGGCGCTAGTTGCTTGAAATGCGAGTTGGTTCCAGTACCACATTTGACAACAAATACAAATTAATATGCGTGGAAAATTCCGCTTGTCTTGATGTATTAGAAAGCATGTCAATGCTTAGATCCCCACCTAGAACTAAATTGTACTGATGTGTAATAACATAAGAGATTATCTCGTTTAGATGCTTAAAAAACCCATTTAAATTGCCGTCCGGTGGACGGAACACCACAGCGAAAAGAAACTTTCCGCATTTCAAACATATTACCTCAACATCTGACGTAAATGAAGATAGCTCATCAATCAGTTCATAATTTATGCCTTGTTTAATAAGCATACATACGCCTCCACCTATTCTAAGCGATCTGTTCAGGAAAACTCTATTATAACCTTCCAGATGCACGCCATCATTTGCCGAAAACTACGTTTCTGTCAACATAGTTACAGAAAAAG
This sequence comes from Dermacentor andersoni, assembly GCF_023375885.2. NCBI lineage: Eukaryota > Metazoa > Arthropoda > Arachnida > Ixodida > Ixodidae > Dermacentor > Dermacentor andersoni. Next base: position 152,846,836 of record NC_092819.1, on the reverse strand, counting down.
CCAAACCGAAGTCACTAAGAAACATACAGAATTCATCCTGTTTGCCACGCGCTGACTACATATTAAGATGACTGAATGTTAGAGGTGAATCGCATTTCTCGACCTTTTCATAGCTTAACAGTGATGGACTAATGCTACAAGTGCTCATTTTAGTTTCTGACAGGTCAACAGGAAATCGTGTATTGTAAAATCCGAGTTTATTTCGAAAGCAATTTTGCGTTCGAACAACAGTGCAACGACAAAAGCCGCGACAGCTATCCTTGTAGAACCAATTTTACAACCCCGAACAGAATAGGCTGCACAAATGAAAAATTGTAACCAAAACAAGCTATAGCACCACGAGCCTTGGTACATCGTAAGAAAATAGGAATGAGCAAAATAAATTTTCCCAAACAATTTATACGCGAAAATGCTGTTTTTACATGGTAAAGGAAAGATTTCATGAACCAACAGAGAGGCAATGTCATGAGCATGCGCGGTACTTGACCTACTTGGCAACAGAAAATAAGCATCAAATAAGTCATCGATGTTTTCTTTTGCAGCAGCACCGTAATATTTGAGCCTATAACACAAACCACCTCTTTAGCTGCACCGATATCAGGAAGAACTGGTCATCTTGTTTACACCATCACTGTTTTCAATTTTGATCTTTGGTGCGTTATCAGTCGGCCGCGCAAAGGTTTTTCCATCGGGCACCCAGACATACTTCCAACCGGTGTCGCGCTTGCACGCCGTAGCTTGACCAAGAAGTCGTTGCAATTCTGGGCGCAGATGTTCATTTACGAACGCCGCTGACCGAGAGTCAATGTCGAGATCAGAGCACTTCAGGCCCACTGCGCGCACTCCTCAAAAAGGCATCCCGCCTTTGTCTCTGCTCGAACTGCACAACTACATTTTTTTTGGTTGGGTTGTGTGCCGTTGGAACCCTGTGTGCTCGACCGATATCAGTCGCAGCAAGCGGAACGCCCACATTTTTTCCAATCTTTATGACCATTTCAACTAGGTCTAAGTGTCCTTGAAAACTGAATTTAACAAAGGAAATAATAATCTTACCTCCATAGCATGCTTAGAGCGCAGCACCTCGTCTCGACCTACTAGACAGACCGATTACTGGAACGTTCCTCGATGCCGAACAAACTATGGTCTCCAAATGCTGAAACATTCACTCCTCCACATACTAAAGTTCAATTTTTCGTTAGAGCGATTACGCCTTCTTTCGCGACAGGATATGTCCAATCTTTTTTACTGGCATGGTGTATTTCTTGTGTTGTCTTGGTGCAAAAATGCGGCATGAGATGCTGCATTTTTACGATTTTTAATTTTTTTTGTCTTCTCGAGGAGTGCAAATCTCTCTTGCATTTTTCGTTTTTGTATAAATATATTCCTTATTCTACCAATTTCACTATGTATTTATGTGCCTATTTACTTGCTTTCATGACTACGAATGCTGTCACTTTTCTGCCTTGTATTGCTGGGATGTGGGGCCAGTCAAGCTGCGTTTATGTCGCAGCTTTTTTCCCGCATTCCACACCACACATTGTATCTTTGCCTCATGTATGAATATGCAAACATTGAAACACTCTGGTGAAATAAACTCCAAATCCAACAGCAGTTAGAGGCAGTGAGTTGTGCGACTTTCTACCACTCACTTCGCGAAACGTTACAGACCTCCAAGACATGACCAATATTTGGAAACATAACCGAACTAGGAAAAACCGGAACTGCCTCGAACCGCATCTTTCAGAAACATGCCGCAGAATTTACAGGAACAGATGAGGGCATTCTTACTAAGCTGAAAGGGAAGTACGTGTGGCCGGTGACCACTCCGCCATGGGTCCTACCACACCAAGGGCAACAAAATGAAGTGATCGACGCCTCAATAACCAACGCAGAAATCTTTGCGGCAGCGCAAGCTGCGCAGACTACTGCTCCAGGACCAGATCACCGCAGAAATGCTATGATCCGGAACCTGAGCGACTAACACCTAGAAAAGCTTACTCGGTGTAGAATAATAACGAGAGGCGAAGAGATCAGACAGAGAGCTACTCTTCGTTTCAACTTTTTCTTCCCTCGCAGTGCTCGCCTGCCCACGTTTGTTCCTCTTCTTCTACATACTTCCGCCCACCAGCAGCACTGTCCAACTCGAGCTTGTACAATTTCTTCACTGGCCTTCTTCTAATCTTGCTATCTTGAGCTTTAAAAGGCAGGTTGGGATTATTTCATCTTGCCAGCGAAGATGTCCACGACTCGCCCCAGTGGCCAAATATCTCTAGAGATGTGAGGCTCCTCGATGAGGACGACATCAACTACTTGTAGAGGGCGACTAGGATGCGTTGAGTTGAGGCGAAGTACCCGCAGCTCGAGGAGGTACTATTTCTTCCATTGGATCCACAGGTGGTCAACGAGCTTTTGATGGTATCGCAATTTCTTGCTAAGCTCACGTTCTATAAACAGAGCACGTTGACCTTCGTAGTCACTATTGGTTTGCTCTGGAGAGGCAAAGAACCAACGTCCGACCATAAAATGACCAGGACATAGTGAAGAAGGCTCTATAGCGCCGGGTTACGTATAGCTTAGGGGTCTTTACAACCGCTTCTACTCTTAGCAGCACAGCATCAGATTGTTCACTGTTGAGCTTGCTCTTTTCTAGCACTGTGCGTAAAGATGACTGATGGGATTAATCTCTCCCACCAGGCACCGCACCAAGACGCACCTGGCATAATGAACATCCACTCTGTGCGATGCGTCAAGAGCAACGATGCAAATAGAGCGCTCTTCATGATGTTCCAAATGTCCCATGGGACTCGCGATGTTCTCTTAGCGAAAGCGTACACGGAGAACAGCTTACGGGGACTCTGTAGCGACTCTCCGTCACTATAGGTTGTCACCCGCTTCTGTAAAATTCTTTTACCTGGCCTGGCCTCCACATGGGGGTCATTGGCCCTTGCTCTTTCTTGCAAGTGAAGTGGCTGCCCGACAGTGGTGCCAGCACAGGCACTCGGGGAACTTGTTTTACTGTGGACTAACGCCAGTCGACTTTGCATTCTCAACCTCTCAAGATGTATATTACTTCCCTCCAGTAAACAGAGCTCCTAACAAGTGATGGCCAAGGACATCTACGTTTTTTTTTTCGAACACTGCCATGGATGACGCTACTCCTACTCCTGAAGACAGAGAGGACGCCACAATTACGTCTTCTGTTATCATCGTTGCAGAGCTTCAGCTTCCAAGCTTTTTGCACAAGAATCCTCTAATATGGTTTATGCATGTAGAGGACCGTTTGCAACTCCGGAGCATCACGTCTCAAACAGCAAGGTGCCTAGACGGCGTTATCGCGCTACCCTCCGATATCGCCGATACTATAGACGACTTGCTAGCGGGTACGCCTTCGGCCATAGCGTACGACGATCTGAAGCGCACGGTCCTGTAGCACCTCGAGCCATTGCAACAGTGTATACTTCAGCAGCAACTCTCCGAGGAACTCGGCAACCAGCGACCACCACAACTCCTGCACTGGTTGCGTCAGTTGTTCGGTGGCCACTCCGCAAACCAGAACCAGCTTTCAATGATGAGCAAGGTGTATCAAGTCAGTAAGTCAGTAAACCGGCAATGGCCGCTACCGCTTCCCTCGCAAGATAATGCTGTTAATAGAAAAACATGCTCTTGATTCCACAATATCGTCATGCAGAGTCATCAAAACAGCTGGACTGATTTCGTGATCATACGACCATTCACAGTAAAACAATTATTGCCCGATTGAGTTAGCGAAATTTAAATTATAGACGTGTGGGCTTTCAAAAGAAAAAAAAGATGCTTTTCATTACTGAACTGCTGGTCTGCACACACTAGTTGCACGCTGCTTCGTCGACTGTTAGTGGACTCCGAGGGGAAAAGCGTTGCTTAGATCCACTGGCTGCCACAAATTGCTACCACCAGCCCTCTCGCAGCCTAGGCGTTCAACTTTTGGACTGCGTCGAATTCGCATTGCTCCCTCACCGCCTACCCTGCTTAGCTCCGAGCACGCTAGCTCTTAGAAAACGAGAGAGACAGCCGCTCGTCTGTACGATACTTTCCCTTGTGCTTGAAGCATTCGAAAACCTTCAGTGGCGGGATATCTGTGAAGCATAGTAATTTACAGGTGATGTCATTGTATGCTTATAAAGGTGTGTCAGGGCCCCTTAAGAATTATTTGCGGTGGCACATATCCCACTAATTTCATCTGATGTATGTTATGTTTCGTCAGATTTTGCAGTAATACTGTGGTATGTGCTCCGTCATCACATTATTTGCATGGCTTATTGCAGCCCTCTTATCATTCTATAATTATATTTATTCTTTAGAAGTACTGTGTTCTAAATATGCCTTTTTCTTTGTGCTATTAAAATGAATTTCACCCTGTGCTGATTTTATTTTCGTTCTCCTTCCCTTCGATTACACATTTATTTTGCCTGTTTATTCACAAAACTATTGAGTTGAAGTGATGTCATCTTTAAAGAAGGTAGATGGAATGAACTTGGTACTGTACGATTTTCTGCTATTATACTGCTAGGTGATCTGCAGTTCCTCCTGCAGCAGTTTATGTACCGATTAGAAGCCCTAATTCAACCTTGAGCTGCGGGAACTCTTTCAATATTTAATTTTCAATATCGTCGAATAAATAAAACAAAACAAATTTGTATGCTGCTTCTACTTTGATAGTGATAACCATTTCCCCAGGGATTTCTGTCAGATAGCGATTGCATGCCTGATGCAGGTGAATTTGTGCCGTTGGTGTTGACGTGGCCGCGATGTTCCGTGCAAAGTACAAGTGCCATAAGTACTCGCTTGTGCGCCTATGCTGTCGGTGCGAGGAAGAAAGTCCGAGTGTGAGCACTGAGGGATGGTGTCTTGATGCGGCGGCGTGTAATCGCGCGCGCTATCTGGAAAGCGGGTAGGTGAACGCTTGCTAGGAATGGGGACGAAGGGGTCACGTTAACACGCATCTCCTGCAGTCATGGCCGCCAAGGCTGCGGCTGAGTGCCCTATGCACTAATGGATTCGGGCGCAATGTTATCTTGCACGCCTAGTTCGCATTGGAGAGACAGGTGCCATGCAATTCACTCGCCGCTGTTGCAGCTCTTCATCACGCCAGCGTTGTCGCAGCGACGAGTGCTTGTAGTCATCGAGTGAGATCGATTCATCTTTGCTCGTGCACGCGTACCCTAATACTTGTTGACATAATCAGTAAGACAATTCTTACTACAAATAACACGTTCGATCATACTACCAACCCCGCTTCGTGTAATTGCCTTTCACATTGCTATCGCTATCAAAGATTCGCCTTTCATGCGAAACTGGGATATTTTCGTAGTTGTTGTATAAGTATTACCAGTTTAGTTATTAGTTGAAGACCGTGGTTACTTTATCGCTGTATGTATGTTCATGTGTGTTTTATAGAACACCGTATGATAGGGCATGTTTATATGGGACTCATTCCCTGAACAAACGAACCCTCTGTATGCAGCTACATCCCCACGCGGCTGTATCTGGTGGTCAGGCTCACAACTAAATATGCTAGGTTAAAGGGTTAAAGATCCCTTAGTATTAAGGATTTGTCTAAAAAATCGGCTCGAGGCTGACACTCATTTTCTTCGGTAACCGTAGATTAAAACAGTGTACGGTGTTTTCAATTGAACTCTATATTTTTCTATAGCTGAGGAGGCCGCTATAGCACTCGCCACCCATACAAGCGAGGATGCCACAGTGGTCTTCACCGACTCTCAAACAACGGCACGCGACTACATGAAGGGCAGGATCTCCATCAAAGCGATCAACTTACTGAAACGTGGCGATACTCCTCCCCCCTACACCTGCAACATGTGGGTACCGGGACACGAGGGACTCGAGGGGAATGAAGCGGCACACACTGCGGCCCGCGCAAGCATCAACCGGGCTTCCCCGCACGACATTCTAATCAGGTCCCACCCACCCTAATCAGAGGAGGAAACGGAAAGAATACCGTTAACTTACCAAGCACTGCTACAACACTATCGGCTTGGACATAGGGTCTACCCTCCACCAAATCCAAAACTAACAAGAAACGAAGGCACCGACTACAGGCGACTCCAGAGAAATACTTTTACCCATGGAAGCTTACTGCATCATTTACACCCGACGCTATACAGCTACACCTGTCCACACTGCAACGTGCCAGACACTCTGGCGCACCTCCTCCTGCAAAGCAAGAACACCCGTGTAAGCATCACAGCGCCACAACTAATAGCAGCAGACGCAGACCCAAACCTCCTTGCTTAAACGTGGGCGGCTGCGATCTCCAAGCCGGACCTGGTCGACCAGCGCGAATTCGTCGCCCGGGCCCGGAGGGCGATCCAAGCCAGAGGGTTCCTGGAATAAGGGACCCTCCCACCTCGAGTGACAAGTCACTACTTCAAATAAAGGTTTCGTTCTCTCTCTCTTCTTTCATTGCTTAAAGCTTCTCTGCAATTACTTAGTTCGCGAATAGGATATCTCCTTGCAAAAAGAAAACAACATATTCGTTTTTCGTTCGCAGAGAATCGTTTGTCGTCAAGCATTGAAAGGAGACAAATTGTTGATAAAAAGATTGTAATTGTCAACAGTGTGCGCACATGTATGCTTTCTGCGGTATTTACGCCTTGTCTGTTCTCTTTGTTTCTTCTAGATTCTTCATCTGAAGTATCTGCACTGCGATTTTAAGTGGCTGGCATACGCAGCCTAGAAGAGAAGGTTCAGCTATCATATCAGAAAATAACCGGTGCGTGGAATATTTTTTGCTCTTATCTTCTTCTCTGCCTTCATCATCCTCACGCAGGCGAACTGCAAAGCTGAATTTTTAAAGACGAGAATTGTTTTCTTTTAAGCTGTTCAATGGTGGCCACCTGATATTTTATTTGCGTAAGAAAAAAAAGATTTATTAGCTAAGCTTTTCTATAAAGATCTTACGGAATTTGCAAAGACACCATTGTTTTTTTCGCAGGCACGATTACAAATACCACACTCTATATCTTTCGCGTCCCTTTTTTTATGATCGCGTGTAGAATACATAAGTGAAGTAATTTCTGGTTTGAGATATCAATGTTGCATGCGTTCTTTGTTTATGCTTTATAACAACAAGATCAGTGTTCTGTGGGAACCGCTAACCAGCACTTCAACCCTAGAGCGCCGGCCACCTGGATGAAGGCTCGTGTATGCGTCAAATATAAACCGGTGGGTATATTGAAAGTCATTCAGTTCGAAGAACGCAAGCACGATTGCCGCTCGGCAGCGGAGCATCACGCCGCTCGCTTGGAACAAACGTGCACGACTAAGCACAATAGCCGCAACGCGGAAACGAAGAGCTACAATAATCTACCTAACATATAAAACAAATCGTCACCAATTACACAGCCCTCACATGAAAGATTGCAGATCGTATTAACGTCTCCAATACTTCGAAACTTTATACGCTCCCCCATTTTTTAACGATACATGCTTCTACCCTTGAAAATCATTATCAGCTATGCTAGCGTGGAATATGAGAAAAACCAGCTGCCTTTGTAGCTTTGAGCAGAGCTTCGCTTCTTCAGCTGTCATACCACTATCCGAGTTTTACATACCACAAAAGATGGCAAAGCTTGCTGCACTATATACTGACCCCGAGACATTGCTCGGTTTCTTGAGGGTACAAATTAAAGGCACAACGTTTAAATCATGAAATGAAAAAAGCGCGTGCACAAACATAGGGGCTAACAGCACGGTTGTGCGGCTTGAATGCCCAATAATCTACTTGGGACACGTTAAGGCACCCCTACTAAATTGTAGCCGTTGTGAACACAGGCCTACATTCGTGACATACTCTACCATCCGTATCGCTTCTAGCTTTTAGGTTCGCGGAAGCGTAATTGATCATGTGCACAACAGCCTGTTATCCAGAGCACTGCACGGGCTCAGCTCGTGTAAGCGATACTGGGTTCAGGCCCGGACTAGGAACTTCGGGCTCGGGTCAATCCCTGGCCTTAGTTGTGCCCGGATAAGGCCCTGCATGCAGTACCAGCTCGAGAAACTGAAGACGGTAAAAACTGCAGCTGTATGCAAATTGTGGGTCTCCGTCTGTTTATGGGAAAGTCGAGGCAGGCAGGCCGCGACACAAAAGCGACAGGCTGCAATGATTAGTATATATTAGCAGCGCTCTTCAATCATTCGGCAAACTTTACCAGTGATCAGCCGTGCCAAGTATATGCCCCGTTGTTCAATGTGATTAGTATTTGCACGCTTAAGATAGCCTTTATCTATCAATCCATCAATGTGTTTACCTATCTTTCCAGCTATGTATCCTCACATGCTATTTGACCAGAGCTGTGTACTTTTTTTAGCCATTATGCGTGGCGTACTGTTCTATTGTGGTCGTGCAGTCATGGCCATGCCGCTGTAGGCACGTCATTTACGCAACGCTCTCGTACCATCGTCATCGCTTCGTGACCAAAACTTGTCGTCATGCCATCCGAGTCATACCGCCTTCATATTTCCATCGACGCCATTCCGTAGTACTCTTGGTGTCGTCATTCAATCGTGATTACACCATCGCTGACTTGTCATTCGTCGTCATTTCATCATCGACACACGGTAATTATTATGCATTTGTTGTCATACCATTAAGGTGACTGTTTGGGCATGTTGGTGGGTCCTGAGTGCAGATTTTTGCGCACTAGACGAGTACAAAGAAGAGGCTTAGACACACGAGCGCAGACTTACAACTTTGCTTTAGTTGAAACAAGTGACCACGTATATAGCAGAATCTGTGACAATTCACCCGTGCGCCGCTCGCAGAAAATCCCTGTCTCTGCGCAAGAAGGATAGCTCCTTGCTGGAAAAGGTGATGGTTGGTTTTGGCACACACGTATGACCACACCTGTCAATCAATTCCGCTTCGATGATTTCTCGAGTTAACTGACTACGATTTCTGCTGGAGATTGAGCATGCACTATACAGCGGTTTACACGTGATTGTACTTATGGCGCCTGCCTAATGACGCGTACAATTTCTGCAGTGGGCATCCACAAAGCCCCCTTTAATTTCAGTCACATTGTAGCGATGCTCCCGCAACCTGTCACTAAGGCATCGTCCACTCTGACCAACATACATGCATCCACAGTTCAAAGGCAGATTATAAACTATTCCTTCTGAACATTCAACGAACGTTGACTGATGTCTCGTTTTGCAAGCAGGCTCTTTGGCGGCACATGCAGTCGTCAATGTGCACAAAGATTGCAGTTTGTCGGGAGCGGAAGAAACCACTTTTACATTGGCCCGCTGGCCAGTTCTTTTCAGCCGATGCTATATGCCATGCATATACGGAATAGCGGCGACTTTTTTGAAAGCGTGGAAGACTGAGAGGCCTTAGTCATTTGTGGTGACATGCGCTTCAACATGTCTTCAGCAACGCTAACGAGGAAGTGTACGAGTGTGGGGTACCCCGCTTTCCTAAGACGAAGTGCCTGTTCAGAGAAGCTGATGGCCATGAGCTCTCTGCAAGACTTGCTTTAAAAAAATTGGACAGGCATAACTTCGCGATGCCCCTTTTTACCAGTGAAAAGGGGCAACGCGAAGTTATGCCTGCCCAAAGGTGCCTTCGACCATACGATTTGGTCGCTGCATTGCTTGAATGCTAATCGCATTAACATCGATACTAATGTTCAGCTGAGTTCTGCTGGAATTATTTCATCTTCGCGGCACTAATAAGCTCTGTTCAGAATTGTTCCTAGCTTATTAAGACCTCTGATTCCTAGAGGTGAGTGGGCTCGGGAAAGAGAATAACGATGCAATTTTGGAATACAGGCACTGCTTTGACTTTGACAGTGGCTCCGCCTGCCGATAAAGGTAAGCGCGTGAGCGCGGTTATGATTAGCGGGCAAGGACGAATTTCAAAAGTGACAAGGCATTAAAGGGAAGGGTTGAAATGACTTAGAACTAGAAAAATATTTTCTTCCCAATGGTGTTATAGAGATCGGCAACCATTTGAATCGTGCGAGATACGTGCCAAAAAAGCTTACTAGACTGCCTTAACTTGTCCAAAGTCTCATTCGTATAGCAGCCAGAAGAATAAATAATGGAATGAGTTTCAGTACAGCAGGTTACATTTTTCAATAGCGAAAGTCAAAGGCAGAGTCCTTTGCAACCTTTTGTTGCTACACAAAATTATGTAGAATATCCGCATAGGTCATGAATTGGACACGTTTCAATGCTTTGTGCGGGGCTATCCCAATGAAAAAATAAGAATGAAATAGTTTTTGAGCACCTTGACAGAGAGTAGCAGTAAATACGTTCCGGAATATTCATTCGCAACTTAATTTGTTTCTTAAATCATAGTTTACCTTGCAATTGGCTTCCATTATTTTTGTTCAATAGGTGTTCGAGCGAGTTTCACTCTGCGTTGTTTATCGCACAGCTAGTCAAAAAAAAATCAAATTTTCACTTTTAAATGTCCATTGTTCTTAGATAAATGCTTTAGGTCTACGCGGATACTGAAAACTTTTGCAACTTTTGTGAGAGAGATGTGAAAAACAAAACAAAACGCAGAAAGATACTTATTCTGTGAGTACATTTCTACTGCTATTTTCACACTTCAAGTAGCTCAATCGTCATGTTCGCAGCCCTTTACATGTTTTTATAGCACCAGCCGGGTTTTCTGAGAAATTGTGTGTGCAAAAAACCACATCATATCCCAATTTTGCGAGAAACTACGTTGCCTATTCTGTGCACCCTCAGTGCTGATACCAAAATGAGAGAGAGTATAAAGTTCCTCATAAAGGAGAATACGGTTGCCTGAATTCTTGACTTAAAAGTAGAAATCAATATGAAGCCGAATGAAGCAATGAAAATGTCATGTTCCGTGCGACAATATGATAGCACCTGAGCGTTACCATTGGAAATCAAGTTTATTAAGACAAACACTTCTAGTGTCGTGTATAATGGTATTCCTGAAAGTCCCCAAAGTCCTGAAAGCGTATTTAATTTTACATTCCAGTCAAAGTTATTCACTCGAGTTCCATCGCAATGATTATGTATGAATGAAAGGTGACATGCAATGGCTATCGGCGTTTACGGAAGTGTTCAGCCATGCCTTCGTTATGAATTGGTTTGCAGCTATTTAAAAAATCTTCTACGGCCGTTCATATCACACTTTAATTCACGAGCAAGGGGATAAAAGGAGGTGCTCTTTAGCCGCAAATTTTGCAGATAATCTGACGCCGTGAAAATAATCTTTAACTTTTTCTGCACCCTCCTTCTTAATGAGTAAGCAGGAATTGTTCCATTCTCAGTGGTGATGTTGCCAGCCTGATCCCTCCCGATCTTCCTTTCGGTCCAATGCAAACGTGTGTTTTATATCGAATAATCGAACAATATTTATTACATCATATGCTAGAAATGAAATGAAATGTTTACTTGTCTCACAGTTACAGAGTAGCCAGAAAGAAAGGACAAAGGAGAAGAATGTGCTCGATGCATCTGCAATAACTCATATAAAGGTCACTCGCCCCCGTTAATCATATTGTAGTATTTTCACAATAAACGAGAATTACACCTAGCTTCGTTTAGCTCAAAGGCTGACCGGTCGAACCGAACCCGGTCGGGCCGAGCGGGGCCGGGCCAGAATCTTAAGAGCCTGGACCGGCTGCGGGTAAGGTTTGAAATCCACAAGCCGGGCTTGGGTGGGCCAACGCCTTGAACTTTAAAGATCGAACCAGGTCGGGGCGGGAAAAACGGCCTGGGTAACGCTCTATGGTATACTTCTTTTCACAGGTTAAACGAGAGTGAAAGATGTTCCAGACCCTGTATGATGACCTCCCACCCATGTCAACGGAAGTACTCGCTCTCCGTAAAAAATTTTGGGATGCCGAAGGATATCATTTAATCTTGAACGTGAGTACCACCAAATTATTTTAGTAGGCGAAGCTTGTTGTTTATTAAAAATGTTCCCATTCTTCGTATTACGCCATTGTGCAATCCACTGAAATCAAGCACTCATTCATGAATCAATTCTGGCTTTTAATGCGGGAGCATTCTTTGTCTCATTGTGCTACGCAGCCGTCATCAGAAAGCCGTGGGAGGAAGCCGTGGCAGAAAAACGACACACAAATTACACCACCTTCATCAAACTGCGAAAAAAAAAAGAGGTCACAGTGCAGAGTCGGTCCTCCACCCCACAGCAACTGCTGTGAGAGCGCTAACCAATGCGCAACCGTTGTTTTTTTCTTCATGGTGTTACGACTATACCACCTACTTGCATCAGACATTTACATAGCCTTTAGAGAACCACACAAAAGAATATGGTGCCCTTGTCTTCGATAAAGCAGTGTCGTCAAATTTGCGATACGTTACCGTGACGACAATAAATCGAAAATACAAAAATGTCTTTCCTACTTTATCAGGATTTAATAAGTACTGTTTCAGTATGCACTTTCTAGAAGAATGCTTTGCAGTGTGGAAGAAATAGGCGTTCTTCAGAGTCGTGCAAGCAAGCCATGTGCAGGTAAGACGACGTACAGTGATAGTCGTAGCGGAGGTTAAAAATCACACGGAGAGGTTATTCAGTGAAATAGAGAATAAGTATTCATCTCAGTATCTGACTGATAGAAGGCGCACTGAGAGCTACACTTCACGCATGAAACCCTGCAAACGTGGACGTCGAGCAAGACTTGCGGAAAATACCAAATTTGGTAAAACATTGACGGGAATAGCTTGGAAGAACGGCCTAAGTAATGGGTGAAAACAGTCTCGAAAGAAAGAAGAAATGAGACACTAATCTTTTTTAACATCAATATGAACCACGCCAAATCCGCCTGCACTAACTGGACGGAAAATGTTGTCATACCTCATTGGAACATAAGCTGATGACCAAATAAAGATTGCTGATACAGTGAATTTCAAACAATGAATTATTTGCAGCACATAGAAGACTTTTGTTGCCAAAAATAAATTGCACGCTTTAGCTGTGTGAAGTATTGAGAGATTAGGCTGAACGAATGTTTGGGCATAATGTGTTAGTGTTAGTAAACGTTCTCCAGCAGTGTTCACTTGACTTATATCCATCCACTTTAACGTCCACGTTTTTTTTTTTTTTGGTGGCTCACTAGACCATTCAATACCAGCAAGCTGTTTCAGCTTAAGGATCCATCAGCCAAACCACAGCCCCAAGTCTTTAGCACAGTTCCTTCGTGTGCCAGAGATAGCGCCGAATTCCTCCATCTTGGACACCAGAGTGCTGACACTGGACTCGTCCGCACAAAAAAAAAATAAAGCGATGCCGTCTGCTTATGCCAGAATTTTACCTATGCTCTGTAAGCACTGAAACGTTCCATTAAGCCGCCGTTGGAACAGGCGACAGTGATGAATATGTTCCAGCCTGTGCGCGTGGTTTGGCTCTGCTTGGCGGAAGATTCGCTGGATGGCAAAGCGAGTGTCTGCGGAGTGAGCAAGGTGAGATGAAACCACTTGTTATGCATTTCGCGCTGTCGGCGACCCACAGACGCCGTCGGCGAAGCCCACGGACGACGAGGAAGAATAAGACACAACGAGCTCGAGGCACCAGCCGGACATCCCCCAGATTATGTTGTGGATTTGCCCTGCGAACCCGATGAATACATGAAGCGTCAACACCATGGCGCCGCTCGGAACCTACCTCATCGCTCCGCAAAGTGGCGTCATAGAGAAATAACATTTAAGGCAACAGCCGTGGAAGCCTACTTTAATGAGAACTTCGCAAATAAGACTCAGATAAGGGATCGCTATGTGGCCGGTTTGTCACCTTGAGTTGTGGCGACCTCATAAACAGCATTATTACAGCCGTAAACCTAACGCAGCAGCACTAAACTCAGCGACATAACTCAGCGCCACACTGAGCAATATGTCGTGTGCTCGCATTTATAGATTATAATAATTGCATAGGTACCCCCGTAGCATTTAGATGCGAAGCATGCCTTGGCGATCATTTGCCGCTTTGACATTATATATCTAGTGGCTTACGGCTTGGCGCTGTCTTGGCCATTTCGTTAACTTGGTATGTACCAAAATTGTCATAGTAAAACAAGAGTATATGAGGAACATAAATGATCGGTCATGATATGACTATCATGATATGTGTGTCATGTAGGTCATGAAACAGCCGTCTACGTATTGGTGCTCTCATTTTCGTTTCATTAACATGGTTCACACTGCTTCGCATAATATCGATTCCCAGAGGGCGTGCCATCTGCCGGTTTTTGTTTTTGCCACTCATGCGCTAATGAGTGCAATAGTGTATGAACTCATGGCAGCGTAGCGAGCAAAGCGCCCCAGCTAAGTATGCTGGGGCGCTTTGCACCGAGGAAATGAGAATACATACAGTGGGCCACATGCCCTATTTAGTTTCCCGGTAGTTACTATTGTATGACTAAAGTGAACACAGATGATGCCAGCAACTAGAGGACAATTTATGGTTAGAGATTATAAGGACACAGGCGGTTTCTGTGATAGTCACTTATTTCAAAAGCAATTACAGGCAACCGCGCTAACCATAAACTCAGCACCCAAGCAATTGTAAAGATTTTCGCAGCACACCATACTGCCGCATCTGGCTCACTTTCACTGATATTGTACTAAATTGTTGGAAATTCACATTAGTATAACTACGGTTTCCACATTTCTCAAACAAACACTGTTTATTTACCGTATTCCTACACCCTATAAAGATTGAGTTTTTATGTCCCGTAGTGGTCACAACCCTTCTACGGCACTAAAGGTCAAATATAAATATGACATTGGTTACACAATTGCGAGTTTCATAATTATTTTAAGTCGTGTATTCTCACAACGCGTGCAGAAGTAAAACAACAGAAATTTCAACGACAGCATTCCTTCTTTAAATTTGTGCAAGGCCTTTTACAAAGCATCAATAGGTCTGGTTTCTTGGTTGTCTCAATTAAAGTTGACTTCTGATACTATATTTAAGCCTCTATGGTAGCCTATATTGACAAAATAAATGAAAAAAATTATTGTCAGCCAATTGTGCTTAATAAACCAGTTGTAAGCCGTTGCGTAAAAAGGAATTCGTTTATTTTAGAAACAAGCGAGAAATAGGTATGTTACTATTTGGGAGCCTCGGACCATAATGTAGAGCAAATGTCTGCTCGTCACTGTCAGTAGGTATGCGCTGAATGCGTACCGATGACCGTTTGTAGCAAACTCCGGCATTCAGCTGTCAAAATTTATGAAGAACCGATTCCAATTGATATCGAAGAATGCGTTTAGCATGCTTTCAGAGGTGTCTATTTGTACCACTCTGTTGCATTATGTGTTACAGGGAATGCTGTGGACTTTATAGGTGGAGTTAGGCGGGTGGATTATTTATTCGTTTAGGGGCAGACGCTGGATGGGGTTCCTAACTGGTCCTTGAAGTAATGGTGCTTGAAATAGTATTGCATGGTCGTCTTCCACCTACGGGATCTGTGTAGACCCTGCTATACCGCTTTATCCTCGGGGTAAGCTGTCAGATAATGCTTAACGCATATAAAAAACATAACTACGTTTCTTAATATATCGGTGAGCCAAAGTGGAACATTTTAGAAGCACGAACATTAGAACCTTTGACGCGCCTTGTTACCAAGCGATCACAAACACAAGTGCAAGTGCCTAGTTCCCGTGCGAGAAGGTACGCTACTAAAACAGTTCGTGCCTGCATTTCTGATTGCTACAATCACATGTAGCATACAGAATGTCTGTAGCTAAGAGACTGCCAGCAATGGAAAAAAAGGGAAACCTATTACCTCTGACCACTTCTGGTCGAATGTTACCCACTATAGCGCCATGTTACCATACGGTTACTAACACGAATTACTACTGTTCAGATGCATAAGGAATGCCAAGCCATTGGAATGATGATCACGCGTCCGTTTTATTAGCTTCCTTTACGTAATTGTTTTCTCATACAGCTAGGTTAAGCATAAAATTATATACCCGAAGAACTCTTGAATAGAATACGATGAACGCGCGTGCTACCGCCATGATGGAAAATTCGCAGGCACGGCTCCCTGGACTGGGAAGCCTGAAGTTGCTAGTTTTAGAAATGAGTATGTTTCCAAACGGATACTCGATGCGTTAGTGAAAAGCTGCCACGCGTCGGGTCTCGGAGGCTGCAGAGAACAAGATATGTTGCGTAACGGTAGCGGCCCCCTAAACAGGGTTAAGCAAAGAGGCAATGTTTGGTTGTGTAGACTGACTTGCACTAAATGCACGATACACGTTGAGAAGGGACGCCAAATAGACTAAATGTAAGATACTGTGTGTGACAGGCTATTTATAAAATGAAATGCATTCCCCACGCGAAATCACGCCCAACATGGCGGTGATGGTCTTGGGTGCTCCGTGGCAGCGGCTCCTATCATTTCAGGGGCTATTTACGCTCGAACCGCCCATCGCCGAAAGCTGCCCCACACGCGTGCAGTCGTGCGAAAAATCACACATATCGAACACTTGTGGACAAATTTCGGGTTACACTGTGACAGTCTTTACATTGGGTTTACACAATATCCAACTAGAAACTACCTACCGAACTCACTCTTGGATAGTGATTTGCAGTGCGATTATCCCTCGCCGAAGAACGTCTTAATTGGTGCTTTTGAGCAAGTTTTCCGCGTGTGCTTGCCGAGTTTCGCTTGTGTGATGTCTCAGGTGAAAATTGTTGCACCGAAAGCTCGATTATGCGTTAGCATGCAGGCAGCGATTCAGATATACTGAGTGATCGACGCCATGCGAAGATTTTTGTTTGGATGTACGAGGGGCTCCAGATTTCGTCATTTGTGAGTACAGCGCCTGATTCCAGATTGTTTTGGTCACGAACTATAGCTATCGCGTGCATAATGCAGACATTTATATTTCCTGTTGGGAAATGTCTGTACAGTCGTGTACTTTTCTCTTTCCTTTACTCGCGCCCCAACGTGCCGGTTAGCGTTTGATCGACTAGATGGACAGTACTCGGCGTAAATAAAGGATTAGAATAGAGTAACTTGCAAGATACCCTAGATAGGGATAACTGATATTACAAATAACTTGCGTGATTACCACCAGCGTGCGTTGTCAGCATGCATGTTAACCACACACATCGCTGCTCTCGGTCAGCTGCGGTCACTCGCCTTGTGCGCGTAAGTGAGAGAACCGGCATGCACTTGGTCTTTTATACCTCCAGTGAGGCACGTACCCATTATTCTTTTTCCGGGGGGGGGGGGGGGGAGGGGCAACCCAAGGCAACTTTTCTATGCAAATGAGGGGGGGTACCTTTACTAATACAAATGTGAATAACACCCGCCATTTTCCATAAGAACGTGTAAACCCACAAAAGATAAATAAAATAAGGTGTATATCTTATAGGTAGTACGCCTGTGAGATACACCTCTTCTTTACTTGGCAAATAAGGAACCGCATCGAATGGACTCGCGCAGGAAGAACACTGGCAAAAACAAATAAACAAACGAAAGTGCAAAATAAAGGTTTCTGTCATAGTCATCAGCCAATTTTATGTCAGCTGCAGGACGAAGGCTTCTAGATTTCTATAGTGGCACACAACTTAAAGAAACAGCAGTTGGAAACCAACGCACACGGTCCGCGCGGGGTTGTGTTACTCCGCCAGCCAATCACAGAAGCAAACAAAATTGTCATCGTGCGACCTTTTCAAAATCGCGTCGTACTTGATACCTCCGGAGCCTCTGCTGTTCTTGAAGAGTCTTTTCATCGACGGAAGCAATTAGGTGTGCATCAGACATGGGCAAAGCGTATGGAGTCTGAGCATTTCACTGTTCAAAAGTCTACCCACTGTGTTTGCTTAGTGGATATGGTGTTGGGCTGCTAAGCACGAGGTCACGGGATCCGAGGTCGCGTCCCCATCTAAATGCGGCTACCGTGGCCGCATTTCGATGGGGACGCGACCTCGGATCCCGTCTACTTAGATTTAGGTGTACGTTAAAGAACCCCAGGTATGCCAATTTTCCGGAGTCCCCCACTACGGCGTGCCTCATTATGAGATTGTGGTTCTGGCACATAAAACTCCATAATTATTTAAATATTCAAAAGTCTGTGGTAAACTTCATTTCACTGCTGAGTCCGTTTTACTCAGGAAATTTTACTGCTAGCTGAAGGGAAACTTGACAATAAATAGTTTCAGCGAAGCAAGCATTTTATTTAAATTCAATAAAGAGCTAGGCTTTCGCCATTCCACTATAATAGGAGGTGGAAAACGTATAAAATTACACGCTGATAATTTCATGTTTGCGGTTACGGCCTCATTTGGGGAACAGGAAAAGTTTGAAGTACGAATTATTTGCAGCCTCGCGGAGGAACCGTAGCTGGCGGTTATGAGGGCGTGCTCGGGGCTTCACTGCAGACTTGAGTTGCATGAGACCATGGTAGCGTTTTTTTTTTTCTTCTTTGTTTTTTTTTAATTAGCTCTGGAAGAATTACAGAGAAATATATATTTGCGAAACTATCACAGTTCTTTTGTATCCCCGTTTACTGCTCTACCAAGTGAAGGGCCAAAACCGACTCGTATTGTTATTTGGGAAGTTGCGTAATGATGCGCGGCCGCCAGTCCCGTACAACCGCGTAGAGCGCACGACGCTGCTGTTCCAGACGTACTGCCCCACCGCGGAAGGTTAGAAAAACATCTATACATAAGCACAGCTGGGAAGTGGATAACGTCGGGTGGCTCGACTGTAAAAGTGTCATTCATAACACACAGAATTGTTCTCCACTTTCGGCAACGTTTTCTCTACTTCCTTTTTAAGTAAAAAGATCACCCATAAATATTTTCACAAACAATGGTTAAGTTTGTTCATTTTCGCGTTTCCTTCCTGTTTGGCTTTTGCCTTGGCCTAATATCTCAACTACTTGCGACTCTTGTTTCCAGTTGCCAATTTTGCACAAAACGTGCTGTACAATTAGGGAAAAACCAGACGAAGTAACGAGTGACAGTCATATTGCTAATGGGTTTAAGGGTTAATGCAGGGTTTGATAATGGACGCTGTTTCGCATTATTTTAGTTTGCATTTTATTTAACCCATATCGAGGGTATATGGTTCCGACGAACTGCAAACGTCGCGGCGAACCGCCACTCGAAGAATTAATGAAGCAAAAGAAATGTAAACTCAACTGGCATTATCTCCGGCTGCACCTCGTTTCTCAAGCATAGAGACCAGCTGACTACGAACCGAATGTCGTTCCTGGTCCCTGGATCAGTCTAAACAAAGAAGGTTGAACTAACGAAGCAACAGCCATGCGCGTGACCGTTGAACAGATGGTAACAACTGAACGCATCTCGAGTTAATCACGCGGGCACCGAATCGATGAGAAAACTGGCCTTCACACCCCAGGAGATGCCGATAAATACCGTCATGCAAAAGGAGTGAAAAAGGCAGTAAAAGGTTGATCACCGAATAGCTGTCAAGTCTTAACATTGATTTGGCGGTGCTTCAGGAATGCATGTGAGGATTGGTGGCAGGGGGGGGGGGGGTGTATGCCTTTTAAATTCGGGAGGGGCGGGCCCCCCCGGGCCCCCCCTTGGGTACGTGCCTGCCTCCAGTCTCTGCATTGGATCAATCTGTGCTATTTTTTAATGTGAGTGTACGCCGCTGGTCCGCATGTGCACCCTCACTATTCAGCGTTGCAAGAAGTTTCTCATTAAAAAAGAGCATGCGCATCACGTGACTAGCAATGAGAAGCGCAAGTGAATGAGCCAATTGGCGGCAGTTATAATGAGTTGCTCAGAAGCTGCATTTGTGTGTTTCGTCCCGCGTGCGACCATTGAAGCCATAGCGGAAAGCTCTGAAATCTTGGTCTTTCCCAATTATTTATTTGTGACTCCGCAGTATTCACTTAAGCAGACAAAGTAAAAAAAGAAAAGAAATCGCATTCAACATAAAGAGCACAAATTTATCCAGTTGTTCAAGCTCAGTATTTTTGCTTTGTGGAAACTCGCGGCGATGGCGTCATAGTCACATACTTTTGTGCTGAAATATGATGCATGGCTGCACTATACTATGAGCGTTCCCCTCGAAACAGGAGTGCCGGTTGAGCCACCAAGCTCTTCGTTCGTTATTTTACCTAATGTGTTATCTATCGTATTTTTGATAAAAAATTGCATCTATGAAACTTGCTGAATCATTATTGGGACTGGTATGCCTCTGTTTTTTTTTGGTCTCCCTATTTTTCTGCCACCATTCTACACAGGGCGTCCAAGCTAACTTTAACCTTAGTTAAAAAAGGATGCCGGTGCTATCTGAGAAGACGCGATCAAACGCTTTTTGCTGACTATTGTATGGAATATGTCACACTATTATTTTGTATTCTGCTTAATTGCATATTTACCGAAGAATAAATAACCAACTGTGGAAGCAACGAAGTTAGGCCAAATTCCCATTCGAAAGCTGCAGGGTGCTTAGCAAAACATCCGATTAAAGAGATTCTAACTATCTAACTACTAGTGATTAGTGCTCTTTCGCTTATCGCAGATGCCAGTGAAATACGAAAAATTTGCACGTGACACATCTGCTTGAGCGCCGTGATTACAGCCCTGCCAAACGTTTTGTGTACAAACCAGCATATTATTTTGCCGGATGTTCTGCCGCTGCGCCTGCTTATCGCTATCATGAACGCCGTGGCGGAAGCATCTCCATTGCGTAAATCGCATAGCCAGCGCCTGTGTCACTACCCTGTAGCCTTTTAAGCGACAGCAAACCCTGCTGGATGCGATCATCTTTTGTACGAGAAACGCTTTAGAGCACTACTATCACGACGCGCGAGCGGGTATGCCTCGCGGTGTTTCCTTTTTTTGTATTTTCACGGACATCTGCAAGAAGCGCAATAATACGACTAACTAAAAGATAAAATGTTAGAAACTGTTTTTTCGGACGTTTTGCAAAGCACTCTACAAATTTTTCAATGGAGTTTTTTCGCCTAATTTTGTTTCTTCAGAAGTTGGTTAATTAATCATGACTAATTATCCAAATAAGCCGAATACGAGAACTGCTGTGACTTACTACATACAAACTTCAGCAATATGCATTTGGTCTTGTCGTCTTAGAGTGCATCGGCATAACTTTAAACTGGCTAAAGTTAGCTGGAACACCCTGTATATCACCGACGTTACTTTAACTGGCTTGTAAGATGTAGTCTTACCATTATCCCCTGTGCCGTTGCATATGAGGTTCATCTTGCTTTCACGCCACCCTACGGGAAAGCTTTTTTTTTTCTAAATAGCTTGCTCATTGGCATTATCGGTCAGTAAATTTTTTATTTATCCAGAATATCTGAATGGTCTTCGGGGCTGAAAGCCGCTCTTGGCAGCTTTACTGGGTCGATGAAGACCCTAACACCTGCAGCATGTGACACTCATAGTAGAATTATACAGCCGAGAAAATGGGAGCGAATATGCCACAGCTAAAATGGATGTTGGTACTTAGTAAGATAACAGATTAATACCCCTGTCACACGGGAAGATTTACTGTCATTCAAATAGAATGGCATTCGATGCATCGAATGCCATTCGGTCTCTTCCGGTGCTACACGGTAAAATATAATCGCATTCGCAAATGAAAGCAATGACGATCTGGAACGAAATTTGTGAAATTGAAAGAAATTGTGTGCCTATAAAACGCGTTTAAGAACTTTTGCGAGTACTTTTAAAACGGACGAAAACATATTAAGGGCAATTATTCACAAATAAAGCCACTTCTCTTAACACATCCAATATGGCCGACCGCCGCAACAGACTCCTGATGCAAAGAGTAATAGCGCTTGAGCACAGGTCTTGGTGAAAATATTATCGCGGTAAACATAATTATTTCTTTTTATAAGTCTCAAAAGCATATTCTGACTTTGCTGATGCACGCATTAATTTTTGCGTTGCGTGTCGCTGTTGTCCATCTGGGGCCAAGAGAATATATTCGGTTTGAAATCGAATACGAATGAGTTCCCCTAACTCTATTGATGGTAAATGTCATTCAATTCGAATGATAATAAATTTTCCACTGTAAACACCGATTAGTGGGATTATATGCGAATGCCATTCGATTCGAATGACATTAAATCTTCCCGTGGGACAGGGGTATCACACTATCGAGCGCACGAACTCTTAAAAGAACTTAAATAAATTTATACTTTTAATACACAAACTCTAAATGCACAAAAAATATCTGCAACTGAATGTAAGCAGCTGAAGTTAAGAGATATATCGCGAAATATTTCATTGGACAGACTAGCACCTACTAAAGTAAGAAGGGAAGAACAGGCAGAAATAAAGCAAAAATACGTAATTCCAGTAATTGCAACGTGTGAAAAATGTTGCGCACTATATATATATATATATATACAAACTGTCGGCACAATGGTCGGTGTGTAAAAGTCACTATTGCTCGAAATTCATTCACAATTGATGGAGTGCTTCTACATTGTGGTTGGTTTGGAGCACTGCCTTGCTATCCGGACCGAGGATTTTGATTACGTATACTGAAATATGATCGGGCCCAGCGGCTCTCTTATAATGGGCATTTTCTTCTGTTTAATTCCGGTAAAAGTATTCCAAGTTAAATTTTCATTCTTAGTTGTTCTTGGACGTGTTTGAGTCTGAACTACGCTTCCTTTCGGGACGAAGTCCGTCATGTGCTGCAGCGAATTGTCTCCTTCGAAGATGTTACCATCTTCATCCCTTATAGGCGTTTGCGAATATTTAGTTTGGGTGCTCTTACAGGGTTCTAGCATCATTTCGGGGCGCCATTGTCTCTTGTGCGAATGGTATGCTCCCAATGTTCTCTTGCAAATTTATTTTCTCTTTCTTCTTTTTTCTTGTTTTCTTGTGCTACCTCAATTAAACCCTTTTCTTTTCTCGGTATTTGCTCCATCTAAGAAGCGCCTCTTCTTCGTGCGATATCAACTTCTTGGCTCCTCGAAGATCCCTGGGAGACTACTAACGCTCCTGCGTAGCTTGGTTTCTTTTTATGTACCCCTGACGCGGTTTTCAATTTTCAATGAAACACTTTTTTGTCGTATTCGTCTTATCTCCTGCTGCTTAACGTCTACCAGTTCCTTACATTCCCAAATTGGTGTAGAAATCGCCGCCATTTCTTTAATTATTTCGCAATGTCTGCTACTTGCTTTTCGTTAATTTTAAGAAATTCAGGGGCAATTGGTTTGTGTTTTTCTTTAGTATTTCTCCATAATTTTAAGGTTAAAGGTTTATTATCGCTGCTCAGGCAATTTTTTCCATGTTCGTCTATTATAATTTCGCCTAGTTGTTCGTACACCATTGCTGATACTAAGGCCGTGCTCGATGTACGACTGCCTGTTTTCGTACTACCACGTTACCTCTCGAGGACGCTTAGCCCCCCGCTTAACTCCAATAAGGTTCTGCTCATCACACAGATCCCGCAATACAGAGAATTGTTCTAATCAGTATATCCGTCTAAGTCCTGCATGCGTGCATTCATATCTCCTACTAATACCATGTTTACTGGTTTCTTGAGCTCAATAATATCGTTTCGAATACAATCAACCAACGTTTCTTTTTGTCTCTGCTGTCGTTACCTGTCCCTAGATAAGCTACTCCAGGCCACGTATTTTTGCCTTCCCATGCGCCGCTAATCGACTGGTGTTCCTTAAGTGTCTCCTTTAACCTTTGCCACTTCGTATCTCGCCTGCTTAGCAAGCCTACGCCGCCACTTTTTTCCTTGATACAGACGTTCCGTTACATACACCCATACAAAATTGCGAATAACAGTCTGCCGCTCCAAATCTTGAAAACGCGTCTTGGTCAAGGCGTACACGCTAATCGCTTCGTCATTCTGCTGCGTCTGAAGTTCCAGCCACTTTTTCTTCTTGCAACCACCCTGCATGTTTATGTAAAAAATTTTACCCTCTCTATACTCAACCTTTGTGCGTTTCCTGTGTACTCGTTTCGCATAATTCTGTTCCTTGCTTGTGTGTCACTACAATAAATGCTTAATCTTCCTTCCTTATTGCCTGGGGCACACCTAAAGAAGCTGCTGTCCGCGCCGTGAGTCAACGTTGCTACACTGCCGCTAAAATGTATCCCGTCCCGCCGAAAATGCCCTCACGGCCTTCTCGGGGCACTTGGTTCATGTCAATGACCGAAAAATTATTTGGCTTAGCTGGGGTCCAAACTTCGCTGTTTACTGCGAGTAATACGCCTTCAATTGCACAAACTTGCCTTTTCGCCACTGACGCTTCTCATACAGCGACTTGCACTTTGAAACATTCTGCAGGTCGCCAACCCCTTTGGCTATTCGCTTCCCGATCCATATCCCCCGTGCTTGCAGTGTGTCAGGGACTCCGCCCATTAGCACCACCAGGCGTCCCTCCTCCATTGCGTCCCACATGTGTTGCTTGGCTTTCGCTATCACTTCCTTAATCTGTCTGCCCTGAAGCGATTATCTGGACTCACTCGCATGCATCTACTCTTTCGATTATCGTCATATCTACCTTTAGCATGTTTGAATGCCCAAAAAGACACTCGACGCTGTTCCTCCACCTCGCCGCTGAGGACGGAACGTGGAGCCGCGATCCCCTCCCCCTTGTCTGATCCTGATCCCTCTCTTTGTTGTTTCGCTGGCCTTACCTGCTCTCCCTTCGGTGCAAGCCCGTTGGCCGTGCTCACATGGAAGCTCGTTGTGAGGAATTAAGCTCCTTGCCCCCTGGTTTGTCGCTACAGTCAATACCTAAGCTTCTTTCCGCGGCTCGCAGTTTCATTTCTACGTTGGCTACGTTATCTTCTACTTCATTCTTCTGTGTCTGTTCGCTCTTGAATTTCTTTTCTGGCTTTCCGAACCACTTAGCAAGTTTATCATCGCCCTGCCAGCACGCCAGCATTGCACCAAGCACGGCCTAATTCTGACAGAAGCTGGTGTCGGCCCTAGAGCAATGCTGGCATACGGGTGAAGGGCAACCCAATCAATCCCTATGCTGGCCCAGAGTTAGAGCCAACAATGAACGAATATTAGACCAGTGCACCAGCCAGTGTGTTGCCATCACCATTTCCAGCCTTTCATGAATGCCCTCTTCATTATGAATACTGTGAATACGTTGCCTCTGAAGTACGGAGCCATGATTCCTGCAAAACTTACGCTAGAAGTATTTGGGACAGCAATTGTCCCCATAGTGTCTACATCGATAGGTAGCTAAGAAAACACGCTAGAAGTATGTTAGCTCAAGTAGCATAAGTCCTACGCACATGCACAAAATTATACATCAATACTTGTAATACTACATTAGAATTTTGTAACAGTTTATTTAGAAATAAATAAGTACAAACAGGCAATTTCTGGGGAACTGAAAGGTTGACGATGGGTTATTTTAAAACATTTTATTTACAAACCAGTGCGAAACAGTCATCTCCCGTGAAGCTAGAGTAGGTCTGGGCTTTCAGGATAGAGAGCTAATGTCGGCAGGCTTGGCAGAGCTCGGATGACGGGGGAGTTGGTCAGGAGCCTGCGGACAGCGATGACGCAGTACTTTCATTGCATTTGTTTCCACATCGCACAGCAAATATTTCTCCTTATTTGCACAATATGCTTGTGCCGGAAAATAAGCACAAATATCTTTGGAGATCTTCGAATCGCAAATGCATGTGGCAACGTTCTCATGTTGGGAAATCTCCATAGTGTAAAAATAGAACGTCGAGTTGCAATGTCCGTAGGTGGGAATCGATCAATTTTGCTGCAAGAGAATTGTGATGCAACGCTCTTTAATTTTATTATCACAACATATAGCACATATTTGCTAGTAGGTGTCTAAAACCAACCCACGTGGACGAAACTTTCCTGATGACCTTTCGGCAGCAAGTGCCGGCGCGGCTCACGATGGCGTGCCTTCATCGTCCGGCATACACATGCAACGAAAAATAGGCGACCGCCACCAGGCCGCTGCCACATTTATTTTAGTGTTGCTAGAAGTGCCGTGGTTACTTACACAGTAAAATAAAAACAGAACATCTTTTGTGTTTACAGGCACACTATTTATTATGTATTGACGATATATATAAATAATTATTATTTAGGTTTCCTGTTAATGTGACATTTTTAACTCTTCGTCATTAAGACCTAGATGGATGGATGGATAAAGCATTATTGAACGTCTGGCAAGGTTTAACGCGACCCGCGCTGAGGTCTCACACGGGGGAACGCCGAGGTGCTGCCTCAATGCCACCACACAGGCTTGCTGGGCTGCCCACGTGCGGATGCCGAGGTCTGAGCTGCGCAGAGCAGCGGCCTACCTCGACGGCAGGGTCTCCGGAGCAACCGCCATCCTTCGTATAAATGCATTGCACTCCCGCCACATGCGGTAGAATATTGCTGGCCCTTCCTGGCACAATTCGCCACAATTTGCACCTGCCGTGCTGATGTTTATCTGTGAGATACGTTTCCGATGGAATAGGTTAAAAAAGGCGTTCATCCGGAGCTGTCTGCAGGCGACGGCATGGCTCCTGTTCAATTCGGGACTTGGCGGTGGGTATATCCTTCAAGCTTTAGATATGCACTGGTTATGCCGTTGTATCCAGTGAGCCTGTCCCGTTCTGCGCGAGGAGTATTCGCTATCGTGCGAGAGGCGTTTTCCTGTTCGGCGCGGCGGGTCACATCTCGCGCCGTCTGGTGCGCCGTCTCATTTAGGTTCGGGAGCGAGTCGCCTTCCCTGGTACGATCCTCGAACCATACGATCCTCGAAATAGGGGTTTTGGAGCTGCCCGCTTTGGACAGAATAGCCAGCGTTTCCTTGGAAATGCTACCTTTGGAGTAGTTCTTTACTGCCGTTTGCGAGTCGCTTAGAACGACTCGGCATTTCTGGTCCTAGAGGGCCAGTGCGATCGCAACTTTCTCCGTTACTACCGAGTGTTTGGTGTCTAGGCTGCATGCGATTCTGAATATGGAGTCTTTGTCTGTGGCTACGGTGGTGTATTTCTGGCCCTTCGGATATTCGGCTGCGTCGATAAAGCGCGCATTTTTCTACCTGCCGAGCGAACGAAGCAGATCCTCGGCTCTTGCTTTTTTCTGCTACATCTGTTTTCGTCGGGGCACGCGTTTCTTCATATGTTTGCCACCGTAACGGCGTCCTTGATTTTGATGGGCATTTGCATTTTCTGGCCGTGCTAATTGTGGTACGTTATGCCGAGCTTGTTCATAATGTGCCTTCCCGTCATGGTGGTGTACAGGCGTTCGGGCTGCGAGATGCGTTCTGCTTCGGCTGTTTCATCCAGGGCGTTGTGTGTGCCCAGCAGGGCCCGGAGCTCGGTGCTCGTCGATTCTGGGAGGCCCAGGGCTATCTTGTACGTTTTGCTGATGAACGTGTTGATCTTGCTCTTTGCCCTGACGTGCCAGTTGTGGCAGGCGGCTACGTAGGCAATGTGGCTAACAACGAAGGAGTGGATCAGTCGAATGACGTTTTCTTCCTTCACGGTCACGTGTCTGTTCGTTATCCTCTTTGGGAGTCTCGAGGCCTAGATTCCATCAATTTTTTTTGCGGCCGGAAGTCGGCTGCAGTCGGGCCCTAATTGGTTCGCGCTGCCCACCTGCGTTCGGCGCCTCCAGCGTGCAGCAGGCAGCGGCTGACAATGCGAAGCCCGACATGACGTCAGCGAACAGCTACGTTTTGGCCGACGGCCTCCTGGAGGACGCCGCTTTTCCGCCAGAATATCGCTCCATTTGGGCCGGCCTTTGCAGACCACATTTAGACCATAAACACAAAATGCACATAATCTGTCCGTCTTAAAAAAAACACACAATTTTCCCCAATACACCTAGTCAATGTGGCATTTTAGAATTAAACGCCAACTGCCACAAACTCATTACAGGATAAAAGGCCTAGTTTCAGACAGTGTAGGTACATGCCGCTTCTGTGCAAAATTTTACATGGGATATCTATGTGGTTGCTTCACGAAGCGCTAGCAAAAATAGGTAGTTTTCACACGGAAAAAGAAAAAAATACTGGCGCTTCCGCTTGCTGGAAATGACGCTTGACCTGGAATAGTGAGAATAAGTGCGGGTCCTCGAAATGACGCGGGATCAGGCAGCACCATTGCCACAATCAAATGAAAGTGTGCTTGTAATTTAGTGACAGCGCGGTTCGGTGCATAAAATAATATGTTAATGATATAAGAAACCTTCGCTGGCAAGAGCTGTAAAAGTTGTGCCTCAGTGATGCCAAGTTGTTTATTCCCAACACGATTTCTAATATGTTCATTGTATTGGGCAGCACGCATCATCCTCACGCCATAGTCTTCATGCCGCCTTCATTGAACTGCCAAGGTCTTGTTCATCATTCAGTCGTCATTAAGCCAGAGCGGCCATGCCATCGGCATGATCGCGTCGTCATCATACACTGGCTATTATGCATCGATTGTCTTGTTCCAGTCATCATACTATCGTGGTCGTGCTGTCGTAGTCACCTCCCTCATCTGGTTTTTGTCATATCGTCTTCATGCCATCGCTGTCGCGCACTCGGCGTCATACCATTCTCATCATGCCGTCACAGTCGCACTTTCGCAATTGTATCATCATCATCATTCGCGAGTTTTCAATCAGTGTTGCCAAGCCCTCCTTACAATACCGTCTTTATCGTTCCATCGCCGTCAGAACGTCAATGGCATGCAGTCGTCGGCATGCCACCAAGCTCATGGGCGATTTCGGCAAGCGATTACAATAGCTAGAGGGGCGATGCAGGAGTAGGTCGCATATCGACACTGCAACTGAAGTCTAGAATGACCATCACAGATGTTAATCATGACTTTGCAAATACGGTGTGGGGCTACGTAGCTGGAACGCCATTACCATCGACACCCATTCTGAGATGAGTTGTGCCATAATTTTTTTTAAACACGACAACAACTTTTTCGCCTAAATTAGGCGGCTGAGTCTATGTGCCTATCAACCCATGCGTTTCTATCTATTAAGCCTCCAACGCCAACACCACCGTCTAAGGTATGTACAAGCTTGGGTCACTAGGTATGTACTCTTATCTGTGATGCCGTCGTGGAAGCTGCAGTGCCGTGATTCCAGCTTCGTGATCTGACTCTTCTCATCCCGTCGTCCCACAACGGTTGTCATGCATTTCTTGCTATGCTCCCATCGTCATTCCGCCGTCGCCATTCGAGCTTTGTCGTCTGATTCGTCATGCCGTCACCGTCATCAGACGGGCTTTGCGACATAGTCGTCGTCACGCTATTGTCATCATGCACTTGTCGCCACCGCATTGTCTTCATACCATTGTTATGGCATCGTCAGCATTGCGTCTCGTCGTACAGTCATCCTCACGCGGTCGTTGTCATAGCATTATTGTGATGCCGTCACGGCAATTCCATCGTTGTCACTCCAACTCCGATGTTCCACTCTCGTCCTGCTGGCGCCGTCACACGATCGTTGTCTCGTTGTTGTTGCCACACCAACGTCGTCATTGTCACGTAGCCATTCTAACTTAGTCATAATTTCAGTAGCGTCATGTTCTTGCCGTCATGCGATCATCGGCTTAAGGCCTTCATCGAATGGCCGTCGTCTCTCGTCGTTTGTCATACTATCGTAATTATGTTGTCATCATTTATTCGTTGTTATGCCACCGTGGCCACGCCATCCGTGCGATTTGCGCCGTCGTCAGACATGTGCCTGTGGTCATACCATCGTCGGTATGCTGCCATCGTTGCGCTACTTTCATCATTCCAGTTCCTTGTCAGGTTGTCGTCATACAATCACCGTCATACACTCGTCGTCATACCATTGTCATCATGCCGGGTTATAACAGTTTTGTCATTATATATCATCATCATTCAAGAATAGTCGTTTCATTGCCGTCACGCCGTTATCATTACACCGCCTTTATCGTTTCATCGTCGTCACAACGTCCGTGTCATACAGTAGTGGTCATGCTGCCATGACCACTACAGTAGTCATGCTTTAAGGGACCTTGAAAAATGAATACCGTAGCAAATCGGGACAATACCGGAGTGTGCTGCAAGAGAGAATGTAATTATTGTCTATAATCACAGCTCCAGACGTTAAAACGCAAGTCAGAACTCAACTCTTTATGACTGGCAATGACAGTGTGAAACACATTCGAGCAATGTAGCGACAGACCGTATTCCTGAAGTTAGTTTTATTTAACACGTGTATTGGTAACTCACTGAGGATTTTATAGCCTCGGTTCATCATCATCGTAATCACCATCCTCATCATCGTCGTCATCATCATCAACAACATCATCCTGGCTTCACCCACTGCAGGGCAAAGGCCTCTCCTATACTTCTTCAATTACCCCGGTCATGTGCTAATTGTGGCCATATTGTCCGCGCAAATTTCTTAATCTCATCCATCCACCTAACTCTCTGCCGCTCCTTGCTACGCTTCCATTTTCGTGGAATCGACTCCGTAACCATTAATGACCACCGGTTATCTTCCTTCCTGATTACATGCCCTGCCCATGTCCATTTCTTTTTCTTCATTTCAACTAAGATGTCATTAACTCACGTTTAATCCCTGACCCAATAGGCTCTCTTCTTATCCCTTAATGTTACACCCATCATTCTTCTTCCCATAGTTCGTTGCCTTGTTCTCAGTTACAATTGACCTATTTTTGTAAGCTTCCAGGTTTCTACCCCTACTGGTGAGACTCAGCTGTTATACAATTTTCTCTTGGGGGATAATGGCATCCTGCTCTTCATGATCTCTGAATGCCTGGCAAACGCACTCCAGCCCATAATTATTCATCTGATTATTTCAGTCTCATGATCCGGATCCGCGGTCACTATCTGCTCTAAGTTTATGTATTCCCTGACCAATTCCAGTGCATCTATACCTATCGTAAACTGCTGTTCTCTTCCTAGACTGTTAAATATTACATTAGTTTTCTGCAGATTAATTTTTAGACCCACCTTTCTGGTTTGCCGCTCCAGGTCAGTGAGCATACATTGCAATTTGTCCCCTGAGTTACTAAACAAGCCAATATCATCATCTAAGGTATTCTTCATTACCCTTATCCCCAATTCTTCCCAATCGAGGTCTCTGAATAGCTTCCGTAAACACATTGTGAATAGCATTTGGGAGATCGTATCTGGCTGCCTGACGCCCTTCTTTATTGGGATTTTCTTGCTTTCTTTATGGAGGGCTACGGCAACTGCGGAGCCGCTATAGATCTCTCAGTATTTTTACATACGGCTCCTCTACACCCTGATTCCGTAATGCCTGCAGGACTGCTGACGTTTCGACTAAATCAAACGCTTTCTCGTAATCAATGAATTCTATATATAAGAGTTGGTTATATTCCGCACATTTGTTGTTGAGTAGCCTTTACGAAATCCTGCCTTGTCTATTGGTTGACAGAAGTCTAAGGTATTCCTGATGCTCTTTGCGATTACCTTAGTAAATACTTTGTAGACAACGGACAGTAAGATGATCGGTCTATAATTTTTTCAGTCTTTGGCGTCCCCTTTCTTATGGATTAAGATTATGTTGGCATTCTTCCAAGATTCCAGTACGCTCGAGGTCATGAGGCATTGCGTATACAGGGTGGCCAGTTTTTCTAGAACAATCTGCCCACCATCCTTCAACATATCTGCTGTTACCTGATCCACCCCAGCTGCTTTCCTGCTTTGAATAGCTCGAAAGAATTTTTTTACTTCTGGTGTTTCTTGTGGGATGCCATATTCCTCTAGACTATACTCTTTTCCATTATCTTCGTAAGTAGCATCAGTACTGCATAAATCTCTATAGAACTCCTCAACCACTTGAACTATGTTATCCATATTAGTAATAATATTGCCGGCTTTGTCTCTTAACGCATACATCTGATTCCTGCCAATTCCTAGTTTCTTCTTTACTGCTTTTAGGCTTCCTCCTTTCCTGAGAGCATGCTCAACTCTATCCACATTATACTTCCTTATGTCAGCTACCTTACGCCTATTAATTCGAAATTTCTGCGAGTTTTATTCTAGCTGCAGGGTTAGAGGCTTTTATGCATTGGCGTTTCATACATTGACTCGGCTAGATGCTGCTTATTCCGACATCTTCCCACTTTGCTACGTCACTCGCTTGCCATGATCATCAAAGGGCTAGGTGGTATTACAAGGACCATGCCCATGAAGAAGCAAAATATCAATGTAACGACACAGGCCATGTCGAGAATTACATGACTGCAATGAGATGACGATATTTAAGGAATGAAGATGGCGTAACGACAACGGCCTGACGATACGAACATGAAGACAATGAGATGATGAGGACTGCATGAAGCCGATAGCATGACGACGACGATACGAGGATAATTGTAGGAATAAGCTGAAATGACGATGGGGACAGGACCTCGGTGGCACGACGACAATGATGTGGCATCGTATTCACGATAACATTTGTATGATGGCCATACAATGGCGATGAAGGCATGGCGACGGTGACAGAATGATTACTACAAAATGACGAACGAAGAATGACGTCGTTGAATCGACGAAGGTGGTATAATGATGACAGGATTACGCCAATGGCGTGACTTTAATGAAGTGATGAAGTCCGTGAAGGGGTACCATGACGACAATGACATGATGACAGCGGTGTGATGGCAACCATGTGACGACGGTGGCTTAGGATGACGGCATGAGGGAAGTTGGATGTTGAAGTTAGAATAAGGACAACGTAAGCACCGCGACAGTTTAACGTGTACGGTATGACGACGACCTGAACATGACCGTGGCATGGCAATGTCATAAAGACAATAGTATTATGGGGAGTGATTGCTGCCAATGACATAGCGATGACTGTTTCATAAAGTCTGTAGTCTGAGAACAGCGTGACAATGATGGAATGATCAGTTGGATGACGAAGCTGGTGCGACGACGATGGCGCGAGAACTGTGGCCTGAGAATGTATGGAAGGTTGCGACTCTCATGATGACCGCATAAGACGGACCACGTAATTGCGAATGAGTGGACTACGTAATCGCGAATAAGTGACTACGGCATGATTACAATATAATAAGGAAAAATTTACGTCGGTGGAAGACCGTAGGTGGTATGACGACGAGGGTGTTACTGCAGTGGGCAGCCCCTCCTGAAGTGATGACGATGATAAAATGATAGCGTGATAACGACGGCATGGCGAAGACTGTGTCACCACGATGACATGATGACTACGGCATGACAAGAGTTGGATGACAGCGCTGTAATGTAGGCCAGGCAACGACTACGATGGCATCATGGCCATGAGATCATACCCCGTAGCGCAAGCTGTTAGACAACTTGGGCCGATGCACCAGGGTTGAAGCCGTGACGGCGAGGCCATGACAAGAGCAAGATCACGGAGCTGCGATGACGATGACGGGACGACCACCACGGCATCATGGCCTGGAGCACATGATTAGTGGCCCAAGCAAACCGACAGTTTGGGCCACTGCATTGGAGTTAGGGGACATATAGATAGATAAAGAGAAAAAAATGCTCAAAGCAGCTGAAGTAGGCAAAGACTGCTATTCGCAATAACAAACATGACCTCAGAAATACGGCGCGTAGCCACATGCTCAAATGTTAATTGTATTATCATCGACAGTCGACGTGAGTGGAGTCCTCCCGCTAATTTTCTGTCGATGCTATTATAATTTCTTGCCCACTTCAGGCATTTTAGGTGTATCTATGTGGCTATCTATCTATCTGTCTATCTATCTTTTGATGTAGCCTTTACGCCGACTCGTGAGCCCAAATTGTCTTCCAGCTAGGGTGACTGGGTATGTTATGACGGTCTTGATGCCGTCGCGGTCATTTCAACGTCCTCATTTAAGCTACAGGAATAATGCGAGCGGCATTCTTGGCCTACGTCAGTAGTTTTTAGCCTATCTAGCTTATTACGCTGACCTGGTGACTCAAGTTGTGTGCCTAATTGGGCTAGTTGGTGTGTACTCCTCATTGTGATGCCGACGCAGTAGTTTCACAGTTGTCATTCTAGATTCGGGATCTTTTCCTCGTCATACCATCATCGTGCTGCCTTCTACTTCAACGAAATGCCTAAAGTTGTCTAATAGCTTGGGCCACTAGGTACTTGCTAGTGGTCTCGACGCCTTCATAGTTACGTTGCCGTCATATCAGCTTCGTCATCAGACACTCGTTATGCCATCGTCATCGCGTCATCGCGTGATCGTCGTCATACAGTCGTCCCGCATTTGTTTTCATATCGTCCTTGTTCTCATTGTGGCGTTTCTAGATTAGTAATTTGGCTCTCGGCATAATGTCGGCGCCACGCCATCGTAGTCACACATTATTCATCACACCATTCTACCATGCGCATGGTCGAAATCCCATCGTGGTCATTCGAACTTTGTCATTTCAGCTTTTTCGCTTGCCTCTCATCATGCCGTCGCCATCACACCTTCTACACCGAGACAATGCCTTGGATTGCCGCATAGATTGGGTTCCTAGGTATGCACTCATGACCGTGTGGATGTCGTGGTCGTTTCATCGTCTTTATTCGATCTTTGTCACCCCACTCTCGTCCTGCCATCGTCATGGTGGCATCGTCGTCACGAAATTGTCGTGCGCTTGTGATCATCAAGCCATTGTGATACGCTTATGATCGCTTCATTGGGGTCATGCAATTCTCGTCATGACATCCTCGTAATGCAGCCATTTTCAATGCTATCATATCGTTGCCGTGATGCTGTAGAGGTCCTTCTGTCGTTGTCATTATTGTTTCGTGGCCCCATTCTTGTCACGCAATCGCCGTCATATAAGTGTCGTCATGCCGTTGTCAACACGCTGTCGTATTACCACCCTCATCGATTCAGAAACATTTACCCAATTGTTGTGATGCCGTCGTTTTCTTATTGCCTTCGTCATTTCAACGACGTCAACCATTCGTCGTCATTCTATCGTTACCACACTGTCGTAATCCCTCGTTGTATTCGCTGTTCTTTTCATGC
This sequence comes from Dermacentor andersoni, assembly GCF_023375885.2. NCBI lineage: Eukaryota > Metazoa > Arthropoda > Arachnida > Ixodida > Ixodidae > Dermacentor > Dermacentor andersoni. The sequence continues at coordinate 152,811,871 of NC_092819.1, read as the reverse complement.
TGCCGTTGTCATGCCATCGTCGCCATTACATAGTCAACAGGCAGCCGCTATACCGCATCCGTGTTTATACTGTCGTCGTCATGTCACCGTTGTTGCATTTCCATTACTCCAGCTTCGTCATCCGGCTCTCGTCATGCCATTCTCGCTATGAAGGCACCGCAATACAGTCGTCGTCTCGCCATTGTCACTATACACTCTTTGTCACTTTATTGTCTTTACGCCATTGTTATGCCATCGTTGCGAAAGCGTCGTCATCAAGCTTTTGATTTCATACTGTCCTCGCAACTGCGTCGCAGTCGTTTCATCGCCGCCATTCGTACGTCGTGATCTAACTCAATCGTCGTACCATTGCTGTCGAGCCGTCGTGACGATGCTGTTTTTTCGCAGTAATCACTTCATACCGTTATCGCTACGTCTTCATGCCATCGTCATCATACCGCCTTTGTCGACCCGTACATGACATTCCTTCGCCATTATATCGTAATGAATCTGTTGTCGTTCAATAGCGATTATGGCTCATTGTCATGCCATCAACGTCATTGCATCATAATCAGAGAGTCGCTATCTTGCTTCCGTTGTCATACCTTTGCCGTCATGCCATCACCGTCGTTTCGTCGGCGTCATTCTAGCTTCGTTATACCGTCATCGTGATTATATCACCGTCATACACTCGTCGTCATCCCACAATCTTCATGCAGTCGCTGTCACGCTGTCGTCGTTGTAATACCCTCATTTAACGATGATCATATATTTGCCGTCAGGCCGTTGTCGTTATACGGCCTTTGTCTTTCCATCGAAGTCATTCCTTCTTCATCATTGCATCGTTGTCACTGCGTCCGCACAATACAGCCGCCGTCACGTCGCCATGTTCATGAGCAACTTTGGCAAGCGAGTGCCACAGCAACGTGGACCGATGCCCAACTATGTTGCATACAGATGAAGCAACGGAAATCTCCCAATGACAGCTACAGATCTGGGGTGTCATTACATTGCTCGAAGGTTAATCACATTACCATCCGCAGTCACCGAGACATGACTTCTGCTGTATTTTTGTTTGTTTGCGCGTCGTATTGTCATGTAACAAAAACTTTCCTCATGTCATCGAACGAGCTCGTAGGAGGAAATAATTGAATAAATAGGAATGGCGAAAAGGAAAGCGCGAAGTTGAAATGCCGTGGAAAGGAAAAGAGACACAGGACAGGCGTTAACACGAAATGGAATTTTGTTGAGATCAGCTTAGCTAGATAAGTCTTGCCGGTGGTATTTCTGTCTTTCCTTCCATATATTGAAGCTTTCGTTCTCGCTTATTTCATTCAGTAACTAACTAACTACCCAAGCAGCGCATTTTGTTAAGAATTGAATAAGATACTAGTATCTCCTGCAGCAGTAAAGCGAAATACCCCTGTCAAAGCAAGTTTATTTGCAGTCTACGTGCGTCATGACGTCCGCCATTTCTCCCATCGTAACTAATATAAAGCACAAATAAATGAGGTGCCAGTTTCCAAGAGCAAGACGACAAATGATCGCGTGAAATGGAAGGCGTCGAATCTGTATGTAGGGGAAGGGCACGGCGAGCGGGTGAAGGACACTTCAAGCATATAGACACTCTCCACGCCCCTTCCTTGAAATTTCAGCGTGCCAGGATTATCTGGCAAAGGTGACGTGCGAGGACACCCGCCTACCGAGTCAAGCCTCTCTTCCCTCACTTCCATCCCGGTCATGCGCGCATCCCCGTTTCCGTTAAATAAATTCATGGCTGCGCCACCGCAAGACATAATTGCACATCAACGGCAAAAGTGATTTTTTTCCCCTTTTCTATAAGGCTAAATACCGTATGCCACATTCAAACCTTTGTATTTAAGCTTAGGCGGAGTAATGTAGTGGAAATAACCTGTCCTGGCACGCTATAACGTAAAGCGATTCCAAACTTTTCTATTCCAATTCTGCAATCAGCCCTACGCGATTGATTAAAAACATTTTTCGACCACACCCGCTTCGCTTGGCTGTCACGGGACGTCACGAAAACTGCTATAGCTCCCCATCTGATATGACGTGTGCACACTGATTATGCATGATTTGACCGAACAAAAGCAACAGAGTTATTTCTGATTCGACGGCTTTTCACCATTAGCCCTCGGCTATTGGTCAAAAGCTTTAGGGCTGCACCCGCTTCCCCTTCCTGTCATGCGACGTCACAAAACCGCAAAAATTCACGCGTCAAAGTGACGTGTACGCGTTAAAGATACATTAATATGCCAAACAAAACTTAGTTTTCTTCTGAAGCGACACAGGCTGCCTCGTTCCGAACGAAATACAAGATGGCTGCCGCTGTTCGCCCAGGCACTGGCTAATCGCACCTGCCGGAAAGCAAGGGTTTATTTGCGTATAATAAAACTTCTTGCGTGGCCGCGTAACGTTTTCGAGCACTTTCGGCACGTGTACGACCTCATTCTGCCAACTCTTCTTTGCTTAAGATCCATTTTAGCGTCATTCTTAAGCTTTCATTGCATGCCTCCACGATTTTCGACCAGTCACCGCGAGTTAATTAAGGGAAACCAGACCAATCGCAGACGCCGGCACCACTCTCTTCACCCGGTTATCGATTTTCAGTGCGGTGGTTCGGCCCCATGAAATCCCTCTCCCCTTGAGAGTGCTCCTCGACTTTTGTCAGCCAATTATATAACACAAGCCGCTCAGCGTAGGCAATGTTATTCGTTTTTCAAGCAAACAAAAGTGGCCTCCTATGAACGAGGAGAGCGTTTGATTGGTCTGTTCAGACAACCCTGCGGGTGACCGCCCGATGCTTGCGTCAGCCGTTACGGAAATTTGACGTCAGGACAATGGAATAAAAACACTTTGGAATTGTTTTACGTTATAAGGCCACTGTTGGGGCAAAACTAAACTGTCGTACTTACACTTTCCGGAAATGGTGCTCATGTTCAATTAAGAGGACATTCTGCATCTTCTGAAATATCCATCTGCAAGGGGAAACTTTTTTTGCTTTTTCTGGATGCATTTAGATAAAAAACTAAAAGTGACCTGCAGTTTTTCTTCATAGAAAAGATAAGCTAATAGACACTGGCTTAGCTGTCAATATTATGGCAAGCTACAAGAGATCTTTTAAGCAAGATAATAAGTTGAACGTGGTGTACATGCAGCCCAATTTATGCACGGATATCTCCAAACTTTCTATAGAGAAAAGGCATAGTAATAGCATAGTATTGCCTCGTAAACTTCAAAATAATAATCATGCTACTATTATTACGATAATGCTGCAGGTCATAGGACAAGTACACATTGAGCAATACCCACGATCATGGTGAGGAAGACTGTAAAGGGCAAGATGCAGGCATTGCTCCCATCAGCAACAATCTGTCCATTCGCCCACTTTTGTTTCCTATTTCGTCATTATTTTTGCTGTTGTACTGAACGTATATCACTTCGGCCTTGTTTGGCTTCTTGTGCCTGTATACGTGCCGGGCCCACAGATATTCCTAAAGCGCACAGACATGCTACGACCGTATGATACCTGAACGCTACATTTTAGAAGTGTAGCTTGTGTGTTTTTGCAACCCCTTACCTATTGCAAACTGCGGCAAAATACACGGAGGATACTCAAATTATCGCTGATGTGCTCGGACCACATTGCAAATGGGGGTTAAAAGTTTGGAGCGGTATTTGCTCTTTCATAAATAATTGCTCAAGCTTTCGCCAACGTGAAGCACAATAGTTGCATCTGTAGGCTGACGCCCTCGGCCGCATTTCTATGGAAGCGAAATGCGATAACACCCATGCACTTATATTTAGGTGCACGTTAGAAAACCCTAGGTGGTCAAAATTTCCGGAGTCCCTCACTACGGCGTGCCTTATAATAAGGTCGTAGTTTTGGTACGCAAAACGCCATAATTAAATTTTTCTATGTGTTTCGTGCTGGTTTTTATTATGGGGGGTTAGGCTATGGTTATTTGATTCTTTAGAAAATGTCTCAAGAAATTTGCGTGCAATATAAGTACTCGAAGCTATAAGACTAGCTATGAGTGCTGAAATTGCTTAATTTATGCCTACCAATGCTTCCTCGCAGTCTCCGAAGAACTTAGCTGATGTCTGGAAGAAGGGTCCTTTAAGACCATTTGCTGGTCTTTGCGTCGCTTTTCTGGTACTTATTCGAGAAGACCACCAAATGTGAGTAAACTATGTCATGTAATATGTTTCGAAAAGTGAAGCAATTGTTTCCACTACGAAAAAAAAAAAACATTTTTTATGAAATATGAATGACCTACGTGATATGTGTAACTTGAATGATAAAAATTAAAATGAACAATCGCATTCTCATTTACAGGTAATAAACGTTATTGCACTCTTTCTTTAATGTTTTATATGGATGTAAAGAAGGAGAGAGGCTATCGCACTTGGTGTGACAGTGCTTAAGCACCAAAGAATTGTAAGGGCACAGCAACAAAAACAAGCAGGCACATCAACCACAGATTTCACTACAGCAGTCACATCATAGGCTGTTTTATATAGCTAAAACACTTGTTAATATTTGCAAAATGGTTGTTGATACCGGCATACCAAACTTAAAGCCATAAGAGTTGCAGTGCATATGATGCTAGTTTTAGACACAAGCATTTTTGTCAAAAATACCTTTAGGATTACATACACTGCTTTCAATCAGCATGCCCAGTAATCGATGTCTCACTCATGCCATATAATTTGGACTTGCTGTTTGAACATATTCTGATATGAAGAGCACCAAGCAGAACAAAGACTGCTCACTGTGCTGAGCAAATGCATAGGATCAAAAAGAACATATACAGAGAGACCCAACACATTAGAAATAGGATCAAAAAGAACATATACAGAGAGACCCAACACATTAGAAATAATTTTCGACAGCTGTAGAATTAGTGCCAGCGCCAAGAAGAGTGTTCTGCCAGGTGCTGTCTAAATCTAATTCATTTGATGAACAACACTTCAATAACCAGAAATTGCGATAGCAAAAGCGAGCAGACAATTAGGCTCTATAGCGCAAATTGCGTGCTTCTTTAACGATAGATCTACTAGTTAACGTTGTAGTTTTGCTGTGTTAACTTGAAGTGAAGAATAATGTAACTGGACAGGCTCGCAACTGGTGCAATATCTTCTTGCACGAATGAGGATAGCATTCGAAGAAAAGAAAGAGAAAGAAATGAGGGCCTACTAGAAAACACCTCAATGGTGTAGTAACTGCAGCGCAGTGAATACGAGCCTTCGTGTATCATTTCAAGGAATTCGCGTTCATCAAATGCGCCACGGCCAGTGGCAGTTATTCTTGGAACAATACAGGAATAATTGTGAGTATCGATGATTTTACACAATGGTGTATATATATAGCCCCCTACATTTTGAATTCTTACATGAACATGCATTACAAACAGAAAAAGAAACGCTGCAACAAAATAGCTTCAGAAAAATTAAACTTCTAAAAATGTCATATAAATTTTGCATATATATATATATATATATATATATATATATATATATTTATATATATATATATATATATAATATTCACAGGCAAAATGAAATTGAACCCACAGCCAAGCAATTGATGCACGAAAATATACATCTAAGAACACAAATAAGCCGCAAGTTGAATAAAGTTGCATATTTATTTAGCCTACTTATTCAGGTGCGTTACGAAACACGCCAATAAACTTATCCACGAGTGGTACCGTGACTCTACTACACGTACACTTCATGCATACCTTACCCGACCATCCAGATTATGCGTCATGCTGCTGCAGCCATTGCCACGGGTTCCCTGCATTTCTGGGGGCTCTTCCGTTAGGTGGACAGTGCTGTGAGTCACGGCCTCACCACTACAAAACAAGTTCTGTGTTACCTTTTGGCAGTGGTACATTATAGCGGTCACATTATGAACTCATGCAATGAGCACCTAAATATAGTCATGAAAACAAGGTTTACATTATTGCAGGGTAGCAAAAGAGCACAGGGCCGAAGTCACTGAAGAATGTTATGACAATAGGGACCAAATCATCACAGTAATGTTTTAACAGACACGCAACAACAGCACAGTAGGAAGAAATCGTTCTTTACGTAACAATTGATTTTTTTTCATGGTAGCTTAATCAACGTCACCTCTCAGGTTTAGTCACGTAAAATTTATGTCAACACAATTTGTCTTACAAAGTAAGCCTTACTAGTAGCAATATGTGATTGCTTACATATTTTGCCTAAAACTGCTCGTAAACCGAAAACCCCGTGAGAAGAGATTATTTACAACGTCGATGCATTCATAAGCGAGGAAATGTCACTGCACAGAGAATCGGTGAAAAGGCAGATGAGCCGATGGTATGCAACTTCACCAGAAAAGCAGGAGCTGGCGCACAAGCGCACATTAGGAACACATTTCTGACCGTAACCTTTCACACCGGAAGAAAGCGCTTATGAAGACTCAATTTCGCATTGGGGCAATGCAATGGCCTAACTAAATTCTGACAACCGACGCTCAGGAAGTGCTCGTTTGACTGTATGCGTGGGAGTTGTATTTCCTACTTTCGCAAGGCGCTCTATGCACACACGAAATGCACTCACAACAGGCGTGTCGTTAGCAAACGCGGTTACTTACATTTTCAATGTAATGACGCGCCAAAAGGACGCCTTTATGTTGACGGGGTTGCGATGCTACTGCAAGCATACATGCCTTTGTGTAGAAGACGAGCTGAAACACGTTGATAATACGCATTTATTTGCGACGTAAACCCAACGTTCCATGACAACCAGACACACAGGCCCACGGCATCAAAATTGTTGGCCACATTTTTTGGTGCGCCACGCATGCGGCGAGTTTCCAGAGAGCCACAAGCTATATTCAGGCTGATTTGTGCGCCTGAACGAAGTTACATTTCATTAAAAAAACACAAAACCACAAGATTGGAAAAACACATCGCAGCAGCTCGCATAACGCACAAGTATTCGGCATGTTGGAACTAAAGAACACGATAGATGAATTAAGGCTATGCTCGTCTGCTTTGAAACGGGGCGGTGGATGGCGCTTTCCACACACAGGTCACATGGGCGAGCGTAGACGTGTGCGGTTGTTGTGGCCTGTAATATTAACTGATACACTCTTGTTTTCTGTCGTGTCGCGGCCAACTACGTATGCTGTTACGATACAAAATTACCATCAAACTGTGTATATGGCCCGAAATAGCTTAGCGCAGTAAGAAATTTTATGAGGTATTAATGTGTTTCAGTAACTTCTGCCGAATACACCCAGCAAAAGGATGGCCTTCGAGATTCGGTAATGTTATTCTTAAGAAGCCGTTGCCGGGTCATGATTTCAACGATTTGGCTTTGGTAGAGAGGAAATGTTTGTTTGGAAGCACCTCCGTGATATTTTGCGCTCCTGCCTGTGGTACCTGCGCCATCAGTTCGTTTCAAATGACTTGTTGAAGCTGTCGTCAGCATCAAGCTCTGAGATTGTTAGCATGATCTCAGAGGTACACATGTGCAGTGCGCAATGTTTCTGGGTGCATTTTAACTGTTTTATTTTGAAAGCATTTAATCTATGAGGGTTCCTCGCTCGTGAGGTGCATGCTGCACCCGTGTCATCCATATTTGCAATCGTTTCGGCGTGTTGAATGTGCATGGGTTGTGCTCCTTTCGTCCGTGCCTTGTGTTTTTATCGTGCCGCCAACGAACCTCCCCTTCCTGAAGAAACACATGTCTCTGCAGTGTGCATGTGTCCCACATGATGTGTCCCACAAATGTGCCGCGGTGTACGATGTGTTTGCAGCCAAGTGCTGCAGCGCATTCCAGCGAGTAGCCTCAGCCAGTTACATGCAGTTTTTGGTTGCTTCATTATCTTGGTGATATACCTGCATCTTCAGTAGAAACCACAATGCGCTTCCATGATGTTGCATTGCGAATGTTTATTTTTGTGTGTGGCTCACCTTATTGAATGAGTTTCCTTTTAAAAATGTTCTTGCTTGAAAGCTGAAATGTATGTAATAGGGGTGAATTAATCCGGCTCTTTGTTCCATGAGAATTGCAGTGTGTATGAAATTTCCAAGTCCATAGCAATCCAGCAATGCGCATCCAGCTATAAAGCAAAATATGTAAACTTGTTGCAATACGCCATTCTTACTATGATGCGTCAGCATCTGAGCATTTTCTCAGTGCTGACGGCCTTGCAGTATGTTAAAGGGAAATGTTCTCTTCTCATCTAAAGTACTGTATGTCACTTCACATAATTTGTTCGAACTACAATATCTTTACGGGTGCACTGCTGGCTTTTCGCGTTAAAAGAGACTCTGAGAAACTATTAAACAGCTTGCATTGGAATGCCGCGACATGAAGTCAGGAGTATAATATATTGTGCCGTGCATAGTTACTCAATACTAGTATTCATACGAATACACAGAATCTTAATATTCCATCACATTAGTTTGTAAGTCATGAAGTAAAAATGATTTCAGCCTGTGATGGAAGAAGATGATTCCGCGCAATCTCTTTATTTTGGCAATTGGCATTGGTACTAAATTTTTGTGCAGGCGGGATGTTTATATGCATTTCTCTGGTGAATGGCACAAAACCCGGCATGAGCAGCAATCTTCCGAGTAGAAGGTAACCTCGTGTGTCACACTACTGCTAAAATGACATTTACTGGCCGTACATGTGGGGTTTTCTCAGTTGCAAATTTACCAAGCCAGTTATTTACTAAGCACAGTGTTTGTGCTTAGTAAATATCAATCTTTTCGCCCTTTGCCCTTGCAGAATACTTATCTGGTTCTCATACAAATGTTTAATATAATATAACGAAAGTAAACGCAAGCATTAGGAAGCGTGAATGTTAGGTATTTGCACCGGCGTGCCGCACATCACAGGAAAGTGATCTTATGCTAGCTAGAAACAGAGGCGTCCATTCATCACAACCGCTTTTGTTTCGTGCCTTCCTACGAAGTGTGGGATTGGTACGCATATATTAGTCATTACACTAATACGTTTTAAAGCTACTTGTTTTCCAAAATTTCATCTTAGACAACCAAGTGGAAGAGCAACACTGCGATAAAGCAAGCATACTATAAATGGCGCCGTTTGTCTGCCATCATTTGTTTTCCCAGTGCAACTCTTGCTTGTCCCAGAGAAAACATTGACCTAAATGTTTCCGTTGTTGTCGTAAATGTTCAACTGCAGGGGAACTAATGAATAAAATTTATTTGTAAATTCACAGACCCTAGAAATATACACATATGACATACGCACATATATATATATATATATATATATCCCTGATGTCGAAATAAAGGTATTTCTCTCTCTCTCTCTCTCTCTCTCTCTATATATATATATATATATATATATATATATATATATATATATATATATATATATATTTATATATATATATATATATATATATAACAAGAAGAATGGGGGTAACCGAAGAGCCCGATTTTTATTATTCATATCATGCAATTCGAACATTCAAAGACACCAAGGACAACATGCGCAGGTGCCGCAAGTGGGGAACGACCCCACGTCTTCACATTACGCATGCGATGTCCTAACCAACTGAGCTACCGTGGCACTGTTTCCCGGCCCACTTTCTAGGGTATTTATGTGTTACTACTAGCACTAACCTTGGGAATGTTCGCCAGCGCCATCACTCACAACCCTTTGCGGCGGATGTGGAACATGCTTTCTGCCACAGGCGTCACGATTACGTGATGTTTCTAGGTGAAGGAAAGGGGTAATATATATATATATATATATATATATATATATATATATATAATGTCACACCGATGCTGCCTACTTATGTTACCTTCAGTCAGCAAGCATGCGCGATACTGATGATGACTTGTACGAATACCTTCTTAACATCTCTGAACAGTTTCCTGATGCGACCGCCTTCGAGCATGAGCCAGAGCATGACCCTTCCGTTAGGCCTATTCTTGACGCCGCCCGGTCACCAGCACGGGGCTCACCTTCCATTATTGTTGACGGTGTATTGTATAAGACGAATTACTCTGCCGACGCTGCTCCCCTTCGTGTCGTGGTTTCGCAAGCTTTGAGACCAATGATCCTTCAGGCTGTGCACGATGGCATCGCGTCAGGCCGCCTTCGTTTTGCTCGCACGCTCCACCGACTGTGCCAGCGTTTCTCTTATCCCAAGCTTTGGAAGACGGCGGAGCAGTACGTTTCCAGCTGTGCAATTTGCCAATGCAATAAGCAGGTAACGACGTCTTCTGCCTGTACCTTGCAGCCATTTAAGCCGCCAACCTTGCCATTTGAAAAAGTTGGTGTCGACTTGGCGGGTCCCTTCCCCGTGTGTACTACCGGACGTCACTAGACTATCGTTTGTGTGGACTATTTGTCCCGGTACAGTCGATAGCGTGGCACTTGCTTTAGCTACAGCAACTGACGTTTCACATCTCCTGCTCCTTTTCGTGATTCTCCCTCACAGTGTTTCACGAATTGAGATTAGTGATCGTAAACGGCAGTTTACTACGGACGTTGTTGAAGAACTACTACGGATTTGCAGATGTAATTACAGGCACTCGACCCCTTACCATCCACAAACAAACGGCCTTACTGAGGGCACGAATCGTAGCCTGACCAACATGCGTGTCATGTATGTGTCCGCAAATCACAATAAATTTGGGATTCTATTTTACCATTTCTTACCTGCGCTTACGATGCTGCCAATAATGAAATCGCAGGTTATGCGCCTTTCTCCTGTATGCTTGCAACCGCCAAAGCTTTATCGACACTACGCTTCCCTGGTCTCCACATGAAGACTCTTCAATAGGCCAAGCTTTATGTTGTGCCGAAGAAGCCCATCGACTGGCACGCCTCCGGACTCCGTCCTCTTAAGACCGTGCGAAGGCTTGTTATGACGCTCGACATATGTTCGCCACATTTGTTCCTGGGACCTTTGTTGGGTTCTAGACACCTCTACGGAAAAAAGGGGCTGTACACAAAACGTCTGTCATGATACACCGGCCAATACGTCACGCTAAAACGCTTGAGTGAAGTGATATACTTTTTCGCAGGAGTGACTTCGCTGAACCGGGGGTCACGTAAAACGCAATCTTGCACTTCGCTCGACTCAAACTGCACCACGATCGGTATACGTAACTCGCTCAGAGAGCTTCGTCTGCACTCAGACAAGCTGTCATGCTTTAGGACACACCCGAAGCAAGAGAAAGTAGGCGTGTGTGCAAGGAGCTGGCCGCTGCCTGTTGGCCTTGCATGACCGTCTTGTCCCTTGCTCTACGCTAGTCATCTATCGTCTTGTAAATAAACCCATCCCAACCGTAACGATTTGTCACCAATCTTGTATGTGATAGAAAAGTCGTATTCCTCAAGCCATAATGTCCACTGAGCTAATCGGCTAAATGGATCGCGTAGTTCAACCAACCATCAAAGAGAATGGCGGTCTGTCAATATAGTGAAGTGGCAACCCTACAAGTATGATCGAAATTTGTGGGTGGCGAAGACTACCGCGTGGCATTTCAATTCGGTTACGGCATAATTTCGCTGAGCTTTGGTAACAGTACGGCTTGCGTAGGCGATGAGTTGCTAGCATCCGCCATGTATTTGTGCGCGTATTGATCCGACGCCCAAACCACTAGCATCGGTGTGAAGTTCAATTGGGGCAACAGGATCGAAGTGGCACAAAATTGGAGTTGAAGTGAGCAGAAATGTTAGTTGACAGAATGCGGACTCACTCTGGTAGTCCATGTAAACGGTGTGTCCTTGTGAAGGAGTGCGTGAGTGGGTGACCTAGGCGTACGAATCCTTAACAAAACGGCGAAAGTATGAATATAATCCCAGGAAACTGCGGTCTTTTGACGTCTTCGGCTGGTGCAAATCACGAACTGCTGCAAGCTTCTGCGCGACAGGGTGGGTGCCTTCTTTATCGACGAGCAAACCCAAAACAGTTGTTTCACACTCGCCAAAGTGGCGTTTTTTAGAGTTTAACGTCAGTCTAGCTTGCCGTATGCAGTCAAGGACAACTTCCAGTCGTTGGTTGTGCTCGTGAAACGTCTCGCCGCGAATGACAACCTCTTCCAGGTAACACATGCATATTTCTCATTGAAGTCCGCGCAGAATCATGTGTATAAATTGGTCGAATGCTGCCCGAACATTACACAAACAGACAGGTATTACGTTAAACTCGAAGAGACCAACCGGGGTTATGAAGGCAGTCTTCTTGTCTGTGGCGTGCATAGATATCTGCTAGTAGCCTGAGCGCAGATCGGCAGAGGAGAAGTACACGGCAGAATGTAAAGAGTCAATGGTGTCATCTATACGTCTTTGTCTTTCGATACGCACCTTTCATTGTCACTGTGCTTAGGCGCCTGTAGTCGACGAAGAATCACCATGAGTCATCTTTCTCCTTGACTAATATAACTGGAGAAGCCCGTGGACTATTGGACTCCTGGTTGGCGCCTTTCTGTAGCACGTCTGTAACGCTTTCAGCCATCACTTTGCGGTCGGCTGACGAAACACGCTTGGGCTTCTGTGGTATTGACGACGCTTTTCCAGTATTCATGCGGTGGTGTACGCGGGAGTGCGGTGGTGAATGTAAACGCGTGTGCGCAAAGTCAAACACTGAAGCATATCGGCGAAGGAGCTCTCGAAGCCCTTGTTGGTGGGAAGGGGGAAGCAATTCTTTATTAGTCATGGTCTTCGATTTTCAAGAGTGGTCGCTGAGCGGCGAGCTTGCGCCCGTGGAAGTAGCAACTGCACGGATACTCACAACACCATCTTCCTCAAAGCGTGCTACTTTCAATCCGGCAGGCCAAATAACTGACTCGGAGGACACATTCACCTTCCACATGGGAGCACAACTTTCTATAACTTTGATAAGTGAACGAGGGACAAGTACGCTCTTCTTTATAATGTTGACGTATTCGAATTCAATTATTCCACAGCTAAAACCTACACTGGCGCGCGACGAGGTCACTGGGATGAACATTGCTGTCTGTGCAGGCATACGTACATCAGTGGGCATGGAAAATACTTCATGACAATCGGATGGCACGTCGTCGAGCGGGGATAATCTGACATCGCTACTGAGCGAAAGCTCACCAGGCCTGCAGTCTAATATTGCTCCACGCTCCTGCAAAAATTATATGCCAGGAATTACGTCATGCATGGCCCGTGTGAGTACAGTAAATACCGTTTAAAATACCTTTCCACTAACGGTTATGAGAACTGAACATTTTCCCCCCGGACGTAACAGTTCACCGCCAGCAGCTGGAAACGCGGTATTTCCGGCCCAAGCAATACTCACTTTCGGTCCTAGGCGATCCTTGGAATAAAGACACGTCACAGGCACAGAAGCACCAATATCTACGAAAGCAACAATATTTATACCATCGACACAAACACACAGATTCTTCTTGAACACCGCGAGAGGCGGAGGCATTTGAAAAAGCGACCATTCCGCGACCTAACCTCCATCGGTCGCACCAGATAGTTTCTCAGCTGGGGCTGCATATGCAAAGGGCGACGCGGAGAAGGCGATCGATGTGTCCGGGTCGGCGGTGAAGTCGGGCTGCGGTCCGATACTGGGGAGTCATTCCTTGGCGTGTACTGTCGAGGTAGCTGATGAAAGGGACAAATGGTTGCCAGGATGCAGATTCTTGCATGCGGGGTGAACATGCACGATCTCGCAGGGCACGCTGCGGGCGAGGCGACGGCTGATATACTTCGCGATGCGTCCCTGAGCCCAGCAGCTGCGCCAAACAGGTCGCCTGCAATTTTATTTGAAGTTGGGCACAGATCTCCAAGGCGAGTTGTTGACGGAAAACTCACGTCGGGGCTGACTGTTGTGTCGAAGTTCAAAAGTCGTAGGCTATGGCTGGACCATGGTGCTCTGGGCATGGGTGTTGTAAACGGGATGCTCGCTGTAGGTAGGTCGTCGCCAGGCTGCCGGTACCTCGCAGTAGCGCTCTTTAACCGAGAATTGGTGGCACATGCGGTTGGAATCTAAGCCTTGAAAATGACCCAGCTCATCTCTGATAACTCGTCATACTAAAGCTGCAAGGTCGTTACAGGCAGATACGTCCACACTTGCTGCGTTGGTCACGTTGTCCAGCCAACCATACTTCGGAAGAATGCCGAAGTTTGCAGAAGTTTTAAGAATGCCGGAAAAATGCCGAAGGCCATAACGGCGTTTTAAGAGCCTCGAACGTACGACAGTGGCGCCCTAAGTCGGAAGGAATATTGAGGGCATCCGTAAAGATGAAAACATTCTATGCATCTTCGCCAATTCCCTTGAGTACGTGTACAACTTTGTCCTCGTCCGACATACTTGCGTTCACGCTTCCGCAAAGCTTCAGGATTTCCTCAATGTACGTAGTGCAGGTCTCCCCGGTAACTGCGCTCGTCGTGAAAGTGTCGGCTCCGTGCTTTTTCGAACGCGAATCCCCAAAGAATTTCGTTATCTCCTCGATGGAGCTGTCCCAAGTTGTGAGAGAGCCATTGTTATTGTGGAAAAACATAAGGAAACTTTCGTCAAGGCAAAAGACAACGTTAGAAAGCTGTCCAGACGCACTCCATTCATTGTGACAGCTCATCCTCTGGCAGTGTCCGAAGCAGCCTTCGATGTCCTCGTTTGCATTGCCTGAGAATGTGCGTGGTTCTCGATGAGGTGTCCAGTAGCCAGCTCGCATTGGGCAAATACCTTCTTCCGCGGTTTTCTCGCGAAAGTCACCTCCTTCCGATGGATGGATGGACGGATGGATGTTAGGAGCGTCCCCTTTGAAACGGGGCGGTGGGTTGCGACACGAAGCTCTTGTTCCGAATCACTCATGTCAGCGTCTCCCGATGGTAGCACGGCCAACCATTTGCTGTGTCGAAGGGGCAGTATAGCTCAGTCGTCCAGTGTGATCTACCCCGCACTTCCACCAAATTTTTTACGGATGGGATGAGAATATTTACAAGATGATAGACGGCTAGCGCAAAGCAAGGGGCAAGATGGTCATGCATGACCTACAGGCAGCGGCCAGGTCCCTGCGCACACCCCCACTTTCTCTTCCTTCGGCTGTGTCGTGCAGCGTGACAATGCAATCATATCATAAGGAGCCAACAAACACATAAATGACAGCACAGGGGAAATTGCTTGTACTTAGTAATTTAAGTAAAGATATTATACCTTAATGGCATTTAAAGTGGATGAAGAAACAACTTGCTGGAAGTGGGTCATCCACTTTCAATTCTATTAATTTAGAGTTTGTTTATTTGAATTAGTATGAACAAGCAATTTCCTCTTTTTTGTTCTCGGTGTCCCTGTTTGTTGGCTTCTTATGATACGATTGATAAAAATCAGGCCCCTCGATTAACTCCATTTCTTCTTCTATATATATTTAATATGTACACTGTATCATCATTTTATAAACCAGCTTTGTCATGTATCTTGCACTTTAGCAAGCAAGTGCATAACTTCATGGTCATTAAATTTTTGTGTTCATGTACACATTGTCATATTTCAGCTTATCTTTTTGTCATAAGTCGGAGGCACAGCTCTCGTACGATGACTTCCATTGTAATGGTTCGCATCTTTGAAATCTTCAGCTTACCGCTCGCTCCTCCTAAGGCCACAATGAGTCATTGACGTTTTCCATGCTATGATTACCTCTCTACAATTTCATTTACATAGGAGCCTTATCTAAACCGGTGCAGTTACATTGACTTTACACCATCCAGACTGAACGTGTCGCCCCATCACCATAGCGATACATTGAAATAGTGTTCACTCTACACTACAGAAGCGTGTAATGCTTCACCCGGTCATGTTTCTTTATTGTCACCATGCTGAATTCTTCAAACAACTTTATGTTAACCAGCGAACTTGCATTGAATTTTGTTTTCTTTTTCTTATTGCTTCTTTATTCTTTGCTAAATGTGTACTGTGTACTCTCTGTGTGTGTAGTGATTATAAGGGTGAAGGGAAGAGAGAAGTGCAGTGCCGTAACTGTCTCTCAAAGGAGGACACCTCAACAGCACTGCACAGGGTAGGGGAAGTGGGAAGGAAAAGATTAAGAGAGAATGAAAGAGAGCGGAGAAAAAAAAAAGAAAGAAAAAAAAAGGTAAGAGGGTTGAAAAAGAAGAAGCAATGCGGGGCTTATAGCCGCGCTCTCAGTTGAGTTTCGACACTCCATTCCTGCAATGGCCGTTGGGGCTATAGTTGGTTGGACAAACTTTAATAAAGGCTTTGCAAGACGCACGTCAGCGCGCAGTGAGCGTCTCCCACGCTGCGCGAGCGAGCTCGACGGCCCATTGCTGGTCTTGTAGAAGTGGGCTTTGTAGGGTCTTCTCCCACTTGTCGGAGGTAGAGTCGGGCGGAGCGTTTCTACACTCCCAGGTTATGTGTGCGAGTGTTGCCGTGATCTCGCCCGAGGGTCGCGCATCGTCGGGGTAGACGTCCGGGCAGGTGATGTGTAACGTGGTGGGGTTGGATTAGGTATGTGTTTGTAACAAGCGTAGCGTGAGCGCCTGCGGGCTATCTAATTTGGGGTGCTGGGGCGGAAAGAGACGTCGTCCCAAGTAAAAGTCTTTAGTGATTTCGTTGCATGTTACTGGGGCATCCCTGTTCGCCTTCAAGTCATCGAGACGTGGTTACCCGGGGGTGATGCGACGTCGGTAAGCACACGTGCAGCGTCGTGGGCTCTCTCATTGAGGTTGGGCGGCGCGCCTGCGATCCGTCCCAGGTGGGCGGGAAACCAGATGACGGTATGGTGGTTGAGGGTGCTCGGATCAGCACCGTGGAAGACGTCTACCTCCTGGTCGGAGACGACTCCTCTATTGAACGCTTTGATTGCCGGTCTCGATAGGCTGAATATTATCTTTCGCTTGTCGTCGAGCATTGCCAGGGATATGGCCACTTGCTCCGCCACCTCGTGGTAGCGTGTGAGTACCGTAGTGGCGTTTAGGGTCCGCTGCGAGGACGAGACCGCTAGCGTAGCGAAGGCTCGGTTGCATCGGTAGGCGGCGGCGTCCACGGAAGCGACGTCGTCCGCTCTCTTGTCTATGCGTTTGAGGAATGCGGTCGCTTGGGCTAGGCGCCTGCCTCGATTGTGTTCCGGATGCGCGATTCGCGGAATGGGTGAAATGGTGATCAGGTGGCGGAGCCCACGGGGAACCGGCGTAAACTCCGGTGGATCCTGGGTGTTCGGTGGGAAAGATGTGACGGCCCATCTTGGTCGTCGTCAGTCGTATCATCTGAGCTCTCTCCTGAGTGTCAGCGATCTCTTTGAGCGTATTGTGCACCCCCAGCTCGATGAGTCGATACGCCGTCGTGGTGATCGGGAGCCCGAGGGCCCACTTCACTACCTTTCGGATGAGTGTATTGAGCTTGTCACGCTCCGATTGTTTCCATTTGTGCACTGCTGCGACGTAGGTAAAGTGACATAATACGAACCCGCGTACGAGACGTAGCAGTAGCAGCAGCAGCAAACGACTTTATTGGGGTCCTGAGGAGCTAAGCGGGGGCCTGCAGGTCCCTACCCAGCCGTTGGCTAGTCCCATGTCGGAACAGAGAGGCCATGCCTCTCCGCTCGTTCACGGGCCCTCTGGACAGCCAGGAGCTGGACGTCCTGTCTCGGGTCTTTCATGGCCTTCGTCCAGTCTTCTTCTTTGTTAAAATCCTGTAACACAGGGCACTGCCAGAGCATGTGATTGAATGAGCTAAATTCAGTGCCACAATCTGGGCAGAGTGGGTCAATCTCCGGGTGGAGCATGTTCAGAAAGACCCTGGAGGGGTAGGACCCCGTCTGGAGCATGCGAAGCGTGCTAGCTTGTGGCCTGTTGAGCTTATGATGGGGGAAAGGAAAACTTTGCCTATTTCCTCTGTAATGAGAGGTGATTTCATGAAAAATAACCAGTGGATCACTGTGGACGAGCTCTCCCGAACTCACCCGAGACACCATCCCGTCGCGGCATACGAAACCTCGCGCATGGTCGTGGGCTATCTCATTGGGGTTCAGGTGACCCGGTAATACGTCTGCTCCCGTGTGAGCTGGGAACCAGACTATGTGGTGAACAATGTCAGAGGGGTGTTTGCCGTTTAGAATCCTGGCTGCTTCTTTGGCTATCAATCCCGATGCGAACGCTCTAACGGCTGCTCGGGAGTCTGTGTACACCGTAGTGCGTTTTGAGTCCAGTAATCCGAGAGCTACAGCAGCCTGTTCCGCCACATCGACCGAGGAGGTTTTCAGCGAGGCTGCCGAGAGGAGTTCTCCCCTGTCATTGACTATGGCTACGGAGAACTTGTTGACACTGGCGTGTCGCACCGCGTCAACAAAGGTCTCCGTTCCGGATATGTTCTAGAAAGAAAGTTCTAGCCCTCGCTAACCTTCGACCTTTATTGTGTTGGGGGTGGACATTTCTTGGAAAAGGGTCTACAATAAAGGAGTTCCTTGTCTGAATATCAAGTTGCGTAATATTTCCCTGATTGAAGCTAGGACGGAGGCCTGCCGCATCCAGAAGTATTCTGCCTGCTTTGGAGTTTGAGAATCTAATAATTTGTGCTGATCTTTGTGCTTCTATTAATTCCGAAGTTGTGTTGTGTACTCCCAATGTCATGAGTTTCTCTGTGCTAGCCGTGATTGGCCCGCCGATCACCCTTTTAATACTTTTGCGCATAAGCGTGTCTAATTTATTCATTTCTGTTTTCGTCCAATTGAGGGCCGCGACTATGTAAATGACATGGCTGATGAGGAAAGCATGGTGAGCCCTAAGGAGTATATCCTCGCCTGTGCCACCTTTCTTGTTGGACACTCTCATAATTAATCTAATAATGTTTTCAGTTTTCGTGGTGAGTTGGGCTATAGTCTTAGCGTTGCATCCCTTTGAGTTTATTGAAAGTCCTAGTATTTTGATAGAGTCTACTCTCGGGTTGGTGTGCCCATCTCTGGTACGAACGCTAATGGGCACCTGATCGAGTGGGGTGAGTCCCCTAGCACCTCGTCTAGCCTGTCTGTACAGCAGGAGTTCCGACTTTCCAGGCGAGAGTGCCAGTCCCGTACCTTTCAAGAAAGACTCTGTAACATCCAGAGCCTCCTGTAGAGCTTGTTCGACCGTAGCCTCCGATCCTCCAGGACACCAGATTGTATTATCGTCAGCATATAATGCATGCCCTACGTAAGGAATTGCTGCAAGGCTTTCCGACAACTTTTGCATTGCTATATTAAACGGAAGGGGTGAGATAACTGCCCCTTGGCGAGTACCCCTGTTGCTGAGTGTGAAATATTCCGAGACTGATTGCCTCAACTTTATGGCCGCCGTCCTGCTCTCCAGGAACGATGCAACGAAGGAGAAGAATTTAACTCTTAAGTTCAAGGCCGATATCTCCTGAAGGATATAGTCATGTGCAATTGTATCGAATGCCTTGGATAGATCCAGTGCGAGGACCCCTTTTACATCTTTGCTTTGAGAGTCGATTATCTGTGTTTTGAGCAGGAGCATGACATCCTGTGTTGAAAGCAAGGGCCTGAAACCAACCATATTGTACGGGAATAGTTCGTCGCGCTCAATATGTCTCGATATCCTGTTATGCACTGCATGTTCCGCTACTTTGGTAATGCAAGAAGTAAGGGAAATAGGACGGAGGTTCTCCAAGCTGGGTGATTTACCTGGCTTGGGGATTAAGACCACTGTGGCCTTCTTCCAACTCTCCGGTACAACGCCCTCCTCTCATACCTCATTTTTCTCCTTCACTAAAGCATGAATTGCTTTGTCGTCCAAATTTCTTAAGAGCCGGTTTGTAACTCCGTCGGGGCCTGGGGCAGACCATCCGTTTGAATTGTGCAACACTTCCCTGATCTCAGCTTCCGAGAAGGGGACGTCCAGCTCTGGGGCAGGTGCGCCCTCACACTGAGGGAGGGGAGAACCTGGGCTTTGGCCAATTGGAAGGTATTTGTTAGCTAGTTTCCCCAATATGGAGGCCTCTGAGATGCCTTCCATTTTTTCCTTATTAATTAATCGGTCTATGACGAGTCTCTGATTACATTTGGATTGTCTATCGTCTAAGAGATGTTTAAAAAGGGTCCATTTGCCTCCTTTGCGCAAGTTTCCATCCGCTGCCGAGCAGGCGTCTCTCCATTGCTGTTTATTAAGTTCGGAGCAATGCTCCTCAGTGAGTTTATTGAGCTCCGCGATCTTTTTCCGTAGCCTTCGATTGAGTCTTTGTGTCTTCAATCTCTCGAGGAGAGAGCGCTTGGCTTCCAGGAGATGCGCTAACCTTGCGTCCATCCCTGGGGCATCAAAATCCGTAACTATTTCCTTGGTGGCCTTTTCGACATCCATTTGTATCTGTACAAGCAGTTCACTGAACGTGTCGTATACTGCCTCATCTTCACCTCTTATTTTTCAAAAGAGGTCCCAGTCTGTGTATTTATAGGTTTTGGGAGGAGCTGCTATTATTTCCATCCTGAGTTCTATTATGTAGTGGTCGCTCGCCAAGTTCTCCTGTAAGTTGGACCACGTGGCCACAGCATTTGTAGTGAAGCTGAGATCAGGGGTCGTGTCTCTGGCGACCGAGTTTCCCAGCCTCGTAGGGAAACGTGGGTCCGAGACCAGCGTCAGGTTTAGGTCTGTACTCGCTGCAACTAGGTTGGCCCCTTTCTTTGTTCGTGTTACATAACCCCAATCCGGGTGGGGAGCGTTGAAATCTCCTGCGACTATTAAGGGCTGCGATTTCGTAGCGGTTGCGACCCTATTTAGTAGTGACCGGAGATTATGCTTATGAGCGGAAGGAGAGCTGTACAAGTTGAGAATGAAAATGTTTCGTCGGATTTTTCCGTGGGGGATGATTTCAATTAACTGTGCCTCAAGACCGGATTTCTTATCCGAGTTACTAATTTTGAATTCGTGCTCCTGAAAAGAGGCGTCTTTCCTGACGAATGTGGCGATACCTCTGCCATTTTCTCCTTTTTGGCTAACCGAACGGTAGCCCGATAAATTTACCTTCTCACTAAGTGTTTCTTGCAAGAGCAGGACGTGCGGCATTATCGCTTGTGCTTTGATGAGCTGCAACAGAGCAGCCTTGTGCCTTAAGAAGCTGGCGCAATTCCACTGCCAGATAATTAGGTTCCCGGTTTGTCCCGCCATTTTGATTTCTATTGAACTAGCAGAGCCTGCAGGGGACTCGAGTTATTGGGATCCTGCTGTACTTTCTTAGCTTTTGTAGTGGTGCCAGTGGAGATGCTTTTGATTTTGCTAGAGTCTATCATTCTCATTTTAGACTCGAGGATGCCAACTCTGCGTGTTAGGTGGGAGATGTTACTGTCCATATGCTCGACACTGCTAGATTGAATAGCTAAGGCCTCTCTCATCTGCGTGAGCGATTCCTCAATTACCTCAAAGACGCGAGTATGTTTGGCTCTGGCTTAGGGTCCTGAGCGGGGGACTCGTCAGTTTGCATTGGCTCTCTTTCCGTGGTCGCGGGGGGGGGGGGGAAATAGCCTTGCGCTTATTCGACCCTTCTGCTTGAACTGGGATGGGTAAGGCTACTTCGCGGGGTTCACGCGAGTTACGGAAGAGCTCGAACTCAGCCCTCAGCGTTCGTAGTGCCTCTTTTAGTCACTCTGCGTACGAGCCGTATCGCGTTGTCCGTCTTTGTCGTCAGCTTGTGCACCGCCTGGAAGTTTGATCCACCCGCCTCGATTATCATTTCCAGCACTCGGATGGAGTTGACCCTGGGGATGGGCCGGCCTTCTCTGGTGCGGACATTAATGTTGCGCTAAGGCGGGGGCTTCCACCCCTTAGGCCTTTTGGCTTGTCGTTTTGAACAGTACAGCAACAGCTCCGATTTCGCGGAGGAGCACTTGAGGCCTGTGTGGTCGAGGTAGGACTCGGCGGTTTCAACTGCCTCCTGCAGAGCCGATTCGATAAAGCCGTCCGACCCCGCGGAGCACCAGATGGTGATATCGTCCGCGTATACCATATGGGTGAGGCCTTGTATGTTCGAGAGTTGTTCGGACAGCCCGAACATGACCCGGTTGCACAGTGTCGGTGAGAGGACGCAGCCCTGGGGGGCGCCACGCTGTCCGAGCTCGACTTCTTGTGACGTGAAGTCTCCGGCAAGAAGCACGCTCTTGTGATGGGTTCGCAAGGAGCGGACGTATTCGTAGAACCTGCGCCCGAGCCCTACGTCCGCGATCGCCTTAAATAATGTCCAGTGCTCGATGTTATCGAACGCGTTCTCCAGGTCGAGGCCGAGTATGGCGCGGGTGCCCCATGTGGCCCCGGCGTCTACGATCTGGTGTTTTAGGAGAAGCATCGTATCCTGCGTCGAGAGCTCGGGTCGGAAGCCGATCATGTGCGGTGTGATACAGTCTTGCTTTTCAAGATACCGGCCGACTCTGCTAACTACAACTTGCTCAGCCACCTTACGCACGCACGAAATGAACGAGATGGGGCGAAGGTTATCGACGTCAGGCGCCTTTCCCGGTTTTGGAATGAGCATCGTCTGGGCGAGTTTGCAGGCGTCAGGTAACTCGCCCCGCCCCCACACGTCATTGATGTCACCCGTAAGGTAGTGAGGTACACGACCGAGCGGTCGTCTAAGTTTCGCAGCAGCTTCTTGGTTATGCCATCGAGGTCCGGTGCGGAACTGCCGTTCAGTTCGTGGAGATCCCGGTGCACCTCATCAACGGAAAATTCGGCGTCGAGGAGGGTGTTGTCGCTACCTGTACTAATCGGCAGGTACTAATGCACAATGTTCTATACGACGTCATCCGGCGAAGCGGCGCCTTGGCCTGGTCAAGGGCTTTGGCGAGCGAGTGCCGTTGGTTCATACGGGTGTTGGTGTCGTCGAGCAGGTGTTTGAGGAGCTTCAACGTCTTCCCGTTGCGGACCTGTCCGTCGACCGAGTTACAGACCTCGTCCCACTGCTGTCTGGATAGGGTGCTGTAGTGTTCTGTTATGGTCTTGTTGAGTTCTGCAAAGCGTTTACGGAGCCTGGGGTTGAGACGCTGGCTCTTCCATCGTGTCAGTAGAAACTGTTTGGCTATGACCAAGTGAGCCAGGCGGCTGTCCAGCTTCTCGGTGGAAATGTCCGGGGTGACTGTTTTCGTGGCCATATCGACGTCGGCCTTGAGCTACGCCGTCCACGACTCGAGGTTCGGGGCAGTGTCGGGAGGGAGTCGTTAGGTGCGAGCCTTGCGAAAGGTGTCCCAGTCGACCCACCTGTACGACTTTGACGATGGTGAGTTAATGCACGGCCAGTGTGTGATAGTCGCTGCCAAGACCCTCCGCAAGATTGTACCAGCGGTCATCGTCTGTGTTCGTCAAGAAGCAGAGATGCGGGGCGTTGTCTCTGTGCGTGGACGTGCCTATGCGGGTATGGAACGCCTTGTCCGTCACTAAGGTGAGATCCAGGCCGTCCGCATGCTGCCATAGTGCAGTACCCTTGGGGGTGTCATACACGTAACCCCAGGTGTGATGCGCAGCGTTAAAGTCGCCACCTATCACGAGCCGGTTTGTTCCTGCAAGACACATGGTTATCTGCTATAGGCTTCGGAAAGATTAACTCTTTTGTCTCTGGCTGCTGTACACGTTGAGGATGTGCCCATTTTGACGGGCCGCGTCGCTTGGGAGAATTTCCATCATAAAGTAGTCCACCTCACACGTGCCGAGGTCGTGCGTAAGGCAGGTGAGCTTCTTAGAGACCTGCGGGGCAATACCGCATCCTTCCACGAGGCCGGGTAAGTAACAAATGGTAACCGGTGAACGTGGGGGTCTGTGTGAGTTTCTTGCAGTAGGATTACGTGAGGCTTAGCGTTGTGGCTGCGTAGATACTGCTGCAGGGAGGCTTTACGTGCAGTGAAACTCCTGCAGTTCCACTGCCAGATGCGGAACACTTCATCTGCCCTGGCCATCTTGATGCTTTTGGGGGTCGACCCGGGCGCCCGACGGCTGAAAGGGGGCCGCGTGTGGGGTGTTGTGGTGGGACCGGCTTACCCGCGGCGATGGTGGGGGCTACAACGTTTTCGATAATTTTCTACTGTCCCCAACCGATTACCGTGGGCCGTGAGGGTGGACTGTAAGTGGGCCACATTCTCTCCGAGAAAGCGGAGGCTATCTTTAATAGCTGATAGCGTACTTTGAATATCGTCTAACTTGTGTTTCAATTCTGGTCGGGCGCGAGCGACGGGGAGTTTTTTGGGCGCACTCTCGCCGTCGGCGATACCAGCGCTAACAGGTTGCGGTGGTGGTGACGGGGCTATTGCCTTGTCGGCGTTGTCGGCGGCGGGTATAATGCCTGCACGCGCGCTGCGGTCTTTTTGTAGTTCGGCACTGACGGCCGTAAGCTTGAGGATTGTTTCTTTCAATGCGGCGTTTTCGTGTTTGAATAATGCTATTTCGGATGTATTAGTGTGTGCGTCGTGCTCTGAGAGTGAGCCCGACCATACCTGCACCTGGAGTGAGAACCGGAGCGGTTCCGACATGCGCCGCGCTGTACAACATGGGAGCGTGCCCGGGATCGGCGCCGGGATATCGATGAACGCCTGACGCACCTCTGGGATCGGCTCCTGGCTCTGGACCTGGATCGGTTGTTGTCAGGGGTCCGGGCACCTCCAAGGAAGTGCGGGTAGTCGTCGTCCGTGGTAGCGATGGCGCTCATGGGCATTGCAGTACAATCGTCACCGTTCCTCGCCGACTGTGCTCTCCCATCGCCATCGTCACACCACGTATGGAATGTGGTAGCGTTCTTTCAAGGCTTTGTCGGTGGGGAAAGGGGGGACGCCCCTTAGCTTAAATTTTGGCGCACAGTGGTGCTCCCGAGTGGGGTTCGGGGCACCACAACCTCGGCAGTGAACGTCCCCTCGGTTGGGGCACACGTCCGCACGGTGGCCGAGCTGACCGCAGGCGCCAACATATCGACCTGCTTGCTGTATAACATGCACTGCATGAGAACTGATCCGTAGCGCCCGAAATTAGGCCTTCGATTGCCGTCGAATGTCATAATTACTGCGATGGTGGTGCATATACGCTTGGCGGCCAATGTCAGTCGATTGCTGTCAGTGACGATTTTCGAGACGATGCCAGTCGGCCTGTCTTGCAGGGGAGCCCTGCAGATAACACCCCTCCATGTGGACTGCGGTGCCGCTTTGTAGGCGCTGATCTCGTGGGTAATGCCTTCGATGCAAATTTGCTTCATTCGCACGATGCGGCTAGCATTTTCTTGGAGCGGAGTGCTTGCGACTAAGATATTCTACTTGTTGTTGGGGCATAGCGTGTTGTACCGCGCCGAGGCCGGCCGAGGCGGCAATGCCGTCGGCAACCACCGCAGGGCCAACCCTTGCTATGTTCAGTCCCCAACGAGGCCTTATGATGATACGGATATCATCTTTTTCCAATGGCGGCATTCCGCTAACACGGATGATGGCGTTTTTAACGTTTTCAAGGCCGCGGATCTCAGTTCGTCCGCATTTCAACACGCCATATGGCGGAGTAGGGTTAACGCTCTCACGTTTGGCTGCGTCGCTGCGAGACGTGGCAGTCTGCCAGCCTTGGTCCGGGGAGATTACCTTCAGGGCAATGTCCTCCCTGGTCACTTGGTATTCCATATCTGAGCACAAAAATTGCAGCCGAAGCGGCGGCGACGACGGCGTGGAAGAGAGAACGACGTGCCAGAAGCGGCGCCGCACTAGCGTGGGCTCGCCACGTCGGATTAGAGGCTCCCCTCGTTAGGGCTAACGAGGCGGCGGCTGAGCGAAGATAGTAAAACTGCTCATAGTGTCCAGGAAACTCACAGTGTCCAGGAAAGTGTCCACAGAGTCCTCGCAACTTCACGAAGCTATTGTCCACAAAAATTTTCGTGAAATGTTAAGAAATCGCCACGGAAACATTGGTGCAAACACGAGCCTTAATGAATGCGTCCGCACATTCCGCCTTCTTCCCGTCTCGGGGTTATAGTTTGTTGAAAGAAGTAAAGCAAATATATTTCAATCTGACGGCTGTGCTAACTTGAAAGCAGCCAGTTTAGCAACTAGAAAACCTTAATGGTACACAAACCTTAGGGAACTATAAAACGCGGCAAGTGTGCAAAAGCTAATTTTACATCACAATATACTTGCATGTACGCCAGACAGCACCACCCAACAGTGATGTGCAGAAGTAACACCAGACTATACTGTAGTGTGCACACCAGACAACCGCCGTGTGCACATGAAGTACCAATAAACCATCCTGGTGTGCGCATCAGATGACATGAGGCTCCTTTCATGCATATAGCGAAACGCACCAAGCCACGGTGGTATGCACACGGGAACACACCAAGCCACTCTTGCGTGCACATTAAAACACAACAAGTCACTCTGGTGTACGTATCAGAACACAAAAGGTCACTAGGGCGTGCACAGCAGGTAACGCCAGACCGTGCTGGTGTTTACACAAGAAAACATCACAACACATCAAACTGGTCTGGTGCATTTTCCAACTGGGTTAGATCTCTTGATTCCGTCTTCTTTTTGTATTGTAATGTTAATCTTTTGCTGTATCTTCCACCTCTTCTGTTCTTCTTTCACATCTTTGTCTCTTGACTAGGTACGGAATTCTTTATCTGGCCGTACACCAGTGGCCTCCCGTTGGATGGTCATTTCCAAGCAACTGGTGCTCTATTACGTACTCATGGCTTGTTGTCTTTCCACATCTACGGCAAACTTTGTCACTGGTATTGGGGCACATTTCCGATCTCAAGTCTGCCGCATACGTAACATACGTCGAACGGTTTTTTCTACAGCGCGCAACGAAGACGCGATGCACCATAGCTCACAAATTTTGGCACGTATAACCCGTCGAATATGATAAGTTTTGTTCGAGTTGAAGCGAGGGATGCTTGAAGGTAAATTCGATCGCTGCTGCTACCGCGGTTCCTCACTCCGGCATTTTAACAGCTAGCGATGATCGTGAGCACATCTCACTCATCGAGGGAGATGGGTTTATGTTTATCTGTGTGCGCGTGCCACCGGGCATGTTAATTTTGTTAAAACACGTTGGCCGGCTAGTTGGTTTCACTACATGTTAGAATGTGTAAGTGCGACTGAAAGAGGACGTAGAAAGAAACACGCACACACACACAGTCTGTTTATTTCTACGTCCTCGTTCAGCCGCGCTTACATATTTTTTCATTTTACTTTAGTATGCGAATGTTTAGCAGCTTATGTGGCCGATAAAACTACTATTTTTTACTTTGTACAGCTATCTACTCATTTCCTATCTCAATCAGTGTTCCCATTGAGGCGACACCTCGACTTTTCACAAGATAATATACTTTGCGTTCGTTTACAAAGAGAACTGGCCTCTCGATGCACTTTGGGTGCATTGGCGGTCTTGTTTCACACACGAAAAAAAAAAAAGAGTTTATGCAGCATGTATTGAGGAACAGTAAGCTGTATCGGGAGTTTTTCATGTCGCTGTACAATTTTCTCGACGGCACTTCTGAACAAAATATAGTATTTGCGAAGTTGATTATGTAACACTAATTATCTAATCACGGGGAATAAAAAAAAAGACATTACGGCTATCTCCAGCAACAGCAAACAACATTACCTTAGATCTGTCCGCCAACGTGGCATTCGCATGTTTTTCAAATCTTGCTAGGACACCCTGTATATGAGACAAACCGGGTAGATGAATCTACATACATACATACATACATACATACATACATACATACATACATACATACATACACACATACATGCATACATACATACATACATACATACATACATACATACATACATACATACATACATACATACATACATACATACATACATATCAGGGGCGCTCATATCTCACGCGTGCCCTCATGTTGTTTCACCAGCATGGCCACCGCCAGTCAGTGTAGCTGGAGTACGAGCGAAGGCGTGTGTGCTGCACTGCTAAAGCCAACTAACGGTGAGATTCCTGTGGCGTAAAACCTTGTAGCAGGGCTGCCACATCGGAGGAGGAGGAGTAGATTTTAATGAAGAGAAAAGAGGAGAGGTCGGCCTGGAGAGCGTGTCTCTAGCCTGCTACTCCTCACTGGGAAAGGGGGAAGTGGGAAATACAGGGAAAGGTAGGTGGCGAATGATTATGATATGGTACAATGAGATACTATATACACGTTGTCCAATATGCGGATGCGCACTGGAGACGCAATACACTAAGAGTAATCTTGTCCATACAAAAAGTAATCTTGCCATCGGGCTATTAATAGCCAAATTGCGCTGCATTTTATGTGGGTTGGCGTCGAAAATACGAGTTGGCTAAACGGCTGTATTTGGGCTATTTTTACCTTGGGTACTTCCGAGACACGAGAATAACGTTAACACTGAGAAAATTCAGGAATATCGGTTTATGAAAACCCAAAGCTCATTGCTGCTAGAAATATATGTAGGCAGTCTCGAAAGCTGTGTCTTTAGGCAATGCCGGCA
Organism: Dermacentor andersoni; assembly: GCF_023375885.2. NCBI lineage: Eukaryota > Metazoa > Arthropoda > Arachnida > Ixodida > Ixodidae > Dermacentor > Dermacentor andersoni. Next base: position 152,783,420 of record NC_092819.1, on the reverse strand, counting down.
CTTGGAGGATGGCGTTATGTCGTGGCTGTCATGTTTATACATCATTACAGCACTAAGCTCTCTTGTTTTTGCTTTCGTTTCGATGCCATCTGCTGGCAGTTCACGCGCAGTTCAGTAAGAAAAACGGTCGGGCTGGCAGCTCTCGAGTAGGTGTTTCGTGCCGGCTGCCATACAGCAAACTATTATGCGGACTTGCACAACAGCTCAAGTATTCGAACGCATGTCGTAGTGCATCACTGCCCGTGATCCGTCACTGTTTGTCAAGAGTTCATCGAAGCCAATCACTTAGTTTTTCCTCCAATCACCGTGTTATTTGTTTACCCAGAAACTTCACTAAAAAATCTGCAAGTTGCTTTCAACGAGAAATGTTCCCCCTCCTGTCTGAGCTTGCTTTGTCCGTACTTGAGCTGCTTCTTTCGGAAGCAGCCGTCGAACGCGTATTCAGCCCGGTTTCGTTGACAAAGAATGATTTGAGAAATCGCATGTCGAATGAGACCCCACAAGCTCCCCTTAACGTTAAGTTTGTTCTGGCAGAAAGCGGGGACTGCTGCAAAGATTTTGAACGAGATGAACAGTTGCTATCCTGTTTCAACTCTGTAGTTGTGTAACGCCCAAGTAGCCGTGGCAGTTAATTCAAATGGGATTAGAATGTATATTCAATCCATTTGCGTAAATTCCCGGTCTGAGAAATATAATTGCGACTCTACGAGGTCTTTTTTTTTCGTCAAGCAGCTTTGTATTACGTGAAAGTAGCGATTACTTCAGTGTACTTTTTGAACATTCCCTATTATTACAATGATAAGCTCTGTAAATATATGAAAAACTATGTTCTTCCAAATTAAGATGGTAAAACAATTGCTTACCAAAGGTCGGCGAGCGATTGCCTTGCCAAAGTCAGGGTGATAACTCGTTGGTTTTCATGCCGTACTTCTGTGACAATATTTTTCCTCTAAACTATGTGCGTACGAGTAATTGCAATTATGTCTTACCGTTTATATGCACGTACTTTATGATCATTGTGATTCCTCTTTGTCCGCCTTACTAGCCCTTATATTGCGTTTGCTGACGCATATTGTCCAGCTGTCATGAGAAAAAAAACTGCGTTCGATATACATAATAGGAGATTGTGGTACTGCTATTACATCCACATTTAATTATGTTTGCACACATCGCAATGGTCGTTGGGTAAACAGTTCTTGCCAGTTTCTTGTCTTGCCAGTTTAATTTGTTGGAAAAAGGAATTCCCTCTCTATTTAACTCCATGACAGCGGTGCGCGACCCATAAAATTGATTCTGTGTGCTCCCCAGTGGAATTATATTCTTTTTCAAGTGGCATTGCAAGTAATGTACGCAGCCCACCTCGGAAATTTGGCAACACACGAATAAAGCCTGCATTCCCCGAAAGTCGTGTACATGTTCTCATTACATTAAAACATGTACGTTTGAAAACTGACTACTACGTTGAAAATTGACTCAGAATTGCTTCACTGCCAGTCTACAACACACGTTATAAGGGGTTTCGTTCACAAAAGAAATAAATAGCAGTGGGTATCTCTCAAGGGTCAATTTTAGGTCCACTATTCTTGATTCTATACATGAACGATATTGTAAACACACCAACTACACCAGCTAGTCTTGTATGCTGACGACACAAGTTTGTTTTCCTCAGGTAACAGCTTACGTGTGCTAGAATATGCGGCCAATAATTGGTTAGATCAACTATTAGTTTGGTTAGCAGCGAACCAGCTACACTTAAATGTCAATAGAGCTGAATATGTGGTTTTTAAGCCTAAAAATAAGCCTGATGACTGTGGTATTTGCCTCAAGTTCAGTAGTTGTGCAATAGAGCGGATTTGAGCTTCTAAGTTTTCAGGTGTACATTCCAATGAGAACCCGAGTTTTACACCTCGTGTAACAAAGATTAATGCTAGTATACGTAGGTCAATAGCTATATTGTTTAGGATTAGTTACCGTATTTCTCTTTGGTTGAAACACCGTCTCTATTGCTCGTTAATTCAGTCCCATCTTAGTTATTGCCTGTTGGTACGGACATGCCAATCAAATATGGATTGACTTATATATCTCCAAAAACAAGCAGTTTGTTGTATTGAAAACCTTGGACCTCGCAATCACACGTGCTTTTTCTCTTGAAACATGGCCTATTAAAAAACATTCAACTATATGAATTTAAGCTCGCCATACACATACGAAGTGAACTCGAGAAAAATATACTCATTTTTTATCACAAATACCTCTCAAGTAACATTCAATACAAGTTCTGGCACGACTATTTCAGACTACTATGTCGCAGGACCAATTACGGTACAAAAAAAACTAGCACACTTAATCCCATCCCTCATAAATGCACATCCTAACCCGATCTCTATTGCGGAAAACTTCAGATAATTGAACTGCTTTAAAAATGTTATGAAAATATATTTGCTTTCCTTTTCTTACTGAAACTGCGCCAATAAATTTAGTGTGTGCTTTATCTGTAATTATCTTTCGTTAAGTCAGTTTCATACTGCGCTTGTGTATATTTATCACTTTTTTTCTGACAAATGTTAGACTCCGTTGCACTTAAACTGTTGTGACCTAAAAATTGCATACTGGCACGATATTGTAAACATACAGACTACACCAGATAGTCGGTATGTTTACACCAGATAGTCGGTATATTTAATGCACGTATGTTTATAATGCATTGTATATATGTGTAATCCATGCTATCGACATGTATGTATGATATATATTATGATATGCTACCTCACCGTTGAGCAATGTATGGGTGACAAGGCCTTAGTCAGGCAGTGTTCTGCCATTAGCCTTTTCATCCAAGAACTTAAGTGTGTCTGAAGCAATGCTAAACAAATAAATAAATATTAGACAAAAATTGGAAGTGGATCTCTGTTTAAATATTGCGCAGTTACACTCCATTCGATACTAATACCACCTGGATTATAGCCAGCCCCGTAATTCAGCTGGCCGTCAAAATGATAAACTTTATTTCACCTCTTCTGTTATAGGCCAGCAGGTCGTTCTGTTTGTTCGCACTCAAAGGCAAATTGCAATCCCCACTTCCGCTTCATTGTACGAGGACATTTTGAGGTTTCAAGAGACCCGTGTGCCTCCCATCGGCAGCATTTGCTCACTCCGCGTCGAGCTGCTTTCGAGTAACAAATGCAAAGTTGAGCGAGAAGGATAGAGAGAGCGGGAGAAAAATAACACGTTTACTTTAGCAATCAAGCTTAGGAAAATAATCCCTATTCCAAAATGTCTTGAGCTCAGGCCGCCTCTAGGGCACTCGATCGTGACCAGCCGAAGCTCATCCACGATATTAAAGCTGGCAATATTTTGCCCGACCCTTATAGAAAAATACCGCGGGTAAGGCGAGGCGTGAACTGAAGTTAGCTCAGAACATGGCTCAGTAAATACCAATAGCGTCATGAGCAAATTTGGAAAGAAATCCTTTGGCTCATTGTAAAAATAAGTAGTGTCCAAATCCTTGTCTGAGTGGCAAGTTGCAAAATAATTCTTTACGCAAATCTTGAGGCCAGTAGTGTGCTGGTTGTATGCGCCGGAAGTAATTTTGGAATCGGAAATACGCGGCGAGATTTGGACACCATCTATAAGACACCTTCAGAACATCATCAAAGGTTCTGGCTATATTATTGTCTACTTTTGGATCAGTAAAAATTTGGGTCTGGCTATATTTTGGCTACATTTTGGGATGATTTCGCAATGTTTTGTTGGGGCCATGTGGCAACCCTGCCTTGTAGCCCCTTCCTTTTTGGTTCGGGTTCGGCGGCGGGCGCGAACGTTTCGCGCACCCTCCTGCATGCTTCGCGAGTCCGTCCGGCGAATGGCATCGGAGCGGGGCACTGGGATGAACGAACAGGCGGACAGAATGTCGGCACGCAGCGCAGACGGAACGACAAGGAGATGTCCAGTCGCTGATTGGTCGAAATTCTTTTTCTAGAAGACCTTGCTGAGGAAACAGAACGAATATATTGAACGTGTGAATGTCCGTGGAGGATGCGACCTTCGGCTTTCAAGATAGTCGATAAGTTCTCCGAGTTCAGGTCGTCCAGCTGTTGCTGAGCGAAGTCAGATCTATTGACAGCCCATAGCAACGGACCGTCATCATGAGCATCGCTTGCCACCGTTGCAAGTGGAGCGTGCTAAAGGCAGTCAGCTTCAGTATGCCTCCGGCGACAGTTGAAGACGTTTATTACATGATAATCTTGACGACAAAGGCCCTACCTGGCAAGACGTTCAGAAGGGTCTTTGAGATTGACTAGTCAACAAAGCGCATGGTAGTCAGTAACCACTGTGAACGGGCAGCCGCATAAATATGGGCGGAAATTACCAATCGCCCAGACGACAGCTAGGCCTTCCTTTTCAGTGGTAGAGTAATTCGTTTCTGCAGACGTTAAATTGCGGCTAGCTTAAGCAATAGCACGTTCAACGCCTTCTTGCCACTGCACGAGGTCCGCAGCAGGGTAGATTTTTTCAGCGTTGGTGGGCAGTTCAGTGTCGGCGTCTTAATCAAAGTCTCCAAGTTAGGGCGGTGTCTGGAGCCGCCGCTAAATATCGGGGAATGCGTCTCTCTGCTCCGGAACCCGAATAAACGAGATATCCTGTTTTGTCAAACCAGTCAGAGGTTCCGCATTTTTGGAAAAATTTTCTGCAAAGCTTCTGTATGCGCTTAGAGCTAAGAAGAAGGCGTGTGGCGGAAACGCGGCAACAGCCATACTCCTTTCTGGGTCTGGCCGGACACCAGCGTGACAAACAACGTGGCCGAGAAACTTCAGCTCCTTATAATCGAAATGACATTTCTCAGGTTTTAATGATAGGCCTGCAGAGTGACTTGCAAGGAACACGGAATGAAGTCACAGCAAGTGTCGCTCAAGTGTACGAGAAAGAACACCGGCATGATTTAAATAGACGAGACATGATTGCCTCTTACGACTTGGCAGCACGTTGTGCATCTTCTATTGAAATGTCGAAGGAGCTGAGCGTAGTCCGCAGGGCCCCACCAACCATAAATTCGTGCAGGCCGTCAGGACTTATGCACGCAGTCTTTTCACGATCGCCTTCATCAACTAGAATCTGCCAATATCCGCTTGGTAAATCAACTGAAGAGAAGTATCGAGCATGTTGACTGCGGTCTAAAGAGTCATCTATGCGGGGAATAGGGTAAACAGATTTTTTCGTCACCTTCTTCAGTTTGCGGTAACCCACACAACACCGAAGAGTGCCGTCCCTCTTTTTCACAAGTACAACGGGATACGGCCACGGACTCGTTGAGGTTGAATCACGTCATTGTCGAGCATTTGCTTCATTTGACAACGAATCGCCTTTTGCTCCTTTTGTGACAAACCGCAGGCGTGCTGGCGCACGGCAACTTGTTCGATTAGGTCTGTTATATTGAGGTGCTTCGCGATGGGGTCTCTTTCACTTTTGAGGCGGGTGCAAAACAGTCACTGCACAAGCATAAAAGAGTTTGATGTAATGCATAAAAGACATCGTATACGCTCTTTCCTTCGGGCTGTGAGTTCAGGATTTATGCCGACTGTATTGACTTTCAGAAGATGAAGCGCCAACAGTGACAGCACACTTAGAAAGAACAAAGACAAGACAAGGCGCTACTCGCAACTGTTTACGAAGGCCAAAGGCGGTTGAATATATAGCCATGGGGAGAGAGGGAAGAAAAAAGAGGGAGTACTGATTATGTGAATGCTCAAGCGTGAGAATGCAGAAGATGTATATGAAGGGAATCACAAGATTAACCAAAATGTAAAACTCATCTAAAACATGCTTTAGTTTGTGTAAATATTCAGAGACTTAGTGCTGAGACAGGTGTCCCTACTTTTCTTATATGGTTGGCCTCCAACAGTTCACGCACCACAGTATCTTTGGTTTTAAGCATTATTGTTGTATCATGAAACCTTGCTTCACATACTCGCTCATTCTCATTCCCGCAGGTCTTGCAATGAGGCTGCAAGTTTGAGCCATAAACGTTTTTCAGCGAAAGCTTGTTCTTCCTCAGGCATTCATTAATACAACGGCAGTTTGGCCGATATACTCTCCATGTGGCTCCAACTCCCACCAAAGGTCGTGGGCTCGAGTGTCTTAACAACAGCTAAAGGTAGTGGGTTCGACTATTCACTTTCACGATGTCAACAGGAATCCAACTTGGAGAGGCTGGTTCACCCATATATCCATGTTGGGTAATGGGTTCAAGCACCTGAATTAACTTCGCCCTAATGAACACCAAAGGTCGTGGGTTCGACCCTCGATCTTCACACTCTCATCTGGAATGCAACTTGCAGGTACGGTTGGTTCGCTCATATATCCAAGTGGGTTCGACTCCCACCCAAGGTCGTGGTATCGACTCTCGATATTTGCAATGGCAATTGGAATCTAATTTGGTGTTAGGGCTGGTTTGCCATTATCTCCAAGTGGTTTGGATTCCAACCAAAGACAATGAGTTCAACTCCCTATAAATTTTGGTACCAAACCGCCGGACATCGAATTTTTCATCCCGTAACCCGTCTAGGCTATCGCCTCAAAAAGCAAGAGAATACCGAACTGTCCACAGAATGCACAGACCAACAAAAGTACAGTTAACCACGTTAGTCCGTGAAAGTAGTTCAAGTCATTCTCTGTAGAGAACAAGAAAAACCACTCAGTGACCAGAAGTCTTAATTACTCGGATGGCGGTGTGTTTTCATCAATGGCACCAGCGTTGACAGTGGTAGCGGCGTGGCAGGCAGTTGAAGACGATGGATGTGGACGCATGGTAGCGCGAAGCCCGGACGTCGCATTCCAAGGCCCAAGTCCAACGCTATCGGAGTTCAAGGCCGTCCAAGTGCGACCACCACAACTGAGCGGCGCCCATGTTGGTTATTTGGTTCAGGGTCCTGTCTAGGTTCCTCTCACCAGCGCCACTCTAAGCGTCTGGTCGCCCCGAAGCGACCTCTGCTCTCCGTACGGCAGCTAAGGATCAGCACCAGGAGCAGAAACCCCAACAGTAGCAGGTGTAGCATGAATAGCCGAGCCCCACACTCGGCGGATCTCTCCAGGGACAGCCGGGATTTTCAGGTTTGGTCGAGGATCTCGGATTTGGGACTGGACCCCGACAGTACCGACGTCTGCAGGACACGATAGGACACACCCAGCTAAGCCTACGTGCGTGGCGCTCCTTGAAGTAGACGTAAACACGCTAATCGGTGGCATCGCCGCCCATAGCCGCGCAGCCAGGCACGCGCAAGAGAGGGAAAGAGGTGCAGAAGTGCTATAGTGAGCTGCTGCTTGAGGAGCTTGTGTGAAACTACGCACGCTCGTTGGGACGACGGAATATTGTTCGACGGTGTATTCGACACTGGCACCCAGTAGTTTTCAACTGCCACGAAGAGCAAAAACCGAACCCCATGGAAGGCGGTATACTCGGCGGCCTGCGGTAGGGGATTTTTTTATTTTTTCAGAGAAGGATCTTGTTTGTTATAACCTATTGGGAGGACAATTTTACTTCCTTAAAACGCGTTTGTTAATTTGCATTTCTCTATGAGGATTTGAAGGGGAATTTCATTTACTTCATTATTATCATTATTTTGTTATATCCCGTTTCATTATATAAAGGTTGGAGATACACAGATAGATAGATAGATAGATAGATAGATAGATAGATAGATAGATAGATAGATAGATAGATAGATAGATAGATAGATAGATAGATAGATAGATAGATAGATAGATAGATAGATAGATAGATAGATAGATAGATAGATAGATAGATAGATAGATAGATAGATAGATAGATAGATAGATAGATAGATAGACGGACGGACGGACAGAAAGATTGACAGACAGAGAGACGGACGGACAGACGGACGGACGGACAGACAGATAGATAGATACGCCGAAAGTTTGTGACGAAACTTGGTGCTGTGTATATGTGGGAAATCCTTCATGAGTATTTTTATAGTCACGCCGTGCATATTGTTCCTGAATCCATGCTACTTGCTCGCCACATGCTTTATTGAGCCTGAAACACAGCACATACACAGAATGGTGTATGCGCCAAGAATCCGCCGGTTATCAAATGACATCGAAAGCATTTGCAGCGTTCCTGTAACAACGGCGTAGCAACGAGAACGCCACAATATTTTATATCGTAGCTCGCAACATTCACAGCGGCAAAGCGTCAGATGTATCAGCATTGTATATGTGCAGAAAAGTCATTCACGATTTTGTCGAGACCTCATAGCTATCAATACATATTGATACATGCATAATAAATGTTTCTTGTGGACGGTGCACGCGGGCACCCCGACGAAGTCTACGAACGATCTCTAGATCTGCAGCTGTCGGTTGAACAGGCCAGCGTTGCAGCTATCCTTTGTAAATATACTTTGTAAGTATTCTCCAGTTCTTCATCCTTCGTTCGCGTAACATTTTTGTCGCTAACAGCGAAGACGGCGAACGGCACGTTCGCCGTCCTCACCAAGGAGCTCCGCAGCGGCCGCACCGTTCTGCTTCCACCATGGCTCCCGCTGACGACACGTCGTGCCCTTCTACTCGTGCGACCCCGACAACAACGCCCGCTACGGTTACCAATCCCCGCGATCCTGCCATATACTCCGGCCAAGATAATGTCGACGTTGAGGAGGACTGGCTGAGCGTGTATGAGCGTATTAGCCGAAGCATCCGCTGAGACCCTACCATTATGCTAGCGAATGTCCTATCCTACTTGGACGGAACTCCTTGTGTCTGGTTCCGGACACACGAGGACGAGCTCTCTAGCTGGGATCCTTTCAAGGAGAAGCTTAGCGACTTCTTTGGAAATCCCACAGGTCGGCAGCTGGATGCTATAAAAGAGCTTGCTACCCGAGTTCAGTCTTCTACTGAATCGTACGTCCCGTACATACAAGACGTGCTCGCTCTTTGCCGGAAAGTCGACAAGAAAATGTCCGAGCTTGACCAAGTTGACCAAGTTGAGTGCAGTTCAACAGCAGCAACAATTGCCATCACGGGAGACAATGTGATCCAGACACACGTAGCTGTCGACTCTCTCAGAGCACACATTCGCCATCTGTCAAGGATCCCCGACCATCACTTGGCCTCCCTACCAGCCGAGCGACCTCAAGCGACCTTTTCAAGAGTGATTAGCCCTCATCAAGAGTGTATACAGCCATCTTTTACACCGGTGGCGAAGCCTTAATCTCCCCTGTGATTGTTGCGACAACCTCAAGTGAATTTTGTTATTCTTGGAATTACAAAAAATTCCAATCATCCATCGCCCTCTCTGAAGCAACTTACCCTCCTATTACTGCATCAGGCGCATCATGGCCACATACACATATATACCGATGGTTCTATCTCACCTACCAGCTCAACTGCCGCATTCGTCGTTCCAGCTAAGCAGGTTACAGTTAGATTCAAGCTGTCACACATGACTACATCTACGTCGGCAGGACTTGCAGCTCTCCATGCCGCTATGAAGTACGTCACTGAAGAGCCAACAGAGAAATGGGTCGTATTTTGTGATAGTAAGGCAGCCCTTCACAGTATCGAGTCTGCATTATATCACATGACTTACGAGCAGATGATATCTGACATGAGGGAAGTGCACCACCATGCTCTGGAAGGGGGGCACAACATAATATTTCAATGGATTCGTGCTCAATGTTGCATCGTCGGCAACAACCTAGTTGACAAGGCTGCCCAGTCTGCCCACGAAGATACCCAGAGGCGTCCAAGACCTTTCGCGAGGTCGGACACTGCCAGGGAACTTCAACTACTTGCACGCAAAAAATCACAACATATCTGGATTTCAAGTGCCTTCAATTGCCGATTACATAAACTGGACCCCACGCTACAGCTACAACTACCATCTAGCCTTTCCCGCGGCGAAATAAGCTTGCTGTGTCGCTTGTGATTGGGAGTGGCGTTCACGAACGCATACTCCTATTGCTTGGGAATCACCGAGAGCCCCATGTGCGATTCCTGTGGGTGCGAGGAAAGCACCGTGCACCTATTGTGTACCTGCCCTCGCTACGGTGTACAACGCCTCTCTCTGCGGGCAACTTTACACCGACTGGACTCAAGACCGCTTACCGAGTCGAAGATACTCGGACCGTGGCCACACCCGTCACTGGCGCGAAAAGCTATTCATGCACTAATGCAATACTAGAAGTGCACCTGTTAAAGAGACCGTTTATAGTGTCCCTGTGTATAGTGTCCCTCCCACACGCACTCAGTGCTTACTCTCGCCTTTTTTCCTCTTCCTATTCCCCTTTCTCCCACTCCCAGTGTATGGTAGCCAACCGGGTGCTCTTCTGGTTGACCTGCCTGCCTTTCCTGTCCTTGCTTTCACTCTCTGGACCTCAACAGTCGCCACCTGGGCCAGACTTCAATTGTTAAGCACCACACAAATACTGGTGATGCCAGGCCCATTCATCGCCGGCCATATCTAGTTTCTGCTTCACAGCATAGGGTTATTCAAGCTGAAGTGAACAAGATGCTTGCCAAAGGCATTGTTGAATCATCGTCGATCCCTTGTGGGTCATCCGTGGTGCTTCTTAAAAAGAAAGGTGGAACGTGGCGTCTCTGCGTAGATTATGGTCATCTAAATCGCATTACCAAGAAAGACGTCTACCCCTTGCCTCCCATTGAAGTGCTGTCACGGCTTTTCCTGTACCTCAGACTGCAAAAGACGTCCGAAGTTACGTAGGACCCTGCTCCTACTTCTGACGCTTCGTTAAAGACTTTGCAGCGATTGCCCGACCACTTACTCACCTTCTGACGAAGGACGTGCCGTTTACGGGGGCAAACTTCCGCGTTTTCCCACCTCACCAAACTACTTATACTAGCCCACTTCGACCAGTCCTCTCCTACAGAGGTACGTGCCGATGCCAATGGTCACGGTATGAGAGCCGTCTTAGCCCAGCGCCAACAGGGTCAAGTTCGTGTTATCGTATACGCTAGCCGCCTCCTCAGAGCAGCGAAGCGCAACTATACGATTGGAGATCGTGAATGCCTGCTTCTCGTCAGGGTGGTTTCCAAATTCCGCCCGTGCTTCTATGGCATGGACTTCTCTGTTATCACGGACCACCACGCACTCTGCTGGCTTTCCTCACTCAAGAATCCTACGGGGCGGTTAGGTAGTTGGGCTCTGTGGCTGCAAGAATATTCCTATGCAATAGTGTACATGTTCAGCCGATTACATCAAGACTAAGACTGTTTATCGCGCTATCCAGTGGACGAACCACCCGCCGACCCTGACCCGGATACCGACGCTTGCGTTTTCTCCGTTCCAAGCCATCATTGATGGCTTGGAATCTTCGCCTTCTGATTCGTCACTGCACCTGTTTGTTCTCCGGGATGGTGTATTATACCACCGCAATGCTCGCCCCGACGGTCCTGCCCTACTCCTCCTCATTCTTAAGCGCCTCGGGTCAGCTGTTCTCCAAGAACATCACGATTTACTAACGGCAGGTCACCTTAGCGTCTCCCGCACCTACGACCGTATTCACCGATGCTTCTATTGGCCAGGCCTTGCCCACTCCGTCCGGAAATATGTTGCTGCGTGTGAAAAATGCCCACGCTGAAAAAAAAAAAACATCGACGCTCCCTGCCGGGTGGTGCCTTCAACCACTCGACATTCCTTCGGAACCGTTCTTTCGCGATGGCTTGGACTTACTTGGCCCTTTTCCTCTATCCACGTTTGTCAACAAGAGGGACGCTGATGTCGCCGATTTTCTTTTACGCGACGTAATTTTGCGGCATGGTGCTCCACAGCAACTGCTCACAGACCGTGGTCGGACATTTATGTCTAAACTCATCGCCAACATCCTGCAGTCATGCTCAACCAAGCACAAGCTGACTGCGTCTTACCATCCACAGACTAAAGGCCTCACCGAGCGTCTGAATCGCACTCTAACAGACATGCTTGCAAAGTACGTCTTGACTGACCATACTGTTTGGGTCTTGCCCTACCCTATGTCACTTTTGCATATAGTTCTTCGCTTCACGACACTGTCGGTTATTCCCCGTTCTTTCTGTTGTTTGGCCGAGAACCCACATTGCCACCGGACGCATCTCCCATTCGCCGCCGCAGGGACCAGCGAGTGTGCACTCGACGCCATAACCAGGGCTGCCCAAGCACGCGAAATAGCCCGCGCTCGCCTCCTGACCTCCCAAGATAAGCAATTGCGTTTGTACGATCGCCAACACCAAGACGTCCACTTTTCGCCTGGATCTCTGGTAATCCTGTGGTCCCCGACTCGTCACATTGACCTTAAACAAAAATTCTTGTCTCGGTACACAGGCCCATATCGAGTACTGCATGCCGTGACTACAGTTACATTCAAAATCGGCCCATTCAGTACCGGTGCCTCACCTACCCCGAATTCCCTTGACGTTGTGCATGACGCACGTCTCAAACCATATTACTCGCCTTTTATCACCAATATCTAGACGCCCCGCAACAGTGGTTCTGCCGCCGGGCTTAATGATAGATGCATATTGCGTGTTTCTTGTCGACGATGCACGCTGGCGCCCAGACGAAGAAGATGAACGCTCTCTGGCTCTCGAGCTTTCGGCTGAAGTGGCCAGTGCTGTAAATACACTTTTTAAATAGTCTTCAGTTCTTAATCTTTCGTTTGCGTAACAATATTTTTTTTCTGATGTATCCGATTTAGAAGAATGCATCTGAAGATGATCCTTGCCAGCTATAGTTTTGGAAACGTCAAAAAAAAAACAATGACAAGCGAGACAAGTTTAACTTAGCAAATGCTAGAATCAGGGGGCCCGCCATACTTCTCGCACCTCACATGTTGCATATTTTCTTAATCCCAGCTCCACACGCTGCAGCGAAAACTTTACCAACAACTCATATTATTAACCATTCCCTTGCAGTGGGTGAACAAGGACGTCCTGCATTTGTACCGGCTGAAGCCTTACTTTACCGTGACTTCACCTAGTTTTTAGTTAGCGCCGAGACGACGCCATTACAGGCGGGGGTTATGGTACGGCGCAAGGAAGAGTGGCACCAGTCAGAAGACCACTATATGACGTGTGTAGGTGGAATCGCTATTCGACAGCCATCTTGCTTATGCATCGTTGTCTCTCTTTTAAATATTGTAAATACAGCGGTATGTGAGTTCTACAACATAACACCATTACTGAAGATACCAGCAAGCTAACGAACAAGAGGATGGTGTTCACGATGCGGAAATGCTAGAGTGGCAACAAATAAAGGTATAGAGGAAGAAATTGTCGAATTCCACTGCTTTCAATAATTCCAGTTAAGCGTATTCAAAACAGGATGGTCTGCGATATCTTTCAATAATGCTTTTTAAATATACAGCGAACGGTGACGCAAGTTGGGGCAATGGCAGACTTGTCGAATTGCAAAAACGTTTAGCCTTCTCAATTGTGCTAACCTAGTACGCCGATGAAAGCTTGGCAGTCTGCAATACTTTGACAAACATGAATATGTTAGGGAAGGATGCCCAAGAGAGTATAATTTTTTAATTATGGGGTTTTCTGTTTCAAAACCACATTCTGATTATGAAGCAAGCCGTAGTTGGAGACTCCGCAAATTTCGACCACCTGGGGTTTTGCGACTTTGGGTGTCAGAAATATAGGCGAAAGAAAAGGCCATGCTCAGACTATTTCGGAACAACTTTACCTTATTAGGCAGGAAGTCTGGAACAACCTAAAAACACATCCTAGACGAACATGTAAACAAACTAGAAGGGTAAGCGCCATTAGACAGCATCAGAAAAATAACAGCCAATTCCTTCCAAGGCAATGAGAATGTTGTATTTGAGAAAAAAAAGACCATGAAAGAGAATCAGATAGTAAAGAAGCTGGCACTGAGAAATTTAAGCTCGAACAAAGCCGAAAAGAAAATTTCTAAGCACACAGCCGCAGGGCTAGATGAGGTTCCCTTTGAGCTTGTTAATGAACTAGGAGCAAAAAGTAAGGAAGCTCTATTGAAAGCAGTACAAAAAAACCTTAAAATATAGCCGAATATCCGGCAGTTGCTGACAGAGTAGAATGAATTTATTTATGAAGATAAGGAAGGGAAATACAGAATTCACTTATAGAGACCACTGACCATTACTTAGGTAGTGTACAGATTAGCAATGCAGGCGATAAAATTAAAGCTACAAGCACAGGCACAGAAAGTGGCATATTGGGGAACACTCCAGAAGGCATTTAGAATTGTTAGGCGTCTAGATGATAACTTATTTGTCCTTACTTGGTGTCTTGAAATGTCCAAAGAAGAAAGCAGATGGCTATAGTGGCTCTTTTAGACATTACAGGAGCATATAATAACGTAGACCGTAACATATAATGGTATATTCTGGAGGCGGAAGGCTTTGGAGACGATTTTATGCTGCTTTTGTGAGAGGTTTACCTAAAAGTACTGTTTGCGTTGAGTGGTAAGTGATGAGGATCGAACAGAAAGTTGATATCAACAAGTGACTGAGGAAGTGGGGCCCTTTATCCCACGGCTGTTTATGATGCACATGGCAAAGATGGAAAGGGCGCTAGAGGAAAGTAAAATCGGGTTTATTCTGTCATACAAACGGGTGGGTGCAGTGGTTCAGCAGCAGCTTCTAGGTTTGTTTAATGCGGACTGCATTGTGTAGCTAGCTAACAAGCAAAGTGATATACAACGTCTGGCTAATATCCCTCAACAGAAAGACGACAATTTAGCTTGGAAATATAGCGTTATAATATCAGATGCTATGATATTCAATGAAAATCGGGAATAGACAGTGTGACTTTAGGGCTGAGAAATATCTCGGGTAAAAGAATATGAATACCTTGGTATATAAATAAAGGAAAGCAATGGATATATATTGTCATGCGCGAACTGTTTACTTAAAAATACAAGGCAGATCAAGGCAGATGGCTGGCGTTTTCCAGGAGCGGTTTGCTTGCTTGCTTATTTACATATTTATTTAGATATACACACTGCAGTCTCAATGAGGCTATTTCAGGAGTCGGATGAACAACAAACATACTACATTTA
Organism: Dermacentor andersoni; assembly: GCF_023375885.2. Lineage (NCBI taxonomy): Eukaryota > Metazoa > Arthropoda > Arachnida > Ixodida > Ixodidae > Dermacentor > Dermacentor andersoni. Next base: position 152,768,365 of record NC_092819.1, on the reverse strand, counting down.
TAAAGAAGCTTGCGTGAATTGTTTCAGCGGTAGTGAACGGATGTTGCCCGGTAATTAATTCCAGACTTCAATTGCTGATGGAAAAAACTGTGTCTAAAGGAATCAGTGCTGGCAAAAAAGGTTGAGGTATTTTGAGCATGGTGACTCCTCGTACATGAGAGTTTGGAAAAAGTCATGTAGTTATCTAGAGACGAGAGGCGAGGGGAATTTATGAACGTGATAAAGAATTTCAGGCATTCAAGTTTGCGACGCTCTGCAAGAGGCGTGAGACCAAGTAGGGAAAGAGAATTGGCGAAAATGTCTTGTCATATGTTCTACAAACAAAACGCACTGCCCTTTTTTGCACTGATTCTAGTTTTTTGACGTCACATTGTTTGTATGGGTTACATACAACACAGCCATATTCGATGATGGGGCGAATGTGGGTTCTATATGTAAGAAGTTTAGTTTCGTGAGGAGCGTCTCCGTCGCGAGACGCTACCACTCAGCCATGAGTTCAATGGTTCAAAGTGAGACAAAAGCGCCTCTAGTAAATGCGGTGTTTCCTCAGAAATGTGCCGTAGAAAGTTATACTGCGGTGTATATCGGTAATTATGAGCGTGTAAATTACAGAAGTCGCAGTTAAACGCGTAGAGAAGTGCGTTTCGGCTACATTTCTTCTGCGCTTGGCGCACACGCACAGCGTTCTTGCGGCAAGCACAGAAGACCCCCTCTTCGCAACGTACGGCGCTGCCCCGACCCGTGGCGCGCCACTCGCCCGCTTCTCCCCTTCGTCTCGTTTGAGCGCATTGGGGCCGTGCGGGGACCGGTGCGAGGATGCCCCAATACCCTTGCGTTTAATAAGTTTTCTCGCTCTCTCCCCTTCCAACTTCCAGCGTGCGTCACCAGAGCCCTCGTGTTTAGGCGACGCGGCTCCTCTTTCCGCTAATAGCGCGGTTCCCAGGAGCAGCGTCCGATGCGGGACGCCTCTGACGCGATCTCTGCGCCGTAGCGCGTCTGGTGGGAAAGCGTCCCCTGCGATGTGTGCCGTGCTGCTGGCGAGGAGTCATGCGTCAGCATGGTGCTCCCAAGCGAGATAGAGAACGATCCCATCGAGGCGTCAGCCCCATGATCGCGTCCGCCTTCATGGCGTGTCGCGGCCCGGCTGTCCGTGGCCGATCACGACGTTTGGCTCGCGTAGATCGTTTCTCCCTCCAAGACACCGATTTCTTTGGTTCGTTCCGCTTACTCAGGCGCACAATTCGTCTTTGCGTTACTCAAGAGCATGCCGAGCGAATGAGTGGGCGGTGTCAACCGGGTGCGATAACGCTATCGCGTTCCACGCTTGAAAGCGAAGCTTAAGCGTCATCCAAGTTTTTGTTTTAGAGTTACGAGAATTTGGTGGCTTGTTCTTAGACATTCTTGTGCGTTTAAGAACTCTAGTGTACGTATCCACATCTCGATTTCCTAGAGAGTCTCAATCATAATGGCATTCATGATCAGCCTGTTCTGAAGTGGAAGGTCGTGCTAAGTTCACATTGTTAGATGGAAGATCAGTCTGACACTCAGGTGACTTTCTAAATAAGGCGGCGAAATTTTGTACGCTGCCTGTTATTGTCTGAGAATTACCAGACAATTGCGTGGATAATACTGTAGCCAGTCACATAGGTATAATGGGATTTTTTCTAATGCTTTTTTCATTGTTTTTTCTGCCACTGTTGCAATTGTCTGGGAAATTGACGAGTCCATGCCAAGTGACTGACGGGGTGGGGTGTTGCACCAGCCGAACCTCGGGGTCTGCTCTGAACTTCTGCAGGGGCTTCTTGACGAGAGCACCGCCTCCTCCTAATTATTTCGCTTGCTTGGATCTCTGTCGACCTTGCAGGGCAGTTGGAGCAGTGGGTAGCATGATTAGCATTGCACAAACAGCATGACTGAGACTGACACCTGCAATCCTTGGCAAGACGGCCTTCCTCGCATAAACGGCAACGAGTACTTGATCGTCAGCAATTAGTCCTGTGTCCATACCGCCAGCATTTTGTAGTAATCTACTTTATTTATTTATTTATTTATTTATTTATTTATTTATTTATTTATTTATTTATTTTTATTTATTTATTTAACAATGTCCTTACAGGCCTCGTATGAGGCATTGGGTAAGGGGGGCGTTACAATAAGATTAACAGAGTATATAGAACATATAAAAAACATAATAGACATACATTATTATTAGACAGTGAAAAAATATATGCCTATCTTATACAAGTATTAAAAGCATTGTACAACATAAGAAGGTCTGGAGTGTACATATTAGAAAAAAACAAACGGTACAGTTTTTTTAATAAACAATGAAAAATAATGTTGCCACTCCAGTACAAATACTAAACAATACTAAAGAATACAAGAATAATAGGCGAAATGAGCTCATAAACAAGAGAGCACATAACTGGAAAAAGAAGGAAAAAAGCATCGTGCACTTTATTGAAGTTACGCGGTGGAATATGAAATGATGAGCTGGCGGAATTTATCGGGATTAGGTTCGGAGACGATGAAATCAGGAAGAGCGTTCCACAATCGAATGGCACGAGGAAGCGCGGACCAGTTGAATGCATGTGTGTTCCCGTAGATGCGTGTGAAGCTGAGGTGATTATGTAATCTGCGAGATGTTAAAGGTGCGACTTCAAGCCGTAAAGAAGATTTTCTATCCGCATGAACGTACTTGTGAAATAATGATATGAGTGCAAAATCACGTCGAGTACTTAGTGGCTGAAGTGAAATATCAAGTTTTATTTGTGAGATGCTTGAATTGTAAGTGTAGTTACGCGAGATAAACCTGGCGGCCCTATTTTGAATTGATTCTAATAAGCTGATTAGGTTGTTATGATGGGGTGACCAGATTGGGGAGGCAAATTCGAGCTGGGGGCGAACAAACGTCTGATAAGCTAGCTTACGGATGTTAGAGGGCGAATTACGTAGATTTCGGCGTAAGTACCCCAGTGATTTTGAAGCATTAGCACATATAGTAGTAATGTGATGGGCCCAGGAAAGGCTTGGTGCGAGATTAATGCCTAAGTATTTGTAGGAAGTAGCTACAGAAATTGGTTTATTATTTACGTTATATTGGAAGGAAGAGATTGAGTGTTTACGGATGAACGACATTACTTTGCATTTAGACGAATTAAGATTCATTAACCAAGTGTTACACCAATCGAATATGAGATGAAGGCCGTTTTGAAGAATGAGGTGGTCATCGGGGCTGGTTATAGGGCGGTAAATAATGCAGTCATCTGCGAATATTCGCACTCGGGATGTTAAGTAATTAGGAAGATCGTTAATGTATATTAAGAATAGTAGCGGCCCAAGAACGCTACCTTGTGGCACGCCAGAAGTGACATAGGAAAGGGGCGAAGAAAGGTTGTTAACGATAGTAAATTGTCGGCGATTAGAAAGAAAGTTCCGGAGCCAAGTTAGTGTCAGTGAATCCAATCTTAGTGCATTTAACTTTGAAATTAGGCGGCAATGGGCTACGCGATCAAACACCTTGGAAAAGTCAAGGAATATGCTATCAATCGTACATTATGGTCCATGTCTAAATGCAGGTCAGTCGTGAATTCTAAAAGCTGTGTCTCACATGACAAACCCTTCCTGAACCCGTGCTGATTAGTGAAAAGAAGTTGTTTGATTCCAGATGGTTGTATACATGAGAAGCTATTATATGTTCGAGCATTTTACAACAAATGCACGTGAGCGAAATTGGCCGGTAGTTATCTTGTGAGTCTAGTAGACTATCTTGTAGACCATTGTAGAATAATGGCCATGCCTTTATCTTTGACACTAACCGTCCGTACAATTGTTGCTGTTATTTTTTTCTCTAGGGACCCTGTTATTATCTAGAAGCCTTGCACAATGGTATACGGAAACTACACCTGCCGCACAAAAATTTCTCTAGGATTTCTGATGCACTTAAGCTTAAGTCAACTCCGCGGACTAGGCCTTTGGGGCAAGCTAGGTGAGGAGGGATGAAGGAGCTCATCATCTACGGGACAAAGTTAGAGCATCTCAGCAGATCCTGTACACAGGCCTGTTCCGGTGAACAACAGAGTTCCGCCGCGTCCAAACTGACAGACCTCGGTTATGTGCTGGAAGTGCAACGAGTTTGCGCGAAGCTCTGATTGAATGGCCTTCGGTTCTTCATACGAATAGCTCCTCCATTCGTAGGTACCAAAGCCACAGGAACGCTACTGGTTCCACTGCGAAGAAACAATCCCACTGGTACGTCCCGCGGTGGAACGGAAGCAGACCAGAGGGTAACCCTCTGGCCCGGAAATGAAACAGATGTCACCTTGTCAATAACCACCAGTTTTAATAAAAGGAATAAGAAAGCTATATTAACGTTAAGAAAATAAAGGTAACCGCCGGGTACTTGTAAACAAGCCGGGATGAGGACCGTATCAGGCAGGGTGCGCGCCTGTCGCAGACAACGAACGTGTAGCTCTGTGTAGCCCACCGAACGTCGTCCTCTTCCGCCACCCTCCTTTTTTTGTCATTCGCGCTCCTTATTCACTTTGTTACGAGTGCTCATGAGATTTCCACGATGGCAGACGAAGCCCACCGGGCAAGTCAATCAGTTGTTCCTGGATTGTAAGACTTCAGGCGGGCAACGTGCGGGACTTCGGTTTGGCCGAGTGCCGTCTACTGTTTGTGAGGCGTGCAATGCGATAGTTGACCTCGCTGAGGCGTTCGAGTATAACGTAAGGTCCAACATAGTGAGCTAAGAACTTGTGGCAGAAGCCGCGCTTCCGTAATGACGTCCAGAGCCACACAAAGTCGCCAGGATTGAAATATGCATGTAGGCTACGGCAGTCATAGCATATCTTTGACCGGTTCTGCGAAGCCAGGCTGCGTAGCCGAGCAAGGCGTCGATGTTCTTCAGCTCGATAGAGGGTCTTGGTAATAGAGTCATCCTCATGAGTGAAGTAAGGAAACATTGTGTCGACCGGGTAGCGAGGTGGGCAAGGATAAAAAACAAAGGGCGCTGAGTAACCGGTAGTCTCGTGTCTTGCGGTATTGAATCATATGTGACAAAAAGCAAGACGCTGTCCCATTTCTTATGTGCGGCATCGACATACGTTGATAGCATGTTGGTAAGCGTCCTGTTTATAAGTTCAACCAGAACATTTGCTTGTGGATGGTATGGCGTCGAATGCCTGAAGCTAGATGAACACAGACGAAGGGTCTCTTCAACAACGCCTGTGGTAAATTGTCTCCCACGATCGCTGACTATAATTCGAGGAGGCCCATATCGAAGAAGGATGGAATATAATAAGAAACGAGAGACTTCTGCTGCTGTTGCCGATGGCAGCGCTGCCGTCTCACAATAACAGGTCAGGTGGTCTAAACACACAATAATCCAACGATTGCCGTTGGAGGATCCCGGAAAGGAGCTCGGGAGATCTATACCAACCTGTTCGAAAGGGGCGCTGAAAGGCGGAACTCGCTGAAGTTCACCATGCGGTGTGCTTGGAAGTCGCTTGTAACGCGGGCATTCGGTGCAGCGGGCGACGTACCATTCGGTATCGTGACGCATCTTAGGCCAGTTAAAGTGCTCGTGAGCACGGTAGAACGTTCTTGTAGAGCCAACATGGCCAGATGTTGAATCGTCCTGCATGAGGCCTTGTACTCGAATACGGAGGCTCTTGGGGGCACCTGCAAGCTTGCGCGTGCCAGTGGTCGAGTAGGCGAAAGCGGCTATCTTCTGGAAGCTCGTGTGGGGTCGCGAACAGGGGTTGCAAGCTGTCGTCCTTCGGCTGTTCGGATAAGATGGTACCCGCATCAGGAAATTCCGGAGATACAAAGGCGAGGTATAGATCGAAGTTGTCAGCGTCGCGTACAGTCGTTCGACGAGGCATACGAGAGAGGCAGTCAGCACCAGCCAATCGTCGACCGCTCTTGTACAAAACAACAAAAATCATACTCTTGTAGATGTAGAGGTCAATGCGCAAGCCGAACAGCAAGGTCCGGAAGAATCATGAGCCAGCGCAGTGAATGATAATCCGTGACCACCAAGAAGGAGCGCCCGTAGAGGTAAGCTGAAAAATGTTGCACCGCGAAGATGAGCGTCAAGCACTCTTGCTCGTTCACTGTATTATAGCCCTCAGAGAGACTCAAGGAGCGGCTAGCGTACACGATCACGTGCTCACTTCCGCCGATGCGCTGAACAATTAAGCACATCGCCGATGCTAACACCACTCGCGTCGGTGTGAACTTCTGTTGGTGCTCAGTGATCATAGGGGCAAAAAATAGGCTGCGACATTAAGAGGAAGCTTAATTGACTCGCACTCAGTGGTCCACCCAAAAGAAACGCCTTTCTGGAGAAGGCGCTTAAGAGGGCGGGCCCCGTCAGCAAATCTACGAATGAATCGGCGAAAGTAGGAGCATAAGCCAAGAAAGCTTCGTAGCTGCTTGACACCTTGAGGTTCCTTAAATGCCTCTACAGCCGCAGTATTTTGTAGATCTGGTCGTATTCCGTCTTTATCGACCTGATGTCCCAGCACAAAAGCTTATCGTTAACCAAAATGTCACTTCTTCTAATTCCGGACAAAGACGGCTTTCTCTAAGCACTTTACACCGGCTCCAGGTGCTTGTTATGCACACTAAATGTTCGTCCGAAGATCACAACATCGTGCAGGTAGCACATGCAAGCTTCCCATTTCAAGCCGCCCATTATAGTGTCCATCAACCTTTCGAACGATGCGGGCGCGTTGCACAGCCCGAATGGCATGACGTTAAATTCAAGTAATCCATCGGGCGTTAGAAATGCTGTCTTTTCCTTATCGTCAGTGTGTATAGTAATTTGAGTGGAACCTGACCGCAGGTCAACAGAATAGAAGGGGCCGCAAAAAGGCAATCGATCGCTTCGTCAATGCGGGGAAACGGGTATCCTCTTCTTTAGTAATGGCGTCGGTAATCAGCGCACAATAGCCATGTACCGTCTTTCATTTTCACCAATATAACTGGTGCTCCCCAAGGGCTAGGCGATTCTTGGATCAATTCTTTGCTTAGAATTTAATCGACTTGATTGCTCATTATCTTGCGCTCTGCGGGCGACACACGACAGGAGTTTTGTCGAATATGTTGGGCAGACTTTTTGTTGATCTGATGACGAGTTCTAGACGCACGGATCGATGCCGGGTTGTCGTTAGAGAAGCGAAGTCGAATACTGAGAAGTGTTTCCGAATAAGGGCCACCAACGCCTCACGCTTTTGATCACCGAGTGATTTAGCAACCATGCAAATGATTTTTGAGTCCACAGAGGGCATGTTACCGGCTTCTCGTGTGTCCGGAAGTACTGGTAGCATTTTCATGGGTATTGGCGAGTCTTCTTCAAATGTGGCAAGCTTTAAGCCTTGAAGCACCACCGTCGCTTCAGTAGAAATATTTATCGCCCACAGCCCTGTACGTTTATTCAGCACCGATACCATGCAATATGGAACCAACAAATTTTTCTTTAAGCAGTTCACATGTACAGGATTCACTGCAGCATGAAATGGCTTACAAGTTGAACAAACAACAGAAACACGCATCGAAGATTAAGCGGACACAACTCTATCCTCAGAAACACAAAGCGCACTTTCATGGCTGTGCGAGTCTTCCAAGATCACGGATGTAACTCTCCCGCCCACACTGAATTCGCCCGTTCGGCAGTCGACATTGGCGCAGGGAACACGGTCACGCAAATGCCCTTTTTCGTGCAGGCTGCCCTTCTTTGGGCCACTGCGGCCTCAGCCCTTGCTGACGCTGCCGGTGTCTTCATTGAGGACGGCACCTACGAGCTGCCACAAGAACTTCAAGTTGGCGAAAATCTTCACTGTGCAGTTTTCCTGCTACCGCCAACGACAGCCGTCAACCCCTCTCTCGCCTGGCCACAAGGAACAATCAGCGCGGGAGGAAACCCGTGTCTACAAATACCGTCCTCGCTGGACGCCAGTTTAGGGCACGTCACCTCAAGGAACACGGTCACGCAAATGCCCTTTTTCGTGCAGGTTAGCTACCTGCCAGACGCATCTTGCTGTTGTTCTAGAGATCGCTTCTTGTTTCCGGTGTCGTGCCCGCCCGACATGCTTGACCGTTGGCGTATTGCACTTGGCGAACTATTGTGTTTAATTGCTATTAATGCTCATGTTGTGTGCTTATTACTTATGTTATCTGGAGACATTGAGGTAAACCCTGGTCCTGATCACGGTGACGCTAACCCTGCTCCCACCCTCGAAACAATCTATAACGCTATTTCGCGCCTCGGAATGACCGAGAATTTCGTCCTGAGTGAACTCGCGTTATTACGTGCTGCGCAGTCAAATACAGATAGCTTAGTTGGACGCCTTGCCGCCCGCGTCTACAAGTTAGAGCAAACCGTTGAAGCAAATAAAGCTTGCCATTCTATCCAGTGCACTGAGGCTGGTTCTGTAATTTCCAAGCGTTCGCCGGAAGTGCGAGCGTTAACTGAAAAATGCGCAACTCGGAGAATGGACTTCAGCGTTGCAACGTGGGGCGCTATAACGTAAAACTATTCCAAACTTTTCTATTCCAATTCTGCTATCAGCCCTCCACGATTGGTCAAAATCTTTTTTCGACCACCCCCACTTCACCTGTCTGTCACGCGACGTCACGAAAACCGCGATACCTCCCCATCTGATATAATGTGTGCGCACTGATTATGCATGAGTTGACAGAAAAAAGAAAAACAGTTATTTCTTATTCGACCCCTTTTCGCCATTAGCCCTCGGCTATTGGTAAAAAGTTTTCGGGCTGCAACCATTTCACCTGCCTGTCACGCGACGTCACAAAACCGCAAAAAGTCACCGCGTCAAAGTGACGTGTACGCGATAAAGATGCATTAATATGCCGAACAAAACTGAATTTTCTTCGGAACAGCCGCAGGCTGCCCCGTTCCGAAAGTAATAAAAGATGGCTGCCGCCGATCGCTCAGACGCTGGCTACTCGCACCTGCCGAAGAGCATGGGTGTATTTGCGTATAATAAAACTTCTTGCGTGGCCGTGTAACGTTTTCGAGCAATTTCGGCACGTTTACCCCCTCATTCTGCCAACTCTTCTTTGCTGAGGGTCCGTTTTAGCGTCATTCTTGAGCTTCCGTTGCGAGCCGCCGCGATTTTCGGCCAGCCACCGCAAGCTAAGTAAGGGATAGCCGACCAATCGTACACGCCTGCACCACCCTCTTCATTCGGTTATCGACTTTGAGTGCAGTGGCTAGGCCCCATCGAATTCCTCTCCACTTGTACGTTCTCCTCGCCTCTTGTCAGCCAATTAGATATGACAAGCCGCTCAGTGTAGGCAATGTTATTCGTTTTTCAAGCAAACAAAAGTGACCTCCTATGAACGAGGAGAGCGTTTGATTGGTCTGTTCAGACAGCCCTGCGGATGACCGCCCGGTGCTTGCGTCGGTGGTTACGCAAATTTGACGTCAGGAGATTGGAATAGAAACATATTGGAATAGTTTTACGTTATAGGGCCCGTGGTCTATTTTGGTCTCCGTGACGTGGTTGGCGAGTCTTGGGAGCAGTCCGAGGACCAGATTGTTTCATTCTGCAGTGGAAAACTGGACGTATCAGTCGATACAAATAACATTGAACGGGCCTATAGAATAGGTCAATTCCAAGAAAAGAAGAACCGCCCTATTATCGTGAAGTTTGGGCGGTTTAAGGACAAAACCAAAATTCTCTCCTGTGGCGGGATGTTAAAAGCCACATCGTTTGCGATACGCGAAGACTGTTCCGCACGTGTGCGCCTGGCTAGGAAAAAACTTTACCTTTTAGCGCAGGAGAGAAGCCTTCCTTTTAAGATTAGGTTCGATTAACTTCTCATAAGCAATAAGCGTTTTGTTTACAATGCTCAGACTGATTGTGCTATCGAAATCGAATCCGAGCCACCAACACGTGCTTGCACTCACCCGTTTTCATCCTTCGCCCTTGACTCTCCCACTCCTGTCTTTAACGCAACTTATGATCTTGTGCAGGGTGTGCTTTCGAACGTCCGTAGTTTCTTACCAAAAAAGGATATCGTGGAAGCTCTTCTTCAGGATAGTGAAACCGACTTTGCCGTCTTTACCGAATCATGGCTAACTCCGGACATCGAAAGCGACGGACTATTGCAGGATGCCACCTCATTCATTACTTATAGATGCGATAGGACTTCCCCCAGGGGCGGTGGTGTATTGGTCTTCGTTCGATCCAATATAGCGTCATGTTCCGTTGCGATTAACTGTAGCCTAGAGATTGTCTGCGTTAAACTGTCCCTCAAAACATATACAAACATACTTATAGCATGTTATCGCCCTCCGGACTTTGACCGCACTTTCACTAATGACTTACACTCGGTTCTAGTTCATTTGACTTGCCGGTTCCTCAAGGCCCATTACATCCTTCTTTGGTGATTTCTACTTCCCTGACATTGACTGGAAGAACTCAACCGCATCCTCACGATTATCCAAAGACTTCCTTCAGTTAACCCTATTGTTCAACCTTACTCAGACTGTCCACTCGCCCACTCGGGGCTCTAACATACTCGATCTTGTTTTGGTCTCAAACCCTGACTTAGTTTCATCAGTGTCCCTTGTCATGGAACAAAGTGATCACAAAGCCGTAATATACCACCTATCTTTTCCCACTAAAAAAAAACAGCCAATAAAAATATATATCAGGAGCTACAACAAGGCCAACTTTTTTGCGATTAACTACGAACTAGAATCTTTCTATGAATGTTTCCGTCATTCTGCTTCTTCACGATCAGTTAACAATAACTGGTTGCTGTTCAAACAGCAAATTCAAAATTTAATTGACAAACACGTCCCTCGGATTCGCATTTGAGGCGATGCAGGCCAGCCCTAGTATTCTAACTCGCTAAAAAGACTATCGCGCTAGAAAAAAAGATTGTATCGTGTCGCTCAGAAATCGTACGCAGCATCTAAATGGAAGAAATACTCGGATTGCCTGCGCGAATAGGCCCGTCTTTTGAGGGACTCGAAACGCAAATTCCATCACGAGGATCTAAAAAATATCATTAGTATTAACCCTAAAAAATTTTGTACCATCGTAAAACCAAAGAATCAATTCCATAACATTGCGCTTGTTTATCCAGACAGCTCTGACGGTCCACTTGATCAGCGGGCTAATGTCATGAACTCCTATTTCTCGTCTGTTTTCACCTCCGAACCTGTTCATGATGTACCGGCGCTGCCTAGACCAAATTTTGGTGCAATGCCGCCAGTCGTCATCCCAGTTGAAGGTATTTTGTGCCTCATTAACAAATTTGCGGAGCCTCATTAACAAATTAATTTTTGCGGAGTCCCTTTTAGAAGGTGAAATTCCGCACGACTAGAAGACTGCGAAGGTAACCCCGGTTTTCAAAAAGGCCAACCGCTTTGACCCGTCGGATTGTCGGCCTATATCAATGACATGTGTTGCATGCAAACTAATGGAACACATCATATATTCCCACGTCGCCAGTCATCTCGATAATAATTATTTCTTTTCCGCAAGCAGCACGGCTTTCGCCCCGGGTTATCATGTGAAACACAATTATTCGAAATCACTACACAACTTACCTTGAACTTGGATTCGTGTTTTCAGACCGACGTCATTTACATCGATTTTTCAAAGGCATTTGATCATGTTGCTTATCGTCGTCTCATGGCCAAACTCAGTTGTCCTAATCTTGACCCGCTTACCTTGTCATGGATCAAAAGCTTTCTAACAGCATCATCTCAGTTCACCGTCATTGGCGGTAAGCTTTCAACAGCAGCACAAGTAGTATCCGGCGTCCCTCAGGGGTCAGTTCTTGGCCCGCTTCTCTTTCTTATCTTCATAAATGACTTGCCATCTGTAATAACGTCATCTATTCGCCTCTTTGCTGATAATTGCGTTGTATATCGTCGAATCTCAAACAGTAGGGATCAATGATTACAACAAAGCGACCTAAACCTAATTCAAACTTGGTGCTCGCGCTGGTTGATGGAACCTAATGCCTCAAAGTGCAAATGCGTGGTTGTTTCACGCAAAAAAATTATTCTGATTTTTCAGTATGCCTTTAATTCGACAGCTTTATCACATGCTAGCTCTTACCGATATCTAGGCGTCCTCATTAACAGTAAACTGATATGGTCAGAGCATATCTCGAACGTTGTAACTGATACCTCAAGGTCACTAGGTTACTTAAAAAGAACACTACGTCTGTCCCCCCCCCCCTCCCACCATTTAATTTTTAATGAAGGAAACAGATGTGTCCGTGTCAATAAATCCATGGTGGAGGCACCGTCATTAGGCACACAATGCCTATTCTTCGGCATAAAAATAGTTGGAGGTATATTAGTCGAACATATATATGAACAGAACAATCAAACCCCGGCCCTCAGTCCCCAGCAGCTGAGAAGCAAGTGACCACGGTGGCAGTCAGACCTGCGACGCAGGAGAGGGTGCTAAGAATCCCTGGCTCCGGACAGGCCGCCTTTGGAATATGAACCTGGCAACGTTTAACGCTAGAACGTTATCTAGTGAGGCGAGTCTAGCAGTGCTATTGGAGGAATTAGAGGGCAGTAAATGGGATATAATAGGACTCAGTGAAATTAGGAGGCCAAAAGAAGCATATACAGTGCTAAAAAGCGGGCACGTAATGTGCTACCGGGGCTTAGCGCAGAGACGAGAACTAGGAGTCGGATTCCTGACTAATAAGAATATAGCTGGTAACATACAGGAATTCTATAGCATTACCGAGAGGGTGGCAGGTCTTGTTGTGAAACTTAATAAGAGGTACAAAATAAAGGTTGTACAGGTCTACGCCCCTACATCTAGTCATGATGACCAGGAAGTCGAAAGCTTCTATGAAGACGTGGAATCGACGATGGGTAGAGTGAAAACAAAAGACAATATACTAATGGGCGACTTTAATGCCAAGGTAGGCAAGAAGCAGGCTGGACACAAGGCAGTGGGGGAATGTGGCATAGGCACTAGGAATAGCAGGGAAGAGTTATTAGTAGAGTTTGTGGAACAGAATAATATGCCGATAATGAATACCTTCTTCTGCAAGTGGGATAGGCGAAAGTGGACGTGGAGGAGTCCGAACGGTGAGACTAGAAATGAAATAGACCTCATACTCTGCGCTAACCCTGGCATCATACAAGATGTGGACGTGCTCGACAATGTGCGCTGCAGTGACCACAGGATGGTAAGAACTCGAATTAGCCTAGACCTGAGGAGGGAACGGAAGAAACTGGTACGTAAGAAGCCGATCAATCAGTTAGCGGTAAGAGGGAAAATAGAGTAATTCCAAATCAAGCTACAGAACAGGTATTCGGCTTTAACTCAGGAAGAGGACCTTAGTGTTGAAGCAATGAACGACAATCTTGTGGGCATCATTTAGGAGTGTGCAATGGAAGTCGGTGGTAACTCCGTTAGGCAGGATACCAGTAAACTATCGCAGGAGACGAAAGATCTGATCAAGAAACGCCAATGTATGAAAGCCTCTAACCCTGCAGCTAGAATAGAACTGGCAGAACTTTCGAAGTTAATCAACAAGCGTAAGACAGCTGACATAAGGAAGTATAATATGGATAGAATTGAACATGCTCTCAGGAACGGAGGAAGCCTAAAAGCAGTGAAGAAGAAACTAGGAAGTGGCAAGAATCAGATGTATGGGTTAAGAGAGAAAACCGGCAATATCATTACTAGTATTGAAGAGATAGTTCAAGTGGCTGAGGAGTTCTATAGAGATTTATACAGTACCAGTGGCACCCACGACGATAATGGAAGAGAAAATAGTCTAGAGGGATTCGAAATACCACAGGTAACGCCGGAAGAAGTAAAGAAAGCCTTAGGAGATATGCAAAGCGGGAAGGCAGCTGCGGAGGATCAGGTAACAGCAGATTTGTTGAAGGACGGTGGACAGATTGTTCTAGAGAAGCTGGCCACACTGTATACGTAATGCCTCATGACCTCGAGCGTACCGGAATTTTGGAAGAACGCTAACATAATCCTAATCCATAAGAAAGGGGACGCCAAAGACTCGAAAAACTATAGACCGATCAGCTTACTGTCCTTTGCCTACAAAGTATTTACTAAGGTAATTGCAAATAGAATCAGGAACACCTTAGACTTCCGTCAACCAAAGGACCAGGCAGGATTCCGTAAAGGCTACTCAACAATAGATCATATTCACACTATCAATCTGGTGATAGAGAAATGTGCGGAATATAACCAACCCTTATATATCGCTTTCATTGATTACGAGAAAGCGTTTGATTTTGTCTTAACCTCAGCAGTCATGGAGGCATTACGGAACCAGGGTGTAGACGAGCCGTATGTAAAAATACTGAAAGATATCTATAGCGGCTCCACAGCCACCGTAGTCCTCCATAAAGAAAGCAACAAAATACTATTGAAGAAAGGCGTCAGGAAGGGAGATACCATCTCTCCTATGCTATTCACAGCGTGTTTACAGAAGGTATTCAGAGACCTAGATTGGGAAGAATTGGGGATAAAAGTTAATGGAGATTACCTTAGTGACTTGCGATTCACTGATAATGTTGTCTTGCTTAGTAATTAAGGGGACCAATTGCAATGCATGCTCACTGACCTGTAGAGGCAAAGCAGAAGAGTGGGTCTAAAAATTAATCTGCAGAAAACTAAAGTAATCTTTAACAGTCTCGGATGAGAACAGCAATTTACAATAGGTAGTGAGGCATAGGAAGTGGTAAGGGAATACATCTACTTAGTGCAGGTAGTGACGGCGGATCCGGATCATGAGACGGAAATAATCAGAAGAATAAGAATGGGCTGCGGTGCGTTTGGCAGGCGTTCTCAGATCGCGAACAGCAGGTGGCCATTATCCCTCAAGAGAAAAGTGTATAATAACTGTGTCTTACCAGTACTCATGTACGGGGCAGAAACCTGGAGGCTGACGAAAAGGGTTCTGCTTAAATTGAGGACGACGCAACGAGCTATGGACCAACTGCGACGATAATGAAATCCAGAGCGCTATGGGGATACAATTTGTAGCAGGTTTTCTAGGGCATGGCGAAGTTTTTAATTGTTGAAGGACATTAGCAGTGTGCAGTATGTCTTGAACGACATACATTTTGAAATGCAGTTGTTTGCTTGAAGTCCGGGATAACATCATGACTCAATGGCAACCAAAAGTGCGTAAGACACCTCGCATTGAGCGCACACGAGAAAACTACAATTGAAGCTGTGCAGGGTGATATGGGCTGGACACCCTCTTTAGTGAGGGAAGCTCACAGTAAAATTGATTATGAAGAACGAGTGCGGAATATTGAAGAAGGTAAATGGGCTTGGAGAGGGTTCAGATATTTGTACACGAAAAACATTGATTCACAGGGAAGGAAAAGAGCTAGGGAGCTTAGCAGCAAGTATTCGACCACTACGGTGAGCAACATGGCTAAAAAGAACGTCAAGTGGAAAACTAGAGAGGTTGAGATAATTCCCTGCCTTGCGAGAAATAAAGCCTGCTATGAGTAACTACTTAGGATGAGAAACGAAATCAGGAAAGAAATAACTTAGAAGGTCATTACTTTACGAAGCGATATCAGGATGCCTTAGAACACGCACTTATATAGCGAGATACAATAAGGAAAAAGAAGCATCTGCTTGCTGCGGTAAAGCTAGGGAAACAATGGAACATGTTTTATTGGAATGGGAAGATATCTGTCCAGCGGTCGATTTAGGCACCTCTGGCCTCCTTGAAGCCCTTGGGATCACGGAGAGCATGGGGAAATTAGGCATGTCCACAGTAGAGATTAGTAAGATGAGATCGAAAGATTGGTGGAAGAAAACTAGGGTATCCACAAGCAACGGAGGCGGGCAATAACCAAGTTCCCAATAGGGGTTCACAAAGTTTGTTGATGAAAATAGTTAATGTTCTTTTTCTCCTTGTATTTCTTTTTCTTTTCTTTAACATAAGTAGGACATTAGGCCATATAATGACAAGAGCTTCGTGGCGGAACCGACCGCTCCGTTCCAAAGGGCATCCACTCATACATTCATCCAGTCCATGAAGCGTCCCCTGCGGCCGAACATGGCGCCATTTGCGCGGGCGGGACTATGGGATGAAGATGACACCTGTGCGGGTGGCCGATTGGATGAAAATTACCTTGCCCTGAAAGACCGAACAGGTTATAGGCCAGGAAACCATCAGGAAGACAGAGGACGTTCATGTTGCCGCGGACCGCAGCTTAAAATTTCGTGCCGACCGTCGATGACTGTTTACTGTAATTTTGCTTTGCTCTATTCCTGTAGATATTATAAATGAATCACCGCTTCTCTAAGTCCCCATCAACGTCGGTCGACTCCCGCACACCACGGGAAGATACGATGCCCAATTTTTAAGAATTTAAAATTTTTAAATGTTTAAGAGGAAGAAGCATCGTATTGGGCAAGCACACAAATCACACATGCGAAGCACCGTCGTTCCGGCAGTTTTTCTACAAACAAAGAAATTGAGTGCCTGATCCGTAGCACATGTTTGCTGAAAATTGTTATTATTTCCCAAAAATTATAGAACATAATTATATATTCCTAGTTTCTTCTTTACAAAGGAGAGTGCTTCGCTAAAACCGGCTTGAAATTTGTAAATTGTAAAATATTGACAATAGACTGTGACTGCATAAGCCAGGCCTTGGCGAAATCATGTTATGAAAACTTTTGCCTTTGCAATGCATAGCAGACAATTGTAATTATATGCCGTGTGTAGCGTAGGTCAACCCTCTTCCCAGTGTTAGTTTTCGCTTGATTTAGTTGCGCTAACATGTCATGAAAACGCTATCGGTTATGGCGATTCGAGCCTGCAACTTGGAATACACGAATACGTAATGGTGCTTCTGTTTTATGCCACCGTTCAGCAAAAAAGAGAACGTGACATGCTATTTTGACAGGTAGTAAGAGAACCGTTAAACCCTGTTATAATGGACTGCGTTTTGTGCTAAATATGATTCGAAAAATCAAGTTTTTTTTTCTGTATATTTGGCGTGGGTAATTGGAATCTTTTGAGAACATTATTATACACCATCCGGACACCTGTGCCATCGACCCTGCAAAAAAAGTTACACGTGGGCAAAGCTACGCCAATAATATTTAATTTTAGCCTATTTGCTTATGAATACCGCGTCTTCCAGATTTGCAATGTTGACGTAAAAAATTGTACGAATGTGTTCGATTCCACTTGTATCAATGTCGGTGCATTACTGGTGCAGAACGTTGTATACAACCATTAGATCTTATTTTCGTAGAATACATACACCGTTCTTGCCCGATTCGTTCAGTTCAAAGCATGCTATGAATTGTGTTCTGTGTGAGTTGGTCTTCTGGAAAAGATAAGCGTTTCCACTGACGCAATATTATACCCTTTATGTCACTAAAGAACTACAGAGCACTTGTGCAAATTCTTCGCTATGCGTAAACCAAATTAAAGCACTAACCTTTAATTCAACCGCAGCTCGAATGCCCGCACACCCCAATACACGCATTGCAATCGCGCTCGTGCCATTTGGCTCCCTATTCGCTTAAAGCTCACACACTCTCTGCTGCAGGTTCTGCCCGCAGATTGGAACAAGGCCTAAATGCTACCAGGTTGGATACGCACCTCAAAAAAAAAACCACGCCTTTGGGCTTATTTCCATTGCCAATACAGGCGGCACAAGCTGGGTCGGCTATAAGGATCCGGATCACGATGGTTTTCCAGCCGGATACTACTACTCTTGTTTCTACTTCATTAACCAGAACACGCTACACGTGAGTTGGGCTTTGTCAATAATGGCTTTCCCATTGCATGAAAATAATAACTCGGACCTGAAATGCAGCAATGAATCCGTTGTCGCAAGATTTATTAGTTTATAGGCGACGAATTTTAGGTCGGTTTCATTCCCTTTTACCAGCGCCATTTACGACAAGAACCCGTATGGAGAACGCAGGACATCTGCTCTGTTCTTTCCTGCTCGTCCCTGTCGAAAGTGGTGGTGTCGAAGATAAACATCCGAATTTCGGCCGGATACACGGCTTTCTTAAGGAGCGCTACATCGCACGCTTTGCTCTAACTTTCAGAAAGAAATTTGCAGAGTCATGCGCATAAAATACAACTATTTTACAAACTTTGGTCGTGGTAATTTCCCTACAAAGCCGTGTAGAGTGGCCGGTTACGTTGTGTGAGCTGGATAGCTTGACTTTTTTGTGATAAGGCGTGTTATAACCCTTTAGGCACCATTGTTGCGTACAGAAAAGAAAGCAAAACAGTTTCTTCTTGATGAAGTATGGTTCTCGGTATACACAGTTTCTGGCTAAATGAGATTAGCAAACTTGAATGAGAGACAGCGCGAGTCTTTCTTACGATTACAGGACGAAAGAGTACGAGGAAAGAATTCATAGATGATTACTATACTCCGTAATGCGAAATTTAGGCGCAGCTCTTTATGTGTGTTGAATTCGCGATATACTGAGGCAAATAATTTCGGAGAGACGCGCACACATGTGCAGTTAACAGATCGCTATTTATTTTCCACACAAACTATTTCTTCAAGACACGGTCGTCTTTCAGTCCCTGATGGTCCTGAAGGAAGCTTTTTGGTCGGTTACATTGACAGATGCAAGTTAGGCGGTTAGCTTCTGCTTCGGCGGCGCACACCTCTGGATCCACGCTGATCTCTAGCGGTAGTGGTGCCGACGAAGTACCACATCCGCAGTGGGTCCGAAGCACGCGCCCGCACTTTGTTTCCGTATATGGTTTCGGTGGAGGCGCTTGCATCATGCCTAAGGAATGACTTCGTCGGCAACGGGTGACGGCGCAAGCTACTATACTGTCATCTCGTAGCTGGCCGCCTTCATGGAGCACATCTAGTGCGGCACTCCGGTTTCCCTCTCACCATTTCCCCATACTCTCCTCCATTTTGCTTCCATGCTTTCGCTGTACCCTCCTCCTCCACTTCTTTCCTTGCGCTCTATTCGTTAGTGTCTTCTTTATCTTCTCCTGCGCTCGTTATGATGGATGAAATTTTTTTTTACGATAGCAATTATGCGGGCCCTCCAGGCGCGTTTCTCTCGTCGGCGTTGGTGTCGCTGTGAGGTTCCATATTAAGTCCAACAGCGACAAAAGCTTCGCCGCGTCGCACGGCTTATGTTGCGAAAGCGCGCGAGGGTGTGCCGGTGATCGCGGCAAAATCTGGCGCGCGCGATGGAAGAAGACGGAGAGCAAACGCATGCTCCTCCTTCACGCGAAAGAACGTGTTGGGGGGGATGGGAGGGAGGGAGAAGGGCCGCGTTATGCTTGTGCATCGCCTTCCAGAAACTGCGTATTTCACGACCGAGATCAAGGGGCTGATGATCGCGGCTATATCTCGCGCGCCATATATGAAGGAAAGCCGGGAGGCAGCGCGGGCAGGAGGCTTCGACTCCACCAACAGGCGTGTACTTTGCACGGACGTGCGTGGTCGGGCGCCGTATCTTGAAAGGGATCTGCAGACGGCTCATACCTTTGTGCGCCCTGTTGTGTCGCCGCTCGTGTGTTGAAGCGATATACCGCACGAAGGTCATTTTGCTCGCTGCTGCTGCCACACTTGCTCACACTAGCGTTTTCACAGCGAATGTCCGCGCTCATTGAGCGGGGTGTGTTCATGTTTGCTTGTGCACGCTGACGCCATCTTTGTACATTCAGTTATTAAGCAAATGTTTTTCAGTTTATACGGCCGATAAGACTCCTCTCCCTACTATGTATAGCTATCCACTAATTTGCTATCCCCATCGCCGCTTCGTTTTTTTCCGCCGAAACTGCAAAGTTTCATTGCGATAGCAATGCGTGAACACTGCAGGAGCATTCGTGCCGTCCGCGTCGGCGCCGCCGTGAGGTTCCATGTAAAGTCGAAGAGCGGTAAAATCGTCATCGCGCGCCGATGCCGCATGTGCGAGTGAAAGCTTGCGAGGGTGAGTCGGCGAACGCAGCTCATTCTGGTGTGTACGAGTGGAGACGGCAGTCCGGATGCGCGCCCTCTCCTGTCGCACGCGAGGCACGGGAGTTACGTGAGGGAGGGTTGGGGATGAGGCGTGCGTCTATTTGTCCTACAAAAATCCCTCACGTGACCTGATCCTAGTTGCCTAGGGACAGCATCGTTTAGGGATTTTCGAGAAGGCGCGATGCTGGCGCCGAGCGACGCCGTGGCGTGTTCGTCCTCGGCGTGATCGTTCTCTGGACCGCGCGTTGTTCAACATTGCTCATGTGATTGTACGCGCGTTGCTTGTGTGTTGGTTGTAGGTTCTGTGTTACTTGGCGGAAAGCCGTGAGTAGTGGTGGTGCGGCAGTGCGGCTTTGGCCTCGGTGAGCTCTGGCAGTACAGAATCTGCGTTGTGTCACCCGTGCTTTCTTGAGAACCCGGCGGTGGTGACAATTGAAATAATTAAGTGGCCTAGCGCCTTGGCAGCGAAGGCAGCGAACCGCGATGTGGCGTCGCCGTGTCCGCCTTTGCTTAGCGGACATCGAGGGATGTGCTTCTCGCTGCAAGTCATGTATATGCAACTGCGTCGACCGCCCACTGTTCAGCGCTGAATGTGTGTTTGGTGTGCTGTGCTTGAAACGAGTGGTACAGCCGTGCAGAGGGGGTGGCGGAGTAGCAGAGTGGCTTAGGGGCTCCGTTTGCGAATTCACAGACATGTGCTCCCGTCTTGGTCTCATTAGCGGCTGTCGCGGGATTGTGGTGTGCTAGCTCCTTGCCTAGTATGAAGTGATGTGAAAGCACAATTTTTATTAAGGGGACAAGATGTTGCCGAGATGGTTGCAGCACAGCTTCTTTTTTCTTCCAGGCACCTTTTCTACTTGAAGCTTGCATTGCACTGTTTCGAGCCTCTTTGAACCAGCACGTAGTGCATAAAAAAATTGTACACTGATTGGGAACGTCACCTAAGTTCATGTCTATCTATAGTAAAAAGATGTAGCACGACCAGACAAAATAAAAGAAGGGGGGTGGCTGCAGCAATACTAAGTGTTAAATGGTGCTTTATCCTTTCCCTGAGTTTTCTGTTTTTGTGCTTTTTATGGATCCTCCGCAGTAACCACGCGAGTGCCGAACTTGAGCTTATTGGTTTCAAGTCTCATGGTTGTTACTAACAGAACAGTGTTATAAACGAACAAGGGCTTCGAGGCATCCGTTCACGTTGCTTGCCTCATGATGCTGCTTCATAAGCACCGTGAGCATCCAGGCCAACTAGGAGGGGAGGTTTGTTGCAATCGCTTCTGAACTGTATTGCCACCAAACCAACAGTGCTCTCAATAACAGCTTTTGGACAGTAGAATGCTTGCACCCAGCAAAATCGTACGGAGAAAGCATTCAGGATGTGCAAAGTGGGCTTTTGAAGCTGGCAGCATTACTGAAGGGGCTTTGCCCATCTGCCCTCTTTATGGATACACAAAGATGATTTCCTCTTTAAGGGGGATTATTTCAGAGGTCGTTACATGCAACAGTGTTGGGTGTTTAGTAGCTTGTCTTTGCCCAATGTTAACAATCTGTTCCTGCTCCAGTGCCTCTGTGAAGTGCCTACTTTATGGACACAATGTGCTATCCATGCATGCATGCATGTATAGCTTGTAAAGACGTCTATTACCCCTTGCCTAAAGCTGGTACTTGCTGATGTCACCCAAGAAGGCATTGGGGAGTATGGCAATGTACACTTACAAAACACTGTTGATACCAGTGAAACGAAATTAATGGAGCTGCTGTTCTTTTTTTGTCCACTCCATCCTTGTTAGTTACAATGAGCAATGTCCGAACAGAAGGCATATGTAGTTGGTCATGCATAGCCTGCGCACTAAAGCTTGTTGGCATGTTATGGCCTTAGCACAGTGTTTCGATGTAAAAAGCTTCTGACGTGTTGATGACTTCCTTCTCTTTATCATACTTTGCCTGATGGAGCCAGCAAGTGGGTCAACCAGATGTTCAACAGGCTTCGCACTAGTTTTCCCAGAGTCTCCTTTACCAGGGTGCTGCTCATAGATATCTGTTTTCTTGACCTTGCACTGCACTTCAACCATGGCCGCACCTGCTAAACCTATAGCATGCGATCAAAAAAGTGCTATAAATCATGTTCCTCCAAACTCGTGACATGTGCTACAAGGCCTTGAGGAACACCCTCATTTATTTACGCCCTCATCATACTGAAAGGAAGCTTCGCATGATAAGTGCGACAATTAACATCTGCTGGTTTTTTAGTGTTATTCCTGTCCAGCTTGCTAAAAGCTATCCTGAGTGTTTCAAAAGCAAACGACCGCTGCTGGACAAGACGTGCTTAAAACAAGGGTCGCTATAACCACATATGTCACATGAAATGAAGAAGGCCACTGAGTATACAGGCGGTTTACTTCATATCCAACAAGCTTGGTTTTCCCTTTGCTAGTGAGTAAACTCAACTTGCCCCGAATACATGGCCTGTGACAAACTATGGGCCAGATGCTGTGTCCCCTGCAAAGCTGAAGATGTGTATGAGATCCCGACACCCTGCAGCGGCTTCTACACTGGACAACCAGGCTACTATAAAAACGACTGCCTTTACTAATATGCTAATAACATGAAAACGGGCAGAAATTTGGCTATTCATTGGACCCAACTGCAGGTACAAGCCACTCTTGCACCAGATGTGTGTTGTTCACAGAAACTGGAGCTCTATAAATGCAGATAAAAACAAGGATGTTTGAAAGTAGCAGAGTTGAACTATATTCTGGACAAGCAGTACTACCTGCAGTGCTGGTACCTTATAGCCACAATTCATGGCTGCACCACCATGCAAAGGCACTATTCTTGAATTATTAACTTCTATTATATTTATGGTGGCCATATATAGCAATTACATATCATCCACATTGTGTGCAATATGGTTAAATGTCAATTATGATAGCCATTCCTAATCTGAAACGCAACAAAAGAGCAAATATAGGCAACAAATTGCAATTCAAAGAGAGAACCAGTGCACAGGATAAGTGACAGACTTCCTTTTATTGAAAAAGAAATGTCACATGTGTCATGCCACCAGCAATGCGTAGCAATCTTTCAAGCTTGGGTGACAGAGGCAAAACTTGGCAAAATGCTACAATCACGCTGTAAAACGGCCTTGGACACAAAAAAACCGACATCATATTGTACAGAATGAAAGGGCAAGACTCCATCTAAGAACAGTCTATGGCACCACATACTTGACATGGTGTAAAAAATGTTGACATGCCCTAGCCATAATGAAAAATCAACAAACAGAAAACCCGCCTTAAATGCAATGTGCAGAGTCTGAAACCAAGAATAAACAACCCGAAAAAGGCTTCGCTAAGGCTTTCAGCGATTAAAATTGTCAAACTGTCTCATCACTTCTATATGAATCTGCACAGGTGAAAATGAAGGAAGGAAAGCCCAATAGCAGGGCTGCAGAAAATGTCACCGAATAAATATACTTTGCTTACCAACGATACCTGTGGTTTAGTTGTGGTCTGTGTATAAACTAATTGTCTATAAACTTTTCTTGTTTAGTATGGTTTAGCGGATAGGGAAAAATGACCATAAGAGCACCAGGTGTATGCATAGTCTACGCACGAAAAGCCACTGCTTTCTTACTTTTTTTCTCTCTACTACTATGCTTGAGTATTTAAGTGCCTTAAAAGCACTGTTAACATCCTACTGCAAAACACAAAAGTGGGCAAGTTGTGGCATAAAGAAAATTGCAGTTTCACTCATAATGTGAAACAATGATGCAGTAGCTGGTGAAATATGCGCAGGAAGCTTACTTATGCAGCGTTTGTTGAACACTTGCCAATGCAAGTCGGTAATCTTCAAAAGTAAAATAAATAAGTCGTATTTATTTGTGGGAGTTGTTCCTCCCAGTGTTGAAGTGGAAAGACTCGGCTTTTCTTCCTCCTCTTTCATATCCGGGCTTGGCCACTGCTCTACACCGAAACAACCCTTTAGCTTCTTACTGCTGAATTCGTTTTGGTGTTCTCAAATATATATATATTTGGGCTACCCATTGCTAGGTCTCGCGCTCAATTAAAGAATGAATCAATAAAATAAATCATTTCTCAAAGAGCATGTGCAGTCCAGCCAAAAGCAGGGGCAAGAATCCGCATTGTGCTCCTGCATTGAAGGTGAATAACACGTACCATAATGGCGAATGTGCTTTAGTAAGCTTCCCTGCAATATTAATTTGTAATGTGCAATGAATTGTCAATGAAGCTTACCACGAGCACAGATGCACTTGCAAATTATGTCACAACTGAAAATAATGAGCACAGTGTAAACCTATGTGCCCTTTCCCCTCTTAGTATGCTTTACTGCATGATGCTTATTTACACCCCTGTACTGCGGTGTAGCAAGCTACAAAAGAAACGTTGCATAATTAGTCTTTTTACGATTATCTTTCTCGCACTACACTAATATTTCGCGGTGAAGCCTAAGCAATGTACTGCGGTGAAACATACTAAGAGTGAAAAGGGGCCACTGTCACTGGACATAATAAGAGTTCTTTAATTATGCACTCGCGCACCCAAGCCTCTCAGGTCGCCTAAGTTGACATACCATGCTGGCTGATAGCGGCCGCCTCCCACTTTTAGTATGCTTCACCGCGTAACTAAACTGTACTGCGGCGAAGAAGCCGTACATTTTTATTGAGTGAATAAACAAATGGTTTTTAAACAGTACAGCAATGAAATCGCACCATGCATCAGTCTACCACACGGAAGAGCGTCGCAACATGCGGTAGCTGATTCACACAGACATGTGTTTATGTTTACGTTCGCACTCCTTGCGTAATAAGACTCCCAGAACTTCGACAATAGAACGTAATTTACAACACACAAACTCAAAGAACACAGACATACGTCTCGTTTTCAACTCGTGCGTCATGCAAATGACATATAGCGCGGAAAAACGTGAACATGCTGTGTGTTAGCGTGATAAACTTCATACTAGGCAAGGAGCTAGCACACCACAATCCCGCGACAGCCGCTAATGATACCAAGACGGGAGCACATGTCTGTGAACACGCAAACGGAGCCCCTAAGCACTTTGCTCCTTCGCCACCCCCTCTGCACGGCTGCACCACTCGTTTCAAGCACAGCACACCAAACACGCACTCAGCGCTGAACAGTGGGCGGTCGACGCAGTTGCATTTACATGACTTGCAGCGAGCAGCAGATCCCTCGATGTCCGTTAAGCAAAGTCGGACACGGCGACGCCACATCGCGGTTCGCAGAACTTCGCTGCCGAAGCGCTAGGCCACTTCGATATTTCAATTGTCCCCACCGCCGAGTTCTCAAGAAAGAACGGGTCACACAACGCAGATTCTGTACTGCCAGAGCTCACCGAGGCCAAAGCCGCACTGCCGCACCGCCACTACTTACGGCTTTCCGCCAAGTAACACAGAACCTACAACCAACACACAAGCAACGCGCGTAAAATCACATAAGCAATGTTGAACTACGCGCGGTCCAGAGAACGAACACTCCACGGCGTCGCTCGGCGCCAGCATCGCGCCTTCAAAAAAATCCCTAAACAATGCTGTCCCTAGGCACCTAGGATCAGGTCACGTGAGGGATTTTTGTACGACAAAAAGACGCACGCGGGGATGGGATGGGGGGGTGGGGTTCTTCTCAGGCGGATGCTGCACACGACGCGGCCATTCTATCTTGAAAGCGATCTGCGACGTGGCCCAAGTACAGTGTCTAGACTACTGTAGCCCGAGTGCGTGCCCATACGGGCGTCGTCTTCAAAGCGAGCTGCAGCATTTGCAGAGTGCACGTAGTGCCGATTGCTTCGTATGCGCAGTGCTTTCGACGCTTCGTTCCCGCTGCAGCGAGAGATGCAAGAAGGTCAGTTCCATCACTGCTGCTGGCGTGATTCCTTCCTCCAGCATTTTGACAACGACTTTCCGCGCTCATCAAGCGAGATGTGTTTGAATCGATGTGATAACGTGAGAGCGCGACTGAACGAGGACGCAGAAAGAAAGAGACACATAGAGAAAACACTGAATCTGTGCGTCTGTTTCTATCTACGTCCTCGTTCAGTCGAACATACACATTAGATTATTGTCAATTTAGTTAGTAAGGGAATGTTTACAAGTTTATACGGCCAATAAAAGTACTATCCTTGCTTGGTATAGCTTCCTGCTAATTTGCTATCGCTATGCCTTCGCATTGCGCTTGGAGAGAGGGAAGGAAAACAAGATGTGAAAGGCAGCGAGGTTATCATGGTTTAGTTGTGTTCAGTGGTCTCCGGATTTTCACTGCAGCTTACAGCCTCACCTTGTTTCGAATATTTTTTCTGGTGCCCCCTGCTTTCTGCACTGCCCTTTGCGTGATGGAACGGATTTTCCGTTCTAATCTTCTTGTAAGTAATCTTCTCTTGTAGACTTCTTGTATATCTCCGTGATGTAACGGATTTCCCTTCTAATCTTCTTGTAAATCTCCGTGATCGCCTCGTTTCTCTTCCTTGCATCAAAATCGTTGTGATAACTGTCATTTTCCTTCGGATGCCACTTGGCTGTCTATCTGCACTTCCAATTACCCTGCACTTGCTTGCCTACTTTCTTTATCTCTTACTCCATTATGTATGCACGCTTTTCAGGTAAATCTACGTGCACTGTAGCCAGCCATTTATTTTTATCTGTGTTGCTGAGTCTTTCAACAAAACTAATTTTGCTCTGCGGTTTATATGGCTTCTAATAAGGCCCACCAATGTCACCATGCACTGCCTAAATTGCGGGATTACCTTGGCCTTCCAAAGCAAAGAGGCCTCTCGATCTTTGGTTCTCTTCTAACCCCGACAAAACAACCGATTTTAAGGATAGACTGACATTTGAGTGGCTTAGTGCTGGCGCCATTACTGCTTTCCAGATTGCACGCGCTAGCTCATACTAGGCCCAATGTGCTATATATTTTTTATTGCTGCTTTCCCCTTGCCCGTTATTTTCAGATCATCTTATCGGTTGCTTGAGTAAGTCCTTACATGGTGTCTGTATACGACGAGGTGCCTATATTGCTTTACTACGGCTATGACTTGCTGTTGAGTTGACACGACGTCACTCGTCTCTTTATTAAAGATTATAACTCCCAATTGCTCTGTTCTAAACATAAGGACTAGGTTTGTCGCTGCGTTGGCACACCTATTCTCAAGAGTCTGTGAAGCTCTTGCATGGCCCCCTAGTAGCACTATGTCGTCAGTCCGGGGTTCTTCTGTTGCACCATTAGTCTATTAGGCGTGTATTACCAATCAAGGCTGAAATAACTGTTTTGCAGTTCACTTTCTATGCCCTTATCATAAAGCATGAACAACAATGTGAACAAAGGGCATCCATGCTTCATTCCCAGGTGAATTTCACAAACTCACAACATTTTCAGCTGTCAGTATAAGTTGTACTCAGTTTATTTATTTATTTGAGAAATACTGGCAGCCTTCAGAGAAGGCCGTAGGCAGGAGTGGACAGTACATATGAAAAAATGATCAAAAATAACAAGACAAGAACAAATTACACAAGGCTCGCACTACGCACTGAAAAGCAGCGAAAGACCGATAGTTTGCACGTCGCTTGCATACAAACCCGTGCTACAGATATAAAATTGTACAATGATATAATGACAGAGTGCTTGACAAGGAAAGATTAAATCTTTGCTTCAATATACCTCCCTCCGCAGCTCCACAATATTATCCTCTGCACCTTCGTGCTTAATAATGCCCCATAACGATTCCCCCTCTATGCTGTCCTAGGCTCCCTTCATATATAGAAAATCCTTTCATATCCCTCCATGGCTATCAATAAACGCCTATTTTGAGCTACTGAAATCTATATGCACTGAGTTAATACAAACGTATCCTGCGCGCATATGCGTGGTCTGTACCGAACCTGCAGTTCCGACAGTATATCATTTTTCTACAGCCTCTTCGACAATTCTAACTTTGTGGCTTGCATTCTCATTATATGTATAGCTGACGTAACTGTAACTTGCCTGTAGGAACTTGTTTTTTACACATTACCATTGTATATGAGGCTCGTCTTGCTTTCACGCCGCTCAGAGTTTTTTCGTTCTAATCACTTGCTCTGCGGCATTAGTCAGCAATGGACTCTTTGGACAAACATTTTTGATAAGCTATGTTGGGTATTCGGCGGGTGTCTTTGCCTTGTTATTAGGGACATTTTCTTCTGCTTTTCTTACAATAAATATTTTCTAGGCTAAATTTTGACCTCTCAGGCTTCTCTGTTGTTGGTTATTATGTTCCTATTTAACGTACACTTTGTTTTGTCCCGAAGTTGTCGCTAATAACGTTCGTGATGTACCCCAGCGCATCGTGTCTCAGCTTTAGTTTCAGTTTCAGTTAAGTAGTCTTTAAATACCGTGAATGGATTAAAAGGCGATATACAGACGAGGGACCCAAAGTGAAAAACTTCTAAAAGACATGTTTTTTGCCGCAATTGAACACTCGCCACAGGAAGGCACATAAAGAAAACACGGGCATGTCTTGCTTTTGTGAGTGTTCAATTGCGGCAGAGAACATGTCTTTTAGCAAGCGCCAACTACGCCAACAAGCAGTTCTGTTGAAAGACTGCAACGGGACCCTAGGCTCATAATAACAATTTATTCGCGTTATTTATTTATTTCCGTTACCCCTAAATGCCCTCCAGGAGAGGGTATTACATAGGAGGGGGGCGATAGAGCTTTTATTAAACGCGATACATTTCAGTAATAAGTGCAATAAAACATAAGGCATAACACAAAAAGGAAAAACTAACACAAACAAAAACAGCAAATTTTACACATTTTGGTCACAACGAAGAAACACTTGGAATTTTGTGATGTCAGTTTCTGTGGGAATGGCTGATGGTAATTTATTCCATTCGATGATAGTACGCGGAATGAATGAATTGGCTTAAGACGAGGAATGACACTTCACACGTTTAATTTTGAAAGAATGATCACGGCGCGGGAAGGTGGCATGAGGTGGCTGAAACAAATCACTTCGAAGGGAGGGGTGGTGATAAAGCTTATGGAAAAGTGTTAAACGAGCAAGTTTACGGCAATATGACAAATCTTCCAGTTCGGCACGTTTTTTAATGCTGTAACACTTGTGAAGGGTGAGTAGTCTGAAAATTTGAAGCGAACAGCGCGGTTCTACAAGGATTCGATGTTATTGATAACGTAGGCTTGCTCAGGGTCCCAGATGGCCGCAACATATTCGATTTTATGGCGTATTAGAGTTATATGAGCCAGTTTTTTTAACATGCATAAAGGCGTGCCTGAGGTTGCGTTTGAGAAGATCAAGTGAGCAGTTAGCAGACGCTAGGGTGAGGTCGACATGGTGATGCCATGATAGGTCAAACTGAAGGTGCACACCAAGGTACTTGTATGTTGTTAGTTCTACACTATAGTCGTTAAGAATATAAGTGGTTGGAATGCGATCTGTGCGACGAGCGAAAAATGGAGAGATGTATTAAAGATTAGAGATGAAAAGTAAAGATATTAAAAGAGTAATAAAGAGATTAAAGATATTAAAGATGTATTCGAGAGACAATGGAGAGATGTATTAAATATGAGCAAGCTAACTAAAAGAAACAAACACAGTCGCGAAAATAGAACATGAAAAAATTAAAATAACGAAAACAAATTATCTTTAGAGAAGTCTATAGCGCATAAAAATCTATCAATAGTGTTACGATCGGCCTGCGCTGGCTGGCGATCTTCGCAGAAGCAACCTCCAAAGCCTTCCAACCCCTCTGCGGCAATTCGCTTTCTAAGGACGACAGTGCGCCGCGTCAACATCCGTATGGCGCCGGCATGTCCAGACCCGGTCGGCAGACTAAGTATTGTTAGTGGATTCACCATCGTCGTCACGGTTTGTATGGAGTGGGGGAACTCCTGGATGAAGATGTTTTGCGGTGCGGTCCCACGGGCCCCAGAAGCAATCACAGTCAATGGACAGACGCGGCGGCCACTGACTGCGGGTTCAGCTCTGGGATCAAAGAGGCGCCTGCTCGGGTCAGGACCTCTGTCTGCGAGAATCCTTTCACCTCGGTGTGCTGAGTGAAACCTGTGCGTAAGTGAGTGTTTAAACCCTCCCTCTCAAAGGCGGATCGGCTATGGTGAATTTGGACGCTCCCATTGGTCGAAGGTTGAACTACCGTTTTGCCTAACCTAGGGATCTAGGGAGGACAGAGTGTAAGTAGCCGTTGTGGGCTGTTCAGTGTGCATTCTCTTTCAGTCATACTAGACTGATTAACTGTAACGTTCTCCACCCTTCATGTAGAATATGTAAATAAATCACACATTCATCGTTATCGATACAAACAAGTCCTTGCCTTCAACAACGTCCTCAGCGTGAAAGGGTTGGACGACGGCATGGGCCAGCTACCATCTATTTCATGCCCGACAACAAACATTACAACTGGCTTACAGCGGTGCAGTGGTGCTGTGTTTGCGGTGAGTTCTTGGTTCTTACATTGACTCTCTAGGCTTCATTTTGTGGTTGTTCTGTTTGGAACAGTAGGGAAGCTGGATTGTTGATTGTTAACTAGGTTGTGTTTACCTAGATATGTTTAGCGAGCAGGACCAAAGCTGTCGAGCAGCAATCGTGGAGTTAAGGACACTGCTGATAGACGAATTGTTGATTGTTGGTGAGGAACTGGGCCTAGAGGTACGCAAAGAAATGCTGAAATTGGAATTATTGCAGATGATTTCCGAACGGGCCAGCGAGGACATTGAAATTGGATTAGAACTTTTTAGGAAAAGAGAGATACGGGATAGAGACGGAGAACGGGAAAGAGACAAACGGGACAGAGAGAAAGAGAGGGAGAGAAGAACGGGACAAGGAGGAATGAGACTAAGATCGCGAGTTAACAAAAATGCGACTTGAACTTGAAAGCAAACGTGCGAAGTTGTGTCAAGGGAGTGAAGGGGCTCTGGGACGATCAAGTGAGGCAGAATCATACCGCATGGGCAGGCTGTTAAAGCCATTTGAGGTCGGGAACGACATATGCTTGTTCCTAGGAAACTTTGAAAGGACTTACTAGAAGATGAACTTCGGTCCGAGTACATGGCCACAACGGTTGCTGTCTATATTGCCGTGAGTGGCTGCGGATGTAATCGCCAGACTCAGTACACAAGATACATATGATTATGCAAAGGTTAGGGCTAGTCTTTCGAAGAAGTACCGCTTTCAGCCGAAGCTTTTCGGCAAAGGTTTAGAAACACGGAAAAGATGGATAGCAAGGGGTATCCTGAGTTTGCATACATCTTAAAAGCCAACCTAGTCGAGGGGCTGAAAAGCGCGAAAGCGTACGAGAGCAGAGACGTGATTATTGAAAACATGTGTCCAGAGCAGTTTTACAAAAGCATCTCACCATCTGTGAAGCTGTGGGTGGAAGACAGATGAAACGTAAAAAGTGTGGAAAGGGCAGCTGAGTTAGCCGAAGAGTGCGCAACGCGTAGAAAGCTGAATGCCGAGGACGGAAATTGGGACGGTCGAAATGGACCGCGGAAACCATTTCCCTTCAAAAGGGTTTCGCAGAATAGACGACTGGAGCCTCTAGACGTGGAGGAAAAGACCTCAGAAAAGAGCGAGGAGAACTCAAACGGGGAAACCGTACAAAAAGAGGAGAAAAGAACGTTCGAATCTTTTAGACCGATCCGCTGCTGTAAGTGCCACAAACTCGGACATATTCCTGTAAACTGCCGGAAACCTAGCGTAGTTTTCTCCTACGTGGATGACACACACGAGAATATGGAACTTTTAAGCCCACATCTTCACAACCTGCAAGTTAATGGGAAACCATGCCCGGTGCTGCCAGACAGTGCCGCCAATATAGACATTGTCCATCCGTCTTACGTGACGGTAGATGACTTCACTGGAGAAGAAGCATGTATCAAACAGGTTGTAGAAGAACACAGCTTCTGTCTGCCCATGGCCAAATTCAAAATCAGTGGATCGCTTGGGGAGCTCGTGACCGAGGCTGCAGTTTCCAAATTTTTTATCGCTGCAGTACCCTTACATTTTTTTTTAATCGGGTGGATCAGTTACTGCGTGACAAAAAGCTTAGACAGGGGCAGGACGTAGTACAGGCGATGACGCAAGGCCAAGCTCGGAAAATCGCGTTGCTTTCGGCTGAAAATGCAAAAGCTGCTCCAGCGGAAGTAGCAAAAGAGGTAACTTCAGTAAGTGAATCCGAGCTAGGCTCGAGGAACAAAAATACGGTTGAGGAAAGCCTGCCAGCTGACCAGCTCAATGAGAGCGTATCACCAGGGTGTTAAAGTTCACGCCTGCAAGCAGAGCCAGCTGACGCACCCTCAAGCGAGACAGGGTCGTCGCTATCACCGGCCTCAAAGAACTTTGATCAACTCTTACGTTTGGACAGAGAGCACTGGCAGCCGAGCAAAAGAAGGATGACTGCTTAGCTAAATTGCATCACTCAGCTAAAGCAGGCATTACCAGGCCCAACGTGACGATATAAGAGAGTGGATGATTGTTGTATCAGCACTACAGACAACGAAAGGGCAGGATTATAGATCAGTTAGTCGTACTTACTAAGTACAGGGAGGGCCGTTTTAGTCTCAGTCATGGAAATGGGTGGTCTGGCCACCTAGGCATAAACAAATCTAAGAAAACATTGCATATGGAATATTACTGGCCTTGCTGTTTCAAGGACGTAGAAGACTTTGTAAGATCATGCGACGCCTGCCAGCGCTTTTGTAAACCAAGATAAACCTGGAAAGCTCCACTAAAGTTAATGCCCTTAATTTCAAAACGTTTCATACGACTTGTGATAGACACGGCAGGGCCTCTACCAAAGACAAAGTCGGGTTACACGTACTTGTTTACCATGCTGTGTCCGGCTACAAAGTTTCCGGAAGCAATCCCTCTGAAAGAGCTCAGCTCCACCGAAGTAGTAGACGCGCTTTTGTCAGTATTCGCACGAGTTGAGTTTCCAGCCCAAATTCAGGCAGATCAAGGGTCAGTATTCACCAGCTCACTGACTTCCACATTCTCACAAAAGTGCGGGGTAAAGTTCATACACAGTTCCGTCTATCGCCCTCTGTAAAAGGGTGTAGAGAGGTGGCATTCAGTGCTTAAACGAGTTTTGCGGGCGCACTGTCACGAGCACAAGGACGACTGAGAGAATTCTCTTCCGGCCACTTTGCTTTGCGAACGGTTCCTCATGAGGCTACAGGGTTCTCGCCAGCAGAACTTGTGTATGGGAAGACACTCCGTTCTCCACTGAGAATGTTAAGACAGATGCCGGAGGAAAGAGGAGAAAGTCCAACAGTGGTAGAGTACATGCTAAATGTGCTGGAACGGCTAAGTGCAACCCAAGAACTAGTCGAAAAGAACATGGGAGTAGTTAAAAAAAAACGCCAAGTTCTATTACGACAAGAATGCGAGGCTTCGTACATTTAACGCCGGAGACCAGGTAATGATCCTCAAACCTTCCAGAAAGAACAAGCTAGAAGTTCACTGGGACGGACCCCTTAAAGTGTTGCACAAACTTTCAGATACTAACTATGCTCTGAAAATGCCCGGTCGCAGGAAGGAGGTGAGGCTATACCACTGCAATTTGATGAAGCCGTACGTAGAGTGGAACGGAGTCGTTAACGTTACCATCAAGGAGCAGGATGGCACTAGTACCGAGTTTAATGAGTATAAGGCAACCTCCAACTCTGAAATCTGCCTGGAAGAAGTGGTAAAACATTCGGTAAGCTCGCAGGCTCTTAGACCCGAGCAGCTAGATGAGCTCAAAGGGGAATATCTCGACAGATTCAGCGATGGACCAGGTATAACCGAACTAATAACACATGTAATTGAGCTGACATCAATCGAACCAGTAAGATCAAAGCCTTACAGGGTGTCTCCTCGACAGCGAGAAATTATGGAGGCAGAGATACAGCGCATGCTATATTTGGGAGTTATTGAGCCCGCTGAGAGTGACTACACGTCACCGTTATTATTTGTAGAGACCCCTAATAAGGACCCTCGTCGGTATGTTTACTACAGGAAGTTAAATGCCATCACTAGGATTCAGCTGTATCCGATACCTAACAATCCGGAACGAATCGTAAGAGTTAGAGCTGCTAAATACATTTTAACTATAGATCTCGTGCGGGGATACTGGCAAGTTCCCCTTTTAGAAAGTGCCAGCCCCAATGCCGCATTTATCTGACCTGTAGACACTTTTCGCCCTCTCGCCCTCAGGTTTGGGCTGAAGAGCACGCCGTTAAGCTTCTCTAAGTTAATGTATATTGTCCTAAAAACTTGCAGGAGTTCGCCTTGCCATACCTTGATGACGTAGCAATTTTTTGGACAGCTGGGAACAGCACGTATCGCACCTCAAAGAGGTGTTCTCACGATTGAGGGAAGCAGGCTTAACGACGAAGGTGGAAAAGTGTAGGTTTGGTTGCTCGCTGGTTACTTATCTGGGCCATGCAGTCGGTCAGGGCACGAGACGGCTGGCCGAGCTGAACATAGCTACCATTGGAGATTTTTCTTAGCCGCGCACGAAAAGAGACATTCGTTCATTTTTGGAACTTGTGGGGTACTATCAACGGTGCATTCCGAATTATTCGCCAACAGCAAGTCCTTTAACGGACGCCCTCCGAAAGGGAGCACCAAATAGCGTGCACTGGGATAAGGACAACAAGAACGCTTTCCAAAGTTTGAAAACGCCATTGGTTTCTCTTCCTGTGCTTGGCGTGCCACACTACACAAAGGAATTCATAGTTCCGTGCGACGCAAGGGGCAGGGGCATGGGCGTGGTCGGCGACGATAATGAGGAACATCCTATCCTCTATGCCAGCCGTAAATTAACTGTAAGAGAGGAAGCCTGCAGCGCTTCAGAGAAGGAATGTGCTTATTTAGTTTGGGCATCCCAGAAGTTGTGAGGGTACTTGTACGGAGCGAGGTTCATCTTCGAGACCGACCACTGTCCTCTGACGTGGTTCAATCAAATGACAAACAAAAATGGCCGCTTGCTCCGATAGAGCCTCAATCTCCACGAGTGAAACTTCTCCGTTAGATTTAAGAATGGAAAGTTGCATAGCAATGCGGATGGTTGGAACAGGCTAATTTGAATTCTGCGTTTAAGGATCGCGCCTAAATGTTGGGGTTGGTATTTATATATTTATTTATTTATCTATTTATTTATTTATTTATTTCAATATTACTGCCAGCCTCTGATTAGAGGCCTTAAGCAGGAGTGGCTATATACATGACGACGAATACATTGCGTACAAGGTGCGAAGCGTCAGCAAAATGAAATAGCACTGAATTTGAAAATGTGAACAGTTTGTCATTTTCGAAAACGTGGCATATAGCGCTAACAATGTAAAACCGTTCAGGAAGAAGAAAATGCAAACTGCTCTTAACGATAAGTTGACGAACGCTTAAAAGACAGAAAAACAAAACTAGAAGAATATATGTATACCAAGCGTGGCAAACGATTTCAGAACATACATCCTATCAGACAAAGATAACGTTGTAGTGTGTATAAAAAGATGTAGCAGTGGCAGACGCACCAGAAAGCACGTGCGTTCAATAACGTGGAAGGATGAAGCCAAGAAGATCTCCTCTCATTTAGCAGGGATCCATCCATGATTGCTGAATTTGTGAGCACGAAATTCCTTCAAAAATTGGCGTAGCAAAATGCAGCATTTGTTGTTTCTGTAGTTATATTTTCTTTGAAGCCTAGCGGGTCTAAAATGAGATCCACGGTATGTCATCTCGGCTTAGAGCCGTGTTTGTGGGGTTCGCTTTGCAGTTGCCTGTCCTTGTTGGATGTTTTGGGGCGGCGTCCTCATTTCACAGCTGGTAGCTGCAAGCTGAGGCATTCCCAACCTGGCCACCAGCCCTTCTCTTCTAGCCCAGCGGCTATCAGCACTGGCCAGTCGAGATTTTCTGGCCCATGGAGGAGCTGTTACGATCGGCCTATGGGCGCTGGCGATCTTCGTAGAAGCGACCTCCGAAGCCTTCCCAGCCCACTGCGGCAACTCGCTTTGTAAGGACGACAATGCGCCGCGTCAACAGCCGTACGGCGCCGTCATGTCTACACGCGCTCGGCGGACCAAGTATTGTTAGTGGATTCGCGTTCGTCGTAACGGTTTGTTTGGAACGGGAGAACTCCTGGAAAAAGATGCTTTGCGGAGCAGTCTCATGGGCCCCAGAAGCCGTCACAGTCAATGGACAGACGCGGCGGCCACTGACTCTGGATTCAGCTCTGGGATGAGAGCGGCATTATGCAAAAAAAAGGTGAGGCGTGCAGATAGGACACAATATAAGTGGACCACACAAACGCCGACTATAAACTGAAGGGAGCACTGATGCGAAAGAAGGAAGAAAACACAAAACTCATCTGCGCATGCTCGGGAATTGTATCACCACGTGTCAGTCGGGTGCATGTGCCGGCCTACGTGAGATAGCTGTTAAGGCACTTAATCTCTTGCTTATGTAAAGTAATCGAAGGTTGACTCACGCACGCACTTCCATTATTTAGATATGCCATGCCTCTACCATAAGACGCGTATCTTCATTCTTGTGCCTGTACAATATCGCGCATTCATGTAATTATGGCGTGCAGTTACAATCTTGGCAATGTCGCGAGAGATTAGAAGACTATCCACCGGTTAATGACCTTTTATGTTCCATTAGCCTCTGATTGATACACCACCTCGTTTGGCCTACGTAGAACTGCCCACAGCTAAAGGGAACTATTCCCGTTGATAGTCGGCGTTCGTGTTGTCCACTTCTCTTGTGTCCTGTCTGCACGCCTCACCTTTTTTGCATAATGAATCCTTACCAATTAGCTCAGCTTTCTGTCGTTCTAATCAAAGAGGCGCCTGCTCGGGTCAAGACCTCTGTCTCCGAGAACGGTCTCACCTCCGTGTGTTCAGTGAAACCTGTGCGGAAGTGAGTGTTTAAAACCTCCCCCTCAAAGTCGGGTTGGCTACGATGACTTTGGACGCTCCCATTAGTCGCAGGTTGAACGGCCGTTTTCCCTCACCTAGGGATCTAGGGAGGACGGAGTGTATTTAAGCAGCCGTTGTCGGCTGTTCAGTGTGCATTCTCTTTCAGTCATGCTTGACTGATGAACTGTAACGTTCTCCACACTTCATGTAGATTTTCTAAGTAAATCGCATATTTCTCGTTCTCGATGACAACAAGTCCCTTCCTTCAACAACGTCCTCAGCGTGGATGAGTTGGACGACGGCATGGGCCAGCTACCATCTATTTTATGCCCTACCCCAATCCTTACAATAGGTACAAACGGCAAATATAGTGTAATGAATGACGTAAGCTTCGTTATAGATATAAAAAGCTTAAGGGCATGATTAAATGCATGAAAAGATGAAGATTTCTTGGTGCTGCGTAAACCGTTCCGCAATTCTATAGCAGAAAATGATGATGTCAGTTTCCCATTGTTATGATGAACTATGGAAAACTGATAGTTCAGTTATGATGGCAGTAGAAAATTGAATTTACGTGCAACCCTGGTATTGTTTTAATTGGCGAGGTACCTGTAGTCAATGAATTGGCATGTAAGCTGTTAAGTAAGTTCTAAAACATAGTTATTAGATGACAGTTGAGCAAGTTCGTTACAACAAGAATGTGATTTTCAGGAAGTTATAGAGTAGCACTCGTGAAAAACCCACTGTTAGTGATACGAGATATAGACGAGATATGACAGTGATATTTCTTTCCCGGGGTAACAATGCCGTAAATAATTTGAATGTGAATAAAAGCAAGGAATAATGCTAATAATGCGTCTTTGGAGAAATATGCTCTTGATTTGGATAATGCTCTTATACCGAAGGTTCACTTTT
This sequence comes from Dermacentor andersoni, assembly GCF_023375885.2. NCBI lineage: Eukaryota > Metazoa > Arthropoda > Arachnida > Ixodida > Ixodidae > Dermacentor > Dermacentor andersoni. The sequence goes on along the minus strand of NC_092819.1, from coordinate 152,730,505 downwards.
GCCTAATTAAGGCAACGTGTTGCGAATTCATTAGGTTAGAATCGAACTTGATGCCCAAAAATGATACAGTTCAGCGATCTCAGTATCTATGATAAGTTCCAAGTGATCTGAGTGTCTATGAGACTAGAGTTTGGACTTGGCGCGATCTTAGAGCATGGTCAAGAAGCCTGTTGGTACTATGAGTAAAACCCCTAGTAGGAGAGATAATTCATTATTCTAGTTCTAAAGCAGCAAAAGAGTCTGTATAATCTGTTACACTTCCGTTGTCGACGTCGAGTAACTTGATGCTAATATCACCGGCAATTAGGACTTGCTCATTCTCCAGATATTTTATTTTTCATAACCAAGGAGAGCTCACCCAGAAAATCAGAGATTGATGTCGTTCGAAGATATTACCGTCTTCATCCCTTAAAGCCGTTTGCGAATTTTCAGTTGAAATTTCAAATGCTTTTACTCGGTTCCAGAATAATTTTGGGGCTCCTTTGTCTGTTGCGAATGTTATGCACCAAACGTTCACTTGTGCACTTCAGGATCTGTTTGTCGCGTAGATCCCACAATACAGATAATCGTTGCAATCAACATATCCATCTAAATCCGTAATATCGCTTTATTAATACACTTAATAATATTGCTGCGGCGTGGGAGTCCGGCGTGGGAGAACGCAGGGAAAGAATTTCGCTTGCAAAGGCTAGACGCGGCAAGTGGAGAGAGAGTCCAGCTTGGCAGTGGAGCTCCTCTCCTGAAATCATGGATTTGCAGTACTGAAATATTTCCATCTCACCTATTATTGAGTCGATTTGAAAACTTTTTGTGACACGTAACAACTTTCAGCGTATAACGAAAATTTGTTATGCGGCCTGGTGAGGGGCCCTTTAAGTACCTGCACTGCAAAAAAAAAATTATGTGTAATCAGTTTTATGCGACATACAGAACAACATTCTACTTTCAACTATCTATTTTCATTGGGCAACGCAATAACCAATAAAGGATTCATGCACAAAAAGTACGTACACAGCCACCAAGTGAGAATTTCACTTAATGTACAAACCAAACTTCATGACATTAAGTAATCACAACGCAACACTGCCACGCTCTGAGCCCATATATTTAAAATGTGTTGTGCAAATTTCCCGCACTGTGGAAATTCTTGTTATGCAAAGTATTTTCTCGGTAGCTGGATATCCAGTATTGTACGGGGTTCCATTAAAGGTTACCAAGCGGACCAATGCGGCAAGGGTTATGCCTTCAAGTATAACCAATGTATAAATGAGCACTTGAAAGACCATCTGTGGTCAATATTGAGCAGAGCTATCTCTTAACTTCCTCAACACAGCAAAAAAGAGTAAGTGAAAAGCAGTTTCCAAAAAAACTAACAAAATAAAAACAAGCCGAGGCACAACTATCTATAAATTGTAAGAAACTACACAAGAATATAGGGCTCAGATTGTCATTGCTGCTTTTGTTACCTTCTGCCTCAGTGATATTGGGTTTCTAAATTCACCTAACTGGTGTGCTCTCTATCAGTTGGTTGTCATGGTGGTTGCTCTGCAAATGCTTATCAATCATGATTTCTGCAAAATATGCTACACAGTTAATTGTGTAGCAAATTCTACTAATATTTAAAAATGTTTGTTGAAAGCATTAGTTTTATTTCGTTTTTCTGTTGTTGCCTTTATGGTCAGCATTATTAGGCTGACTTGTATTTCATTCTTAATCTCTGACGTATACAGTGTCTGGTAACAAACCCTCTGTCAGAACTATTCGGCACCTACACCTTCTCACATAATCTTATAGACATCTGTACTAAGTAGGCACATAATCCTGCTGGTACTTTTATTATAGAAGTATTCACTAAATACCTTCCAAGCAAGAACTCTTTAGAATATGATCATTTAGAGGATTTTACCTGGAACCACACAGTAAATGCGTCATGCTCAAGATATGTCTAGCTATAATAATCACAGCACAGTCGAAGCTTTAAATGCATGAAGTTTGCCGTCATCTGTTTTCACTTGATCTTATAGGTTGTCTGAATGCACGTTATGTTCAGATAATACATTCTAATGGACATCTTTTATCTGTGCAGCGCAGAAACCTCTAGGGCACTTGTCGGTGTTGTTATCGCATTCTCAAATATGATGATGAGGCTGCTGGCTGTTTAGCACTGTAATAACATTGTACAGGGGGATTATTTTTAGGTTTTATGGAATTAAAAAAAAACTTTTCTGTGGCAGATAGCATAATTCTTGTCCTTGAGCAAGATTGTTTGAAGAGGTGGACATTACTAGCATGAGAAATCAAAATACATGTACATATTGCCATTTACGAATTTAACCGGTTAGCTTGGAAGACGTATCCACTTGAAGTGAGCTTCCAGGATGACACCAGCTTATAAAAATTCCCAAAGTATAGAACAATAAACTCGAGTGTTCCAGTTACTTTTGTGCATCAGTGCATAAAAGAGCATTTCGTTGGAAAAGTAACTTGAATACGCCTTTTTACGGCAAGTTTGATATTGCATATCTCCAAGCTGGCGTCATTCTGGAAATAAATTCCAAGTGGATATACCTTGGGAACGCACTGGCTATCATTCGTAAATTACAATATGTGACGTAATTCATTCAAAAGATGCTTAGTCAATTTTCGGTAATAGTTGAATACATAATCTGATTTCTCAAGCATGACATGTCTGCCTGTTGGAATATTCTTGCTCAACACTAGAATTATGCTATCTGCAACAGGCTAAATTAAAAATTCCATAAAACTTGAAATCAGCGCCTTGTACAAACACGCACTGTGAATTTAAAAACAATTTTCAGTAAACCTTATTGAATTAGCAATATCCAGTGTATCTAGCCTGATCATCCTGGAATCCTTTGTAGCTTATAAGCATAGTGCATTTCCCTCCAACATATCGAAGCTCAAAATTTCCTTGGAACCAACCCTTTAACTGCTTCAATTCCTGCCGGTTTGCAATGTTGCATGACTTCTATAGTACTGCAGAATCACATTTTTTCTGCTCACAGTGTCCAGTGAGGTGTCTTTAGCAGTGCTTTTAGCAGCTGAGATAATTAATGTTCCTGCAGGTAAATATCGTAAAACTCTGGGATAACTGCCAAGTTAATGCAATCATGTCTCCTGTTTCCAATCAAATAGAAAATATGCTGTACTCTCTTCCAAGTTTGTTCTCCATGTCAGGCCAGCACACAACTTGCACAAGAGGTACCTTTCGCAGACATAAAGTTATTTTATGAGGTTTTGGTGGTGTCAAAACATGACATCAACCAGACGCTTTAAACTGTGTTATGAAACACTTATTTTTACATAGTTAGAAAAGGCAGCAATATTGAATGTATCGCATTTCGGGTACAGTACCATAGCAGAAATGGCTCAACTAGTAAAGGTATGGAACCGGGCGAGTTGGTGTTGGTCCATGACGTTTGCCAGCGTGAACTCCACAAAGGATGGTGAAAGAGGCGACCGCGTTTGTCTCCGTTTATACAAGTTCGCGAAGTCAAACATCATGAACCAACTAGTAAAGCCTCAAAAAAATATGCCATGAAAAAAAGCTTTGTTTTCAACCGCAAGACAATTCTGCCTGTAAGGGAATATGGTTTCTTCAGAACTTATTTCTTTATGCAAAGAAAGAACCACCAAATAAAGCTTACTGAGAAACAAATGAAGAACAATAGGAACACCTCTCTAGGCACATCTATGCAAGGGTATTCTTTGTCTTAGACAAACTGCATTTATAGTTTGTTGAAGCCTATATATTTAATTGTCGCAGCTAAGCGAAAATCAGAAGGTGGAAAAACTTGTGTTGGTGCAATTTCACAATGCCAACTATTATGCACAGCAACAAAAGGTAAAGCATAGGATGTCTCACTACTCCTTTGCATAAACAACATTCAGTTTCATTTTTCATGTCCACTCCCAACCTGATGGCAATAGAAGCAGGAAGACAACAGCGTGGTTCCGAAATCAGATGACGGAACTAATGTCCTAGCTGACGTAAAGTGCAAAAAAGGGAGCTAGGCAGGCCGCGTGATGCAGTCTTGAGGCAGCATTAACTAGCATGAAAAAGACAATGGATGACAGCTAGAAGCACACAGTACAGAACTGTTGAATTCAGCTGAAATTTTTGCGACACAGAAATATGGGGTTCAGAGGATTAGCAAAACGTCGATGCACGGAAGCAACATTCATATTTCCCTTTTCCCTTTTAACACTAGAGGTGTTGCGGCAAATCGATGCACAGGGTAATTTCGACATACGCACACTCTTTTTTGGTGAGAGCCAGGGACAGGGTGCTTACATACGTATCACGCGCTTTTTTGATGCAAGGCGCTTCGAATATTTTCATATCGACTGGCCTCTAGAGCCGCCTGAGCGCTTTGAAACTTCTCAGCGCACGAGCACCTACGGCAATGATCGGCCAGATGGCCACCAGCAGTTGGCAGCTGCTCTATGTTCCCCTCAAGCGGTAATTTAAGAGGAAGCTTTTGCTCGGGCCCAACTCTGACGCGGCCTATTCAAATACAGGTAAAACGCAAAAACGTTTTTCTGAGATAACCCCTCAACAGATTTTAATTAAATTTGTTGCATTTGACAGAGAAAGCTAAATTCTAGCGATTGTTTGAATTGTTTGAAGCGAAATTTTGATTTAGGGCTTGAATTTTGTTACAGAGATTTTCAAATATTCGACCGTTAGAAAAAAACAGAAGCACGAAGTTTACAAAGTCATAGGTCTTCATCAAGAATAGATATCGCGGTTCTGTAAACGACATTCATTAGATAATTCAAATGGGACGAATTCGATATGTCATTTTACATGTTACGTGAACTTGTTACGTTGCTTACAAGGGTTCTGCAAAAGCTGTATTTCCATATTACTAAATTTATTTTACATTCCTGTGTACCATATCAATATTGTCCGCTTTAGATGTACTCTTAGATGCAATTCACAGAATTGTATTATCGTTTTTTGTTGCTGAGTTACAGAGCTGTAAACTTGAGAGTATCGTTTTTTGGAAATTTTTGATGTTTGCCAATTTTTTATAAAAGTTTGAGGACCTAAATGAAAAATTCAAAGCAGTCCCTAGATTTTATGCTTTTCCTTTAAATGCAACAAACCTCACGAAATTTGGTGCAATGGTTGCCGAAAAAAACGAATTCTCCTTTTACACCTATTTAGATAGGAGCACCCGAGCTAAAGCTTCCTCTTAAACACGGACCTGTTTGGCTTGAGGGAACATAGGGAAGCTGTCCGTGCCTTAGTGGCTGGTGGCCACCTGACCGATCATCGCCACAGATGCTCGTGCACCCAATAATTTCAGAGCGATCGTGCGATGAGCGGCTCCGGAAGCAGGTTCATAGGGAAACATTCGAACCGCCTTGCATCAAAAAATGCGGGGAGTAGGTGTGCAAGCACCCATCTCTGGATCTTACCAAGAGTGTTGGTATGCGAAATTAACCTGTTTATCGATTTGTTCTGGTAGCTCCTATGTTGTTTCGGTGGGCCGACATTCTGGTATCCCATGAATCCCATGTTTCTGTGTAGGAAAAATTTCATTTGACGTCTGGAGTTCTGTCTTATGTCCTTCTTGATGTGGTCTGTTGTCTTTTTCGTGCTAGTTCTGCAATGAGCACCAACGAGCCAAACTGTCTTCTTTACCCTTGTAAAAATTAGCGTATTTTTCGTCGCGCCAAAGCAACTAACCTTCCCGAGCGCTGGGCAGAATATCATTGCATTCACGCAGAATATATTATCGCTATTACAAATGCAAAAAAAAAGATTTTTTTTATAACCCACTCCCATCACTTTTGCAGTCTAATCCACGTGAATTCAGGAATATTGTTGGTGGCAAAGAAAGCAAAACAATCCAACTAGCCCGTTCTGACAATGTCGCGTTCCCTCCGAACCAGCGGTGTTGCGTATTGAATGATGTATTTGCTTCCGTTTTTCTCGAATGTGCTCCTGCCACTCTACCTTCGGTAACTAAATGCTCTTATTTACCAATGAACTCCATCTATTTCGATTGGGTCGGCATCAAAAGTTGATTGAAAACCTGAAAATATCTTCTTCATCAGGGGAAGATTCAATCAACTGTAAAATGCTTAATGTCACTGAACCATATTCTTCCATTATACTTTCAATGCTCTTTTCCCAGTCTCTAGGTTCCTCGGTACTTCCAAGCCATTGGAGGGTTGGCAAGGTTGTTCCGGCCCCTAAATCAATTAACACTCATTCCCCCGATATCTATCGTTCTATATCACTGACAAGTATAGCATGCAAAATATCGGAGCATATTGTACGTTCTCATCTGATAGATTTCCTTGAATCTAATTTCTTCTTTTCGACTGAACAACACGGTTTCAGGAAAACAGTTTCATGTGAAACGCAACTCACGTGTTTTACTAATTACCTATTGACCCATACTGACATGGGCTTCGATGTAGACTGCGTGGTTTTGGACTTTGCAAAAGCTTTCGACACTGTTTCACATGATCTCCTCATTCTTAAAGTTAGCATGCTTAACATTGACCCTAATCTACTAAACTGGATTAAAAGCTTTCCGTCTAATAGAACTCAGTACGTTTGGGCTAATCAATGTTCATCCTCTCGCACTTCCGTAACATCGGGTGTACCACAGGGATCGGTAGTGGAACCTCTGCTTTCCTGATGTATATAAACGACCTTCCTAAATGCATTTCCCATTCATCGGGTTTTTCGCAGATGACTGCGCCATTTAACGCAAGATAACTAACCACAGTGATTCTGTAGGCTTCAAGACGATCTTAGAAGCATATCCAACCGGTTCGATGAATGGCTCATGCGACTAAACATTAATAAATGTAAAACAATGCATGTATCGGGCCGCACTAACACCGACAACACGAGTGTTTACTTACCTTACGATACTTCTCTTCAATCCGTCAACTCGTACAAATACCTAGGTGTTAATATTTCACGTAACTTATGGCATACGCACATCAAACACGTCACTAATAGCGCTAACCGGATTCTTGGATACTGGCGTCGAAATTTCTCTGCTGCGTCTATGCCGATAAGCTTACCCTCTACAAAACATTAGTTCATCCACAGTACAAAACGTTAATGCATCCACAGTATGGCATGCCTATGAAATCACACTGATAAACACACTAGAATCTATCCAGGATTGCGCAGCACGTTTCATCTTATCTAAATATTCCTGTTGCGCCAGCATCACTTCCATGAAAAACGCACTTACTTTACGGACCTTTCATTGCTCCATAAATGTTTTAGACTGTATCTTTTCCACAGACTGTATCACCGCCACCAGCTATTAAAGGATCAACTTATTACTCGCCCTTATATATTTTAGACTGTATCTTTTCCACAGGCTGTATCACCGTTACCCGCTATTAAAGGATCAACTTATTACTCGCCCTTCATACATTTCATCCCGTTTCGCTCACATGTTTAAAGATGGTGTTCCATCTTTTTAGAACAAAAATGTGCCATAGTTCTTTTGTTGCTACGACCAGCGCCGCCTAGATCGACTTTCTTCCCTCGATCGCTGCGATTTCTGACTTTGACAACTTCAAGACTGCTGTATTTTCCGCCGTTTTGTAATGCCTACTATTGTATAATTATGTACTGTTTTTTTTTCACTTACCACTCCTTTCTGTACGGCCTCCGGGCCAGGAAAGTATCCGAAATAAATAATAAATAAATAAATAGTAAGGTAATGAATAGGGCAGAGAAGCGGTGGCATATTCTAGTTACAGTATGTGTGCCAAGGGAAGAGATGGATAGTCGAGGACGGGACAATAAGACTGTATGATGAAGTCAGGAAACCTGCAGGCTTCACTTCGAATCAGCTAGTGCAGGACACAGGCAACTGAGATCACTGGGAGAGTGCTTCATCCCCTAGCGGAAAAAAAAATGTTGGCCAGTTGTGATGAAAGAGTGTACCTGTCGGCGCAGACGTCTTCGCGGTCTTTTCAGCAATGCGTATGTCCAAGATTTGCGCTTCACATGCAAATGCTTCATGCTGGCTATAACTACATGGGCACTGGAAAACAACTCAGTTCCACACGAGATTCAACACTTTATAAAAAACCTCCCGAAACTACAAATACAATTAGGCAATTAAGCGTAATAGAAATGTATAAAGGCAAAGAATGGTCAAAATAACCATAAGCTTCATCACTAGACAAAAGAATAACATCGTGAAACGTACAGTAGCCGTAGCACGTTTAGTTATATTCATTTCAGAAATGATGCCGACCACTTACACGACGCCTGAGCCAGGGTTCTATCAAACAACAAGAAAACATAAACAGTAGCAGTAATAAGCATGCTTGCGGGAAACCAAGAAACGAATTCTAGGACGAGAAAAAAACTGGTTAGGCGCCGTGTACCTATACAATTAACATGAATTTATTAACAAATCGCGTAATCGCGCGTTCTTCCCCGACATCACGAGAGCTTCTCGAGCAAACGAGCAGAACTGAAAGCGAAGGATAAGTACACAGTCGGGATGGTTCTTTTGTTCTGTATTAGTTCTAGCGATGTAACCAAAAGTACTGCAAGCTACCTGCACCATTACCTACCACGTCACCTCCGACCAAAAAAAACCAGTTGAGTGCAAGTACACATAGGACATTTAACACGGTTGTCACACTGCAAACCTTTGACCGCGATCAATCCCGATTCGGATTGAATTTCTGGTCACGTTTGGCTTCCTTGCTCAATTTGCGGACGGGAGCCAATCGCGGTCAAAAATTTCGATCCAGACCGGGCTCAATCATGATCAAAATGACCGTGTGACACTGATAAAAGTCTGCACTCATCTTTAGTTACACAATCAGCCAACAAGCCAATCCAAAGTATTATTTGCAAAGTTCCGACAGGTGTCGCAGAAGTCGTGGGGCGCGGTAGTGCTGAAGTTAGCCTCACAAGTTGGCAGCTGGACGTAATTATATTCATTTAGTCGTATTTTTTACTAGTTGTAACAACGTGTCATTATTTGCCATGATTGGCGGCGCCTCCGGGACACCAAAGCGGAAAGGGGCATCAAAGATAGAACCTGGTCTGTGCTGTGGGTTGTGGCTCGCCGTGGCCTGCGCTTGCCAGGGGTGTATGAGATCGGCTGTGCGCTATCGCGGATAGCCAATTTTATATGCGAACACCCTTTGGCACGCTTCGGCCTCCGCAGCATCAACCCACGGGCTGCCCGGCTTCCACCTTTGATTCCCCTGCCATTCCTTAGGTGTCCTTAGAGATCCTGCGCCTTTATTAAATCTCAGCTGCTCCCTTGAAGCATCTGTTTGTCAGTTACATGTGCCCTCCTGGAGTAGTACCTGTAAAAATCCAATCTGCCATGGCGACGATAAAAGCGGCCCGCGACCATGTACGGTCGGAACCCCTCTGCTCTGCGAGGGTGCAGCTGTGGTAAAGGCTATTGACTGACAGCAACAATTTATTCCTTCGTGTCAAAGTGTGGGAACTGTAATGACTGGCAGAGTGGTACGCGAAAAGCATTCGTGCTCCCTGTTCCTCCCTGGCTATGAACCCCTCTAAAAATACCAGGCCATTCTGACACCTCCAACCGAAAACTATCGTTCCCAGACTGCGTACCTCCCGTGTGCGCGTCCTTGCAAGGCACGTAGGTGTCTTCTGAAATTTCCCAACTAGCAACAGCAAACCTATAACTGCGAGTAAAAAAAGCTGTTAATAATAATAATAATAATAATAATAAAAGGAGAGGCAGATCCCACGACCTGTGATAACCCACAAAAGGGCAGCTTGTTGGTCTATCTGCGTTCATTGACGATATTTGGCGTTGATGTTGACAGCCTACCACAGTCGTGATGTGATGTTCAAGGTTACCACACAGAGAGACGTGTTCGCTCGAGGCGCTGTTGTTCGCCATTGTTCTAGCATGCGTGAAAGTGAACGCTCTAATTTCCTCACATGAGTGCATCCTATCAGAGCTGAAGCGCTCGTTTACTGGACAGCCGCTTGAGAGTTGTCTTCTTGACACTGCGGTGCTTAGTGCGGCTTTATGTCTCCACGCCCTACAACAGTAAGCCATATGTACAAAATAGCACGATGTTTATTTTTTCATAAATAGAAATAAATAAACCTTAAAGTAAAATATTACTGTTTGCCGGCAACTGCTCCCATGTCTAGTAGTAGTGTTTCTTTTATTGAGGAGACCCCAAACGAAGCATGCTTTGTGAAAGCGTCCATCCCTTTTTCGGCGGTCATACCATGTATGGAAGCTGCCACGACCGAAAGTGGCTATTCTTCACCCATTTCGTGTGGGTGTTGGCTTTACACATTCTCTTGTGTCCTCTTAGTACCATACTATCCCTCCTCTGGGCTGTTGCATGTGAGTACAAAAGTAAGCGCTGCACCTTCTGAAATACTATCGTGGGGGGGGGGGGGGGGGCTAATGCGTAGTTTTACAGTCGTCCAGAGTACATTGTGTGGATGGCGAGGGTGTTTCAGTGGGCATTGCGATAACGAACAAAGATGTGCAGAGAGTATTGTAGCGACACGCACTAAGGTGTCGCGAAAACGACTCGCACACGCCTCCCCCACGTCCCTATGGTGTACATTTTACAAGTTCCCAAATCACCCACCGACGCTGTTTGCGAGGTATTGACAGCAGCAGCAGCAGAATTACAAAAGCCGAGGGAGCAGGTATAGAAAGCGAAGCTTTCTATACCTCCTCGAAAGCGAGACCAAGAAATCACGGGTGAGGATTTCTTGGTCGTGCAAAAAAATTCATTCAGTGGATGCAGACGATCAGCACAGTGTCCGATAAAGCGTCGGGAGAAATTCACTATGCCCAGGAACTCACGCAGCTGGCATGATTTTGCACGAACCTGCCGAAGTAGGAGCAGAAGCCTACAAAGCGGCTAATTTAGGTTGCCCAGGTGGCCACAGGTAAATCCTTGACCACGCGAACTTTCTCCGGATCGGGACGAACACCGGATGAGTTGACGAGGCGTCCGAGCACAGTAAGTTACGGGTGGCCGAAGTGATATTTCGTCGAATTTTGCTAAAGTATCACCTTGCGGAATATTGAAAGAACTGTCGAGAGACGCTTGAAGTGTATGTCAAAGTCGGCGAAATGACAATGACGCCAGCGAGGTAGCATAAGCAGATTGGCCACTTTAAGCCGTGAAGGAGGGCGTCCATGATTCGTTCGAATGTGGCGGCAGCTTTGCTTATCCTGAATGCTATCACCTTAAGCTGATAGAACCGATCAGGTGTAATAAACGCCGCCTTTTCACAATCTATGCTGTTATATGCAATCTGCCAATACGCGCAACGATGGTCTATCGAAGAAAAATAGTTCGAACCACTGAGACAGTAAAGGGCGCCATTTATCCGAGGTAAGGGGTACACCTCTTTTTTGTTACTTGGTTAAGGTTCCGTTAATCTATACAGAAGTGCCAGCTGTTGTCCTTCTTTCTAACGAGTACAACAAGAGACATCCGCGGGCTTGAAGAAGGTTCGATTATATCACGGGGAAGCAAGTTGCCAACTTCGTTTTGTATAAGTTGTCGCCCAGCGGAGGAGACACAATAGCGACGTCGGTGTATGGGTTTGCCATCGCCGGTGTGAATTCGGTGCATTGCAACTGTCGTTTCGCCCAGTGGTCAGTCATTGAGATCAAAAATGTCCGGGTACGACATGAGCAGGCCCCGAAGCGCGCGTACGTGTTCGGCCGGAAGGTCAGCGGTGGTCATCTTCGTTATGTTCTTTAACATCGGGGGGTTTGAATCAATATCAGCCGGAGGCGTTGCAGCAGGCTGAGTTAAAGCGGAAACATGGTAGTCGGAGGGGGCAGCTAGGGTGGCTTGACAGATACCTAAGGATATCCTTTGTGGGCATAGTTCAAAATTTACAATATGGAAACATGTGGCATTACCCTTTATACTGATGACCGAGTACGGGAGCATGACATCCTGCGAAGAGAGGACGGTAGCGTTGGGCGACGCGGTGTAATCGCCGTCGTCCAGAGGGGGATCAGGAAAGACGTCGATGTACGTCACGGCTAGATGTGGTAGACGAATGTATTCGGCGGAACACAGCTGACTCGGCGCAGGATCAGAAGGCTCAACGGCATGAGGTAGGCAAGCTGGATAACCCCTCCAGAGCAGTCAATAAGAGCTGAATGTGCCGAGGGAAAGTCAAGTCGTAAGATAAATGCATGTGGGCACCACGGATCTAAGACGTAAAACAGAACTGAAGTGTGACGTCCAGCAACAGTAAAATGGGCGGTCAACAACCCATCAACAGCCGGAGTCGCACCATCGGCTACGCTGACTACAGTGATGGGAGCAGGGGTAAGAACTTTCTTCAGACGAATACAGATATTTCAGTTCACGACCAATATGTGGGCCTCGGTGTCAGAGTGCGATGACAGGTACACCGTCGACGTCTAATTTGATGAGGTTGTGACGTCCAGGTAGAGTGACCAAAGGAACTTCGGATCGGGTCGTCGTGGCAGGCACAACTCTTGTAGCTGCACCCGTCAGTTTCCCGATGAGGGGCGGGAGTATCGTGGAGAAGGTATGCGACAGCGCAGAGGTGAGCGGAAACGGTTTCACGATGGTGAAAGGGAGTGGTTTGATCGTGCTGGCGATGATGGTGGAGCGTTGTCGTCGTCAGTGTGTACCGGCACTTGGGAACAACCACCTGGACGTTGGACGTTTCGATAGCTCGGCCAAGGCTGCGATTTCCAAGCACTGCGACAGTGGCGGGAAATAAGTACGACGCGTCCACAACAGAAGCAGGTGGGCCTGTCATCGGAAGTGTGCCACTCTGTGGAATTCTGAGAGCGATGACGAACGGTTGGGCGTCTGTATAACTCAGGTGGGGCAGGCGGGTGGTAGTCAGGTCCTTTGATTGGGCAAAGTCTCTGCGATTCTGTGTTTGCTATTTCTTGACGCACAACGGTTTAGATAAGGCAAATGGTTGCCTGGGACTCGTCGGGGTTACGCACCTGAAGGGGAACTGGGGAGGCAGCTTCAACCTCGCGGCAGAAAATGCGCACGACGCTGTCGGATGCAGCAGGAGTGGATGGAACGGCTGGAAGACGGAGGTCCTCGCAGGTAGAAGTCGCCGCCTTGTGGAAGACGTGCGAAGTTCCGAGTAACGCGGCGACTTTTTGCTTCTTCATAGCGTCAGCATTCATGGATGACGTCTTGCAATGTGGATGATTTGTTAATAACCAGAAGCGTAAGCGTGTCATCCATGATATCTTTGAGTATATGCGCAGCCTTTACCATTCCCGGCATCGTGTGATTGGTTTTGCGACAAAGCGCGAGCACGTCCTGGGTGTACGTCACATAGAACTCGCTGCAAGTCTGAGCGCGGCATGCAAGAGCTTTCCGAGCAGCAGGGCGGCATCTGATCGGCTTGCCGAACAGATCGATGATCTTTTGCTTACATACCTCCCAGCTCATGAGTTCCTGATCGTATTGCAGAAACCCCACTTGTGCCGGGCCCGCCAGGTAAAATACGAGGTTGGCTAGCATCCGAGTCGCATCCCAGTTGTTACTAGTGCTCACCCGTTCGTCAGCTGAAGCCAGTCTTCGACGTCGGTGTTGTCAGAGCTGGAAAGGTCGCGCGATTGTGTGAAGACGACGGGGCGGTTGCCGGCGGACGGATGAGGCACGGTTGGTGACCTGCTCGATGCATTCCCGTGCCCGCCGTGCGCTGGCATTGTAGATGCCGCCAAGTAGCGTCCGCTGCGTAGGTCCGTCTTTCAATTCGGAACCTGCACTCCACCAAAATGTTACGCGAGGAAAGAGGCTTGGCAATATATTTGAACGACTATCGATCTGTGAACGACTATTGGCGATCGTCGTCTTCGTCAGTCCTCTCATCATCGTTCACTCCTGCAACGCCCCGTAGCACTCTCATGGACCGTGGGAGGGTTGAGCGCCCGGTAGTCGTCGCACAGACGCCAGTCACCCGGTTCTTTCTTGGCCACCAGATGAAGTGGGGAGGTCCAACTGTTGGAAGAAGGGCGAATAATGCCCAGGAGGAGCCCGTGCTCGAATTGCTTTTTAGCAGTGTCCAGACGCTAACAGAAAAGGCGGTGCAGACGAGTTGCGACGGGTGGACCATGCGTGACAAGGTGAGCGAGTGAAATAAATTTAGGTTGTGGGTAACACTCTTTATGGCTCGCTCATTTAAGTTTTAGGGCCTTGTCACCTCAGCGAAGTCTACGCGAATGTGAGCCTCTGGGCATGGTGGAATCAGCGTGCATATGCCAATGGGAGCGACAGCCGACAGAACTCCAGAGATAGAGAGCCGCGTCTTGCTCTAATTCAGACGATGGCACCGTATGCTGACGTCGATGTCAAAACGGGTTAGGAACTCAGAGCCGAGGAAATGCTGATTTACATCGGCCACGATGTAGACGCACCGGAACATGACCCGTAAACCATACGAGGCGATGTAGGTGGAGTTCGCCGAGCGGTCTCGCTAGGAGGACGGCAGTATGCTTAGCTCGGTGTCAGTGTCTACAAGGAAGCGCAAGTTAGAAATGAGATCCATGAGAATGAAAAAACGGCCGAGTTGTAACGCGAGGCTACGTGACGCCGTCAGTGATCTCGCAGTGCATTTCCCGACCGCTGGCATGACGACCTGCACGGGAGGGCGCGGTGCTGCAAAGTGCGATGGTACCAGCAAATATGGGAACTTCGAGGACTGCTCAAGCGGGGGCTGCTAGGGGAAGAGGGACAGCGGCTGGGGCACGAGAAGGAGCCGCGCTGGTCATGAGAGGACGTCCGAAGGGTGTCGATGCAGACGGCATGCTGGTTGATCAGGTACTCCAAGCGCTCCATTATAGAATACTCTGGTGTTGAAGAGAGAGAGCGACAACAGAAAGAGAAGCCACGTCTTGTACTCGGTAAGGGGGCTGGGCGAGGCGGTCGAGGGTGAAGTCTCCTCCAGCTGCCAAGGCAAGGTGGGTATACAGCGGCGAGCGCTGCAGGAAGAGCGCCTTCAGCAGCTCACCATCCGCGTTGACATTGCTTTAGCCCCGAAGCCATCACATGCTGCTGAGCAGCTGGGAAGGGCAGCTATCTCCAACCTCCTTCGAGGTGAGCAGGTGCTGGAAGCACGCCCTCTCAGACGCCGTGAGGCCGTCCAAAATATTTTGCTTCAGTTGCTCGTACGAGCCATTCCCTAAAAGGGCAGCGGTGGCGACCACCACCTCGGGAGCAGCCTCAGGAGACAAGATGGGAAGTAAGTGGCCATACGGGGAAATCTCCGAGGTGGTGTGGTGTATATTAAAGGAGGATGTGACCTGGCCGAGCCAAATCTGTGAGTCCTTGCGCGAGAATGTGGACATTCTAAGCTATAGGGCTGCGACGTCCCGTAGGTGCGAGGTATCGTCAGGCGAAAGGTTGCCTGAGGGCAGTATGCTGCTGGGGTCGGTCATCTCATAGGCCGGAGTCACGAACTCTCGTGGACCGAGGGGACGCAGTGGAGCGTAGCAGGCTCTTGTAACGACCTAGCGTGTGCCGTGCTTGTACCGCATGCTTGTGCCACCGAGTTTTGCTTTCCTCATCTTTTTTGCAGTACCTACCAGGAACGCTGACCTTTCGCATGTGCTCGTAACCGCGTCGGTGGCGCTACAGCCTAAAATAGTGCTGGCATGTGGTTAACATCACATCATATGTTAACCAAACTCTGGCAATTCTGAAACGCAACCTCTGCAATGCTCTTCAACAGGTAAAATTACTAGCATATAAAACGCTGGTTAGGCCAAAACTAAAATGCGCACCACCTACATGGCATCCTCGTCAGATTTACCCCTGCAACAGATGGGAATCCACACAGAATCGCACCGTAAGATACGCTCACTCGTCATACTCATAGGATATCGGCGTTTCATCATTAAATGTAGATTCTCGTTTGGACACTTCGGTGCACCGTCGCCACATGGCAAGCTTATCATTATTCCACAAGTTCTGCGCCAGTGCGCTTCGCCACAATGCTTACATTTTAACACCTTCGCGTATATCTCCGCGCAAACACCATCGACTACATGTTTGTCGCTCTAATGCACGTACTGTCGCCAGGTCGTCATCTATTTTTCATCGCAAAGCTAAACACTAAAACGGCCTTCCCCACTGCATCGCTGTCATCGCCACTACATCTGACTTCATGGAAAGAAGTAACAAATGTCCCGCAAAATGATGATCATGATTTGATTACATCTCCTTTGAAATGAGGCGGTGACAAATACTCACCTAGCCCACTTGATTCGTTGAGGTAGGCCATACATGTTTTTATTTACCATTTTCGCAAACATCTCCCTAACATTTTGCTTTGAAAATTTGCCTTGTACCGCTAGCTATGACTGTAGAGATCCGGTCGTATTAATATCATTCTTGTTTTTTTTGCCACCAATACTCTAAACGTCTCTTGCTTATCTCGACTGCTGACTGATTGATGCTTCCATCCATTTTAAGGCCAAGTGCTTCTGAAAGATGTCCGTTACCCACGCTTCTCGCTTCCTCAATACCTTCGCATTCCATTATAATGTGATTAATAGTCTCCGGATTTTCGGTGCAGCATACACGGACCTCACCTAGTTCAGAATATTTGCTACGGTACGTTTTGGTATACGCAAAACACTCGATAACACGATACACGATACGCAACACACAACATATACGCAACATATACAACACGATACGCAACACACTCGAGCCTCAAAGAACAAGGCACTGCTCTTTGTGTTGTGCAGATTTTCGCTTCTCATTTTTTTCTTCTCATTTTTGTAAATCTCTATGGTACTTTTTGTTTCCGTTCCTCGGATCTAAGATACTGTCTCTGTTTCTCTCACGTTCTCTCTGATGACTCCTGGTTGTCTATTTAAAGTTGCAATTACCCTGTACATGGTTGAATTGCCCTGTACCTCTTCGTCCATTCTGTGAGCACGCTTTTCAAGTGTAGATAATTCTGAACTTTAGCTGCCCATTTGTTGTCATCGTTCTTCCTGAGCCTTTCTTCAAACCTAAGATTGTTCTGTGCTTCTCTGACTTGAAAAGATGCCCATCTTATACCACCCTGCACTGCCTCACTTCTGGTTTTACTGTGGGATCCCAAAGCCAGCCCGCCTACCAAAAATTGGTTAACTTGCAGCGCAGACAACATACTCGATTTTAAGCACAGAATGGTATTTGCGAACGTCAGCACTGGTACCATTACTCCTTTCCAGGTTACACGCACCACGTGATAATTATTGTGGCCCCACTTTGCTCTGTGTTTCGTTATTGCAGCATTCCACTTCCCATTTGCTTTCACATTCTCTTGGTGGGTACTTGAGTCTTTCATTCGTTGATGTATAAGCCGAAGTATTCATATTGTCTGACTATGAGTATAAATTGCTGTTGAATTGGTCCCACGTAATTATTCGTCTCTTCATTAAAGACCATAAATGGCGCTTTTCTGTGCTAAACTTCAATCCTACATTAGTCGCCTTGGTGTCACAGATCTTTGCAAGCGTGTGTAAATCTCTATTGTACGCTATTAGCACTATGTCATACGCGTACATCAGTCCAGGAAGATTCTGCTGCACCATTTGTCCATTACTCATGTAGAATAAACCATTCCCCAATTCCTTGTTTCCCAGTCGTCTTTCTATGCCCTTAACATAAAGCGTGATCAACAGTGAAGACAGAGTGCATCGTTGCTTCAGTCCTTGGTGAGTTCCCACCACTTCATTACATTTCCGACCTTCCCCTGTAACTTGTTATCAGTTGTTTCTACACATCTCCCTCAGCAGCTCCGCAAAAATCGTCATGTAAGCCTTCGTGTTTAAGAATACCCCGTAAAAATCCCTTGTCTTTAATATCTACAGGCGCTATCAATAGAGGTCTTTTCTGAACTTCTGGAATCTCTGTGCACTGAGTTAGTTGAAACATATCCTCTAAGCAGTTGCCTGGCCTGCAGAAGTCAATTTGCACTTCCCCAAATACGTCATTTTTCTCCACCCACTTTGGCAGTTCCAATTTTATGGCTTGTGCTGCTAGTTTATATATCATCCATATTACTGTAACTGGCCCGTCCGAGCTAGTTTTATCATTGTCAGGCCATCTAATCGGAATTTTTTTCTAACTTGCTCTACGGCATTTGTCAGCAGTACTATACACTTTGGACCAATGGCTTGATTAGCTACATTGAGCTTTCATCGGGTCCTGCTGCCGTGCTATTGGGGACATGTTCTGTTTTTTTCCGATAATAGCTTTCTGTGTTAAATCGTTTCTCTCAGGCTTCTCTGTTGCTGCTGGATTTGTTTAAGTGTCAACTACGCTTTCTTTCGTGCCGAAGTTATGCGCAATAACGCTTGATATGTACCGCAGCGCATGGTTTCCTCCTATATGTTACCGTCTTAATCCCTTCTACCGTTTGCGAATTTTCTGTTGGATCTCCGGGTTCTCTTGAATGGTTCCCGATTCTTTTTGGAACGCCTCGGTCTCTTTTGCGAATGTTATGCACCCAAAATTCACGTGCGCTTTGAATTTCCTCTTACACAAGCTCACTCGGCACCCTTTTCGTTTCTCGGTATTTGTTCCATGTGAGGAAGACCTCCTTTTCGTGTAATCTCAAATTATTTGTTTCTTGTTCATCTCTAGACGCCTGCTTACTCTCTTCTATAGCTTGCTTTATTTCCTTTTTCCAACACTTACGTGGTTTCCTCTTCCCAATCCAACAATTTTTTTTTTTTGCCGTGTCTGTATTATCTCTTACTGCGTTTATTTATTTTATTGTATTTATTTATACATACTGCAGCGCAATTTGCGCTATAGCAGGAGTGGGTTCAGAAAAGGTACAGAAAATGCAATGGAACATACAGTGGTAAACACAAGTGAACACTTTTACAAAATAGCACTGATGAAAGGAAATTACACAAATAAACACAAGTGAACACTTTTACAAAAGAGCACTCATGAAAGGAAAATACACAAGTTCTGCAAATGCTGCCGGGTATAGGTGAACCCGATTATGCATCTAGGATGGCGGTAGCAAACATTTGGGATGAGCATGAGCGAATGGACCGAGGTAATGAATTCGAGTCTTCGATTGAGCGAGGAAAAAAGCTGAATTTGTACATGTTAGTAGGTGCGTAGTAGGGTATCAAGTTTAGGTCATGATGTCTTCTCTTTGATGATCCCTGCGCGAAGTTAATGTAATTATCATTTGAGAGCCTAACCGAAGAATTGACAATGCAACACAACAATTTTAATGATTCGACACGGCGACGAGAAGAGAGCGTGTTTAGGTTCAAGGAAGAAAGTGTTGAAGAGGGCGAAAAGTCGCGACCGTAACGATGACATAAATCGCGCAGCTTTTTTCTGTATTGTTTCTAGTTTATTAATCTCTAAATGCTTATGTGGGCTCCAAACTACATATACACAATCAAGAACAGGGCGGATTAGACTTATACATTAGTAACTTTCTGTCTTTAGGAAATCGGGTTAGCGTTCGCCTCAAGTAACCTAATTTTTTTAGTGCTTTACTGCATATGTAATCAATGTGTTTGGACCATTACATGTTATGCGTAAAAATGACACCAAGATACTTATACTCAGAAACCTTATCTACAGCTCGGCCATTGAACGAGTAACTGAAAAAGGAGGGGGAAGGTTTGTTGTAGGAAGACATCAGAACGGTTTTATTGAAATTAATGTTCATTTGCCAAGTGTTACACCAATCGCAAAACCTAGAAAAGGACTCTTGAAGGCGATAATGATTATTAGAAGAGTTAATCACTTCAATAGAACGCAGTCATCAACATAGAGACGGATGTTAGAAGAGCAGTGAAGTGGCAAGTCGTTTATATATAATAAAGAAAGAAGCGGCCCAAGCACGGGGCCTTCGGGCACACCTGATGTCACATCAACAGTAGCGGAGTCAGTCGAACCGTAAGAGACAAACAGGGAGCGAAATGAGAGAAAGCTTAAAATCCAGTTAACTAAATGAGGATTATTCAGTACAGCATTAAGTTTAGCAGTAAGTTTAGAACATAAAACGGTGTCAAATGTCTCCGAGAAATCTATAAAAATGGCATCAACCTGGTTGCCTGCATCAAGGTTAAATGAAATGTCATGCGTGAACTCAACTAGCTGCTATAACGTGCTAAAACCGCGCCTAAACCCATGTTGCATGTTGGACAGTAAATTATTTGATTCCAGAAAGAGCGTGATGTGCTTATGAATGATGTGTTCCAGCATTTTGCATGACTGTGACGTCAGTGAGATTGGCCTGTAGTTCGGCAAACACTGCTTATCTCCAGATTTATGAAGAGAGAGCACTTTGGCTAACTTCTATGAAGAAGGTACAATAGAGGATGATAAGGACTTTCTGAATATGACTGACAGATATTTCGATGACCACAACGAATAACGAACAAGGAACGCGTTGTGTATCCCGTCCGGACCGGTACATTTCTTCACATCCAGGTTTAATATAAGGTTGAGGATGCCTTCGCAGTTTAGCTCAACGACACTGATTGCTTCAGAAGAAACTATATTGGTAAGTGTCGGGATAAAGTTGTTATCGGAAACAAACACGCACAGGAAATACTTGTTGAAAGCATCGGATATCACCGCCGGGTCGTTGATGACATCATTATCTATTCTGAAAGAAGTGGATGAGGCACCGCGAGGTAAAATGGAAGACGAAAATTTTCGTGGGTTAGTTCTTAAGAAATTGCACAGGCGAACGCGAAAAAAGAAATCCTTGGCCTTTTGCAACTGAAGGTTGAGTTCTTTCTTTGCCTTAACAAATCTATCCAACACCATGGGATCACTGCCTCTTCTGGAACCCCTTAACCAGCGAACGCGACAGGAAAAATGCAAGATATCACGAGTCATCCATGGAATGTTAGAATTTCTTTTTTTAGTTTTAATGGGCAGAAAACGCTCGACACATGATTTTACAAGACGCTCAAAGTAATTAGCAAGGCAGCTGACGTCCTGGTTGTCTGGAAGTGCACTAAACGTATCGAAATGATGAGATAAGGCATCAGTAATGGAGTTGTCATCAGCACGAGTGAAATCAGGGAAACTAATAAACGCGTAGGGGGATTTAGAAATTGTACAGGAGAGTGACACTAAAATGCCTTTATGGTCTGAAATACCATCAATTACCTCGCAAGAAAAGTCACCTTCGGCTAGGTCAGCGCTTAAAAAAACTAAGTCAAGGACAGAATTTAATCTGGTTGCACCAGCAACAACCTGGGTGAGACCAAAGGACAAAGAAATGTTTATTAGTTCTTTACAAATAGCTGTGTCGCGACCGACTGCAGACAATGATGGCCAGTGGATGCCAGGGGCGTTGAAGTCACCTATACCGATAAAACTCGACGAAGCAATCTTAATCTCGCTCATGAAATTTGCAATAGCATGAAGGACATCAAGAGTAGAGCCGGGGGGACGATCTATAACACTAATTACAATACACCGATTATGTAGGTAAATTTTACACCACACGGATTCTGTTTCTGGAGGAGAAAGCAAGACTGAAAATCGTAGATCCGACCGGATAAGCAGTGCCACGCCACCACCAGTACCGCAAATCCTGTCTAAGCGCACTGCAACAAAACCGGGTGGAGTGAACTCAGATTCGTAAATACCATTGTGCAGCCAAGTCTCTGTGATGCCGATAACATGGGGAGAATGAACAGATATAAAGGATAATAAATCGGGAAATTTTTAAACAATACTACGAGCGTTTATATTCAAGACAACAAGGTTCCACAATTCAATGAATCGGGGAAAAATATATTTAAATTTGTCAGTGCGGGTGCACAGGGGTGTTATATTTAGATGGTGAAAATTCGTGTGTTTGATTCTTTAGCAACCTTAATGTATTCCAAGTATGAGAAACGCTCAGAGTTAACAGTGGTGGAAAAGAGTTTAAGACTTTCTACATTACGCCGCTCTACCAGAAAAGAGAGGTTCAAGGAGGGCAGGTTAGACGAGGGAAAGAAGTCCTTGTCATAACGTCGGCACATAAATCGGATAGCTATTTTTTTTTGGCCGGATTGGAGTTTTTTTTTCTGTCGGATTTCAGGTGTGCATTCTAAATGGCACACCCGTAATCCAAGATGGGCCGCACGTCGGCCAAACCTGCCCTTTCACCATAAAACACCACATATCATCATCAGCCTGTGTGAAGCGTAAAGGGGCATTCAAGGTATCACGCAGATATTCTTTTTTTTATTTTGCTGTAAACGTATTTCTGAAACAGGAATAGCAGAGACATTCAGCTGTTAATGGCTAATGGGTGAAGAGAATTATCGAGTTTAAGCCTAGCCACACCTCAATGATTGTCATAGTTCCTTGAAATGTACCGGGTGACTTTGCTCTGAACTGCTTCTGCATGCTAATCTGAAAATGAGCCGAATGGGAGCAAGCAGATAAGGAACATTCAAGTTATGGTTGTACAAAAGTTAGGATAATTTTCGAAGATCACAGGGACAATGACCGAGGTTGCGTCCTAAATGCTCTAATATTCTTGAGGGTTTAGCGCAGACAGCAATGATTTGATCAAACTAGGAGAGGCGTGGTGTAAAATAAACAATAATATATTTATAAGATGATGCCCGGGATAGCTTGTCGCCTTATATGTGGTAGGAAAAATTAAAAACGTCATGCTTAAGTCCAAAAGAAATAACTTTACATTTGTTATTATTTAGGGTCATCAGCCACGTGTTGCACTTCTTAGTGGTAATGTTAAGATCGTCTTGCACGATAAAGCCGGCGTCGGGACAGTTTATTGGTGTGTACGAGATGCTGTAATCAGAAAAGATTATGATGCTTGATGATCCGTTCTTTGGCAGATTTCTTATGTGGATCAAGAACTGTAGCGGCTCTTGAACGCTGTCCTGTCGAAGATTAGGATAGAGTTAGCAAGTGTGAGAGCAAGAATTATTAACAGTCCAGAATTGCTTGTGAAGGTAAAGAAAATTCCGAAGCCATGATAAAGTAAGGGAGTCAAATCGGAGGGCAGACAATTTAGAAATATTCCGGCAATGGCCCACACCATCTAAGACTTTGGTGAAATCAAGAATATATATGATACTTAACATAAGTGTGGAGGCCCATTTTGGAGAGATACTGCAACAGGGATTTATAGAGCTTGTTGCACATACTCCTTCGTTCGTAGTGTTGAGCTTGACCACTTATCAATTTGACACCTTTGAGTACCTTTGCGGGAATGGTGTTTGTCCCACGGCACGTCCAAAGTATATGCCGGGCATCCGCTGGAGTTGCAGGAGCGAATCACTTTGGACGCTGGACAATGTGTTCGAATAGACTTCCTCCACCCGTGAGCGATTATGTGGAAGGGAGATGACACGTGCGGAGACGAGCCAGCGCGCGGCAGCTTCGTGCTCCTCGCTGTTGCAGTCCACTGGCTGCTCACTGCTGGGTGACATAAGCAGAACGCCCCTACGAGGGGCGTTGCTTTGGGCTCGCTGCAGCCTCCCAGTTCCGGTTGCGCGCGCTCTGATAGCCGTAATTCGTCGAGATCGAGATAAGTCGAGATCTGAAAACGCGATCTGATTATCATACACGCAGTATTGGGGGACTCCGAAGTGAATTTCGCCAGGCGGGGTTCGTTGACAGGCACCAGATCCACAGGGAATACAGCCACCCCAGCGGGATCGAACCCTCGGCCACGAGTTTAGTAGTGCGACACCGCAGCCACTTGGCAACTGCGTTGACTAAACGATATAAATCATGCTACTTAAAAAATAAAGGAAATGACAACGGACCGAGAACTGACGGATGCCGATTGCAACGAAGACTACAACGAGATGGACTGTGATTGAACATCAGACTGTGAGCGGTGCCCTAAAAAGTTCTTGACCCACTGGATACGCCTCCTTTTCCAATGGCACTGTTCTGGTTTGGCGTTCAGTTTCCTGTGACTTAACCATGTCAAGGGATCTTGTCATATGTAGCAAAATTATATTGATTTCAGTTTGGTCGTTATCATTTAGTTCTGTTGGTCATGAACAACTTTTGTTAGCTGAGTGCTGCCCAAATTGCAGTTTTCAAACCAAGCTGTCTTGCGGTTAATGATAAGACTAAAGTGCTGCAAGATGACACTTCTGGATAATTTTCATGACGTACTGGTGAGACAAATGGGTGTGCAATTCAAAACTTGAGGTGGGTTAGAAGATTTGTGAACAAAGTTTATTTTGGCCTTTTAGCACCCATCTTTTAGCTGGCCTGATGAGAGCGTATTTGAAGTAGTAGCTCAGTGCGAATAAAACCACGAAAACAAGGAATACGGACAAGGACAACCACTACTGATCAGAGCGATTTACGCAAAATTAGTTATGCTTAACGTCTCGACATATATTCTGCGGAACTGTTTAAGGATTTTCAGTCGGCCATTCGCTTTTTAGTGTAGGAGATATTCTACATGAAGTGGTTGGTGGATGTCACATCTAATTCGTTATAATTAGATATAATTAATTAGAATTATAGTTAGAATTATATTTAGAATGTAAAAATAATTTTTATATTCCTTCCGTGTATTGACGGTAGCCCTAGAGTTTGCCTCCGCATTCACTGCATAAAGACGCGTACTTTTGCTGAATCATCAAGGTATGTTGTCAAAGACCATTCCTTGGAAAGTTTTTTAGCAATGTGTCCTATATCGTAGCTAAAAGGTCTAACGCACGCGCCGTGTCCATGTGCCTGTTTTGCTCTTCTATAGTAAACCAACCAAACCAACCAGAAGTTAACAGCGAAGCTGTTAACCTCTCGTTGGTCGCAATTTTCTGTCGGCTAGTGCTCATACAAAAACAGTACCGCCACCTAGTGGCCACGATGACTAAGACAGAGCTTAAACGGCAACTGCAAAAAGACTTTGTCTCTGAGTTATGTTTTACAGAATTATGTTTTGTAGTATTTTAGAACTACACTCAGAAGCTATCATGGCTGCAGCTTGTATGTAAACCGTACTTTAGGAATGTTCTAATGCAGCTTACTTTGCAAAATTCAATTAATTCACTAAAGCACTTGGGTTCTGCGGTGGGCCTAGAAGAATGGAGGCATTAGTGGCACTTTCGCACACATGCATTTTTGCGTGACGTACAGACCCCTATCAGATGTTCTCAGGCCACAATTAACGCGTTCAAAAATGTTCCCTTTAAAACAAGTGGCGAGGCTCCTAGAGTAAGTTGGCAGTCGCAAGCTCTCGTTGGTGAGAAACAGTGTCCCTTATCTTCTTCACTAAAGCCTTCCGGCTCTTGTAATACTATACATAGCACATCAAAGGCACGAAGTTAATGTGTTCGCGCAAGCTGTTGCCTGGAAACTTTTTACCACCCTTGTACCTGTCCACACAATGTATGTGTCCTTGATGCATGGGGTCTCTGCCCTTAGAATGCAGCGGGCGTATTCGACATTATGCCTAACAGTGTCCAAAAACAGTACCGCCACCTAGCAGCCGTGGCAATTACGACTAACCTCGAATGGCAGTTGGAGAAGAGGGCATATGAGTTAACGCCACTAGAAAGAGCGCCCCTGCAGATGGTGGCGTACAATATCTCAGCAGTTTGCGATTGTCTAACGTCGGCAACAGCTACGCTCTATATCCGATTTCACAGAGTGGAACGGTGGCGGCTTTTTGTGCCCGGTCTCTGACGTATAATTCCGTGTGTCCGCACGCCACGCAAACGCAACACGATACGAGACGCTACACTGTGTCCTTATTCTGCATTAAAATTTAACATTTAACATGATTATGGTCATTATACAGAAGCTAAAGCACCGACATCGTGAATTAGGAGTACAGAGTTTCGCAGAGCAACAAGTTTTTCGGTTAACATAATTCGAGCATTGTCATAATGTTTGAAAGTTCTACAATTTGAGCTAGTTTCCATTTGTTGCACCCCAAATTTAGTCTTGCCGCTTTTCAGGGGTTTATTAATAACATCCACCTGCCATCTGACAATGCAAATCCGTACGAAGTGAACAAGGCTTCAGAGGACATACTTTTCGGCCAGGGTGGATATCACGAAGCAGAGAACCTGGAAATCCACTGGGTGGTCTGGAGCAGCGTCGACAATAAAAGTTCGAACCCCAGCCTGTTGGACAAGTTGTTTGCACCGGATGACCATGGCGAGGTAAATATAGGATGTTTACATTCTCCTTACTACCGGCTTTTCTGATTCATTTATTAAACAGTAAAGATCGCTTATAACAAATGTCTTTGACAGGACTATTCTTTCACATGTAGCCAAGCATTGAACCTTTAGGCGGCCTCACTCCTATCCTACTCCAAATAGCATACCACATGACCATGTCAGGTCCGGAATATTGCAGTAAAGCCCAGCGATAAAAACAATGTAATAACATTTGCTGGTCTTGCATGCTTTCTTTTTTTTGCATGCAGTGCTTTCTTCATATCCGGCCTCTTCGCGTACAGGATTGCCTACAGTTGGGGAGCTGGAATTCCTTTACATTTCGACGCGTTGTGCGGCAATAACAATCTGTGCACCTTGGAAGTAATCTGGGAGTCAGGTGCTCGCTCATAAGGACCAGTGCTGATGGTGACACCAATGCCCGGCTGGCCATTGTTTTTCTCCTACTTTGAACGAAACGCGTACATTACAGTGCTTTCCTAAGTTTTAAGTATGTGGTTGACTTGTTTGCTACATATTCCTACTTCTCAGCAACTTCATTTTACGCAGGAGTACCCAGTCAGGATTACCGCATAAGATACAATCGGCAAAGAAACCTCATCATTTCCTGACATTACAGGTTTTATGACACTGTTGCAATTAGCCACAGCCACACACAACTGAGCACCGCGTTTCACTGGTGATGGTGCTAAATGACCTTTCATTGTTGGTATTTCAATACAGAAAATAGTATTTCTGTCAATAAAAGATATACCTATAATGCTGTATTTGGCACCAATCTTGCTGATAGATTATGAAGTTCACAGATAAGCATTGAAATAGCTGGCTCGTTTCCTCCTATGCTTTGTTGAGAGAACCCAGGAAGACTTTCTCTTCAAACCTGATCGCAGGCTAGAGACGAACGAACCGGATGGTTTTCCCTTTTGATGTAAAAAAAAAAGCATCTAGCATGCAGCCAAATGATACTGAGACGAAAAAACGATCGAAATGAGGAACTGTATGTTCCACTAAAATGAACTTGTATGAGCATTCCAATATTTTCTCTGTGCCGATGCAATTATAAGGACATATATATTTATAGAAAATAAGATAGTAGCAGGGCTTGTTGTATCCCTGACGCTAATGTGAAACTTGTTACCTTTCCACAAAATGGAGTGCAGAATTTTAACCCGCACAAAATCAACGCGATAATCACATATTTGAAGTCTTTATTTACTTTCCAGTACGACTACGAGGCGGCAACCCTCTTTCACGGAACAAATGGATGCGTGATTACAATAGTTACGAAGTTCCAACAGAACACTCACGCAGGCAAGAGAGCCTCTGCATCCTATAAATGGTAAGTTCAGGAGGGGCTGAAGTGCTGGCCGCAGCAATTCACTCGAGCAATTGCGCAATCACTGAAGAGTCCATAGTTCAATGCCATGTTCCAATACCATACATCCTGTAGCATCCCTTATAAGGGTTATTTGTTGTTACTGTGTGTCGCTCCTTAATAAGCGAGGTGCCCCCAAACATCTCGTGCTGCCGCCCCCGTTTACCGCCGGTGCCGATAGCGCGATACGGGCCTGCGAGGATTCACCTTCAACGTCCCGAATCTCCCACAAGGTGAAATACAACGCCACACTGCCGACTACCTGGCAGGGCTGGGCAAACATACTTTGCAATTGTATCATGATATGACACAAGCCATTTGGGCAACAAGTATTTGAGATGCACATACAAGATACTACGGCAATTATTGTATTCGATTCGATACTTTCGATTTGTATCTTAAGATACTTCAATACATTCGCAAATGTATTAGGGATCTATATAATGAAGCAGCAAACGCGCATGTACAAGAATGCGTGCTTGGAAACTTTTTAACTCCGACCAACCTTGCTTCATTTCAATGAAATGTCTGTTAGTATCTCAAAATGTTTATTTTCCTGCACAAGGTATATTCCTGCACAAGGCCGGTGGTTTTTGCTTGTTGCTGCTGTAATTGATGGGAGTCGCTGCTCTGCTTTCCGAACAGCTAGCGGGTCACCACCTCATTACAAGAGCTTCCATAAGAAGCCTCCGCACCATGGCGCAAATACTGCCGTGGTGTTTTTTCTTGTCCGTAAGCGTATTACCATTTACGCAATACCGGGTTACAGCAGCAGCGCACATGTCGCACAACAGCAACAACGCTGGTAGCGACATTCCTTTACACATCGTGAATACAGAGATTATAAAGTTGCAATGCCCTTTCATATTCTACATGTCTGCTGTCGTAAAGCTTTCGTTAGCGACGTAATACTTACGTGCATCCTTTTACGATTTTTCATCTTCGAGGCAATTTGTACAGCCAGAAAAGTTAGCATACGTATTGTACTGGCACAAATCGTGGCACGATACTGCCGCTATTTAAGCATGAATTATTGTCAAAGTAGCTGCTAAGGTCCGACAATAGAAAAGTCAGTGCCTGTGGAAATTGCGGTGGCTTAGTGCCACCCGTATCAGCTTTAGAGGCGGAGCTCAGCGAACGTTTATAGTTTCGCACGCTGATATTGCGATACCAGTGCCTTGTATCTTAAGACATACGATATACTTATTGATGTATCGGAAATACAGTTACTTATACGCGTCTTGCAAGACGTATCATGATACAAATACAAGGTGACCAAAGCTTATCTAAGATAGCATCTAAGATACTGCCCAGCATCGCTACTTAGCGGCAACGCAGTGGGGACCTCTACAACCATTCCGTACGCCGGCGCCACGCCGCTAATTCACACCGCAGCACCGATCGTGCACTGGCACAAACCGTGACTAATCCGTTATCTCTTATCCTGGAAACAGAAAGCAGCAATCGATGGAGGCGTGGTTGCTCTTGCTCGAAATGCCGACGAACATCTGCCGCCCGAAGACCTTCCGCAATACGCAGGAGTAAAACGCAGCTATTCAGACGAAGTCTCAAAGCACAGAAACAAACTAAAGATGATTTGACAACGCGTCGAAACAGCTGCGGGAGAACGCGTCGCACCATCACCCGAAGCCATAACTTAACACTAATAATAAAAACAAGGAATCACCGACTTCAACGTAGTTATCGATGATCCAAACGTCACTGCTCTATCCAACACAGGAGCCACTACTCTGTCGTCGGTGGGCCGTTTGGAGACAAGCTGAAGGTTGTTAGGACTGTGCGTGCCGGCCCTGAAATACTCACAGCTAGTGGCCACCAAAGAATGTCGTGTGTAATATGGACAGGAGTCGCAGTTCATAGCCGTATCTACCTTGCGAGCATTTGTCGTCCTGCAGCATTGCATGTGGGATGTTATCTTCGCTATGGGCTCCCTAAGCCATCACGGGGTTGTTCTCGACCTAAAAAAAGTCAAAAGCACTGTCCATGAACCAAGCGATAGTGCCGGACAGGAATCGCCGTTACCGCGCCTGGAATGTTTTCGAAGGTGAAGTCAGTATCCCGTCCGGCTCCAGCGTCCTCATTTCTGCCATCACCGAAACACCCGCAGACGTAGAAGACGTCATCTAGGGCGAGCAACATTTGGTACTCGACGATCCCCCCCCCCCCGCTTGTTTCTTCTTGAATTTCAATTTCATTTGCTTTATGTGCCAGATGTTGCTGATATGCGCTGTAGCAAGGAAATTATAATGACAATAAGCACGCCCACAAACACCTTGGCCGATTCCTCATAGTGGATACGTGCAATAGTATGAGAATCATAATCATTATCAACAAGTCGCAATCATCTCATAGATCTAGTTGGTAGCACGAAATGTAACGCCAGCTTCTTAGCTGGGACGCTATTCTGGACATTCCACCATTTTCTTCGATGCCTGACGTACACGCGACGCGAATAAAATGGCGCTGATGGGCCCATTCTTCTTCCGTAACGTGACGCCAACTTGACGGTTTGCATAAGAAACTGAAATGAGGCACTGATTGTAATGTTCTCGGTAACGCAAAACAGTTTTCCTCCGCAGTAAAAATAAAGCAGCTAGCTGAAAGCGCATGATCATTCCGTCGAAAACACTTCTCGCTTCCGTCGTTTGCTGCCTACACGCCGTCATCTGCTTGATTAGCTAGGATGCGTGTCCCCAGGAAATGGAATGAGTCATCGTATTTTCGCACCAACGCGCTCGTTTTCTTCCTTGAGACAACATACCCGACCTACAAGTAGTGATGCGCACACGTTCTAGGCCACGTTATCCCTATCTCGTGAAACTTGAATGACTCAGCCCGACTCGGCTGGTTGAGAAAGGCCGAATATCACCGATAGTGTTGCGCGCGCCAGATATCCGCTAGCCCGAAGCAAGCACCGGCTCTGCCATCTGTTGTTCAGTTCGCTGGTTACTCCCACCGCGGGAGGAAACTTCAAGGCGCCGCCTTCCGTATATTTCTTTTTATAAATTAAAACAGCGCCGTTGTCATAACTTTTGAGTGCGCGAAAAGTCATTAATCTTGATTACAATACAAACGCAGCTTTGAAAAGTTTGCTATGTTCAACCGATATTTCGTATGAGCGCGTTATTTTAATAAATGATGGTCCAAAACGTAAGTACCAGCACCTCCCGAGAGCGTTGCAAATACTATAACCACGTGTTATGAACAATATATTTTAATGACGCCAAACGACGCAGAAAATGTGGCGATACGCATTCCTCTCGGCCGCCTTTACATATGGCTGCTCATTAGCGCAATTCGAGCGGCTCGTCGAACCACAAATTATAGCGGAAAATCTTTGCAATGGTGGCCCAGCGCAACGTCACGCAACGTCAAAGTGACGTTTATGAAACGGCCCTTCCTGTGACGCTCCCCACAGCATATTCCTTCAGCCAATCAGCAAGCTGGCATGGCGCATATCTTGGATCACCACCACATAATCGCGAAATTGCAGATATATTGCACTGGCTTCTGTACGCTACAGCTCACATTCTTTTTAATCGCTAACGTTGCAACATAGCTACCAAGGGCCAAAAAATAATGTATTAGTCGATAATATTTGCGTGTCGTCAACTTGATGCAAAATTTGATTTTGCAAAACTTCCGTTTTCAGGCACAAATTTCAGGGCACGTGAGCTCTCCACAGCCAATCATAAAGTCAACATGGTGGATAATGGCGGCCGTGCAGCCGCCATGCGTGTCGAGAAAGCGCCTCTAATCCCCCGTTGTGGGTATGCGCCATAGTATAGATATCACCATTATATTCAGCAAGCGCCCTTACAAAATTTTTTATAGAAAGTCGATAGACAGTCTATAGAAATTTGTCTATGAAGTCTATAGACTGTCTATAGACATTTCTTTAGACTAGTCTATAGACAGTCTATATACTTATTGCCATACACTTTTGATAGACTAGTCTATAGAAAGTCTCAGTCTATAGACTGTCTATATATTGTGTATAGAGTGTCTATAGATTAATGACAATTCATGGTTGTAGACAATTGTCTGCAGTATGTCTATAGACAAGTGTATAGGCTTATAGTTCTACATTTGTAGACAAGTATATAGAATGTCTATGGACAAATGTCTATAGACTATTTATAGATTATTCCTATAGACCAGTCTATAGACTGTCAATAGACTTATCATCATAAACTTTTTATAGACCGGTCTATAAAAAGTCTCAGTCTATAGGCTGTCTATAGACTGTCTATGGATCAATCAAAATTCACGTTTGTCGACAAATGCCCGCAGAATGTTTATAGACAAAAGTGTTTAGGGTTATACAGTTCTATTTTTGTAGACTGAAGTCTATAGAATGTCTATAGGCATTTTAAACACTTCAGTCTACAAAAGTAGAACTATATATATACAGTTCTACTTTAGCAGACTGAAATCTATGGAATGTCTATAGATAGTCTATAGACATTCTAGAGACTTCAGTCTACAAAAACAGAATTTTATAATCCTATACACTTTTTCTATGACATTCTGCAGACATTTGTCAACAAACATGAATTTTCATTAATCTATAGGCAATCTATCGACACAGACACTTTATAGACAAGTCTACAAAGAGTGTATAAGGCCATAAGTCCATAGCTATCTGCTATCTACAAGTTAGCTTACATTTTTGTTTACATGTGGTAGCAAAATATTTCGAGTGTATTTATGTATGTCCACCTGTTGCTTTTCATCTGCACTTATGCATTAACGTTAGTAGATTAATGCTCCTGAACCAGCTGTACTTTCATATATGTTGCTTAAACAGAAAGAAATCAGTGCTGAATAATGCAGTGCAAAAAAGAAAACAAATGGACCGAAAATGAATTAACTGATTTTATCGCATGATATAATAGATGAATTTCTTAAAGTACACGTCTTATGCTATTATGGAAAGAGACTAAATATTTACACTACTTCCCCTTGGCAAGCATGCTCGCCAGGCTGGCCTTGACCTTTGTGTCATTAGACCCAAAGGTGATGCAGGTGTATGCTGCAAATAGATAGATGCAGCAACATGAGACAAAAATACCAAGTGTGCAATCTTTGTATCTTCATTAAGCAGCTTAATATATTTGCTCAAACCATATAAATAAATACTTCATGCGCTTTACCTATGACTAATGGCGGCTTGTCAATACAAATCAGTACCATTATACAATGTTTTATTTTATGGTATGGTGAACAATTAAATAGTCACAACTGCTGCTCGTGCCAGCAACAGTATGTTCCGCTTGATGACAAGTTCATATATGAAGCATTAATGTACTTATCCCAAATGATCTCGATATTTATTGCTGAAACGTTACCCAGTTAGACTGTACATTTTTTTGGCTAGTAGTTAAGTATGCCCGTGCAGAGGGATATGCTCAGAAGACGTGACTGGAGTATTCCAGTCACGTCTTCTCACTGCTAAGGATTGTAATTTATTTTGCTTAATACACATTTAAATGTCTTTCTCCTACTCTTAAATGAATGAGTCATTGGCTATAACTTCAACAGAACGTAGATGGATTGATTGTATCGATATGGTCGCGTAGTTTCTTGCAGGTAATGAGGCCTCTTGGGCATGCTAACAGGCTTCCAAGTTAGGTATACCCCATGAGCACCCGAAATACCATGCGTGCACTTTGTGTCATGGCATGATAGACATGCACCTCCTAGGAAACAGAACTGATACTATAGTTAGAATGAATTCTATTAGAGTAAATTATTTAAGATGCTTTCAAAGATGAAAATATTTTCTAGGGTTTCGAGGTTCAGGACTTTTAGTTAACGCAAAAAATATATAAATTCAGTAAGAAATGCCATGTCAGTATGGTTGATTTTATATTATTTCAATAAATGGGCAAATTTCCCTGAACTTTTTATGAGGTGAAATGTTTTACAAATAACTTTACCAGAGAGATTCTTTCGAAACTTTGTATGACATATAACAATACAGCATACCTATGTGGTCATTTTAAGATTTCCCGATCTTTTTCCAAGCCTTCATTGGCTGCTTTCATGAAAATTTCCTAGCAATCTATGACACCCGCAGCATAAGTGCAATAAAAGATATTGTGGTTTTATGCTTGCCAAGTACTGCCAGCCCATAATATTTAGATAAAAAGAATAATACGTCAGTTACTTGACATGCAGTATGAGATCCAACTGACTTGAATCCCTTGTTTAATAAAGCTGACAAGGGCTTCAGTAAGTTCGTAATTGATCGCCGCACAAGTACAGCACGGAAGACAAGGACACAGAGACACACATGTAAAGCAAATGCAACAAGGTGAGGGAAAACTGTTCAATGAGTTATTTTTACGGTTCAATAGTAGTTTTCCATATAATTTGCTCTCATCACTTTTGCCTCTAGTTAACTTTGTTCACCTCTGACTAAAGACTACATGGCAATATGAATCAGTACCATTATGACATTTCGTTATATTACAGTATGATAAGCAGTTAGACAACCGTAATTATCGCCGTTGCCAGCAACGATACGTTTCGTTTCAAGACAGGTTCATGTGACACACAGTGTACATATAAAAATAAAAGAAATGCGAGAATCCCAGACGATTCCTATAATAATAATTGTTGAAACAAGGATACCCGGCTGGACTGTGCACATTTTTCAGGTATTAATCCCATATGCCCGCACCGAACGAACATACTCAGCATACTGACTGCAGTTATGAACAATCACGTTAAGAATTGCAATTTATTTCCGTTTAGAACAGTTTGCAATGTCTCTTTTTTCTCATACTTCGACATGAATACATTTGCCACACGTTCAGTAGAATGTACACGAATACGGACGTATTGATGAGGTTATAAGGTTACATACCAACTAAAACATGTTACGATCTCTTAGGTGTGTTGATAAGTGCAATGTCCACGAAATTATTTCAATAATATGTGCGTTATCTAATAAGAAATCACCACCAAATGGATAATCTGGCAATTTTTTTTTGTGCAGCGCATATATTATACAGTGAGTCCTAGACGACGGCACTAAATGCAACAGTAATGAAAACCGGAACACTTATTACGCACGACAAGGGCTTCATACCTTGCACGTTAGGAACAATGCGAATCTGCGCCAGCAGCTGCCTAGTGATTAACAGCACTTAAACTGCATAACGCGGAAGAATCGAAAGGCGTGTAACGCTTTTCATATAGCCCGAAAGATAACTTCTGCTGCTAAACTGTTTATAAGAGAGACAAAAAAAAACCTAACTACCGCCAAACGCAATGCCTTCAGTTTGAAACGAGCAAAGGTGCTTCCCGGAGCGACTAACTTATTGTTCTGTAATTTTTTCGCTTAAGTTGCGAAGCTGCGAGTGACTGAGCTTATTGCAGGTTTCATGCTCCAAAAGTGTTTGTGGTTGCATATATTTAGATAGGGTGAATCTAGATATTTCTGCTAGATATTCCTTCAAGTCTCGTGTTTTGCTTGCGGTAACTAACCAAAATTATTTAGATTGGTTGCCAGGAAGCTTAAAAATACTGCTACTTATAAACTATACGAAAACTGCAGCGCACACACTGCTGATGCATGCCCCGCAAACACGGCCTTTCACCCGAGTACGCTAGCAGTTATTCAACTATACGTGTCCGTTTGAAAATTCATGCTAACACAAATTCGAGATATATACGTAAAGCGTGTCACGAGAATTTCACTTCACATGCGGCGCAGCATTCATCGCGGCCGGATCGAGCACCACGAAATGAGATTTACCACACTCGCTGCTCAACACACACTATCCGCTTAGTGGCAGCTCATTAGCGAGTTCAGCCATGGTGTACTTCCTTTTTGCGCACATCAACTATAACGCTAAAAGCAACAAGTCCGAGCGATCGCTCGCCTTAAACCATTCCGTATCGTAGAAGCGAGAACAAGAGCGCGTTATCAAATCATGCCAACGACAAACCAGCACTATACCCGAGTAACCTGCGCTACATGCAGCCGGTTCGCGCTACGAAATGCGCTTACCTAATCATGATCTATTGACGCAAAACATCTCTGCTAAAGCTTACTGTTCAGTGTAGTTGACGTGTGATGCCACAAAGAAGACACGCATACATAGACACCAACGTTCAGGCAGACACCGCACACCACTACAAGCGTTTACGTTGAGAATTCAAACTGACGCGGACAGACGGGGCACGGCCTCGCATGCGCAAGAGCTCCGCGCATGCGCAGTAGCTACGCGCGCCGCGCGTGCGCGTTCCGAGGAGTGTGAGCGCCTGTTTCTTTTTTAACGTGACAGCGTTAAGGAGCTCGTGTCGCAGGAAAGCCGGTGTCGTCGGTGTCGGCGTCAGCGGCGTTGGGCGTGAGCTATAAATCCCAGAAGGGATTTATAGCTCATAAATACCTTCATAAATAGAAAACATCTTGCAAGATGGGCTGGTGGGAATCGAACCAGGGTCTCCGGAGTGTCAGATGGAGACGCTACCACTCAGCCACGGGTTCGTTCTTTCAAAACGGGACAAAATCGCCTCTAGTGAATGAGGTGTTGCCTTAGAAACGTGCCGTAGAAAGTTATACCGCGGTGTATATCGGTAATTATGACCATGTAACTCACAGAAGTCGCAGTTTCACGAGTAGCGAAGTACGTTTCCGCTAAATTTCATCTGCGCTCTGCGCACACGCAGAGCCATCTTGCGGCAAACACAGAAAACCCCCTCCTCGCAATGTACGGCGCTGCCCCGACACGTGGCGCCCCACTCGCCCCATGACCGCGTCCGCCTTCATGGCGGTTCGGGGCCCGGCTATCTCTGCCGATCGTTACGTTTGGCTGGCGTAGCGTGTTTTAGTAGGCGGTGCAAACGGGGTGCGATAACGCTATCGCGTACCACTTTCGAAGACGAAGCTTAAGCGCCCTCCAATTTTTTTGTCTCTTTTTCTCTCTCTCTCTCTCTCTGCGCGCCATGCGCGCTGGAACGGGTTGCTTTTTTTTTCCATTTTTCATCCTTTCTTCATTAACGAAGGAAATGCGCTGGCAGGTTGTATTACAAACGCTGTGGGCTATCGTATGAAACTGGAACGCCCACGTGGATGAATGCGCTGTTTGGAAAAGCCGTTACAGGGCCCTTCAGGCGCTTGCATTATTACCAGCGACGATGAGTAATACAGCGCATTTGTAGCATATCTTCTAGCGTACTGCCAAATGTGATGCCCGCACGTACGTTAGTGCTAATTTTCTGCTCCAATGATAGGTCAAAGCAATCAGTATGGCAATGAGGTACTCATATGCGTGGCCGCGCAGGCATACCGCCTGCGAAATACTGGGTGGGCTCAGAGAATTTGGCACATATTTTAAGTGAATGAGAAACTTTGATGAGTTTATGGTGCGTGATATCAGTCAACAAAAAACCGCACGATGTTAGAGATGCAGCCGAGATATGAAGACAATGTGAAAAGTATCTCAGAATCGGACGACACACAACGCGTACACCACATGCGAGACATCGGTTCATCGCACACTCACAAAGTCCGCGTTGACAGCTACAAACATTACGAGTATCTGTGCTATGTGCTTGAAGCCCGTTTGGAATCCGCTTGTAGCTAAAGTTGGCGTTCATACCATCTATTATCCCAATTGGATCGGCGTTTTGCTTTCTTTATTCTACTGCGGCAAAAGTCATGCTATGAAAACTGTGAAGACTGTCTTGGGATTGCCGAGAGCGACTACGTAGATCATATCCTGTGGTCAACAAATGCAGAGGTATACACTATGTGTATACTAAAGTCTAGAAATAGTCTCTACAGCAATCTCAGTAGTATACAACGTCAATGGCTTATATCAAACGCAGCTCCGTATTATCCACCAGTACCTGCGCTTGGTTACAGCGTACACGGGTTGGGCCCAGATTAACGATTTTTGTCTATTGTCAATCTATAGACGCCACGTAAACCTGAAGCAATAAGAATTTTACAGTGTCGGCTGTTTTCTACTCACCTCACGCCTTACCAAAATCGGTATACGGGCTGTTCACACAAGTTAACATGACCTTTGGTGACGTCCCAACCTATGGCCTTCATCGGCGGTGATATAGGACACCGTGGAGAATACTTCGAATTTCAAAGAAGTATACGGGATGTTTCACTTAATTTGAGCCAGACTTGAACATATGCAAATGCTACGTAGCTGGAGGGAACCAAGGTAATGTTGTTTGCTATCGCTTGGAGATAATAAGATTATTTTCTTGCATTCCCTGATTAAACAATTAGTGTAAATAATATCTCAATTATGTTAATTAGATGGATATTCTCAATGATAAAATTGTAGTGCAACATTAGAAACTCACGATACAGCTTGCCGTTGCTCTATACGAGCTCCATAGAAGTGCTTGTCCCAGCGTAAAGAAGCCCACGATTATACGCAATGTGATTGGAGCCGCTGGTCGCGCAGCAATATATATATATATATATATATATATATATATATATATATATGGGGGTGCAGTGTGCGTGAATGTGCGCAGGTGCGTGTTTGGGAAGAACAAGGTAGAGTGGGAATAGACAAGAGATATACAATCTTATCGACTCTCGTCTATACACAGTCTAAATACGAAGAATGCACAACAATAAATAGACTGTGTCGACTGTTTTCTATGGACCGTCTATAGACTGCGAATAGACAAAAAGAAATGGAAATCTTATCGTCTTTCGTGTATAGAAAATCTATACACAAATAACAGAGAAAAGTAAATAGAGGCTGTATTGACTTTTGCCTATAGGTGTCTGTTGTGGGGAAGTAGGCAAAAAAGAAGCAAACACTTTATCGACTTTTTTTATAGACCATCTATAGACTGCGAATAGACAAAAAGAAATACAAGTCTTATCGACTTTGTTCTATAGAAAGTCTATAGACAAAAAACAGAGAAAAATAAAGAGAGGCTGTATCGACATTCGCCTATAGGTAGTCTATAGAGAGGAAGTAGGCAAAAAAGAAGCAAACACTTGATCGACTTCTTTCTATAGA
The DNA here is from genome assembly GCF_023375885.2 of Dermacentor andersoni. Lineage (NCBI taxonomy): Eukaryota > Metazoa > Arthropoda > Arachnida > Ixodida > Ixodidae > Dermacentor > Dermacentor andersoni. Next base: position 152,691,890 of record NC_092819.1, on the reverse strand, counting down.
CCGTCTATAGACTGCTAATAGAGAAAAAAAAAGAAATCTTATCGACTTTCGTCTATAGGCAGTCTATAGACTTTGTATCACCATAAGTCCAAATCTATAGAAAGGCAAGGTCGTCTATAAAAAGTCTGTAGACTTTCTATAGACAGTCTAAAGTCATTTTTGTAAGGGGCGCGGTGACCATTTGAATGAACTAGTGGTGTTTACAGGAGAAAAGTATGCGGCTGGCGCTCGATCGACCGTCCCAGGCGAAACTACGTTAGTGTAGCCACAAAAAGCTACACTTTAAAAGAGCGCCTTTATAACGTCAAGCAGCGTCCTTGAATTCCAGATCATGCCATTAGGCCTTCGATCGGCACCTGCAACATTCCAACGCTGGATGGACACTATGCTGGCTGGCCTGAATTGACAGACGTGTCTGGTCTACTCGGATGACCTTATCATCTTTCCCGAAAATTTTGACGTTGACCAGAGGTGATGTGGAATGGTCCTCGAAGCCATCAAGTCATCCAAACCCACCCTGAAGCCGAAAAGTGCTGCTCCGCACACCAATACATCCCTTTTGTAGGCCATGTCATTAAATAATTGTAGGGTCAGTCCCGACCAGAAGACAGTAGCCGTAGCGAAATATTTGCAGCCTGTCGACGAAAAGGCACTTTGTAGTTGCTAGGTCTGTGTGCCTACTGAACTCAATATCGCACCTCTAGTTCAAACGCGAAACGCTGCAGCACGAAACATTCGAAGAACTCAAACAACACCTGCAGTCACCACCAGAGTTCGCCCGCGTCAATGAAGACGCTGGCACCAAAATCCACGCATATGCTACTAGCGTAGACCTCGGCGCTGTGCGGGGCGAAAGGAAAGGTGCATTTGAAAGGGTTGTAATTTTTGCCAGCCGGTCGCTTTGAAATCGGAAGCCAATAACTGTAGGACGGAAGAAGTGCTTCTTGCACTCATTTGAGAAGCCGCAAAATTTCGCTCTTGGTTGTATGGCAATCCTTTCAAAGTGTTAACTGATATAACGCATGGTGTTGACTGTAAAATTTAAAGGTACCTCCTAGCCACCTTGCTCGATGGAGCCTCAGATTGCAAGGCTTGGACATGATCGTCAGCTTCTCTCATCCTAAGTTACAAAACCGGATCGAACACTCTGATGCCGACCGCCTATCCCGAGCCCCTATTCACACAGCACTAGAAAACGAAAACGAGAGGGGCACCTTTCTATGAACAATATGAGCAGACGACTTTGCCGAACAGCAGTAAACAGACGAGAAGGTACGAAGCCTTGTCCAGTACGGAAGCTAAAACCGACTTTGTCCGTAAAATATTTAAGCGTATATTATCTACGTTTTCGTTGCAAAACAACGTACACACTATGAACCTCCTAAACTAGTCCATAATAACTACATTCTCTTTGTGGATTCAGACCTTGTATAACTGGTACAGCGCAACACAGAAAGAACGAAGCTAGCGCCGAGCCGGCCATATGAAAGAACAGAGCGCTGACTTCCATCTGGTTTACTGGCAACTTGCAGTAAATATATAGCTACAAGAAAGCATCAGGACATGTCGTCACGACACTTCATAAAACGTCACGCCGATAGAAGGCTACACCATCCTCAAAGTGTGATCGGTGCTTTTTTCAGCCGTTAACAACGATACAAATTCGGCTTACATTCCCAGTCCCGACAGGGAACTCCTAAGTGTCCCTGTATAGCTCGGTTTAGCAAAAAAAGCACCGATCACAACTTACACGGGAAATTATTGAAGCTGATCTCATAGCGAGGGCTGGCAGCACGTGTGTAAGCGCGCCATCTTTGTGCCTGCCTTCGCAGAAAGTAAGATTCTTGATCAGTTTAACCATTGCGCGTTCTGTGACTCGTGATGGTGTAGTCTTCTATCGGTGTGACGTTTCGGGAAGTGTCGTTAGCACATGTCCTGACGCTATCTTGTAGCTGTATATTTTGTGCAACTTGCCAATGAACCAATTGGACGACAGCGCTCTCTTCTTCCGTCTGGCCGGCTCGGCTTGTATTTTCCTTTCTGTGTTGCACTGTACCAGTTTCAGTATGCAACACCAACTCGCCCAATCCTAAACCATAGGGGATTCAGACCTGCGACCGATACTGCTGGCCCTTCCTGATAACTAACGGCAGCTCACCTCGGGTTTTCCCTTACGCTCGCAATGATTCGGGAGAAGTATTAGCGGTGGCACGTAAAAGACGGCATCACCCATTAAGTGAAGACATACCGAGACAGTCAGCGACGCAAGACGCTACCGACAAGACCAGCGCCAATGTTTCAGTCAATCGAATATCACTGCCGACTGCTCCACCATATAGGAATGGACCTGTAGGGCCCTTTCTGAGGTCAGCCCCCGGGAATAAGTGAATTATCGTTACTATCGACCAACGTCCCCATTACGCCGAAATGAAATCCCTGCCCAAATGTGGTGCCGTGCTAGTTGATTAACAAAACCGTTCAGCAATATAGCCAGAAATGTCGCCGGACATCCACCTACTACCCGCAGACGAATGGTCTCGCGGAATACCTGAACAAGTTCCTTACCGACATGCTAGCAACGTACGTTGGTGTCGAACACAAGACGTGGGTTGCCATCCTTCTTCATGTAACCTTTGCCTACAACACAGCAGTGAAGGAGATAATGAGCATGACGCCGTTCAAGCTGGTTTACAGGAGAAACCCGGTGGCGGCACTAGATGCCATGCTGCTGACAGTGAGCTACGGAGAGAATCTCGGTGTCGCCGCCTAGCTCTTGCGTGTCAAAGAAGCACGACAGTTCCCCCGCCTGCCATCACGAACATCAAATGAGTGAGAGCCCACATTAGAGACTTTGGCGGCGCTAAAGGCAATACCAGCCCGATGACCGTATTACGGTCGTCGGGCTGGTATTACGCTTTACGCAATGCGTAATGCGTAATACCAGGATGGTAGTACGGCTGGTATTACGGCATCGCGCATTCACTGCGGTGCCGCGTAGAACCGTAAGTCATCCACGTAGTGCGTCCTAATTATTTAGCTACAACGCAGTCTCCATAAAAACGACAGAAATACACCGTTTGCATTTATTTGCTCCAAAAATACTTAACGCAAAGGAACATCTAAACTATTATTCAATATCTTTATTTCAGAACACGGCTTTAAAAAACAGCTTGAAAAAACGAACCTATTGTTTACATGTGTGTCTCTGTATTTAAGAAAGACTTCTCTGCAGAGCTTCAAAATTCTAAGGTTAGATGAGAAGGTACGTTCGTGGTGCTAAATTAGGGCGGTATTATCCCTATGATGAACGCCCTTATAACTTATACCGTAATTAACTTATGGACGATGAAGCTGTACTTGTGTTTCCAGGTTGCACTATGCACGAGCGCAGCTTGTCGTAGGTACGAGGGGTACGTATTTCAACAACCAGCCTGGCTCATCGTCGGTAGGGAACGTGTTAAGCCATAGAGTTTCATAAAATTTGTAAGGGGAACTGTAGCGCTAGTGCCTTGGAGTTGCAAGCAGGTGGGCACAGCCAGCATCACGATGTGAGATACAGACTTATTGGGTGAGTACACTATCGAGGCACCCGCCGTTGTCGCTTAGTGGCTATGGTCTTGGTCTGTTAAGCACGAGGTCACGGTATCAAATCGCGACCGCGATGGCGTCATTTCGACGGGTGCGAAATGCGAAAACACCCGTATACATTGATTTTGGTGCATGGCAAAGAACCCCTGGTCGTCCACTTTCCGGAGTCCCCCACAAAGGTGGCTCTCATAATGAGATTGTGATTTTTGCACCTAAAACCTTATATTGTTCTTAAGTCTGGAGGCGCAAAGCACTAGATAAGTTGACGACTCGCAGCCTTCAGTTCATTGAGGCATTGAGGGCAGCGACTATCTCTCGGCGGGAGGACGCAACGTCAAGAAAGAAATGATTTCATAACATATTACTATAGCAACCGTCGCCTCGCGGGAAATCTGAATTCAATATATATCCTGTGGTGCACGAAAAAGGAAACTGCCGCTATTTTCTGCTACCCACATGGGAGCACGGCTCAACGGCTGTAGGCGAAGAGGAGTAAAGATTGAAAGAAGACAGGTAGAAAGAAAGGGAGCAGTGGTATCCCACAATGTTCTAGAGGAACAGGGTACACTGCAAGGCGAGGGGTACTCTCAAAGAAGCGAACACTGAGGTGTTGGAGACTGTGTGATTCCTGCGCCGATGTGCGCACGTATACGGAATCCGATTGCAGAGTCCATGTGTGATCGAACATCCTTGTTGGGATGCGTGGAGTATGCGCTCAGATAGAGAGGCCGCGATGGGGTGCCGACGTTGGGAGGCGAAAGAACAAATCTGCTCATCGGCAGCCGCGTCTCCCGTCAGTACTTTGACGCGAGACACGGCAGCCGAAGTGGAAGAGCCATTGCCGAAGCCATCGTTGCGGCGATAGCGCCGCAATTCGGATTATCTTGTTTGAAGAGTGGAACCACCCTCGCTACCTTCAGATCAGCCGGCATTGTGGAGTGTTAAAAAATTAATTTCTGGAGTTTCACGAGCCAAACCACTTTTTGATTATGAGGCACGCGGTAGTGGAGGAGTCCGGGAATTTCGACCTCCTGGGGTTCTTTCTCGTGCACTTAAATCTAAATACATGGGTGTTTTCGCATTTCGCCCCCATCGAAATGCGGCCGCCGACCTCATCCCGAGACCCGAGTTCCCAATGGACTGGGCGAAAAGGTGCGCTAAATATACGCTGGAATAACCAGCAGTATTTTGAAAATTTGAAATAATGTGGTCCACACCGCAGCATGACGATAACTTGAGACCCTATATTAACGTCACAATACCTGTGAAATGGACGACAATGGCATCCACGGGAAAAAAATCACGCTTAAGAACTTCTGGGGCCACATCAAAAGAACAATCAGAAAGCGATTCCGCAAAGGCGACGTTTGAGGCAGCACAACTTTCCTCACTTCTCATAGTATTTCCGGCGGTATAAGAAAGCTGAATAACACTTCGTTCTTTGGGTTTGATATTGGTCCAGAATTTAGATCGATTAGCGATAGTGTGTCTGTATTCAAGTTGGCAGAGCTTGCGCAGGCCTATCCTTCTCACGGCTTACAACAGATGAAACAAAATTACACCAGATGAAGCGTTTCTCCAGCTTCCGCTATTTTTCTCCCACACTCACTGGGAGAAAAATGTCAGATGGGACGCGGCTTCGGCCGTCCACAAGGATCACCAACTCCTGGCGACGCCCAGCGTTCTTTGGACGTCCCACGCATAGGCTCCGCGATTTCTTTTTCTGGCATTGGCATCTCGCCCGGGATATCATCCAGTTTCTGCTACCGAGCACACGAAGGTGTAAGGACCTTCCTGACACCTCATTTGCCCGGACCCGCCCACCACCGCTTCACCAGCGCCTCATCTTTGTCCAGTCACGGAGCCGCTTACACTGTAAAAAAAGTTTGCCTCACTTTACAGAAAATCTGCTCGTAATTTGTGACCGAACACTCTTCTGTAAATTAAGAACGGTCATTTCCGTAGAACGGACAACTGTAAAAGAGAGACCGTAATACAAGATACGAGTGCTTTAATCTGTACTATAACCGTTAAAGTACGGTGCTCCTCGTATTCAGAAAACGGAACACACTGTATGCTGAATTTGTACTATAACTGTTAAAATACAGGTGCTTGCCGTATTCATAAAACGGAAGACTCCATATGCTGAATCTGTACTATATCCGTTAAAGTACAGGTGCTTCCTGTATTTCCTCTTGCATAGCATATCCACTGTTCGGAGAATGCGCCATCGGGGACAAAACTGCCCAGGACGTGCGATAGTCGACCGAATTTTATGGTGCAGTATTTGCTGGGATCAGCCGTGCTAACATCTGCGTTCGGAATGTGCATACGTGACCCGCTGTTTTCAGCGGTCTTGAACAGAAATGCAATTTCGTAAACGCTCGCACTTCCAAGGTACTTTTGTTCACCATAGTACATCTCCTTTAATGCAAATGTCACGAAGGCAGCTCATAGCCGAAGCAGCAGGTCACCATTGAGAAAATTGTCTTGCCAACACACTGACATGGCTGCAGAGATAAAACACTTTGCACTTTGTGATATGAATGCATTGCATAGCATATATACAGGAAAGTGCAACATTTCAGTCCTCAAGTTCTTAGATCAGAGAAGCAACTTTATTTTCTTCAATCACTCGTCTTGCACTTTTTCCCGGTGAAAGTAGTTCTTGACCCCAAACGCTTGCAAGGATAAACTTGCTGCTCTTGGGAGAAACAAATAGTATTCGTGAATATCCATCCTAAAGAAAGCGCCAAAAAAGTATAATCACAGAACACGACAAAGCAGTAACTTCTGTGTTCGAAAAACATGCAAGTAGACCAACATTGTTGGAACAAGGGATGTTGCTGTAGCCAACATTTCGACATAGGTGCTTGTCATCAGGGTAGCAAATGTTTTCCTTGGCTGTGTTGTTTTGGATTGTGCATAGCTCACTGGCCCCTAGCCTCATTGAGGGAGAAGAAGCTGGTGCATATAACAGGTCAAGAGAAGCCAAAGTGTTAAAATAAAGGAAGGAAGGGTGTGCTTAACAGTGGTGATTATGATGGAGCGGATATGAGCACTGCTGTCAGTTCTTGCAAAGAGTAGGGGTGACCAAAACAGAAAACGATGTACACATGTAAGCAGTCATTAATCCAGTAGACGTAATCTTCTCAGAAGACAAAATAGGTATCAAGATAAACCGTTTGCACTTTTGGAAAAAGGAAACGAAAAATTAAGGAAAATAAATTTTTTATCAAGATGCATCTGGTTAAGATCACTGTAAATGGTAAATGAAGGCACATTATAAATACATATTTTGTTGAAAGCCGATGAAGAAAAGATATATTAACCAAATATTAAAAAATAGGGACATTAAAATTAAACTGGGTATGGCCATAAAACAGTAAAGAGCCTGTGGAAAAAAATGGGATGGGCAATATGATAACCAAGTGCAAGATTGCAAAACGTCGAGCGCTGTTCATATTCATGCTGCTGTTAACGGCTTCAAGTTTCTGTCTTCCTGTGGAACCTTTGTCTTACTTGAACAATGAAATGGGTCATTTCTTCAACAAGTCAGTCCAAATGCAGTTCAAACCTTCAGCATTATTATAATGAAAGAAAATATTATGGGCAGTTCTCCTGGGTGTGCTTTCATTTACCAGTTATTTCCACCGGTGTAAGCTCAAAATTTAATAGTCTAAATGGACTTTAGCTCCTGGCAAACCATTAGCTGGTCTTCTTTTCAACACTGATGCCTGCACATTATATGTGTTGCCAGGAGCGCTAGCGAACTACATTATACTTGTTGTCCCAACCAAAGTGAAACATGGTAACAGTGAGTGAAAGAAAAACAGCATTCCACAATACTGATTCAAGTCCTCTGGAAAAGTTGCTCAAGTTATTGTACACCCCCCACCCCACCATAGACACAATTATACACCACACTGACTATCATGGTGTCAACCATGCTATTATAACACTAGGCATCAAGCGAGGAGAATAAGGGGATAAGAGGGCACAATTCTTCTTGTTAGAACATCAAATGTGCTTTACATTAATGCTACATCCCAACTAACAAAGGAGCAGCCGGTTTGTGAGATAGTGACCAATGCATACGAAAGCTAATGACATTCTGTGCAGCAGAACGTTGCCGATGAGGTGTTATGCGCACAAGTGCACTCTTTCACACAAAATGACATCCCGCAGTCAAACCTTGTGCCGACATTAGAGTTTGAAAAACACCACAGTGGAAAGCAAAGAGTGCTAAATTTGTTGAAAATTACTAAAAATTATTCGATTATTCATTATCCTTACTGTTCGTTAAAGATTCACAGACTGTTCCCTACGGGTGCTGTAAACAGGCACCCTGCTTTTACAGCCGTAGCCACAATGATCTGCGGCACAGACAAGAATAAATGCTCATGAAGTTTACGCAAGAGTATACCCTACAAATTACCCCCCATTTCACATTCCAAAGTGGTAGAAGAGGAAGACGAAAAAAAACTATTTTGGGGGGAGGATGCATACCCCAGCGTAGTGTAAATACTACTCTGGGGTATGCAAATACCCCAGAAACAAGTTTACCCTAGCCGCTGCTGTTGCCGATGCCTGTGCACTAGCAGTTACACATATTATGGCAGTTACAATTGTTTTTCCACTAGCACTGCAAGCTGCTGCCAGTTTACCAGTACACAGCTGTAATACATTTAGGGCAAGTTAAAGCTCTCGAATCGATTTATCTCATATGACACAATTGGAATGCAATATTCTGCAAATAAGTGAAGCGCGATGTGCCATCCCATACAATGACACACCTTTGAAGAATCTGAATCACTACCTGGGCAGTGATGAGGTAAAAGAGTGTGTTCTGTGTAAAGTAGTGGACCTGTATTGTCTAAAGCTGTGGAGAATGCATTTAGTATCAGCTGTGAAAGTTTCTAATTTTAATTGCACACAGTAAAAACCTCCATGTAGTATTGCAAAACGCAAACCCCCTACCGTTTTGTTGTTCAAAGGTAATGACATGTAGGGCCATGACATGTATATTATGGGTTTCGCTCCCAAACAATCAAAGTGAATAGCCCCACCCTAAGTGTTAGGTGCCTTCTGTCTCACATTTTCTGTCAAAAATTGTTAGTGTCGGATCCTGCGATTGGCAGCGAAACGGATTTCTGGAGCAATATAAAGTATTAAGCACTGTGATCTCAGTTCTTTCACTGCTGTTTAAGCATTATTGGGTCTTAAAGTAAAAAAAATGAGGAGTAAATACAACATGTATATTTCACGTCGCAACCCTCATGAGGTATTTATTAGTCTGGATTTATAAAGGATTCCAGATTTACAACGCAGGACAGATTTTATTCCACTGAAAGAATGGCATCCTGCCAATGATTCTGCATTTGGTTTTATATTTATTTGTATTTAGTTCAGTTGGAATGTGTGTGTATTGTCAGTGATATCGCTTGACATGTTTTAGATTGACTGTTTTCTAAATTTAGGCAAATTCGTATTCGCAAATAACCTTGTATGACACCAAGAACTTGCTTAGCAGGAGTATTTCTAACATTTGCAAGATATGAGGCTCTTGAATGCATATCTAGGCCTGGGGTGCACGCCGCCCCCTAATCTCATCAGCAAGTTTCTGGAACTCATCTACAAGGTTTCTTATGATGAATGTAAAGTTGCTTCTACGGGAGAAAAGGGAATTTAAACGGGTGAATTATGCAGCATAAGAATGATGTCAGCAAGAAGCAAACATCAAGAAGCACTGTCCCTCAATGTGCACAGACTATCAAACACAAGAATTATTTGGGATGATTTAAAATTCTGGCATTGGAACGAAATGTCTTTTAATGTACACATAAACTCTGATTATTCACTCTACTGCCACTAACTTCACCACAAACATTCATAATCATTATATCTATGCCACCTCATTCCAGCCAAGATTCAAGCCTTCATAAGCTGCTTTTTTACTGCAAATTCTCTGTGGGAAGGAGGTGTCCGTATGAAGACCATATCATATACTTATTACCCATTTGTTGATAAATGATGAGGGAACAACTTCGCACCGAAAATGCATTGAGCTTGAGCAAGTTCTATGTTTGAAGCTGTTGATTCTTTTTTCCCTTTGCCATCTTTGACCTACCTTGTAAGCTAAGTAGACAGAAAAGCAGCAGCAGAAAGGTGGGGGGCCAAGTTAGACTTGTGCCCCAGGGGACCTTTTCACGGTCACTGGAGGAACTGCCTGTGGCCTCGGCATCTTCCTTGAGGGCCATGGCCATGTCTAAGAAACCTTGTCTCCACAGGCTGCATAAAGAAGGATAATTTTCTGAGCTAAGTCTTTTTCTTAAAAGAACCTACTTAAGTTGTATTCGTGGCTTTGCACCACAAAACGATCACATGACTGGCCACTGAAGACAATTTACGTGTATTCGCAGGCTTATTGGAAAAACACTTTTATGTAGCACACAATAAGTAACAGTAACAGAAAAGTGTATCGGGAGGCTTTCATATTGCTCTACAACTTTTCATTGACACTTTTCATTTAATTATTTGAGATGTTTATTAACTAATTAAGAATTATGTAATTAGGCAGAATGCAAAAAATAATCCGAGTATCTCTAAGCGATGGCAAACAACATTACCTTCGTTCTTTCTAGTAGTTACATCGCATTTACATATTTCTAAATATTGGTGCACGATAGTTAGGACACCCTGTAGATCAAAAAGCAATATTACAATTTTCATATTCATCTCTTGCGTGTTATTGGTGGCTATGGCGGCTTTAAGTTGTTCTTTCAGTACGGTACAAGCAGTTTTGAAGTAAAATTGTTTTGCATCAAGTGCGTGTAATCTAGAAAATCAAGCAAAAGGTCAAGTTGTGTTCACTATTCAGATATTTAACTAAGAACCTGCAGGAAAAAAAAAACAGGACACAGCACCTAATAAACGATGCAAAATTTGAAAATCTCAACTGAACAAGCAACCAGTTTTTGAAAACGCAGAAAAAAGCCACAAGCTTAGGTCGAGTACACCCTTGCTATGTACTCCAAGTGAAGTTGTTACCGCAATGCTTGGGCACCATATCAACGTAACAATCAACAACTTTGAGCAGAATATTAACACCTCTAAATGAACTGGCCTTTGAAGATTCTTGATCTGAAATCGTCTACGAATTGTTCTGGCGTTTAATCTGTCGCGCTCAATCTCCATTCTCAAAAGCTGGCTCTCAGCCATATCTTCTCTACACGCAACATCAGCTTAAATCTCAAGATAGGGTTGACCTGTAAATAAAATGGATAATGCATGGCAAACATCATGAACACTCTTGCATATTAACCAGAGGGTTCACTCATGCAGCCATGAAATTATGTGATGCAGACACGATATATTGAAGCTGGTTTTGTCAAGTGTTTCATGCTTCCAAGGCTTCTTCTCCAGTTGTGAAAACTGTCTCCACTAGCTAAATAAGCGATGAGAATAAAAAAAAAGCACTTCAACATGCTCACAATATGTTGGCCATTTGCAAGCAACCAGCAGTCTTTTTGAGCTCCTAGGTTGCCCGGTGCAAATCTACTATGCCACAGTACTTGCGTTACCCAGTGCCAGCCACGTTAAAATGCAATGTGTTCAGAGCCCTTTCCCTCTGTTTATCTGCTTTGGAAACAGTTTACCAGGTGTTCAGAGGCGTCGAGAAAGGGGACAGAAAACATTGGGCCACCATTGATTTCTCATTTGTTTTGCTAGATGCAGCACACTGCAAGGGATGCAGGTGAAGCCAGTGGAAATGCGGTGTCATGCAGTCGCTTGTCCTGGACGCAGGGCATATGGTGGACTAACTAGTGCGCGTGATCAGATAATAATGCTGCCGAAGAAATTTTCTTTGTAGTTTTTCACATTTTAGGAGGTCTCCACATGTCTGGTAAGCGTATTTATGACAATCTGAACCCGTATACGATAGTGTTCTCTTACATCAAGTTTTTTCTAATTTACGAGTGTTTCCACTGCCCACCACTTATGTTAGCGACACTGCGGACACTGCAATGGAAAAATTCTGGACACCTCCAAACACTGCTTGGGTAGTTTATGGCACATCAGGCAGGCATGTTAGGGGAAGAAATGCCACACACCCGTGCACACGAAGTCCTGCTGCAAAGTTGTGAAGCACCAACTTCCGGGACAAGGTTGGCTTCAGTCAAGGGCGCTCGATGTGCTGTCCATCCCCTGTAGTAGAGATCAGTGGTGTAGACCCTTGTATACTGGCTTTCTTTTCTGGTCGGAACTTTGTCAACAGCTTCCCCCATACTTTTTTGAACCTGCAACATGTGCAAAGAAAGTGACACCACTGTGCGTTGATTGTATGGCTTTATCTTTCTACGTATTTTATCAAATCATTAAAGAATACAGTTCACACATTTTTGCTACTGTATATAGACAGTCTAGTTGCTATACACGCGAAACGTTACCATCCCTCTGACAGAATGCAACAATAGAAGCATACACTGGTAAGCTACACAAAAATTTAAATTTATGTGACACCGCATGAGCATACAGTATGCTTACTGTATGCTCTAGCCCTGTGTCAAGTAAAAGTTAATTGTCAATCATTTATGGTGTATTTCTACTGATTCTGGGTAATGAAACTGTACAATCTTCCGAGTTTACACACTGTTGGCTTTTGATTGCCTATGTGATCCGTTTCCTACTTACGTATGCAGGAATCCCACTGTAATAAGGAAAAAGAGTTAGAAAAAGAAATGACGTGATAATCTTCCACATTTGCTGAGGGCAGGTGAAATGGCCAATAGCATGTGGTTGAAGCTACATAAATATTCAGTTTTCACACAGCTTAATTGTTCAGCAAGTAATAAGGAGGTACGCTGTGCGCCTCTTCATGACCAATAAAATCTGACTACTTGACACTGCACTAAGGCTGCTGCTTGGTACTGTTCGGCAGTTCGGCTTTGATTTTCTGATATACAGGACTGCTTAGGTACCAGTAGTTTCCTTTGCGATAAAATGGAACTTGGAGCACTGGTAATTTGCAGATAAATAATCTGACAGCAAATATAACACATGCATAGGAATATGGGTCTCTTAGAAAAAGTACATACACATTATGATTATAATGTGATGTGATGCCACAATGAAACAGAAAGCAACGCATAGAAGTGGACGACACTTCCATGCCACCAAGGTTATTGGACAGACAGTACTTCAGAACTGCCCGCAATGCAGCCAAACAAGGCAAATCCGCATTTCCTTGCGTTCAACACAATGCGTTAGCGGGCTAGTTGGTGTGAATCCATAAATACATTGTTTAGCGCAAAACAATGGACGCAGAAAGATGACCAGCACTAGGCGCTACTCTCAACTGACATCACTTTATTGTGTCACTCCTTTGTAGATAGCAGAATCTAGAAGAACATGCGCACTGATCACCATGTGCAGGAACCGCCAACATCCGATCACAAGAGCGCACTCATGCGACCGAATCCAAAAAACCATCTTGAGCACTGCACAAGGTTAAAGAAGGCACACTAATGCATTGTGACCCCAATGACTGTATGAAGAAAGCTTCCGATAACTTTTGGGCGGTGGTATCACAGCACTTTTTCAAAATCGTAGTATCACGAAACATGGCTCTGCACTTCCATATTTTACAATGTTGAGCCAAATGGGAACTTGTGCCTGCTGGTATGGATCGCTCATGTTCGCAATGTTTCATGATATTACGATTTTCAAGAAGAGCCGTGATACCACCGCCCGAGAGTTATCGGAACCTTTCTTCATACAGTCATTGGGGTCACAGTGCATTAGTGTGCCTTCCTTAACCTTGTACAGTGCTCAATATGTTTTTTTTTATTCTGTCACATGAGTGTGCTCTAGTGATGAGATGTTGGTGGTTCCTGCACATGGCGTTCACAGCGCATGTTCTTCTAGATTCTGCTGTCTATAAAGGAGTGACGCAATAAAGTGATGTCAGTTGAGAGTAGCGCCTTGTTCTGTCGTCTTTCTTGTGTCCATTGTTTTGCACTAAAAAAGTAATTATGTATTCCTTGTGTGTGTTTAAAGACAGCTCCACACGCAGTAGCGATTCCAGTATTGCTTCCCAGTGGTTTAGCTCGCCGCAGTTTGAAGTGCCACAAAATATAAGGAGAGAAAACCGCATTATAGTCTTGTTGCAAACAATAATATAACGTGAAGTGCAATATGAGGCCAGAAACTATCAAAAAAATATTTCATGATGCACCACTGGGCAGGGTTTTATAGCAAAGTCAAATACATTTAGTGCAAATATCACGCTATGATGGTACACAATGGTGGTAATCTGTAATAATATACAAGGTGCCTTAATGTTACAACAAAAGTTGACATAATAATAGCCCTGTAAATTTTAGCATGCAGGGACACCACTTGCTTAAACAATAGTGATGTAATGTCTATGTGTACAAATATTACCCATGCATTTCTGCCATTGTCCAAATGGGAGAAATGAATGGGTAATATTTGTATACATAGATATTACATCAATACTGTTTAACCAAGTGGTTAAACTATGTCGGCCTCATACAAAATTAGAATTAAAGCATAAGCTATATATTGTCACCCTAACAGTAACACCTCATTTGAACTTTAAGTAAGTACACGCCTGTTGATGCCAGCCTCCCCTAATGCTAAACTGTGCTGCATGCTTTACAGAGAAATTATAGTGGTATCACTTAACTCTGAAGCTATTCAGGACTACAGCATTGTAGAAGACATCTACAAAGGACCCATTTCATGTATAACAGCCTGAATTGCTTGCACATCTTACCAAGTGCAAATTAAGATTACTTCTTGTTTAGCATTTTTGCCTGTTAGACCACAATCCAATGACATCAATATAGTAACATATTACCTCAAAGAACCTAATTTGGCTTATGGATTAACACTTTCGCATACTGCCACAGCTGCAGTCTGTCATATACGTTGCAATCATAAAGGAGTACTTGTCCACCAGCACTCCAATGTCACTAACAGTGATCCCCTACACAGCTAAGTAGACGGTCATGATTCAGCTAGCAAATAGCCAAGAGAAAAAAAAAATCCACTCAGTTTGAGAGCTACAATACTGCGATAACTTGAGAGAGATGTACCCATTGCAGACAGCAGACCTCTTCTCAGCTCCAGCAGATCACCAGCAACTTGCCTTTCAGTAAAAGAAAAAGATTAATTAGTAATGATAAGTTACCTTTTTTTCTGAGTATCAGTAGAATCTGACTTTCATGCATATCCACTCTCCGCTTTAGTAATACAACTAAATTAATTGTAAAACAGAGTCTATAATGATATCATTCGCTTCTCTTTATGTCCAAATTTTTTCGCACTGATACACCGTTTACTGCTTGCTTACTGACACGAATGCCTTGACTGCCCAAACATCATTCGAAGCAACACGTCTTGCTGCACCGCAAAAAGTTGCACCAAGGAAACACAGCAGAGCAGCCAGAGCGAAGAACTTTTTTTTCTGGTCACAATTAAAACGTGCACCTAAGCAAGAAAGTAACGATCACAGGTAGTGAGCCACTGCTATTGCCTCGAACGTTTATTTCCGTATTCTAACACAAGTTCTTGTATCGGATACAGCATGCTCTCAAGCCAATACAAGCGTCAATACAAGTGCGCAACTGAAAGAAGTTTTATTGTACTCTTTTAACGCGAGTGAGCAAAAGGTTAGAAGTACCACACGGAAATTGCGATCCAGCCGATCGCACTGCCACTGGAATCGATCTTTTCTGAAAAGATAGGGTGATCCCTTTTCCCACTCTTCCGTCATTTTTGCCCTAAGACGTTGCATAGTGGTCTTTTGAAACAATATTTCTGTTCGCGACACCGGCTTACCACACATAATTTTAACACCTACGTTACGCAAACCAAATGATTAAAATGGGCTTACCTCATGAGCAAGTTACGAGCACGCGTCGACTGTTGAACACCTGTTGAGAGCAAGCAGGCTATCCGTGTCCAAGCGCATAAGTGCACCCAAACACAGGATAACTTCTTCGATGCCGCAGCCTGCATAGTTTTGCACACGAAGCGAAAGACATCCATGGCAAATCTCCCCGCGCGATGACGGCAAATGACGAGCGCACAAGTGTACACCACACAGCGACAAATTCGGAACTTTGCCAATTCGAACGTGCCGAGACCCAAGCAGCGTAACCATCCATCGTTTCTGTTCTTCGCTCCCGATACTTCAGTCTCTCTTCCTTGGGGTCTTGCTCCACTCTTGAGTACAAATCAAGTGATATTTACGGCAAATTAACAACTTTTACAACAAGACACGATAAATGCCGGCTGAACATAGAATTAAGAACAAACTTAGAGAAGGGAAACTGTAGCTTCCACCGTGGTTCGAAAATAAGCAGCGGCAGCGCATGGAACTTACTTTGGGGGACGCCAGATGACGTTGCTCAATCCGGAAGCGGAAGTGCAATTTTTTTTTTTTAGAGCAAAATTCAATATGGCCGTTTTTTGCCGGTCGCGTACGCTGGTACGCGCCGTGCTTGCCCTGAAGGCTATGCGGCATGCCTCAATGCCTTCGCTGCCGCGTAGCTGATGCGTTCTAATTGCCAAGAGCCTCTACAGACGCCCATACAAACAAGCCACAAGTGAGTGAACAGAACGCGCGACTTTATTGGCAGAAGACAAGCAGTGTACATTCTCGTGCAATAGCAGAAATAAAATTTGCATGTCGAGATACGCTGGAATCATTGACGCGAGCTCATAAACGGCTCACCGTCGTCGTCGCACGTGGTGTTCAGGTTAACGAGCAACAACCAGCAGCGGAAACATATTGGACAGAGTGTGCCACTTGTTTGCAGCGACAGTCGCCGTTAAAAATGCCCAAATTGCATTGCGAAGCAATCGGGAGATGCAGGCATCTGCTGCCGCAGCCTACACAGCGACATGGGCTACTCCAGATTTTAGCCGTTCACTCCTTTCCAACCTGCACGTTTCTTTTCTTTCGGGGGCCGCTAATGTGTGGCTCACACTTGGTGTCTCCCATTGTCTCACTATGGACAAGTCGCTTTCGTGGGCATCGCCTCCATCAGCTACTTTTGCGGGCCTTTCCAACCATCTGGCTATCAACTTCATACGCATCGGACTATGTAAGCACGTATGCTGGTCTCCGTTCATGCCTAATCGCGGCCGAGAAAGGCCAGAGGCACAATATGCCCATTGCTGCAGCAGGAAAGCGCGAACGGGGAGCACGAATCACGGTGCATGAAAATTGGGAGTCTATGTCGCTGTGCAGGCTGCAGGAGCGAATGCTTACTTCGAGAGACTGCTTCCCAGTGCAACCGACCAGGCCGCAATATTCTAAAAACATAACACTGCAACCATAACCAAGTGACATAACAGCAAAATTAAACAGCAATCAGTCACCGCATGAGGTTCAGACAAATACATTATACATTGGCGACGAACCATATGGCAACAGTGAGCATTCACATACACGGGTCTCTTAGGGTACATTGAGCTGCTTACCTACAGGCGTAGTGCCTGCCTTCGTCGCCGCACGTGGTGGTCTACTAACGAACAACAACCAGCAGCAGAAACAGATTGGACAGAGTGTCCCACCTGTTTGCGGCGACAGTCGCTGTTAAAGATGAGCAACTTGCAGTGCAAAGCAACCGGGTGACGCAGGCATCTGCTGCCGCAGCCTACACAGCGACATGGACTACCCATCATTTTAGCATTGACTCCTTTCCAGCCTGCATGTTTCTTTTCTTTTGGAGGCCGCTAATGTGTGGCTCACACTTGGTGTCCCACATCGTCTCAATATGGACAAGTCGCTTTCGTGGGCATCACCTTCATCAGCTACTTTTGCGGGCCTTTCCACCCAACTTCATACACGTCCGACCATGTAAGCACTTATGCTGGTCTCCGTTCATGCCTAATCGCGGCCGAGAAAGGCCAGAGGCACAATTTGCCCATGGCTGCAGCAGGAAAGGGTGAACGGGGAGCACGAATCACGGTGTGCGTAAATTGGGAGTCTATGTCGCTGTGCAGACTGCAGGATCAAATGCTTACTACAAGAGGCTGCTTCCCAGTGCAACCGACCAGGCCGCAATATTCGAAAAACATAAAACTGCGACCGTAACCAAGTGACATAACAGCAAAATTAAACAGCAATCAGTCACCGCATAAGGTTCAGACAATACATTTTACCTTGGCTACGAACAACCTTAGAGGCATAATGCTTGCCTTTGTCACATGTGGTGGTCTGGTAACGAGCGACAACCAGTGGTACAAACAGATTGGACAGAGCCTCGCACCTGTTTGAACCAACAGTTGCCGTTGAAGATGAGCAACTTCCATTGCGAAGCAATCAGGTGACGCAGGCATCTGCTGCCGCAACCAACACAGCGACATGGACTACCCGGCATTTTAGCGTTAACTCCTTTCCAACCTGCACATTTATTTTCTTTCGGGGGCCGCTATGTGTGGCTCACACTTTGTGTCCCACTTTGTCGAAATGTGGACAAGTCGCTTTTGTGGGCATCACCTTCGGCAGCCATTCTTGCGGGCCTTTCCACCCATACGGCTATCAACTTCATACACTTCGAACCATGTAAGCACATATGCTGGTCTCCGTTTTGAGCAAATCATGGCCGAGGTAGGCCACAAGCACAATTTGCCCATGGCTGCAGCAGGCCAGAACGAACGGGGCGCACCAGTTACGGTGTGTGTGTATACTGGGAGTCTATGTCGCTTTGCGGACTGCAGGAGCAAATGCTTACCAATGCAACTGACCAGGCCCCCCCATCTGAGAAACGTAACACAGTTACCACAACCAAGTGTGGCAGCAAAACCAGATTCTGCAATCAATCACTTCACTGTAGCTTGCACAAAGACCCAGGCTATCAAGGAAGAGGAGCAATCATCAACGAGACTAGGAATATGGAAAATGTGAAAGCTTGCATTCAAGAGAGAAGCCACTCTGCTCTGCAAGCATTGAAGGCTAAAAACATCAAGAAAGGTAAAATGGTGCACAGCACATGTGCATAGGTTAATGCAAGGCGCATGCCGATGCTGCATCAGCTATTTCAGGAGAGGAATTGCGCATGACAACATACACTAGAAGATACTGCTACAGATATGTTAGGCTGCTAGACAGTGACTGGTATTAAGTATCAGCGAAGAATCGGTTGACCTTTATATTTGGATGAGGATGAATGACCTCTAACAAAAATGGGCAATGAGAAAGCTTGCATTTATAGAAGGAAATTACACTTGGCACAAACGGAATTAACATGGCTAGGAAGCTGATTAAGGGCAAACTGATGGAACTCAATCTTTTGGCCAGCGTCGTCCGTGCTTGGTCAGATGTTGCAGGTGCATCTGAAGATGAAGAATTTCTAGAAAGTCCTTCTTGAGTTACCTGGATGACTCAGCCAAATGTCCGTGCTGGTGGAATGGTGGCTGAAGCTCTTTTCAGTCTTGACACAGTGCTCTGCAGACTTGATATCTCATTCATATTCTTCTGCATGTGCTTCTTTGTTCTTGGTGTAAAAGCCTTGCAAATTCGGCTCCAGCCACTTCCTGTTGGCGCAGATAGGAGCTCCTGTGATGACCAAGATGTGCTTGGCATAGACTCTGTTGGGGCAAAACGGTGACACATGACATACAGCACAGATTAGCCAAATTTATGTGTGTTTTATATGTTCGAACCAATTATACTGAACCATAAATATGAACAAACATTCATATCTGCTGCAAACAGCAAGCCAATACAGCATATATCAAACATATTTATTTCTGAACCATGTGTTGTTTACCTTGTAGTAGTAGCCAATGTCCACACAATGACCTTGTTGTAGCAGGCAGCAGCTTCTGTTTAGTGCGTGGAGTGTGTTGCTTTATACTGGTGCCGTCCTCATTACTGCATGTCTGGAACATAAATTTTGACTGAATCAGAAATTGAAAAAGCAAATTTTTGCAATATTAAATGCGAAAAGGTGTGACATATATGTTGTAATGATTTGCAACTACAGAACACATGCAAATGTACACTGTCTGTTCTAGGGTGCTTAAGCAGCATGTTAAATAAATATTGCTATTGTCCATAAAATTGATGTCTGCCTAACTACAATGCATGTCAACAGCGCAAGTACTATTAAGATCACAAATGAGAACATTTGTGGGTTCATTTATACACTAGAAGTGATCACACTGCTAGTTCCACAAGCAAATGCATGAAAGTCATGAAGCTATTAGAGCTGATGCAATATTTTTCTGCACGAACATGATGCACCACTTCACTACTGCAAAAATAAATGCCCTACGGCAAACCAATCTGAACAGCACGAACATTTGGAACCAACAAGTACGAAATATGGGTGAATTATCATGCTTGCAACTGTTTAATACATTAAATTCTGTACTTTCACTTCATTTTACCAAAGGATTGTTCGGTTTTGTGGACGAAAGACGTTGCCGGCCGACTCGAAAAAAAAGTTTAATATGTATATTGATAAGGCTACTCAGTCACCTACAACCACGGCTACAATAACATGAAAAATGAGACGCGCGTTCCGACATCGCTCTTTCCTGGTTGTGTGTGTAAACCAAACGACAGCCTCGCAAGTAAAGGTTTATTTAGGAAACAGCAACTGAGATCCTCACTGCCCATATGTAATGCAGGATCTAGTTCGTTAACTTGTGCCCGCCTGGAAGGTAATGAGACGGATATTATATAACGATTCAAGCAGCGGTGTTAAACGACTCACCGTTGTTGCCGTTGTCAGCCGCAGGAAAATCCAGCTCCCGTTTCGATGCAGACCTGTTCCGAATGGCTCACGACCGAAACCCAACTGCCGGGCTTACATGTACGCTTGCAAACACGTAGCTTCACCCCAAGTTAAATAACGCGAGACATCGAAGCGCAAGAAACTAGTTTTAGAAACAAAGAAGCAACCAGTCTTGAGTGTACGAACGAATGAATCCGTGCCGCCGTGCACTCGGAAATACCGGTAAAAATTTTAAATCCAGGCCAGAGGTCACGTGAAAGATCGATGATGCTGAACGCTATTTGCGTTTATAATGGCGAAGAAACAATAAACTCACTAACAAAGAGTACAATATCTAATTAGCAATGGTAATTTTGCCCTGTTCTTATGTAAAAGAAAATGCTTCGGTAATTGTAAGAGAAAGTTTGTAAGATAAAATTGCGCTTATTACGACGCCTCTACCGGGAAATGTTGGAACTAACGAACGAATCCCGAGGTAATGCTACTACGTCGGCTTTGTTAGCAGCGGCGCGCGGTCGATTTTTTCGCCCTCTGTGGCCATTTGTTGAACTTGAGAGTGTGCTACCCCTGGGCTGACTACACACGTGCAGCTCCGTCTGCCACTCCTAACGGAAGCGCACGCGCTGCCCCCTGGCGCCACACTCTGTGAGCGCGTAGAACAGAACAGAATCGGTTTCGTTTTCGCATTTGTGCTCCAGTTACTGGAACTGCAAAATAATTGTTTGACAATTATTTGAATTCTAAAAGAGGAGAACGCTTTCTCTCCCACAAGTTAGTGCGTTTTATACAAAGGGAGAGAGAATGCAAGAAGCAGAAAGGCAGGGAGGTCAACCAAACCGTTCGCTACTGGGGATAGCAAACCCCTGTGCTGCAGTGAAGTGCAAAGCAGTGCACTGCGATGGGTCCATAAGCTCTATTATAGCGATAATTTCGGCTGGTTGGTGCATGTACTGAACGGGTAAATAATGAGTTGTGTCCTAACATTTACCCATGTATAAAACACATGGAACTAATGGTGTTGCATTCTAGGTCAAAAAGAAATAAAGCTTGAATCGTTACATCTCGGCGCTGGGCATTCTTTCTTTCCGTCTTTGTTTTTTCTTTCTTCTTTTTGACAGTACACACAGTACTAGCACGGTAATAGGTCCTTCATCTTCAGTCACCTTCCAGTAGGTTACACACATGTCGGTGCATGTTCGCGTTCTTTATTCTGCCGTACAAGAACGAGCGCGCTTACCGGTCTTGTTTCAAGATGAAGCGCCAAATGTTTGCGATTACATCTTACCGCAAGAATTAACACATGAACAGTGAAGATTATGCGTAATCGATTTGTCTCAATGAATGAGCAGTTATTGTCAGAGACGAGATATTTTGTAAATATTATGGGAATTAGTTAAACCAACTACATTGCAGTTCAGCAATGCCCTTTGACACTTGGGTTAATTGCTTGCCGCATTCAAAAATTTCATCCGACCGTTGTACTTGGATCTATAGGCCGCCAGTCCCCTTCCGGACCATTTGTTGCTAAATGTAAACGCTGTTACGGTCATTATACAACTCCCTGCGTTTCGGTAATGATTTAGAGTGCGCACAATTTTTGGCGTATAGAGCACCAATGTCATTGCCAGTGCACCAGCACCTGAATGCCGCAAGCTTGTTTACGTATGCACGTATGCCCACGACTCTTCGTTCACTTAGACATATGTGCTGTGCTATTAACTACAAAGCGCTTAATTTGAGAACATTGCGACAACACGCATATATTTGCGTATGTGATCAGCGTTACAAGGCCCATATGCGCGGCAAACTGCGACCGGAATAGAAGATGCGTACATATATTTATACGATCTGTTATTGCAGCTTTTTGTAGAAGGCTAGCTCTCACATATTGTACGCATCTTGATAATGCGTACAGTTTGCGTGTTCAATAAAATACTGTTAGCTGAAACTTTGTGAGTACGAGCGCTCATTCAGACAGCTTAAATTTTCTCACAATAATAGTACGGATGTTCGCACAACAAAAATAGGGAATTCTGTCTGTTTCGTCCAAAACAGTATATAGCCGTTATATCATTACAGTGAAATGTCCGTAAAGCTTAAAACGGAGAGCGCTTCCGTATATTAACGGCAGATTTTGCCGTATATTTGAAATATGGCATACTTTCCATATTTTCACCTGCAGTTCTTTGTATAATGACGGAAATCCTCCGTATAATGACGGAAATTTTTCGCAGTGTAGCTAAGCCTAACGCTCGGCGCAAGGCCACCTGTTCCGTAGCGCACAGCTGCACCTAGCGTCGCACCGGCGTCCGCTGCGCTGGCACTCACTCCCGTTGCCTCGAAGCCGCCGATGTGAAATATGTAGTCCACGGTACACTCATCTCCCAACAAGAATTTGTTCCCCGCTGGTCCCGAATGCTCCAAGCCCACCGCGCAGCCTATCCAAAGGAAGCCGTTTCAGCCACGAACGCCCACCTCAAGTCCGCCATGGCGCTTCCGCCATCGCTGAAGACTCACCGCCTACGCCACCACGTCCCGCTGCCTCGACTCCCAGCGGAAGACTACAAGATCGTCTTCCGCCCTGGAGATGGCCTCGACCTCCTCACAACCACCGATGGGGCCCTCCTTGCCTCACTCTGTTCCAGCGCCAGCGTTGAGTACACCAACTCTTTCATCGTCAGTACACCCTCGGAGCAACGCAACCGGCAGTACGTGCATACCTCTGAGTGGCGTCTAGCCACTGCGCGCTTATGTGGCCGCACCCTACAATGCCCTCCGCGGCATAATCTACAACGTCGTGTACACTCAAAACAAAAAGCAGATCATCGAGGACCTGCAGGCTATGAATCCCAACAGCACTTACGCCATCACCTACGCAAGGCAGATGGGTCGCACCTGGTCCATCCTGATCACTTTCGTCGGCACGAAAGAACTCCCTCGCACAGTGGTGTTCAACTGCGCCCTGTTCATCTGCCACCGCTCCCGCCCCAAGGCTGAGCTCTGTGTCAATTGTTGGAGCCATGGTCACCGCTCCGACGTATGTACCAAGCCCAGATCCGGGCGCTGACCATGCTGCTGAGCTGTGCACGCGACTCGGAACCCCGTGACTGCACTCCTAAAAGCATCTAGTGCAGCGGCACACATGTCACGGGGTCCCGCCCGTGTGAGCTCCGCTTCGAACTGGGCGGACCCTCCCTCCTCACATCCAGTCCCAAAACAACGCCATCCAACACAGTCAATACCTATAGGCGAAGGACTCCCGCTCATCCCGCCGCGGTCAATGATCCAACTACCGATCAAGCCGGGACCGCAGCCCCCGCCGCCTCTCCGTCTCATTTCATCCGCTGCCGGGGCAAGACACCCCATCGACTGCTTCCCAGATGAGCTGGCGATCACAGCTTGCCACACCCGACCCCGAAAAAGAAAAGATCCAAGCTCAAATCGCAGCCCAGCGAAACGAGGTTGCCCTACTAAAAGAACCACTCCAGGCACTGCTCGTGTGCCGCCACCTCCCCACCTCTTCCCCCCAAGCAAACCCCACAACCCATCGCTCTCCCGCCCCGCCACCACCACCTTTAACGATTTATCGGACCCAACTCTCATGCGTTCCGGCGCACAACAGAAAACTTATCTGGACCTTTGCTTCTAAAAATATCCCGGACGCGGTGAGGACGAACACCCGGATCTCTCTCACTAGCGGCCACTATATCCTGTCCATCTCTTCCTCTTTTCCCACGCTATCTTCCTCGCGCAAGCGCCTGGTGCAGATGGTGGACTGGGATCGCTTCCGCCAGTCGCGGCAACAACATTGCCCCTCCATCTCAGGCATTTCTCAGTGGACCACCAACTTGCTTCAGGATGCTTCCTCTGCCGCCTCCAACGTCCCTACCCCTCTTCACTGCTACAGGGGCTGATAGTCGCCTCCTGCACATCTGGGAGGCGTGTCACTCCCTGCACCGCCACTTTCATTCCAAGAAACACAACCACTCGCTACGCCTCCGCTTTGCTCGACTGAAGATGGACATGGAGGAACACTGCTCCTCTCTCACCACGCAGCAGTGTGGCCAGTCCTGCGAGCGCATGGCTGGTAACCACGGGCAGGAGGATACGTCGGCTCCTACGTGTCCTCCTTGATCCATCGCTTGCCAAGCCCACGCACCGAAGAGACGCGACGCACCTCCTTCACTCACCTCCACTCTCTGATCCCGACTTTCTTCTTGCTCTTCATGATTGCTATCTCTGCAAGAACCCCCTTCCTCTCTCCCTTTCTACACCGGCACTCCTAATTCTGCGCCACGCAGATTTCACCCTGGGTTAGGTTCGTGCCGCGCTGCATAAGCTCGGCACCACCTCCACACAAAGGGCCGACAAATCTCTAACAAGGTCCTCCGTAGTCTGGACACCCCATCCCTCGAGGCCATCACTTACTTGTTTAAGAAACATTGGCATGAAAGCACTTTGCCTTCCGAGTGGACCCACGCTAAGGTAACTTTCATCCCCAAAGCTGGCAAACCAATACACATCCAAAATCTCCGCCCCATTTCCCTCACCTCTTTCTCGGTAAGCTCTTGAAGCACGTTGTTCCCGATCGCCTGCATAACTTTTTAGACGATAAGTACCTTTTCCCCGATTCGATGTTTGGTTCTCCTCCTTCCCTTTCTACCCATGACGTCGTGCTATAGCTCTCCGACAGGGTCCTTCACCCTCTTCACTCCAAGCGCACTCCTGCGGTCTTGGCACTGGATATGACGAAAGCCTTTGACAACGTCGTCCATTCCGCCATCCTAGAGACGGCGGAATGTCTGTCTCGGTCTGTCGCCCCTTGCGAGACGACAGACCGAGCTGGCCCCCTCCATTCCGGTATGTACACAAGTGACTGCCTCCTCACCTTCCATGACATCACCCTTCATTACCGCAGCTCTCGCCTATCTCTCCCTCCCCCTCACAAATCCCTCTATAAGCTCCAACAGAGCACATGGCGCCATTTACAGGCCCACACTTTCCTCTCTCCTGCCTGACCTGCCCTTATTCACCCCGGTGCCGTCTCACCCGAACGCACGCTCTGCCGACACCCACGAGCAGACTATGTTCATATTGTCTAATCATGCCCGAAGTACTCTCCCCCTGCCTCTTGGCATGTATCTAGTCCGCAGCTGAGGGAGGCTGCTTTGGCCAGCTCGGAGCCGGATGTCAAGCTGCGGCTAACGATCTGGGCAGTGGAAGTCGCCGCCAAGCATAATCAGGTGGCCACGACAGGCAGCGTGAAGGCAACCCACGGAACGGCGGCATCTTAATTTTCTTTTCATGTTTTGGCCTTCACTAAATAAAATTTGTACCACCACCACCGCCACCACCAACCCCTTGTGTGAAGCAAGCACCTCTCTCACCAACCTCGTCGGTTGGTGGGAGGCACCGCCGGAGACACGGGAACCTTTCTTTTGGTGGCTTACTTTATGTACATGACTCCGCCTCCACGGAAACGCTGTCCTCCTCCCTATAGTGCCGATACCGCTCATTCTCTCATTAAGGAAAATCCGGCCACTAGACATGAAAGTGGTGGAGAGAGCCAAAGACAATTCGCTTTCAACGGAAAATTTCTAGTCACATATTCGTAGATCAAATAATTCAAGTTGATGAGAGGGTTTAAGGGCTGGTACTCTTTTTTCTGCGGTCGAAGGTTAAAAGTATAAAAGTGCTTTGATGTCAAGCCAGTAGGCTTTGACGACAAACCAATAGGCTTCTATATTTTACTTGGCGATGGTTATAATTTCACCTAACTTTTCCACTCTAGAGACATTAGCAGATGCCATCCTCAGTGTGCAGGAAAGCAACAATGCCTCTTCGGCTAATCGGTAACAGCTTTAGGCACCTTTTATCGTTGTATTTCTATCCTCCGCACTAGAGATTTACGTGGTGAGTATTTTATAGGGCCGTTATTTAGGTGAAGTGTGTGTGATATTCCAAGATTCTCCATAAATCGTCTTCCTTTAGCAACATTAGTGAGGTGCGTTAAGTCGGACCAGTGCACTCAAAAGAGCCCGTTAATTTTTTTCCATGCACGCATATGTACGTGCGTGAGCATCTTACTCCCTCCCCTATAAGCGGAACGCGGCCGCAGCGGGAGGATCCTGAGGCCGAGGCTTACTCAACGTCTGCAAAAGCCCAGAGTCATTAGGGGTTTATGAAATATGCAACGTTATTTCTCTGCGCTTTGAAATATGCTATGCAAACCAGGTTGCTAAATTATTAAACCTGGGTCCTTCACCAACAGAGTTGATAACCTTGGCATAATTTTTTAGTAATTGGGTTCAAGAACAGCTTTGTTCATGCGCAATCTTAGATTGTGTTTAGTACGATGACACGCGTGTTTGAAGAATGTCGATGTTTTCCAGAAACAAGCAAATGTTACCAGGTGGCACACATTGAAGGAATACAGTACCATGTCATAGTTTAAGGCAATGCTTTGAGTCTCCATGCACACACCTATTCTAAACAGGTGAAATTTTTCTAAGCAAGGGAGTGATTTCTGAAAAAAATTTAAAATAAAGAATGTTAAGCTTTTGGTTCAAACCAAAGCGGGGCGTAGTCGCTATGGCATCGCACTGTTCCTACTAAGAGCGTGGGTTCATTGCGGACGCGACCACATCTTGATGCAAGCGAAATGCAAGAACGTTTGCACACTCATATTTGGTGCACTTTAAAAAAACATAGCGTTGCATAAATCAATCGGACGCACTTGTGTATGGTGTCTCTTATAACCCAATATGCCGTTTAGTGCAGTTCACCCTACTAATTCCAGATTATTCTTATTTTCAGCATCCATTTTGGTCTAGGTAAACCAGGCCATCAGTATTACAAACGTGCGAACTTCCCAGAATGCAACGACACGTCGGCCGTTTACACTTTTCGGCTGAATATTATGGAGACAAATGTAGTCATATTTTGGAAATCAATAATGAGAGAAGTGGAAGCTGCGCCATTCTCAAAAGGCACTTCGACAGAAGGCGTTTACTTTATGATGAATAATGTGAAGCCCATACGTGTTTACGTAGTAAGTAGCCATTGTTGGCAAACGCGCATCAAAAAAGAAAGTAACTATGTCCAATTTCAAGGATATAACATTTATCATTTGCCGCAGGAAGGTTAACCAGTTGCCTGGTTAGCTACAAGCACCATATAACACTGCGCATGATATAAATAACCTAATTTATCATATGACCTAAAAGAAAAACTGGGGCCCCAATTTGTGCCGCTCACTGACTTCTAAAGCCTACAGAAAATGAAACGCAGGCGAGCTTACAAAAAATCAGTTCTTTGTTGCAACATAGGAAATACAACAAAACTTGAAATAGACTAAGTCTGCGGCGTATTCATCTTCATCATTCAGAGGATTGGCGACATTAATGGTATTAGACATCCACAAATAATTAGAGCGTAATTGTTGATGGCGATGATAATCATCATCATCGGCCTAGTTTATGTCCACTGCAGGACGACGGCCTCTCCCTGCGATGTCCAACTACCCCGGTCCGGCGCCAACCGATTCCAACTAGCGCCCGCTAATTGTATAATTTCATCGGCCCACCTAGGCTTCTGCTGTCCTCGACAGCGCTTCAACTGTAGTGGTACCCATTCTGTAACCCTAATCGCCCAACGGTTATCCATCGGGCACATTGCATGACCTGTCCAGCTCCATTTTTTTTCTGTTAATGTCAGTTAGAATTGAATTGAATTGAATTTTATTCCGCAACAAGAAAAAAGTTATGAGGAGGACAGCTAAAAGCTGTAAAAACAGCTTGAGGAGCCCTGACTCCGTATCACACGGGGAGGAACAAAAGCATGCGGCTAAGGGAGTACGACCTACTAAGAGAAAGACAGCTAACGGAGTTATGAAACGTCACTTGAAAAGGGGATTATGCAGTAGTCAAAGAAATAGAAAATTGTCGTATCACATCATTATACAAACATTCATATCATAGAATATCGGCTATATCCGTTTGCTCTATGATCCAAACCGCTCTCTTTCTGCCTGTTAAGTGATGCCTAGCGTTGTTCGTTCCATCGCTCTCTGTGCGGTCCCTAACTTGTTCTCAAGATTTTTTGTCAGTCTCCTAGTCTCTGCCCCATGTGTCTGCAATGGTAAAATGCACTGATTTTACACCTTCCCTTTCAATGATCACGTTAAGCTTCCAGTCAGGAACTGGCAATGTCTGCCGTATGCGATCCAGCCCATTTTTAATCTTCTATGAATTCTTGATCAGGGCTACGTGTGAACAATTGAGCTCGGTAAATGTGGAGAGTGTAGACAGACTGTAGAGGCTGACTGGTGATCCTAAACTCTTGCTCCCTTGCCCGGCTATTCCTCATTATCCGTGTCTTCTGCATATTAACCTTCCACCACACTCTTCCGCTCTCTCTGTTACGGTCCTCAATCATTTGTTGTAACGCGTCAGCGGTATTGCTGGACCGAACATTATCATCGGCAAACCAAAAGTTGCTGAGATATTCGCGGTTGATCCTTACTCCTAAGCCTTCCCAGTTTCATAGCTTGAATACTTCTTCCAAGCACGCAGTGGATAGCATTGGAAAGATTGTGGCTCTTTGTCTGACCCCTTTCTTTATAGGTATCTTCCTACTTTTCTTATGCAGTATTAAAATAGCCGTGCAATCCCTGTAAATATTTTCCAAAATCTTTACGTAAGTGATCTGGACTCCTTGATTATATAATGCCTCTATGACTGCTGGTATCACTACTGAATCAAATGCATTTTTTGTAATATATCAAAGCTACTTAGAGAGGCTTATTGTGGTCTGCGAATTTCTCGACTACCTGATTAATGGCATGGATGTGGTCCCTTGTAGGGTATCGCTTCCTGAAGTCAGCCCGTTCCCTTGGTTGGTTAAACGCCAGGGTTACCCTTATTTTATTGCAAAAGGTCTTCATGAATATTTTACATAATACTGGGAATAACCTAATGGGTTTCTTATTAAGCTAAGAGTTTCTGTATCCTGCTGAATACTGCTTCTAATTGAGGTTCTCTGACTTCCCTGGGTACTGTACAGGTAAGTGTAGAATCGTCCCGCTGCTTTTACTATATCTTCGAGATTGGTGATGATAATACCCCTTTTATCTTTCAGTGATTACAGCTTTGCTTGCCATGTGCGAAATTTCCTTCTCACTGATTTCAGGTTGTGTTCATTTTTCGCAGCTTCTTCAGTCTTTCTCGCGTTATAGTTCCGAATATCACTTATTTTCGCCTTGTTGATCAGTTCTGATGGTTCCCCGAATTCTATCTTATCTCTTGAGTTGGACACTATCATTCTTTGTGGTTTTTTATTAGGTCCTTAGTTACCTGGGAGAGATTTCCTACTGGTTGCCATTGGTGCCTTGCCTCACACTTCAATCTCTGCCTCTGAAGCCAGCCTAGTTACGGTTTCATTCATTGCCATCATGTGATCTTCATTTTTCTGTTCTAAGGCTGCATATTTGTTTGCAAGTACCAGTCTGCATCTGTCTGCTTTTATCCTTGCTGCCTCTAGGTTTACTTGTTTCTTCTTCACCAATTTTACTCTTTTTCTCATCAAATTGAGGTGAATCTTAGTACTCACTAACCTATGATCAATGCACTTTACCTGTCACTTCTACATACTGCACTATGCTGGGATGTGCTGAAAGTATGAAATCAATTGCATTTGTTGATGATAAGTACGTTATAATGATTCTTATGAAAAGCGGTAGAAATGCTGCGACGGAAGCGGTTGTGAATAAAGGTCTGTAAAAAGAGGACGTACTTAGTGGCGCATATCCAGTTATCCAAGTTGATGCGAAACAGGTTAACTGGAGAGCAGCACGCACCAGGTGTTACTATGGCTCAACGGTCGGTTTTGAACGTGCTTGTATTAGAATAGCAGCCCGATGCTCCCCCCGTTTAACCATAGACACCCACGACCCAAATAGGCCAGAATAATGTCACGCGTGGATTTGCATACATACATACATACATACATACATACATACAAATAAATGACGTAAAGTGAAGCTGCATCGCGTGCTAATATCATTAAAAAATTCTGGTATAACTCGTCCCCTGATAGATGACGTCAATGAGATTATTATTATTATTATTATTATTATTATTATTATTGTTATTATTATTATTATTATTATTATTATTATTATTATTATTATTATTATTATTATTATTATTATTATTATTATTATTATTATTATTATTGAAACATACAAGCCCACAAAGGAAAGAGGGAGGGAGCAAGCTGACAACTGCCACTAAGAGGGGCACAATGCCTGCCTACTCTTTCGGGAGGAGGGAATGAAAAGAGATGAGGCGACGAAGATAGGAAAGAAAGAAATAGGAAAGAAAATAGGAAATAAACAAATGACACAGACACGGACAAAAGAAAGTAACGATTTGCATTGGAGCAATGTAGCCACGCATTGCAGAGTCACCGCTAGAACGCGTCTTGCATTATGCGTGTATGTATCCTGCCTCCTCTCGCGTGCTTCTCTTAACATGTTGTGTCTAGTGGCGGCACCGCCACTATGTAACCATGTGGCGTGTGTGTGATGATATTATTACGATATTATCGGGCGATGCTCAAAAGACGGGCCGCCGCGAGAACGACGATGAAGTTGGTCGCTGCCCTTAGCGCGAGTGAGGGTCGGCCGGCCTGTCTGGCTCCAGTGTAAATAGCCTGTAAATAGCCACTTTCGTCTGTGTCTTTTAGCACGTAACATTCTGGTGGAGGTCAGCGATCACCGTGCTCGCCACGGAACTGCGAATTGGTGGGCAAATCGCGCATGTCACCATGCCTCCCGGTGACGAGCCTGCCTGTGCAACGGCTTCGGCTGGTCCGACTGCTCCAATCATCACGGTTGCCCCACATCGCGACCCTGATGTGTTCTCTGGCCTCGAGGGACAGGACGTTGACGAATGGATCAAGCTGCATGAACACGCCAGCGCTAATAACAGGTAGGACCGAATGATTATGCTCGCCAATGTCATCTTTTATCTCGGGGCACCCCACGCACGTGGCACCAAACGCATGACGACGAGAACACCAGTTGGGACAGTTCCAAAGAAAAGCTAGGGGAATTGTTCGGCGACCCCTTTGGGTGCAAGGTTGCCACGAGAAAAGTTCTTGCGTCTCATGTTGAGTCATCTACAGAAACGTGCGTTTCATACATCCTCGACGTCTTGGCTCTATGCCGCAAAGCTGACGATCATTAGTCCGAAGCAGGTAAAGTGGCACATGTGCTAAAAGGCATCGCCGACGACGCATTCAATTTGCTTGTTTACGGCAACGTCTCGAGTATAGACGCCATCATAAAAGAATGCCGTCGCCTTGAACAAGCTAAGAGCCGTCGTATCACACACCACATCACACGGCTATCCAACACTGCTGCTACATCGACATGTGAGGGTAGACCGCGTCAGACAACCACCTGTGACGACGTCACCCGTATTGTTCGCCGCGAACTCAAGGCCGCCTGTTCGCCATTTCGCCGCGACGCCTCCCAATCCGCCAGCTACCACCATTGCGATGATTCAGGCCGTTGTCAGACAAGAATTTGAGAACATGGGTCTGAACGCCGTGTGCTCCACGTCTAAGCCCAGCGTTCCCCAGTTCTCTAGCGGCCCTCCTCGTCCCCGACAGTCCTTTTCTGCCACATCTCGCCGCAACCCGGCCGAATGGCGTCCCCCGGATAACAGACTAATCTGCCCTCAGCCGGGTCGCTTGTCACTGCCGCAACCATTGGCCGGCACAACCTCGAACATATGCCGCCGCTTATTCCTGCACGTTTAGACCTTCTGTTCCCTATACCACCCGTAATGAACGTACTGCCGCTGATGCTCCTGCTCCAAAACTTCGCTACAGCCGCTCGCCCTCACCTCGACGCGATCAGTCTCGTTCGCCCCAACCGCGCCGCTTCTCTTCGCCGCCTATTGCCTCCCGGGTCCAGCCGGAAAACTAGGCATTGCAGCTTCTGGAGGTGAAGCTGCGTTGTCGACCCTGCCCTCAAGTCCTCTGCTCACATTACGTACGAACGAAAACTTTCTTGACGTTGCAGTGGACGGCTCTGCTGTCACGGCACTCATCGATACAGGAGCACCTTTTTGCTGCCTCCCGATGACGACTGAACAAGCTCCTCACCCCAGCGTCGCCACGCGTCGTCCGCGTTGCGGATGGCGGTACTGTGCCTATCATTGGCTTGTGTACGGCACGTGTCTGTATCGCTGGCCGCCACACTGCTGTCCTCTTCACCGTAATTGCTCATTGCCCCCACGACCTCATTCTCGGCCTCGCTTTTCTCTCCGCGCATTCTGCTCTTATTGACTGCTCTTCCAGTACTTCGCCTTGAGTTGCCAATTCTCGCAGAACCTTCTGGCGCACCCCAATGCCACTCACGCCCCACCGGCTTTCTTCACCTGCCGCCAAAGTCAATAGCCTATATTGAGCTGTTGTCTTCCTCACCAGTTCCTGATGGCGAGTACCTCGTCGCTCCTCTACGCGACATTCCACTACAGTATGGCGTTACCGTGCCTCACAGTACCCTTACTATTACTGCCAACCGCACTCGCATGCCTGTCTTTAACTTTGGATTGGTAAAGTGAATTCTACCACAAGTTATTTGCCTTGCCACCGTTCATTGCCTCGGCGACCATCACATGGCAGCGTTATCGACCGATGGTTCGCTCGAGCTTAGCAGGCCCATCCGCCAGCCTCGGGCGCTGATCCCAACATAAAGAAAATGATTGCGATGGACCTGTCCTCTGCGCAGGCTGAAGACCTTTGCCAAGTATTATCGTTCTACCGAGATATTTTCGACTTCGACGATCGCCCGTTAGGCCAGACACTCGTGGTCAATCATCGGATTCTTACTAGCGATGCTACGCTTATTCAATGACGACCGTATCGAGTTTCTGCGCCACAACGACGAGTAATTCAAGATGAAATGAAGAAAATGTTAGATAAGAACATCATTCAGCCTTTGAGTGCCTGGGCGTCACCTGTGGTGTTGGTTAAGAAGAAGGACGGCACGTGACGCTTCGGTGCAGACTACCGTCATCTGAACAACATTGCTAAGAAGGACGTCTACCCGCTCCCACGTATAGACGACGCCCTTGACTGCCTGCGCGGTTCCAGCTATTTCTCTTCTATTGATGTTCGTTCTGGATACTGGCAGATTGCTGTTGACGATATAGACAGAGAAAAAATCGCCTTCATCACACATGATCGCCTATACCAAATTAAAGTAAT
Source organism: Dermacentor andersoni (assembly GCF_023375885.2). Taxonomy (NCBI): domain Eukaryota; kingdom Metazoa; phylum Arthropoda; class Arachnida; order Ixodida; family Ixodidae; genus Dermacentor; species Dermacentor andersoni. Next base: position 152,658,237 of record NC_092819.1, on the reverse strand, counting down.
GCCGTTTGGATACGCAACGCCCCTGCCACCTTTGAGTGTATGATGGACTCCTTGCTCCATAGTTTCAAATGGTACGCATGCCTCTGCTACCTCGACGACGTTATCGTAGTTCTCGCCAACGTTCGACACTCACCTTGAGCGTCTAACAACTATACTTGATATATTTCGAAAGGCGAAGCTGCGACTCAACAGGTCCAAATGTCGTTTTGGCCACCGCCAAATTACTCTTCTGGGCCATCTCGTTGACGCTTCCCGAGTACAGCCTGATCCCGACAAAACTATCGCTGTCCGAGAGTTTCCGGCTCCGAAGACAGCCGCAGACGTTCCAAGTTTTTGTAGGGCTCTGTTCGTACTTTCGTCGTTTTGTTCCAAATTTTGCGGCAATTGCTAGACCCCTCACTAATCTTTTGAAGAAAGGTGTACAATTATCGTGGGGTACTGCAGTGCCGCTACCTTCTCTCGTCTCGTCACTCTTCTAACCTCACTACCCATTCTCGGCCACTTCGGCCCTGATTACCCTACAGAATTGCGAACAGATGCCAGCGGTCATGGCGTAGGTGCTGTCTTAGCCCAGCGTCAGCGTGGCCAGGCTCGCGTTATTGTTTATGTGAGCCGCCTCCTAGCACCATCGGAGCGCAACTATTGCATTACGGAACGAGAATGCCTTGCTGTTGTCGGGACGGTTGCGAAGTTCCGTCCTTACCTTTACTTTCGCCCTTTTTCCGTAGTCACTGACCGTCAGGCTCTATGCTGGCTCTCATCACTAAAACACCCTACAGGCCGGCTTCGTCGATGGGCTTTGGGGCTACAAGAATTTTCATATTCCGTGGTGTAGAAGTCTGGCCGCCTGTTCCAAAACGTTGACAGCTTGTCGCGTTACCCCGTTGACGACTCTGACTCCTCCAATATTGCCAGTGCTTCTTCAACGTCACGTGGTGGTGACGTTGAAGAAAGAACACAGTAGCAATACTGTGAACAAGAAAACTAACTTTTATTGGGCGAACCTGTGCCCACAAAACAGGCTACACTTATAGCGCAACGATAGCGGCGAACACGCTCGGCGATCGTCGAAAATCTGCTCAGCGGGTCAAGCGCGTCGGCTTTTATAGAGCAGTCGTCGAATGTTCCAGACTAATCGTTTGGACCCGCGTCCTTTCCACAAAGTTCTACACCATTCGCGCTACGCGATGAAATCAGATAACACAAGGTTCGGCGACAACAGACAGCCGGGTAGAAGCATCGATAACTTTCCAGAAACGTCGGATACATGCAGGCGCGTCCCGCGCTGTGCGATTGCATTTGTTAAGCGGCGAAACGTGGTCGCCCGATAAAGATAAGTACACGTATCAATACCCCCCTCTTAAGAAGCATCGACCCGATGCTGCAAACAAACGAAGGTAATAAACAAAAGCACTCGTAGCAAAGAAAAGAACAAAATGACGAAGTTCGTCAGCGTCCGTAAAAGGGTTTAAGGCGCACCACGTGGACCACTTCAGATCGTGCGCGGCGCCGCTGTGAATGCGAAATGCCGTCTGGCACGACCTCATAGTCCACAGCGCCAATACGTCGGATGACCTTGTAGGGTCCGAAATAGCGTCGGAGTAGTTTCTCACTCAGTCCTCGTCGGCGTATCGGGGTCCAAACCCAAACACGGTCGCCGGGCTGGTACTCAACAAAGCGTCGTCGGAGGTTGTAGTGTCGGCTGTCAGTCCTCTGTTGGTTCTTGATCCGTAGGCGGGCGAGCTGTCGGGCTTCTTCGGCTCGCTGGAGATAGCTAGCGACGTCAACATTCTCTTCGTCAGTGACGTGGGGCAGCATGGCGTCGAGCGTCGTCGTCGGGTTCCTGCCGTAAACCAGCTTAAACGGCGTGATCTGTGTTGTTTCTTGCACCGCCGTGTTGTAAGCGAATGTTACGTACGGCAGGACGGCATCCCAGGTCTTGTGTTCGACGTCGACGTACATCGCTAGCATGTCGGCGAGGGTCTTATTCAGCCGCTCCGTAAGACCATTCGTCTGCGGGTGGTAGGCCGTGGTTCTCCTGTGCCTTGTCTGACTGTATTTCAGAATGGCTTGGGTGAGCTCCGCTGTAAAGGCCGTTCCTCTGTCGGTGATGAGGACTTCTGGGGCGCCATGTCGAAGCAGGATGTTTTCGACAAAGAATTTCGCCACTTCGGCTGCGCTACCTTTCGGCAGTGCTTTAGTTTCAGCGAAGCGGGTGAGGTAGTCTGTCGCCACGACGATCCACTTATTTCCGGTTGTTGACGTCGGAAAGGGTCCCAGCAAGTCCATCCCGATCTGCTGGAATGGTCGGCAAGGAGGCTCGATTGGCTGTAGTAATCCGGCTGGCCTTGTCGGCGGTGTCTTGCGTCGCTGACAGTCTCGGCATGTTCTGACATAACGGGCGACGTCGGCGGTCAGGCGCGGCCAATAATACTTTTCTTGTATCCTCGATAGTGTCCGGGAAAAACCGAGGTGTCCAGCGGTCGGATCGTCATGTAGGGCGTGCAATACTTCTGGACGAAGTCCTGACGGGACAAGAAGGTAGTTGGCGCGGACTGGTGAAAAGTTCTTCTTCACGAGGAGATTGTTTTGAAGCGTGAAGGAAGATAATCCGCGCTTAAATGCCCTGGGGACAACGTCGGTGTGCCCTTCCAAATATTCCACCAGGCCTTTTAGCTCCGGGTCTGCCCGTTGCTGTTCAGCGAAGTCTTCCGCGCTTATCATGCCAAGGAAGGCGTCATCTTCGTCATCTTGCGGCGGCGGGTCAATGGGGGCGCGTGATAGGCAATCGGCATCGGAGTGTTTTCGTCCTGACTTGTAGGTTACAGTGATGTCGTATTCTTGTAGTCTGAGGCTCCACCGTGCCAGTCGTCCTGAAGGATCCTTTATACTCGCTAGCCAACACAACGCGTGATGGTCACTGACGACTTTGAATGGCCTGCCATAAAGATAAGGGCGAAATTTAGCTGTAGCCCAAACGATGGCGAGGCATTCCTTTTCAGTTGTAGAATAGTTGCCTTCCGCTTTTGACAGCGACCGGCTAGCGTAAGCTATCACCTGTTCGACTCCGTTTCTCCTCTGGACTAGAACGGCACCGAGGCCTAGGCTACTGGCGTCAGTATGGATTTCTGTATCGGCGTACTCGTCGAAGTGCGCAAGTACCGGCGGCGACTGCATGCGTCGTTTGAGTTCTTCAAATGCGTCGGCCTGCGGCGTTTCCCACTTGAACTCAACATCACATTTAGTTAGACGTGTCAACAGCTCGGCGATGCGTGAAAAGTCCTTGACAAAGCGCCTGTAGTAGGCACACATGCCAAGGAATCTACGCACTGCCTTCTTGTCGGTGGGCTGCGGGAACTTTGCAATGGCAGCGGTCTTCTGCGGGTCAGGGCGGACTCCAGACTTGCTGATGACGTGGCCTAGGAACAGAAGCTCATCGTAAGCGAAGCGGCACTTTTCTGGTTTCAAAGTGAGCCCTGATGACTTGATGGTCTCTAGTACTGTGGCAAGCCGCGTAAGGTGATCGTCGAAATTTCCGGCGAATACAACGACGTCATCCAAGTAAACGAGACAGGTCTGCCACTTCAATCCTGCTAAGACCGTGTCCATCACGCGCTGGAACATTGCAGGCGCCGAGCGCAGTCCAAATGGCATGACCTTGAACTCGTAGAGGCCGTCTGGGATTATGAAGGCGGTCTTTTCGCGATCTCTTTCGTCGACTTCTATTTGCCAATAGCCCGACTTGAGGTCCATCGAATAGAAGTATTTAGCGTTGCAGAGCCGATCCAATGCGTCATCTATCCGTGGGATGGGGTATACGTCCTTCTTCGTGATCTTGTTCAGACGACGATAATCGACGCAGAAACGTAGGGTTCCGTCCTTTTTCTTCACCAGGACAACAGGGGATGCCCATGGGCTTTTCGACGGCTGGATGATGTCGTCGCGCAGCATTTCGTCGACTTGTTCTCTTATAGCTTCGCGTTCTCGCGGCGAAACTCGGTAAGGGCTTTGGCGGAGTGGTCGAGCGTACTCCTCGGTGATTATGCGATGCTTGGCGACTGGTGTTTGTCGAATCCTCGATGTCGTCGAAAAGCAGCTTTTGTATCGTCGGAGCAGACTTCTGAGCTGCTGTTGCTTAATCACTGGGAGACTTGGATTAATGTCGTAGTCTGGTTCGGGAACCATGGTCGTCGGGGTAGATGCGGCGGAATCCGAGAGGACAAACGCATTACTTGTTTCCAGAATTTCCTCGATGTACGCGATCGTCGTGCCCTTGTTGAGGTGCTTGAACTCCTGGCTGAAGTTTGTCAGCAACACTTCAGTTTTCCCTCCATGCAGTCGAGCGATCCCTCTTGCGACGCAAATTTCACGGTCTAGCAGTAGACGTTGGTCGCCTTCGATGACGCCTTCTACGTCAGCGGGTATTTCGGTGCCGACCGAAATAACAATGCTGGAGCGGGGCGGGATGCTCACTTGGTCTTCGAGCACATTCAAGGCGTGGTGACTACGAGGGCTCTCCGGCGGTATCGCTTTATCTTCCGACAGCGTTATTGACTTCGACTTCAGGTTGATGATTGCGCCGTGTTGGTCCAGGAAGTCCATACCGAGAATGACGTCTCGTGAACACTGTTGGAGGATAACGAAGGTGACAGGGTAAGTCCGGTCGTGAATGGTAATTCTTGCCGTGCACATTCCTGTCGGCGTAATCAGGTGTCCTCCAGCGGTCCGAATTTGAGGGCCTTCCCATGCAGTCTTAACCTTCTTCATCTGGACGGCGATGTGTCCACTCATGACTGAGAAATCGGCGCCTGTGTCGATTAAGGCGGTGACTGCGTGGCCGTCTAGAAGCACGTCGAGGTCGGTGGTTCTTTGTCTTGCGTTGCAGTTGGGTCTTGGCGTCGGATCACGGCTGCGTCGTGTTGAATTGAAGCTAGTACGTCGCGTCGTGAAGTCGTCTTTCGTCGGTGCAGTCTTCGCTTCCTGACTTCCTCGGGACGGTGGCGCGTCGTCATTATGTCGTCGAGATGGTTTCTTCGGCGCTTTCGTCGGCGGCGGAGGATCTTCGTCAGTTCGACGAACAGCAACCGCACCTCCATCGGTTGCTGCTCTTAGTTTTCCGGATATGGGCTCGCTGACCGGCCCCGGGCTGGGCCACTGTATGGTCGGCGCTGCGGCGACAGGTAGCGGCCTGGTGATGGCGAACGCGACGGTCGTCGAGAGCTCCATTGAGTAGCGGCGAGGTAGTCGGCGATGTCACGTGGGCGCTCTCCAAGCTGTGGACGCGGCGCGTTAACGGCGAAACCTCGCAGTCCCATCTCTCGGTATGGGCATCGTCGGTAGACGTGACCTGCCTCTCCGCAGTGGTAGCAGAGCGGGCGGTGGTCAGGAGCGCGCCAAACGTCAGTCTTCCTCGGGTAGCTGCGCTGGGCGACGGGTGGGCGTGCTGGCGGCGGCGGTGGTGGTCGACGGAATTGCGGCGTTACGGGGCCCTGGCGCGGTAGTGGAAAGGGACCTTGACGGCGGGCGACGGCGGCGTAGCTCATCGCTTGCGGCTGAGGCTGCGGTGGTTCTGGTTGCACCTCAGGAACTCCAAGCGATCGGTGCACCTCTTCTTTTACGATGTCGGCGATCGAAGCCACTTGAGGCTGCGACGAAGGCAAGACCTTGCGCAGTTCTTCGCGCACAATGGCCCTGATGGTCTCGCGCAGATCGTCCGTGGCCAGTGATTGAATTCCTGCGTAGGGGGTAGAGCTTGTACGGCGGTTGAATTGCCGGTTCCGCATTTCGAGTGTCTTCTCGATGTTCGTCGCCTCACGAAGAAACTCTTCGACGGTCTTCGGTGGGCTTCTTACCAGCCCGGCGAAAAGTTCCTCCTTCACACCACGCATGAGTAGGCGAACTTTCTTTTCCTCGGCCATATCCGGGTCGGCGTGGCGGAACAGACGGGTCATTTCTTCCGTAAAGATGGCAACGTTCTCGTTTGGTAGCTGCACTCGGGCGTCCAGCATAGCTTCGGCCCTTTCCTTGCGCACGACACTTGTAAAGGTGCACAGGAAGCCGCTACGGAACAGGTCCCACGTAGTCAAGTCGACTCCCTGTTCTCAAACCACGTTCTGGCGGCGTCTTCTAAGGCGAAGTAGACATGCCGCAGCTTGTCGTCGGAGTCCCAGTTGTTGAATGTCGCGATTCGCTCGTAGGTCTCCAGCCAAGATTCCGGGTCTTCAGTCGCTGCTCCATGGAAGGTCGGTGGGTCCCGGGGTTGTTGTAGGATAACGGGGGACGCTGGGGCAGCCATTGAGGTTGTCTTGACCACGATCTTCTTTGTCGCCTCAGGTAGAAGTCCGTGCTCTGGGGGCAGGCCTTGCAGTCTGCGGCTAGCACGCTGGTCTTGGGCGGTGTCGGTTTTGTCCTCGGGCTTCGGGCTTGGATCGCGGCTTTGCGGGGGCGTTCGGTACATGAACGCACAAGCACCTCCACCAGATGTCACGTGGTGGTGACGTTGAAGAAAGAACACAGTAGCAATACTGTGAACAAGAAAACTAACTTTTATTGGGCGAACCTGTGCCCACAAAACAGGCTACACTTATAGCGCAACGATAGCGGCGAACACGCTCGGCGATCGTCGAAAATCTGCTCAGCGGGTCAAGCGCGTCGGCTTTTATAGAGCAGTCGTCGAATGTTCCAGACTAATCGTTTGGACCCGCGTGCTTTCCACAAAGTTCTACACCATTCGCGCTACGCGATGAAATCAGATAACACAAGGTTCGGCAACAACAGACAGCCGGGTAGAAGCATCGATAACTTTCCAGAAACGTCGGATACATGCAGGCGCGTCCCGCGCTGTGCGATTGCATTTGTTAAGCGGCGAAACGTGGTCGCCCGAAAAAGATAAGTACACGTATCAGTATTCTCATATTCATTTCGGCGACGAGCAACGTCGTGACACCTACTTCTGAGCAAGTTGGTGACCGTAGGCGTTGCCGAACAAGCCTCGAAGCTGTGTCTTAAGTGAATCCCAACTGGTGAGCTCATCTTCGTGCGTGCAATACCAAACTCGAGGTGTGCCACCGAGGTAAACGACTACGTTGGCGAGCATAACAGTAGGGTCCCACCGGTTATTGCGGCTGACATGTTCATACAGGCTGATCCAGTCATCGACGTCTTCCCCATCTTTGCCCGAGAATACGCCAGGATCACGGGGAGTGGGGAGAGTGATGTAGGACGTCGAAGTGGCAGCAGGTGTCGGATTCGGCGGAGTCGGGTTGTCGTCGCCGGGAGCCATGAAGGAAGGCTCGACGTACCGTCCACCGTGAAGCTCCGTGACGAGGTACAGTGAACGTCCACCTCCACCAGACATGTTACGTAGGGAGACGCAGACGAAAAGCTATGTACAAGTATGGACAAGAACGGCACCGAGAGCGACGCTGCTGTGCCAGCGTTGAGAGCGCGGCATGCGAAGCAAAATTCTATTAGCGGGTGGTACCCCTCTCCCATCTCTCGTTCGCACCGCCTTGATTGCCTCCTGCACTGCGCGTGTTTGGGCACGTTTCGTGCCGCGCGCGGTGTGTGGCTACGTGTGTACGCGTGGACATTTCATTCGAAGGACGATGTACGGTCTGTTTCACATTTAGGGGAAAACTCGGAGCGCATTGCATCGTGATGCGGCGAGCGCTCGAGTCAGGCGGCGGCAGCAGCTCGCGCAGGTGCTCGAGCGGCGGGATCTTGAACGGCGTCGTCTGCTACGGCGGCGCGCGCTGGCCGCATTGTCGGGGAAACGTTCTATTGTCAGTTGCAGGGAGCCGATCTCATCGTTACTGCGTAAAATAAGCCGGTATTCTTTAATAAGCGTTGTGCGACGCCCACTGACACGCCTCGAAGGTAAGTTCATCGCAGAAAGGTGCAGGGCAGTCATAGACGACGTACTGATTCCACACATTATTGACGGCCCGTTTCTGGAAGGCGACTGTATATTCTAACGCGATAGGTAGCCGATCCACACTGCTCATGTTGTGCAAGAACTGCTGGAAGAGCGCGCAGTCACTCTCTTGGAGTGGCCGCCTCAATCCCCGGGCGCCAACATCATTTAAAATGTCTAGGGCTCGTTGAGTATCGCTGGCGCACTATCCCCTCTATCAGTCGTCCGAGGATAGGCTTCGATCCACCATCATCAGCGACTGATTCGTGCTGCGAATGAACACATCCCTGATCAAGTCACTCTACACTTCACTGCCTTCCAGGATGAGCGCTGTCATCGCTGCGGCTGGGGACATGACGAGATACTAACTGAAGTTCCGAGCGTGACGTGTCCACTTCCCCGCCGGCGGGCAGGGTCTGTCTGGTGTAGTGAATAATTGTCGAGAAAAATCACTTCCAGCTCATTGTCTGAACCTAAAACATTCCTTCAATCGTATCCGTTTGTTTCATCGTGTTCGACCCCCATAGTTATCATTGTTGAGTGCTTTGTTTTGCTTTCGAGTCAAACAAAGACTGAGCACGTCGCGCGCACATCTTGGTGCGTCTTGTCGCTGCTTATTATGGTAGTACACACAGTGAAGAAATATACGTGCACGCGCTAAGTACCCCGGCCTTTCGAAAGAACAAACGAGGCATGCTGTCAAAAGAAGTTTGTGAAACTCCATTATCGCCAATGAAGGCTCAGAGTTTGGCGACGCACAACGTTTAGTAAAGAATATCAGCTCAGTTCCCGTAGTACCGATGAAATCGGTGCACTGCCCTTGACAGTGGCACGCTTCCTGCCAATGCGGCTAGCGCGCGCCGCCGTAACAGACGACGCAGATCACGACTCCGTCCCTCGAGCGTCTGTGCCTGCTCCAGCTGCTGCCGCCGCACGACTCCATTGCTTGCCGCATCGCGATGCAATACGCTCTGAGTGTTCCCGTAACTGTGAAACAGACTGTACACGCTTCTAGATGCCTTTGAGAAGGTCGGTACGCTTGACGATTTTTTTTATGGCTGCAATACGGCGAAAGGGCAGCGTCTGCTTAACCATGTAAGTGACGCTGAGCAGGTAATTGGAGACGACGTCGTATGTGCCGCCGGAAAAATCGTCAGCACATACGATGCGGCACATACATAGGGCACATACGAGCTAAAGTCATTTTTGCAGTTTCTCACAATATGTTTGTACAAATCCGTGTTGTCTCTGATGGCGACAACGGACTTCCATTGACACTGTGCGGAAATAAACAAAAAATATCGCTGCATAGCACAAGCACGACATGCGCACACAACTTTAACTAGTACCTCCCCTACAGTATGGAATAGAGGCAGCAATGCAGACAGCTTGGCCATTTTTTAACAGTGCTCAAGAGACGGAAGTTGAAAGTATTAGTAATCATTCCTGCTTCAGCAATGCCGGCACGACCAAGACGCGGGCGTTTATCGTCCAGTAGCTCGATCGATCGGTGCAGTGGTGATGCGGGAATGAACTGCGGTCATGTTCAATGCATCGTGCACTTATTCAATTTCTCGGCACGCGTGAACTTCGACCACTGCTAGCGCATACAACAGAAGTGGTTTCCATTCTTGGGCAGCGCCTACTAAAACGAAACACGAGAAAAAAAAAAAAAAACAGGACAAGCGTTCGTCGAACAACTGAAAGTTTTTATATGAGTAAAAGGATTATGTACCGAGTAATTATTAAATTCATGTGGGTTACATATAAAAACCGTCATACACTCAGGAGTGATCAATGAACGAGCTCGCTTCGTTTGCGAGTTGTTTACTTCGCTCGGCGCACCGCAGTAATCCATGTCTGTCATCTGCTTTTTTCGTGCCATTTTCTTGTGAATCGGCAGAATTTCACTGGTGGCATCAACCCTTTCGTGTTTACATTGCTGTCGTGACAGTTAACAACACAATAATAATTTCCGGTCATGCGAAGAGGCGCCGTCACAAACAAGAGACATTTCGCGCGCAGCGCGAACTGAACGCGGGCGCGACCGTGAAGGGAAGCGGCGGTGGAAACCAACACCTACACCCGTTGGAGATGAAATCGTTCCGCCAGGGGAGAAAAGAGCGCTCGCATCTGAGATGAAACTTGGCGTGCGGTCGTCCATATTTACAAGAAAATACGCTGCGCTTGGCCAAGAGGCAACAGCCCGCGCTAGCTTCTAATCGTCGTCGTCGTCTCCACACTGCTCGCCTTTTCGTGATCGCACATATTGTTCCATAGCAATATATTCAGAAAAAGCTATCGTAATACAGTATATATGACGGGGGTTGGGTTTCACCGACATTGGCTAAATTTACATTTTTTTTGTCACTGAAGAGCGCAAAATACACCATGGCACGTACCAAGGGTGCGATACGGATACGCATACGAAGAACTTTAGTAAAAGGATCCTGAGAAGCGCCGCCCCATAGGGCGACACCGCGGGCCGCTCCCACGTGGGGACAGTTAAGCCTAACATAAGCGCCGCATCGCAGGCTCTCCGAACAGCCCAAAGCTGACGATAGTATTACAAGCTCTTGATGTCTGTTTTCCACGTGTGTTCAGTGAAGTCCTTATCCTCTCTTAACGAAGCGTAACACGAGAGCATGTGTTCTAAATTGCATGTCCCCCGGCAGCTAGGACCACTGTGAGCGAAAAAACGTCTGGAAATAAACAGTGCATGAAGGCCAGGCTAGAATAAGAACTACTCTGAAGCATCCTAAGGCTTATAGGTTGAGGCCTCGTAAACTTTTTATGTGGTTGAGGAAAGATTCTCCTCTCCAGATAGAAATGTTTTGTGAAATGATTATAGCGTCACACTATCGCAAATTTTTCTATTTCAATTCTGCAGCCAGTGCTTCGTTTGGTCAAAACATTTTTGGGCCACCCCCACTTCGCTTGCCTGTCACGCGACGTTACGAAACCCGCAATAGTTCCCCGTCTTATATGACACGCGAAGAAAGCTGCGCTTACTTCGCGTGTCTGTCGCTCGACGTCACAAAACTGCGAAAACTCACCGCATCACAGTGACGTGTACGCGTTAAAGATGCATTAATATGCCGAACAAAACTGAAGTTTTATTTTCTCTATAGCCCGAGATTGCCCCGTTCCGAATGTAATAGAATATGGCAGCCCGCCGATCGCTCAGGCACTGGCAATTCGCAACTGCTGGAGAGAACTCATTTATTTGCGGATAATTAACGTCTAGAGTGGCAGTATAACGTTGTCGAGCCATTTCGGCACGTATGCGACATCATTTGGCCAACTCTTCAGCGCTGAGCAATCGTTTTAGCGGCATTCTTACCCTCCGTTGAACGCCGCCGCGATTTTTGACAAGGCAGCCCAAGCTAAAGAAGGGGAAGCGGATCAATCGCAGAGGCGGACACCCCCCTCCTCATTCGGTTATCTATTTTGAGGGCGCTGGCTAGGCCCCATCAAAACAATCTACACTTTGGCGTGCTACTCTCCTCTTGTCAGCCAATTAAGAAAAGCAGTTCAATGTAGGCAATTAACTTCATTCTGAGAGCAAACAAAGGCGACCTTATATGAACGAGGTCAGAGTTTGATTGGGCTGTTCAGATAACCCTGGATGGGTCACCGCCCGATGCTTACGTCGGAGGTTACGTATATTTGAAGTCAGGAGTTCGCAATAAAAACAGATTAGACACGTTTTACGCTATAGGGTCCGAAGCGACCCATGTTGGCGTGAAGAGTCTTACTGAAAAGTGGCACATACCCAGCAGCACATATCCAGTGACCCAAGTTCACGCGGATGAAGTTCACTGATAAGCGACCCATACACAGCGGCACACACCCAATGACCGAAGCTGGCATCAAAGTTGTTGAACGACATACACCATGTTACACACCCAGTGACCGAAGCTGGCATCAAAGTTGTTGAACGGCATACACCATGTTACACACCCAATGACCAAAGCTGGCATCAAAGTTGTTGAACAGCATACACTATGGTACACACCCAGTGAACGAAGCTGGCATCAAAGTTGTTGAACGGCATACACCATGTTACACACCCAGTGACCAAAGCTGGCATCAAAGTTGTTGAACGGCATACACCATTTTACAAATCCAATGACCGAAGCTGGCATCAAAGCTGTTGAACGGCATACACCAGGTCACACACCCGATGACCGAAGCTGGCATCAAAGTTGTTGAACGGCATACACCATGTTACACACCCAATGACCAAAGCTGGCATCAAAGTTGTTGAACAGCATACACTATGGTACACACCCAGTGAACGAAGCTGGCATCAAAGTTGTTGAACGGCATACACCATGTTACACACCCAGTGACCGAAGCTGGCATCAAAGTTGTTGAACGGCATACACCATTTTACAAACCCAATGACCGAAGCTGGCATCAAAGTTGTTGAACGGCATACACCGGGTCACACACCCGATGACCGAAGCTGGCATCAAAGTTGTTGAACGGCATACACCATGTTACACACCCAATGGCCGAAGCTGGCATCAAAGTTCTTGAACGGCATACACGTGTTACACACCCAGTGACCGAAGCTGGCATCAAAGTTCTTGAACGGCATACACCATGTTACACACCCAATGACCGAAGCTGGCATCAAAGTTCTTGAACGGCATACGCCGTGTTACACACCCAGTGACCGAAGCTGGCATCAAAGTTGTTGAACGACATGCAACAGGTTACACACCTAGTGGCCCAAAGTAACGTCAAACAGGGTTCGTTCGAATTTGGCCCAACAACAGTTGCACATTGCTGCCAGTTGCCAATTGCATTCAAAGAGCTTCGCGAACGGCGGCACATAAGCGTTATCACTTACCCAATGTACCATATTGTTCCTACGGTTGGTTTTAAGCCTTGTTCACTGGACTATACAGTGAATCAAGTTGGCGAAAACAGGGTTAGAAGCATAGATAGATAGATAGCTAGATAGATAGATAGATAGATAGATAGATAGATAGATAGATAGATAGATAGATAGATAGATAGATAGATAGATAGATAGATAGATAGATAGATAGATAGATAGATAGATAGATAGATAGATAGATAGATAGATAGATAGATAGATAGATAGTGCCCGGTGTGTTCCTTAAGTACCCTAATATAGCCAATGTCATCAAAATTTGCTGTGCACCTATCCATTAGAGATGGTCGGCGACAGTAATGCTATTAGAAACTTATCTTATGGATATGTTAGGAAGAGTTGCGCTATGAAATGACGAACACAGAAAAAAACGAAGTATGTTTACTTTCTTTCTTTTGTGTCTTTCTTTTGTGTGTGTTCAATTGCGGCAAAAAACATGTCTTTTAGCAAGCACCAACTAGGCCAACAAGCAGTTCTGTTGCAACATGTTTACTTTGTTTCTTTTGCGTTCGTCCTTCCATATGGGCAACTCTTCCTAAATAGCACGCATCAACTTACCCAGCAAGAAGATCTAATCTTATGCTCGGTGGGTAATTGACGATGTTACATATTTTATAATGATTATTAATTCGATTTGCTTTCATAGGCTACGTGTCGCACTTTCCGATGGCTGACTGTCTATCAACCTATATTTCTAACCATTTTCCCGACAATGAGGTTCATTGGGTTGTCCTTGGTCTAATGGGTAATGCATCGGGAGGCGCTACTGAACAGGGTTCCAAATGAACCGTCGGACAAACATGGGTCATTGGGTATGTCTCACGACCAACCCGTGGGTCCCTTTGAGCTAGCTTCTCCGCCGCCAACATGAGTCACTGGCGATGCAGCACATTGCATGTGTTACTGGCTATGTACCGCTGTTCAATGAAACTCACTGACGTCGACTGAGACCACCGAGTATGTTGCAGTCACTTTCTGCTGCTCTTGAAATAATCGCTTTATACCAACTTGAGTAACTCTGTACGTGCCAGTAGGCGTCGGCCACTCCTGAGTGAACCGCTTTGGCGCTAACTCGGGTAACTAGGAATGCGCCATTGGGTTCGTGCCGCTTTACAGCGAGAACGAAGGTTTACATTTATCCAATGCTATCGAGAATGGAACCAGCTTACATATGCACGCAGAAATCTGTGTGCACTAGCAATTTGAGGTTCGAGCGGCCACCTAAGGACAAGAACTTAGCAGAACAAATGTTTGAAACTACAATAAGCATGGGTATGCTGCAGCGAAAATCTGGAGGCCACTCGGTACATCCTAATTGAATGCCAAGGGATTCGCCCAGTGAGACCCATAGGTAATGTGGACCTTCCAGAAGCGCTTAGGTTTAAAATGGCCGGAAGCGTCACCCGGTAAGCAGCCGAGATGAGCAATAGACGTAAAGAGCATTGGCAGAAAAAGGAAGCAGGGAAGAGATAGACACGACGCGGTCTTTTACAGGTATAGGTAGCTGTAGGAGGTAAATTTTGAAGAAAAAAGTATTAAGGAGCTGTATACAAAAACAGTACGCAAGAACATGTATTGCATACATGATTAAATCAAGCAGGCCGGTTTACTTATGTCACCGCGCCGTTTCAAACGGCATGCCAGGAAATAATCATCATCATCGATTAGAATACGCCCTTTATTCCCGCTGCGGATTATGACACACAGTAACGATGGGAAAATGCGAAAGGGAAGCAATATCGGGTTAAATCCCTCATCAGAACAGGCGGGCACAAAAGCCGACCAGTAGCTCCTCTTTTATGAGGAGAAGATTGTGTTGGTTGCTAACAAGCAAAGCGATATCCAATGTCAGGCCAATATCTGTCCACAGAAAGGTGCAAATTTAAGATTGATATTTAAGCGTTAAAAAGTCAGCTGTTCTGGTATTCGATGAAAACAATAGACCGTGTGAATACAGGGCCGGAACTACTTTAGGTAAAAGAATGCAAATACCTTGGTATCTGGATAAGCGCGGGCAACAGATATGTGGAGACACTGGAAAAAGAATAGCAGGAATAGGGAAGAGAAATCCTGCCGTAAAGAAACACAGATCGCTATGAGGGTGCAACCGGTTTAAGGTGCTCCGAAGTTTCTGGAACGGTTTAATGTTGCCAGGAGTTACATTTGCAAATGAGGTTGTTTGTTTCAAATGACGGGTATAATCTGGACTCGATGGCAACAAAAGGTCAGTGGGACGCCTCGCATTGGGCGCTGAAGAAAGGCTACAAATGAAGCTGTACAGGGTGATATGGACTGGACACGTTTTGAAGTGAAACAAGCTTCGAATATAATTGATTTCAAAGAATGGCTGAGGAATGTGAAAAAGAATGAATTGCGACATTTTTCAATTATTTGTAGATCAAAAATATTCTTCTGCCCCCAGGGAAAATGTCGCAGCACCGCGCGAGTGAGGCAGAGAAAGAGGTAGAGTGCGCGCACGTGATCTCAGGGTACTCTGCACCGGATGGGCCTTGCCTGTGGCTTCCTGCTGGACCTCGTTTCACCCTGTAAATAAACATCGTTAGTAACATCTCTGGTGGAAGTGCGGGGCAAATCCTCGATGATCCTAGACGACCCTGATCTACCAACTGTCCGACGGAGTAGACGCGTAGTAGTAGCGGGCCTGGCCGATTCCGGAGAAAGCAATGACGATCCCACCAGCGGCGAACCAGACAGCAATTACGCAAATCAGGCTGGCTACCGGACACCGCTGCGAGAGGCACCCACATTTTCGGGGAAAGCAAAAGAAGACGTCGACGACTGGCTCAAACACTACAACGGAGTGAGTCGCCACAACTACTGGAGCACTACGAAGCAGGTCCATAACGTGTTTTTTTTATTTTTTTTGTCTCGCTGGAACCGCGCTCCTCTGGTTTGAAAACCACGAGAAGGTTCTGACAAGCTGAGATAATTTTGTAGAAGAATTCACCAAGTGCTCCGCGGATCCGATCTTTAAGAAAAAGAAGACTGAGCAGACGCTTTCCCGACGAGCTCAGTTACCTGGCGAAACCTGTATAAGGTACATAGAGAATGTGTTGAAAATATGCGGAATCGTCAGCGCCACCATGATAGGCGAAGACAATCTAGGACATCTGCTTAAAGGAACCACTGAAGATGTTTATAATTTTCTTATAACAATAGAAGGTCTTAGTACTCCGTCTCATTTCAAGAAACACTGCCGGGCGTTTGAAGCGTTGAAAACGAGAAGTATTGGACCAAAGTTAGGACGCTTGGACAATGCCGCCGCTATTGCAAGTGCGTCCGTCCCAGCCCATGACGATACCTCATCGGTGATTCGACGAGTGGTTAAAGAAGAGCTTGAACGCCTTAAGGTTGCTGACGACGCTCATGTGTGCCATCAGTGTGCATTTGACGATCGCTCTCGTGTGCCACCGGCTACCTGGGTACGTCAGAGTTACCCAGAGCCTCGCAGGACATATGCTGATCGTCCGCAAAGCAGCAACTTGCCACCGCAACCGACAAGTATAGGCCGCCGATAAGATGCACCACAACGATTTCTTCCGCGGGCTCTTGCCTCCTACAACCTGCCTCAGAGTTCGTTTCTATTCCCGACACCCATAACACCGGTGTCGCCAGCGACAGGCCGTGACTCCCACATTTGCTACAGCTGCGTTGTGCATGGACAGATTGCTAGGTAATGCCACCGCCGCCAACAGCGTGCACCACAGTTTAATGCCTACACACTCCGCGTGCTCGCTGACGAGCCCTTTTCATTGTGGCACCGTCACGATTTCTCTTTGGCGCGACGCGCGAACTTCAATGACAGATAACACCAGTGATGCCGCGGATGGCCTCTCCATGTCGCAAGACGTGTGTTTGCCCCCTCAGACTGCAATGTTTGTGCCTGTCATCACTTCCCTCGTACGGGTTCTTGTTGTGGTTTAGCCGAGCCCGATTATAACAACGCGCTCAAGAAAAATGTGATGATCCCTAGCTCCCTCGTTGTCACCAATGATTGTTGTACTCGTTTGCGGACAGTGAAAGTTTCAATTCAATGTATAAGATTACCGCTAGGACTTAAGCTGGCAAGTTTTGACGAGCAAACCATTGTCACCGTCGGAACGGCCGAAATGTCGACTGCCGAAAAAAAAATCCATTCCCGATTGCAGCCATGGTAATTCTGCTGACTTTAAGCGCATTATTAACAAGTCGCTGTGATCTAGTGAGCAGTGTCGGCTTCAAGGAGTTCTCGCTAGCTATGCCACAGTGTTCCATTTTTCTCAAGACCAGTGAGCGTCCCATATACCACCGGCGTTTCTTATTTCACACCGCATCCATACCGGACAAGCGACGCCAATTCGTCAGAAACCTTTTCGCGTTTCACCTTCAGAGAGAAAATTCTTCGCCGAGCAGGTCGAAGGAATGTTACAGAAAGAAGTGATCCAGGAATCATGTAGCCACTGGGCTCCTCCTGTGACCCTAGCCAAGGAAAACGATAACTCATGTTGATTTTGTGTAGACTATCGCCACCTAAACACCGTCACAAAGAAAGGTGTGTACCCCGCGCCTCCAATGAAGATGTTATGAATGATGTTCATTTACACGGTGAAATGAGGTCCAGGAGGAAGCCAAAGGCAAGTCCCGGCCGGCGCAGTGTACACCGAGATCGTGCGCGCACTCCACTTCTTTCTCTGTCTCAGTCGCGCAGTACAGCGACAATATTGACGCACAGTGGAGGAAAAGAACTGCGAAGCTTACCAGCAGGTATGCGACCGATGTATTAAGCAACATCGCAAGAAACAACCTAAAAGTAAACTGATAGAGGCTGAGACAATCCCTTGGGTTGCGGCAATAAAGAAAAAACTGGAGTCAGATAAACAAAAAGGGAAAGGTAGGGAGGTTATATAAGGGCGTAGCCGGCTGCCTATATATCCTACGCTTGGGGAAGGGCAAAGGGGAACAATAGATAAGAAGGATAGAGAACAAAAGTAATAAATACTCAATCATTCTCCGAGTTAGTCGCTGAGTAATGTCCACTTTCACAAGTGCTCGTAGAGCCCTTATGCCTTCAAGAAGTGCAGAAAGGTTTTTGTGGCCTTTCGCATGCAATAATGCATAAGCCACGGTCCCATGATCTTTTCCTCCGAGAGCGCTCTGCTACAAGTAGGCAGAGTTTAGTTTGTAGAGTAGGTCGTTGGGAGTGTCAACGGATGGGCAGTGACACAGAAGGAGCTCTAGTCTCATCACACCCGCCTATATTCCACACCGATAATATTAAAATTACATTACCATTAAATATAATGATGAATACTAAAAACCATAAAAAGTCATTAAAAATCAAAAGTCAATAATAAAAATCTGTAGAAATTTTTGAATGTGATGGCCAAGCACACGCGATATAGTAAAGTTGTTTCGCGGCGGTAGGGTTCAGATGGCAGTCGAATTCGCGAGTTAGGCTCGAAAGTGAGTTGTCGAAACCTGGTTAATTCCATCGTAGAAGTGTGATGTGGCGAGAATCCGTTTTGGAGAGGGGTGAAGGCACCCGCTGGATCTTTTTGATATGCCGAGCGAGCATCTTTAACTGCCATGTCGTTGCCGATAATTCCGCTGTGGCTCGGCAACAATTAAAAAAAATGTCGTGTCCTGTCTCGAGCGCGTGGTCATGAGCGCGTCTTGATTTATACACTAGCTGCACATGTAACCCATGACATGGGGCAAACTTCAGCGTTTGCAGGCCTGCTTTCGAATCACAGAAAATGGCCCAGGGATATGGTGGCTACTGGAGCACATAATTTAGTGCACCTCCAAGAGGTGCACTAAATTCCGATTCCACTAATTCCACTAATTTCCGATAGAAAAACCACTGCTCCGATAGAGCACTTGGAATTAGTGGAGCCACCTGTGTAAATCCGTATGCGGTAAAAAAAAAAGTTGAAACCTCTATTGTGAAACAACCTAAGAGGTAAAAACGAAACCAGACAAGAAACGATAGATTGCTCAACGGGAAGCTCTGCGAAGCGAGAGCAGGATGCCTTAGAACACATACTTACATGGCGAGTTAAAAGAAGGAAGAAGAATGACATGCTTGCTGCCGTTAAGCTAGAGAAACGATGGAACACGTTTTATTAGAATAATAATATGTGGTTCCAGCGACATGGCCGTGATCGCCCTAGGAAAGAAGAGAAAGTCAGGCGATGCCCTGAGCGGTGCAGGAGTAGAATGTACCTGCTGATACCCTGAGCCGTGTGAACGCCGTAAGACCACCGGCACGTTCTGCGCCACTCGATGCACAGACACTCGCAGCACATCACTTTAATGATCCCGAGCACCTTCAACTGCTCTCATGTAAAAACAGCACTGCGGTGGGGCGATGTCCTCCTTGATGGTGTGACATTCGTCTACGACACTTCTACAGGAACATTGCGACTGTTTGTCCCCAGCACGTTAAGCAAGTAGGTCTGCGAGACACTGCACCTGCTCGCTCACCTCGGTGTCCGTGCCACACAACGGCTTATCCCATTGCGCTGCGTATGGCCCCGGATGAACGCCGATGCACGCGAGTGGGTTCGTGCATGCGCACCCTGCCAAGATGCAAAAGTTTATAGAAATTCTGTTCCCCAAGCCCGCCAGCTTCTCCAACCTCAGCATCGTTTCGACATTGTCCACACTGACATGGCCTTATTAAACATTGCTCTGAAGCTCTGTCTCATCTCTCTGGGACTGCAATACATGTTGAGGCAGAACAAGCTTTGCGCCTTACCTCTGTGCCGTTTTAGGGCCATTTCTATTAATGAGTATTCAATTTTACTCGCTCCTAATTTTAAATAATGCTCTATGTAGGGAATTTTCGTGTCAATTAGGGTGGCAATTCCTCTGCCCGGTTGCTTGCCTTTGCAGACGGAGTTATAGCCGGAACGGCCGATCTCCTCCCCTAGAGTTTCCTGCAGCATTATTAATTTCCGCCTATTTTCAACCGTCTTTGTTATCTGTGCTAGTGACGCTCTTTTTTGCTAAAATCCTCTGTAGTTCCACTACCACACACTAAGTCTCTTTCTGCTATCCATTATTATTGCCGTTACCCCCTGACTTGCTACCTCCTGTCACTGTTCTGTTGACTGTACCACCTACCTCTCCTGGGAGTGTTCTAGCGCTTTCGGCTTGGGAGGGCATATATATTCCTCATCCTCTCCTGGGGTCTCTAGCTTTCTCAGCCTTTTCTTGGCTATTAACTTCCCCTTCCTTGTTTTCTCCATTTTAAGGTTAACGTTGTCTACCGAGCCCTTTAGGTCACTAATCGCATTCCTAATTTCTCCCAGAACGGAGCACATCGAGTCCACGGCCAGAACTACCGCTCTCTTTTTGAACGCCATTGTGCCTTCTTCCTCCAGGCTGCTACTTCCACTCACCGGCTTAGCTATTGCCACACCGTCGCTTTCTGCCCTCAGCGTTTGCTTATTTCCTGCATCTGCTTCTTAAGTTATTCACTTGCTTTTATTAGTGATATAACCTCTCTGATCAGCTGTTCTAGTCTAGCACCATTGCTTTGTTCCTGCGAGGCTATTGCTCCTGTGACTTTCACCGCACCTTTGACTTTCTTGGCCCAGGTCGCTCCTGGCTCCTCTTTCGTGTTTGTCTTCCGCTCCTGCTCCTCGAAACGCACCTGCGCCTCCCAAGCCCTGGAACTGTTTCTTCCATCGATGTTGAAAGCTGTCTTGATCTTGATGTGCTTCTTGAGCGTGAGCGCCTGGCGGTGCCCGGAGGGGTTTCCTTTGTCGGTTGGGCCGGTTGCATCTCGGTCTCCACTTTGGAGCGTTGTCTTCTTCTTACTCTTACCACATATGGCACTTGGTACCTCTGCTTGCAAGCCTTGTCATCTGTGGTGTGATCTTCGCCACAGAACTTGCATTTGGGAGAGCTCATATGATCCTCCCCTGGGTCTTGCATACCTCATCCGCTGCACTGCACAACATCAGGTGTGGGGCAACGTCTGATCTATGCGCAATTCTTCCACATGCGTAACATGTCAAATTTCTTCCTGTACAGATAGAACCTCGCGAGGGTTGAGCCATCTTTAATGAAGTTGGGCACCCTGAATACGTTGAAAAGCACAATAACCAAGCTCGTAGCTTTGATACATTGTGCAGCCAATGCCCTTGGGTTGTATTCATGCGCAGTATTTTTCGTGATCACACTTTGACTGTCATTCAGGTTCACTCTTCAAATAACCCCCTCGGACGTAGAGTAGGGGGCCGTTTCATAAGTGCTGACTTCATATTCCGTCTCCATCACCGTAATGGACTTGATTCCCTCATACCTTTCGGCATGATTGCAGTGCGGTGTACTAACCACCACGATATCCTGTGTGAAGTGGGGAAGACAATGTCTTCCTTCGCTTGGTTTGCTGTAAGTCCGGCCGCCTCGACGATCGCTTCTCCGATATGTGCGCTGACGTTGTGCAGGTTGAGGCCTCCCCGAGGCCTAACCATGATTTTCCTGTGCTCCACCGGCACTTGCGGTATCCTCGACGTCTTCACGATCTGGCGCTTGAGCTTGTCGGCCCCGGCACCGCCTTTGTTGGCGATCCCCTTTCCTTGTGATTCTTGTGTCGATTTGGCGGCTGCACCAGCTCCCCAGGTCGTTTTGCACATCGCGATATTCGGTTGGTGACCATCTCCGAAGGGAGTTCGTCGTCCATACGCATATCAGCCATGCCGGCTTGGCGAGCTCGCTACACCTACGTGGCATTGGGACCAGCATGGCGCACGTGCGATGCAAAGAAAAAAGATGATTAAAGTCCAAGAAATGCTGACCCACCTTGTCCAAAAATATCCACCGATTCGCGTTAACCTCACGAATCCGACGATGTGCTTGAATACGTGGTCCTGCTAAGAGTGCGTCCAGCATCATTCAAAATGACGGAACCGACGCGGGGCACGTTCGCTCTCTCACAGTCTCTGTGTAATTCCGTTATTCACTTTTGCTTAAGTGTCCGCGACTGGGTACAGGGAGGTGGGGCCAGTCGAGCTACATGTATGTAGCTTTTTTCCCACTTTTCCAGCCACATCTCAAGTGAAATTTTATCTTGTACTTTGTGTGTCGTAAAATAAAATCAGTCACTCAGTCAAAGCTGACGATGTTATTGACGTGCGACAGCAGACAACAGCGACAAGAAAACAAGTAACTGCAGTGAATCACCAAAGAATCATCTGATCATCAGTGAATTACCGCAATTCCTGAAGACAAGCTACAGCAAACCTAGTGCTAGACAATGCATTTCAAACCAAGGACACTGTTTCAGTTGCCAGAGACGTGGCCATGGCTCGTAATGCTGTCGAAGCCTGCTGAATATGCAAAGTGTGGAGATGAAGACCATTACTCTCACAACTGTGCAGCGGCACACGACTGTGCCTACTGTGATGGGGCCTATATAGCATATTCGTGGTCTTGGTCAAGCAGAATAAAAGGAAAATGAGAATGTTATGCTGAAAGCCACTGAAAATGCCTCGCCTAAGGAAGCACGACATCCGAGTTTCGCCTTTCACAGTTGAACTTTCGTTAATGCAGCGCGTGAGGGGGCGGCGCTGCATCGTCCTCCGCCTCTTTCCCGGCCGGCGTGCACTGAGCCGTCGGTTGTGGCTCCTGCCTCTATGTTGCTGGTAGGGGAAACTTCTCCCCCAACTGTGCAACAAAGTCAGGCGACTCCTGGGCTGTCCAGCCCAGGAGTCGCTGGAGCACGTGCAGAAACTACCTGAAACGCGAAGAAACCGTGTGCAGGGTAGGGCAACCAGTGGCTCCCTGGTGGCAAATAGACAGCAGCAGCACCAGTGCTGCCTTATGAACCCCAGGTTTCTCTTGACCTAACATAGCAGGGATCCGGGCAAGGATCCTGAATATAAATCCCTGAACGGAAGCTAGCATCCACTGACTGAAAGGGATTTAAAAAAACCCAACCTTGCTGTCACGTGGATTTATCGAAGAGTTTATTATAGATTACACATTAAAGTATTTTTCAGCTTTTTTGTTAGGGCAACAGAAAAAATTATTCCACGAAGAAGTAGTCGCTCATGCAAAATACGGGAGCCATCGATGAATGAAGAGCGTAGACAGGCGTAAAAACAAACAAATGTATAAGGCAGACTGCGTTGGTCGCGGACTGCAAAAAAATTTTCTTAAATTTAAACACGCCGAATCGGAGGGCAGGTAGACACAACGGCCGGCTAGAAGAACAAGCCAGGAGAGGTTCTTTTACGGAGCACATGCCTACACAATAGAAACAAAATTGCGGAACGGCTTCAGAAGGCTAACGGGGCAGCAAATATATATGTTTCCTGTTGGTAATGGTCAAGAAAATAGTTTGGGAGATCAAGGTGACGCTCCAGGTGAATGCTAAGCGCGTCTCGAGTTTCATCTATTATTCGTGGTCATTTATGCAGTAAAAGAAATTAGCAGCACTGAAGGCACTCAATCGTATATATAGAGCGAAACAAACTTATAGTTTTCCTTGGAGTATGACCACGCAAAGGGCTTTCTTGACCGCTTGTCAGAGCTGTGCACCGGGACATATACGACACGATTAAACACCTTCACGCAGACACAGAAATTATGCTACTCGCACATTTTAAGAATATCTATTTAGATGGATATTTTTTATCCCCACCGAAAAATGCTATTTTCATTCTGGTTTTGAAACACAGTAAAAATCCCCATTAGTAATAAGTTACCGCCAAACAGAGCTCAGAACTTGCTTTGAAAACTCTATTAAAAGTGACAGACCATCGCTTTTTACACTTGCTTCCATAAAAAAAAACTTGATCTATATCATTGTAGCTTCAGAGCGGAGCCACCTACAACAAAACACCTCATCTGCATTTAGATCCTCGACACAATAGTCTAAAGATTGTTTTTTAATCTATATTCTTTGATAGAAAAAGTGCCAACGACACGACGCCGCCTATGGAATCTTGCGAGACTTATTCGGACTAGGTACCCGTGGAAATGTGCTAAACGTAACGTAAAAGTGCTTGTTCAATCGGTCTTTCGGTGTCCAAATAGACAATTTTGTATTACGTCACTTAACAAATGTCTTTATCACAATAAAAAAAAAAGCTAGCTTTCAAATGAAGTTGAATTGTTGTCTGCGAGCGACGAGCGCAGCGCTGTTAGAACAAAGAGTTTAAAGTAGATGGGACTACACAAACAATTCACGCTCAGCAAATAAAAAAAGTTCTTTTATCTTTTCCTAAGAAAGACAGGATTGCTTCCCAATCCAAACGTCGAACTGCATGAACCGCGAATTCATTGGATTAGGGAGCACAAGCTTTTTGGCGTCATTCTAGATTCAAAACTGACATTCGTACTTCACATTAGGCACCCCAAGGTAAATATTTAATATTGATAAACCTGCTGAAACTCATTTCATACACACCATGAGGTAGTGAGAAGAAGAGCATCATTAACGTGACCATAAGCCTCGTGCGTTAGCACTTTATTAGTTTATCACTCGGCTACTCTGAGCACCTTGGTGATTCTGGATTCTGCCCGTCACTCAGGCATATGCCTGGCCTAGGGTACTTTAGAACCAGCCCTATAGAAAGTCTCTAGGTAGAATACAATGACTGGTCAGTCCACCCGCAAGGAGCCTCAACACCTACCCGTATGTCCTCAAAGTAGGCTCTAGCCGTCAGCATCATTGTTATTCAACCGTTAATAATTGACTTGTGCTACTCTATTCGATAACAGAACCTCAGTGGGACAGCCCTTCTCCCTGCGTGTTAGGTGATTTGTCTAGTGTTAGGTGACTTGGCTCCTCGGCATAGGCCAGTAGTAGAAAACGGCTTATTCTGCCCCCAGTGTCAGCGGCGACTACATCCAAAGGAGTGTCACACCGAGCCTCACTAGTAGCCTCTCGCCATCGTCGCCCCTTGCAGGAGTAGTGATTCATGTCGCACACGCCGGTGCCGTGGACTGACCTAAGCAGCTGACGTCGCGGGCGAGCGTAGCCCTCCCCACCCCACGCCACCCTACCCCTCCCTCGAAGCACAGGCGAGATCGCCCATGCGCCTGCAGATGTGGTGGTGGTGATGCCGCGAATGCACAGGCCACTGTTCCTTCGATCTTCCTCCACTTTCCTCCTCGCACGCTCTTTTTTTTTTCTCCTAAGGCTGCGCTCCGCTTTCGCTCGGTGATGACTTACAACTCCGCCGTCGCGCAAGGCAGGACTGCGCGCCTAAAAACTGCGCTCTAAAAGCAATAAAGGCTTATAATAGTCGTATCAATTCTGATACGGTTAAGAAGCATTGATAAGCGTTGATAAGGGTCGGATAATGTTTGATAAGGTTGATAAGGATCGTGTCGATTGCGATAAGGTTGGTAACGACCAATAAGGGCTCATAAGTGTCGGATAAAGCGCGATGAAGTGGATAACAGCCGATAAAGCTTCATAAGGATGCGATTTAGTCCGATAAGGTTGGTAATGACCCATAAGGGTTGATAAGTGTTTATACTGGTCGGATCAAGTTTGACAACGTCGATAATGACACCAGGTTTCACGGAGGTGAGCAAGTGGCACAATGCTTACGCATCCTTAGACAAGCCCCTTTTAGTTTTTCTATGAATTTTACCACTGCCATGTTTTAAGACATCATTTTGCAATGTAGCTTTTGTGTTCATAGTGAACACCATTGGCCACTGCCATATTTTATTACATACATGTAGCCAGCTTTGCGGCGACTGTTTCAGGTTCATTTGCACTGACTACGCATCTGACTCTCATAATCAATTGCTCCGTTGTCAACTCAATAACACTGACCTGATGTTTACTGACCTTACATGCGCCTATGCCAGAGAACACTAAATTGATCATAATTCAATCCCAGCCATGGCGGCTGCGTTTCGATGGGTGCGAAATTAGAAAAAAAATTCCAGTATAGCACATTCTGTGCATGTTAAAGAACTACAGGGGGTTAATATTTATCTGGATCCCCCAGTTACTGTATGCATTAAAATTAGAATTCTTTTAACATGCAAAGCCGTAGAAGTTCTTTTTTAGTTTTTAGAACAAAGTTAGAAGGTCATGTTACAGTAACGTGTAAATACAATATATCGGTATGTTCTGGCTGTATGTGCCTGATTATTACCTTCTTTTTTCTCCTGCTTCAGGAAACCATGGGTGACATTTTGGACTGGCCCCGGAATCCATGACTTTGGTGCAACGAGCTTCACGAGCGCAACTTTCATAAACAACTGCTTAAACGCCTGTTATCCCAGATACTCTGCCTCATTAGTAATAAAACGTAATTTCATATCCTCATTGCGCTGCAGGGACCAAAGCTCATGTGTTCATATCTTGTGTGTCATTTTCCTAAAATATTAGTTTCTTGTTTATTGCGGCGATGTATGTCACGATTGAAATGCCAGGCGCAGAGTGCCTGTTTTTCTCGCAACCTCGCGAAAGGGAGTTGAATTCAATTGAAAAACGTTCATTGTATAAGGACAGGTTTGTGGAGGCAGGTGGGTGGGGCCCCTAGTCCAAGGTTCCACTGGCCTTAGCAGCCCGCCGTGCTTGGTGGAGGAATGCCTCTTGGGTCTCCTTTCGCTCGCTGACGAGCCTGATTTTCCAATCCTCCGTTCAGAAATTTTGCGCCGGAATTCGAGGCATAAATATTGTTTCATGGCCTGAGCTCGCATTCCCACGTAACGTGGGCGTGAGTTGGCGTGGCCTGCGCACCACGGCCCAGTGCCCACGCATGCGGTGGGGTGGACGGCATGTTTTAACCGTAGGTGCGGGTGCGCATTTGTCTGGACGCGGCGCCACTCATACGCTTCGTGCGGGAGGATTTACGATTAAAGTATATTGCACCGCCAGCCCTATTCCTGGTACATAAAACTTGGCTATACATCATCACGGCCGTGCCTTTCACTACATTGCGAATAACTCGCGCAACTCGCCGCGGTGGCGTACTCGCTGTGGTCTTCTGCTATGCTCGGGAACGCGAGATGAAATCCCGGCCGCGGCGGCAGCATTTCTCTAGTGGTGAAATGCTAAAACTGGCGTGGTACCGTGCTTGGAGTGTAAGCTAAGAAACTCGACGGATCAAGATCAACCAAAGTCCCGGACTAAGGCGAGCCTCATAATCATATCGTGCTTTTGGCACGTAAACCGCCACAATTCTTTTTTCTTATACCCCGCTGTCGACTGTGTGCATTTCAATGCTTGAGTACGGTGCACCTGTTCGCGGATTGTGTGTTGGTCTTTCAGCCAAGGTCCTAGTAGTCGGTTCAGCCAAAGCAGTACAGCTTGTGGCATGTTAAACAAGTGATGCGTTTCCCTCCACATCATGAAATCGCCAAGCGATTTTTGCTGAACCTGCGTGCCCTCCATTGTTGCAAGCCTGCTGTTCCACTGCCACAAAAACGCTGGTGCAGAAAACGCTGCGAGGAAAGCGGGTTCAGAAACAACTGTTGGACTAACTTTGGTCACTGCGTATTTGCCACTGGGCACGTTCTGTCTCCAATAAATGTCCTTGACGTCAGCTTGTGTCCCTAGGTGTGTGCTACGGGATAGGCACCATCTTCACTGAGTCTCTTTGACGCCAGCATATGTCACTGGTATGTGCGACTAGGTATGTGCAGTTATGTAAATGCTCTCTTCACTGAACCACTATGACATCAGTTTGGGCCGATGGTAAGTTGCACAAGGCCTACGCCGATCTTTAATTACCCGTATAAAGCGTCTTACAAGGATTGTGTGTGTTAAACAGACAAGCTTAGCGTATGCATCACGGGCCGGTGCTCGTGACTCCTAAGTATTAGAGCGCTACGCGACGTCACTGAAAACAGCGGAAATTAAAAAATAAATAACACATCGCATGCTCTCACTCTTGAGAAAAGTTCGCTCCCAGCAACAGAGTCAAGTTGGTGCACACGAATGCGGTGAAATAAAACAGACTCCAACACCTTAACACGTTACTTCAGTTATTTGTCAAATGGAGAAGGCGCAGTGCCGCGTCTCTAAGTGCGTTGCTCAAAAAAGGAATAAAAGAAAATCATAGAGGCGGGGCTTCGGCCTGGTAGAAGGCCGGAAAGAAACACTGGGGTGCTGTAACGTAAAACTATTCCAATATGTTTCTATTCCAATCTCCTGACGTCAAATTTGCGTAACCACCAACGCAAGCACCGGGCGGTCACCCGCAGGGTTGTCTGAACAGACCAATCAAACGCTCTCCTCGTTCAGAGGAGGTCACTTTTGTTTGCTTGAAAAACGAATAACATTGCCTACACTGAGCGGCTTGTCGAATCTAATTGACTGACAAGAGGCGAGGAGAACGCTCAAGTGGAGAGGCATTCGATGGGGCCGAGCCACTGCACTGAAAGTCGATAACCGGATGAAGAGGGTGGTGCCGGCGTCTACGATTGGTCGGCTTTCCCTTACTTAGCTTGCGGTGGCTGGTCGAAAATCGCGGCGGCATGCAACGGAAGCTCAAAAATGACGCTAAAACGGACCCTTAGCAAAGAAGAGTTGGCAGAATGAGGGGGTAAACTTGCCGAAAGTGCTCGAAAACGTTACACGGCCACGCAAGAAGGTTTATTATACACAAATACACCCATGCTCTCCGGCAGGTGCGAGTAGCCAGCATCTGAGCGATCGGCGGCAGCAATCTTCTAATCCTTTCGGGACGGGGCAGCCTGCGGCTATTCCGAAGAAAATTCAGTTTTGTTCGGCATATTAATGCATCTTTATCGCGTACACGTAACTTTGACGCGGTGAGTTCTTGCGGTTTTTTGACGTCCCGTGAAAGGCAGGTGAAGTGGGTGCAGCCCGAAAACTTTTTACCAATAGCCGAGGGCTAATGGCGAAAAGGGGTCGAATCAGAAATAACTGTTTTCCTTTTTTCTGTCAAATCATGCATAATCAGTGTGTACACATCACACCAGATGGGGAAGTATCGCGGTTTTCGTGACGTCGCGTGACAGACAGGTGAAGTGGGGGTGGTCGAAAAAAGTTTTTGACCAATCGTGGAGGGCTGATAGCAGAATCGGAATAGAAAAGTTTGGAACAGTTTTACGTTATAGCGCCCCTGTTTACAGATGCTACTTCGGGCAAAAGGAGTGTGTGTTTCTGTCGTGAGTGGCGTTCCCCTCCTGACGACATGTTAACGACACAGTTGATTTCTTTCATCCGTTTAAAAGTGTGAACCGATTGGCACCGATTAAAAGTTACTTGGTGCTTGGCAGAATTGCGGTGTACAATCGGCTTGGTAGCAGTCGCCCACATTGGCAGCACGATGCCATGTCTTTCATTGTATGTTGACCAGCTTTGATGTAAGCGACCATTGTGTATTCTCACGACCTTCCCTGTCCTTACAGGCTTCCCTACCACACATAAATATTCTTGATCGTTTCCTATAAATTCTCTTGCGCTGTACTTGCCTAATTGTTGATGCGGCATGTAGTAGCAGTGTCCTTTCCGTACACTTTGTTTCCCGGCCACTTCTGCTACATAACGTTTTATACTGGAGACACACCGACACCGCTACGCGTGGACGCTAAAGGTTGGCATTTGCGGTCGACACTCCAAGACAGAAGGAAAATAAAGTCGGGCGGCGTGTGCTCGCGGCACATACGGCACGCGCTAGCCCGTTCTAACAGCCTGCTAGGATGGTCCTGTTATTGTGGCACTTCACTGCGACCCCTCGGTGCGCGACATTGGCAATTCCCGACTACGAGATGACGGACCCTAGCTACCTACCACCCTCAGCCAACCTTCCGCCTGACGTTACCCCGCACCTACAGAAGGTCGCAGCTCTACGGCTTCGCCCGCCCACGTTCTGGTGCAAGGACCCACTGGTTTGGTTCGGTTTCCTTTCATTGTGCATCTCTCGGAGACTTCTAAGCATCACCACTTAATCGCCAACCTCTCTCATAAGTTTGCGAACGACATGGTGGACGTTCTCGCTGCCCCCATGGGGGATGCCCCGTACCAGCAACTGAAGCAGAGTATCTTGTACTACACTACGGCGTCTGAGCGCGCGCCTCCAGCACCTGCTCACCTCTGAGAAGCTTGCAGATCACCACCCTTCCCGGCTGCTCAAAGGCATGCGAAGGCTCCTGAACTCAAGCGATGTTGACGCGAACGGTGCGCTGTTGAAGGACATCTTCCTGCAGCGCTTGCCACAGCCCACCCGCCTTCGCCACTGTGGTAGACTCCTCGCCCAGCTCGCTGATCGAGTACACGACGTGACTTCTGCTGTCGCCACTCTCTCTTCAACACCAAAGTCCTCTATGATGGCCCGCTTAGAGTTGCGGACAGACCAGCTCGCCGTCTCCTTCTACGCTCTTCCGACGTCCTCTCACGACCACCGTGGCTCCTACTCGCGCCCCAGCTGCCGTCCCGCTTCCCCGAGCAGTCCCGACTCCCGCACCCTCCTAAGTTGACCTATTTTCTGGTGCCATCATACTTTTCAGCACTGCGCCCGCCATTGCATGTCCCACATAGCAGTGGTCGGGAAATGCCGTGCATGCGAGCTCACCCATTCAGCTCACCAAAGTCCTACAGGTGTGCAACATATGTCCGGAACGAGACATTCAAACGTCTCTAGGGCATATGCAAAAATGCTGTTGATCATTTTTGATGCCCACGGGATCGTCCCATGCACGTGAACTGAAGTTCGTAGAAACGTCCCACGAACGTGACAATGGGATATTCGGACGTCCAAGCGATGTCTAAATATGGATTAAATATGGATCCAAAGGACGTTTCTTGGACACTTGGTTGTGAAATTACGGTATCTACAGGGAGTCCATATTGATTATATATAGGGACGTTCCTCAGAATGCACCCTAGCGGAGCAGCAGGCCTGCTGCTATTTACATACCATTAAAAAAATGCTTGGCCTGGTTTTGTGTAAGCTTGAATGATTAAAAGGAACCATGTGACTTTTGAAGATCTATGCCAGCAGTCGAATAAGGCGACCAAACATTTTTGTCATCGAGAAGCTGAAGTACCAGGAGACAGGCCAGGAATACAGCCCATCGCATCTCAAAGCATGCTAAAGAAGGCTGCAGTGCAGCTAAACATTGTGCGCATAATTATATGCTACGGTAATACATTACATAGAACTTGATTAGGATGCAATAAATCAAAACATATATCGTAAACTACAAGCAGTCAGGAGAAGCGAACTATAATTTTTATGCTAAGTGGAACGAAGCTACAGACCTATGTTCTGCAGGCTGCTAAATGATTTGACAATCTCATTAAAAATACAGCATTTATATTAATAGAACGGCAATATGGTGGTTCTGACAGCAACTTTCCTTTTAGTAACGTCTGCTGCCGGACTGGTTGGTACATGGCTTTTAGAAGTGGTTTAAGGCGCAAAAAAATGAGACGCGGATAACATGGACAGGCGCCACTTTTTATTTTCTCCGATGATTCACTTATATGCCCTCAGGCATGCGAACAGGAAAATGCAGGGTTGACATTAGATAAAAAAAAAAAAACCTAATCATATCCTCTCAGCCAGGAAACTAAGCTCACTCTCGCCAAGACACAATGACGGAACGCTGATGTACTGGTCACCAGACTTTCTGATATACATCATATCTTTTATTATGTTGTCGGCGTCTTATTTTTTGTGTCTAAAACCCTTTCTAAAAGCAACTTGCTTTTCTTGTGGCTCTGCACAAACTAGCTATACTCATAGTCACCAGCACCCGCCGTGGTTGCTCAGTGGCTATGGTGTTGGGCTGCTGAGCACGAGGTCGCGGGATCGAATCCCGGCCACGGCGGCCGCATTTCGATGGGGGCGAAATGCGAAAACACCCGTGTGCTTAGATTTAGGTGCACGTTAAAGAACCCCAGGTGGTCAAAATTTCCGGAGTCCTCCACTACGGCGTGCCTCATAATCAGAAAATGGTTTTGGCACGTAAAACCCCAAATATTATTATCATAGTCACCAGAAACTAAGTAATCATTTCGACTCTGTTCAAAAACAATATGAATTATTCTAATGTCTCTACATCACCATGGCTTTGTCAAACGAGGTGATAATAGTAATAATAGCGCAGTATCTCCCGAATGAAGAAAAATGATTGCGATAGCAAATTAGCAAAATTAAGTAATTTAGGCACCTGTACGGGTTGTCTCCGTGTTTATTATAGCAAACCTTCCCATACATAATAAATTAGCAATCTTGATGTCGTGCGCAAAAACAATCATGAGCACATCTCACTCAATGACAGGGGAAATTCGCTGTCGGAACGCTGGCGTGCTAAAGCGAAGCAGCAGCGACACGCGATCGTTTCTTGCAGCTTTGAGCCACAATGCGTCTGCGGACCTCGCTAAGCTAAGTTTACGCGACCTTGGGCAATATAGCTGCGCGGGAGCAGCGCTAGCGGAGGAACAGTGCACTGCGGTGCACGTACCCTGCATACAACGCATCAGCAGAATTTCGCGTGGATTGTCCCAACAATTTCTATCACACTAAAAAAAAATCTCGCGAATGTCAACTATAGCTTCACTAAGAATACATTGAAAATATGGGGGTGCAACAATCTCGTAATATTGTACAGTTCGCTGCGCACACATCTCAGATCGTACGCTGGCGAAATTATAGCAAATGCGATGGGAACTAAAACTCAAGCGGCTCCGTTGGCCAGCCACCATGTGTATGAGGAGCTGCGACTGGGATACAAACTCCTACACAAGTTCCGTTATTCGAGCCTTACGTGGTTTTACGATTACTCTTGCAATCGCAAAGAAAACGCAAACGCCAGACAATGCTTCGACTTCGTCTTCCTCTTTAGCGCTTCTTTATGAAAACTGTCAAGATTAACCAACTCACCCAAACCAAGGTATTGGTGGATTCCGGAAACTTCCGATATGTACAGGCGCGCCCTGTTCTGCGCGATGACATATTTTAGGCGGTGAAACCTGGTCACCCGATAAAAATAAACAAGTGCACGTGTCAATACGATCTTTTAGTGCGTGTTGGATTGTGTGTGTTGCTCCCACATGTGCTCGGTATAGGAAATCCAGTTGAAAACAACGTTCGGACATCCATAGCATTAATGTTTTGGAATTTGTTTAGATCCCATAACCTGAGTCATATGGATATCCGAAGGATATCTTGATTAGGACGTCCCGAAATAATGTCCTCATGTTATCCACTGGACGTCCTAACCGGGACTTGGACGTTAGGTTCTAATCGGGATGTCCGAAAGGATATTTATGGTCCAGTGGACACTGACCACGGCATGCAACATCGCCTTACAAACATAGCCGCCTTTTTATCGCCAGGAATCACATTTTCGGTCTGCGATACCTTATAGACGCTTCTGGGGCCTAGGTCAACGAGCTGCCGTCCTCCAAGTGTGACCGCGCTTCTAAGTCACCTGGCACTACACTACGCGCCGCGAATTCTATCGGCACATATGGTCTACGGTCCCTCACTCTCGACTTCGGCCTGCATGTGACGCCGTCGCCTGACTGCCAGCAAGACGCGACTCTCCATTCCTGGACTTCTGTGGTTCCAGGAACCTATAAGCCACCTAAGTACAGCTAACCCACCACATTGTCACACTTGGTCCACCCGTCAAAGCTCGTCCATGCCACCGCATCGGTGAGCGTCTGACCATTGCTAAACTGGAAATCAATCACATGCTCCAGCTGGGCATCACTCGTCCTTCGTCCAGTACTTATGCTTCCCCACTCAATGTGGGGCCAAGAAAGAATCGGGTTACTGGTGTCCGTGCGGCGACTACGAAGCGTTTAACGCTCACACGGTCCAGGATAGCAATCCCCTTCCACACATCCAAGAATTCACAGGCCACTTCGAAGGATGCAAAATCTTTAGTAAAACGGGCGTTGTCAAAGGCTGTCACCAAACCCCCGTTGAGCATGCCGATATCCCGAAGAAGATCATTACTACACCTTCGGCCTGTTTGAGTATGCGCATGCCCTTTGGGATAAGGAACGTTCCAAAGCAACGTTCCAAAGATTCAGTGCCGAGCTAACGCGTGGACTCTTCGTTGTATATGCCTACATCGACGACACCCTCGCCGCGAGTTCCAATCCACATTATTATTAGCGTCACCTCCGGGAAGTTTTTCAACGCCATCAACAATTGGCCTGATAGTCAACCTCCTGAAATGTGTCTGGGTCTTCCGAGTTCGAGTTCATGGGTCATCACATCGCGGCGCTAGAAATTATTCTGTTGCCCTCCCACGTACAGGCTGTGCAAGTCTTCCAAGCACCCACTACCTACGTCAGCTGCATCAGTTTCTAGGCCTAGTGAATTTCTCCCAACACTTTATTCCGCACATCGCTGAGCTTCTGCCCCTATTGACAGACCTTCTTCACCCAACCAAGGGGTTACTCATTCGCGATTTCGTGGTCTCCTGAACCCCAAGCTGCTTTCAGGACTGCTAAACAAGCCGTCCCCGATTTTGTACTTCTATTCTACCCGAGAACTAGCGCGCCTACTCGCATCATGGTGGATGCTTCCGGTTAGGCCATCGACGCTGTTCTCCAGCAGCAAATCGACTTCCAGTGGTGCCGAGGGGGATTCTTCTCTCGGAAGCTATAGCCTGCTTGATTGGCTACGGTGTATTTGGCACGGGTTATGAGGCACGCCTTAGTAGGGGACTGCAGATTATTTTTGACCACCTGGGGTTTTTCAATGTGCGCTAAATTTAAGTACGCTGTTGTTTTGGAATTTCGTCCTCATAGAAATGCGGCCCCCGCGGACGGAATTTGATGCTGGGACCTTGCCTTTGGCAACGCACCACCAATGCCACTAAGAAACCAAGGCGGGTGATTGGGCGAATTTGTGCTCACAAAAGCAAGTGTCACGGAAAACGCAACGAGAGCGGCGATCACAGTCGGCGATCATCGAAATATTATCTGCGAGTCAAGCGCGTCGGCTTTTATACAAATCTCGCCGATGATTCCAGCGTAATCGCTGGTGCCCATGTGATTTCCAGATACTGCTACCCGGTTAGTGTCGCGCATGCAATCTGATTATAGAAGGTTCTTGGAAAGATTGACTGACAGGCCAGTCCGTTCATTATCACAGAATGAATGGCGCTTCAAGACGGGAAACAAGGGAAGAGCCACACACACACTGCGCTGATGGGTGTAGTAATCTTGTGTCCCATCCTGAGCCATTGGTCTTTGATTCAAGGTTCGGCGCGGACATACATAACAGATAGAATGAACACTAACATTAGCCTAACTTCTATATCACGCAGACGCGTTTTGCGCTGAGCCATAACCTTGTGTTGTTAGCAAGTGAAATGCAGTCCACGAGAAAATGATGAATGAGTTCACATGTCAATATTTTACGCACTTTACAGCAATGTTTCACGCCACTACAAGGATGTGTCACGTATACCCTTTCATCACACCATTTCTTGGCGCTGATGGGCCATGTTTGGCTCTTGTGCCACAAAGCCCGATTCATCATCATCATCCCGTGGGTAGCTAACATCAGGTCTAGCGCAGAAGGCTGAGTGATTGAGACATATCGGTGCCACACTGTCCTCACCTCCGGGTGAGTCTAGGCTTACTCACATCGGAGGCAACGAACCCAGTTCCCTGAAGGCGCCGGTGAGTTGTACTGTGCGACGTCGCAGCATGCGACATCAAGCCAGCACGAAGGTTTTGATGAACAAATGTAAATTGACTGAATAGTGCTTGTTTTGTTTCTATGATTTTGCTGGAGAGTTTTTTGCGAGTATTGTATTACACAACTATGGGCTGTCCAGCAGGCCCGGGGTGCGCTCGAAAAGCACAACCCTCATCACCCACAATAAACGGGCTCAACTTGGGTAGTGCAGAGTAGAGTATAACCCCGGGTCGACGCTTGGCCAGCGTCGCGACGCGTTAAACCGTCGGTTGCCGGCACTTTATTAAAGTTATTCCTATCCTATCCCTTGAAAACATGTTAACTTTTGCGACGTTCCTATGATCATTGTTGGTCTGCAGCTAAGCTTTTGCGACGCATGCGTATTATACTTGTGGGCTGAACCGCCCCTGTGTTCGAGGAAGGTATATATTCGTTCACATTAGCGCATTCATCAGAGCAGCTGCTCAACCTCAGCATGGCCCGTGTTCCTGAAGACGAGAGGTGGAAAATAGTAAAATGTTCGCTGAAGAGGTATTTCTGCTCTCCATCGGCGCATTGGTGCAAAAGCCGCTGACAACTTTCAATACGATCATCGAAGTATTCAGCAAGGAAGGCCGTATTTCTGACGCCCCACATAGTCGTCGGGCAAGGACAACCACAGATGAAGAAGATGCGCTTATGGTAGCTGCAGAATTCGAGAATCCCTTTCAGTCCGCGAGAGAAGTAAGGGAGCTGCTCGAACGCTTTCGTTGTTACAATACGGTGACTCCTGAGGAGGGATGGATTGCAATGTTATGTGGCTGCGCAAAAGTCCATTCTCGCCGCTTCGAGCAAGGCGTCCCGGCTGCAATTTGCCGAAGCTCATGCGTTGTGGAGTTGCGATGACTGGGGCCGAGTAATCTTCTCGGACGGATCCACTTTTTCAACACGTCAAAACCGATGCGTCTGGCTGTGGCGCGCAAGAGGAACAAGTTTAGGAAATTTTCTTAACAGAATATTTTGTGTAAAGAACTGAATTTAATATAATTTCCATACAGCTATGAGCCAGCCAATTTGCAGGGAGTTACGGCGAGCGGACGCACCTGAGTCAGCGCGTGGGCGCGGTGTCAAGACGTGTTCTCGGGCCTCTACACTGCATCGAGGGCATTCTTACCTTGCAGCGCTACTGGAGCGAAATTTTGGACAACATTCTCCTTCCTGAGCCAAATGCCGCTTTCGCAGATGCTTATTTTGAGTTCCAGCATGACCTGGCGCCGGCGCCCACTTCGAAAATTGTGAAAGAGCACCTAAAAACTCGTAGGGTTCGTATGCTCTCCTGGCCGGCCAAGGACGCTGACATGAACATTTGCGACAATGTATGGGGCCGCATAAAAGCAGCCATGGTGCGACACCCTACTCATTCGGCAACTGCGGACGAGAGGTGGGTAGCTATTTGCTAAGAGTTGGAGCATCTTAGAGCAAGCAACTTTTTGCCTGCCCCGTACTCTTCCATACCGTCTAGAAAGGCAACAGTTGCTTCTGCAAAAAGGAATATTGTCACGTGGTCGTGACGTCAAAGAGCACAGTAGCTATACTGTAAAACACAAAACTAACTTTTATTGGGCGAACCTGTGCCCACAAAAGAGGCTACACTCATAGCACAACGATAGCCGCGAACACGGTTGGCGATCGTCGAAAATCTGATCAGCGGGTCAAGCGCGTCGGCTTTTATAGATCAGTCGCCGAATGTTCCAGATTAACCGCTGGGACCCGCGTGTCTTCCACAAAGTTCTACACTATTCGCGTCGCGCATGCATGCAATCAGATTACACAAGTTGCGGTGAAAGACAGTGGACGGAACCATCGATTACATTCCAGAAACTTCTTTTACATGCAGGCGCGTCCTGCGCTGCGCGATAACATTTGTTAGGCGGCCATACGTGGTCGCCCGATGAAGATAAGTACACGTGTCAATATGACAATATTAAAGAAAATGAAATAGCGATAAATTCCAGTTCATGGCTGTTACTTTTCGGAGTCTTTCAGTATCTTGTGAAAAATGCACAAAATGAAAGTTCACACGTTTGCATTTCATAGCTTGTTTTCTGCATTGTGTGACAGAAGTATCCGGGAGAAAAGGAAAACTACGTAACGATTTCCAGGTAATTAGCGTAACGCTAAGAATGAGGAACACGCCATTTCAACTGGAAACATCTCGATTTTGCTTACAGTGATAATTCGATCACAACCGAGGAAACGAAAAACAGCTAGCAGACGACAAGCGAGTGCTCCGATGACGTGATGCGCGCGAAGGGAAGCTACTCTCGCCGCGCATGGGCAGAGATATTGTGAGGCGCCACTTAACTGCCGTGGTCGTTTTTAAAGCCCGCGCTCCCATGTTCACGCTCTAAAGGATTGCGCCCGCACGTCCAGGACATCAGGGACTTTCATCCACTTGACCACACCTCGCACTTCTCCGTGTATCGTTCGTTCTTCGCTGCCATCGACAACGGCTTTGAAGTCATGGATGACAATATCATTGGTGAAGCTCCAGTAGTATCAGCCTCGAATGCACCCAAACAAACAACGTTTATTCAGCTATATGTTGCGCCTATAAGCTCGTGCTGCGGCTGACTAATAGGCGTACATGATACCCAAACACGACTTGCATGACATAATTCCCGTCGTGTAAAGAAAGCAAGCCCTTGGTAGAAATGCAACAGACTTGTATGAAGTGGCTGCCGTACTGCAATCGTGGTTGTCTCGTATGACGTTTATGTCACGTCAGAGCAAGTGTCTGAACTCGACTTAGCATTGAAAGGTCGGTGCCTGGAACGCGAGCAGTTGAGCAGTATGCCGACATAGCTTCACCATCCCAAATTTCATACGGGCTCTCTTTGTTCACACAAGGCTGAGTTTTGTCGATGGCTTCTTCCGCAGCAACGAACAGTTCCAGAGACATTGCACTGGTGTGGTACAAATTATTTTCATCCGTCGTGGCTAATTATTGAGCACCCAAAAGCGGAGTGTGGACATATTTTTTTTTTGTTCGACCACCACTAATCTAACCATTGACGTCGTACTCGGAAACAGTACGCTATTGATACTTGGCCACGACCCTTCCTCTTATTGGTACCGCAACAACAGTGAGTAGACATTTTATTTAATATGCTGAATTTTAAAAAGAAGCCTCGCACAGATAGAAAAATCTTAAACATTGAAGAAGATTGCTCAAAGAGGAAGACATTACTTGCACATACAGCGAGATTGCACACTCGACTACTTAAAAATTCACCAATCAGGTGCTGAGTAATTATTTTACGGCACATGTTACCGTTGCCAATTGTAGCCGGTGACTTCGCAATGCAAATTAACTTGCAAAAATGTTTGTGGATGGTACCAGTTTTATGATATATGTGCCACAAAACGTGCACAAAGATGCACAATTCTTCCACTTAATTCTTAAGCAGAGCGCCTTTATGCACTGAATCCCCAAAATAACTGGAACGCCAATGTATTTATTTCTTCGCGCACTTTGTGACGTACCTCGGGACTAGTGCCATACTAAGAATTCGCGCCAAGTTGATCAATACGCTTTCTAGATTCACCGGTTACGTTTCGTAAATTGCAATATGTGTCGGCAAGTGATACGGCGAGAATGAATTCCCTAAAATTACTAAAGTTGAATAAGCACTTCAATTTTTCTCGTGCATGTAATCTTTTCCTCCTCGAGTAATCCAGCCGAGAAACTAGGATGCTTCAATTTCCCTCAGTAATCTTTAGAAAAGCCTTCGTAATCTAAAAGGGACACCTGCATGGTAGTACACAGAAACTGTCAGCGACATACTGAAATGAGGACTGGAAGAAAGCGTTTATATATTCTAGCAAGCAAGCTTGGAATGTTGAGGATCTTGCGAATATGTGGCGTACAACCTGGTGTCATTTTTTTCACACCCATTTTCGCAGCGCCTTTTTTTCAATTGCCATTCCATAGTTATACGAGGTGACTGCTATAAATATCCCGTAACCCACAAAAACAAGGGTAGCGAATGCCTAATCTCACCAACAGCAACAAAAGCACAATAACAAGCACATCTTTGTTCACATATTACCATGGGTTCACGAGAGTGTGTTATTGGGCTAGTTGGTACATGGTTATACCAAGAGAATGCCAGGAAACTTGAAAGTAGAAAAATGGAGAAGCAAACACAGAGCTTCCTCTCGCTTTGTCTATGTCTGCTTCTCGATTTTTCTACTTTCAAGTTCGCTGTTATTGTCCTAGTATGACGATGGGTTACTGATTTTTTATTTATTACGTCCAACCCCGCGAAAAAAAAATCTTTGTACCACGTTTCGACTTATATATTATGATGTGCTTGCTCGGCAATATATGCCAAGACAAAAGCTGCATTGGAAAGTTTTTCCACTAATAGTTTGCAGTCTGCTTCCTGCGTTTACTGCTTCAGTCGCAATTTCTATGCGGTCCTTGAAAGAAAAAGAGAGATAAGAAAGTTAGGGCCTCGATAACGGCAATGCTGTAAGCAACCGTGTTTACGTCTTCTTGTTGCGCCGCACACAAAGGAGACAGTTACGCTTGTTATCTCCACATTAAAGCAAAGTAAACTGACACACCCGTCTGACCCCCAGAACCGCCTCATTAGTAGGGTTTAGCAGTTTTATTAGACACATCTCTCCGTACACTTGGTAACCGTAACATCAGTACACTTCTATAACTATTGGGTTATCGACAGGCTTTCAAGTCGGACGACTTGGATGTGCGTTGCTTGCAGAGGAAGCTTTTCCGGGAGACGCTGTTGCATGGCTGCGCTGTGGGGTCCTGTCTACCGTAGAACCTAGGTAGAAAATAAAGAAACCACGGTATTTACCTCGATATGCTAGAAGCGTACTCTCAGATTTATTTTTTAGCAACTGAGGGTAGAATAAAAGGATGCAACAAACAACACTTCCTCGCTAAATTATTGATGTCAATGACGACTGAATCCCGAAGATGTGTTACTGGTTGTGGAACCACAAGCACGTGCGAGCATAGCCCGGCGCGTGGTGGTTATGTGTTGTTGACAGTTTTGCGCAGAAGATGAAAATACCAACAATGCTGCCATCCATAACGACCCGTTTCCAAATGAAGTGCTCATTTATTTATGTATACCGTAAGATTCCGAGCAAGCGCCCCCCACCCCCAGCAGGACGTAATCACTGGAAAAGTAGGCGGGGGGGTCGCTATTTCGTAACGGTGCCAAAATTCCAGATGGCGGCGACATTTTCCCGCGAGAAAAACAAGCGCAGCGCACATGGATT
This sequence comes from Dermacentor andersoni, assembly GCF_023375885.2. Classification (NCBI taxonomy): domain Eukaryota; kingdom Metazoa; phylum Arthropoda; class Arachnida; order Ixodida; family Ixodidae; genus Dermacentor; species Dermacentor andersoni. The sequence goes on along the minus strand of NC_092819.1, from coordinate 152,617,490 downwards.
TAAAATTTATTTTACGTGTAGAAACATGAATTTTATTAAGCGAAAGATTCAAAGGAACCCGTATGGGTTTCCTTTGTTGCAATTGCTACGAACGGGTGGATGTCTGATTTTCCCTTTATTCATGATTGCTATGTCAACCACTTTCAAAACCATCGAAAGACTCCTCCGAGTCAGTCGCAAAAGAAAGTTCACATCATTCCGCTTGAAGCCCACCCCGGTCTTCTGGCGCCACGGCTCCAACATCTGCCAGTCCGCCATGCGGGTGGCCGCCCTCCGAGCCATTGAGTGCGTTAGTAATGCTGCATCCCTTGAAGGAGCGTACCACAATCCCCTCGGGTACAGCAGCCCACGCCTCGGCAACAAAATCGAGAGCATGCTGGCGCGACGCCTTCTTCAGGTTTCCTTTGGGAGTCCTCTCTTCTGCGCGCATATATTCTTCTCACAAACGCGGTAGGGTGGACTTGAAAGGCTTGTTCCAGTAGACGTTAGCCGGCTGCAGGATGCTCGTGCACCCCGCAGGCACTTAGAGCACGTCGGTATCGCGCTCCTCAAAAAGATTCTTGGCAGCTTGCATTTTATGGATGGGCGCCTGCTCCAGTACCAGTAAATGCCGCACGTCATCGACGTTTGTGCCCCAGATTCTTGACAGCCACTCCTGCACCTTTTCCGATGTCATCCAGCCATTTTTGTGGCGGTGAAATGAATATTTGCTACCAGTGAAAGAAGAAAGAAGTCGTCGTTTTGATAGAACGAACTTAGCGACATCGTGTGATTCCTCACCCCATTGAAAAAGAAACGAAACATTCTGACTTGGTATGCGAAGGCTCACGAAGACCATGGCTGGAATTTTCCTGGTTTGTTCCTTGAAAATAACGAATGCCGGGAGTTTGTCGCCGGTGGCACGAGCGGGTAGGCAAACCGTGAAGCCTCGTCGGGCACACCCAGTGTTTGCGATCAGTATGGTGCTTTCGCTGACAACGTTGTTTGTCTTGTTGGCTGGGTTGTCTATTCGGACCATCGTCTGGTCCATATTGGCGATGTTGTACAATGAGTGGTCATTGCGCGATCGCAGAGAGTTTGCGGCAGACCGAAACGCATTTGCTGCCTCCGAAAACTCTTCGGGCGCCGTCTGGCTCTCGTTCGTAGAACGGTGCATTGACACGCGGAATCGCTGCTTCCATCGATTCATATAATGGCTGGAAGCTACGAAGTTTTCCAACTGCATGTTGTTGACTACTCTGAGAGCCTCTTCAGAGAGAAGCCGTTTACTAACGACACGTCCTGCCGTTCTCTCCCACTCGAAGAACTCGAAGAGCGCATCGTCGACGCATTTACTGAAAACTGGGGCGCCATTAATCAGTTTCTTTGAAGTTTTGCTCTCCCGTAGGTTTGCTGAAGCAACTTCTCCAAATTACTGTCCCCTTCCTGTATCCGTTTGCACTCCTGCTCAAAGTGTCGAGACGCTTGCTGCGCATTTCTTCCGTTTTCTCGATGCCATTGTACGACCTCAACTTTCTTCGCCACTTCGCCAATGCATCGCCATCGCGAAATTCCCAATGCCAAAACAAGACGACAAACGGTGCGTGCGAACGAGCATTCGAATGGCTTGAAAGGAAGGATTGGATTGGATTAACTTCATGGACTTGATGGGGCAGACGGGTGTTGTTCAGTCGCGGCGCATGAAAAGGGCCCGAGCGGGGGGAGGGGCCTCCTTCCCGGAACGGCGTGGAAATATGAAATTGACAGTAAAGTTAGGGGGGTGGGGGGCTTGCACGGGTGGGATCGCTTGTTCGGAATTTTACGGTATACTGGGTGCTTTCTTAACCTTAATAGGACTTTTAAATGTCGCACGTAAGCACATATCACAAATAGGTTCGTCGTGAAAGATTACTTGATGAGGCGGGCCTTATTTACACTGGAAAGCAAAATGCGCAAGTGACTAATTACTGAAATGTGGCTAAACATTTTTAACAATTGAGCGCGCAGATTGCAATTTACGAATTGAAGACAGCGACTTCAGTATGCAGATCAGCATGGAAAACACGTTGAATGGAGGGCCACGTTTCAGATAAGCGCTGTCAAAGGTTCGGCAACCATGCATTGCTTTACTTTTTAACAAAGCGCTTTTAATGCACTGAATCTCAAAAATTCCTGGGTAGCAATGCAATTCTTCGTCAAATTTGTGGGATGCCCATTATTTGTTCCAAGTACTTAGGACTTTCGAGGAGGCCGGCTACAATTTGACAAGTGCGATGTGTACCCTAAAATATTTAGTTTGGAAGATAATAAGCAAAATTTTGACAACTAGTTAGGTATATTTTGTTTTCTCACGCAAATAATGTCTGCCCATGAGAGTGATATTGCCCAAGCAGTAAATTTTTCTACATGCCATGAGTGAATGTTTTTTTTAAAACCTTAGCGAACAAAAAACATTCCGTATTCAAAAAATAATATTCAAGTTTCGCACAATCGCCTAAATAATACTCGTAATAACATTGCACACACAATCATTTATCATTAGACAAAAAGTTCGGAAGGTGTTACACTTCTGCATTACAAGAATGCAAAAGCTTGCTCCACATTTGGTAGTACATGAAGTTCTACACTCGTGGTTACATTGCTTCATAAAATATTGATTATGCATTAAGGCATGCAATCGGGGCTAGACTTCTTACAAGAAATAAGGAGCCGCACAGGGAAGTGCACGTCAGGCACTACTGAGGCGCAGCGGCACGCGCTCCTTCCGCAGCGGCGCACTTGTACGGCCGTCCTCGTGAGCCTCAAAAGCGTGCACGCTCCTCCATCGCTCGCCGCAGACAACCGCCGTCGCTCCGACTGTGACGTCAATACGCAGAGCGCGCGCCCCCGCTTTTCTGCGCAACAACTCCTGGCACAAAGCAACAACTAAGCACAAAATTCGGAAAACACTTAAGAGTGCTTACGTGTGCGAATGCGAAAGCATTATACCGTTCGTAGACCTCGGAACATCATCAACGTGCTCATTTTATAGACTCATGACCTGGCGCCACCTCATCGGCACCGTCAAGTGCGCTGCGCCATGACGCACGCACTAGTCAGCGAGATGGCTCCGACGTGACGTCTGCAATCATGAATATACTAGGCACACATTTAGTAAGTCAGAACCGTGGAGTAGCCGTAGCTTCAGGGAAGGACGCCGGTGGCCCGGGTTCGCATTTGTGAACAGTCATGTTCCACTAGAAGACCCAATCAACTAGAACACTATTACATTCGTTATTCGAAAGCTTCGAACATTCGCACACCCTTACAAAAACCCACTTAATCAACAATATCCAGTACTATTCATCTATTCTCCCGTGTGCAACTTAAGAATGCTGACCATATATCCGAAAGGGTTCGATGTGAAAATCACATCTTGAAAGATAACAGAGGCTCTCATGAATTGATGCTTGCTTTTCTTCTGCAAGCACAGGCATGTCCTACCCGTGGTCATACACTTTGGCAAGGAATGAATGCGTTTTCACGTTTTACAGCATCTTGGTGCCCACTCAGGTAACAATCCAGCCACCCTTGCCTAAGCATTAACGTTGAATTCGCCGATGTAAAATTGGTACACGCACTACTGGGAATTGCTTCGTCTGATCCCTGGGCTGTGCGCCACTATGCTGGTGCTGCGAGGCAATGAATCAACAGTGGTTGGCCCTAGCGAACTAAAACATGCCAGGTGGCTCATTGTGTTACTTCATGGGCTGTTGGACCCTTTGACGCAAGCTAGACGTACACACACACACAAAAAAAAACGGTTAGAAAGGTGCCTATAAAGGCAACCATTCATTGCTTAATGAAATCCACCTCATATCAAACGCACGTACTTAATTTCACATATTATTCGGCTTTCCAACAACGCTGTGAAAAATAAAGAAGGGCATAACGGATATAAGCTTTTCAGTCGCCAATTCTTCCTGTTGTAAGGCTGGCTTGAGCACGACATTCGATGCACAGCATCATATCAGATGAACTTTTTTAACATAAAGGAAAAAGCTATGAATTTTCATAGCAACTATGTAGGGTGGATAGATGGATGAATAAAAAAGTTTCTTGAGGTCCGTCGGTTTGGACGATTAGTGCGCAGCGGGCCGCTCCCACGTCGGGATAGAGAGGCAATGCCTCTCCGCCGCGTCGTGGGCCCGATGGACAGCCGAGAGCTGTGCTTCAAGGTCCGAGCTGTCTAGAGCTCGGTCCCACTCTTCCTCGGTGGTCCCAGCCCGAGGCACCAAGGAGCAACCCCAGAGCATGTGAGCAAGGCTAGCTATATCCTTACAAAAGCGACACGCGTTGAGAGCGTGCGCGTAGGGAAAGATTTTGTGCAGGAAGGCCGGGCATGAGTAGGTGCCCGCCCTACACTAAAAAAGTGACCGGGCTACAAACCATTAACCTTTGCCTAACCATGCTTTACCTCCCGTGGAAAGGTCCTGCGAAATTGAAGCATGAGATGCGATAACCCACAAGGTGTGGTAAACTCGTACGAACCTGCCAAGCGGTTGATCTAAACGCTTACAGCATTTATCATCATCAGCAGCAGCGGCAGCAGCCTGTTCGATGTCCACTGCAGGACGAAGACCTCTTCCTGTGATCTCCATTTACCCCTGTCCTGCGACAGCTCATTTCCAGTAGCTCCCGCGAATTTCTTAATTTCATCATCCCACCTAGTCTTCTGTCATCCTCGATTGCGTTTCCCTTCTCTTGGTACCCATTCGCTAACTCTAATGCTACAACGGTTATCTAACCGGCGCATTACTTGACCTGCCTAGCTCCATTCTTTTCTATTCATAATTAGAATATCGCCTATACCCGTTTGCTCTCTGATCCAAACCGCTCTCTTTCTGTCTTTTAACGTTATGGCTAGCAATCGTCGTTCCATTGCACTTTGCGAGGTCCTTAACTTGTTCTCAAGCTTCTTTGTCAGCCTCCAAGTCTCCGCCCCATACGTCAGCACTGGTAAAATGCACTGATTGTACACCTCCCTTTTCTATGATAATGGTAAGCTTCCAGTCAGGGGGTGGCATTGTTTGCCGTATGCGATCGAACCAGTTTTTATTCTTCTGTGAATTTCCTTCTCAAGAACAGGGTTCCCTGCGATTAATTGACCTAGGTAATAATACTCCTTCACAGACTCTAGAGGCCGACAGGCAATCCTGAACTCTTGTTCCTTTGCCCTGCTATTTATCATTGCCTTTGTCTCCTGCATATTAGTCTTGAACACCACTCTTACACTCTATCTGTTAAGGTCCTCAATAATTTGCTGTAACTCATGCGCATTGTGGCTGAATAGATCAGTGTCATCGGCAAACCGAAAGTTGCTGAGATTTTCGCCGTCGATCTCTACTCCTAAGTCTTCCCAGTTTAATAGCTTGTATACTTCCATGCAGGCAGTGAATAGCATTGGAGACATTGTGTCTCCCTGTCTGACCCCTTTCTTTATAGGTATCTTTCTGCTTTTCTTGTGTAGAATTAAGGTAGCTGTAGAACCTGTGTAGATATTTTTCAAGGAAATTACGTAAGCGTCCTGCACAACTTGATTACGTAATTCCGCTACGACTGTTCGTACCTCTACTGAATCAAATGCATTTTCGTAATGCACGAAAGTCATGTAGAGAGGCCTATTACATTTGGCGAATTTCTCGATAAGCTAATTGATGGCATGAATGTGATTAATTGCAGAGTATCCTTTCCTGAAGCCAGCCTCTTCCCTTCGTTGACTAAAGTCCAGTGTTGCCTTTATTCTATTGGAGATTTTTTGATAAATATTTTGTATAATGCTGGGAGTAAGCTAATGGGCCTATCATGTTTCAATTCTTTAACGTATCCATTTTTGTATATTAGCATAATGTTTGCATTTCTCCAGTTTGCTGGGACCCTTGCAGTCGACAGACACTTCGTGTAAAGAGCCGCCGCTTTTCCTGGCATTATATTTCTCCCCTCTTTGATTAAATCGACTGTTATTCCAACTCCTGACACCCTTCCTCGTTTCATGTCTTGGAAGGCCCTTCTGACCTCATCTCTAGCTATAGGAGGAGTTTCTGTGTCCTGTTCATTATCGTTCCGAATGGAGTTTTCCTGAGTCCTTTGGGTACTGTACATGTCAGTATAGAATTCTTCCGCTTCATTTATTATACCTTCGAGATTGCTGATGATATTACCCAGCTTATCTTTCAGTGCGTACATCTTGGTTTGCCCTATGCCAAGCTTCTTTCCCACTCATTTGTAGTTGTGTCCATATTTTACGGCTTCTTCAGTCTTTTTCACGTTATAGTTTTGAATAACACTTATTTTTGCCTTGTTGATCAGTTTTGACAGTTCCGCGAATTCTATCCTATCTACTGAGTTGGTCACTTTGATTCTTGATCGTTTCTTTATTAGGTCCTTTCTTACTTAGGAGAGCTTGCCTACCGGTTGCCTTGGTGCTTTGCCTCCCACTTCAGTTGCTGCGTCTGAAGCCAACCTACATTATTCATTAAAACTTCTTTCTGGGCGAGTTGGTGCATACTTGACATGAAAACTGTTTACAGCGCAAACACATGCAACCACAAAGTATAAGGGACAGGACAGGCCAACCTAGTTACGGTTTCATTCATTAGCTCTATGTCATCATCATCCTCTGTTCTAAGGCTACATATTTGTTTGCAAGTACCAGCCTGCATTTGTCTGCTTTTACGCTTACTGCCTCTAGGATGACCTCTTTCTTATTGACCAATTTAGCTTTTTCTCTCCAAATTGAGGTGAATCCCAGCCCTCATTATCCTACCATCACTGCACTTTACCCTACCTATCACTTCTGCCTCCTGCACTATGCTGTGATCAGCAGAAAGTATGAAGCCAATTTCATTTTTTGTTTCACCATTAGGGCTTTTCAAGGTCCACTTTCTGATGCTACGCTTCCTGAAAAAGGTGTTAAGTATTGGAAGCTTATTCTTATCTGGGAATTCTACCAGCATCTCTCCTTTATCGTTCCTAGAATTGACGCCGTTGTTGCCAATTGCTTGTTCACTAGCCTGATTTTTGCCCACGTTTACATTGAAGTCGCCCATTACTACAGTTTACTTAGTTTGCAATTTTCTCATCGCTAATTCAACATCTGCATAAAACTGATCTACTTCCTCATTATCGTGACTAGATGTTGGAGCATATACTTGTACCTCTTAGGCATACCTCTTATGAAATTTCTTTACTACAGCTACCCTCTCATTAATGCTGTAGATATCGTGAATGTTACCCGCTATGTCCTTATGGATAATGAAATCTACCCCGTATTGGTTCTTATCTAGGAGACCTCTGTAGCAGAGGACAGGTCCGTTATTCAGCATTGTATAAGCCTTACAAGTTCTTCTAATCTCACTAAGGCCGATGATATCCCAAACAATGTCTGATAATTCCTCACAGAGTCCTCCAGAACTTAGCCTCACTCGAGAGGGTTCGGGTGCTAAACGTTGCAAGGGTGAGCTGCGGAACATTTTGGTCAGGTTTTCCGCAGCTGCTGGGCCTGAGGCCAATTGTGTAATAGAGTGAGCCATTTGGTAGGTCTTGGCCGAATACTGCATCAGGAAGGCCAATTTCTGTTCTGGTGAGCGAGTGTCTTGTTGAAGCTTAGTGGGCTTTCCTAATTTGGTTGTACCTGAATTAGTATAGCCCCACTCGCTCTCGGCATCTTTCTCCAGTCACAGGCGTCACTCCAAGCCTGCAGAAGTATTTGAAGGGCCAAGCAATGACATAAGGCCTAGAAGCAAAAGAATCGTATACAAACAGCAAACAAATTTGTTATTTGTACCCCAAAGTTTTCTTATACATGACTAGTCCAAACTTATTTGCAAACTTAATCGCACCGCTGTCTTAGCAGATATCTTTAGCATTTGTTTAGTGAGTGTGTCTTTCCTGTAAATATGCTAGTAGCGAAAGTGACCATGCTTTATCAAAAAAGTTGAAAGTTAACCGGAATGATTTCACCAGCTATATAGCGGTGTCTAGCTTGCCTGTGTTCTCAAGTGCCTTCGAAAAAGTTCTGCATACTCGAATTTCAAGTTTCTTATGCAGATTTAATTTACTTATACGTTATCAGTTTGGTTTCTGGAAAAGTAAATAAGCTGAACTGGCGCTGCTGGAGCAAAAGAAGTATCAATGTCAATTTTTCCAAGGCATTTGATTTAGTAAATTATATATAGCTTTCATTGATTACGAGAAAGCGTTTGATTCAGTCGAAACCTCAGCAGTCATGGAGGCATTGCGTAATCAGGGTGTAGACTAGCCGTATGTAAAAATATTGAAAGATATCTATAGCGGCTCCACAGCCACCCTAGTCCTCCATAAAGAAAGCAACAAACTCCCAATAAAGAAAGGCGTCAGGCAGGGAGATACGATCTCTCCGATGCTATTCACAGCGTGCTTACAGGAGGTATTTAGAGACCTGGATTGGGAAGAATTGGGGATAAGAGTTAATGGAGAATACCTTAGTAACTTGCGATTCGCTGATGATATTGCCTTGCTTAGTAACTCAGGGGACCAACTGCAATGCATGCTCACTGACCTGGAGAGGCAAAGCCGAAGGGTCGGTCTAAAAATTATTCTGCAGAAAACTAAAGTAATGTTTAACAGTCTCGGAAGGGAACAGCAGTTTACAAGAGGTAGTGAGGCACTGGAAGTGGTAAGGGAATACATCTACTTAGGACATGTAGTGACTGCGGATCCGGATCATAAGACTGAAATAATCAGAAGAATAAGAATGGGCTGGAGTGCGTTTGGCAGGCATTCTCAGATCATGAACAGCAGGTTGCCATTATCCCTCAAGAGAAAAGTTTATAACAGCTGTGTCTTACCAGTATTCACGTACGGGGCAGAAACCTGGAGGCTTACGAAAAGGGTTCTACTTAAGTTGAGGACGACGCAACGAGCTATGGAAGGAAGAATGATTGGTATAACGTTAAGGGATAAGAAAAGAGCAGATTGGGTGAGGGAACAAACGCGAGTTAATGATATCTTAGTTGAAATCAAGAAAAAAAAATGGTCATGGGCAGGACACGTAATGAGGAGGGAAGATAACCGATGGTCATTAAGAGTTACGGAATGGATTCCAAGGGAAGGAAAGCATAGCAGAGGGCGGCAGAAAGTTAGGTGGGCGGATGAGATTAAGAAGTTGGCAGGGGCAACATGGCCACAATTAGTACATGATCGGGGTAGTTGGAAAAGTACGGGAGAGGCCTTTGCCCCGCAGTGGGCATAACCAGGCTGATGATGATGATGAAAATATTTTTAACGAAGAAGAGTAGCCTGCGGGCGCCACAGCAACCAGAGCTCATACCGGTAGCGATGGTGCTGTGGTGCCGGCAGGCTGCTATTCTTCTCTACAATCATATACACCTGACGCGTCCGGTAGAACTCCGCTATCTCAAGCTGCTCATCATGTCGAGGGATGCCGCCAGCTGGGCCGCTCCTTTTCCACCGCGGACCAGTGGCAGCAGCAATCCCGTCAACCTGCCGACCTTCTGCACCAACTTTTTCTCCTGGCTGTCTCGTATTGCTTCGGATACCCGCTGCCACACCCGGCCTCTCCGCAAAACTTGTCGCAAAATACCTAGGACCCTACCGCGTACTGAAGCAAACGTCCTCCGTTAGTTACTTTGTAGAGCCCCTCACGCCATCGACGGGCCTACGCCATCGCGGCCGCGAACTTGTACACGTCTCTCGCATTAAGCCGTACTATGACCTGGACAACTACGAACACTACGACCTTAAGGCTTTGCTTTTGGCCGCCAGGATGGCGCCATTTTTTTGCGGAGGGCGATCGTAACGAAGAAGAGTAGCCTGCCTCCGCCACAGCACCATCCATACCGGTATGAGCTCATGGTTGCTGTTCTTGGCCGAACGCTTGTGAATGCTACCCATTCGCCTGCACCCGTTGCTAATAAATCTCTTAGCATATTATAAAAGAAATTCAATTGCTATGGTGTAAGTGGACAGAGCTTATCGCTGATTGGCTATTATTTATCCAACAGACATGAGGTCCTACGGATAAGCAACTTCTATTCCGGCGTGAAATTTGTGCTGTCCGGAATGCCTCAGTGCCGTAGGTTAGGTCCATTATTATTTAGCATCTATCCTAATGATGTTGTAAATATTAATTGTGACGCCACATATATTCTCGGCAGACGTGAGGTGTTTCTTGTCCCACATATTTTATTTATGGTCACTCGAACGTAGACAACCACGGGAACCTTTGATCTTGCCCGGATGTTCGATCCTGCTTTCTGGCTGGAACTAACGGATCTGCGGAGGCTACACTTTGTCGTCATCGTCCAAACGCTGACAGCTTGCCATAGCCTCCCCCTCTCTCTCTAGCGAGAGAGCCAGGATGGGAATGAGCGAATGTCTATAGGACCTCACACTGCTTACAAACATTGGCCATGGATGGTCTTCGGTTTTGCTCATTGACGAAGCCCTCTAGATATAGCGGGCAAGAAAGGCTCTGGCTGCGATATTTACTGGCAAGAGTCGTTAAAATCTAAGCCCCCAGAGTTTGAACACTTTTCCTCTGCACATAAGAACAATTTTACAAGTGAATCTTGCCCTAAGTTGCACGAAAAGTTTTGTATTTGTCGCGAGGCGTAACGCGCATGTATTCTATTTAAAAACTTAAAAATATACTTTCCGCCAGTAAAAGAACTTTAAAATGCCCTTTGCGTTCCGACGCAGTAGACGCAGTAAGGCCCGTGACCAGAAGTTTCTTGTGGGCGCTCTCTCGCTGCAGTTATCGCGCGAGTGAAACAGTCTATAGTCCATTTCATACGTAGCAGTCAACGCTGGAGACTAGAGAGACTTCTCGCAGAGGCTTCGTTCGCACTTCGCTAAAGTTCGATGCTTTTTGACCGCAATTATGCGCAACTGTTTTTATAGAGGCTCAGTATCGAATGAAACAAGTTTCAATCCTTATGAACAAACACTGTGGTATGGCACTGCTAATGATTTGTTTCAGATCATTCTTGTTTTTTGTTTTTTGTTATTTAGGGGGAGGGGTTATTTGCAACCCGTAGCGGAGAGCCTCGCATGCCTGCTCGCGCGAGAAAATGCGGATTGCGTGCGTCGAAGCTTGGACTGAGCGCGCCGTGTGGTAACTTTTCTTGACCGAACTTCTTGCGTAGCTTCCACAGCGTTGACTGCTATGTATGGAACGGAGTATGAGAGCCATCGGTAGGTTCTGCAGTGGTGAAGTGGAAACGCCTGGCGTTCGTATATCGCTTGTTGTCCACGATGATGGTGTCGGTGTCGTGAAACGCCGGTGATTAAAATATAAATTATGGGGTTTAACGTGCCAAAACCACTTTCTGATTATGAGGCACGCCGTAGTGGAGGACTCCGGAAATTTCGACCACCTGGGGTTCTTTAACGTGCACCTAAATCTAAGTACACGGGTGTTTTCGCATTTCGATGGGGACGAAGTGCGAAAACACCCGTGTACTTAGATTGGCCGGGATTTGATCCCGCGACCTCGTGCTCAGCAGCCCAACACCATAGCCACTGAGCAACCACGGCGGGTAGAAACGCCGGTGATGGAGACGTCCTCGCGTTCATTCATCAGCAAGACAATGTGTTTGGGGCAGCACTTGATGACCTTCAAGGGTACATCGTATTGCGGTTGTAGTGTAGGTCGAACAGCGCCGTGTCCCCGAAGGCGTGTATGCAATCATGGAGAGCGCAACTGATGAGGGATGGCCACGTATGTTGGCGGGATTGAATAGGAGACACGTCTCTCATGGCAACCTTGCGGCGACTGACACAGTCGCCAGCGTCGCACGTTGTTATGAAAGAAGGCTCGAAAACCTCTAGAAAACCTTAAGGCAGTACAGATAACGCACTCAGCTGAAGAGCGAAACGCGTCAGTCCTCATCGCGCTGCAAAGAACAAGGACATATGGGAGACGCTCCGTCCAGAATGGTCGTGACGCCATGAGCGAGGCTTTAAGCTGATGGCGGAGTCACAGCCATGCGATAGTATGTCGTCTTGATGTGGCTGACACCAAGCAATCGGGATAACTTATCAAAGAGCGCAGAGTCAAATTGACCACCTCGATCTGTTGTGACAGTCGAGGGAATTCCGTATAGGCTAATGCACACGGCGATGAAGCCGCGCGCGATGGACTCTTCCGTGATATCATTGAGTGGTAGTGCCTCAGGCCATCGCGTGAAGCGATCTATGGATGTCAATGCTTATCGGCTGTTCTTGGATGTGGGAAAAGGGTCGACTAAGTCAAGGTGCACATGACTGAAGCGGGAATCTGGAGGCGTGAAGGTACCGAGCGGACGCACTGCGTAGCGTTGAACTTCGGTTTGCTGGCACTTGAGACGAGTGCGCGTCAAGTGGCGGACGTCAATGTTGATGCTTGGCCACAGGTATCGCGTAGCGACGAGGGGTTGAGCAGCACAGGTACCACGGTGCGATATGGAATGCAAAAGGTGTCAAAGACGCTGAGGCGAAATGACGGTGGAACATAAGGGCGAAGGCAACCAGTAGAAATGTCGGAAATCAAAAGCATAGCGCTGCCTGGAAGCTCGACTTCTTTAATTTCGGTGGAGTTACCTTTCAGTCGTAGGAACTGAAGTATCTTGTCCTGTCGCTGTGCTGTGGCTATGGCGGCGAAATCCACTGGTGGGCCGCACATCGATGGTTGCACTGACTTCTGTTCGGGATGGTGCGTCAGCAACGTGGTTATCCTTACCACCCATATGTCGGATGTTGCTCGTGAATTCCAGAATATAGGCAAGCTGCCAGATCTCGCGTGGAGTGCGAGCCTAGTTGGTAGTGATTGAAGGTAGTGGGCGGTGAGAACGTAGAATTCCCGACCTTCGAAGAAGTGGCGGAAATGTTTCACGGCTAAGCTGGCCGCCCGCAGTTCGTGACTGAAAGTGCTGTATCTAGGCTCGGCCTGCGATAGTTTTCGCGAGAACGCAACTGACTGCCACAATCGATTGCTGCAGTACTGCTCGGACGGTGACGTCCGAGGCGTTCACCGTGACTAACGTGGGGGCTCGGGCTTTCTTTGCGCGAGGAATGGCGAATTAGTGAGGGCTTCCTTGAAGGAGCTGAAAGCTGTTTCGGCATTGTCTGTTCAGGATATAGAAGCATTCGGTTTCGTGTGACCGGACAGGGGTTTGTTGAGTAGCTGCAACATGGCGCCGCAGTGAGGAATGAACCACCGGTAATAGATGGCAAGATCAAGGAATTCACGCAGTTTTCTCGTAGCCAATGGTCGTGGAAATTGCATGATGGCTTCCACACGAGCTACAGGAGGAAAGATCTGGCGGGAATCCACGTGATGACCAAGGCAGTCTAATGCGGAAACACCAAACCCACTCTTTGGTCCGTTTATGACTAGTCCATGTTTACTTCTGACGTGCTGAAGACGAGAATATTGTCGATGTATGCGAAACAGCTGGTCAAACCACGAAGGACTTGGTCAACAAACCGCTAAAATGTTTGTGTGGCGTTTGTTAGATCTAATGATATATGTGTAGGTATTCAAACATGCCAAATGGTCTTATTATCGGTCTTCAGTACGTCGGTAGGCTGGACAGGTATTTGCTGGTATGTTTTGACTAAATCTATTTTGATAAATGCGATGCAACTATGCAGCAACGCGGTAAAGTCCTGGACGTGTGGTATGGTATAGCGGTCCGGTACCGTCACTTTGTTAAGAGCGCGGTAGTCATTGCATAGCGTCTAATCACCTGATGGCTTGGGCCCCATGTGTAGCATTGATGACCATGGACCACATTCTGGCTGCGCAATCTTGTAGAGGGCAGGAGCGAGGCGATGAGGACGTGCAAAAACTTGCGCTCCTACATTGACAATATCATGGGTGATATTCTGACGTACTGGGTTTTCCAGAGAAGCAGCTCGGAACAGATAAGAAAATTGTTCGAAAGCATAGACCACGGTGGGGAGACTTTGGCGTGAGCTTGCACGAGACGCAAGGTTGGTAAACGTGATGTCACCCTTTGAATCGTTACGTGCGTTTCGGAATCCAGGAAACGACTGTGTCGGAGGTACACCACAAGCTTGAAATGTCAAAGAAAATCCGCACATATACTCGGCACGGGTACATCGGTGATTAAATCATCCACCGAAACGTGCGTCTCAAGCCAATCTCAAGTATGACAGACTGATGTCTATAGGTCTGTATGGCCGAACCTTTAGCAGCAGTGACAGGTGGCATGGTGTGCAGTCGTCAACGTCCTCCAGCGTAGGAGGAATAACGGACACTTTAGCATCAGTGCAGGTCTGATAACAGACCTCTGTGACACGGTCTGGGAGGGCGACGTGGAATAAGCGGCTGGATGTCAGGCCTAAAGCAGATGTCCCCTTGAGTCCGTGGCCCATGCGTTCCCACCAAAGCACAAGGCTGACGGCTCTGGCCACCGCTTGCTCCGTATAGGTGGTGGTATCAACACACATTGCGAGAAAGACTTGCCGCCATTTCGCGTGTGGGACTATGGCGTTGGTGTGGTGAAGCGCTACGTCGTCGGTCGATTTCGAGCAAGTTGAGATCGGCGGTAAGCTGGTCTACATTGTGGATGAGTCGCTCGTTAGCGTCAAGAAGGCGTTCTCATGTGATGAAGCACATGGTCTCTCGATGGCACATAGTGTTGGGGTACCGACTACCATAAATTTGTCGGCTATCTGTGAGTGAGTTGAGGAATTCGGAGGAGGAGGAGGAGGAAGCACTCAAAATCAACCACACCTGCTGAGGCAGTCGGCTTGGGATGACTTCGAATAGAATCGACGCTCCCATTGCAGCAGTAATCGCCGATGAGATGATGCATGTCACGCAGAAGCTCTGTGGGTTTTCCGCCACCGAGTTCCTCCGAGGTCAGTAGCTTCTGCAACTTACGCTGTTTTGACAGATTTGTTCGCCCTATGAGTTCCCTCTTTAAAGTGTCGTAAAGGTTTTCGGAGACGAAAGCACAGTGTCCCTGACGATGGCAATGACAGTAAGCGGTAGCGAACCTATGACATGGTCGTACCTTGCAGTTTGTGATGTTACGCGGTGCCATCAGAAAAGTGGTTCGACGCTCAGAAATGAGAGTTTCGAGTCGGATGTGACAACTCTGGTAATTTGATATTAGCGACGACAGGGTCCATTGCCTTGGCGCTCAACATGTGTCGTTGAGTGGTGATGTGTCCATGATCTGACGGAGTGGACCGTACTCAAGGCTTTTCCTGTCGTCACCCGGAAAGCGATGAAGGAATGAGCAGGTGACACGTTGCCATTCGATGACCGGGTCATCACTTCTGGAGAGACCTCAGGCATTTCTAGTCTTGCATATTTTATTTATCGTCATTCGAACGCAGACATCCACGGGCCCCTGCGATCTCGCACGGATTTTTTTTCTCCTTCTTCCTGGTTCGAGCGTCCGGAGCTGCGGAGGCGCAATTTCGTCGTCGTCGTCCAAACGCTGACAGCTATCCATAACATTGCATATTCACACGTGTACTTGTTTACCTTTTTCAGGTGACCGCTTGTCACCACCTAAGAAATGTTATCACACATCGCAGGAAGCGCCTACATGTATAGGAAGTGTCTGGAATGTTATCGATGATTCCATCCGCTATTTGTCACTGAACCTTGTGTAATCTGATTGCATGTATGCGCGACACGAATAGTGTAGAACCATCTGGAAAATACGCGGGTCCCAGCGATTTAGGTTATGACCAACAGTTCTCACCATCGTCAGTCATGTCCTCACTCAACCCAACATCTCTCGCCGAACAGCGACACGTTAATTCTTAAAAATTTTTTCATGGCATTATTCACACATCTTTTCGCCTCTCCAGTAATGAATATGTCACCTTTACAAAAATATATTCTAGTAGGAGACATCACGCGCTTAACGTTACGCCATTTTTTTTTGCACACACTAGTACATTTAAGCATAGCTTTTTCCCTAAAACAATTGACACATGGAATTCGCTACCTGGAACCAACCGTTCTCTCCCATTAAATGAATTTCTTGTCTGTCCTCCCTCAACATTGCGCCTAAACTTTCTTTATTGCCTATTGTGTTTCTTTCTTGTATTATAGTGTATTATCCACTCCTGCTATAGGCCCACCAGGGGCTGCAGTATGTATAAATAAATAAATAAATAAATAAATTACTCTGGAACATTCAACGACTGATGTGTAAAAGTCGACGCACTGGACCCGCTGATCAGATTTTCGGCGATGGCCGAGTGTGTTTACCGCTGTCGCTTTTATTTGAGTGTAGCCTGCTTTTGAGGGCGCAAGTTCTACCACTAAAACCCTGGTCTCGTCAATCACAGTTTTGCTGCCTTCTTCACCGTCACTACTACGTGACAAGATGCTGATCATTCCACTATGTCTTTCTCAGGGCAGGAGTTCACGAGCTTGTGAGAGCTTGTAATAGTACCTAAAAATACCAGAGAGACGGTTTAAAAAATTATATTATGGGGCTTTACTTGCCAAAACCACTTTCTGATTTTGAGGCACGCCGTAGTGGAGGACTCCGGAAATTTCGACCACCTGGGGTTCTTTAACGTGCACCTAAATCTAAGTACATGGGTGTTTTCGCATTTCGCCCCCATCGGAAATGGAGAGAGACGGTCAACAGCAAATGCCATGCATGTTAATGAAAATAAAACAACAGCTGCAGGACGACAAGTCCAGAACTTTCCTAAATACCACGTGATTCACTCAGAAAACCCAGACAAACTAGTGCGTAACATTTCACCGTTCCTTGTTTCGAAGGCTTTAACTGAAGTTTTTGGAACAGGATATAAGGCGTCGAGAATGACAAGTGGTGATCTTCTCTTGGAGCTCCACGATAAGAAGCAGTACGAGAAACTGCCGAAACTTGTCTCATTTGGGGAGACCCAAATAACAGTTACTCCGCACCGAACCATGAACACCACCCTTGGCGTTGTCTCAGACGATGACATGCTAGAGCTCACTGAAGCTGAACTCTTGGAGGGCTTCAGTGAACAGAATGTCATAAATGTTAAGCGAATTAAGATCAGGCGAGACGGTAAAGAGATCAATACGAAACACCTGATACTCACTTTCGGTTCAAGTGTCCTCCCCGAGTCCGTCGAGGCCGGTTACATCAAACTTCGTGTTAGGCCATACGTGCCCAATCCTCTCAGATGCTTTACGTGCCAAAGGTTCGGCCACAGTTCACAGAACTGTCGAGGCCGGCTGACATGTGCCAAGTGTAGTGACACTGAACATCCCTCCGAAACATGCAAGAAGACTCCACACTGTGTCAACTGTGATGGCGAGCACGCCGCATACTCGCGTGCCTGCCCGTCCTGGAAAAGAGAAAAAGAGATTGTGACAATCAAAGTCAAAGAAAACATATCTTTCAAGGAGGCACGTAGGCGGGTGTCATACCTGTCTAAGAGTAGCTTTGCCGATGTGGCGCGTAAGGGGGCAGCGTCACAACGGCCTCCAGCGGCTGTCCGACCCACAGGCAGTGAGTCGGCAGTTACGCCATCTGCCCCCGCGGCGGTTGCAGCTAGCGCTGCTCCGTCTACCCAGCAGACGGGGCCATCGAACCCGAAGGTGGACGCAGCCGAGGCTGCCCCAGCCTCCGAGGCCCCTTCCAGCGCTGGCAACGGCCAGCGCAGCCAAATCCCTCTGGGAGCCCCATCGACCTCCGGGCTGGTGGGCGCAGGGGTCTTGCCCTCCAAGGCGGGACTCCCTCTGAAAACTTCCCGCTCGCAAGAGCACGTGTCCGGCGCCTCACAAGAGGCAATGGACACCACACCTATCCTCAAGGCGCACCAGGCGCCTAAGGAGCGTCGAGAATCACTCGAACGCTTCAAAAAGAACAAAACAACAATTACAGGGCCTCGAAAGGGCTCTGTAATCTAAGGCATCTTTCCGTTTCCGTACACACAGCACTAATTTACATTAAATATGGATACACAAATCATACAATGGAACGTCAGAGGTCTCCTTAGAAACCTTGATGATTTGCAAGAACTCATCCACAAACATAATCCAAAAGTGCTGTGTTTACAGGAAACACACTTAAAATCTAAACACACAAACTTTCTCCGTACGTATGTTACGTTTCGCAAAGATCGCGATGATGCCGTCGCATCATCGGGTGGTGTTGCGATTCTTTCTCATAGAAGTATTGCGTGTCAACCTCTACAGCTACAAACGCCCCTTGAAGCAGTGGCGGTTCGAGTTGTCCTACTAAACAAACTCATCACCATTTGCTCCCTTTACATACCCCAGCACTACCAACTGAACAAACATGAATTTCACTCCTTGATCGATCAATTGCCAGAACCTTATGCTCTTCTTGGCGATTTCAATGCGCACAGCTCCCTGTGGGGCGACTCTCGTATAGATGCGCGAGGTCGCCTTGTTGAACAGTTCCTTTTTTCTTCTGGAGCGTGCCTTATCAATAAGAAAGAACCTACATATTACTCTCTTGCAAACCGATCCTTTTCGTCAATAGATCTTAGTATAGTCTCCCCGTCGGTACTGCCTGAACTTGAATGGGAAGTTACCGACAACCCTTACGGTAGCGACCACTTCCCTATACTGCTAAGATCATATAAAGAAAACGAATATCCACCATACGCTCCTAGGTGGAAGATTGAGACAGCTGATTGGGAGAAATTTCGATCTCTAACTAGTATCTCATGGGCCGACCTGTCTTCGTTAGGAATTGACGCTGCAGTTGAGTTTTTTACAGCATTCATAATAGATGTCGCATTTAAATGCATATCAGAAGTAAAAGGCTTGGCCTGCAAACGACGTGTCCCATGGTGGAACGACGATTGTAGGATCGCTCGTAAAAAACAGAACAGGGCGTGGGGGTTGCTACGCGCTTCTCCCACTGCAGAGAATCTAGTCAACTTTAAAAAAGTAAAATCCGAAGGCAGGCGAACCCGCCGACAGGCCAGACGAGAAAGTTGGCAGAAGTTTCTATCGAGTATTAACTCGTTCAGAGATGAGGCGAAAGCCTGGAACAGGGTCAATAGGATAAGAGGGCGACAAGCACATGCACTCCCTTTGGTAAACACAGAAGGCGATACCCTACAAGATCAGGCGGACTCACTTGGGGAGCACTTTGAGAGCGTGTCAAGTGCCAACCATTACTCGCAATCCTTTCTCAAATATAAACAAATAGAAGAATGTAAGCCACTCATGAGAAAATGTCAACAGAATGAACCATACAACTGTCCTTTTAGCATTGCCGAATTGAGAGCTGCCTTGAGTGCATGCAAGAGCTCTGCACCGGGATCGGACAGGATCATGTATGAAATGATCAAAAACTTACATAAAGACACCCAAGTTACACTAGTCACACTTTTCAACACCATTTGGGCTGCGGGATACCTCCCGACTGCATGGAAAGAAGCTATAGTGATCCCGGTTTTGAAACAAGGCAAAGATCCTTCCTCAGTGGCAAGTTACCGCCCGATAGCCCTGACAAGTTGCCTTTGTAAGGTATTTGAAAAAATGATCAATCGCCATCTCGTGCATCTCCTAGAGTCCAGAAAAATGCTTGACCCATTTCAGTGTGGTTTTCGGGAAGGGCGATCTACAACCGATCATCTTGTGCGCATCGAAGCGAGCATTCGCGATGCATTCGTGCACAAGCAATCTTTCTTATCTGTATTTCTGGATATGGAAAAAGCGTACGACACAACCTGGCGGTACGGAATCCTGCGCGATCTTTCCGCGCTAGGTATCCGCGGCAATATGTTAAATATTATAGAGAGCTACCTAGAGAACAGTACATTTCGAGTGAAAATAGGTCCTGCACTGTCGCGTACATTCATACAGGAAACTGGGGTACCCCAGGGTGGCGTACTCAGCTGCACGCTCTTTGTCGTCAAAATGAACACGCTTCGTGCATCTCTACCACCAGCTATTTTCTACTCCGTCTACGTAGACGATATACAGATAGGATTCAAATCCTGCAATCTCACTGTCTGCGAGAGACAGGTACAGCATGGTTTGAACAAGGTGTCACAGTGGGCAGAGAAAAACGGATTTAAAATCAATCCTCAAAAGAGTTCTTGTGTGCTGTTCACAAGGAAGAGAGGCCTAGTTCCGGATCCTTGCTTACAAATGTGTGGACAACAGATACCAGTAAACAAAGAGCACAAATTTCTAGGTGTCATACTTGACTACAAACTCACTTTCGTCCCCCACATGAAACATCTTAAAGAAAAGTGTCTAAAAACAATGAACATAATCAAAATTGTATCCCAGACTACGTGGGGTAGTGACAGAAAGTGCTTAATGAACCTCTATAAAAGCCTCATTCGATCACGACTAGATTATGGTGCCGTGATTTATCACTCTGCCGCCCCAAGTGCGCTAAAAATGCTAGACCCTATTCACCATCTAGGTATCCGCTTAGCCACGGGCGCTTTTAGGACAAGTCCCATTGAAAGTCTGTATGTAGAATCAAATGAGTGGTCACTCCATTTTCAAAGAACATACATCAGCCAAAGTTATTTCCTAAAAGTCCACTCTAACCCTCAACATCCATGTTTCAATACCGTTAACGATATGACATATGCTACACTCTTTCATAATCGTCCCTCAGTAAGACAGCCTTTCTCGCTACGTGTGAGGGAGCTTAGCGAAGAAATCCACGTTCCACTCCTCGAGCTTCGCCTAATGCATCCAGCCAAGCTGCTACCTCCTTGGGAGTGGCAGCTCATACAATGTGATATATCGTTCGTGGAAGTCACAAAGCATGCCCCAGAGATTGAAATAAAGATGCATTTCCGGGAACTCCAGCACAAATACTCCTGCACGGAGTTCTACACAGACGCATCAAAGTCACACGACGGGGTATCCTATGCAGCCGTCGGTCCATCCTTCTCGGAATCCGACGCACTGCACCCGGAAACTAATATCTTTACGGCTGAGGCCTACGCACTGCTGTCGGCCGTAAAGCATATAAATAAATCACAACTCCAGAAATCAATTATATATACGGACTCCCTAAGCGTCGTGAAGGCCTTGATGTCACCCTATAGACACAAAAATCCAGTACTTAATAAACTATATTCCGTCTTGTGTAGAGCGTACATATCTAACCAGCATATCATTATATGCTGGGTGCCTGGCCATAGGAGCATCGAGGGCAACGTTCTGGCGGACGAGATGGCTACGTCTATAGCATCGCAAGCCGTTAACCCTACCGCTGAGGTGCCTGTCACAGATCTGAGGCCTTTCTTGCGAAGGCGGCTGCGTGCCCACTGGCAACGCATGTGGAACGCGGAAAAAGATAATAAGCTCCACCTAATAAAGGCACAGTTAGGACTCTGGCCTTCCGTAACAAAATCACGCCGGACAGATGTCCTATTCTGTCGTCTAAGAATAGGACACACATTTGGCACACATAACTTTTTACTCACCGGAAACGAGCCTCCAACCTGTGGTAGATGCGGGGAGAGGCTGACCGTCCTCCACGTCCTTCTGGAGTGTCGGGCAGCCGAATCTGAAAGAAAGAAACATTTTCCCTTAGCATACCGCCAGCACATCCCCCTTCATCCAGTAATGTTACTCGGCCCAGAACCGCTGTTTGACTCCAGCGCAGTCCTGGGCTTCCTGAAAGATGTTGTCTTGCATGTTCTTAGCCCCACATGTTCGTAGCGGGTCCTCTCTTCAGAGGATACCGCTGTGATAGCTCTTTCGTGTAGCACGCGCCTCTAGGCCCTTGTGTTTCAAGGGCTCTGGCGAGGCAGCAGTGCTCCAAGTAATTTTACTATCTTATACATTTTCCATTTTGCATCATTCTCCTACGATGGATTTTAATGGTCATAGTTTTCTTCATAAATCATCGCCATAATTTTATACCACGTAGACTTTACGCAGTTTACAGCGACTATTTTTAGGCCACTTTACAGCCAACTCACATCTTCCATAATAAATCAACAATAACACTTGTCATGGTGCTCTTTGGCCAAACCTGGCCCTTGCGCCACTAAACACAACACATCATCATCATCATCAACAACAGCTGCTACATTCCAACAGAAAAATTCAATAATTGAATTTTATCAAGACATGGTAGTAAGTATTCGCGCTATGTTAGGCCACAATTGTTCCCGCAAATATGAGCGGGAATTGCCATGTAAGATACCGTATTTACTCGATTATAATCACCCCCTTTTTCCACGATCGCGATGCCCAAAGTCAGGGGGGTGCTTAGATTCGAAAAATCTAGAATGACCCCCCGCCCTCTTTTCGCTGCGACATCACGATGAGACGGGTACGAGAAATAACGTTTTATTTTGCAAATATTCAAAAGAAGAATCAGTGCAGACAGTGAACCCACCGCTTGTGTAGAATGCTCAGTCACTATCACTGCCGCTCGAGTTCGTCGCACCGCTTGAACCGCTGCTCGCGGTATTTCACAGCAGGTCGTCTTCCGTTCCGTCGAACTTGTTTGTGATCGAGCAGTTCTTAAATGAGTTGACCACAACGTCCACTTGGACCCTCTTCCACGCGTCCGAAATCCACTTTGCGATGGCTGATAGGGACGCTTTCTGCAGCTTTCCCGTCGGCGTCTTCTTCCTGTCAGGGTTTCGAACCCACTCTTCATACTCCTGTCGGAGATTGGCTTTGAAGGAGTTGTTGACTGAAACGTGGAGGGGTTGCAGCACTGGCGTCATGCCACCCAGAATCACAACCAAGTCGCTATTGATGTTCCGAAGCTTTGTCTTTACCTCCGGGGTCAGATGGCGCGAAACTCGTCCAACAGAAGCATCGACCGCGTGCCTGCAGGTCCGTCGAGCAATGATTCCAGAGTAGAGATGCAAAATTTCCAGAAATTTTGAACAATCGGAAAAAAACCTGTTTCTTTCACGTTTTTTTCCCGAAATTCTGGAAAAAATGGGAAATAACAAATTTTCTTTAGCATATGGCAGTAGTTTATTGCCAAATGTCAAAAGCCATAACTCTCATTATGTAAATAACAGAAGTGAAATGCTTTCTGCTTTTTCACAAACGAATGCAGGGTATAACAGATGCAAGGCAGACCAGAAGTATCACCGTAAACGCGTTCAGTTCTCTGTGAATCAGTGCGGCTTCCTAGAATTCTTACGGCAGTTCAAACAAGGAACAAAGAACACTTAAATGTCTCTTCTGTGGCTATTTCGTCGTGGCTTCGACTATGGAAACATTCATCAAGATGATAAAACAATGAAGTTCTACCTTTTATTCAGAGTCAGTATCACTGGCTTCATCTGTAGCATTCTTCATTATGTTGAGAATAAAAATAGAAACTATGAATAGTAAGACAGCTACTTGCGTCAAGGTACACTGGATTCAAGGTCATTCAGCAAACCCTCACAACATTGCTGCTGACCAGCAGGCACACTGCCCTCCTAATCCTGATCCTCCACCTATTCCCCTCCCACCCCAACCCTGTAACTCGCTGCGAGCCCGTAAAAATGTTCTCCGGCAGGACACACGCGCTCTTATCCCACCGTGTGTCTGCTCCCTCCCCCTTCACCTTACTAGGGCGGAGGAAGTTGTGCTTAGGAGGCTTCGGGCCGGGGTGGCCCTTACACCGGCTGTTGTCTCAAGGTGGAACTGGTCGCATTTACCACTGGGTGCTACGTGTCCATACTGCTCCATTCCTGTGGTGGAATCAGATGCATACCACCTAATATGGACATGTACGGGTTTACAATCGGAACGCTCGCGTCTCCTACTGCAAGGCGGCCTCCGCTACAGTGTGACAACCAGCTATGACTGCTGGATACATGACAACAGATTCCACAAAACACTGCTTCAATTCATACACAACACAGGCCTCACAGCACACATATAATACACATATACGCTACAAGAATTATGCCTTAAGGGCAAGCCTTTATCGCAATAAAAAAAAAAGAAAAGATGTGCGTGTACAAAAAACAAGCTTTTGCACCGTTTCATTGCGCAGCCTGTTCCTACGCAGAGTATGAATGTTGGCGAAGTCAGACTAGTTCCGCTCACAAGCAGCTGATAATGGTAGAATCTGTAAAATGTTTCGAGCCAGAGGCATCACTGTTTTACTCGTGCAGATTCCCTCCCACCATGTTGAAGGTGGCATGTGGTTAGCAGAAGCCCATATTCCGGACCTTGACCATATGCCTGAATTGGTCCCGTATTCGGCCACATCGGAGTACACTTTTCCAACTTTTAGGTTCATATGCGTACTGTGCTCCGAGATCCAGTCAAACGCAGACAAGACTTCTTCGTCAGTCAGATTTTTCCCCTTGTATCTTGGGTCAAGTAGGTTTGCTGCACAGTGCACGGGATGAACTGTAAACACTTTGCGTGTCTTTAAGGCTTTTTCAGCGAGATCCTGTTCACTCTGCGAAAGAACAGAGCGCTGCAAATTCGAGTGAATCTCCTCCTCTAGATTGTGAAAAAAGTTTGTGACGTCGGACAAGAGTGCCCCGTCACCTTCTAGAGCTTTGATAGCCTTTGCGATGGGTTCCAGCAAAGTATGGCATGATTTCAATGCGACCCAGAACTCTTCTTCGTCCAGAACGACCAGCCTGAGAGTCTTGTCGAACTTCAAGTTTTCCATTATAGCTATTTCCTGCAAGACCTCCTTGTTTTTCAAGAGGCTTTCAAAGGAGAGACAGACACCACTCCATCTTGTCTTGCTTGGAAGCTTCAGGCTGCAGCTCACACTTTTGCCGTACTTCGATTCCTGCCTTTCCTTGAATGTGGCCAACACCACGTGGGTTTTCTTCACGTATTTGATTATATCTTTCGCCTGCTTGTGCACATCGTGGATTGTGCCAAGAGTAAGGAGATCATTCATCAGCAGGTTAAGAGAGTGTGTGGCGCAACCAATCGCGGTAACATGAGGAAATCGCTCAATAACGAGAGCCCATGCCGCTTTCATATTGCTGGCATTGTCGGTTACCACAGCCTTTACCTTTGAGCTACCAACCGATTCCATAACAGCACAGATTTCTTCTGCCATATAGGCGGCAGTATGCCTGTTGTTGCCGGTGTTGATTGACTTGAAGAACAATGGCGATGGTGTGCAGAGTACAAAGTTCATAACTGACTCTCCTTCGACGTTAGTCCAGCCGTCAGTGACAAGGGTGATGCATGAAGCCTTTTCAATAGAATTATTCACGGATACGGTAGCCGCCTCGTACTCAGCGTCGAGCAGTGGACCAGCCAAGCTGTACCGGCTCGGGGGCTTGTAAGATGGTCTGAGTGCTTTAAATGCTGCCTGCCAATAGTCATTTGTAACCAAGGAAAACGGTGAGTTGGAAGCATATATCGCCTTTGCCAACGCTTTATCGTCGTTCTTCTGCGCCTGAAGTGTCATTGTATCGACGAAGTGAGTAACCCTTCCAGTCGCTCAGGCTGCGCTGCTTGCTGTGCTGCTTACTTCGCCGTTATGTTCGCTTGACCTGAGACTGCTGCATGAAGGGCTGCAAGAGCGGCTTCGTGGTGTCACTTCCTGTCTTGGGTATTTCACGCCCTTAGCAATGTGCTTGGAAAGGCGAGTTGCATTCGGAAAAGCGTAGCTGCTGTTGCAGTACTTACAGACAGCGGGTCCCCGTTTCCCACCAACGGTCTCCCCGACCGTGAAGTGCATCCACACGTCGGAAATTGGCCGTACCGTAGCAGAATCTGCTTCCACACGGCTTTATATGCGCACTTCCACCCCAGGTTGCACAAGTGTACGAGGGAAAGTCAAAATTGAACAATAACGGGCACCAAAACATGAGAAACCGCACCCGAACGACGAAGCTACCCTGACGCTGGAGCTGACATTAAGTGATGTCGATGGCGAGTGGTCAGCCGCCGTTTGTTGTTTAGGCATTATGTGCGACGTTTCGGTCTCGCGTTCTGCGTTTCGGTTTCACGTTCAACGCTGGGTGTCGCCGAAGCTTTATTTCTGTACGTTTTCCCCGCGGGAATTTCGGCCAATTTTTCCAACTGCGCCGAAAAAAACAGGAAGAAACCTGTTTCTTTCGGGAAATTTCCCGTTTTTTTCCGCACTTCGCATATCTATTCCAGAGTGAGCAAGCGCGTTTGGCGGCCTTCGCTACGTGCTCTTCCTCACAAATTGGGGTGTGCTTACATTCGCATTAAACTGTTTCGCGAAAATAGAGGGGGTGCTTAGAATCGGGGGGTGTTTAGAATCGCGAAAATACAGTATGTCCTGGAACAGTTAGATGAGGTGACAGCTGTAATTAGTGGGTTTCGATACTTGCTTCCAAGAGAAATCAAGCTTCACCTTTATCACTTTCGCTTTAGCTCTCGCTTAAATTCTAATCAAATGCACTTTGTTCAGAAAAAAGGTATTAGGCATATCTTCAAGGCGGATTCAGTGTCATCTACTAACGTTTTAGTCTGTGGTTCAGTAATAGTAAAAGTATACCAGATATACAGATATACATTACGCAGGAAATTATTCTTAGACCTTCTGAAGAATATAACAAATTTGCAAGTTTATTCCACTTACGAGTTAAGAATTTAAGTTATTCCACACGTCATGGAGAAAAATGGAGGTAGACAGTGAAATTAAACTCCAGAAAAGAGCGCTTGTCCTCCCTTTCCTCTAAACAGCTATGACCATAACAATATTGACTTGTTTAATTTTCCATATCTGGAAATCGGCAAGTTATATACAGGGATGTTCATAGATTTAGACTACTTAGTAATTGTTTCTGTTAGGCAGTTTGTCTGAGTGTCAAGTCTTTACTTTTGTACCATCTTCTTTCACTTCGTTTCATGTGGCTGTTCGTAACAAGTAGATTATTATACTGTTCTTTTTCTTTCTATTCGGTGTATTTGTTCCAACTATTTGTTACTGGATAGCATTCAGAATTACATTTCTAAAAAACTGCTTTTATTTCATTTTTCTATTGCGCAGATTGTAATAATTATACATTTTCTGCAGCTAAGTATTCGCTATACAATTCCATCCTTAAGTGTGCATGCACTATTATATGATCTGTCTGCTAAGTGTACAATTTTCCTTTATTGGTTACCGTACTGCTGTTACTGCTCCGAAATGTTCTACGTGGCTGTAAGCTAGTCACGCTGTTTTAGAAAGTAGCTTTTTGTCTCAGTTCTTCTTTCTGTATGTTGACCGAATTAAAATAAAATTGATTTATTACCAGACAGCTCTTCCACCTGAGCAGCAGCTGACTACACTAGGTTCATTTAAGACGAGGTCAAACTGCTTTAACATATGACTATAAGCTAACTAGCGGCTTATACAGGACTAGTGCAGGAGTCATTACCATGAAATCAATGCTTCGCTTTTTTTTCAACATTTTCTTTGTTTCTGCTCAAGGCATGCATTTCCCTACGTTAAGAGTCTCTGTTTACCTTATCCTACCTTATTAGGAATCAATGCCTACCTTGTTGATGCCCTTTTTGCTCAAGAACTGAGTTGATAATTTTATCTGTACTAGTGAGCAATGCTATGCAGGCTGCCAGATGCCTGACACGCTGCAATACATACTGTGCGATTCCGGAGCGAAGGACGTTGGAAAGCTTCCTAGCCAGCGTTGGCAGGCAACCACTGTCGGAGGAAGCTATCCTCGGCCCATGGCTTGACACTGCAACTTCAATGCGTGCACCGAAGGTGTTGTGTAAGTTTCTGCTGAACACCAAGCTCGACGAGCGGTTTAGCAAGGCGACTGTCTCATATACATAATCTCTCACCCCTCCTCTTATCATCATCACCCATCCAAGTATTTTCACTCCCCTCCCCTCTTCCTCTGTGCAAAGTAGCAGACTAGACCGCACTAGCTCAGGTCACCCCCTCTCTCTCTCTCTTTCCTGTCAATTCTATTATGTATGTATATATATATATATATACAGGCTGCCTCTTTGCCCGCTAAAGCTCTCGTTTCTACTGCAAGAACGGGCTGCCCTGAGGCAGGCTGTTCTCTTGCCTTCCACTTGCATATGATTTCTTCCGCACACTCATCCTCTATGCATATTTCGCACGATACTGCTTCACACTCCTCAAAAGGTCAATGTTGTGAGGCACCTTAGTTACATCAGCGCCATAGCGCTGATGGAGGCTCTAAATGTGGCGTATTCCATTAATGCTAGCAATGCTCAGCGAGTTTCGCCCGCTCGGAAGCGGCTTATTTTCACTGAAGTGTCGTTCTTGGTCCGTGTAGCCGTAGGGTAGAGAAAGGAGCGCTTCAGTGAGCTTGGGAACTATGCGATAAACCCACGCCCGCTACAAAGGATCCGCATAGACCATAATTTCTGATATAACAGGCTAAAATTCTCGCTTACTTTTTGTCTGGCAATATTATTAATTTAACCTATTCCACTTTCACCAGAAACGGCTATATCGGACTAACGGCTGCAACAGACAAACTTTGGGAAAAATTTGTTTAGCCATCGTAAATACAACGTAGTAGCTGCAGTGATGCGTGCGTACGGCAGGGCACTGCACGAAACTATTTTCTGGCTGCTTGCGGAATTTGCGAGACCGCTCTCTCTTTTTTTTTAAAGGAACGAGTACACTAGCGACGAGCTTTCGGCAGCGTCCACACCGGCGGAGAGTTCTCGTGTCCCGCACGCAAGCGGGCCACCGTCGTCCACCGCTGCCGCCTCCGGGCAAAGCAAGTGGCGAAAGTGCCGTGTTAAGCCACACCAGCTTCGTAAGCGAAGCCGTAGCATCGACGGCGCTCAAAATGCAAGTGCCGATGATCGTAAAATGCACCGTTTCGAGAACGCTTTACTTCTAATTTGAAAAATTTGCGCAGGAATGAAAATACGGTGCATTTCGCGGTGTGGGCTCCGAGTTGAATTGGCCTCGTACGCGGCTGTAGTTCGTGCTATACAGCCTTGACAGTGGTCGTCGCTTGCCAAGAAAGATACAAACCAGACATTGCTTTGTAATACTGGCTGAGCGACTCATAGCCTTTGTTGATGGTCGTGGCGTTTTGGCGCAACGTGCCGCAATTTTTAACAAATTTTATGCTTTTCGCGCACAAATACACAATTTTTATCCAAATGGCACAGTTGGCGCGGTTGTTGCACCTATGATTGCGCTAACCACTGATGTTCTCCGAGCCCAACACATTCACATTCTTTTTCTATATAGCTATTACTACTGTCAGCTACACCAGATTGTTTTTATTTTTCTATACATAATTTTTACAAACTACGTAGGGCAGCCGGCACAGTTCTAGTCCTCTAAATTAGTTGCACGGGAAGGCGTGATTACTTTCCGAATAGAGCGAAGTGCATAATTGACTAATTAACAAAATATCGTCTAGCGTGAATTACCTTATGGCACATACTAAATTTACGAAATGTAGCCGGTGAGTTCTCGGGCTTTCGAGCTAATATCACATGACAAGAACTTTATTTGAGTCCTGAGGGACTGAGATCTTGGGGAGCGAAAACCAAAGGTTCCCAAAGTTCAAGTCGGTGGCTCCGCCCACGATGGAACCGGGAGATCAAGTACCGCCGCAATGTCGTGGGCCCTCTGGACAGCCTGGAGTTGAATGTGGAGATTGCTTCTCTTGAGAGATTCCTGCCATTGTTCTTTCGTGATGGGTGGAGAGGCGTTAAGGGCTGGGCACAGCCAGAGCATGTGGTCAAAAGAGCATGAGTCATGATCACATTTGGGCACGACTGTGAGTGTTCAGGATCTATCTTGTTAAGGGATCGAGGAGTGGGGTACGAATGGGTTTGCAGGAGTCTGAGTGGGGTAGCCTGAGGTTTGTTCAATTTGGGGTGAGGGGGTGGAAATGTCCTCCTGCCTAGTCGATAATGGGAAACAATTTCGTGGAAAGTAGATAATGAATCTTTCTGGATGTTGACCTTGTTCCAAGCCTGGACACCAGCGACAGCGTGGTGCGTGGAATCGCGCGCTCTGCGGTGGGCCTGCTTGTTAGGATTACATCCAAGTGGGTTAAATGAGCTATCTGGATGGGCTGGGAACCACGAGATTTGGTATCCTTCTTCGCTCCTCTCCCCAGTCGTTTGAAGTGCTTTAATCACAATACTGTTCGCCTGTTCAGGTATGATGGCGGACGAGAACGATCTAACCGCTGTGCGCGAGTCCGAGAAGACGATTTTCGAGATAGGCACCAATTTTGTTATATTCGCCCGTGAGACTCGCAATAAATGCGCCCTTCTCCTCCAGTTCTTTAACGAAACCTCGTTTGATGCAATCAAGCACAAACACAACTGGACCTTCAGTGCACTTCGTTGTATAGCTTGGGATGACATATCCTAAAACTAGTGTCATCCTGTGAATCCGTTTCAATTTAATACGTATTGCGAACACACCGCTTGAATTCGATAACTGCGCTCTTACCTCAGTTACTGCTCTACGTGCCGTGATGTAATTAGCTCGAAACTGCATTAGCGAAACACTGTTAATCAAGCGATTATGAGCTTCTGTTTCCCGCGCGTGGAGGTCCGCCATTTTAGTTACCTTGCTCTACGATTAAATTCTGCTCTCTGCTACATGCGCTCTTTCTTTAACATTTCTGTGTAGCAAAAGAAAAAAAGCAGTAGCCTCAACTACAGCAAAAACCTACGCAATGCGAAGCATGCGTGGTTTTGCAGAGAATAGGTGTTATGAATCGTAAGAGCGTTCTAGAGCGAACGGTTACCGCTCTTTCGACACGTGTATTAATGGGTCGTTCTGAGAATGTATGCTTCGGCACATACCTGGGCGTATGCTCAGTGTTACTAGAAGGAGCCGGGGCAGAGCGGGAGCCTACTCGTGCGGACCCTCGCGCTGTACACTTTTAGCTGTCTTTTTCTCAGCAAATCGATTGTTATGTAAGCTGAAATGGATACGCTTACTCAAACAGACCGACAGAGGCGATCCGAGTGTAAGGGTCCGTTATTCAAAATTTATATGTTTGCTCGTAGATGTCACGAAATTTAACGTCAGCCACAAGTGTCGAGCGTTGCCGCGTTTCTCTAAAGAGGTCGGATACCCGTTAGAAAAAAAAAACTGGTTTTAACTACCACCTCCTAGAACCATTTCGTGAGGTGTTGGTTTAGCTCGTCCAGAATGATTCGCATTAAAACACCTGGCAGTAGGCAATGCAGCGTTGATGGTCGTGCTGTCATCTGCCGTTCGAGCATTTTTTTTTAACTTTTTTTTTGTAGTGCCATTTTCCGTCGCGAAAGATACAGTGCCTTGGGCAATGTAGACCTACCTGTAGAACTTGTCGAACAGCCTGTCGTCGAGTTCCATTTTGTTTAGCAGGTCGTCCCATTCGGCTGACCAGGGGCTGCATGCCAATCTCGGCTGTTGCCGCGTACTCCAGTTGCCAGGGAGGCTCTCGTGGGGGTCCATGTTTGCTTCGGTCGGGTTCATTAAGTATGTCTCGTGGTCCAACACAGCCTGCACCAAGTACACCTTGCGTTATTAGAAACGACATACGGCAATGTGGTACAGTTGTCCGCTTTAAGGCGAAATGTCGTCCAGCCGTATTTACACCTCATTTAAGCGCCTTTACCAGTGTAACGTGCCACACACGTGTTTAACCCATGATCATATTCATCATTGCGCGCTCTCATTTCAAGGTGGGTGCGGAGAAGACATGAATCACATTGATTTTGCGACTGCACTATAGGTGCCGTTCGCTGTTCATGTAACTATCTTGCTTCTGTCTTTATTTTTTTTGTTTCCTTGAACCACGCCTAACTGCCGATAATTTAATATTGTCAGACAGCCTCAATAAAAGTATCTTACAGGCTTCGGTTAAACTTTCATAATTGGTCAAGCAACGCTAAGCGTCAGCAACTCTCAGTACAGGAAACAAACTTCATAGCCGTATGCACTACTGAATATGCCTTATTTTATCCACAGATTTGCTCGCTTCGTGTACCCCATAGGGAGGGTGCTCTGTATGCATCTTCTAAAATGCGCGTCCATATATTGTGCTCTTAAAGATGGTCGCAAGCCTTGAAAGCAATTTTTGTGTTCATAAAGGAGTCAAGTGCGATGAATGGATGTCTTCAGATACCGGAAACACTGGCATACTTCCATCCAATGTAGGAATATTTTTGACATAATTAGCGTTTTGATGAGAGAGAAACGTGCTATAATGTGCTTGCTTGCATACCATTGGTGATACTGTCTATTTTGGTGTGACAAATTTATTACATTCACGTGCCGTAGGCTCACTCAAGTTTCCACATTTAGTTATTACGGCATCAGTAGAACCAATCAATAATCGTAATAATATGCCCCTTGTGCAAATTTTGTTGCCTTGCTCGAGCATTAGAGGAACTTTATTATCTGCAAACATTTGTTGTATCCGATAAGGCAAATGTAGCATGACTGTGCACTCTAAATGCGCAGATACTCCCGGCGCACGGTCCAGCGCCTATATAAACAAATGCTTGAATAGAGCAATCGTTCTTCTTGTTCTGGCCATCATGCTGTTGCGTCGTCCTTGCTAGTTACATGGTGTCATAAGTGGCCGCCGCGGACTGAAGCCCAGCAGTAACGGCGCGGAATGGACCTACTGAAGATGCCGGAGCCTTTGTGTCTATCGGGCAACCTATCGTAAAATTGGAAGCGCTTCAAGCAAAGGTTCGAGCTGTATCTGCAAGCAACGGCAGTAGAGAAGGCCCCGAAAAGTGATGCTTCAAAAGCTGCACTCTTGCTAAGCTTCGCCTGAGACAAAGCGCTCGACATCTTCAACAATTTCCAGTACGGCCCCGGTGAAACCAAGGAAAGCTACGGAACTGTGGTGCAGAACTTCGACGCCTATTTCTCCTAGGTGAGCAGCACAATTCGTGAAAGGTATGTATTTCGGTCAAGGAGCCGGATGGAGAAGGAACCTTTTGAGAAATTTGTGCGCGACTTAGAGACAGGCAACCCAGTGCAATTTTGGGGATCAGCACGATTCACGGATTAGAGACTGAATTGTGTTTGGTACGAATAACCCACAGCTTCGCGAAAGAATTTTCGCCGAGAAAAACCTAACGCTACTAAAAGCTGAACAATTGTGCAAGGCTGCAGAAACGGCAGCGCTAAGGAGCCAAGTTTGGAATATGTCGGAAGACTGCGTTGTCAGTATTTTAAGTCGCACAGTGTCAACGAAAAAACAGCAACAACGCGATAAAAAGCTGTGTCGCGATAATCAATAGTACTGCTGCAGGAAATGCAACCGTAAGCATAGACCTAAACAGTGTCCAGCGTTCGGTAAGATATGTCATTCTTGCCGCAAGTTCAACCACTTTGCAAGTTGTTGCAGGAAGTCGACCGCCGTCGGTAAAGTCGACGAGAATGACTGAAATTCTTGAAATAAGCTCCCAAAATGGTCACAGGAAGAACTGGACAGTTAAAGCTCGTGTAAGTGGCTGTGAAGTTACGTTCAATGTGGACACAGGTTCGCAGGCAAGCTTGCTACCATTTTCAATATACCGTAAACTTCGAACCAAAGAATCATTGCAACCTACCCGCTCAGTGCTACGAGCATACAACGGGGGTGTAATTTCAAGCTACGGAACAACGTCGCAGAAAGTGTCCGTTCGAGCCACCGAGATTACCATCGAAGTTTTCGTCGTAAAGAATGGGCGTCAAGCCATCCGAGGACTCGATGCCAGTGAGGCGCTCGGGTTGGTTCAGCGCTCAGTGGACATTGTGAATGCCTTCCCTGACTATGAACTTTGGAAAGGTTTTAGGCGTGTCTTCCAAGGGTTGGGCTGCTTGAAGATTCCGTACAGCATGGTCCTGGTACCAGGCGCGGTTCCAGTCATTGAGCCGGCCCTTAGGGCTCCACTGGCACTACAGGAACCTCTGGAGATAGAACTCCAGCCGCAGACGCGCGCGGGAATCATCGTCAGAGAAAGGGAGCCCACAGACTGGGTAAGCCCTCTGGTTTTAGTAAAGAAAAAGATTGGAGGACGCTTAAGCTTCGCCTTCTAGAGTGTAACGCGACGGCGGTCCCGTCGACCCGCCAAGGGGTGTAAGACAATGCGCTACGGCGCAGCGATCACTTACGAGGCGCCCCGCATCGGACTTTGCTTCCACCAATCACGCGGTGAGCGTCGAGCAACGCAGCCTTCGGTGCGGCAACGAAACGTGCGCCTGAGCAAGCGGAACGAACCAAAGAACTCGGTGTCTCGGAGGGGGGAACGATGTACGCCAGCCAAACGTCGTGATCGGTACGGGCAGAGAGATAGACCAATAGTGATCTAAAGAAAGGAAGGACGCTTGATTCTGCAACCCGTGAGGGAGCACGGCGAAGCGTCGTCAGGGGAGAGAGTCCGGGCCGCGACGCGCCTCGCACCGGTCACCGCACAGCCCCAATGCGCGCGTGGCGCGCCATCTGTTGGGGCAGCACCGTACATCGAGAGGAGGGAGTCTTCTGTGTCTGCCGCAAGATGGCTCTGCGTCTGCGGGGAGAGCAGAAGAAATGTAGCGCAAACGCACTTCGCTACTCGTGTAACTGCGACTTCTGTAAGTTACATGTTCATAATTACCGATATACACCGCAGTACAACTTTCTACGGCTCGTTTCTAAGCCAACACCGCATTCGAAGGCAAAACCGCGCTTTTGTACCGCTTTGAAGCATCGAACTCGTGGCTGAGTTCACCTTATTTAAGCAGCCCTTATCAGGATGTACTTAAGCGCGTCCAAAAAATGTGTGTACCTCCTTTAGTAAAAGCATTTTTCTTTAAATTACATTCGGAAACACTCCCTGTTAAAACTTGGTTGAATTCGAGGGGTTGCTTTGTGCCGTGGTCAACAAACTGTCGGCTCTGTCCACGTGCCGAAACCATAGATCACTGCTTCATAGACTGTAGGGACGCTGTATTCTTCTGGGACATTCCCCAACGGACGCTTAAAAAGGACATTGACATGACTCCATATGCAAGTAGGTTTCTGCCGTTTAAGGTTACGGGTGGTTTTCCCTATGACATGTTTATAATACTTCGTTTACATTGCCTATGGAGAAGTAGACTGTGTGACCGCCATGCCGAAAGCCCGCGATCTACAAAGTCCTTCTTTCGCGAAAGTGCTGCTTATGTAAGAAGTGTCTATGCTGCGCAGGAACCTCCGCAAGACTGGATGCACTTGTTGGATGCATGTGTGTGTTTGCCTGAGTTTAAGTGTGTAGTTGTGTCCACTTGGTAATACACGTTGTTTTCTTTTCCATGTAATAAAGAAAAAAAAAGAACTCGTGGCTGAGTGGTAGCGTCTCCGTCTCGCACTCCGGAGACCCTGGTTCGATTCCCACCCAGCCCATCTTGCAAGTTGTTTTTAATACTCATGAAGTGCCTCCCGGGATTTATCGCTCACGGCCAACGCCACCGACGACACCGGCTTTTCTGCGACACGAGCTCCTTAACGTTGTCGCGTTAAAAAGACGGTGCTGTAAGGGTTTACATGGACCGCAAGAGTAAACATGTACTGTCGGCGAAAAAAGTAAACGGTCCCCGCGGCTCCAGTGGCCGGAGCGGCTGCGGGCCCACACCGGGGCGCTGCTATCTCGCTCCGCGCGCTGACGAAGAGAGTGCCCCGAGTGACGCCAGACTTCACCCTCACTCTCCCGCTGGTCTTGTCGCGCTTGATAAATTTCTAGTGCACCGTTCGGTTGCTCTGCTGCTGACGGTCGCGACGAAGGGGACCGTGCGTGTCCGGTAGACCAGCACATGGCGCTGTCGCAGAGTTGCAGACAGCAGCGGGGAATCAAACCGCGGCACTGAGAAGGAGCGAAGACCCGTTCTGATAGTTGTTTTGCTCATATTCACATTATCTTTAATATTAGTTCATGTCACCGGCTTCCACCGCTGCTGCACTTTAGGCAGCATAACGCAAGTAGCTTCAACAGCGGCTATAGTGACGCGCGCTTTTTCACGCTGGCCGGATAAGTTACAGGCGCAAACCTTTACTGAGGGCACGGTTTTTCTGTCAATATTACTTTTCCGGCAATCTCCAGCAGCGGGTTTAATATTTACATTAGTCACGCCTCTGAAAACTGCTTTAGTTAGCTACTACAATGCGTAGGCTGTTACGAAACTTTACAAAAGTACGGCCAGGAAGAGATAATTGGGAAGACGAATCGGAATAACTAGTCCGTCATGAAAGTTTATTCACGGAAGCATTCCATGGCTTGAGGGGGTCCTCAGTGCGATAAAAAGTTGCCGTCGACGGCGCTGACTTGGCTTGCTCGCCTTGGCATCGAGTCGCAGAGCGCCGCCACTACAGCTTCGGCCATCCGCGCAGCGCTTCCCGCTATCTAACGCACGTGAAATTGCGGACGTGAAAGAGCGCGCGTCACCATAGCCGCCGTTCCGGCTACTTGCGCAATGTTGCCTAAAATCGAGCAGCGGCGGACGCCGGTAACATGCACTAATATAAAACATAAGGTGAATATGAGCAAAACAACAATCAGAACGGGTCTTCGTTCCTTCTGAGCGCCGCGGTTTGATGCCCCGCTGCCATCTGCAACTGTGCGACAGCGCCACGTACAGGACGACCGGCGACGCACGATCCCCTTCGTTGCGACCGTCAGTAGCAGAGCAACCGAACGGTACACTAGAAATGTATTAAGCATGACGAGGCCCCGCGTTAGAGTGAGGGCGAAGACAGACAGACAGAAAAACTTTATTCATAGCAAGTGAGTTTGGACTCCTCTGGGTCCCTGGACCACCGCACGGTCCCGCACTACGTCGAAACGTTCATGCTCCTTTTGCTCATGACGTCGGCAGCCCGAGCCACCGCAGTAACCTGCGATGTTGGGTCCGTCGACGAGAGCAGGACCTCCCAGTCCTCCCAGCTTGAGATGGCGGGCTGTCCCTGCGGGGGAGGATCGGCAGGGCAGCCAAAAAGGATGTGGGAGAGTGTGGCGTGAGGGTCTCCGCATAGGGAGCATGTAGGGGAGATGCCACAGTAGTGGGATAGCAGCTGAGGGGATGGGAGAGAGCGGGTCTGGAGGCGTCTCCAGAGGATCTGTTGGGAGTGCGTCAGGGAGGGGTGGGGAGGAGGGTAAGTCCGACGGTCCAAACGGGGTATTTGCGTGAGCTCCGCAAAGCTGTGTACCCGCTCCCTCGAGAAACCCGGATCGAGGCTGTCCTGAGCCCGGCAAATTAAACCTCGGGCCAATTTATCGGCAGCCCCGTTTCCGGGGTTCCCAGAGTGAGCCGGCACCCACCGGAGCTCAACCCTGCGTGGTAAATTCTGGGTGGGGATGTTCAACAAATTCCAGGCAGGGCTGTGAATTCTGCCTCTGGCAAAGTTGGACAAAGCAGTCTTTGAATCGCTAAAGATGTATTCAGCATCCGAAAGGGCAAGGGCTAAGGCGATGGCGGTCTCCTCTGCTTCCTCAGGTGTAGAGCACGAGGGAAGATGGTGAGTTAGGGGTCGGGGTAAGGTTGGGTTGTAAGCAACTGCTACAGCTTCATGCGTTATACATGCGGCGTCCACCCAGATGGCTTTCTCGACTTGTCCGTAATACTTGTGGAGGGCATTTGCGCGAGCTACGCGGCGAGAGATGTGATATACAGAACGATTATTCACGAAACACACTTAGGAAGCGTAAATTACTGTGGGACAGCGCAAAAACAGAAAGGGA
The DNA here is from genome assembly GCF_023375885.2 of Dermacentor andersoni. Lineage (NCBI taxonomy): Eukaryota > Metazoa > Arthropoda > Arachnida > Ixodida > Ixodidae > Dermacentor > Dermacentor andersoni. Next base: position 152,579,896 of record NC_092819.1, on the reverse strand, counting down.
TGAAGGGAAAAAAGTTACCTTGATAAATGACAAGCTGCGAATCGAAAAAATGCTTTACACCTGGGATGACAGCGATAACAGCAGAGTTAAACTCGGTGATAAAAACAGTTATCAAAGCAAAGACTGACTTTCACAACCTCGTGTTAAGGAATTTCGCTTACTTAATATAAATGCACGTAGTGTTGTAAATAAATCGGAGGCTTTGGAGGCTATCTTGTTGATTCACAATCCACACGCCGTAGTTATAACCGAGACTTGGCTGAGAGATGATATTGATGATGAAACTGTTTTCCCCCGCTCTTATCAAGTTTTTCGCCGTGATAGAGCAACACGTGGAGGGGGAGTTGCGGTCCTGGTGAATCAAAACACAGAGGCACACATGTTGCAGCAAATAGCTAACCATGAAAGTGTGACTTTAAAACTGTCGTACGGGGGTAGATCGTTTGTGCTTTTTGCTGTATACAGACCACCTGATTCACCACCTCAATATTTATGTGATCTGGCCGATCACATGTCTAAATTTCGCCGTGATAAAATATACCTTGTCGGTGATTTTAATCTCCCGAATATTGACTGGAATAGTCCCTTCCCTAGTACAAACAATGACATAAATGCTTCATACATGTGTGATATTATGCTGACTCATAATTTGCAACAAGGAGTTAAGCACCCAACGCGCATACATGGTGAAGCTGCATCTATTCTCGACCTCGTCTTTCTCAGCCAAGAAACGGAACGTTTTACTGTTTCAGTTGAAACTGGGTTATCTGATCACTGCATGGTGGTTTTTACTTGTCCTATTCAACAAAATGTCGACAGTGAACCAGCAAAAATTATTTCCACGAAAAACTTCTCCAGAGCTAATGATGAAAGTGTGTTAGACTACTTCAGCTTGCACCTTGACATGTTTCAAGGAACTAATGTTGATGAACTCTGGAATAAATTTAAAGAGATCTGTACGTACTGCATTGATAACTACATTCCTAATAGAACGAAGAAAACGTGTAAGAAAACTCCTTGGATCACGCGAGAAATAATACATTTGAAAAGAAAAATCAAACGACTGAAGCGTGGGGGTGCCTGTCGAAATATAGTTAAAATACATCAGGCTAACTTCACAAGTGCTTTGCGCCAGGCTAAACAAAATTACTTTCAGTATAGCCTGCCAAATTTTCTTCGTGACTCACCACATAAGTTCTGGAAATTTTTATCGAAAAAGAAAAAAACAATTACGCGCATTTCATGTCAAGGTGTGCAGCTTGCTGATAAATCGCAAATCTCTGAGGCATTGAATAAGTATTTTCAGAGTGTGTTTTCCCATCATGGTTTTTTTGTTCAATCCAGTACCATGTCTCCCAACCTCGACCCCCGACATTGTTTCTTCATCTGGCGTATTCTCCATGCTACTCAACCTCAAAACTAAAGCGTCCGCTGGACCTGACGGGATACCAAATATTTTTTTGCGCCGTTATGCAGAAGCCATCACAGAGTTCCTGGTTGTTATTTTCCGCAAATCATTTGAAACAGGAAATATTCCTTCCGACTGGAGGAAAGCGCGGATTGTGCCCGTGCTGAAAAAGGGTGATCCTGCCTTGATTACTAATTATCGTCCCATATCAATAACTTCCACATGTTGCAAACTTGCTGAGCATATCATAGCTAACTACATAACTACATTCCTAAACGATAACAAGGAACTTACCCCCCATCAGCACGGGTTTCGAAAAGGCTTTTCCACTGTCACTCAGCTAACTTCTGTCATTCATACTTTTGCAAGTGTACTAAATAGCGCTGGTCAAATGGACGTTATTTTTTTAGACTTCAGCAAAGCCTTTGATGTTATTTCTCATGCCAAACTAATTTACAAACTTGAACTTATTGGTCTTCCTAATTTCATAATTCGTTGGATTTCCTCATACCTTTCTCACCGCACACAATTTGTTTGTATTGATGATTGCTATTCAAACCACCTGCCGGTCACTTCAGGCGTCCCACAGAGAAGCGTCCTCGGACCTCTCCTCTTTTTGATATATATCAATGACATTACTAACGTTATAACTACCCCTGTTCAAATTAGATTATTTGCAGATGACTGCGTTTTATTTCACCAAATTACTTGCCAAGATGATCAAGTTTTACTAAACTCCAATCTTCAGAACATACATACATGGTGTAATAAATGGGACATGAAGCTAAATTTAGAGAAAACAGTATACATGACGATAACTAACAAAAAGGCTTCCTTCTCATTTCCTTACAATATTTCATCTCACCTTCTGACCGAAGTCAGCGAGTACAAGTATCTAGGAGTTACAATAACGAAAAACCTTAGCTGGAATAAACATGTGTCCAACGTATGCTCCTCAGCCTTTCGTAAACTCTGCTTTCTTAGACATAAACTAAAACTTGCCCCACCTGAACTTAAAAAATTAACCTACTTTTCAATAATAAGGCCATCACTAGAATATGCGTGCACCGTCTGGGATCCCTACACTAAACGTAACATCGAGGCCCTTGAAATGATTCAACGCAAAGCCATCCGTTTTATTTTTTCAAAGTATCGTGTAACTGACTCACCAACGACCCTCATGCGAACTCACGATATTGAAACATTACAGCTGCGCCGGAAAATTCAAAGACTGAAACTACTGTTCTTACTAAAAAACCATAAACTGTCTATGAATGCAGACCCCTTCCTTAAACCTAACACTACGCGCCAAACACGAAATCATCATGCACAATCATTAACCCCTTACAGTGCTAGGATTAACGCCTTTAAATACTCATTTTTTCCACGTACCATTGAGGAGTGGAACAGGTGTCCGCCAGATCTTTTAACCAGAGCTGATTCTTTTGACTCAATGTTTTCTTCACAGCATTTAATTTGAGAGCCATTTATTTCTACGTTTACTTTTTGTATTTTGCATCTGAGCCTTGCATTTATTGCTGTATTTTGTGTCACAACTTGTATTTAGCATTTTTCAATTTTGCTAATCCTGTTCTTTTGCATATATTATGTATTCGCCCCTCCTGCTTGGGCCTACTGTAGGCCTGCAGTATGTTCTAAATAAAATAAAATAAATAAATATTGGGGATGGACGTTTCGAGGAAGGGGTTTCACTACAAGGGGTGTATGAATGTGTCGAGGAATGGCTATAAGGGTTGACTGATTAGCGGGTATGTTGATGCGAAGGGAGGCGAGGATATGGCGGCCAGTGGCGCTCGCGGCAAGTGTTAAATACTGCGTCTGAAGGTGCGCCTCAACTAGTTCAGGAAGCGTGTTATGCATGCCTAGTGCAAGGAGTTTGGCTATGCTAGTGCTGCGAGGCAGGTTGAGGGCTGCCTTAGTTGCAAGGCGGATCATGGCGTTCACGCGCTCGGTTTCCGTGCAGTTCAGCTTGAGATATGGAGTGGCGTACAGAATGCGGCTAAGCGTAAAAGCATGTACAACTTTCATGTTGTCTGCTTCGTCTAAACCCTTGTTCAGGGAAGATACGCGGCGTAGAAGCTGCAACACTGATTGCGTGGAGGCCTCCAGTGTTTTAAGGGTATGGTCATTGCGTCCGGAATCCTGCAGGTAGAGGCCAAGGATGCGCAGGGTGGGAGTGATGGGGATAGGGGATCCTTGTAAAGTGATTTGGATGGGTGAGTTAGCGGCAGATTTTGGTCTAATTAGGAGGAGCGCGGACTCAGAGGGGGAACATTCGAGTCCGATAGATGATACGTGAGCGGAGATCATGTCGACTGCTAATTGTAGAGTTTCCTCAATTTCCCCGTCTGAGCCATGAGTGGTCCATGCGGTAATATCATCAGCGTACAGAGTATGTTTTAGGTGTGGGATGAGATTGAGCTTCTGGGCTAAGGGGATGAGAGCAATGTTAAATAAAAGGGGGGAGAGGACCGCGCCTTGCGGGGTTCCAAATTCACCGAGTGTATAAGAGGGTGTGCTGAGCTGATCAATGTGCAAGGAGGCAGTGCGGCCAGAGAGGAAGGCGCGAACGTAGTTGTAGGTCTTAGGGCCTACCTGTAGTTCCTGCAGTTCCCGTAAGATGGCAGCGTGTCGAATTCTGTCAAATGCCTTAATGAGGTCAACCGCCAGGATGGCTTTAGTAAGATGGGGGATGGTATCATCAAGCACATCGTGCGTAATTTGAAGTAGGGCATCCTGCGCAGATAGATGCGCACGAAAGCCGACCATACTGTGGGGGAAAAGGTGATTTTCTTCCATGTACGTTGTCAGTCGGGCAAGGATTATGTGCTCAAAGGTCTTGCCGAGGCAAGATGTAAGAGAAATGGGGCGGATGTTCTCGAGGGTGATGGGCTTGTGAGGTTTTGGGATAAATAGAATTTTTCCATGCTTCCAGCAGGCAGGGAGGGTACCTGCCTCCCAGCACTCGTTAAAGTAGGTAACGAAGTGAGATATGGAGACATCATCAAGATTTCGGATGGCAGCATTCGTAATTTGATCTTCCCCGGGTGTGGTATTGCGCAATTTCAATAGGGCTGCGCGAAATTCAGATTCTGTAATAGGAGCGTCAAGCTGTGGTTGGGGTGAGCCCGTGTACTCGGGATGTTTGCAAGGAGGACCTGGGGTGGTATAGGTGCATTTCACCTGCGCGAGGAAGGCGTCAGTGTCCTGCCGATGATTATGAGTGAGGCGGCGAATGCTAAGACGCGTCTGAGTTTTAGATTGCGTGGGATCGAGCATATGGCGTAACAGGTGCCAAGCACGGGTTGTGGAGAGATTGCCTCGGAGGCCGTCACAAACCTGAGCCCAGTTAGCTTTGCAAAGAGTGGCACTATGTTGTTCTATTTGGGATTGAAGCTGGGTGAGTTTGAGTTTTAGTTTCCTGTTGTGCTTTTGAGTTCTCCACCTTCGCGTTATGTTCTCTTGAGCTTCAAGAAGGTGGGCGAGCTTACTGTCGATAACGGAGGTGTCTGGGGTAGTATCGAGCGTTTGGGTATGTTGGCGAATGTCTTTCTGTAACTGAGTAGTCCAGGTGTCTAGGTCGAAGGGGCCCTGTGCTGGCTGCGCTTGCCTAAATTTACGGAGCTGATCCCAATTAGTGTGCCTAGCGGTAAACTTGCGCTGAGGTCGGCGATAGCTCACCGCTATGCGAATCAGGTGGTGGTCGCTGCCTAGTGTGGCTTGCGTTCTTTCCCACTGTAGGTGAGCCAAGTTTCTACCGAGCGTGAGGTCTGGGCTAGTATCGGCAGTAACACTGTTACCAACCCGCGTAGGTAGGCTAAAATCATTAAAGATGGTCAGGTGAAGTAATAGCGTATTATTGTATAAAACTGTGCCTCTGTGGTTGGTGCGTCGATAGCCCCAGTCCACGTGAGCGCAGTTAAAGTCACCGGCAACCAGTAGGGGGTTTGATCCGGCCATTTGGGTTACGGATTTGAGGAGTGGAGCAAGTAGGTGAATCGGCTGTCGTTGGAGAAGATAGCAGTTAAGCATGAACAGGGGAGATTGTGCAGGGGTGTGGGGTAAAATTTCGATGACGGTGTGAGCAATAGGAGAGGTAACGTCGTGCTCCGCGCAATGCAAGGTGTTACAGACGTATGTAACCACCCGAGGAAGATCAGTGGAGTCAGAGGGGATAACAGCGTATCCTGGCAGTTGCCTGCAAATATTGGCATCCTGGATAGCGATAATGTCTGGTGGGGACAAAGAATTGGCGATAATCTGCTGCAGAGGGTCGCGCTTTCGCCGAAAGCCCCTGCAATTCCATTGAATAATTTGTAAGGAATTATGGTGCCTCGGAGGAGCCATGTTGAAGGGTGGCGGGGCGAAGGAGGAGTGCAGAAGGCGGGACTGCGGGAGGAGAGGCCGCTGACAGTCCAGATATAAGGTTAGCTAAACGCTCCTCAACCTTTGCCATGATGCTAGATATGACCCTATCTATTATACCGGTAATGGTTGCTTCAATCATAGTCTGGCACTGTGCAGTGACCTGCGCAGTAATGCGCTCTGTGAACTTGGATTCTAGGTTTTGGGCGAGGTCCTCAAATTTGGCTTCCAGGTCTATAGGTTGGACTGGGCTCTCATCAGGCCTCCTCTTTTTCTGAGGAGGTTGGTCGGACGGGTTGGATGAGGAAGATGGGGATGGTGGAGGGGGGGTAGAGCAGGGGTGGAGGTAGAGAGGGCTGCCTTGAGCTGCCTTACCTCATCCCGCAGAGCCTTCACGTCCGAGTCCTGGGAAGTCATGATGTTCCTCTTGGCAACCTTGGAAGCCCATGTAAAGGTAGACGGGAGGGTCGTGCTAAGCGGGGGAAAGTCCTTCTTGGTGGGGAACTTTGACTTCTGGGGCGGTGGGATAAGTCGTTTGGTGGCGGTATTTCTTGCCTTGCACGAGCCGGTGCCCGTGAGGTGCTGCCCCCCACAGAGAATGCAGATCGGGATGCAGGAGGGAACATCTTGCAGCTCATGCTTGTCCCCGCACCGCGGGCAGAGACCACTCTTGGGGTGGGGGCACACGTCGTGTCTGTGGCCCGGTCGACGACAGTTTGTGCACGCGTCTGGACTTCCCTTGTACGCCGTGCATCTATGCACTACACTCATGTAGCGTATGGTGTGAGGGACTGGGCCATGCGCAAATGTAATCAATATGGAAAGGGTCCTACCCATTCTGCGGGCTGCGATGATATCAGCTTCCGGGTTGCGAGTCTGGAGGTCTTGTAGCATCTCTTCCGGTGTTTCCGCCCAGTAGGCTTGCGAGATGACTCCGCGCGCAGCAGCGGGCGGCGGTGCGATGTAGGCGGCGACGGGGTAACTGGTTTCTTGAAGGATCACTTCCTTGATTTGGACGAGGTGAAGGGCCGTTGACTCGTGAGGTGTAGCGACCGTGAAGGTGTTATTCGTCGGGTGAATCCGGAGGTGAAACTCTCCTAGTTCCCGGTCAGCGGCGGTGACTCGCAGAGCTTTCATGAGTGGCTGCGCCATGGCTCCGTTCAAAGCGAGGCCTCCTCTTGGTCGGAAGACTACCCTTATAGTGCCGGGAGGGAGTGAAGCAAGTTGCTTACTTCGCAATGCGATTGCGTGCGTCACGCGCAGTTGTTGTTGAGCACGGTATGTCGGCTTATAGGTCGCAGGGGCAGTGTCGGCCGGAGCACCGACGACGGGCGCGGCAGGCTTATCTCGAACAGGGGCTGCATGAGGAGGCACAACCAGCGTTTCCGGACTTGGTTTGCCTCTCTTGTACGCGCGGAGTATCGTGGTCCACTCACTGGGTCTGAACGTTGTCGGGTCGAGGTCTTCGCCCTGCGATTGCACCTCCATGGCTGTTGGGGGTGGGTGCGCTACCAGTGATTGGCCTAGCCTCTAGCGAGGCAAGACCCAGTGCGGCGGCTGGCCAGGAGCAGACTTTCCGACATCGATACGGTCCAAAAAAGTTCGGATGTAGGTTTAGCGGTCGGCAGCGGCGCAAACGGAGGGGATTCGTCTGCAAACGGAGGGGATTCGTCCGGGCGAAGTCTGGCGTCACTCGGGGCACTCTCGTCGTCAGCGCGCGGAGCGAGATAGCAGCGCCCCGGTGTGGCCCCGCAGCGACTCCTGCCGCTTGAGCCGTGTTCCCCTTACTTTTTTGGCCGACAGTACATCAAGAGGCAACACTTCCCTTTACCAAGGCACGAGTACGTCGAAGTACGACTAACAGGAGGTACTTATTTTAGCTGTCTGGATGCAAACGCCGGATTCAACCAGGTGCCCTTGGACGAGAAAACGTCCAAGATCTGTACGTTCGCGTCACCTTTCGGAAGATACCGCTTCTTAAGGCTACCCTTCGGTATCTCGTCCGCACCTGAGGTGTTTTAGCAGGCGCTTTGTCAGATATTTGATGGTCTCCCTGGCCATTACGATATCCTGGTCTTGGGCTCAACGAAGGAAGAGCAAGATAAGCGCCTCGTAGCTGTGTTGAAAGCTGCTGAAACAGCTGTGTTAACGTTTTATCCTCAGAAGCGCGAGTTCGGCGTATGAGAGCTACGCTTTCCGGGTGATATCATAGGCGAGAAAGGAATATCGCTAAACCCGGGGCTCGTTAAAAGATTGGTTCAAATGCCGGTGCCAACATGCAAGGCCGATATTCACCGTATGCTTGGTGCGTTGAACTACTTCGGCAAGTTCGTGCCGCAGATATCTGAAGGAACCGCGCTATTAAGAACTCTTATCAAAGCTGGCACGGAGTTCGAGCGGGCGGAAAACCACGCCAAAGAGCAGAAAAGCGTCACGCAAATTTTGACCACCGCGCCCTTATTAGCGATCTTCGACCCGCGAAGGGAAACAACGTTATCTTGCGACGCATTGCAGAACGGCTCGGCGCCACTCTTTTGCAGTGCCACAACAACGAGTGGCGGCCCGTAGCTTACTCAGCCCGAGTCCTTGTTGAAGAAGAAAATCGTTATGCTCAGATAGAAAAAGAGGCCCTAGCAATTTGCTTCGGATGCGAAAAAGTTCACCAATGCGTCTATGGGGGGAAAGTGACGATCGAAACGGACCACAAGCCACTTTTGGCAATTGCTCAAAAGGAAGTCGGTGACATGGCGCCTCATCTTCAGCGATTCTTTTTGAGATTGCTCAAGTATGATTTTGCCTTGCGGTATATTCCTGGGAAGCACCTTGTGCATGATGACATGCTGCCCCGGTCGACTGCTGACAACCAACACAAGGCTGGTGCCACGGATGGCGTCGAAGTTCACGCAGGCGAACTACTAGGCAGCAGAGTCACGGCAGAAACGCAGAAAGCACTGCAGGCGGAAACTGCTCGTGAGTGCTACCTGCAGTCTGTAATCACTAGCTTGTCGTTAGGGCTACCGGTACAAGGTGACCTCAAGCCATATGAGCAATAACTCTCATTTGTCAAAGGAATACTTTTGAAGGCATCGAAAGTGACTATTCCGAAAAGCATGCGTCAATCAATGCTGCAAAGAATTCATGCAGGTCATCTCGGCATGCAAAAATGCAAGGAAAGAGCCAAACGTCTCATATTTTGGCCAGGGCTCAATGTTGCGATCACTTTTATGGTGCAGATGCGTCCTAGATGCCGCAGTTACGCTTACAAACAGCCGCAGGAACCGCTTCAAATGCGACCCGTGCCAGATTGTGCATGGTATAGAGTTGGGGCTGACATTTTTTTTTTGTTTGCGGGATACTCGTAGATAGTTGTTTTTGACGCCTTATCAAACATTTCAGAAGTACAGAAACTGCCAGACACATCAGCGCGATCAACCATTGCAGCCCTCAGCGCTATCCTTGCAAGATTTGGCGTGCCAGTTGAAGTATGTACTGATAATGGTCCGCAATTTTCTCGCTATGAATTTGCTGTATTTTCAAGGAAATTTGACTTCACACACATTGCATCCAGCCCTCGTTATCCTCAGCCTAACGGGCTAGCGGAAAAAGGTGTGCAGATTGTGAAGCGCATCTTGAAGAAAACTGCAGACTCAGGGGATGCTTTCTGGTTGTGGTTGGGCCTACTGGCTTACCGCACTACCCCACACAGGAAGACGGGCGATCCCCTGGTGAACTCCTGCAAGGAAGGCGCCTTCGCGCCATCCTCCCGGACTTCAGTGCTGTGACTGCGACCGACGTCAATAAGCACAGTCAAAAACAAGCTGGAAGGCCTTTGCCTCCTCTGCAAAATGGTAACATCGTAAGGCTCAGAGATGCTGCATGGTTCCGAAAAGCCCAAGTGATGGGTATGCCCTACCCACGACCGTACCTGGTAAAAACGGAGGACCAGAAGCTAGTCAGGCGCAACCGTCGTCACCTACTGCAAACCGGCGAACGGCTCGTAGAGGCAAGACTACATCAATACCACCCCTGCGGACAACGACGTTCGCTACCATTCAACAGCGACAGCTCCAACCTCGCAAACAGTCCCGCGTAAACCATCGACAACGGGCGGCCCTGCAACCCTGGTTATACCACCGCCAACATTGAGAAGGTCGACCCGAACCGTGAAGCCACCGCAGCGTCTTCAGTATGACGGACCTTTTAATCAAGTGTCTGTATAATGCTTACGTGTGGTGCGATGAACTTTCAACAAGTTTTTAGGAAGGTGTACAATTTTAATAATTTACTTGTTACCGGAAAGGGATGTATCCGATAAGGCAAATGTAGCATGACTGCGCACCCTAAGTGCGCCGATACTCTCGGCGCACGGTCGGGCGCCTATATAATCAAATGCTTGAATAAAGCAATCCTTCTTGTTCTGGCCATCATGTTATTGCGCCGTCCTTGCTAGTTACAGAAAACAAACTTCATAGCCATATACAGTACTGAATATGTCTTACTTTATTTACATATTTGGCCCGCTTCGTGTACCCCATAGGGAGGGTGCTTTGTATGCATCTCCTAAAAAGCGCGTTCATATACTATACTCGTAAAGATGGTCGCACGCCTTGAAATTTAGTTTTGTGTTCAAAACAAAAGGGTCAAGGGCGACGAATGGATTTCCTGAAATACCGGAAACACTGGCATACTTATATCCAATGTAGGCATATTTTGGACAACATTAGCGCTTCGATGAGAGAGAGAAACGTGCTATAATGTGCTGGCTTGCATACCATTGACAATACTGTCTATTTTGGTGTGACAAATTTAATACATTCACGTGCCGTCGGCCCATTAAATTTTCCACATTTAGTTATTACAGCGTCAGTAGAGCCAATTAACAATCGTAATAATATGACCCTTGTGCCAATTTTCGTTGCCTTGCTCGAGCATTAGAGGAACTTTATTATCTGCAAAGATTTGTTGGACAGTAGGGCGAAGTAGATTTGAAGCAAGTTGCCAGACAAATTCTATGTACAGACACGAAAACCTGAAGAACACCAACGTGCCTGCTGGGTGGTGCAGCGAATACACTGCGAGAGTTCCCGCTGCAGCCCGCGTTCGAATCCTCCGTGGTTTATTATTTTTGGGATGTACAGTTTCTTTGAATATGCGGATAGTGTTCAACCGTAAGCTACCGAAATAAAATCGAGTAGGTTATATCAGTGGCGCAGTTGCCGCGGTGTACGTGAAAGGTAATGTGCTTGCTGCAGACGATGTATCGGCACTAGCGCACAGAAATAGCGTAACCAAATAGTACACAAGGTAAATTTCCGCAACGCATTTTAATGCTTACATGCCTAACTTATGTTACAACTAGTGGAGGGGTGGGGGTGAGTCTGACGGTCTAATTTTGCAAACGTGCTCGCTCCCGATGCTTAGTGGACCAGTTTTAAAAGACATTTTACGTCAGAAAAGCGCCCAGCTTGCGAATAATTTTTTTCGTTCTAGTTCAAGCAACATCCTTTCATACATGTGCTGGGTTCGTAAGGCTGCTTGTATAGACACCTTCAAGGTGCTCATTCGTGGAGAAATGCTTTACCCAACGCGGTTGCTCAGCAGCTGCGACGTTTGCGCCGGTGAGCTCGAGGTCTTGGGATCGGTCTGCGTCACGACGGCCACATTTCGGCGGGGCCGAAATGCAAGAACGGTTCCGTGTTTAGCTTTATATGCGTAGGCTAAAGAACTCCAGCAGGTCAAAATTATTCCGAAGTCCTCCACCACATCGTACCTCATAATAGTGTCCTGGTTTTTGGCACGTAAAACCCTAAAGCTTAATTTGATTTTAGTTCAGTTACCCCTTTAGGTGCTAGATGTTCCTAGAACTTACGCGCTTACTTAAACGAACTTTCATTTGGGTGAAGTCCTTTAAAGCCCTGGAAAAAATGTTTAACCTGAGTGAAGTCAACGTAGGACAGCCATCTATTCTACACGAAATCTTTCGCGACAAGATGGCGCCGGTATAAAGACATTTTATCAACTTGCCTACAGCAAGCACGGTTCGATGACTCTAGCTCCTACGCGTTAAAAAACTTCGAAATGTTCAGTCAATTCTTGAAAGCAACACAGATAAACAAAATAATCACTTGGTTCGATTACTCGCGGATGTTAATCGAATTGTAAATATACGTCGATGCGTGCGATAATAAAATCATAGTTGAAAGTGAAGCGCTGTCTCTGTGTATCTGTTTCTTTATACATCCTCGTTCAGTCACGCTTATACACTCTATCATGGCCTTAAAGCAGTACCGACATGATGTTTCCGGCCCTTAGTTTGTAGCCGTAAATAAAAGTCCGGGACCTTGCGTTGAAACAGCATAAAAATACTGAAAGCCTCAAAGCAACCTAAGTAGTTTATTGTAGGAGGTTTTCTGCAGCCAGTTATGGTTGCGTTTCCCGGTATTGACCGCGTGATGAGGTTACGATGCAAAAGGTGGTCACGTGGGAGCAGGAAATCGCGACGTTTGGCACTCGCTCTGGCTCGCTCGGTCACCTCCTATGCTCTTTGTGACGCCCGTTGTAGCAGTGTGGCGGACGACCGAACCAGCTGGGGCGATTATCCATACATCGTGATGTCCAGTTTCCACGTGACCATCCTGAGCTTCATGGCATCATGACACGGTCGCATCTTCACATATCGCAAGAAAATGTAGATTGAAATTCCGAGCCAGTATTGATAAAATTGTAGCAAAAGGATAATTAGTAAATCAGGTTTCACTTGTGTGTTCTTCGCATACTGTTACTCCATATACAAGGTTTCTGCTTAGATACGGCTTGTGTTAAGTAGTCCGAAGTAAACGTACAATTATTTCCCTATGTCATTAAAGTGAAGTTTTACTGCACTTTCACAGTATTTTCGTAAATATCGTGACACGAGTTACTGGCTTCTTAACATCGCTAAGCATGTTATTTATTGCGGACGACCGAGAGAGACAGGGACCTTCACGCCAATGAAGCGGCATATTCGACCCACCATTGAATCTTCTAATCTGAAGTTATATTAATCGGTTGACAGCTTCCCAGCGCGACTCCTACTCTTTCCCTTCAACAGTCACTGCTGTTCGTTCCACTCAGGTCCTCATTCGAGTGATACTGCAAACATTTTTATTCAATGTTGTCAGTCTGTATGGGCCATGATTGGGCTTTTATCGAGTTTAGGTGGTACCTACCCACGCGCTGTTGGCGTAGTTTCCGTCGATGACGTACACGCGGTAGGCGGGGTGACCCGAGTTGAACGTGGTGGTGCTGGGCGTGACGTAGGCTACCGAGAACGGCCTCCTTCCCCTGTAGTGCTCACGGGCAGGCTCGGAGAGGAGCTCCAGTTCATCCTTGTGCGCGTGCCCGAAAAACTGGGCCCGCACCGTCGACTCGTACCTGCACGCGAACACGAGACCCGTGGGCGTGCCCTGTACTATTATTCCCCACGTGCGAAGCAAGCTGTCATTTTACGCTCAAGCATAACCGGCCAACTCTTCAAATCGGCGGTGTCTGTCTGAGGCCGCGAAGCAAGCGAACGCAAAAGGCGGCTGGAGGTGCAGAAAATCAAGCGCCGGGAATAGTATGAACGAGCGTGCTCGGTGCGCGGCAAAGTATATCGCTATCTTGGGGAATGTTGACCGAATTTCGGAGGAGGGTGGTAAGCTGGGTTGACCTCCTCTGGCAGTTGCTACTGGTTTTCTACTGGCTCAATCTTTCGTGCACAAGAGGAGGAAGCGCGCCGTATTCCGTCACAGGCATTGCACCATGGTACCGGGGGAGGGGATGGAGTGGGATCGTTGTACTTAGGCGGCGCATGGTCGCGCGCGCCTTAATCTTGAAAGCGACCTGCATTGGCCGCACAGTCTAGGTGGGCCGACGTGTCTTAGCTTTGGGTACGCTCTGTTCTCACCGCTGAGTTTGCGTTGAAGCGATAAACAACAGGTCACTTCGCGCTCTGTTGCCGTCACGATTCCTGACGCCAGTGTTTGGACAGCGACTGTCCGCTGTCAATGTTGACAACGGGGCGTTGTACTCCGCGGCTGCTGCGTGTGGCGCCGCCCCGCAAGCCCCGTCTCGAATACTACCTGCGATGCGGACAGCGTATGCGTCAGGGCGCCCCAAGGCCCAATAGCGTCGTGTGCGCTATAGAACCCATGCGATCGCGCGTCATCGACGTTCATGCAGCGAAACGTCACTAACTTCTTTTTTTCTCCTACCGTGACGCATCATTTCTGCTTAGGCGGGACTGCAAGACATTTAGCTGTTGACTCCATACAGGGTATTCCAGCTAACTTGGACCAAGATTTTAAAAATACCCAAGAGTTCTAGACAAATCGTACCGACTGCAGAGTAACCGTAGTTGTATGTATTTACGGCCAGTATTTTTCATCACGAAGTATTACTTAATTACTTTTAATTAGTGAACCTTTTAATTATTGCTTGAATCGCAATCATATCAATTACAATGTTGTAGGGCACCTTAAGTAGCATCCGAATCAAGCATTTATTTCGTGCTGAAGTGGTCCTGGTTGTTTTTTCCAATAAAAAACAAAAGCCGGCGAAATACGCGAAATACGAAATAGATGCGCACTCGCACGCCTCTACTGAAGCGCCTAGAAGCAACCATTGAAAGATATACGGCCCGCATTCTCTTATCGCCGCATCGTACAAGGGTCCGCTACGCTTATCAATGCGTCAGCGGCGTGTTCTCTTGATGCCGCGACCATCACATAGCGTGAATCGTTGTATCGAGCTGCCGCCACGGGTAAACCCGTGTATCCGTGGCTATTCGCTTGGGAGCACTTGAGTAGCGGCGTTTGAGCGCGTATCTATTTTGTATTTTGGATGTTTCGCGCGCCTTTGTTTTTTCTCGCAATAACCAACGAGACAAAGCTGATCACTCAACAAATGCTTGATTCGGACGTTATTTGAGGTGCCCTACAACTTTGTAACTGTAATGTTTGCGATTCAAGCGGTAATCAAAATGTTCGCTAATTAAATGTAATTAAGTATTACTTAGCGATGGAAAAAATACTGGCCGTAAGTACATACGAATACGGCTACTATGCAGTCTATACGAATTCTCTAGAGCTCTTGGGTATTTTTAAAATCTTGGTGCAAGTTAGCTGGGACATCCTGTATAAGTATGGATGTTACAAACCAACCCAATGACTAATATGAATAATACAACGCAATATGACTAATGATGCTGACAGAGCTATAAAAAAACTATATTGGCTTTCACTGCGTGCAATCATGTCTCGATGGGATCGCTTGTTGGTAAGAAATTTGGAAGAATGAACTTTATACTCAAAAGGATAAACTCTGATCTTCGTCTCAGCTTTTCCCCTGTGCTAACTATTCTCTTCAGAACACAGTCGTACGATCTGTCCAACCCTATAAGTGTCTCGCCGTGCATGTTACATGTATGTAACGGCTTATCACAGTCTGCTCGCGTAAATATACCATATTTTAGATTTAGTATATTGTTTTTCATGGATATCCACCATTAGAAAAACTGAAATATGTAACGTCTGTTGGTTCCCTGGCAAAGAATTCTCGCTGAGTATGCGATCCCTGTCAGGTAATTCTGATTAACAAGCGGGAGACCAGAGGAACTTATAACTAGACTAGTTTGCAGTCCACATCAGTAACAGCTTACAACAGCGCACGTAAGACACGCAGGGACACACCTGCGGGGCCGCGTTTCACATTGTGCCTCAAGCTGTGCCTGAAGTTCACAAGGTATCCCACGCTCTCAAGGATGCGGGAAGCAGGCATGGTGTGTTACTGTTTTTTTTTTGTTTTTTTTTTTGCTTTTTGGTCTCCGTGAAACCGGGAAAATTGTGGCCGCGCATCTACACCGGTTCAAAGCAACGATACCGAAAATAGCATGAGTGGTTTGTCAGATGCTTCATGTGGGCTCTGTGTCCGATTCCGTCATTATTCGGGGAAATTTAACATCGGCCGAACAGCATAGTTTTTACGATACACGAAAGAAGCATGCTCAGAAAGCTGAAAAATCAACAAAAGGTAGCAAAGTTTGCGCATGTTGTTCTCACGCTTTTTATTTCTTCTCCCTTCCTTTTATTTTCATACGGGTGTGAGTTACAGTTCGGTGAAACGCGTATTATTGACAGAAGCGTAAATATTGCCGGTACATTTGGCTTTAGGAACAACATTTATAAACAGAAATAAGGAGAAGCGCGGAACTGTAGCCTTCATTTTCCTTGTTTCCATCTGAGCTCAGCTTCTTCGAGTACAGATTGTGAATACTGGGCTGTAAGAACTTGCGCTGAAGTAGGCGGTTGTGACCCTGTACCAAGCATCCTCTCTATATGTCGGCACCAACATGGCTAACAAACACTCGGTAGTAAGTGAATGTGTGGAAAATAGGTGCCTTGGTGCTTGTGAAAGAGGCAGGCTCTACAGAATCACGCTGCGTATTTGATCTGTAGCAATTATCACCGAACACCCAGTATAACGACCATGAAGCCTGACACTAACCTTCCTTGCCTGGCGAAAATGGAAAGCCGTATGAAGATCGGTCCTGCGCTCTAAACGATGGATATGAAGCACTCGTTATATATATATATATATATATATATATATATATATATATATATATATATATATATATATATATATATATATATATATATATATATATATATATATATATATGTGTGTGTGTGTGTGTGTGTGTGCAAATATATACAAGTATGTTTAATTATAATATTATTAGTAATATGTATAACAAGGTGCACAGAAGAGAGCACGCGTAGGTTGTTGCGCACCGTATTATTTCTAATATTCGGGGGCTGGTTTACAAGCCGGAACGTTCGAAAAATGCTCTGTACACAGCAGCGTACGTCATACTTTCTTTTCTCTGGATTGTAGTACGTAATTTTCCAGACTATATATATGTTCTCCGGGTTAAATTTAGTCATTCGCCAAAGATTAGATATATTATAGAAAAATCCGACTAAAGCGATCTTACCACTTACTATATGGAGCATATTTAGTTATTTATATATTTGAGATACTGTCAATCCCAGTGGGATTTTTACAGGTTGGGCATATATTATATACTCACAAATATCGATAAAAACAGGTTTACATGATTTCAACAATGATATTTGCAATCGACATGGAGCAGATATACACATAGGGTAGGAAATAAAACAAGAATTATACATTTCATTTGGCAAAAAGGGGTGACATTGCATAGGCAAATACAATGCTCACACAGATTTCATTTTATACAATGACGTGAGTGGTGTTATTTCCGGCTAACATTATCTAATTATTGCGCAACAGCTCTTCTACAAGAGTTACAAATTTCGGCAACGATGTGTTAGTCGTTATGCAGGGGTCCAGGCTATTCCATCCTCTTATTGCAAGGGGACTGAATGAATATAACGCAATTGAAGACATTCTATTGAGTTGGATAATTCGCCTAGGTTAATTGGTCAACTCCAATGTAGGCTCAAACTTCCACTGAGGAAACTGAATAGCTTTCTATCAAATGTTTCATTTAGCAGTACGTAAATTTGTGCCTATTGGGCAATTTTAATTTTTCATGCGAAAGCGTCAAATAACCCATTGAGCGAAGAAGCCGGCGTCTGTAGCAGCGAAACAGCACCTAAATTCTCATTGGCTGCTACACCACGTAAACGGTGCGCTTCGACGCAGCAGAGGGGTCTAAACGAAACATGTGCTGGGTGTTGTGCGAGGGGAGAGAGATGTGGAAAGGGGGCGCGGCAGATATCTCTCTTACCCGTAGGAGGCTTATCTGCGGCACGCGCCTCTCACCGTGCCGCACAAAAAGAACAAAATGCCCGCGCAAATTTATTCGCAAAGCTTGATAACACACCCATCACCAAAACTCGAAGGCCCACTCAGCGCCATTCAGTTGGACGATTATGCTTTCCTATTCACAACTCATATGAAGCACTTAGGTGCCCTCGGATGTTTTGCATCATAAGAGAAGCACGCCACACCTTCGCATGCGAAGTTCGTGGGTTCGGTTCCCAGCTGCGGCAAGTTGCTTTTTCATCCACTTTAATTTCCATTAATTTATCGTTTCTTTATTTCATTTATTAAGCACAAGTAATTTCCCCTATGTTGTCCCTCGTGTCATTGTTTGATGGCGTCTTATGATCTGACTAATAAAAACCGGGACCCTCGCTTAACCCCCTTTCCTCTCATTAATATATATATATATATATATATACATGTATATAAACACGCCACCCTCTATACGCGTCAGGACCGGCCTTTCTCAGCGACATCCTGTGCCGCCGCAACAGCGCTGCCAGCCCACTGAAGCTTCAAATTTGTTTAATAGTTCTCTAATGTCGCCGAGGTTGCGTAGAAGTCCTCGTACAGTTCACTGTAGTATTTTTGTTTCCATTATGATAACTGTGTTGGGTGGTGTATGTTTAAGAGATTAAGATTAGTTCACGGGCCCTTTCGAGGCGCCGTGACACGAGTTTTGTCATTCTTGAAGCGTTCGAGAGAGCCTCGCTGCTCCTTAGGCGCTGGTGGCGCTGTCTTATTGGTGGTTGTGTCCATCGCCTCTTGCCAGGCGCTGGACACGCGCTCTTCCGAGTGCTTTGTTTGACGTGAAAAGCCTAGGCAACGTTGGACGAGGCCTTTGAGGCCACCTGCCTGGAGGTGGATGACCCTTTCTGCTGGGGTGGCGGAGCAGCGCTAGCTGCAACCGCCGCGGGGGCAGAAGACGTAACTGCCGGCTCACTGCTTGTGGGTCGCACAGCCGCCGGAAGCCGTTGTGTCGCCGCCCCCTGACGCGTGACATCGGCAACTGTGTTCTTGGGCAGGTTGGATACCCGCCTGCATGCCTCCTTGAAAGTGGTTTTCCTTTTCTTTTATCGTCACATTTTCTTTTTCTTTTTTTCCAGGATGGGTATGACCGCGAGCATGTGGCATGCTCCCCTTCGCAGTTTACACAATGGAGAGTGTTCTTGCAAGCTTCAGAAGTACGTTCAAGGGCACTGCATTTCGCACAGGTTTGACGGCCTCGGTAGCTCTGCGAACTGTGGCCGAAACGTTGACATTTGAAACAACTGAGGGGATTGGGCACGTATGGCCTAACACGGAGCTTGATGTATCCTGCATCGATTGACTTGGGCAGGACACTTGAACCGAAGGTGATTATCAAGTGCTTGCTTTGGATTTCTTTGCCATCTCGCCTCATCTTAATTCTTTTGACATTGATAACGTTCTCTTCACTGAAGCCTTCCAACAGTTCAGCCTCAGTGAGCTCAAGCAAGTCACTGTCCGACACAACGCCGCGGGTGGTGTTCATAGTACGGTACTGGATTACTGTTAGTTGGGTCTCTCCAAATGACACTAGTTTCGGCAGTTTATCGTATTGCTTCTTATCACGGAGCTCCAGGAGGAGATCATCACTTGTCATCCACGTCGCCTTATAACCGGGACCAAAAACATCAGTCAAAGTCTTTGCTACAAGGCACGGTGAAATGATGCGCACTGGTTTGTCGGGTTTTTCCGAGTGAACTACATGGAAACATGGGAAGTTGGGGACTTGTCGCCCGAAAAACTGGAAAATTTCATCGGTGCGCCCTCTTTTCTGCGGACGATCAGGGAGTGGAGGAAAGGAGCTATCCATAGAGGAATGTGTAGTTTTCGGCAATAACGCCAGCCACCCACCGTGGAGCCAAGCAATGGGACGCTACAGGGACTAAAAACAAGTCCTGTATACGCCAGCTGTACGTTACCACTATAACTAAATAGCAAATAACCTAGGTTGGCTATTCACACAAGGTTAACCCTTGCTGCCTGGAAAAATTGGAAGTAAAAGGAAGCCAGGAGGAGACAGGAAAGGTGGAAAGTGATAGAAAGACGAAGGTTGGAGAGAAAGAGAGAGACAGGAAAAGGCAACTACCGATTGCGCCCGGGTACATCAGTCCGGGGTGCCGTCTATGTGAAGCAGAAGCCAAAGAGGTGTGTTGCCTCCACCGGGAGGCCTTGAAGGTCCAAACACCCAGCATCGGCTCAACACCCAGGATCCCCCTTTCCCCAGACACGGCTAAGCCGCGCACGGCTACACGTGGGAGGGCCCAACCCTCGTGTGCTCGGGTATGCGGTGCCGCCTCAAACCAAACTCTGGCTGACGATGATGTCCCTGAGGGGTATTACATTTTGTCGCAAGAAAATGTGTTGACTACCAATAATACAGGACAGCAGACAAGGATGACAAGGCCCGACAGGTCTGGGATGAACACAGAAACTCTCGAAATGCATTGGGTAAGGCAAGTGAACAAGGGCTTGTAAGATGAGCAAAAGCCTCACACTTCCTGGTAAACATGACTGTGTCAACCACTTATCGTACTTTTCCCCTTGTTAAAGTAGAGTAGAGAAAAACGTCAAGAAAAGAATCGCCGGACCAGACATTATTTGTTGTTTGGGCTAATGTTTCTTTCAAATATGCTAGTAATGTTTGACGACCAGGATTCGCAGACATAAGTTTGTCACATGATTTCCGAGCAGCTTTATTTGCCATTACATGTTTCTGTGAGATATTTCGCTTGGTAAAGTACAACGTTTGTGCTTCAACAGAGGCCGTTGCTTGTGTTAATCGCTTGTAATTGCTATTACACTATGCGCAGCTTCAGGCTGCCATAGAAAAAACACATTATTTCTCCCCCTTTTCGTTCCCCATAGGAAGAAACATTACCAACTTTTCCCCCGTTTTTTTTAGCATAACACCCGATTTGCACCCCCCGAATTTCAATACGCATAAAACCCGAAAGTAAACGACGCTATCTACTTACTGACACAAAAGCATCACTAAAAAGCTAAGCGACGAAAATATTCGAAAAAAATTGTGGACGCCAATTGGCAACAACGAAAAAAAAATAGAGAAATCGAATGGGAAATGTGGCCAGAATGCGTTCATTGTTTTCTTTTTTCTCTTGTTTCTTTCTTTTCATTCATTTTGTTAGAAGATATGCCACTTTTCTGGGAGGGCTCTCACACGCTTGTTTATGGCTTTGCCACGTCACATTTTTAGGACCAACCGCTGATAGTGCATGGTTTACTGGTACATTCTTCGCCGACACAGTGTCGTCGCGATCACACGTACCTTTCGATAATGCGGTTGTAGTTGTCACTCCAGACGTGCAGGCAGTCCTCTTGTCCAGGCGGAATGTGGCCAATGATGTGAACCTGTAAGCACGCCAAGGAGGCTGACCGCTAAGTTGTCTACGCAGCTGTACACCACTCTGTACGCGTGTTTAATCACCACTTCTGTTAGGTTTTATATAGCTGTAGCGTAACCAAGACCAATTAGACACCGTGAAATCACCGTCTAATTATAACTTAACGAATTCTACATATTTTAGAGGTACGTTGGGAAAAATGCAGACAAGGGCGTAAAGCTTTATCTGCAGGTCGTTATCTTGCTATGGGTGCGCTGCAAACCACAAACACCAGTTCACCATTAATTAAAAATGGTTGGTGCAACTCGTACCGACAGGCTGCTGCTTTCTAGTATGGCCAACGGGGCACTGCCATAAAGTTATCAAAATGGCAAAGCTCAAACAAATTTGCCCGCTATTTGGCGTTCCCAGTCTTATAATCGTAGAGCGAGATGCTAGTATTTCCCTTTTACCTATTACCGCCGGCTCTTAGCTACAGATTATTGTTCAATATAACGTTAACTAGAACTTGTTCGCTAGCTCAGACCCGCAATAGTAGTAAAGCAGTGTAGATTATCCTTTGCCTTCCTTGACTTTCCGAGATATTCGACAAAGTGCCGCCATTCTCGTCTTCGGGCTTTCAATTATCGAGAAGAAGGGCTTCGCTCTATTCTCGACATGCTTGAATTTTTGTAAGTTGACGGCTAATAAGTACGCTACTGCAATTGGAAGGCTGGGACAAAGACGAAACTGCAACACATATTTTGTGGAGCGCAATTTAAGAGCCATTCCACCAGCAACTTTTTCTATTTTGCTAATTGGCCACCGCATGCATGTGGCCACTTCAGTCATGGAACCCTCCTCTTTCATTGCGCTTTATGATTTTGTAGCCCGAAAGAGAGGGAGCTTGCACATCCAATGGTTCACTGAGGGAGGGACTAGCATTAAATGCCCACTGCATCAAAATATATATAATGAGATAACGATATAAAAACGAGATCACGTGGACATGAAGCAGTCTCCGTGAAAAAAAAATTCGAGTACAAGATAAAGCATGCCAAAATAGTCGTTTATTCTACCAAAATTTAAAAAAGACCAGTTGCCATTACAGCTCGCTATTGGTGATGCATGACAAAAAAAATTCAAGACAAACATGGCTCCTTGGCATGGCTTCCGAGATTGGGTGTTACTAGCGGCACGCTGCCAATATCGGAGGTGACTTGCTGAGATTTGTTTCACATCCGGTAACAAAAAGGTGCACCTGTTGACGTCAGTTTGGGTACAATATGGATGCTGTTATTAGAAAATTTAGATAATTACTAGCTCTTCAACTTTACTAGAATTGCATTGACAGTATGCGTAGTAACCATTTATAACCATTTATTCAGGCAAACATTCCACCACGTCAAGAAGACCTTCGAAAATTTTGAAATATTCTGCAAGTGTCCCGAGCACAAATTTGACAAACACCCGAAGAGGCCCCTAGACAGCGAGCTGAACGCGGAGAAATAGTACAAGCGCCAATCAACGAGGCTCGGTCCTACGTGGCAGGTATTAACACCGGAGCAAGGAGGAGAAAGCAAATTAAGCTGCTTCCCTTCCACATGGCTGACTTCAGCGCAAGCACGAAATGTCAGAAAAGGCTCTGATGTTACATCGTTTGTTGCCCGATTAACTTCTTACAAGCGTAAGTGAAATAGTAAACGTGTTGGGAAGTGTGTTTTGAAGAGGTCGTATATGTGTTATAGTCTAATGCCTGACCCGTAACCTGTGAAACATTATCTTTGCTGTTCATGTTTGATGAACGCAGTCTGCGTTACCAAGATGGTGCCTGGTCTGCAGTATGGCTGCGCTTGTCGGCATTGTGTCCTAACGAAAGCCCCCTGGGACAAATTATGAAACTACATCTTCGCTCCTAGCCTTCGCATCGTCTTGTTGTTTCCGCAAACGAATTATGGATACATAGGTGGTCTTTCTTTTACTGCGAGAGTAGTTATGAGTAATAGAAGAAGAGGTAGAGAGGGTTTCTAATGGGACTTGCATGCTCAAATGAAAGGCGTTATTCAGCAACAGGAGCGCAAGAAAATTACGCCAACGAGTCCAGCACAAGCCCGAACTGACAACTGCTTATTCTACACAATTAAATTTATTATAGAGAAACTGATAGCAGCATGTCAAGAAAGAAACATGTGAAAGAATCTATAAAGCAAAGCCAAACAGCAAACTTGCTTGCTTTTTTTTCACTGATTAGCTACGTTATTCTGAGCCTTTTACAGTCTGTTGTTCCAGAGATCAACGTTACCTCCTCCTGAGAGAGCAAAATCAATGACACCCTCCATTCCGTTCAGAAATTTTCGCAACTGCGCCTTTACGCCAAAGCATCGCGAAGAAACAAAAGCGCGCCCTACTAGATTGCAAACATAGCTTCAAAGGCAACAGCGAAGTTCGATCATCACGAACTATCAATGAAGTAGAATTGTTTTGCATGAGCATTAGCTCAAGCATGTAGTGGCATTCCTCCAGCCGCTGCATGCGTAAGCCAATCATCCTTGAATTTGATTGGCACCATTGACCATCGTTAGACAGGTGCTTGTGTTGCTTGCTAGTTTTTAGATTTTCTTCAATTGCGCGATCTATGTACCCGCGCATATATATATTTTCCGGGCGCATAGAAAACATCAGTAGTGAGTTGAGCAATTGTGTTTGCCTATCCGTATCCAGAGATTCTTAGCACCCTTGGATAGGCCGCCATTGCAATCTGAGCCTGGCAACGTTTAACGCTAGAGCGTTATGCAGTGAAGCGAGTGTAGCAGTGCTACAGGAGCAATTAGAGGGCATTAAATGGGATATAATAGGGCTCAGTGAAGTTAGGAGGACAAATGAAGCACATACAGCGCTATAAAGCGGGCACGTCCGGTACTACCGGGGCTTAGCGAAGAGACGAGAACTAGGAGTCGGATTACTGATAAACAAGAATACAGCTGGTAACATACGGGAATTCTATAGCATTAACGCGAGGGTGGCAGGTCTTGTTGTGAACCTAATAAGAGGTACAAATTGAAGGTCGTACAGGTCTACGCCCTTACATCCAGCCACGATGGCCATGAAGTCGAAAGCTTCTATGAAGACGTGGAATCGGCGATGTGTAAAGTCGAAACAAAATACACTATACTGATGGGCGACTTCAATGCCAAGGTAGGCAAGAAGCAGGCTGGAGAAAAGTCAGTGGAGGAATATGGCATGGGCACTAGGAATAGCAGGAGAGAGTTATTAGTAGACTTTATATAACAGAATAATATGCGGATGATGAATACTTTCTACCGCAAGTGGGATAGCCGAAAGTGGACGTGGAGGAGCCCGAATGACGAGACTAGAAATGAAATAGACTTCATACTCTGCGGTAACCCTGGCATCATACAAGATGTTGACGTGCTCGGCAAGTTGCGCTGCAGTGACCATAGGATGGTAAGAACTCGAATTAGCCTAGACTTAAGGAGGGAACGGAAGAAACTGGTACATAAGAAGCCGATCAATAAGTTAGCGGTAAGAGGGAAAATAGAGGAATTCCGGATCAAGGTACATGACAGGTATTCGGATTTATCTCAGGAAGAGAACCTTAGTATTGAAACAATGAATGTCAATATTACGGGCATCATTAAGGAGTGTGCAATAGAAGTCGGTGGTAACTCCGTTAGATAGGATACCAGTAAGCTATCGCAGGAGACGAAAGATCTCAAAAAGAAAAGCCAATGTATGAAAGCCTCTAACCATACAGCTACAATAGAACTGGCAGAACTTTCCAAGTTAATCAACAAGCGTAAGACAGCTGACATAAGGAAGTATAATATGGATAGAATTGAACATGCTCTTATGAACGGAGGAAGCCTAAAAGCAGTGAAGATGAAACTAGGAATTGGTAAGAATCAGATGTATGCGTTAAGAGACAAAGCCGGCAATATCATTACTAATATGGATGGGCTAGTTCAAGTGGCGGGAGCCTTGTTCACTATGGTTGGCATTTGTTTTCGCCATGAATGTTCATATGCAATGGTTCGAGCTGTTCGCAATTTGACTGATTTTCCCACCTACCCCTTGGCATTCAAGCCTGGAAAATAAGTTCTCATACCTAATGTAGCATCAAAGTAGATAAAACAAGGTGCTGAAAAATGCAAGTAGCGGAACGAAAAGTAACAGTGGCTGCAGTGTATGTGTGTTTACATCCCTAAAGTAATTGTTAGTGTTCTACAAAATGCTTTGAATCACTGCATGAAACTACATAGTTGAGGAGTTTGTTTCATGGACATTTATCAGAAGAGAAAAATGTGATAGTGCTGGTTAGTATGGAAGCAATGGGGCAATTCGCGACAGCCTGTACAGTAGACTCTGCAAATGCTGTTTTGATTACATATCCAATTGTAATGCAATTTTCAAACAATTTTTTTTCAGAAAACTGCACATTAAAATGACTTAAATACAGTTACCGCCCCTCTTTTTCCGTACCGTGTCCCATTTGTTTGTACTGATATTTATCATTCACGATGGACCAACTAGTCCAACAAAAATAATTTATTCACAAGTGTTCTGCATTGCGTCCTTTTACAGAAAGCTGGCACAGTTTGCACTTTGTGTCAGCAATGATTTTTATCATCTCGACAACCTATTCTTAGTCATAAATGTATCTCTTCAGAGAGAGCAAGCCATTAAGGTAGCTTAGTGGCTATGGGCTTTGCTGAGCTTAAGCTCCCACATTTGATCCTGGCAGCCACTGGCACACTGCTATACTAGTGTACACTAAGATTTAGATGCATGCTAAAGAATGTAGGTGCTGTCCAGATATGCCATTAGAAACTATACTGCAAGGAAAAAAATATTTCTATAAAATCTTCAGTGTGTGCGACGCTTAATAGGTAGTTAACATAGAACCCACAGCTTGGTTCATGAAACACCACAGACAATCAACATGTTACATAGCCTTATAATAAAACTAAATGGGCAGAACAAACCAAGGTGGCAGCCACTGCCTCATCGTCTACCGCTGCCTCTGCTGCCTCCAGTTCCTCCACACTGTTGGCAGGCCGCCGAGGGAGACTGGCAGGCACCGTACGCTGGGTAGGCTGAGGCGCGGTACGAGTCCTGCCGAGAGACTCAATTTCATGTAGCCTCTCAGACATGACCCGTACCTCGTGCCTCAGCTGCTGCAGCTCATGATGCAGCTCTCTGTTATGCTGCCTCACCTCTAGCTGCACCCGCTGCAACCGCAGCATCACCGCTGAAACACAAGAAGATTTATTTCATAGCAGAAGGAATATATTTGTGGCGCATTTGACTGGTTGTTCCAGAGCACTCTGGTAGATGTAAATGTACCAGTATTCGTACAGGTCTCATCGACAAAAGTTCACTGGTATTCAAAATTTTCAAGGCCAAGCCAAAGCCTTTTCAGGTTGCAGAACAGCATCACATGTGTCACTTTTTACTATAACACTTCCAAAACACTTTAGAGAGCTTTATTGCACTATAAACACAAAAAGTTATATTGAAGATATCCAGCCTTGATCACTCGCAAGTTCCTTACTTCTAGCTTCTAACGAGGCGTGCTAAAAGCACCATAAACATGGGATGGGAGCCAACACCAAGTACCGGTGTCTTGGTCTTCCCCACTGTGGGGTTTTCCAGTTCTATGCCAATCATGCGAAACGAAATGCCTGAGCACTCGCGGCGGTGTCAGCTTTCTATACTATTGTTGTTAACGTGGGATGTTTGCCGGGTCCACATTGATTCACCGTAGAAAGCGAGCAGCATAATCGATTTGAGATTGTTTCACTCATAAAATTCAAAGGCTTTTCAAGGGCCTTGAAAACACATTTCAATTTCTAAGGTTTCAATGACCTGTGCAAATTATAAACTGTTGGTGTATATCTGTTTAAAGATGTCATGAAAGTAAGTAGCTCCAGTAAGGAAATGCCTTTGTTCTTGCTTTTTATGGAAACAGTGAAGTAGTTGCTTTTTTACACAATTTCTGTTGAAAATAGCCTCTCAACAAGTTACATTATCAAAGTGTTTTGAAACAACGAGTTCTATGTGCTTGACCTACATTGAAAAATTCCATTGTTATAAACTGAAGGTATGAAGGAAGAAAATTTAGATATGAAGTAGTAAAGCAACAGAGCAAAATACTGAGACAGCTGGTGAACTAAAGCAAAGGTAAACATACTAACAAGATGCATACACAAGACTAAGCGTGCAGCTGTATGCATCATAGTATGCCGAGTTAAAGTACTACATGTTTAGATGTGCCAGGTTCTTTGTTTTTTAATGCTAAAATTTCTTTCTTGTTGCATAAAAAATGGCATTTCAAGGACCCTGAACCACATTTTATCGTATTCGAAAAATGCGTTTGAAGTTAAAATAAACTATTTCAGAAATACTTTGCCGTAAGAAGTACAAAACATTCAGCAGAAGCAATCAAAGATCGCCCCGATCCCATCCGCGGGGCTCCTTGTCCTTCAATGCTTAGGCACTGCGAAAGCTACGGCAGAGCGGAGCATACCTACAACCCTCCACGTATTAAGTGTCACCGTGGTGGGCAGTTTAAATATGAATTTGTATGCTCACGAAGATGCCACTACTTCCGATTTTTGCACCTACAATGCACCAAAACTCTGAGGCTGTTCCTAAACATACGGTGGAGTGCAGTGTCGCATACTTTTGCTCTCCTATTCTACCAGATAGCTACATGCAGCTTTCGCACACAAACCAACAAGCCATATTTTTTTCACACTTATTATGGCAATAGTACAATTTCTGAGAAGTGAAGGAAACATTGTATTTATGTTCACTCATAAAGATATCCGGCCATGATCGTGACACACCTCAAAGATCTGCAACTTCGGAAGCAGACGACCTGTTCTAGTAGGATATTTGCGTTCGGGCAGGCATGCTATGTGCCTGGAGCCATGTTGCCCGGAGGAAAATTTACAGTTGTTAGTAAGTACAGGGGTGCGTTACATTTCCAGAGGCGAAATACATTTGTGAAATGTGCGGGCATTTGCGCCTTGAATATCTCACTGCCTAGGCACTATGAAGAAGTTTCTTTGCTTGTGTTGTATGCATCTGTCCCTGGGCGTGCCTGCATTGTCGAGTGCGGTCAAGTTTACGCCCGGACGCTGGCGCGGTGAAACAGGTGACGCAGTGGGTACCGATGCCCAATTTGAAGATCGCTGTGCCGGACAAACTCTCTTGTGCTTGCAGTGCTCATGCAGAGTCAGTCGTGCTGGATGATAACTTCCTCGCGCCAACCTTCAATATAGCATCGCTGATTTGCCCACGGGAGAAGTAGGGACCATGTAGTAGAGGCCGGGCCGCATATAAGTAAAATCTAGAAGGCACAGTGCCTTCTAGATTCTCCAATCCTCCAATCCTCACGGCGCGACATCAAAGTGTCGCCTGTACTGTTTCAGGCATTAGCGTTCATCCGCAGTTGCTAAGGTGCCGTGTGCTTATTTCACTCAAAGAGGATCAGTCAATAATGCTGCTGAAATGTCACGGAGAGCAGCATATGAAAAGCCTGCAAGAGCAAAGATAGTGCTCCAGGAGATCATGCCTAGCCTCTACTATAGCCATTACTGCTCCACAAGAAAAATCAGTGTTTATTTAGCATAGAGCACCGCAAGGCGCCAAAAAGGCGTAATCCCGCATGACTGACTCGGCACCAACGCCGCATGCGCGAGAAAAGTCTGTCCGAAGTACCTTTAGACAAAGTGATCACCAAATAGGGCTTCTGTTCCCACTGCATACCTGCTTTACAACGCTGGCAGCCAGCGTCGGAGCTTAAACTCAACCCCACTCCACAATGTCGGCACACCTAGGGACAAATGCATACAAGGCGAGCATAGAAACTTCTCCGTAGTGCTTAAGCAAAGTCACATATTCAAGGACCAAAAGCCCCGAGATATCCTCTCTTGCTCCTGCTCTTACTCGCAACTGCGCAGAAACGTCGGGTGCCTCAGGAAATGCCCCACTCTGCGGTGGTTACTAGCGATTGTAAGACACTGCCCGGAAACCACTCAGAGCACCTCAGCGCGCCACACAGCTCATCGAGCAGGCTTATCGCAGTGACTGCGGTATCAATGTACAATAGCAGATACAGCTACATGCAACTGTATTGCTTTTGCTCTGGCACACGACAGGGCTGGAGTGTGCGCTTATGCTCAATTCTGGCTGTGCTAAGTGGTCTGGATCGGCTTTGAATTGCACCAACTTGCCCTACGGATACAGTAGCCACATCCAAATGCTGCATTTAGAGGCACTGTCTACAGTTTGATAAGTCTATCAATTCATCTATACAGGAGCAGTCAGGAGTGAGAGTGAGCTAGCAAGTGAACATGTGGTCTCACCTTAAGTCTCGTGTGGTTCCAGGCTAGTCAAATGTTCTCAAAATGAACCGAAATTAGCGAGACCTGACGGATGCAACACCAATAAGCAGTGTGGCTAGACAGTACTTGGCTTCTTTTAGAAGTATTCCTATTTTATGAAAATTCAAAATGCAGATTTTCCTTAATCACACCTCAGGCTTAGCGAAAAACGCCTTCTGCAGATAGCACACGCTACTGTACCTCAGCCAAATTTTGCAGTTGTGTGCAGCACGTGCAGCTCAGAAGTGGAGTGCGGAGTCATCTTTTTCTCAAACCTTCTTTTCAACAGAGGCCTTCTCCTCAACATCTTGGGGCTGCTGGCAACTGCCCCTTGACGTCAGTGTGCACATTCCCAGAGGGCGCTGCCATTGGCCCATATCCAACACCAATTAAAAAAATTGTGCACTTCTTCCTGGCTGTTACTGGGTATATTTATAGACACAGTTTACTAAAGAGGCTCAAATAAGTGAAAATCTGCACTTCCAGGAGAAGCCAACTATCGTCTGCTGACGCTCAGCCGCACCAACACGCATAGAAATGAAATTTTGGCCACACTGTTTATCAGTGTTGTAGCAGTAGGGCCCAGCTAAGTTCGATCAGTTTTGAACACTAAACTAGCCTCAAACCACGCATAATTCGAACACAACCTCCAACCACACATACACAGGACACACTTCGCATGGAATGGCAGTTAGCATCTACAGTGGACGCACACCACTGCACACCTATGCTGGGCTAACATTGGTTCCAGCTAGTCCTGGCTAGACACCTTGACAGATATCGCTTCGTAATGAACTTTTGCTAAAGAATTGAAATGCACAGTTTGGATTCTAAACTTCTGACAGAAATGCAACGCCACGTAGCATGGTCAGATTGGAGCACAAGAGTGAATGTGCAATCCAGTCCTGCCGTGCGTATAGCAAGTTGCATTTGCATGTCGTTGTGTCTGTTGCCTAGTGTACAAACTGCCAGAAAACTCTCCCTGCTAGCTACATGTAGCACCATGCAACTTTTTCTGTTCCCCACATGCTAACTGGTGCTCAGGGGTTTCGGGGATGGGACTACAATTCAAGAGGAATTCATTGCTGCTGGAGGGCTTAACTGAAGTACTTCTAAGAGGGCTTTCAGCAATAGGAAGAGAGGTGGAACCAAGCTGTTGTGTCTAATGGGGAGTACTTTGAAGGTTAGCGAAATTATTTCTTTAAAACATACGTCATCATTTTTGCTCAAGCCTCTAAGAATTGGAAAACATCTGCCTTTATAAACTTTGCACCATGCATACGACACTTATTTAAGATAGCCATTGAACACACTGCTCTCTTCTTAAATTATGATGCCAGAGAGGCATTTCTAATAACATCCCGATTTCAAAGCCTAAAGCTTTCTGTTGCAGAAAGATACGGATAACATTTGGTCAATAATATCTGAATTGACCCCCTCCTTCGCCCCTCCCCCTGCCCTGATAGATCCACTTCCTGGGGGCGGCCACTTTTTATGGTTATTTTAATAAATATTTTAACAAGATTTGTGTCATACCTTTAGGTGCGAAGAATGAATCGGAAGATAACAGCAACCTCGAAATTAATAAACTTTTATAGGCCATGTAAAGATGTAAGGAGACTCACGCATCATCTCCTCGGGGCCTCCGTTTCCAACTGGCTCTAGGGATGCGCCTGCGATGCTCTCATGAGCTGGTGCAGCTAGGGCAGAGGAGCAACAATTCAACATTAGTGCCAGAGTAACAGAGCAACAAACTGATGATTCGCTGCAAGAAACCTTGTGGGTACACATTTCCTTCATTTCTATATTGCCTAAATATTGTACAATTACAGACATTCTGCTTATTTCTAGCATAATGTGTACATAGCGTAGCAGCCCTTGCATCCCTAGTGTAGTAATCATTGTAACCAGCTTGAAATATACCATTAAGTGCTATTTACATCCTTAAAAGTCTTGCATAAACATCGCAGTGACCGAGTGCAGACAGGAAACGCCAGGCACACATAGGAAAGAGGGCATACACAGTGGTGCTTTCGCGAAGTTCTTGACTTCATGTGTCCAAATTTTCCACGAAATGGAACATTGAGAACGCGAACTGCTCTTGAAACAGCATTGCACACAATATGGTGCGATATCAAAATAAAGTTGCTTGATAACTTCCGAGTTTCGTATAGCGATCTGGTGGAGTAACAAAAACGGGGCTCAAGGTAGGCCATCATTAGCACAATGTAGAATAAAGCTGAAAAGGCATACAAAGAAGTTTGTTTTTGGGGACGCTGTTTTTAAATGCACTATTAAAATCACTTTTCAAACTTTCCTGTGACAAAGCATAAGGGCTTAGCATACAATGGGCCGTTTTTGAGATTGTAGGAACTACTCAAAATCTCTCTAAACGTCTTGCGAACATTTAAAGGTTGCCTTCCTAGAAGAGCTCTAGGCATTTGTAAGCACATAGCCCGTTTGATAGCTACATTTAAAGGGGCCCTGGAGAACCTTTTTCGAGATCTGAGAAACAAATTCAGCTGATGAGTGCAGCATCTTTCAAGGAATACAACTCAAGAATTAAAAAAAGAAGGCTTCGTATAAGTAAAGGAATTAGGAGCATAATATATGCCTTCGTTATTACCCCTCAATTCAATGGTTCTCTCCAGCAGCGGCAGTGCCAGTAACAATGACTGGTCTATCACACTTCACCTTTACTTTTCCAAAGCAAACTTATGGTAGCTTTTTAAAATGCGCCTCAGACAAAACATTCGAGAGTGATAAAGGAGTGGCGATGCATTAACAATTGTCGGTTTTGAATTCCTAATAATCTGTAATGAACCTGGCAGAGTGTGAACACAAGTAATTCATCACAAAAAATATCCCAATGACCATTCTCTATGGGCTAGTACCATATAATGTCAAGTGAAAGCTGGCCACCACTTAAAAAAATGGAGAGGAGAAGCCTTCTGGAATGTTGTCCGTACGGACTGCTAGTTAGCTCCATCTGCTACATGCAAAGTGTTTGCTTGGTAAGATCAACAGGTGGTTCAGTGCTGCTTTAGAGAATTAAAATAGCAAGAGAGTTTCAGTTTCATCTGCTTTTATATTTGTCGCTCAGATAAGGCAAAACAAATACCGACTTGCGCATACTGGTCTGCGCAGCAACACAGTGACAAGCTTTGCAGCCGCAGGCAAAATGAAGGTGCTACTACAGCAGACTTCCATTAAGTCAACTCCAGTGTATTAGATCCCAACCAAAGGTTGTGGCTGAAGCCCATGCATTTCCATGGGACGAAGTTTTTTTGTTATTCAGATCCTAAAATTCAACTTTGTCGGAGAATATATACTTAGCTGGTCATTGCACACGTGTTAGACCCTAATGGTGACTGCATTGGTTTTAAGAACCCTAATAAAAAGGCTTGAGTTGTTCAATTAAACACATTGCATAGTTATTTTATAAAAAGCTTACAGGGCGGTGCAGGTAGGTCCTGTCGAGGCGATGCAGCTGCATCCTCGTCTTCACCACCATGGCAAGCATCATCCCCGGAAGATTTACGCATATACATTTATTTTTGAGGCACTATACAGGGTGTTTCACATAATTTCAGCCAAACTTTGAAAATATGCGGAACGAACCAAGGTAATGTTGCTTGCCATCGCTAGGAGCTGCTCAGCTTATTTTTGCATTCTGCTTAAACACATAACTAGTCTTAATTAACTTTCCAATATAATAACTAAGTGAAAAGTATCAAGGAGGAAATTGTAGAGCAACACGAGAAACTCCCGATACAG
Source organism: Dermacentor andersoni (assembly GCF_023375885.2). NCBI lineage: Eukaryota > Metazoa > Arthropoda > Arachnida > Ixodida > Ixodidae > Dermacentor > Dermacentor andersoni. The sequence continues at coordinate 152,546,711 of NC_092819.1, read as the reverse complement.
CTCTCTGTTGCTCAATACAGGCTACATAAAAGTGTTTTTCCGAGAGTGAAACCAGCCCACTAATACACGCAAAATTGCCACACAACAGGCTGCTCAAGGCACTTTTCGTGTATTCGCAGGCTTCTTTCATACTTGGAAAAACAATTTTATGCAGCACGTATTGAGCAACAGGAAGCTGTATCGGGAATCTTTGCATGTTCTACAATGCTGTCATTGGCAATTTTCATCTAATTTGAGAAGATGATTAATTACGACTAATTTGTATTTAGAGAGAATGTAAAACAATATCTCAGTATGACCAAGTGACAGCAAAAAAACATTAGATTGGTTTGGTCCAGCTGCATGGCATTTGCATATTTTTCAAAGTTTGGCTGAAGTTACGTGGGACACTCTGTATACTAAATTAACAATTCAGCACTTTTCAAGGCAAAGGTAGTCGTGAAAGAAAAAGTGGGCTGCTTAAATAGGATGGAGCTCAAAAAAAGGAGCAGAGAAAATGCACACAGCTTCCTTGAAGAAAAAAAAGTACTGCAGTAAAAGACAGATTATTTTGGTTCATGTACTCAACAATACACCATCATTTTTTGGGACAGTTATAGAGCTACCCAGGAGCAGAGCACATGGCAACACAAGGTTAAATTAATCTGGAAGTTGCTGTACTGTATCCTGCTAACATTTATTGCATGCACTTCGACTTGCCAATTCTGCCTGCTCTGACTGCTCTGTAAATGTAACCCTGATCTAAATTTTCCTTCCCTTCTCCCATAAGCACAAACATTCAAAAAACGAGAACAGAAGCAATTACCCGACTGTTCTGTTGTGTCAACACCAGACAGAGCTTCTGCTTTCCTCACTTTCTTTGTCGCCTTGTCATAAGTGCCTTTGAACAAAGAACAAATATTTCAATACAGATTATAACAGACACTAAAATAAGCAAGCTGCTAAGCTGTGCAGGCAACATTCTACAACAAACAAATGTCATGATCAAGAAATTTGTGACCGCCGAAAATGCCCACAGCAAACTGCACAGACATTGTGCACAAATTTCCACAGCTATGATGACGTCAAAGTATCAGCGGTACGAATTAACATAACAGAGGAACAGAAGAAGGAGACTAAATGCTTAGTTTGCCATTGTTTTTTTTCATTCTTTGCAAGTTTTCAGTTACACAGTGCCCACAGCCAATGTTATGACACATCAGATTGTCATGCCCCTGAGAATATCTTAATAAAGAATGAGCCAGTTATTATTACCAGACCGTTTCACAAGGCAAAAATGCCGATTGCATTTGCTATAACTTAGAATGGAAACATTCAAATGGCAAAGAGGTGCAAGCCTCTAGGTGCACTGTTTATAAATTTAGATGTTAAACAAGCTATTGAAATTTCTAAGGTAGTTTTACACCTCAAAGCTATCGGTCAAAAATGACAAGAGTGAGTGGACTGGACACGAAGTGCGCTGTTAATATTCAAGCCATCGCTAATTATAAGGCTACAGGCACTGCAAGCTAGGCAGCAGAGAGTTGTTCATAAGAAGACACCACAAAGGCTTGTTTAATTTTCTGGACATGCAACAAAGGCGCTTGCTAACAATAATTACGACTTTATTTTATTTATTATATATTTATTATTTCTACGACTTTATCATGCATAAACCTTAAAACAAGTATTAAGGGGGGCACGACAGAACTGTGTTCGCCCCACCACCGTGGTCTTAAAGGGACAGTAAAGTGATAAAAATCATTTCTTCTGCATCAGTAGATTACTCATCAGCATACACAAAGAAAATTAAGTGCATGTTCTTCAGAGTCCAGCTGAACTAAACTAGTATTCATAACGCCCAACATCCAAGTAGCAAAGCTAGGTAACGAGACAATGTTTTATTTGTTCTAATTGTCAAGGTGTCAATTAGGTAAATGCCATCAGAACAGGCTGTTTCCAGCAAGGAACTCAATATACGCTTATGTTTTCTAGCAATGTACGCGCCCTCTCGCCCATAACATATGAAAGTTAATGTGCATGCATTTGTAGGGCTATGAAACTGTTTTGAGTAAGCAAGCTGTCAATTTTCTCCCTTCTGTTGCTTCCAAGCTCCGATATTTATTTATAACACAAATATTCTCTCCACAATGCACCAACAGCACCCCGATATTAATAAATACCAACACAAAAGAAATCCGCAACTCTGAATGGTGAGCCTGCGACGAACAGTTCACTTTTCTGCTGAGACTGTTGGATGGCACTGCAACCTTTTGAACATGGGTGCGTAGGCACATGGTATGAACTGGGGAGGAAGAGTTAACTTGTGACACAGGTGTGGATGGTAATCTAAATGATAAAAAAGGATTGTGTGATATATTTTGCAACGACCAGCAAGAGACGGTAGAGTACAAACAGTATTGTTCCATATCATGTCAATTGCATGCGATGAACGTTCCTGAAATGAATCCCATATTGATGCAGCACACTCAAGCTTTGATCAAATTAATTAGTTATATAAGAGATGTTTCAAGGAAGAACTATATGGAAAAACTGCGACTAACATATCCAAGCAAATGGTTTGAGTCATTTACAATGTACGCTAAGTGCACATCCCAAGTTAGGTTAGCGGTGATATGTGCGCCAAGATGTTTGTACGAAGATGTATGTTCCTGCAATATGTTATTTAGAAGATAAACAGGCATTGTGTTAGTAGAGCAAGACACACACAAATTTACACTTAGTAATGTCTAATTCCAGTATGTCAAAAATTTATAACTGTGTCACCTATTACAAGATCATTTCAGTCTTATATTTAATCTCACGTGTCCAAAGCAATGCCAAAAAATACTAAAGCAAGCAAAAGGCACATTACGTTATCAATGTAGTAACTTACTGCAGTTCGCCATCACAACAACGGGATACGCTCCCCAATCTTGTTGTGGGGCAACTTGGTTCTGTATCATTCTCATCACTTCTGACCTCCTGACACATAGGGGCCAGAAGCAAAGCTCCTGATTTTTCCCCAGCCACGATGTTGGCACAACTGCCAAACTGTCATTTTCGTGAGGGAAATTCACAACCCTATATGGTTTCGGCATCCTGCATAGACAAAGCAGTTGAGGAGGCGGCTAGAAGGTTGTACCGATTTCATTCCCTCATAAAGCACTGTGCGAGTCAAAATAGAGGCCAAGAATGCTGCTGCAATAACACTCGGGCTAGAACTTTTGAGTAAGAATTCAGTATCTAATGAGATGAGGAACTGAGGGGACCAATGTTTTGTTACAACTATATGAAGCCAAAGAAGTTGAAAGAAAGGAAGAAAGCATAAAAGCAATTGTTAATTTTAATTTAAATTTAGAAATTATAAGGAAAAGGGAAATGAGTGTGGACAAGAAGGCAACTGGACAATGTCGGAAACAAACCCACCAGCTCCCACATACACTCCTGTAACGTTTGTGCTGTGGCAATTATCCTCCCATCCACGTATTTTGGTATTTGTTCTCGTGTACAAAATCTAGAAATGGAATTTTAGCCAGCATCGTTTCAGGTCATGGCAGCAGACGAAGCATATGCTGTTTTAACCACAGAAATCCTTTAGTAACAGAAACTTAGGAGCAGGCACCTGGTAATGCAGATGTGGTTTCGGCTGCCATCAGCAGCAAGTTGCCTTTTCATCAACATTAATTTATCATTATACTTATTTATCTAAAATTAAAAACAAGAGCCATTTGTCTGTTGGCTTCATTATGTTCTGCGAGGAAACAGACCATGTAGGTATCAGTCATAGGGGAAATATTTGTAAAAGAGGTGCTTCGTAATCCCTCGCTGCAGAAATAGTGAATTGGCATCTCCATATATCAACCCATGAGTCCCTAGAGAAATCCCCTGTACTGCAGACCCCTTACCCCGAGCGAGTCCTCAAAGCAGACATAACGAACTCCCAAGTTCATATACATTGAAGTTGATAATAAGTACCATCACAGCAGCAGAAAATTACTGGGCAACTATAGAATGCAAACCAGGCTAGCCTCAGGTTAGAAGATGGTGCAACACCTTATCCTGAAAACAATAGGCAATTTGAATCGGAAGGCAGCTACACTAAAATTCTGTTCTCAGAACAAAATAAACTTGTTAACTGACCCATCTTTGCATTTATTTTATGAAAGAAAGACAGAATGCACCATTGTCTGCATAAGCATGTTCCTCTATTGAATGGTGACTTATTCAAGATCTGAAATGCTCTGTTACTGCATGCTAACAAGCCACAGTACGACAGATAATCCTTGTCACTCTGACAAACAAGTGCAGACAAGCTATGTCTGGAACAGAATCCAATTTCTGAATTAGACTTTCGGAAAAATTAAACTAAATACAGAAGTCAGGCTCTAATTTCAGAACAATGGCCAGCACCTCATTTGAACACCCCAGGCACTTGATGCAGAAATCTATTTTGCGAATGAGCTTTTCGTGGCGAAAGTTTTTGTTGTGCAGGAAAGCGAAGTTGCCAGTTTTGCAAAGCGTTCATGGTGTATTACCCACATTCCAGGAACTGGTCTTTCAAATGGATTTCCACTGTATGTCCCATACTTGTAATGAAATGTAACAGTGAATTCAATGAAGAGACATGTCGGGTTTGCAAAGAAAGAAAATCGCCTGTGTGGAAGTGCGACTATACAGGAGAAGAAATTGGTGTGCAAGTTAGGTACAGAACTACTTTTACTTTTATAAGGTGGCTTACTACTTGAGTAAGCCACCTTATACACTTGTCGCGAAGCGGGTTGACACTGCTGCAAAGTATCTCACAATTTCTGCCTAAGGATGCTCGCAAGACATCAGCACTTCGTCTAGCGTGCCAGTGTTCGCATACAATCGCCACGAGTATAAGGAGCCCTTCTACGCCTAGTCTCCGTGTCGAGTACGGGGCACGCTGCAATTTTGGTAATTTTTTTCTATGCAGTGAATCTATTTTAGAGGTTTTGCTAAATAGTCCATTGGATTCCACAAGCCGTCCGCTATTTTCAAGCGCCGTTTGATTAATATAATCGATCCACGGCATAAGGCTGGAGGTTTCTGTGCAAGCATGCGAAATGGGCCGTTTTATTAGGCACGTATCCTTTTGCACGACGTATATTCTCGTCTCATATGAAGAATAAAGCTAGCGGAAGTTGGCGAACATGTTTGCTCTAAGTTGTGAACAACACTTGGCTGAAACATGTGTCTGAAGCGAAATGGTACATTCTGACCTCATTTTGTGGCACTAAACCATACCACTCGTACGGGACGAACAGGGATCGCTAAAGAGGACTTTTAGATAATTTTTCAGCTGCATTAATGTTCGCATAGAATTTACGTGGCTCTTTTTACCACCACCGCAGGAGCAGCGTCGGAATTCCTCGTGATACGACTAATTTATTTCCTGGCCGGCATGGTTGGGTGTGGACTCTGCTGCCCTAAAAGATGCCAGAGATGAAATGTGGCCGGGCTACACTCGCAGATCCCTGAGAGACCTCATTCAAGATCTGGGGCAGCTATATTGGGCAAGTTGTGCATGAATTAGACGCTTAGTCTCTTTCTGCGCTTCAAAAGAGTACTCTACTCCGTGCCATTCCGGAGTATAGCACATGTGCGCATGATCGAGCTCATCTCGATATCACGTAGTACGCGACCGACCACCTGGCCACACGTGCGCTCGCTGCATATTGGGCACGTGCCGTTAACTACGCACATACTCGCACACGACGTTGACCCGTAGATGAGAATGCATATAAGGTACAATCCCGACAAGAAAAATCTCGTATGAAAAAAAAGAAAAAAAGAAATGCGTGCTCACGTGCACGTTGGGAACAAGGCAAGGCTACGGCAAGGCTGTCGATGGCGATGGCGCGACGATGTTCAGGATTACAGTGTACTAAAACGTATCCGGGATGATAGACGATAGGAGAAAGAGAACCGAGGAACCGACGTTCTTTTATAGTCCCGAAATTTCTTGGCATCACTATGCCCCACCTCTCGAATCGCCCGTGCAAAAGTACATTATTACTTCATGAATTACGGCTCGTCATACGCAATGAAAACAAGCGCACCGTGAAGTGCGTTCCAGTCGCGCGGGTTGCACCAGGATCAGAGAATCACAAAAACAAAAAAGTGTAATAATCGCTGTATTAATCCGATCCACAATCCAGCTTACCGTGGCGGTTTCGCTACGGTTCGTAGGTGGTGTAGGGGAATCGAACGCACCTAAGGTACGTTCGATTCACCTGCACCAGTTCACGAAGTGCTGCACCTCACCATTCATTACAAAAGGTGCAGAAAAAGCGCGGAGCTGATTGGCGATCATGTTGCGTCCTCTCTACGCTCTCTATCGTCGGCGCCGGCTTCGTGCAGACGTACAGGTGCGAAGCAGCGGCGCAGCAGATGACATAGCCCATATGCGCAAGCGCCGTTAAAAGCCCGCTTACGTACATCTGCTGTGTCTACACAAGCGCGGGTGTATGAACGCCTCAGAAGCTGATCATACCAGAAGTTCAGGACCTTTAAAATTTACGCACTCTGTGCACATTAGTCGGACAGAACGCCTGCACCGCGTCTGCACCTTGTCATTTGTTTCGAGTGTCGCGCTGTGCCTGCACCGCAGAAATGGAGCTCCGAGCTTCTCGTGAATTGATGCGAACTGGTTCACAGTGGTGCGGGCGAATCAAGCAGACCTTTAAGACGAACGGACGAAGGTCTGTTTGATTCTATTCGGCTCATGTGCTAGCTGCTCGGCTGCTCCTTGGTGTGACTGACTGACTGTCTCACTGCCCTGCTGCTGTCCACGCCTTCGCCTCGCTGTCGTGTTGCGTTTTTTGGCACGGTTTGCAGCGTTGAGGCTTGGGCTTCTGACTCATCTCTTTCGCACACCATGTATTCCAAGTGGAGAAAATATAGAGGTGTAATAAAGGAGTATGACAATATATGAAATGAACTAGGACTTGCGCGGCTTGTTGCTGGGCCTACATCGGATTCCCTGTCCGACGACAGAGCGGCAAGCACCACCTTTACGGACAGTGCTCACGCAGCGCCACTTTCGCCTTCGAAGCTGAGAAGCAGCAGGCAATCGGGAAATTCAATTTCGACGGATGACGGGGGTGAGCTTCCACTCAAACTGTTGAACGAGCAGTCGGGAAGCGAAGCCTTAGTCAACAGCGTCTGCGGACAAGGTGCACCTTTTGTTGAGGAATTCCAATCAGAAATTGTGGATATGTCTTCACGTGAGCACAGTGACTCTGATAGTAGCTCAAGTGACAAAGGTAGTCTCCAACGTAGCAAACCTTGGGATGACTCTGATGACTTTGTTGCTTCAGAGTGCTGCACGGGGTCAGATGAGGAAATAGCGCTCACTTGTAGAGCAGCGCTGTCTCATGTATTTCCTGAACAAATGACAGCAAGTGTAGAGTTTGCTGTCATTGCTTCCAAACATAATATGACGCATGCATGCATTAACGATGTCCTAGATTTCTGCCGTCGAAGAGGCATCTCTGACCTTCCGAAGGATGCTAGGACAGTTTTGAGAACTGAGCGCAAAGCTCAGGTGGAGCAAAATGGATCTTTTGTGCACTTTGGCCTTGCAGCAGGAATTCGTCAAGTGTTGCCGCCGGGGCAAGTGGTTCCAAGTGAACTGAAGCTACAGGGCAACATCGATGGAGTCCCTCTTTACAAAAGTAGCTAGCTTGCCTTCTGGCCCATTTTGTAGCGCATTACAAATGTGGAGGCATCACCACCATTTGTTGTAAGTGTGTAAGGTGGTGCAGGGAAGCCACCATGTCTGCATGATTATCTAGAGCCATTTGTGCTAGAGGTCTCGGAGCTTGCCTCTGAAGGGTTAATCATCGGATATGTTCGAGTACAGGTGAGCATTGCAGCCCTGGTGTGCGATGCTCCAGCAAGGAGCTACGTGAAATGTATTGTTGGCCACACTGGATATTATGCGTGTGAGCGATGCAACCAAAAAGGGCGGCACATTGAAAACCGGCTCAGATTTTTCAAACTGCACGCACCAACACGTAGGAATGCATAATTTCGATCTCAAGAGAACAAGCGCCACCATTGTGGTTTTTCAACATTCCTATCGTTTGATGTCGACATGATTGCATTTTTCCCATCGGAATACACGCATCTCGTTTGCCTGGCAGTCATGCGACGACTCTTAAAGAATTGGGTATGCCAAGGCCACAGTAATAGATTGAGCAGACTGTATCGTTGCCAACTAAATGAAAGCCTGCGAGAGGCATCCAAAGCATTTCCAACATATTTCCAGCGAAAGCCAAGGGGTACGATGAACGTGATCGTTGGAAGGCAACAGAGTTTCGGACATTCGTCCTTTATGTTGGGCCTGTTGTCCTAAAGCCTCTTCTGCCTCCATTCTACTACAAACATTTTCTAATGTTTCTTGTAGCTATCAGAACTTTAGCATCACCTCAGCACTACTGTAAATACAATGATTTCGCCAAAGATGTGCTGAGGTACTTTGTTCAAGAGTTTAGTGAGCTATGGGAAAAAAACCAGCTGTTATACAATGTGCACTGACTAATTCATCTTGCTGACCAGTGCCGGGACCATGGCCCATTGGATCAGTTTACTGCATTCCCTTTTGAAAGCTACCTTGGATGAATGAAGGAGTTACTGCTGTCCTCCAACAAGCCCCTTTCACAGCTACCTAGGAGAATCTCCGAACTGAGGCACTCGTACAAGAACCAAGTCGAGCAGAAACTGCAACATGTGTAGCCTGAAGACTGCTTCCTGAGTGACAGCGCTCCTGTGGTTGTTCTGGAAACAATGAGAGACTATTTCGAGGGTGGGATTTTACCAAATGCCAGGGACTTTTTCAAACTTCCACTCAAGTCGTCTCAATTGAGTATTTGGCGCTGCGACACCTTAAGTAATAGAAGTAAGATCTGGCCTCTTGATCACCTCCTGAATACTCCTCAGTGCCTGAGGCTTAACTACAAGCAAGGATATGTTGTTGTTTCTCTTTTGCACTTTCACTGAAGCTGTCAGTGGTCGACGGACTTATATTAACCAAAACTGCCATAGTCAGTCATCTGACTGCCATATTGCTATGCCTCCAATGGCCACAATGTCTGTTCGATATGAGGCCGACAGTTGGGATAGATGGAATTCAAATACAAAGACATTTTCAAAGAAAGGTTATCCTTTTGTCTCTGCACGTCTTTTCATTTTTCTTATGTGCTGGAACATGTCCTTGTCTGTTCTATTGCCATTGTCACGAATCACCTATTCAAGCCATGTTCAAGCTTTCTGCTTCAAGCATCTTGTCACTAATACAATCATTAGCACTACTGTCGAGAGTGCTTGAATGGCATCCTTCGACCTGCATAGGTGGCATTTGGTGGTAACACTGGATTAGGGGTAGCTTACAACTGTGTGTACACTGCTGCACTGATAGTACTTCCCTAATCTTTCTCCTCACAGGCCTTCGTGTTTTCCGCAGCTGCAATTTCCTGAAGGCGCTGCATTGTCACAGAGTAAAAGTAGAGATAACACATTGCAAAACTTTCATCAGCACACGCCAGGATGTGTTATCTTGTCTTTTCTTCCATGGCACCTTCACACGCTACAGTTACCGAAGCCACAGTGGCCAGTAAAGTGAAAAAGGTTAAGGCAGCAGTGATCAGTGCAGCAGTGCAAGTCCCTGTCCAATGACAGAGCTGCAAGCTCCCCCTTTGAGGACTGCACTTGCATAGCACCACTTTTTCCTCAAGAGCCGGGAAGCAGCAGACGATCAGAAAGTTCATCATATCAGTGCAGCAGCGTGTTCTCAGATGTAAGGTATCTAGAGCCAGGTGTTATCGTAAATGTCGCCCAAGCAGGCTTAAGCATGCCGTTCAAGCACTTAACCATGCTGATAACTGTACAACCAGACAAATTGCATTTCAAGCCTCCAAGGTTCAAGCACAGTTCTCATTTTTTGCTTCTGATGTGTTTTCACCACATCAGGCTCATACTGCCATGTGTCTTGGGAAGTCATCGCTCTCACTTGGGCACATCACAACCTCCACGGCTTAGATTTTGATTGACACAGGAGAGCATCTGAGCCGTCCAGTTCTGCAACACAGAATCCAGCTGAACCTGCACCTAACTTGCTGAAACTGTACTTGTGCCTCTGATACCTGCAGTTTCTATGTGTGGAAGCGTACTTCACCTGGAACAAGCGGCAGCGCGGAACACTAAACGGCCCTTTTCAGGGCCACCCAAACTATATGACTGGTGGGGACGTGGCAGCTCCTACTCTGCTCACCCTGACCCTCTAGAAAATTAACATGGTATGTATGTGTGTGTGCGAACAGAATATCATTTGGAATCTTGGGAAGTGCTTCTTGAAAAGTATATATACAGAACAGTCTTTATTTTCTAGAATAAACAGAAGGAAAGAGCGAGAGAATCAACAAACAATCTCTTTAGTAATCGCAGAAAATGCTGCTATGGAATAAAAGAAAATAAAAAAAACATAACCAGGCAACTTGAAGTGAAGAAGAGACCAAAGGTTTCCAGATTTGTGTGATCATGACAGTAACAGAGCAAAATGACAATGTAATGCCATTTGAGACTTCATCTGCGCAAGTGTTGAGTGTCTTTTAAATGCTGTTGCAGCCAGGTTAAGCTTTCTAGTGCTAGGCGCCCTGTTCTTGCAATCTTATACTCTCAAAACTCTGGGATGAACTTCTGCAACCAGCATGTTTTAAATACAGCCGCCTTCTTTTAGAAAACAAACCAGCATAAAATTCAGGAAGACGCAAGCAAAGAAAGTGACAGAACAGAAGCTGGACTTACAGATGTTAGTTTATCTTCACAATGGCCAGCATATAATTTTTGACATGCCGAGTTTGGTACCTCAAAATGCCATTTTAAGCGTGGGAACGTTTATATGAAATTCACTCTAGTGTCTTCGACACACCGAACTTAAGGTTTCATTGTGGCTAGCTCAGATAACCAATAATAATTACTAAGTTGTATATAGGGTGTGTCTGCACACTACACAAGATTCAAACGTTATTCTAAATGTATGCATTCTTTCTCAGTGAGCATAACTGATGGAATGCTTGCACATCTAGAGCGGTGTTTCTTAAGTATCTTTCCAAAAGCTCGATTTCAAGAGTTGTGCATGCTTTTCCTATCTGATACACACAATTAAAATTGGAGGCAGAGCCACATTCACAACAAATAAAGAATACAGGTAAGTGGTCACCTGTGTGCCCATGGGCAGCAAAGAGTAATGTTCACGCATTCTATCATTGATACGTTTATCAATCTGGAGGATGTGAACCATGCCATATGTCAAAGGGTCCTGCAAATTATTTTTGTGGCATGTGAACTCTATGGCACATTTTGACATGCAGACACCCTTGAATTGGTTACCAAATGGCTACAGAAGCCATCAAGCATGCTGTGTGCAGAAAACAGCACATTCACGTTATGCCCCTCCTCTACTTTGTTTTGCGAAAAGGCACAAACATGACATAGCTTGTTGTTTATTCTCCGCTCTGTCATGATCACCTTGTTATGTATATACTGATGCCTATCTCACGTCTTTTACGTTCACAGTGACACCACAGCAGTTGCACTACTGTTGCTCATCAGCTTCCAGGTAACAAATTTCTTGTTGACCGCTCAATTCATTTGAGTGAATGCAGCACTCTGCCCAAGCGTTAATAACAACGTGCCCAACACTACAAAAATGAACTGCAACAAGGCACAGCAACTGAGTTTACTAGAGCCTGCCTAGATTGCAGCATGTGCAGTCCCCATCAGGCTTAGCCCAAGGAATAGAGCAGGTCAGTGATTTTCAGCACCTCAGCTATCTAATCTCCACACCTTAACTGCAGCAGTTGTAGCTGCTTCCACACATGCAGAAAGATAGCACCAACACAGTATATACATCTGCATCTGCATCTATGCATGCAGCATGCACATCGTCACTGGAGCAGCCTTTTGGTGTGCTGCTAGCATAATGGAAGCAAGACTTTATTTCACACTCAATTTTAAATTATCTTCCGCTGGTGCCGTGGAAGCCAAGACATGGCACCATTACTGTATCCGTGATTCCTCGTGACATGTTATATTTGTCATGCACGTGTTGGTTTCGACATGACGCCAATTACGAATAAAGCTTATAGGTTTAACCACTGCCTCCCCCCCATGAAAGGTACACTAAAAAGCAAAAATAAATCATCTCACACTCGTAAAGTATTCTTTCATGCTTTTTTCATTCATTTGGCAGGAACAGATTGACTTTTATTTCACAATATAAGGGCCAAATGTTTTTTTCTTCTTTGTTTTAATGTCGTACCGGCACATCGATATGTATGAAACATATAAGTGTTCTCATATTCAGGATGTGTTAAGAGAGGGGAAGTAAGAAAAGGTTTCTAAGGTTATTCTTTGGCTCCTTTAGAATGCAGTCATTTTTACCAGATAAACCAGCATACCCATTTGGATCTTGTAAATATTCAAGACGTCGCATTGAGGTGGTGCCGGAACTTTACTGCAGCACCACCACTCACCTTTCACTTGTGTCTCCTCTGACTTACCTAACAGTGGCCGTTTTGCTATTGCAGCGCATAATTTACTCATACAGCATAAATTGGTAACCCTCTCTAGTACATCTTTAACGTAAAATGTAACATTGCTGCTACAGTTGAGCCTAACTTGAGGTGACCACGCGGTTATCAAAAGAGACACAAGAACCATGAGAATTTTTGTGTGCGGAATGCCATGGGATATAATGACGATTTGGTTTGAGTGAAAGCACTAGCCACTCAGGCTTGCACTGTGTCAGGCTAAACATACTCTGCTTCTCAGGTCACGTTATATAATCTATGGTATACGATATTAGCAGCAGTGCATAAAGACAGGCTTCCTTGTAGGAGCACGTAGAAACAATAAACAACATACAAATTCTGTGTACATGTGACTTCTTGAAAATTAGCACCCTTTTATTTGCCCTATATAGAGGGACAGATTAGAGACATGCAAGTATTTGTTTAGTATTCAGGAAACAGCATGCAAACATAGAAGACTGATAAAGAAGCAAGGGGAAGTGCTGACTCGCAACTGAGGTTTCATATATGCTGTGTGTAGTGAGATATAAAATATAGATAAAAACATAACAGACTACTAACTTGAAAATAAGAAGTGCAACTATCTATGCACTAAAGAACGTCTTTATAATTCAGGGAAACGGAAGGATAACTGCTCTGTATTCCATCGATTCTGGTGTTGTACATTTGTGTAATATTCTACACGGTCAAGCTGCGTAGTGCTGTGATAGCTGATTCTTTAAACAAGTATGTGGCTGCACTGTTGATAACCGACCACAATGTGGTTGTTTGTTGGCTTTTATGATCATGCAATGTTACATCAATGCAACTTCATGTTTCCTCTATATAGCCGAGTCCATACATAAATTTTGTTTCCAGCTCTTCAAATGGCTGGAGCGGTTTCTAGCACCACTGCCCCTTTTTTCATGAAGCATTACTTGTTTATAGCAGCGTAAAATTTGTAAGCTCATATTTGATTGCGTCACAGGATTATGACTTGGAACTTGCACTGGGCAACAACTTCATCATCTATTATGGCATGTGCTGTCTTCATGTTCTTTTCATCCCCATACATATGCTCCCTGCCAGTTCGAGCGTTCCTGGAAAATCACCTTGTGGAACATGCATTCGCTAAAAGGAAGTTCCTCATCATCAGTGTGTTACCTGGCGAAAGCCTCATTGCATCAATAAATTAAACACGGAAAGAAGCGCCTAAGGAAAGCTGGAAATGCTCATTTCTAAACAATATAAACGTCACATGCCACCCATATGAAATAATTGAAAACAGCATGTTGGTGTAGTTCTCAAAAATGTTCCAAAAGTGAAATCTCCTTGCGACAGCGCCAGCAACACGCAGTTTCTAGAGAACACTTGCAAACTGGAGCACGTAAATAAGCTTCTTACAAGCAAGAACATTAACTCCGGCATTACACTTTTATGTTGCTATACATAGGCAGGCTAAACTTAAATGCACATCACTGAAAGGCTCAGGCAAGAACATTGTACATGCAAACAAAATGACAATACACCCGAAGAAAGCTGACCATACATTGTGTGATCTGTACCTACATATGAAAGATCAGTGACGCAACTAGAATGCATTGAAATGATAAATGTAAAAGCGTGCTATTGGCAGCTCTACTGAAGCAATAAGTATTGCATGTGCCAAAGAGAGAGACTGCACATGTGTATGAATAAAGATGACATCTTCATTGTTTTGACAGAAAAGGAAGCGGTATACAAAAATGAACAGATGTGAGTTTGGAACTCATTTCATCTGTCCCTGTATCTTCTAATTACATGTATGCATTAATAAGTGGCACTGGCAGCGTGCATTGCCATGAAGTGTTGTCAACTTACCAGGCTTGCGCGTTGCTACTCTCTGGTTTCAAAATTGCGCAATCAGTTCAAAACTACACATTTAAATGATTTTGCTTGCTACCACAAAGTGTATCTTACTTGCAAGCGCCTACTGCACTTCTTTCAAGCAAGTGCATGGTAGCAGTATTCTCGCACATGATAACATGTATCATGTCAACAGCTTAGAATGTATACACATAAGTAAGGACAGCTGAGGAATTGGTGTGGGAATGCAATGAAGTAGCACTGAAGACGAACACAAAAGGAGAAACAGATAGTGCACGTGACTGTCAACTAAAGTTTATTAGAAAAATTAGTGCTATTTCATCATGTTGCCATGCCAACTTTCCAGCTGTATTTAGTTATGCAGATTTTAATCCATTTGCAGCGCTAAAGACGAACACAAGAAGCATAAACAACAAATCTTTCCAATAAACTTAAATTCACATAAAAAGACTACTAGAGTGCCTAGGTGCCTATGTGACATGATTTCAGAGAGATAAAAAACACATTACAAAAGTAAGGGTAGACATGAGACAAGTGCTTTAAGGGCTTAGATTGTTGGCTATGTATGTGTCAGATGGTGCAACATTTAACGAAAAGGCCTTCTAAGAGTTGCGATGCAACTGTATACATTGCCTTCCAGTGTGGACAACCCTGAAAGCACTTCTATTCTCTATTCACCAGATGTGGTGTTCGCTGGTGAGGCTGAGGGTTTAACTCGTTCCTACCAGTTGTGGTCGCAGTACCATGAATGCGCGAAAAATGCTAAATAATGCTTCTGTAGAATGTGCTTTGGCCGCATGTTGTGGATTTCCAGGTGGCCAAAATGAACCCGAGTTCATTACATCTTCTCCCACAGCTGTATACTTGTCGCTTATGGGCATCAAACCCCATGAATCAACTTTTTCTATGCACATTATTTGTTGGTCACTTGTAGGAGCTGTTATTGTGCACAATGTAATGGCCGACTGTGAAACATTTAATGATGAACTCAAGAGTTTGTGATGACACACAATGTTTCGTATTATACTCTGTGACTATAGCAGCTTCTAACATGTTTTAAGTCAGTCATACTAACCTCAACCACACATAACGAATGCTGTCTGTAGCTTTCACTGCAGCTAATTTTTGGTGAATGCATGGAGAAAAAAAATGAACACAATTAATGTAACGCAACTTGAGAACATATATGGTAAACACCGCCTTTAATGAAATAATGCTGTTGCACTTGTGTGGATCATGCACAACACCAAAAACCTCACTTTCTTAATGCTCCATGAGTTGCGCATAACGTTAGTGCTAGTGCTAAATTGGTGTACAAGATAAACTAAAAAAATACGTTAGCATAGAGAATAGAATAGAGTTAGAATAGAGAAATCGCTTCAAATTAAGGGCGGATCCGAGGCAACTTCACAGGGAGCCGAGGGGGAAGCTATAAAAGATGGGGGTGTCTCGGAAATCCCCGAGACACGCCGACACGGAAGCGGATTTCGCCCAGTAACCGCACGTTTATCGGTAGGGAAGCGCATAAAATTGCAAACGTTAAACACGCAATAATAAACAGTTAAAAGAGTTATCCACAAGAGCGGATTCGAACACACTTAAGCTGAGACATGAACAAAGGTACCCGCAACCTACACACACAACCACGAACGCGTTGACTGGGAGACGGTCTTTAAATAAGGCTTTTATGTTCATTCTTTCTTATCTGGCTTTACAGAATCACTAACGTGTAAATGTGTACGTAAGGTTTGATCAGATTTGAAGGACAAACTATCGACATGCCGTCGACACCGATGACTGAGTTGAAGGCCTTTTTGCGCCGACGGCGCCGAGAAAGAAGGCAAGGTGTAGATTGCGCCCCCGGTATTCGGCTGGGGCGCAGGCATCGACTTCGAAGCACGTATGCTAGCATAACCTGATAGCAAGCATTACAAGGTTGCTATACTTTGTTTACTTCTGCCCAAGTTGACACGAAATAAATAAGCGAGTGCTAATGTAGAAGCTTCAAGCACTGGGAAACCGCCCATAAATGGATCAGTTAACCACTTGCGAATGGCATACTACGCAAATCTCTGACATGCTGCCAGAGCCCGTAATGCAAGTGTATGTGTTCGCCGTAATTGGTTTTCACAATTAAGTAATTAATACACCATCGGTTATCACGTGCGTGTGGAGCACACTTAAGGGGAAGGCGTTAGAAACCCTACCCTGCTGTGAACAACCCCGTGTGTCACAGAAGTGAGCCCGTCTCCTGTGGTAGGTAAGCATATAAGTGAGCTGTTATTAAACCTCAACAAAAAATGGTATTGCTTATATCCCGTGTCAAGTGAATTAACAAACGTGGTGCCAGCTCTGTTGAAGGGGTCGCAGATTGCAAACATATTTCTGGTTCCTGCGCAGTGTGCCTGTGATCAGTGCGTTAGTTTACAAAACATGTTGGTCAATCTCAGCAAGTCGTAGAGCACTAATAATTCACAAAGCGAAAATTGGCTTATTACAGGCCAATTCCCTCCAAAGAAAGCCAACTAGTTACCCATATTGGCAAGTCCGTATGAAAGTTGGTGCAATAATTTCCGCCTTGTTGAACGGCAGTGCCAATATTGTTTACTGAGTGTGTAATGTGGGCCAACGTTGGATCTCTAGCAGAATGGCACAGCCAATATTGGCGCCACGCTGTTAACCTTGGGCCATCATTGGGCCAGGAATCAGAATGGAACTGCCAATATTGGAACCACGCTGTTAATCCTAGGCCGTCATTGGGCAAGCAACTGCCAATACGTTTCCAACGTTGGCCCTACCTGACGTGCCACCTGGGTTGTGTGTAGAGTAGATAAACATAATAAACAGTGATCTCAGAACAGCAAATTTCCTTCTGCATCAATCCTTGCACTTCGTGCGAAAGTTCAATTAACAATATCAGGATTCAAGTGGATAATTCACTCTCAAAACTAGGAATTCTGGGCTTTTACGTGCCAAAACCATGCTTCGATTATTAGGCACGCCAGAGCAGGGGACTCCCCATTAATTTAGACCACCAAGACATCTTTAGCTTGCCCCCAATGCAAGAGGCACGGGCATTCTTGCATTTCGCCCCATCGAAGTGCAGCTACCGTGGTCGGGATACAAAACATTGTTCATATTGACACGTGTACTTATCTTTATCGGGCAACCACGTTTCGCCGCCTAACAAATGTAATCGCACAGCGTGGGACGCGCCTGCATGTATCCGAAGTTTCTGGAAAGTTATCGATGCTTCTATCCGCTGTCTGTTGTCGCCGAACCTTATATTATCTGACTTCATCACCTGACGCGAATGGTGTAGAACTTTGCGGAAGGCACGCGGGTCCGAACGATTAGTCTGGAACATTCGACGGCTGTTCTTTAAAAGCCGACGCACTTGACCCGCTGATCAGATTTTCGACGATCGCCGACCGTGTTCGCCGCTATCGTTGTGCTATAAGTGTAGCCTGTTTTTGTGGGCACAGGTTCGCCCAATAAAAGTTAGTTTTGTCTTTCACAGTATTTGCTAATGTGTTCTTCAGCGTCACCACCACGTGACAATATCTTTGACGCACTTTTACTATACATGGTCCTCTATACGATCTTTGCATGAATGTCGTTCAAAAGGCTTCCTAAATAGCATTTTCTTTACGGCTTCTGGCACACTGCACACATCACACAGCCAAGTGGCAGGCCCGATTAGGTTTCTATTGAAGCCATAAATCCACAACCCTGCCAAGCAACACTGGTTTTAAGTAGCCGTTGCGAGACACGGGCAGGCCCGAGTCACAAAGCTGCTTGCACAGCCATGTGCTTTTTTTCTTTCTCTCCGTGTTCCTAGAGGTCCTCCAATTAAGTTTTACATGCCCACCTACTGCAGCAAGCAACTATGCAAGAAGTGCACTGAAGTCATCAGACAACATAAACATGGAGGCAAGCGGGCCACGTGACCATCACCGCGATGAAACAGAACGATCCGGGATCGAGACGAAACTACAGCCGGGCATATGACACTTGTTCACCTCATTCTAATTAAAATTGATATTTCGTACTCTCAGTTCATTTAAACAAATCTATAATTTTTGGCTGGCCCACTATGTTGTCAATCTATTTAAAGCCAATTAATTTAAACTGCACTATTCGGTTAAATCTGTTCATTCATGCTTCTTGCTTGTCCATACCAGAAGCATCAGCTGATTTAGTTTCTTCTAGCTGAACATTTGCATTCATATGAATATGGAGCCAACTACCTGTCTACACTACTTAAGGCGGTAAAAACAGCGAGCAGAAAAGCTGTCCTTGATGGAATAGAGAAATGTTTGGTTTGAAGTGGATTGGTGCAAGAGAGCAATCACGAATTTGCAATTTATTTTCAATATATGAATAAATGGATATTTCATTACAGTATAAGCTGATGTGTCACCCCAACACATATTTATACCTGCATCTGATAATTCAAACAAAATTCTGGGGCCCCCTCGAGTTTTAATTATGAGAAGTCTACTGTATATGTAATCAGTTGTAAGCAACGAACAGGGCGCCGTCACTACCAAGCCCCGTTTTTCTCAGAAACCGAGGTGCCTCAAAGACATTGAGGAGACAGACCTGCAAGCGGCGGGCTGCATGCTTGCAGCCTCGCTGCCACCTCCGGTTCGACCCCCTTCGCTGACTGCAGGCACCTTCCCTCTGCCTCAAGCCCCGCATCTTACGACCCTGGCAGTGTACAGTAGCATGTGTCGTACAGAGTGTAAAATTTCGATTTAAAGAGAAAGGTTGTGTGTATCTTTGCTCCCCCAAGTCGTCGAGGTGCCCTTTTTGCATGAAAGCCGCTTGGGGCGAGTGTACGCATGTGCCTTACATAGTGTGGCATATTTCTGGTCCGCAGTGACACATTCATGGGCCGCTGTCAACCAGAGCTAGTTTTTTAAATAAGTATGCGGTAAGCTAGCTGAGCCCGCGGTCAAGAACTTTTTTACACTCAGAAGTGGGATAATCCCAACAAGCCCGTCAAGACAAGCCAGGATGACGATCATTCGTACAACACACATTTTGCTGCACATTCACGTGCTGCTTAAAAGGTGACGAGCACCGCCGAGCTTCAACGGCAGAGCAGGCAACGAAATGATCATGGCACACCAGGCCAGCTCCAAGAAAAAGTCGCCCAACTTTCATGGCTGCAGGAGGAGATTCGGGAGCTCGGCGTCATTCCAGCCGGATCCAGGCCCGAGCAACGTGATCTTGCGACAGCTTACTGAGGCCATCTCTGCAATGGCCCGCATGATGGAGAGGATGAATGCTCCATCGACTGCGACAACTGTTCATGTGAAAACGGACCTCTCTACCAAAATACCAAACTTAACTGGAGACAGCGCCCAAATCGGTGCCGAAGATTGGCTGGAAACAATCTCGCGCGTTGCCGACGTAGCCAAATGGACGGACCATCGACGACTAACTGATGTTCACCTCAAGCTGCAGGGCCCACATGAGGATTAACTGATTTCGTCGGCAACAAGGTATGATTTATGGCAGGAGTTTGCAGCTGCGTTTAAAGCAGGATTCGTGACTGAGAAAAAGCCTTCCGGACTTATGGAGGAGAACGGCTGAACGAGTTCAGAGTCGTGGCGAGGATGTGACCAAGTACGTCCGAGGAAAGGAAAACAAATGTGCGCCAGCGTGAAGCTAACTCTGCCGGGTACAATTGTCACAATTATCAGACGTCTTTGATCGACTGAGATGAGTTTCGCATTACGAGACAGAAGCTATAAGAGTGTGGAAGATTTGCTTGAAGCTATCAAAACCCGTAAAAACTTCATAAAAAGCCGCAAAAGACAATTTCTATCGGCACAACAGTTCGACAGCCGAAGCCCATCGAGTAGTGGCCGTCATCTGTGTCCAGCGTCAACGTACTTAGACGATCCAGCACTCAACAGTACCATGCAAGAAAGAGGGCACCGTGCAGATGGGGTGCGTTGCTATAACTGCCAACAAACGGGCCACCTGTCGAGTCAGTGTCCTGAGCCACGGCGCCTAATTTATTGCACAAAATGTAATCGTGATGGCCACAGCGCAAAATCGTGTCTGCATCAGGACTGGTCAGGTAATGTGACTAACACTGTATGCACCACGTCTACAAAAAGGGTTTACAAAAGCATTTGTATCGACGGCGTATGGATGATCGCCCTTCTGGATACGGGCTCCAATGTGAGCTTCATAAAGCTGACGCGTGCTGTTCAGCTGAACAGGGGGCTTATGGAGCCTCCCGGAGCGGCCATAACCGGAGTCGGTGGAAAGGAACCATCCCTCGGCGAACTAGATTAAAAGATGCGCGTCGATGATGATGAACTTCCGGCCGTCAACTTCTACATAGTCAGCAACGACACCTTTGTTCGACCGGACGTCATCATTGGCACTGACGTGATCGACTTGCCCCGTCTGCTCCTGGTCCGCACTGGTGGATGTACCCATGTGCTGAACCAAAGGCAAGCACAAGGCCTGACAGGTATTGTCGCTGAATTGGAAAGAACGAGAGAAGTCATAAAGTGTCACGAAAGCATTGAGGCTTCCCCGTGGACGGCTCTGTCCGTATCGGGAACACCTTCTCTTGATTCACCTGCTGTTTTCAGCATCCTTGCTGCGAAATATAGCAATGTCAAGTTGCACATGAAGACAAGACAAATACTTATGCGTCTACCTGCTCCTTGCAAAATCCCAGAGCAAGTTTACAGACTGACAATGAGTAGGCCCATGCGCTGCAACTAATCAACCAAGACGATAATAATGTACGCTCGATCATCTATGGAGAGGAGAAAACACAGCCCTGCACGTTGCTTAAAAAGCATAAATATTGCTGCGTACTGCGAGTCGAAGAACTAGGGTGCAAGTGTATCGCTGAGAAGAAAATCGTCGAGCTCCCTCGAAGCAAGCCAGTTTCTCAGTCATCATACTGTAGCTCCTACTGCCAGAGGCGGGCATGGAGAGATTGCTGATGAGCTGATACCATATAGATTAATCTATAATAGTACTTCCGCGTACAGCAACCCTATTCTCCCGCGGAAGAAAACATGGCACATCCAAGAAGGTGATCGACTACCGCCGCCTCCATAACCACAACAATTAAGGACAAAGCACAGCCCACGAAGACGCAGCCTAAACACAGAGGCCCGTACATTGTTACAGAAGTGCTGCCTGGAGACACATACCGCATCTCGAACCTACAAATATAAAAGGGATCGACGTCGCCAGACTATGTCACAATCGCCCATGCAAGCCAGATGAAACAATTTAAATTGGCATCGGACAGCAGCTGCGGAAGCGAGTCAGACTGATGAGACTCTCGGGATGATATTGCGCAGGATGGTCGAGTGTAAGCAACGAACACGGCGCCGTCACTACCAGGCCTCGTTTTCCTCAGAAACCGACGTGCCTTGAAAACATTGAGGAGACAGACCCGCAAGCGGTGGGCTACATGCCTGCAGTCTCGCCGCCACCTCCAGTTCGAGCCCCTTCGCTGGCCGCAGGCATCTCCCCTGCACCTCGAGCCCAACATCTTACGACCCCGGCAGTCTACAGTAGCCTGTGTCGCAGAAAGCAAAAAATTGCATTTTAAAGAGAAAGGTTGTGTGTCTGTTTGCTCCCCCCAGTTCGCAAGGCACCCTTTTTGCGTGGTAGCCGCTTGGGGTGAGTGCGCGTCTGTGCCTTTGTATCGCGTGTTTCTGGTCCACAGTGGCACATTCACGGGCCGTTGTCGACCAGAGCTAGTTTTTTAACCAAGTGTGTGGCTGGCTAGCCGAGTCCGCGTTCGAGAACTTTTACACAGTTGTCACTCCGTTGACCGAGAGATGGACGGCCAAATCTAAATTCGTCAAGTGTCTCAGCACGCTTGCTTGCTCAAGAGAAATCCCCAAGGGTGTTCTATGGGGCTTCCCGAAGGACATATCAGTGGCGTAGTGGTTTAAATAACCTGCTACTGTGCTCGAGGTCCTCTGATCAAATCTGGCAAAAGGAAACTCTCCTCTGCATTTAATAATATTTGTAATTATGCAATAAATTAAACAAAATACAAAGTGATGATAATGTGTAAAGCGAAAACCAGAATGTTCATACAAATCTACATAAGCAATCATTCCCACGCTAGCTAAAGCGCCTTGCTTGCAACTCACGTGTGCACTAACATTACAGTTTTGTGAATTATAGGCTATGTTTACAGCAGCCGTTATGCACCAACGTGGACATGCTGATCCAGCATGTTCATACCGCCTCAGCAAGAGACCATACATTCGTTCCAACATTCGTGTCTTCTTCAACAAACTGCATATGAAGAGGTGCATCGGTGGATGAGTCTTTGAGAACCATAGCCCTGAGATGAGCACATTTTTCCACCGCATCAACACTGGCGGCACATTTATCATTAGTTGAACTGGCCAAATTGTGCTCTTGCTGGAATCGAACAGAGGCGCCCGATCACTGTTGAAGGTCAATGCAATATCACTCCATGCCATGTTTACCTGTTTTCATACACTATGGTACAAAGTTCCATCGTTGATGCCAGAAAAAGCGTCTGGCACTAGAGGCCTGATGACAGCTTCTGTAAGTTAGTGTGGAGAGGTCTGCCAACTTATTTTAAGAGTTGAAGCAAATGCTGTTTCAAGTTAAACCTCAAAAAGAAGCTCCCAGAATTATTTGCCTCTTGAAGCCTCTTTTACCATCATCCATTATCAACAGCATTTTATTTTATGAAACCAATACAACAAAATATGATTGAACCCATAACCAGCTCGGCTAGTGAAAGGTCCAAATGCAAGATATTCAATAAAGAAATGGCAGACATTCAAACTACACGTACAAAAAGATGTGCGATACTACAATAGCGGTATTGCAAATATGTAAAGCGCATACATATTCTGAAAAACAAAAAGAAATGGGTTTATAATTCAACAAAACCGAAGACAAAGTTATTTAGTCCCACAGTTCAGGAGAGGTCTGCCAACTTGTTTTAAGGGTTCAAGCAACTGCTGTTTCAAGTAAAACCTCAAAAAGAAACTCCCAGAACTTATTGACTCTTGAAACCTCTTTTCTGCAGCACATGAATCACAGGTGACAGTGGGCTTGCTTTTGGCATTGCGAGATAGTCCGAGGTATTTATGGAAGGTTTGACAATATAAGTGCACCCTTAACGCTTCTTTCTTGCTCTTCCACAGCTTTCTCAGGGAGTAGGTAGTGCATGACACAACTTTCTCCTCAAACAGGGCATTGATCAATGTTAGAAGTCCTCGAACTTGTGCCCATTTCTGTCCTGCAGTGACAATTTATTAGGCACAAGCAGGGAAGCTTGTGCTTTTGTTGTTGCCTGATAAGGTAGGGTTTCCTGTCCGAGTTTTCCAAAATAATTAACGAAATGATCTGCTGCAGCAATCCACCTTCTTCAGCATCATGCACCTGTGCACTTTCTTCATCATTGCTGCACATTTCATCTGTTTCTTAAACAGGATCGCTTCGAAGCTCAACTCAAAAACAAAATTGAGTTCACTGCCACTGAAGCTTGTTGCACCGCCATCACAGAGAACATGTGTTTCACTTACAGCTTGGCTACTTTCCTCTTTAACACAGAACTGGCAGTTGTACCCGTATTCGCACCAGCACATATTACTGGAAGGCTGGAGCTGTTTTGCATTGAATCATCACTGTGGTCTTGAGTACTAATTCCACAAGTGGCATCCATGGGAGGGCTGTGCAGGTTGGCTGGCGCGTTCTGAAACAACATGGAGCAAATGAAAATGGAATATTATAACACTGACATCATTTGAAACTCAAGGGTTCTATCTGGAAATGCGGCTTCCAATGAAGCTTTGAGGAATGCCGTCACATACTAACTAAATTGTGCAAGGTAAAGCTTATGTATTGCACTACGAATAAGATGCGAAGTCGGCAGCGTCCGATCTTTCAAATTCTTATCTATATTCGATTCCGGAAACGGCAGTAATTAGCTGCGCATTCAAAGGAATATTATGAGTGTTTATCTCCAGGTTGTCCCATGATAAATGGTGAATTCCTTCTGTACCTTCAGCGTACCGGCTCAGCACGTTCCGGCAACGTTAAAAAAAAAATCCTGGGGTTTCACGTGCAAAACCTAAGATATCATTATGAGGCACGCCACAGTGGGGGAGAAACGTGCACTTAAACTTAGGTACATGATCATTTCTGCGTTCCGCTTACATCGAAATGCGGCCGCCGTGGCCGGGGTCCAACCTCGGGCTCAGCTGTGCAACGCCACTGCCTAACTTGCCGATGCCGCACTCTTGTGTGCTTCACTGGCCAATAAATTGGCTTTAAATAATCAACGGCAGCAGTGGCACAACACCGAAAATGTTACGTGAGCCACACGTAATTTTTCCGATATTCGCGCCGGCTTAAAGACGCGCTCGGACTGTCGTTTTCGTAATATATCGCATAGCTATGCTGCTTGTTATCAGCTCTATTTGGTGTTTGTACTCCAATGAATTCTAATAAAGTTGATGAAGCTTCCAACGCATACATACGTACCTTAGTAGTAGCGGCGGCAACTGTGGTTCTTTTTGACGCGTACTTGAGAGTTTGCCTTGAGACTTGGCTGCTCGATCCAGGCTGCAGATACTGCCAGTAACTTGTTGGCATTATTTGCGACACTTAATACGCTACTACATCTCGGTCTAGCTGCCGAACGTGCGTCAGTCACACAGCTTCTCGCTTGACGCGCAGATGGATGACATTGTTTCAAAGATAATTTCCTGCCTCGAGTAAGGATAAGTGGATGAATGCTATGAGTCTTCCCTTTGGAACGCGGTAATGCGTTGCACCGCCAAGCCCTTGCACCAAACTATCTGAATTCCTATTGAGAACTTCATTTTTGTGCACCAGCGTTGCTTGTCGTTTGCCTAATTTTCTTCAACCAATCTTCGTATCGCCTCTTACTAATCTCTATTGCGGACATGTTTACCTTCCCCTTGCTCTCGCTGAACACAAGCGCTTCAAGAGGAGGAAGGAAAGAACAGGCAAGCACCCACGTATGCAGCTGATGAACGAAAGCCTTCAAAGAAATGTGGCCTTTATTCTTGATGTAAATATGTTTGCTGCAAATGGCATTTATATGCTCGTTTTAGTGAAAACATTTTACTGGTATTCTACAAAAAAATGGGATAAGTCCTTGATTATGC
Source organism: Dermacentor andersoni (assembly GCF_023375885.2). NCBI lineage: Eukaryota > Metazoa > Arthropoda > Arachnida > Ixodida > Ixodidae > Dermacentor > Dermacentor andersoni. The sequence goes on along the minus strand of NC_092819.1, from coordinate 152,521,078 downwards.
ATGAATATGGATACAAAATATCACTATAGTTTCCGCGTTATCTGTGCACGCTACACATCACCAAATTTTCTTCATGTACAATCGTGGACAAATGAAACGCGAACAGCAGAGCACGTGGCCGACAGTACAGTCAGCGCAACCTGCTGGTCATGCTCAACTCATGCGGTGAGTGCGTGCCCCACTGCGATATTGACACGTGTACTTGTCTTTATCGGGCGACACGTTTCACCGCCTAACAAATGTTATTGCACAGCGCAGGACGCGCTTGCATGTGTGGGAAGTTTCTGGAATGTTATCGATGTCTGTGACCGAACCTCGTGTAATCTGATTGCATGTGTGCACGACGCGAATAATGTAGAACTTTGTGGAAGGCGCGCGGGTCCCAGCGATTACTCTGGAACGTTCGACGACTGATGTATAAAAGCCAACGCGCTTGACCCGCTCATCAGATTTTCGACGATCGCCGACTGTGTTCGCCGCTATGGCCATTCTTTGAGTGTAGCCTGTTTTTGAGGGCACAAGTTCGCCCAATAAAACGCTAGTTTCATCTTTCCCCTTTGGGCTGCTTTCTTCACTGCCACTACAACGTGACAATATGTTTGACCGCAGCTTCCTGCGTGCTAGTTTTGTCATACCGCCGCACCAGCGCGCCGCCGGTAGGGCTTCACATGCGCATGGTGCTTCAGCTGGGGCTCCAGCTGCACATGCCACGATTTGAAGATCTTGGTCCTCTGTCGTAGCTCGCCGTCTGTGTCCACTAGGTACATTTCCAAGCCCTCCCTCCTCGCGCTACGCCTCGAGAATCCGATTACCAGTCGACAACTGGCAGCCTTTAATGCTGCGAATGTCGCGCTGCGGCACATTGTGCCGGTAAAGAGCAATCACCTGAAGTCTGTCTTCTGTCTACTCACCAGGCATGGCTGAGTTCTAATACCCTTAGGAACACCGGGTTCTGCTGTTACATACAATAGAGCCGGCATGGCAACACCGCGCCGTTAAGGTGTGGCTCTCGTGCAAGCGAACGTCTATAACGATACAATTGAGTGGCACGAGCAGTGCAGCTTTCCATCAGTTAAAGCGCCGATTATAGCGAGTGGACGATGGGGGCAAAAATAAATACATCAATAAAAAGGCATGCTTGATAGTGAGCAAAGCGAACGCTCGTGTCAATCGTGCGGGCTGCCCTTAGGCAACGCCGCGTGGCACGAACCGCTGCTTTGACGGCAATGGCACCGGAGCGTCGGTGCGGCGCTATGATAAAGCTAGCGCGAAGAAAACTGCGGTCGAACATATCGCAGTGGGACACGTACTCTCGAACCCACCACCTGAATTGAGCATGGCCAGCAGGTTGCGCTGCTTGCGCTATCGGCCACGCGCTCCCCTGTTCCCGTCTCATTTGTCCACGATAGTACATCCTGATATGGCTCCTATCATTTAGGTTACCGTAACTCATTCTATCGTAACTTTGGATTCTACACGCGCGCGGGTGCGAGTTAAGAATTGACTACCTTAGGATGTCATATGCCTTATTAGAAAAAAGAACGTCACATGACAATTTTGTTCGCAGCTGTACTTTCTCACAGAAGCCATAGGCACACGCTTGCTTTTCATCGTTTCTTCAAATACATATCCATACACTTCAATAACACAGAAGCAAAATTCTTGCAATAAACGTGCAAGCTGCAAGCTTTTGCGCTAAGGTCCTGAACGTCAGACCAGGCCAGACTCTGGACGATATTGTTTTGAGTATGCTAACGCATTTACGGTGGTATGCTGACAAATTTACGGCCGGTATACTAGCCACGACTGAACGAAGTGGCGCCGTTTAATGCCACCTGCATCCCTCGTTTTATGAGGATGTGCTAGCGAACTAGTTTAATGGACTAGAGGAAATAGTTTTATGACAACGTAGGACAGACATGCAAACACGAAAAAAAAGGTTAAAAATGGCCAGAAGCATGAAAAGGATGAGAAAATTAAACGGCCGCGTCTGTCTTGCCCTTTTCGTTACTCATGCCTGTGTTTGCACACCTGTGGTGTCAGTGACATGAATCCATACCAACTCGCTCTAATTTATTTCAATGGTGAAAAGCTTTTCTCTTATCTTGTTGAGTGGATGGGGAGCGGGGGTTGTGCTCGCACAAGAACACAATATATACTTTTCAGTGCTTTGTAGTGTGTTCGATTTTTTCTAGCTCGACCAGCATTCTGCCGTACTGCAACACTCTGTCTGTGCGACCTTTCCGATGCAGGGAACTAAATCCAGCGTATAAATGTAAAAAAATAAAAATAAAGTGGTGTGTGGCTTATAGTGGTGTTTAATTACTGCTTTTAAAATACTGAGCTTTTTGGTGCTTTGAGTATCGTTTATACAGATCAGCGACCACTAGGAGCGCGATTGTAATCGTTCGGATTTGATCGCTTGCCCTGAAGTCGTATCCATAGCTCGACGCTGTGTGTGCATTTGTTTTGTTTCTCTGCACGAACTTCTGTAAAACACATTCGTCACGATCTTCTAGTGTGATTTCCCCGACAAAACGGTGGTGCGTGCAGAACGAGGTCGACTCGACAACTGAGGTTTATCGACCCGGTGCCATAAGAGACTTTAAACAGACAAGCGTTTCCGACTTTGACGGCGCCAAATCTTACGAAGCATGGTGGACCGGCGACGACAGTGTCTCCGGTGGATACTATGAAGCTAAGGTACTCCACATGGCAGGTAAGCTGTTACACAAGCAGTACTCTGTCGGTGGATAGTTATAGTGGGCTGCCGAAAAGGCTAAATAAAAGAAAACAGTGAGTTCAATTGGAGTTTTCTATGGGACCGAATTGCTCGCAATTGGCGATCACTGCAAGTTTAAGTTCGTACAATTGGACATCGTTGGGGTTTAAAATGTCAGTTGGACCGAATTTCAAGTCACTGGATGAGCAATCCCGTGAAACAACAAAATTTGATAATCTTAAAAGTATAATTTTAATGTGACCCTACTAGAAAATCCTATTTGTTTTCAAACAGGTTTCATCGAATAGAGTTTATGGGACGGGACCCCATTTGGGGGGGGGGGGGGGGGATCATGTTCAGTCCTGACCTGTTTAAATCCTGTTTAAACCTGACCCGTTTAAATCCTGTTGAATCCTGAACCGTTTATATCCTGCTTAGTCCTGTTTAATCCTGACCCGTTGAATCCTGTCCTCTCTAATCCAGACCTGTTTGCCCCCGTTCAGACCTATTTTTTGCTACATTCATACCAAGTTCTTTCAGAACGGATTGATGTTGTTTAATATAATTTACTCTTTAAATCTATTTTGTGCACTTGTGTATTTGCGATCAGCATTGAAGACGAGTAGGTCCGCATTATGTTTGCAACAAGAATGCCACTTTCACATGTAGGTTCGCCTGGTACATTGCTTGATACGAAGATGAACACAATTTTCGGCATAAATTGATTAGCACTACCAACACTGATGTGATACACCATGAACAAGTTTTGTATGACCCACGAGTACGTTCTCTAGACGAAAATGCACCCTGAAAAAGACCGTACCTAATTATCACATTTACTACAAGTATGAAAATGTAATTCTTGCAAGCTTAGTACATGTCTGATTACTTGTACTCGTCTTATTGCAGTGCTTTTTTGCTGTAATGGTTTGTTCACAAATACGCAGTAAAGCGTAAATTTGGGCCGAAAAATGTCAGGCAAGGTATTAGCATGTACTTGAAAGTGAAAAAGACAAGTATGCTTTACGTAGGTATTTCTGTACACCCACTTGAGCTTTCATGAAGCCTGAAGTCATCCGGCTTAAGCAAAATCATGTCATAAATGTCACAAGCACTGTTTATCGGACCTTCTAATGGTATTTCGATGCACCCAGTCTGCAGAGAGAAGACCGCTGGAATGTGTTGCGTGGGTGAGAGCAAGCAGAGCACCTGAAAAAGTAAACTCAAAATTTATCTTCGCTCATGCAACATGTTACCATATACGCAAATTTGCCTATGTTCCCACAGATAAGAAAGGTTCAGCATTCCGAGCATAGGAGATAACGTATAAATCTTATTGAAAAATATATGGTTTCATGCAATGCCTACGTTTCAAGGGAGCATGGAATACTGTGGGAGAATAAGCTGTCATAATTAGCAGGCTATTGAAGCAAGTGTTATAGGAAAAATATGGACACTTCGTTTGATTAACAATAATTACTAGTATTGAAGCCACAGAATACAAACATGAAATACCTTTAAAAACAACACCGACAGGTTGAGATAATAAATCATTCGGAAGCTAAACCCTTCTGCCAACAAAATACCGTAATGTACTGGCTTTGACATTGCGCAGCTCAGGCAGAGGGCATGGGGTCGAATCCCGGCCACAATGGCTGCATTTTGATGGCAGGGAAATGCGAAACCCCCATGTAAGGTCTATTGGGTACACGTTAAAGGAGACTAGGGATCCCGCCAACTTGAAGTTATAAAAACCGGGGTAAATTTTGACATAAGCAAACTAACAAAAGTAGAAGGCCCTGGCCATGCGAACACCATAAAAGCCTTTCAAGGTAGGTGCCAGCAGCCGCTAAATTTCTTGCAAAAGCGAAATATAGCAGAAGCGGTATTTTGCGATCAATCACTTTTGCAAGTCACTGATCATGTGTTGGTGGGCTAGTTGGTTAAGCATGGTTACAAAGACGGCGCCGAATAAAACAACACATGAAGAAGAAGGGGAACACGAGACAGCACGTAGGTGCACTAACAAGTGCGTGTTTTATTTCTTGACATAGTAATATATAGCTGCTGTCAAGAATCAAAACAACAAGAAGTTATTCTGTATCTTGGCTTCTTTGTGCGATGCAGATGACTGCCCTGTTTATTCTTGTTGTTTTGATCCTTGACAGCAGCTATATATTACTATGTCAAGAAATAAAACACTCAGTTGTTAGTGAGCCTACGTGCTGTCTCGTGTTCCCCTTCTTCTTCGTGTGTTGTTTTATTCGGCGCCGTCCTTGTAATCAAACTTTTGTAAGGTATTGTACAATTTGGCACCCGACATGTTGGGCATCTACGGACAACAGAAATTCTTGCACAGATCATAGCAAACAATATTGCACATAAGTATACATAGGCACATAGGTATAGGTACATGTATAGTCGTACTTGAACAGTAGGTAAGAGCGGCGTAGAATAAAGTGGAATTTTCTACAAACTTGCTATCTTGCCACTTATTGGCAATATCACAGTTGCGCACAAAGTATGGAAACCTTTGGGTGATGACGTTTTCCCTACATTTTCGAAGTCAAGATTTCGAGATATCGGGAGCACAGTGCCAAAGCATTTTGGGATAAGAAGTGAAATATACATAGAGTTAACACCGAGCCAGGAAACAAATTTGACTTGACTGATATTTTGAGATATCAGTGTTTGAGTTAAGTGTTAATGTATGATACAGAGTCTCCGCTACAGCATGCCTCGTAATCATATTATGACTTTAGCATGTAAAACTCAAGGAGTGAAATAATTTTAGTACAAATACTATATTCATAAGACAAAATGTTTAAGAAAGATAAGCTGACAGCAGCTAAATTTACAATAATTTGATACTTTCCGACACAAGAAATTGTCAGATGTTCTGAGCAATGATCCACTGAAATCAAGATTACTCCAACTAGTTTTATATGGCCTATTCTGCCCTATCTTCTTTAACTTCTTGGTTTGAATGGGCTCTTTTGATTTTAGTACCTCAAGCTTTCCTGCGACTGTTCGTACAGGCAGTGCCTTAGCGTTGCCGTGAAGTTGATATTGAGCTGTATCACCTGAAAGGCGTGAACAATGGCCTGGTCTAGTTGACATCGTGTGAAGAATGCGACAGTTTTCAAGCCCTTCATTTTTTCGGCAGAATTCTTGAACTCCTGATTTATGGAATTTCTGCCTGGCTGGCCAAATTATCTTTAGGCCCCACACTGACAATACCAACGTCTTCAAGCACAGACTTCTCGGTACAAAGTTTTTTGCTTTGCTAGTCTGGTTGAAGGAAAGGTGGCACATACAGGTGGCTATTCTGGACGCCAGTAGGACAAACCAGTCGGCCTCGTTCAGCACGTCTTATCTATAAGTTCTGTAGTAGATTTTGTCAAAGGTTTGACTAAAATTCATCTAGTTTATTAACATGATGATAAGGTTGTGGTCCTTAACCAAGTGACTCTCATGTTACCAGTGAGATCAAATTTCTAAATCTTTGACTAACTCCCACAAAACTATGGTAAGCAAGATGGGCCAATCCGTTTCACTAATATCTAGAATAGCTACCTGTAAGCGCCACCTACGCCTCAACAACACTTGCAAAGCAAAAAACCTCAACCTGAAAAGTCTGCACATGAAGACATCCGTAGCATCAACGTGGGGCCTCAAGATAATTCGGCAAGCGAAGAAATTACTGACAGCACGAGTACAAGCATACCACCACGAAATCAGGGGCTGAAGATTCCACCTTCTACCCATTGGTAGACAGTGCATTTTCGCAAAGCACTAACTACAGCATATCATTGTTCAGGAGTTACCGAATGCACAATTATTTGCCATTTTCATGCCGACTCTAGGGAAGCACCTCTGCACAGTTGCAAGAAAAAAAGCTAGATGCCCCAAGAGAAATGAGCGCACTCAAGCCATGGAAGTTATGTTTACCTTGTCTTCCTACAACTGCCCTAAACCTAGGACTGCTGTTTTGCACAAGGCAGCAAACGTCAACATTGGTGCCTCGCCCAACACAAGTGTATGTGCCGTAGAATGCGCATTAGTCAGCCCACAGATGAGGCCCACACTCGTGCTGTCAGTGTGCTGCACAAATTGCAGAAGCACAGCCTACAAGCTTGTCTGCCTTAGTGTGAACAAGGAAGCTGCATGGGCTCCAAAACACATCGCACCAATCAGCGAAAACCAACGAATCAAGTTTGTTTCGTGCTTAGAACAGTTGCCTCATGCTGGATTTTCCTACAATTATTTCTAAGTACATATAATGCTTGGTTTGTTGTGCAGGCATGTCAATAATGAAAATGCCTGCATCACTATCTGTGAAAAAAGCATGCAGCAAAGCATGTATAGTGCGCAGGTCCAGTGTCTGTCACATACCATTTCGTGCAGTAGATGCTACATTGGATAAACCGGCCAATGTATAAATGGCTGGCAGCGTGAGCAAGGAAACTTGATGCGTGGGTCAGTTAGCAGCGGTGGTGCACTGCTCTCGGGTGCACATGCACCTATCTTTGAAAGCTACTTGATTGTGGCAAAGTATAAAGACAAAAGCGCTGCAGAGATATCTGAGGCTTTTCTTGTATGTATGACGAGGAACCTAGCACTAGCTCCCCATGCAGAGAATTACTAGATAGTGAAACTGCTTCTTATCATTGTAAAACAAGTGTCACGCTAGCCATGCGATGCTTGCATTACGTTTCTGTGCGAGTAGCATGTACTCAGATCTATTCTCCCCCTTTCACCTTTCGCACAATATCACTGCACGAGGAACAAACAAAACTGGACTGTTAGTAGCACTCTGTCCTGTTGCCTGCTTTCCTTCTTTGTGAATTGTGCGCTAAATAAGGCTTTTTTTGGGGAAAGAGTGCTAGTTTAACGTATAAACTAGCTCTATGGCAGTTTGCAATAAAAGACTGTTAGCATTCTCTAAAAATATGTCCATGCATAACAGTGTCAAAAGAGCACCTTAAAGAAAGAACATGAGTATATCTATTATAAAGGCCAAACCTTGCTTTTTTTTCCTTAACCTATTTTTCAATACCGATATTGAAGTACAAGCTCCCCATATAATATCACCTTGTCAATGAAGCAAGGCACAGTGGTGCCCAGCTGTCGCGGGACCAACTTGGATGTGGAGATCGGCACAGATCAGCAACATAGCATGGTCTGGTTACACTTCTTCTCCAGGTCCAGCCATACCTATAGCAGCTCTAAAACATGTGAGTCACAAGCGAAATATAAAAAGTGACACTGAACAAAGCAACTTTCGTTAAGCATAAATAGGATCGAAATGCAGACATTATGCCCATAAATAATTTCACTTTGATCAACAAAGCTTCCAAGTTAAGAAAGACAATATGTATGAGCTATCTATGTGAGAAAGATTAATCGAACACCCTCTTTTTGCCACGCCCCTCCCCTTATGCATGGATGTCTTCCTGGCTGAGTAAGCTGGGCTGATCCCAGGTATAGTGTAATTAGAGGTTGTCACTTGGTGGGCCAATCCCGATACAATTGCATGATTTGTACAATAATTTTAATGTGTATTGTAATGCTGGCCATCCTGCAGGCACCGCAACATTATAGCACCCACAAGGCTAATGGTATTGCCTGATGAGGTTAACTAGTAAGTGTCCCCAGAAGCATAAATCAGCGTGTGTACTCGGAGGCCATTATTAACATGCGATATCATCCTTCTATCGCTTCAACCTAATTTTCCTTAACATAGTACAAGCTTTAAGCATCTGCTCACGCTAGATATAGCAGGGCACCATAAAGAACACCACAATAGCTTCCTATTCAATTTGGCCTTTAAAAAAACAGTGGCAAGTTCCGTACCATGTTTTGAACAAGCAAAATTATTCTAAAATTGCACGTGTCTTTTCCATACGTACAAAAATCACCAGTGCTATGAATTGCACACGAGCATTTTGCAGACAGAAAACACCAACCACAACAGTTGAAGCTTGGGAAAATTGGCAAGAGTTCATTTTGACGGTGCTCACGATGAAAGTCAAAGAGCGCTGTGCTCTTTCAATTTCTGTCTGATTGTTATTTCTTCGATATGTGTGCACTGTGAACATCACATCTGCCTGTATCTTATATCTTTAGTGTGTACGCTCTGTGAATAGAACTGAAAGGAACATAAATGCCAGATAATGCTATGTTGGATAGAATGAGCACGAAACATGCCTTCTGATGCAGCACATCTTGATGAAACAGTTTTCTGCCAATATCCTATACCTGCGGCTGCACTAAAAAATGATTATTCGATTTGCTGTGCAAAGCAAGTGTGTTTTATAGAAGATTGCATTGATTCAATTACTTCGACAAACGGGTGGTTATGGATTATTGTGGAAAGGTGGCATCATTGAAACCCACCTTAATTTTCGTGTAAATAATAATCATACAGTCAGCTCCAGAGATCAAGCTAGGTACAAGTACGGAGCAGACAAAATGGTGAACTGGTCTTTCCATGACTGTTCAGGTAAAACAAGTGCTGAAACATTCCCGACACACTCAACATGTTTTGGAGAAGACAGCATATCAGAATTAAACATGTTAAAAAACAAATATTTAGAGTTATATAGTGCTTTTCTGTGTAACGGTTTGTCACTCCAGTATGATTGAGCTTACTACTGAGGATAATAGATCATCTTTATGGATATTCAGGCAATGATTACAATGAGGAGCCAGTGATGTGACATCTCTGAGCGCCTGAGGACAGTGCTGGTGATTATATATCACAAACTGCTGACATGCAACTGAACTTTCGGGCAGTGTCATCTCATGCCACATGATTCATACAAAACTTTAAAGGGCACTAAACAGAAAATAATTATTTGAGCTGCATTAGTAAATTACTCTACCACAATGCCAAAAAACTATAGTTACCAAGAGAAGAGGCTTCATATGCCAAAAAAGACAGAATGAAAGATGGACGGTGAAACCAAAGTAAAGTTCCCGCAACATCTTGCCGTGATGCCTTGAATTTTGACGCAGCCTGCTAGAGGTCTAATTAATTTGACTTCGGGAAATATTGATAACATTGCATTATAAGTGAGCCACAAACTGAACTTAGCAAGTTTTAAGCAAGTGAGCTGAACCGCAATAGCCAAAATACAAGAAAATACTCTGGAAGGCATGATGTGCCCCTAGCATGCCGGCAGTGAAATCCTGGCACAAAATTTGAGAAATTGAATTTTGACCTTCATTTTCTGTCTTTATAATTAAACTCTTATTACAAGATTTAGTAGAGAAAGCATCCTCGGAGAATACTCAATCCATCTAAAATGATTTAGTGTTTCTCTTTAGCATTCCTTTAAAGCGAAATTTGCAAGCTCGTTTACAGAGTAACGTGACCCTAGTCGTCCTATACGCATTCGAACCGTGCACTTATCCTTGACCTTGTTTAAAGTACATTGGTATTCCATGCAACATAAAACTGAAGAACAGGAGTCACTGTAAAGGGAGGAATAAATGGGATGCTCCATGCGTGACGCGACAGCAGAGCTTTAAAAGGACTGACAACGGATTTCTAAGGAGCTGGGTCATTTGTGGCACAATTAAATGCTCATTCTTGGAAATAGTTATACTTACAGCGGTTCCAATATCACGTAGAACTTTCGCAAGCAGAATTTTTTTATCAGGATTGCCCCCCAATAAATATGACCCCTATGCCAGTAACACAGAAGTGAGAGCAATGCCTATAGCCTACTTCACTAATTGTGAAAGCAGAATGATGGGTGGCTTTCGCAGGAGTGAGTTCAACTTTGATTAACAATTTGCAAAAACTCCATCAGAAAATAAAATGCTATCATAATATGCTGCTGCATCTGTGGTGCCCTATTTCGGCTATGTATGCAAGTTGTCGAGGATAAATTCTTCTTGGGTAAGTTAGTGATTACTTAACATGTTGCTTTCTAGCGTTAAAAACTCAAAACTAAAAGAAAACAGTGAGAGGCAAAAGTAAAGGAAACACGAGCGCTACACTTAAAACTGTTTATTCCAAAAAACAGAGCATCCTGTATATACACAGAAATGTACATGCGCAATCGCATAAAACAAGGACGTCAGTCAGCCGAAGGCATTGTCAATTTTTATATGCTTGGCAATCTGAATTCCGAATCATAAAGCGTAACAGAAGTTTCCCTCACGCAGGCAGACCAGTGGTATGGATATCGAAGGCCTCTAACAGTTCACGTGCAGTTTTGTTTTGCTTCTGCCTAGGGTCCTGACGTTAAAAAACAGTGGTCGGTCGTATCTTTCTGTAGAATGCTCGCGTGCTCTGTGATTCGGTCGTTGACGCAATGCCCAGTTTGCCCACTTTAGCGCTTGCCACAGCTGAGCGGAATCAGGTAAACCACTCATATGGAGCAATGCACGTAACACTTAACGAACTGTACTGTACACCTGTTCATAGGGCCACCCGTGATTCGGAGGCAGAGACGGGCCAGCTTGTTAGGAATGGAGAAGACCACAGGTACTCCATACCTATACGCCACTTTCTTGAGACTGTGGCTAACCCTATGAAAGTGCGTTCCATAACTCCACAGAATAAGGCGAGAAAATTTTCTGGCCTTACTCGAAGGCTGTCTCAAAAGTACTTTTATTCTTTTTGACAATCAACTGTACTTACAGTCAATTGTACTCACGTAGTGCCTCTGCTACATGACCTATTTCTTTCTGAAATGGATATAACCCTCAACAACTGTTTTAAGAACACGCACGTGATAAAGATCTTTAGATATATAGACGATTTTGAAGTCCTTTTAGACAAACAACTTCAACTGACAATGATGAAATGAGCGCAGTTTTAAGGCCTTTTAAATTTCATGACAAGGGCCTGTGTTTTACCCATGAGATTGCGGTGAAGAACATGCTGCAGTTTTTAGATTTAAATATGATGTTTTTAAAAGAACATGCTTGTTGGTACTACTCATCATGCTCAAAAAAGAGCTGTTACCATACGATTCCGCCCACTCGAAAATTGTAAAACGAGGGACTGCAACAGCCTGCCTGGGGTCTGCGCTTAAAATATGTGTGTTCATAGGATCAAGACGAGTTTTGAAAGTCAGATCGAGCGGCTCTTAAAAGCCGGCTACTCTCGCTAGGTATTGACGTCAATGGGGGAACATTGCTCCGGAAGCAGAAAGGCAAGAAAAAGCCTAAGGAAGGCGATGAAGTTGAGCGTAGCGCTCGAAAAAAGGCACGAGTGATCCTGTACGTTCACAGGCTTAGCCACAATCTCAAGAAAGTTAGTGGAGGTATGGAGTACCTGTGGTCTTCGCCCAAACAAAACGGCCCCTCTGTGCCCCCGGATCACGGGTGGTCCTACGAACGGGTGTGCAGTAGAGGATGTTAGACGTTACGTGCATTGCTCCACTGGAGTGGTTTACTTGATTCCACTCAGCTGCGGCAAGTGCTACATTGCGCAACCTGGGCATTGCGTCAACGACCGAATGAGAGAGCATGCAAATATATTAAAGAAAGGTACGATTGCACACCTGTCTGCCCATTGCAGGTCTTGTCCCGATAGTGAACCATGGTGTTTTTATGTCAGGATCCTAGGCAGAAGCAAGAACATAACCCCACGTGAACTGTTAGAGGCCTTCCATATCCATACCACTGGTCTAGCTTGCATGAGTCAAACTTCTGTTGAGATTAATGATTCGGAGTTCAGATTGCTAAGCACATAAAAATTGATGACAATGCCTTCGGCTGACTGATGTCCTTCGCTTGTATCATACAGTTGCGCAGGTGCATTCTTGTGTATATATAAGATGCTCTGTTTTTGGCAATAAAAAGTTCTAAGTGTAGCGCTCGTCTTTCCTTTTCGTTCGCCTCTGTCTTCTTTCATTCAAATTTTTTGCGCTAAAAAGCAAGATGCAAGTTCTCACAGTGCCATATTGTCTCCGAGAATGGGCTACAGCAAGCACCACCCTGCTTCAGAAACTGTGACAACATTTTTCTGCTCAAAGGAATTGAAGATTTAGCTGCGCTTTGCAAATTACAGAAAAAACTTCTATTAGAAAGAAATGTAGCACATTTCAATATATTTAAAGAAGCCGAGTTGCCGCTTACAGTTATAGAAGGTCACATAATAGGGCATCCTATTTTTTGTTCTGCTTTTGTCACATGAGGGTGCCAAAGGTCATTTTTCGCTACTTGTCAAGCATCAAAAATACAAATCCTTGTCTAATGAGAAAACAGTGCTCCTTTAAGAGAATCTGAGACGCAATTTTCCCATCAGCGAGGCTATCTCGATTTGCGTTCTGAATGGTTGTCTTTCCCTTTAAGAGAAAAGCGGTTTCATGGCCTAAATGGAAAAAGAAAAGAAAGCTTTGGATGGGGCGCAGTAGGGCACTACATCAAATCTTAACAAGCGCATATTCAGCCTGTACTCATCCCAGAAGCTAGCTAACGACATAGAGCTCCCTTTGTACCACAATGGTGTGTCTACTACAAAAAAGGCTAAGGCTAGAAGTTAGGTGGTCATACGCATTTTTATTGTCAAATTAAAGCGTTTTATGACATTGTCTGCTACATTTATTAGCATGGTTGACACAACACGCTATAATATTATTTTTTAACAAAGCATGCCTTGAGCATGGCGTGCCAAAGCACTTTTGTTAGGTGAGGAAATATTGTTTCTGATTCTTTTTAGGGAACTGGTTATACATTGTTCACAGCACAATACGTTGTTTCCCTAAGAATGTCACAGACAATTGCATATTTTAGGTTGACCATATTAACATGGCCGCAATGTGCAACATTGCTTCAAGGGTACCACTATCTATTCAGGCACGCACAAGCCAAGTTCAGCAGTCAACCTCATAACGAAGTCTCTATTAGTCATGCATATTGGCAATTTGACAGAATAATAAGAGGGGAAGGTCAGAGGGATGCTCCTGTTATAGGAGAACCAATAGCAGAGTTGAAGCTTTATCCTGTGTCATATGCAAAAGGGCCAAGCACGCCCAGCTTTCGGTTACATTCTCACTTGTGACCACTGCAACAGGCTGACTGGTATGCGCAACCAGCAGTTTGTAGGACCACATTTTCATAACCTACAATTTCTTCTACATCTGAAGAGATCAGCCTCAAGCTCCATGTTGCGCCGCACTCGAAAAGCATTATAAACTGGCAGCATTTAAATGTTATGCTGCATGGTTTGTTGCATGCTTCAGGAATTTACTTATTTATTATACACATAGCTCGTAGGCTCCAGTTGCAGTATTGCGTGAGGTGGCAAGAAAACAAATTCTGAATTAACAAGGAGAACATTCAACAAAACAAGTAAGACCAAAGAAGAAAACATAACATACTTTCATAATGGGACTATGTGTCTGGCAGCTAGCTTATAAAAAAAAGCAATTAGGAATGTTTTACTACTGGTCGCGCTTTAGGGGATGGAATGTAGAATTCCAAGCTTCATACAGTTTTAAGCCACCTTTCGTGGCTTTTTGTTTTGAAGTCCCTTTCGCTGTACTATTCTAGAAATGGATACCCCTCCAAAATAAAACAAAGAAAAACATGTAATACACAGTAATGTAATCACTACAATGTAATACAAAACAGTGAATAGTTACGAAAATGTAATTAAGAACATGGAGTCTATGTGGGCACATATGTTAGACTTCTATATGAAAGCGTGATAATAAAGGCGGGCAAAGGTTTTCGGCTTTTGTCGGGCAGCCTACAGCAAGACATACAGGTAAAAGGATATGCATGCCTCATAACACAGTCCCTAAAGATATCTGTCACGATACAGTGAGTAGGCATATCATGCATATCTACAATAGCCCATAAATATATTTAACTCAGAGGAGGCTACCTATGTAACTTGATCAAACTGAAGGTGAGCCAAATTCTAAATATACGATTTAAGTAGACCGAAAATGGACGTTATGAATATGGCATCTACAGCAAAAGTGTTGTACATTATTGTTGTACATTATGTCATACCTGCCAACCTGTGAACATAATATTTTGTAGAAATGCTGCAGACACTAAATTCTTTGTTGGGGAATTTTTTTAAAGCATGCTCTCAGCACCCCCATTGTTGCATACGCACACACATTATTATTAAAGGAAAAATCGGACATCCACCCGCTCGTAGCAATTGCTACAAAAGAAACCCGTACGGATTCCTCGAAAGGAAAGCCTCACAGTTGAAAAAAAATTCGTCCTGGTCTGGGACTCGAACCCGGGACCACCGTCTAAGCTAACCAGGAGGCTAGCAGATGGCCGGGCGAAGTCTCATTTGTCGACAACACAAAGCAAAGGCAAGCGTCTCACGTAATAGTTCTGCGCAAACACGCAAGGTGTAGACAAGTA
This sequence comes from Dermacentor andersoni, assembly GCF_023375885.2. Lineage (NCBI taxonomy): Eukaryota > Metazoa > Arthropoda > Arachnida > Ixodida > Ixodidae > Dermacentor > Dermacentor andersoni. Next base: position 152,505,999 of record NC_092819.1, on the reverse strand, counting down.
ATTATTTAAGGGAAAAAATATTACGTCAAGTCGACAAATTCGACTTCGCCCGGCCATGTGCTAGCCACCTGGTTAGCTCAGATGGTAGAGTGGCGGCCTCGGAAAGGCGTTAGTCCCGGCTTCGAGTCCCGGACCAGGACGAATGTTTCTTCAACTGTGGGGCTTTGCTTTTGAGGAACACATAAGGGTTTCCTTTGTAGCAAATGCTACGAACTGGTGGATGTATGATTTTCACTTTATTTATTACTTCGCTCCACATCGAGTGCTTCCGCAAAACTATTACATCAGACACACATTATCAGCCATTACTTGTCGTGCAGCACAAAAAGTAGCAGCGAACTTGAAACCAGTAACGGACAAAATTGTTTTCTTTTAGATTACAGAGCTTTTTCAGCGTGTTTGCTGCTGCCGCGTTACGCTGCTTCAGGAATTTATCTGACCAAACTGCCCTAAAGCAAGTGCCCCTCTGATGTTCTCGTTGGAGATATTGCATCGCTAAATATAAAGCAGTAGAAGTACCATTACAATTAATTCTTTACATGCATTTCAACAGTGTCGTGCCCACCATCTCTCAACAGCTTTAAAACCTCTTAACCAACACAACTTCATTCTCTTTCAAAAGTGACATTCATAAAATTGTAAAATGAGCCCACATTTGTAAACCCACGAACAATTTAGGAGAGCTTCGAAATGTGGATGATACGAACAAAATCTGCACCTCGTGTAAGTGACAGCGACTGCTTTGTACACACCTTGTCACAGCATGTCCATCAGGTACTTTGCCGTGCTGTTGAGGCTGCAGAAGTGCCGCAGGGGCATATGTGGAGGTGTTCTGGTTCACAAAATCTTGCCATCCCTAAACAATTTTAAATGTTTAATTTATTGTAATCCCTGCTGAAACCGCAAACTTGTGATATAAAAAGATCACGTTATATTTTGAAAAAAGTCTTATACAACCCGTTACGTGAAGATGCAAATGGTTGTGCAAATATCTTATTGTTACACAGCAGGCGGTTATACAACTACATCGGACAGCGTCAATGCAGCGCGCATTCACATGTAGCGACAGCTGAAGACAGCAAAATAACATCACCTGTAACTTTAGCAGCGCTACGGGTGCCGCCATCTGTAGGCCGCCACCGAAAGCGACGTGCTTTCGGTGATCTCATGGATGGTGACGGCGTTGTATTTCGATGTTATGCGAGTCGTACAGCGTCTTGCACGGCGTGTTTCAACAACCAGGCCCCGCACACTCTCAACTTCAACAAATGGCCACAGAGGGCGAAAAAATCGACCGCGCGCTGCTGCTAACAGCCACAGCATAGTAGAATCACTTGAGGATGCTTACGTTAGTTTAAACCTTTTCCGCTAGAGGCGCAATAATAAGCGCAATTTAACTTACAAGCTTTCTCTTACAATTAACGAAGCGTTTTTAATACATAAAAAACAGTGCAAAATTATCATTGCTAATTAGGTATTGTACTCTTTGTTAGTAAGTTTATTGTTTCTTCGTCATTATAAACGCAAATAGCGTTCAGCATCATCGATCTTTCACGTGACCTCTGGCCTGGATTTCAAATTTTTACCGGTATTTTCGAGTGCATGGCGGCACGGATTCATTCGTTCGTGCACTCAGACTGGTTGCTTCTTTTTGCTAAAACTAGCTTATTGCGCTTTGAAGTCTCGCGTTATTTAACCTAGGGTGAAGTGACGTGTTTGCACGTGGACATGTAAACCCGAAAGTTGGATTTCGGTCGTGACCGATTCGGAACATGTCTGCATCGAAACGGGAGCTGGATTCTGCTGCGGCTGACAACTGCAATAATGGTGAGTCGTTTAACACCGCTGCTTGAATCGTTATTAATATTGATCTCATTAACTTACAGGCAGAGACAAGTTAACGAAGTAGATCCTGCACAACATATGGCAGACGGCATCGTCCGTGGCTCTTTCCTAAATAAACCGTTACTTGCGAGGCTGTCGTTGCACACACACAATCGGGAAAGAAAGAGCGATATCGGAACGCGTGTCTCATTTTTCATCCTATTGTAGCCGTGGCCATAGGTGACTGAGTAGCCTTAACAGTATACATATAAACTTTTGTTCGAGTCCGCCGGCAACTTCTTTCGTCCACAAAACCGAATTATCCTTTGGTAAAATGATGTGAAAGTACATCATCATCATCATCATCATCATCAGCCCGATTACGCCCACTGCAGGGCAAAGGCCTCTCCCATACTTCTCCAACTACCCCGGTCATGTACTAATTGTGGCCATGTTGACCCTCCAAACTTCCTAATCTCATCTGCCCACCTAACTTTCTGTCGCCCCCTGCTACGCTTCCCTTCCCTCGGAATCCAGTCCGTAACCCTTAATGACCATCGGTTATCTTCCCTCCTCATTACATGTCCTGCCCATGCCCATTTCTTTTTCTTGATTTCAACTAAGATGTCATTAACGCGCGTTTGTTCCCTCACCCAATCTGCTCTTTTCTTATCCCTTAACGTTACACCTATCATTTTTCTTTCCATAGCTCGTTGCGTCGTCCTCAATTTAAGTAGAACCCTTTTCGTAAGCCTCCAGGTTTCTGCCCCGTACGTGAGTACTGGTAAGACACAGCTGTTATACACTTTTCTCTTGAGGGATAATGGCAACCTGCTGTTCATGATCTGCGAATGCCTGCCAAACGCACCCCAGCCCATTCTTATTCTTCTGATTATTTCACTCTCATGATCTGGATCAGCAGTCACTACCTGTCCTAAGTAGATGTATTCTCTTACCACTTCCAGTGCCTCGCTACCTATCGTAAACTGCTGTTCCCTTCCGAGACTGTTAAACATTACTTTAGTTTTCTGCAGATTCATTTTTAGTCCCACCCTTCTGCTCTGCCTCTCCAGATCAGTGAGCATGCATTGCAGTTGGTCCCCTGAGTTACTAAGCAAGGCAATATCATCAGCGAAGCGCAAGTTACTAAGGTATTCTCCATTTACTCTTATCCCCAATTCTTCCCAATCCAGGTCTCTGAATACCTCCTGTAAACACGCTGTGAATAGCATTGGAGAGATCGTATCTCCCTGCCTGACGCCTTTCTTTATTGGGATTTTGTTGCTTTCTTTATGGAGGAGTACAGTGGCTGTGGAGCCGCTATAGATATCTTTCAGTATTTTTACATACGGCTCGTCTACACCCTGATTCCGCAATGCCTCCATGACTGCTGAGGTTTCGACTGAATCAAACGCTTTCTCGTAATCAATGAAAGCTATATATAATGGTTGGTTATATTCCGCACATTTCTCTATCACCTGATTGATAGTGTGAATATGATCTATTGTTGAGTAGCCTTTACGGAATCCTGCCTGGTCCTTTGGTTGACGGAAGTCTAAGGTGTTCCGGATTCTATTTGCAATTACCTTAGTAAATACTTTGTAGGCAACGGACAGTAAGCTGATCGGTCTATAATTTTTCAAGTCTTTGGCGTCGCCTTTCTTATGGATTAGGATTATGTTAGCGTTCTTCCAAGATTCCGGTACGCTCGAGGTCTTGAGGCATTGCGTATAGAGGCTGGCCAGTTTTTCTAGAACAATCTGCCCACCATCCTTCAGCAAATCTGCTGTTACCTGATCCTCCCCAGCTGCCTTCCCCCTTTGCATAGCTCCCAAGGCTTTCTTTACTTCTTCCGGCGTTACTTCTGGGATATCGAATTCCTCTAGATTATTCTCTCTTCCATTATCATCGTGGGTGCCACTCGTACTGTATAAATCTCTATAGAACTCCTCAGCCACTTGAACTATCTCATCCATATTAGTAATGATATTGCCGGCTTTGTCTCTTAGCGCATACATCTGATTCTTGCCAATTCCTAGTTTCTTCTTCACTGCTTTTAGGCTTCCTCCGTTCTTGAGAGCTTGTTCAATTCTATCCATGTTATGCTTCCTTATGTCAGCTGTCTTACGCTTGTTGATTAACTTCGAAAGTTCTGCCAGTTCTATTCTAGCTGTAGGGTTAGAGGCTTTCATACATTGGCGTTTCTTAATCAGATCTTTCGTCTCCTGCGATAGCTTACTGGTATCCTGTCTAACGGAGTTACCACCGACTTCTATTGCACACTCCTTAATGATGCCCACAAGATTGTCGTTCATTGCTTCAACACTAAGATCCTCTTCGTGGCTTAAAGCCGAATACCTGTTCTGTAGCTTGATCTGGAATTCCTCTATTTTCCCTCTTAGCGCTAACTCATTGATCGGCTTCTTATGTACCAGTTTCCTCCGTTCCCTCCTCAGGTCTAGGCTAATTCGAGTTCTTACCATCCTGTGGTCACTGCAGCGCACCTTACCGAGCACGTCCACATCTTGTATGATGCCAGGGTTAGCGCAGAGTATGAAATCTATTTCATTTCTAGTCTCGCCGTTCGGGCTCCTCCATGTCCACTTTCGGTTATTCCGCTTGCGGAAGAAGGTATTCATTATCCTCATATTATTCTGTTCTGCAAACTCTACTAATACCTCCCCCCTGCTATTCCTAGTGCCTATGCCATATTCCCCCACTGCCTTGTCTCCAGCATGCTTCTTGCCTACCTTGGCATTGAAATCGCCCATCAGTATAGTGTATTTTGTTTTCACTCTACCCATCGCCGATTCCACGTCTTCGTAGAAGCTTTCGACTTCCTGGTCATCATGACTGGATGTAGGGGCGTAGACCTGTACAACCTTCATTTTGTACCTCTTATTAAGTTTCACAACAAGACATGCCACCCTCTCGTTAATGCTATAGAATTCCTGTATGTTACCAGCTATATTCTTATTAATCAGGAATCCGACTCCTAGTTCTCGTCTCTCCGCTAAGCCCCGGTAGCACAGGACGTGCCCGCTCCTTAACACTGTATATGCTTCTTTTGGCCTCCTAACTTCACTGAGCCCTATTATATCCCATTTACTGCCCTCTAATTCTTCCAATAGCACTGCTAGACTCGCCTCACTAGATAATGTTCTTGCGTTAAACGTTGCCAGGTTCATATTCCAATGGCGGCCTGTCCGGAGCCAGGGATTCTTAGCACCCTCTGCAGCGTCGCAGGTCTGACCGCCGCCGTGGTCAGTTGCTTCGCAGCTGCTGGGGACTGAGGGCCGGGGTTTGATTGTTGTGTTCATATAGGAGGTTGTGGCCAAGTACTGCACCAGGGTGGCCAATCCTGCTCTGGTGAGGGAGTGTGTTACCGGTTCTGGTCACCGGCATCAGGCCACACTCCAGGCCTGTTTATGCAATTTTATCAACACGCGGATTTTTTTTTTTTTAATCCGGTGGAAAATTGCGCGGCACCGGGATTCGAACCACGGACCTCTTGCACGCGAGGCGGGTGTTCTACCTCTACGCCACCGCTGCATTTGGAAAGTACATCATCTGAAAGTACATAATTTAATGTATTAAAAAGTTGCAAGCGTGATAATTCACTCATATTTCGTATTTGTTGGTTCCAAATGTTCTTGCTGTTAAGTTTGGTTTACCGTAGGGCATTTATTTTTGCAGTGGTGAAGCAGTGCATCATGTTTGTGCAGAAAACTAATGCATCAGTTCTAATAGCTTCATCACTTTCATGCATTTGCTTGTGGAACCAGCAGTGTGATCTCTTCCAGTGTTTAAATGAACGCACAAATGTTCTCATTTGTGATCTTAATAATACTTAAGCTGTTTACATGCATTGTATAGTTAGACAGACATAAATTTTATGGACAATAGCAATATTTAATTAACGTGCTGCTTAAGCTCCCTAGAACAGACAGTGTACATTTGCATGTGTTCTGTAGTCGCAAACCATTACAATGTATATGTCACACCTTTTTCCATTTCATATTGCAAAATTGTGCTTTTTCAATTTCTGATTCAGTCAAAATTTCTCTTCCAGACATGCAGTAATAAGGATGGCACCAGTATAAAGCAACACACTTCACAGACTAAACAGAAGTTGCTGCCTACTACAGCAAGGCCATTGTGTGGACATTGGCTGCTACTACAAGGTAAACAACAAGTGGTTCAGAAATAAATATGCCGGGTATAGGCTGTATTGGCTTGCTAGTCTTTAGATACATGTTATTTGATTGCAGCAGAACTGAATGTTTGTTCATGTTCATGGTTCAGTATAATTGGTTCGAACATAAAAGAAAACATTACATGAGTTTGGCTAATCTGTGCTGTATCTCATGTGTCACCGTTCTACTCCAACAAAGTTCATGCCAAGCATATCTTAGTCATGACTGGAGCTCCTATCCCCACCAACAGAAAGGCGCTGGAGCGGAATTTGCAAGGCTGTTGCACCACGAACAAAAATGCAGAAGAATTTGCATGAGATATCAAGTCTGCAGAGCACTGCGTGAATACTGAAAAGAGCGTCAGCCGCCATTCCACCAGCACAGACAAATTGGCTGAGTCATCCAGGTAACTCAAAAAGGACTTTATAGAAATTCTTCGTCTTCAGATGAACCTGCAACTTCTGATTAAGCACGGACGACGCTGGCCAAAAGAGTTTCGTCAGTTTGCCCTCAATAAGCTTCCTGGCCATGCCAATTTCATTTGTGCCAAGTGTAATTTTTCTTCTATAAATGCAAGCTTTCTCATTGCCCATTCTCGTTAGAGATAATTCATCCTCATCCAAACATAAAGGTCAACCGACTCTTCGCTGATACTTAATACCAGTTACTGTCTGGTAGCATAACATATCTGTAGCAGTACGTTTTAGTGTATGTTGTCATGCACAATTTCTCTCCTGAAATAGCTGATGCAACATCGACACGTGCCTTGCATTAACCTACGCACCGTTTGCTATGCACCATTTTACTTTTCGTGATGTTTTTGGCCTTCAATGCTTGCAGAGCAGAGCAAAGCAAGCTTTCTCATTTTCCATATTCCTAGTATCGTTGATGATTGCTCTTCTTCCTCGATAGCCTGGGTCTTTGTGCAAGTTACACTGAATGATTGATTGCAGAATCTGGTTTTGCTACCCCGCTTGGTTCTCATCGCCGTGTTACATTTCTCGGATGTGGGGGCCTGGTCAGTTGCATTGGTAATATTCTCTAGAGGTGCGCATTTGCTCCTCCAGTCCGCACAGCGACATGGACTCCCAGTATACACGCACTTTAACTGGTGCTCCCGTTCGTTCTTTCCTGCTGCAGCCATGGGCAAATTGTACTTGTGGCCTACCTCGGCAATGATTTGCTCAAAACGGAGACACGCATATGTACTTACATGGTTCGAAGTGTATGAAGTTGATAGCCGTATGGCTGGAAAGGCCCGTAAAAATGGCTGCCGAAGGTCATGCCCACGAAAGCGACTTGTCCATATTGAGACAAAGTGGGACACTAAATGTGAGCCACACATTAGCGACCCTCAACAGAAAAGAAACGTACAGGTTGGAAAGGAGTTAACGCTAAAATGCCGGATAGTCCATTTGGCTGTGTTGGTTGCGGCAGCAGATACCTGCATCACGTGATTGTGTCGCAATGGAAGTCGCTCATCTTCAATGGCAACTGTCGGTTCAAACAGGTGCGACGCTCTGTCCAATCTGTTTGTACTGCTGGTTGTCGCTCGTTACCAGACCACCACATGCGACGAAGGCAAGCATTATGCCTGTAAGAAGGCGGCTGAATGTACCGTAAGAAACCCATGTACGTGAATGCTCACTATTGCCATATGGTTCGTAGCCAATGTGAAATGTATTCTCTGAGTCTCATGCATTGATTGCTGTTTAATTTCGCTGTTATCTTACTTGGTTACAGTCGCCGTGTTATGTTTTTCGGATATGGCGGCCAGGTCAGTTGCATTGGGAAGCAGTCTCTCGAAGTAAGCATTTGCTTCTCCAGTCCACACAGCGACAGTAGCTCCCAATTTACACACACCGTGATTCGTGTTCCCCGTTCAGCCTTTTCTGCTGCAGCCATGCACAAATTGTGCCTGTGGCCTTTCCCGGCTGCGATTAAGCACGAACGGAGACCAGCACACGTGCTTACATGGTCCGACGTGTATGAAGTTGGGTGGAAAGGCCCGCAAAAGTGGCTCATGAAGGTGATGCCCGCGAAAACGACTTGTACATATTGTGACAATGTAGGACACCAAGTGTGAGCCACGCATTATCGGCCCCTGAAAGGAAAGAAATGTGCAGGTTGGAAAGGAGTCAACGCTAAAATGCCGGGTAGTCCATGTAGCTGTGTGGGCTGCAGTAGCAGATTCCTGCGTCACCCGATTGCTTCGCGATGCAAGTTGCTCATCTTTATTGGCGACTGTCGCTGCAAACAGGTGGGACACGCTGTCCAATCAGTTTCTGCTGCCGGTTGTCGCTCGTTACCAGACAACCACATGCGGCTAAGGCAAGCATTATGCCTGTAAGTAGGCGGCTGAATGTATCCTAAGAGACCCGTGTATGCGAATGCTCACTGTTGGCATATGGTTCGTAGCCAATGTATAATGTATTGTCTGAACACTATGTGGTGAATGATTGCTGTTTATTTTTGCTGTTATCTCACTTGGTTACGGTCGCCGTGTTTTGCTTATCGGATGTGGCGGCCTGGTCAGTTGCATTGAAAAGCAGTCTCTCGAAGCAAGCATTTGCTCCTGCAATCTGCACAGCGACATAGACTGCCAGTTTACACACCGTGATTCGTGCTCGCCGTTCAGCGTTTCCTGCTGCAGCCATGGGCAAATTGTGCCTGTTGCCTCTCTCGGCCGCGATGGAGCAAGAACGGAGACCGGCATACGTGTCTACATGGTCCGACGTGTGTGAAGTTGGGTGCAAAGGCCCGCAAAAGTGGCTGATGACGGGGATGCCCACGAAAGCGACTTGTCCATATTGAGGCAATGTGGGACACCAAGTGCGGGTTACACATTAGCGGCCCCCGAAAGAAAAGTAATGTGCAGGTTGGAAAGGAGTTAACGCTAAAATGCCGGGTAGTCCATGTCGCTGTGTTGGCTGCGGCAGCAGATGCCTGGCTCACCCGATTGCTTCGCAATGCAAGTTGCTCATCTTTAACGGCGACTGCCGCTGCAAACAAGCGGGACACTCTGTCCAATCTGCTTGCACCGCTGGTTGTCGCTCGTTACTAGACCACCATGTGCGACGCCGACGGTGAGCCGTTTACGAGCTCGTGTCAAAGATTCCAGCGTATCTCGACATACACATTTTATTTCTGCTATTGCACAAGAATGTAAACGGCTTTTCTGCCAATAAAGTCGCACGTTCTGTTCGCTCACTTGTGGTTTCTTTGTATGGTCATCAGTAGAGGCTCTATGGTCTCCTGGCAATTAGAACGCACCGGCTACGCGGCAGCCGAGGCATCGAGGCATGCCGCATAGCCGGCGGGGCGAGTACGGCGCGTACGAGCGGATACAAGCGTACACGACCGGCAAAAAGCGGCCATATTGGATAATGCTCTAAAAAATGCGCATTCCCGCTTTCTGTTTTAGCAGTGCTATCTGGCGTCCGCCTAGGTAAGTTCCATGTGCTACCGCTGCCTATTTTCGAACCTCTGCGGAAGGTACAGTTTGCCTTCACTAATGTTGCTCTTTATTCTATGTCAGCAACGTTGCTTTTAATAACGAGGACAGCAATCTGCGTATAGGCCGTATAGACGTCTCAGGACCGGGAATCGGTTTGAAATTTGCCGCATATCGTAGTTTGGTTTTTGAATGTTCCACCGTGTTCCTGTTTTTCTTAGGCTTAATTAACGACACATTTGGAGTACAGCAGTGTTATCGACGCATTGTTTCGCCTTGTTTTTTGCGTCGTTCTTCGGGTGAGTACTGTTCATGAGTAGCGCCCTCCTTGCGTCGGACGTTGCTGCCACGGTGGCTTGATTTCTTGCTTTATTGTGAGTGTGTTGCTACCCTACGGGTGTCAAAGGGCGCACGATCACGATCAGGCCCGATCCGGATCGAATTTCTCGTTTGTGATTAGCTCCTTTGCGCAAGCTGCGTGCGGGAATCAATCGCAGTCGAGAATTACGATTCGGATCGGGCTTGATCGCGATCTAAATGTTCGTGTGACACCGGAGTATGAACGTCCGTACTGTCTGTCGCCGGCGCTTTCGTACACGGGTTGCGTTATTTGCATGTGTGTGCGTGCGTGCGCGACCGCGTGCTGTATGCGTCGTTAGTGTGTCACAGCTTTTCAAAAGTATACGTGTTAATAAAGGACACGGCTTGCGAAATCGCTTTGTGTGTATGTGGGCGTGCATGTAGCTTTATTTGAAAGCTACAATGCCAGCCATTGGTCACGCAATTTCTGTAACGCTTGAGAATGGCCCCAACTTAGCATATGTGCTAAATTGTCAGGATATCGAACAATAAAAAAGTTCCTCCGCAGTTCTATTCAAGCATTAAACTGATATGCATGATACGATCCAGTACGGTTGCCACAAAGCTCCAGATTAACCAGCTTTTGTGCCAAACAGGCGCCCCTGTATGGTGCCAGTGCGTCCAGTATAAGCCAGTTTAGTTGCAAACAGGACCCCTCTTGAGGCCCATTTCTGTGTAAACTGGTCGTGCCTAAACCTGTTTGCATGCAAAACTGGCCCCGCTCAAACCTGTTCGTATGTAAACTGGTCCTGTTTATACCTGTTTTCATGCACAATGGGACCCTGTTCAGACCTGTTCGTGTGTGAACTGGTCCTGTTTATACCTGTTTGTTGCTAAACAGGTCCCTGTGAAACCCAGTTTAAACCTGTATAACCCAGCTTGAATTTAAATAGGATCTTCCAATAGGTGAGCCTTCAAATTTCGAGAGAAGCATTCAGTGTTTTTGGAAGTTAAAAATCTTCCTTGGAACTTAACCCTCATCTTTCAATTACTGGAATCACTTGGCATCACACATGCGCAATGCTAGTTATGTTAATATTCTCTCGGGTAGTTCTAGCAGGTAAAAATTGGATCGCCTGCAAATCTTGCTATATTATATAATTCCAATGCTTGTCAATAGTTGAACATCAGGCCTAACAAAACTAGAGAATACTTAAGTGCAAGCTTTGTTGTAATGTTACATTTCTGTTGCAAGATACCAAAAAGAGAAAAAGTTGTAATCTATCCTGTCTGTGTTGTGTATGCATTATGCAATACTACTTAATTTCTATGCTCAAGTGTCGCTGCTTTCTGGTGCAGTTCAGGAACATAGGAGGAAATGGAGGTGTTCCTAACCAATAGGCCTAGAAAAACAATGAACCTCCATTACGGGAAAGGGAAGAAGAGGACAAAAGGGAAAGTATGGTTATCCAACACTTCTTTTTTGGCACTTATGCATCGGACCGCACTGGGACACGTACTGCTTGGTCTGCTCAATGAAAGCGCATCACTTCTGCCAATCGAATATGTGTATTGAACACATTTGACCATCATGACGAGCCAACTTTCATTGCACATGTAATGCAATGTGCAATTTGCTGTGTAAAACGCATGGTTGAGAGAGTGAAGTGTAGAAGCAAAGCTGCAATAACTCTTCGTTTTAGCATTGCCATTTTGTTTGCTTGTAGCTTACAAAGTGCTTGAGTGAAATATTGCCGGCCTGTGCCAATATTTTTTTTTTGCACTTGCCACTCCATTGTTCTGGGAACAGTATGAATGCTAGCTTTGAATTATTATTACTATATTGAAATTCAAAAGAGCAATGTGATTTTAGAAGAAAGTAAAGAAGAACAAAACGCCGTTTTACCGGCCTTAGGTCTTGATAAATGTTTCTGAGCTCCAATTACAAAATCACAAAGCGTTTAAGGCCTGTTAAAGGGTCTGACAACCAATTTTAATGGTACCTACTTATTTAGTACAACAGGAAGCTTACCGATCAAAGTGTCTAAACATGAAAAACACGGAGAAGGTGGGAGATGGAAATTCAAGATGAGCAAAACGAAAACAAGGTAAAAGCGGGTGGCAGCATTTCGACAAGTGGACTTGTCTTTTTCAAGGCGATTTTTCTCGGGCACAAAAGGAACTTTTGTCTTTCAAGTCGGAGCTTTCAAGAATTGTCAAAAGAGGCATAGCATCCCAATGCATGGAATCAGCTCTCAATAAATCGTGTGTACAATAAAATGCAGGCAAGTTTTGATAATCAGGTTCGCCGGCTTTCGGTAGCAGGGTTCCCTGTGACAATATGACAGCTATAGCCGAACGTCTGTTTCAGAGGTTGAAAATCAGAAAGCCGAGTACCAGTTACACGACAGAACGTCAAGCGTTCAGACATGTGGTGGTGCCTTATATACATAAGGTTTCCAAGAACCTTAAGGAAGTTTCAGCTAGGCATGGCATCCCTCTGGATTTTTCGGCTCCGAATAAGCTCGCAAGACTGTGCCCGCTCATGCAGTGATAAGAGGCTAGACTGCCAAATTAGGCATGGGATATCATACGTTCCCTATGCAATCAGAGTTGTTTATGCCCTACCTTTATCATGTGCAAAAACGTACACCGGTCAGACAGGGCGATGCATCAATGAGTGACTCAGGGAAAATGTCAGAAAAGCAAACAGTAGTGCTGACAGAGGGGCACATCTTGCGTCCCATTTGAATACTTGCCGCAATTGTGCACCGCGCTTTGACGAGACCTTGATTCTAGGACGAAGCGAATGCGAGCATGCGCGATTAGTAATTTTTTATTTATTTAGGAATACTGCAGAGTCTCTTCACTCCAAGCAGCAGTAGACACAAACAGAAATACATCAGAAATCCACAACAGCAATAAAAAGCAAATACAATAAATCAAGACATGAAACAGTGCATATAACACAATGCAGTAGGCACAAATGGAAATACATCAGAAATCCAGAACAACAGCAATAAAAAATAAATACAATAAATCAAGACATTAACCCAGGCGGCACGTCAGGTTGGGCCAACGTTGGAAACATATTGGCACTTCTTGGCCCAATGACGGCCTAAGATTAACAGCGTGGTTCCAATATTGGCAGTGCCATTCTCGTTCCTGGCCCAATGATGGCCTAAGGTTAACAGCGTGGCGCGATAATTGGCTGCGCCATTCTGATAGAGATCCAACGTTGGCCCACATTACACAGTCAGTAAACAATATTGGCTGTGCCATTCTGACAGAGATCCAATGTTGGCCCACATTACATAGTCAGTAAACAATATTGGCACTGCCGTTCAACAAGGCGGGAATTATTGGACCGACTTTCGTATGGATTTGCCAATATGGGTTACTAGTTGGCTTTCTTTGGAGGACATTGGCTCGTAATAAACCAATTTTCGCCTTGTCGGCTTTTAGTGCTCTACGACTTGCTGACATTGAACAACGTGTTTTGAAAACTAACGCACTGATCACAGGCACACTGCGCAGGAACCAGAAATATGTTCTCCCATGGCAACTCCATGCATGGTACACCGCCATTTTTGCACTTCTCCTTTACCGAAATGCGTCCCCTAAAGAGAAAAGCCAGTGTACCACGTAGCAAGCAGGGGAAGCCGCATACATTTAGCCGCTGCTTTATTGATTGTGAATTACAACATCAGCTTTCCATAAGAACCAACGGTATTGCGAATTTGCCTGCTCATTGTATATTTTGCATGTACGCTCAGCGGTTTTGGTGGGTCAGGATTCTGAGGAGAATCGAGAATTACAGTGCCTCAGAGCTGATGGAACCGTTTTATATTGCATCGAGATGGAGCGCATGTGTATTAGTGAAACTTTGTTTGTTTAGCATGCATGGCATGTTGCGGCGACCTAATCATCATGCTCCTATTCTAATATATTTGTTTGTTCGTGCATGTGTAGTAAGCTCGTATGAATATCCCTGACAGAAAAAAAAAATAATTGCACATTTTGGCATTTGCGTGTCAACAACCTCTTGTCTTTGCTTTTAGTAGGCACGGCGCATTCCGGATTTTTTTTTTCGGCCTAGCTTTCCATCCTTCAGCCCCCACTTGCCTCTCCCCCACGCACCCACGTGAGCCTGGTCAATGCTATCAGTCAAGCGTTCAGACAGCCATAAGCTGCTGTGTCGAATTGGGTGCTCTGGGAAGCATGGGGGAAAGCGGCGGGGTCACTATTGTTCTCCTTGTCGCACTCCGTCGCTGCCACCCCAAAACGCGGTCGGGCTAGGTCCAGCGGGAGAAAGTGTCGTTTACGCCATATTCTTCGTTCACCCTTTCCTTTCACTCTTTCCTTCTATGTGTCGCTAGCACACCGACTGGGTGCAAGACCGCCTGAGTGCTTGCCATCTTGTCCGTTCTTGCCAGCGCACTCCTCTCGTGAAAAATGCTCGCTCGCGGTCGTCATTCCTAATGAGAAGCCTACATCTTGAAATACGCAGCAATGTGGCCATGAATTTTTGTGAGTGTTAGAATTAATATAGGCCAAACAACAATTAGAAATAAAATCGGCGCTCGTGGCCACCGTCTTCGATGTGGGATGAACTCGGATACACAGAAGCATGGATCTTACAATGGTGAGTGCATTTGTTTTGCGCATGTTATAAGTTTTATAAGGAGCAATACCACCCAAGCAATATCACGCGGTATAAATATTACTGAAACAGGCCTGGCTAATGTAGAGTGCCTGTAATTACATAGCTCTTTTTATTTGCAGCCTTTGAATAGTGCCCGGAGTAGTACGACGTGTAAATCTCTGTGAATTTCACCCAAATTCCAGGACTATGATTTTATCAAGCCACGCGCGCGGCCTGATCCTGCTAGTGATACCGAGGAACCACGCTTCTTCTCACTGTTATAGGTCAAGCATCATTTCCAGCCGACAGTATTTCTTTCTTTTCGTATAATAAATGCCTCTTTTACTAGTGTTTCCTGACGGAACTTCTCGGTTACCACATTAAAAATTTCGCACGAAGGCCGCATTGTGTCTACACAGTCTGAAACTAGGCTTTTTGTGCTGTAGCAGGTTTTGCTGCAATTTTTTAATTATAAAGTGCTACGCTGACTAGGTGTGGGCTGTAAACAAGACGGACGGATCCAGCGCATTTTATGTCTGTTCTATATATTACGTTACACCTTGTACACGATATCATATATAGGTCGAAATATTAAGAAGTGTTACTTGACAAATCTCTTACAAGAAAGTTTCATGATTCACCCCTTCGAACTCTCTGCTCAGACTTATAATATTGTTGCAGTATGGCGATTTTTCAAATGAAAACGCTGCCACATACATTTGTCATACCAACATCTCTGATAATGTTTCTTTTTATTTTACAGAGCAAGCATTTCCTCCAAGTATTGGTGAAGGCGCTATGGGATATGGTAGCAATATCAACGAAACCACCGCGTTATCGTGGTCTTCGGGGGCCTGATCAGCCCGCCGTCACCCAAGCACTGACCAACCTGCCTACCGATGTCAGCTCCCTGCCCTGAAACCCCTGGCCATCCCACCGTCCTCGGCGCCTTGCCCAATTCCTATCCTGAGGGCAGTGCCTGTAAATAAACTGTTTGAAGACAACCGAGCGTCATCCATCTACGTCCACGGAAAATCCCTGGTTGTGAAAATTTATTCGCAAATAAACTGTCATAAACGTCAATTTCAGTATTCTTTTATTATTATTTGCAAGCATATATGACTTCTGCTTCTTGACATCTTTTTGTCGAGTTTTCCTAGCTACTATTGAGGGAGACGGTAAGGGGACAATTGCTACAAAAAATGCTGCTAGCAAAAGGTTTGCGGTAAGAATGTGTGCGTGCTCTAAAGCCAGCGTATCTAGAATATTCGTCATGCAAAGGGCATTGGCTCAAAGCTGGCATTAATAATGGCAACGATATGGCTCAACACTGGTCCTACGATGGCTGCTGCATCGGCATAACATTGGTCCAATCTTGGCTTTAACACTGTTCCTACGATGGCTGCTGCATTGGAATAACATTGGTCCAATCTTGGCTTTAACGCTGGTCCTACTATGGCAGCAAAATCGCTGCTGCATTGGCCTAACATTGGTCCAATGTTATGGCTTTAACGCTGGGCCAGCATTGGATTGGGATGCACTTCGTCAATGTGCCAACATTTGTCCAACATTGCTACCAATTTCTGCCAGCATTGGGCCATGGTTGGACCGATGCTTGTGTGCTGCCTGGGAAACACTGCATATAACATAATGTGAGTGCCCTTTACCCATGCATTTTCAAGTTTGAAAGAAACCCTTCGACACTTGTACTGTCTACAATATGTTTTGGTAATTTATTCCAGGCGCGTATCGTTTTTGGAAAAATGAATACTTAAAAGTATCGTTTAGAACATTGTATTCCTGCAACATTTTCCCATTATCAAAACGCGAGGTTGTGCGCAGAGTATGAGGAGTAATGAAATTGGAACTGTTGATTTGTATTATGTTGTTATATATTAAATGCAAGTTACATTCGGTACGTCTAGCTTCAAGTGTACCGATACGAAGATAAGCAATCATTTCTGTCCCGCTGTCAGTGCGCTTATATCGGTTGCAAATGAATCTAGCCGCGGTTTTCTGAACTCTTTCTAATTTGGCAACGTTTTTTTCTGTATAAAGGTCCCATATACACGAAGCCTACTCAAGACATGGCCGGACCAACGCTTTGTATGCTGCTAATTTTACATTCATAGGTGCTTTTAAAGTCTTTCGTCGAATGAACCAGAGAAATTTAAGGGCTTTAGTGCAGACTGTATCAATATGAAGGTCCCAACTGAGATTTTCTGTAACAGTGATGCCGAAATATTTAACAGCAGGCGATTCCTTAAGCACAATGCCATCCACAGAATAAGAATGTTGTAAAACGGTTTTGCTCCTGCATACACGGAGGACTAAGCACTTGTCAGCGTTTAAGAACATGTCCCATTTCTTGCACCAGCCTGAAACTTCTACGAGTATTTTATTAAGCGTACTTTGGTTGTCTACAGATTTAACCAAGGTATAAAAAACGCAGTCGTCCGCGAAAAGCATCATTTTAATACCACTGTTTATGACTTTCACAATGTCGTTAACATAAATGAGGAATAAGATCAGTCCCAGAACTGACCCTTGCGGTACCGCTGATGTTATCTGTTAAGTCTCCGAGCAGTACTTGTCAACTTGGACATGCTGATACCTATTTTGCAGATGAGCCCTAATGATTTCAATAAGGCTGTTATTTATTCCGATGGCGTAGAGTTTCTATAATAATTTAATATGGGGCACTTTATCAAATGCTATCGCATAGTCTAAAAATATAGCATCGATCTGGTCTTTATTATTAATCACGAGGGCAAAATCATGACACGTGCCATGCACGTGCGTCACCGTCGACAAACGGCGCCTAAACCCGTGCTGGGCATCTGATAACAGTTTGTAATCTTCGAGAAATACGGTCAGGTGTCGGCAGATTATATGCTCTAATATGTTGCAGCTTGTTGAGGTCAGGGAAATCGGGCGGTAATTTGATGCGCACAAGCGATCAGTTGACTTGAATATGGGAATGATACGAGCACCTCTCCAGTCTGATGGAAGAGAACACTGAGCTAGGGACGCATTATAAATGACAAACAGGTAGTGCCAAATCCATTCTGCGTAACGGTGCAAAAAAACTGTAGGAATGCTATCAGGGCCGCCGGCCTTTTTGGGATCAAGGTTAAGAAGTAAGTTAAGAATACCTTCTGGACTCACAATGACGTCGGGCATAGAAGAAAGAAACCCTTCTGGCTCGGCAACGAGATCAGTATGTTTACGGGCGTATACGTATTTAAAGTATCTATTAAATTCATCGGCTATTGCTTTTGCATCCGAGGCTGGTGAGCCGTTGATAATTAATGATATACTACTGGATTTGTTGCCCCCTACATACCTAAGGCGAAATTGCCTAAGGCGACAGTGAAGAAATTGTCCTTAGCTTTTTTAACTTCAGTTTTCATTGCTCCACTTAGCGCGTTAATGGCGGAGTCTCGAGGCCTTCCTGAGCATCTCGATCTCTTAAGCTTTTTTTTTCATGTGATTTATATCTCTCGTAACCCAGGGGTTCTGTTTTTTCTTCTTAACCTTGTCGGGAACAAACATGGCAATGCAATGAAGACAACTCTGTTTGAATTTGCCCCACAAAACATTCACGTTGTCTTCAACATTGAAACCAGCCAGATTCGATTCCAAGTAGTCTAATATACTCTCATCTTCCGCCCTGTTGAAGTCTTTTACAACAATCTCAGTATTGCTTTTACCTGAACACTTTTGAAAGGAAAAGTTGGCAAATATCAACTCCTAGTCAGACAGCCCATGCATGACATCAGAGAGTCG
Organism: Dermacentor andersoni; assembly: GCF_023375885.2. Lineage (NCBI taxonomy): Eukaryota > Metazoa > Arthropoda > Arachnida > Ixodida > Ixodidae > Dermacentor > Dermacentor andersoni. The sequence goes on along the minus strand of NC_092819.1, from coordinate 152,487,791 downwards.
CATGAAATTGTAAAGCTTGCAAACAATAAATCAAGAATATGTCGTGCAGTAGCAGTGATTCTAGTCGGGACAGTAGCAATTTGAGCTAGACCACATGAAAATGCAATGTTCATAAGAATCTCGGAGTACCTAGCATTCATGCGCATTGTCGTCATGGTTGACCAATCAATATACGTTAATATTAAAATCACCGGCGAGGACAAATCTTACGTTCTCACCTAGGAAACGCTGTACATAATCATGGAGTTGCTCAAGAAATCCAGGATCGGCCATCGGAGGACGGTATACAACACCGATAACTACAAGCTTATCACATACAGAAAAAAGCAGATGACTGTGTCAGTGACACATCCTTATCTCTTTAGGTTGAAGAGAGCCAGTTTTTAAGCTCACATATCTGTTAACTGCCTGGGGTAAGTGACGTGTTCATTTTGATTAAATCTGCGCATGTGTGGCCATGGTGTTATATGTGCATTGAAGCGGGCGAATAAAAGTAGTTGTTAGTAGCACTTCAGTGTGTGCCCCTCTCCTTTTTTGGTCGCCCTGGTTTGCAGTATTAGTTTTTACTGGATAGTAAGATACTTCAGGCCCGTAAATTGGTGCCCCACTGTGTCCAGCAGTGTCCAAAGAAAGTGTGTAGTTACCACGATACCCACTGTGGTGCCTTATTGGGTTTGAAACCCAACGTTTCAAAGGTAGCATCAGAATCCAATCGCTATGCTAAATTTCAAGCTATAGGCAACAACAGTTAGTTTGGTTTCTTGTATTGTTTTCTTTTTTTCACTTTTTTTCCTTCCTTTTTTTTTCAGCCGGCGTGTCAGACGCCGTTGGCACGCCGGCTAACACGCGGGCGTTGACGAGTGCTTGATCTTCGGCCGGGTCACTGGCCTTGTGCACAGCGCTGCTTTATTCTCAGTCCGACACGCTGACACACCTTCGCTCGTGGCCGCACACACTCGCCTTACACCCTCTCCCCTTTATAAGAACGCCACGTATATATACTGTGGCGAAGAAAGCATACGTCGCCCTGAAGAAGACAAGTCCACTTGTCGAAACGTTGGCTCCTGCTTTCACCTTCTTCTCGTTTTGCTCATCCTCCTAAGTCGCAGGTAGACATTCTCACACAAACTGTCTATTTGAAGCTTGACATTTCTCGGAATAAAGATAACATACGACAGATTATTTCTGGCACTGTGAATACAGGAAACCACAAAGGTGCTAGTGGAAAAGCATCTTCATTGAGCCACATTCAAGCTAGAGAGTCCACCAGATATTTGTACTCTTCCACGTAATCGTCGGTACTAAGTTGAAGCTCTGAACATGCCTCACTGAAGCTATCCAAGCCTAATAGTTCATTTGAAGTGAGGAAACGTTAAAATGCGCAATGATTTTGGCATTGAAAAATGTGGCGGTTGTCAATAGAGATGTCTAACTCCACACTACAACCTCTGAAGCCCTGGGGAGCCAGATTTCCAATTAATTTCTGCACCCTGCAGCCACAGGAAATTTTTTGGGGGGGAGCGGGGGAAATGGTGCCATCTAGTGCGCAGCATTCACCCAAAGTATGATAAAATGAGTGCCATGCATTTGCGGCGCTCAGTGGATAAAAGAAAGCCTTTTGATGAGTGAGACTCAACATTTGTTATAACTTAGTTGATGCACTGCTTGAATAATTAGTGTGATTGTGTGTAAGCAGTTGTTTAAACAGAACTAATCAAATAAAAATTAGCAGAAAAGCTAATTGAATATTTTTGTCTTTGCCTCAATATGCACTGCCATGCAGCAGCAGTGAGCAGATGGTTCCAGATGAGCTCGGTAGAAACTGTTTTCTTAAGCATGCTCTTTTTATACATATATATTTTTATGCATCTGTTATTTTTTTACAGTACTTGCAATATTGTGCGATCATAAATTGCACATGAAATTTTAATCAATCATCATAATGCCTTTCTTCGATGCCATTTCCGTCACATGAAGGGCACAAAATCACTGTGTCATGATGGTTCTATTGGGGCCGCTCAACAAGCTTTCTTGGAAGTTTTGCAGTGCTTCTTTCACGTCTCGTATGGATAATTTTATTCCCTACTACATGATAGGTAGCTTTGGAGTTTAATCTGCACTTACGGCGTGGCTTGTAATGTGTAAAAGCCATCAGGTATTGATCATGCATCCATCCTTTTTTGTTTGAAATCACTTTCTATGCACATGTGCAATAGATTTTGCAGGTGCGTCTCGTGTTGCAGAGCACCCTTAAGACTTAGCATCCACCCAATTGCTTTCTTGACTGGAGTTGTGTTGTTCTGCCATTATAATAAATTATTAGAAAGTAGCCTGATTATTAGCTGTTTTGCTAGTTGTAGTGCTGTAGAATAAAGTGCTGTCGAATGAATTGCTGAAGTGCTGTCACACTTCAGCAATACTTTACAGGTTGTAAAAAATTATTGCGAATACTTAAATGTTATTGTTCACAGCTAACAGCATTACAATATTACGAACATAGTACCTGAGCTCTAATAGCCTGCTGCAGCTGTTCTACATCACAACTTCCTTTCACTTTACTGAAGTCTGATCTCAAACTAATGCGCCGCTGCTCAGCGACTCGAATGAGTGCAAAGCAAAAGCGACTCCAATGAGTGCAAAGCAAAAAATAAACAGCATGTTGTAAACTGCACAAAGAATTGCTTCAGGATAAAACAGGAAAATACACTTTCACGGCATTTAATACTTTTAGAGGTATCGTTATGAGGCTTTCTAATTTTGTCAAAGTTGCATTCATTTCTTTTAAAATTTCTGCCAGTGTAGCTACTTTATTTGCACTGTGTACTGCGTAGAAGGTCCGTTACTTTTGTTTGTGTCCAATTATTATCCCTATTAAATGCTTGTCATTGTAGGAGAACCCTGGAGCTTACAGGATCGAGAGAATGCTCTCATGAGCGAACTGCCAGTGGGCCGCCAGACTGTGGTCGACAGTGAGAGATGAAGGAAAGGTAATTTCATTATGCCTTGGGGTCTGCCTTTTTCCTTCATGGCAAGAGAAGCTGTGGTGCATGAAAATCTGAATTTGTGTGCGAGTCCATGCAGCCTGGTATTTAGAGGTACGCTTACATTTTTGAAAGCGTTGCATTGCAGTCATCTCTTGTGTCTGCTCGCTTGACAGTACAACAGCTCTGTTGATTGCATAATTTTTGTATTAGCAGCCTCTAAGCAGCACCTAAGCAGCTGATGCGTGTACCTGGGGGTTGACGGCTATGACACAAGTCCTTACACAGGTCCTTCAAGATAATATACCATATTGCGGGCACTGCCTAATCTCAGGGGTCATGCTAGACAAGTAGTAGTGGCGGAATTTTCAGTTTTAGTATAAAAAATATGGTTGATTCCTCTTTCGTAGGAATTTGTAGAACAGGAAAGTTAAGTGTGTCTTCACAGAAGCTCTTCCATGTTTTCCTTGTGAACTCGAGGTCCACTGTAGCGAAAGGCACCCGATTTGCAGGTTGGCGACCATGTTGCAGGCTTGCTTGGCAAGGGCGTCCCATTGGTGAGCGGAGTCCTGCTGCCGAGTCGCTTTGGCGAAGGTATGAGCATTTTGGCCCGTCTCTGTAGTGTCTTGGGCAGCCAGTTCCAACGCACTCAGCATCAGGAATGGAAGTGGCAGGGTTCGTAGCTTGTGCGGCAAACACGTGAAGGCGTTTTGTTTCATGCTGGTGTGTCACTAGCACGACTAAAGTGAGATTCACCTGTCAACGTCATTGCCTTTCTGAGCCGCTTAGTGTAGCAGTTTTCCTAGTTGGTGCCATCATCAGCGAAGCAGTAGGCGGTGTGTAAGCACTGATGATGCATGTTGAAGCTGCACTCCATAGGCGACGAGGTATCACAGGCTAATCGGACGGGAAAGACAAACCACGTGCGGAAGCTGCCTGGTAACCGTAGCTGAAAGCAGGCACTACATACATCAGGCTACTTGGTGTTGGAGCCTCCGCTGCAGTGAGATTACTGAAGCGCTCACTGTCGGTGCTCGTTAGTGTCATGGTGCAGTACTTTCCCTCGCCGCTCCTACATCGCGGCGCCATGCCTGTCATCACAGAGCATATTTGACGTGTTCACGCGGACGTCACATAGGTTACACAAAGTTGATGGTGTACCCTGGCATAAAGCACTTTTGTTTCTAAAACAGTTTTCGCACATTGTTTATCTTCCGTGTCGGATTAGCCTGTGAGATCTCGCCACCTACGGAGTGCAGCTTTAACATGCATCAGCAGTGTTTACATGCTGCTGCCTCCTGCTTTGCATGTGAAGGCACCAACTAAGAAAATTGTGGCGTTAAGCGGCGCAAAAAGGCAACAATGTGAATGGGCGAATTCGCTTTGGCCTGGCGAGAGACACGCCAGTGTGAAGCAAAATGTCTTTGTACGCTTGCGGTGCATGCTGCGAACCCTGTCACTCACATTCCTGAAGCTGAGCGCATCACAAGTGGCTACGCAAGACACTGTGAAATCAGACCAGAATGTTGGTACCTTCGCTGAAGCAACTCGGCAGCAGGACGCCAATGGCCAACAGGACACTGTAGCAGAGCGCGAGTTCACGAAGTGATTTACAAAAAACACGTTCGGCATACTTCTTTCGAACGAATCTGGCTTATGGCGGATGTGCACAGTGCACCAGCGCGTACAATGCAGCGCCTTTAGGCGATGTTTCCCGGTCACAAGCCGCTCCACTGCATTCGCTTGTGGCAATTGTGGAGCATCCCTGTGCAGTGGTAGGGTGCCGTTGATGACTACTTGCAACATAATTCTTCATCTACAATAAACATGCAACCACATCTGTGACAACATGTTTCACTTTTATGTTCCACTGATTCCTATGAAAGAGCGATCAACCACATTTTCTTGCTAGCTTTTTTTTCGCGCTTGTCTTTTCAATGCCGAATTTTTGCCTGTCTATACTGCTCAAAGCTTGGCTTTCTGCACACTCCAAATTTTTTTTTTTACTTCGCCTTAATCACGCAGAGAATTTTGTATAACAATTCATTGATTGTGCTATTTCCGTGGTGGGCTCTCTTTTAAGAAAAGACAGAAGGGTAGATTGCCAGAACTCTCAGATTTAAGGTCCACCAACACAGGCATATGCAGCTCATGCTGTTTCAGGATCTTCCAAATAGCGCTTATTGTGCATGGTGAAATATAATGCCTAATGCAATTCTTTATATTCCAGATCTATGCTGGGAGCAATCGGTGGCTCGAAAAGGAGGCTGGGGCATCTTGTTTCGGGCCTCAGTCGATTCCCTGTTTGTTACATGGCAACCACTGTCTGTTGGATGCCAGATCAACTGAGGCACCGCAGCGTGACAGGAGCCCTGTCAAATAAGTGCCGGGAAAAGGGAAAGATGGAGCCGAGGCCCATTTTAACCTCCGAGAAGGTAGCCTCACTAAAAGGTTTGCAATGTAGTGCATTTAGATCTTATACTGTGACATGCAGTGAAATCTTTCAATTCAGTGAACTAGTGTTTCAACTGAGGTGGCTTAGCAGTGCGCAGTTCACGTATTCATAGTTTTGAACCTTGTAATGTTCATAAATCGTAGGAATTCAGTGTGCTGAAGTATTGGACCACGAAGCCCCTTGCATGTCTAAGGTTGGCTAGGTTGGCTGTGCTTTGTCAATGAAAGGAACTTTCTGTGTGTTCAGTTTAGCTGTGCTGTTTATCGCTCAAGTAAAACCACAGCTAAAACCACAGTTACTATAGTTTCTGCTGTTCAGCGTAGGGTAGGTGTTTCATGGAGGCCAGTGCCTAATCGGCCCAATACTTACGAATCTGAAATAATGAATTTGCCAGGAAGATATATTCCAGAAGTAGCCAAAAAGGCTTGTCAATATGTTGTTGCATGCATATGCACTTCCATGCTACCTGGCCAATCGGTATTTTGTCCATGTCATGGCATCGCTAGCGATAAACGCATGCACAAAATCTACATTCTCTGGCAACATGAACAGAGATAGACTTCTCTCAAACAGTTCATTGACCATGGGTTAGTATGCAAGAGTGATTGTCTGCCACTTTTGTGCTCCAGTGTAGACATTAAGGGTACAGTTAGCACCATTTAAAGCTGCTTGATGACAGGTTGTAACCACATAAAAAGAAAATAACAAAGAGTGTGTTGCTATTTAACACGAATGAGCAGTTGCATCGGTTCCCACAGATGTGTACGAGATCCACGTAATTCTTTAAAGTGAAGGTTTCTTAGTGAACCTGCCTGCGCCTCTCTTGCAGACGGTGGCTACTGCTTGTGAGTTCTCGCTGAATGGCTCATACTTGTCTGTGGGACGGCGTATCAATGTGGACGGTCACATCTGTGCTTCTTAGAAGTGATTGGGTGCCCACAAACAAACAACGCAGAAAGCCAGCTTGCCTCTTTCAACCTCTATAACACTGGTTGTATTCATAGGTGATTTGCATTCTTTGCCAACATGCCACCTAAATTCACTTTGCACTCACATTGACTAAAATAGTACAAACACGTGTTATAGCCCTCGAGCCTTATGCATATTTACGGAACGCTTCACTGTGTACATATACAATCCAATTGAATTTATAAACATGTTTTTGAATTTGCTCCTTGATTTTTACTTGCTGCTCTCGTGGGCAGGGATACATGGGCAGCAATGTGCGCGACGAAGACCAGAAAAAAGGATGAAGAATGTTTGAAAGCACCTTGCACAGAAGCCGGGCGACGTGTGAAGGAAGTGAGTGTTTGTGCCACAACCTTTTGTGCAGACTGCAGTACTTTCGGTAAATAAAAATAATTTCAGGTATAACTGCGAGTCGGCGTAGTTAGAACATATTCATCTTAAAACTTTTTGTGCGCGAACAAACCGGGACAAAGAATAGAAGAAACACAAGGAAAGCGCTTGTCCTTGTGTTTCTTCTATTTTTTGTCCCTGTTTAATTGCGCACAAAAAGTTTTAATTTCAGGTGTTCAGAGAAAGACGTACGTACTTTATGCTAAATAACACAGGGCTGTGTATATGCAGGCCTAATAGGCTTAGGCCATGAGCTCCCACAGGCCGGTAAGCCAATAGGCCGATAGGCCAACAGGCCGATGCACCAACAGGCCGACAGGCCAATACGCCAACAGGCCGACAAGCCGATATGCCATATTTCCGCATAGCCAACAGACATGGTCTTTTTGGAATTTTTGATTGGGTTATATATACCACACGCGCTACGGCTCAGCGATCACGTCAGAAGCGCCCCGCATCGGACGCTGCACCTAGGAATCGTGCTCTGAGCGGAAAGAGGAGCCGCGTCGCCTAAACACGAGGGTTCAAGTGACGGACGCTGGAACTTGGAAGGGGAGAGAGCGAGAAAACTTATTAAACACAAGGGTATTGGGGCATCCTCACACTGGTCCCCGCACGGTCCCAATGCGCTCAAACAAGACGAAGGGGAGAAGCGGGTGAGTTGCTCGCCACCTGCTGGGCAGCGCCGTACATTGCGAGAAGGGGGCCTTCTGTGTTTGCCACAAGATGGCTCTGCGTGTGCACCAGGCGCAGAAGAAACGTAGCGGAAATGTACTTCGCTACTCGTTTAACTGCGACTTCTGTAATTTACATGCTCATAATTACTTATATACACCGCAGTATAACTTTCTATGGCACGTTTCTAAGGCAACACCGCATTCACTAGACGCGCTTTTGTCACGCTTTGAACCATCGAACTCATGGCTGAGTGAACCATCGAAGTCGTGGCTGAGGAGGTCTACGTCGGGCCACTGAGCGTGGCGGACGTACGATAACGGGCTCCGTCGGAGCGGCTACAGCGGGCATGCTTGGTCGCGGAAACAGGGCTATTGCATCGGACAACGAATACCAGGTCGTACTGCTTACTTTGCCTACAGGTCGTTCTGTCTTAAACACCGTTTTCCGGCAAAGGGACATCAGTGCCCGCCCATATCGCGTGGAAGATTTTCGTGATGGGCTCGCTCCACTTTCGCTCCTGCTGGAAGTTATCGCCTTACGCGCGTACCGCATGAGTCATGTGTGGGCGGTTACATTCAAGGATGCCGACACCGCGTGAATATTCTAAACATCGGCAAGTCGAAAGTGAAAAATGCGAGATGTCTCGTGATCGACCCTGCAAACCAGGATGTTCGAATGAAGCTGGCTCCTGCACAGCATACCAGACGAAGACGTGCGCCTTGCCTTCTCGCCTTTTGGGAAGGTGACGGACGTCTCAAGAGATCTGTGGGGCGCTCACGGCGTGTCTGATAAAGGGTCAACTACGAGGATGGTGACCTTGAAGTTGAACGCCGGCGTGAAGCTCGACGACCTGCCGCACCAGGTGAACGTAGCTGGAGAGCTGGCGCTTGTTGTCGTATCGGGCAGGCCACCCCTGTGCCTTCGCTGCCGTGGCACAGGTCATATTCGGCGTTACTGTCAAATTCCATGGTGTGGTTCGTGCCGTCGCTATGGACACGACGAGGGCCGGTGCGCACAGACGTACGCCAGCGTCACCGGGCCAGTTAGCAGTGATGAGACGTCAGCACTTCTCATGGATGAGGCCGATGCGGAGGAGGCATCGAAAGAAGCTAGCGGACCAGCGGTGCAGACCACGTCGGCTGCTCCTCGGGCGCATCAGTTGGACGCGCAACCCAAGGCTCGCGCATCTCCTGGACAGACGCCTCTACCTCCGGCAGAGGACGCCGAGGCGGCGTCAAAGAACGTAACGGAAGCGCCTGACGCGACTTCGGGGAACGTCACCCAACTGGTGCTGAAGCCCATGCACTTTTCCCCAGAAGGGTCCAGCCACGTGGCCGGAAAGCGGTCACACGATGATGCCGTGAGCAAGGCGTCGCAACTGAATAAAGTAGGCGGTGATGAGCCTCCTTTTAATGCAGCAGGTATGAGGCGAGTGTCATGGAAACTGCGGCCGAAAATTTCGTCCGAATCACAGCAGGCGGGGAAGCCGCCTCCGTAGTTTCGTGCTGTAGGGCCCTAAATGGAGTATGGGGTGCTTGCGATGTTGTTTTGGGGGTAGACACCATAAGATAGGGTTTCTCTTCTACAGATATGGCGATCCAACTTCCTGAAGCACAACGTGTAGCTACTCTGAATGTACGAGGTCTTGGAGCAAGTAGGCGACAATGTCAACTTAATCACCTTCTTTTAGAAAACAATCTACACGCGGTGGCAATCCAAGAAACCAAAATTGATAGCCAGGAAGCGACTGATCGAATGGTGACCACTTTCCGTCAGCATTACGGTGTTTGTGTTTGTCATTCTGTCGGTGCCTCTGGTGGTTGTGCCCTTTTCATCCACAATAGTGTCGGTATAACTGTGCAATCGGGCTTTTTGTGCCAAAATGGACGCCTCCTGGTTGTCAATTTTTTGCAATAAGGGCTGAATTTCCGAGAGAGAAAACAGTTTTTTGAGCATTTTCAGATGAATCTCTATTGTAAAAAAGTACTAGTTTTGTTGGGTGACTTCAAGTCTGTTTGTGGTACGGTAGACCGTGTAAAAGGTTTTCCAGTGCGAGATAAGGATGTGGAGGTCTGGAATGGTGTATTTCAGGACCGCAACTTAGGAGACATCCGAAGTGTTTCACAAATAGTACGTATCCGCAATTCACACATTTTCAAGGCGATAGCCATGAACGATTGGACAGGCTGTACGTGTCGCTGGAACTTGTGCCACTTAGCACATCGTACGAGGTTAAGCCAGCGTCTTTCAGTGACCACTGTCTAGTTATTGGAACCTTTGGTAAAAAAGAAAACAAAAAGTACTTCAAGTGGGAACTTTGGAAACTTAATGCGAAATTGATGGAGCATCAGGGTTTCGTTAAGGATGTAGATGAGAAGCTAAAGAAGCTACTCGCAAAGCAATCTTTAAGTATTGGTGTAAAGCGGCAGGAGTTTAAGCAATTAGTAAAAATGAAAGCCATCGAAAGAAGTAGCACATTGCGGTATGAAGACAAAAGAAACTAAACACTGCTTCGGGAGCAACTTGAATTTCTTACAGCTGTAGAATGCTCCCAACCAGGTACATACACCAAAGAATTAAGAAGCATAAAAATTCAGTTGGAGAGAATTGATGCAGAGAAGTACAGAGCGGCGGTTATTCGTGCACGAGCCGAGAAGCTGTGGGCCAGTGAAACGCCCACAAAACGTGCGTTATCGGACGAAAAACAATACGCTTGCAATAAGGAAATACGGTAAATAAGAAGCGGGAATGACGCTTCGCAGGACCGCAATGTAATCAAACGCGTCGTCGCTGATCATTTCAAGGAATTGCTCGGTCAACCAAACACCATTATAGGGGACTCTATAGCGGAATTTCTGTCGTTTGTGCCAAAGCTGGATGAAGAAGAAATAACGCGTCTGGAACGGCCAATTTCCTTGAAAGAAATAGAGTGGGTAAGCGCCAAACTCATCAAGGACATCATCATCATCATCATCAAGAAATACAGGATGCAATAGATGCACTACCTGTTGGCAAGGCACCCGGCCCTGATGGCCTAGGAGTAGCATTTTATGAAACATTCCAAACAATTATAGCCCAGATTCTACTCAAAGTTATCGCCGAATCGTATCCGCAGAAACATATACCACTGTGCTTCACAAATTCGCACATCGTTCTCATCCCAAAAACTGAGGCACCTGAAAAACATCAGTTGGCGGGATCTCATCGCCCGATAAGCCTTACCAACGTCGACTATATTATATTTATGAAGGTGTTGGACAAACAATTGCAGGGTGTGATAGCGAGGCTGGTTGGCACGCATCAGTCCTGTGGTATAAAGGGTAGAAGCATCGCCACGAACATACACGTAGCTCGAAGTGTGCTAGAATGTTGTCATGTATTTGGCGAGCGACTGGCTATGATGCAAATACATCTCGCTAAAGCCTTCGACCGTGTTTCCCACGATGTTCTCTTCGCCATATTAGAGCATTCCAACGTAGGAAGCGTAATAACAGACGTGTCAGGATGGCGTATGCTGACTGCTAAACTCGGGTCATTGTAAACGGGGACCTGACAGACAGCTAGCAAGTGTTGTCTTCTGTGAGGCAGGGATGTCCGCTGTCGCCCCTGCTATTCGCGGCTTACCTTAAGCCTTTGGGCAAGGCCATCCTAAACAATGAACGGATAACTGGCTTCAGGTTACAGTCAACACAGGTGAAAATATTGGCGTATGCCGATCACATCGCCATATTTTGTTCAAATAAAAATAGTATTTGTGAGGCCGTGGCAGTAGTTGAATCCTTCTGCAAGTGCACCGGACGCAAATAAACTGGGAGAGGAGTTATGGGTTTTGGCATGGTGAATGGGAAGAAACTCCAGACTTCTTCGCTCGATTTCGGTGGTCAACCACGGCAACAACCTACCTAGGCGTGCCTCTCGACTCTTATCGCGACCCTGAGCCGTACTGGAATGAACAAGTGGCGAGAGCAAACGAAAAGGCTAACGCGTGGCAGGGGCGACAGCTGTCAATGTTCTCGCACGCCACAGTCTGTAACCTATTTCTTACGTCCAAGATATGGTTTGTCATGAATGTGCTGTGTGCTTCGCAGATCAACATCCCAAAAATCCACCTTATCTTCGCCGTTTTCATAAGGGCGTCGACTTGGGAAAGGACCAGCCGCGCAAACTTCTTCTTGCCAGTAAAGAAAGGGGGCCTTGGTTTGGCACATTTATTGTGCGACAAGTTGTGTCGCGCTTTATGTACCTTCGTGATCAGAATGATGTGTTCCTTTGCACAGTCATGCAAGTGCTTTTATGTGGTCACCTTCCAAGATTTGTTGTATGCTTGTGTGAAGCAATGCATGGTGCCTTTAAAGGTTACCTGCGAGAAGTCGTGCTTGCGTACAGAATGTTGCATATGAGGTTTTCAGTGCATTATCTCGCCAATGTTACTAGGAAAAAATTGTATAAGGAACTAATTGACACTATGCTCCCTCTACCGTTTTACCGTATGTCAAACCGTGGAGGCCCACGAGATGTCCTCAAAAGGTTTAAAAGAATGCCAGAACACGCTTCGGTAAAAACCTTTTTTCTTTAAACTACACACTAACACATTATCAGTTAAAACATGGATGGGTAACAGGGGTATTTTTGTCCCGTGGTCCAATAACTGCTTCTTATGCAAGAAACCTGAAACGATATTGCATGCGTTTCTGGATTGCTGGGATCCCATCTTTTAAAGACTTTGAAGAAAGAGTTACATTTAGATCCACAAAGAATAAGATTCTTACCGGTAGAAACGGAGGCTATTCCGTATGACGCTATAATGCTCCTGGGCCTCCACAGTTTGTGGAAAGCTAGAACGAAGTTCAACAATGCTGATGTGAATTCGCGACCTACACGTGTTCACTTCACTGAATCTGTAGTACGGTTCAGGGATGTCCATCGGGCACTCCCTGAACAACCAACATGGATTGAGACGCTAGATAAACTTGCTGCATTGAAAAAAAATTAATCTGTGGCGCCAGCAAAATCCTTGTTGACATCTTTTATCTTATGTGTATTGTTTGTGTATGTCCAAACTGGCAATAAAGAAAAAAAAACCTCATGGCTGAGTGGTAGCGTCTCCGTCTCAAACTCCGAGACCCTGGTTCGATTCCCAGCCAGCCCATCTTGGAAGAGGTTTTTATTTATGAATTGCCGTCCGGGATTTTCGCTCACGGCCAACGCCACCGACGCCGACACCGGCTTTTCTGCGACACGAGCTCCTTTACGCTGTCGGGTTAAAACGTCTTGTAGGTCTGTAGTAAATTGGATAGACAATTCGTGTCTTGTCAACGGGATACAAGTTACTCATGAAGGCGGAAAGTCCAGTGGGCAAACGGCACATTTGGCTATCGCAATGATGAAACCTCGCAAAAGACGGGATGACGACACGCGACATTACGCCAACAAAGAAAGCTATTTTTAAAGCAAAGATTTCTTTCCCTCATCGTTCGACTTTTCCACTGCTGCTGCTGCTGCTGCCTTGCACGCCGCGTTGGGGGCGGGGGGTGCATATATATGGAATGAACGGGGCAGCGAGAAATTGCGACGCGAGAAACTCGTTTGGAGCTTTTCATCGCGTCAGATCTGCACAATGCTTTCTGGAGTTCCCTGGGCGTCGTTACACTGGCCTCTTTACATCTGTAATTATCTGTGACCTCCCGCAAAAGCATTGCAGAAGCTGCAGCGCTTACCGGTCTACTGACGTGCAATTCCTGAGTAGAGCTAAACAGAATGGTAGAGAGGAAGCAAGCAGATGAGGCAGAGAATGGGTAAAAGCAGCGCAATCGCGAAACGAGTGAATAACAGCCTCGCCACTCTTCGCTCGCAGTTCCCATACAGGAGGGAAGCTCCTGACAGGGAAAAGGTTACGTTAAGGAAACGAAGATGAGGAAACGCTACTACTATAGACACGACAACAGTTGAGGGCCAAATGGAAGGTACGGTGCTGTACGTTTCTGCTATTTCTCAAAAACAAACACCTTGCAAATTCATCAAGCGGACTATTGACGCCGGGCGTTCAGATGCAAAGTCACATTAAATCACCGTAGGGTTTATGCGACACTAAGGAAGCGGTCGCACATCAAATCAACGTTTCTGTGCCCGCTGCTGTAGCTGTGCGGCTATGGCATCGCTCGACGTCTTGGTTTCGATCCCTACCACGGGAGCTGGATTTCGACGGGAGCGAAATACAAAAGCAATCGTGCACCTAGATTTAGGTGCACGTTATGAAGAACACAAGGGTGTCAAAATTAATTGGGACTCCGCCACTATGGCTTGCCTCATAATCCTACTATAGATTTAGCACGTAGAGCCTCATACTTTTTCCAGAACTTGTGCCGTGATGCGATGTGCCATGTTAAGCAAACACACTGCTCAACCCTCTCACAAGTTATAAACAATGGCGCACAGCAACGCCTCAAGCAAACACGTCTCGCTGTATCTTGTGTACTACGCAGACAAAAAGCAGTGGTGCACGCAAGGTAACATTTGCCATCAACTGGCTACTCTCGTATTGCACTAAACGCTGAACAAATTATACATTCGCAGTCAGCATTATCGCTAATTATCGTCATTAAAAGCAAAGAACAGAAAAGATTCGCTTACATCGATTCCCACAGTGCGTGGGATCCGCATAAAGTTTAAGACTGTGACCTTATATGCTTAATATTGGCGCTCATTATTACAATATTTTCATTCGCAGTGGCCAAAAGCGGCTGTAGTGTCCACAGTAGAACTGTTTCTATCACATGGCCATTACATCATCGCCAACTTCCGTGGGATAGTAGTGGTCAAAATGGGACATAAGTGTCAGGGAAATAAGGAAGTTGATGAATGGCAAGGAGACAGAAGCTTGCGCAGGACCTTAGGAAAATAAAATGACTTTTGGAGCAGCATGGTCAGGGCGCCGTGCTATGGTTTTAACGTCTATTAAAAATCCCCCGAAATATTATTACGTGTAGTTGAAGCTGAATGGTATTTACAATTTATTTACAAGGAAGCTAACGGAGGCCAAAATGGCGACGTTATATCAAGCCGGCACGCACGTCGTGTTCTTTCTCCTCAGTGCAACCACACTATGACGGCTGTTCCGTAGCATCACCCCCGGCTGCAGAAGCACTGTCCCGGTGCTTAATCTACACATCCGCAGTGAAGGGCGTGTGGTATGGTTTTAGTGTCGCCACGTGAACGATGTCACTTGCAGCTGATGATGACGCTGAGAGGTCGGCGGGGATGATTTCATACGTGACATCGGTCACTTGTCGCACCACACGATAAGGGCCAGTGTAGCGGGACAGCAGCTTCTCGGAAAGACCCACACGTTGAATGGGTGACCAGAGAAGCACCAGAGAACCCGGAGAAAAGTGCACGTCGCGATGGTGGCAATTATAGAGGCGTCTCTGATGCTGCTGTGACGCCTCGAGACGGGTGCGGGCGAGCTGGCGCGCGTGGTCGGCGTGTGCGATCGCGTCGCGGGCATATTCAGTGGCTGAACGTGTGGCCGAGGGCAGCAATGTGTCCAAGGGCAACGCGAGTTCTCGGCCATATAGGAGATAGAAGGGTGAATAGGCGGCGGTGTCGTGACGCGATCAATTATACGCGAACGTCACATGTGATAAGTGAAGATCCCAGTCGTGGTGGTCGGTCGCAACGTACATCGAATGCATGTCAGTGAAGTCCGGTTGAGGCGCTCCGTGAGGCCGTTGGTCTGCGGGTGGTAGGACGTGCTGAACTTGTGCTTTGTCGAGCAGGAGCGGATGATGTCCTCGACGACTGCCGAGAGAAAGCTGCGGCCACAGTCAGTGAGTAATTGGCGCGGAGCACCGTGCACTAAAATGATGTCATACAGAAGAAAGTTAGCAACGTCAGTAGCACAACTTGTCGGGAGGGCTCTAGTGATTGCGTAGCGCGTAGCGCATACAGTAGCGACGGCGACCCATTTATTTCCGGAGCCTGAGAGAGGAAATGGTCCAAGAAGGTCTAGACCAACACGGAAAAAGGGTTCGGGTGGGATATCGATCGGCTGGAGACATCCAGCTGGAGGTGTACAGGGCTTCTTCTAGCGCTGACAGGGCTCACAAGCGGCAACGTAGCGCCGCACGGAGCAGGCGTGACCCGGGCAAAAGAATCGACGGCGTATACGGTTGTATGTGCGGGAGACGCCCAAGTGTCCAGCCAAGGGAGTGTCGTGAAGTCTTTGGAGGACAGTCGAACGCAGGTGTGATGGAATTACGAGCAGAAGGTCAAGGCCGTGTGGATCGAGATTGCGGCGGTATAATGTCCCCTCCTTAAGGAGAAACATCCGGAGAGAGGCGTCGCCAGACGTTGACTCCAGATGGTCGATGACGGCTCGTATTGAAGGATGGCTGCGTTGCTCGTTGCCGATTTCAAGCAACTGGGACACAGAGAAAACGCAAGCGATGGCGTCTGCATCAGCGGGTTCGTCGACGGGTTAGCGCGACAAACAATCGGCATCCTGGTAATGGACAGGTAACGGGAATGAAGGGGCCACTGGTTGTGCCGCTTCGACCTCAGGACGAATGACGCGGGCCAAGTTTTCACATCTCGACGGCTGGTGGAAGAGGTCGTCACAGGATGACGTAGCGGCTTTGTTGGAACGTCGCGTGATGTGCTGGGATACCCGGAGGCTTTTAGCATGCTCGAGACGGCGGCACCCCTTGAGGATGGTATCGATGCTGGTGACGTTCGTAAACACCAGTAAATTGAAGGCGTCGTCAGCAATGCCTTTGAGGACGTGATTAACCTTATCGCCCTCAGACATGTTTGGGTAAGCCTTGGCACAAAGGGCCAGGACGTCGAGAATGTACGACACGTAGGACTCGGTCGACGTCTGTACACGTGTGGCAAGGGCTTTCTTGGCATTGACTTGTCGACCAAACGGATTGACAAAAAGTTCGCGGAGCTTGTCTTTGAAGAGATCTCAGCTCGAGATCTCCTCTTCGTGAGTCTGGAACTACGCCAGTGGAGCTCCGTCGAGGTAGAAAAGAACGTTGGCAAGCATAATAGTCGGATCCCACCCGTGACTGGTGCTGACACGTTCGTATAAGCGGAGCCAGTCGTCAACATCAGGACTGCCGACTCCGTTGAGAACACCAGGATCCCGAGGTGGGGAAACGGCGACGTAGGTCGGGGGTGCAGGCGGAGACGCTTGCGTAGATGAAGTGCCGCCAGCAGGAGCCGAAGTTCCATTGTCGCCGTTGCGACCGCTGCGAAGCTCCATGGCGGGTACGGGGAACGTCCACCTCCACCAAATTAATGTTGCATGTAGCTGAAGCTGAATGCTATTTACAATTTTTTTATAAGGAAGTTAACGGAGGCCAGAATGGCGACGCTATATCAAGCCGACGCACACGTCGTCTTCTTTCTCCTCAATGCAGCCACACTGTGGCGGCTGTTCCGTAGCAATATGGACAGAGGCTGATAGAATTGCAGGCATTTTGGGAAAGGTGAACCCGGTGGAAATCTGAGGACAGTACTAAGCTCAAATATAAAAGATGGCTTAAAGATAAAAAAACCATAAAGTTGGCAGCCAAAATTCCAGACAAATAAATTGTCTGTTGAAGGAGTTCAGCCGAAACCAGGAGGTGCGAAATAAGGCGAGAATGTGGGCAAGTGTTTTAACGAGGTCAAGTAGGTCCTGTGGCCAACGCCAGCGCCCGGCAACTGTCAGGCGACTGCACATATAAGCGGGATGCTTGGTTGTCAGTCAGTACAGGGTGATTCAGGTGTAAAATTTTGGGCGCGGACTACTTCACAAAGTACAATGCACTCTACGGTGATTATTCGATGGCTCGCACCGATTCTCGCGTCGTGACGATACAAACAAATTGTCCGCGTGTAGGGTAGCAAACTGGACTCAGTCTGGTTAACCTCCCTGCATTTCCTTCTTCCCTTCTCTCTCTCTACCGGTAACGCCCGCGGGGCATGCATTGTGGCGAAGTTGAATGCGCAGAGATAGCTTCTAATTATTTTATTTTTCTTATGTTGACGTCATCACGCGTCACCGCTCGAAGTTTGAAAAGTTTAAGGTCAGTACGCCACGTGGTGGCACTCACACGAACTAAACCCTCGTGTCCAGAAAAGCTGGATACGAATACTCGCAGCAGTCAGATTCGATTCGGTATTCCTGCAGAGCTTGAGGATGTTTGCGGCCTGTCTGTGGATTCCGATTTATAATATAGGCAGATGGAACTGTCAATGTTAAGCTGGATGTAAAACAATTCAAACAACATTTTTCGAAGTGTGATTTTATCGTGGTTACGTAATGTGAAGATTCCTGTTTTTCCAGTTATTGCTGAAGGGTAATAGATAAATGGTACTTATTTAATAGGTACCTAGCTGCTTTTATGTCAAGGCCTTTTAGTTTAATAGATATATATTAGTAAATGGTAAGCAGACGACGTTATCGTATTCAAGTATAGGCCTGATAAAGTTGTCATAGAGTAGGAACTTTCTTTTAAGTGGTGCTCAATTGAGTCCTCTTTTAAGAAATAAGTCATTTTAGTTCTGATGATATAACATGCTTTACTCGCACCTACAATCTGAGGCCATCCGACGTGATTATTTCTAAAGACTTGTACTCTTTAAAAGGAGTTAGCTGGGTGTCATCCCTATTGCAAAACTCAGTACCCGGTACCCAGTGTCCAGTGCAGCTCCGAATTATTGGCCCAGTGCCGCTCGCTGGATGCATGGGGTGCTGGGCAGGCGCGGCGTACTGGGAAGCACTGGCTACTGGCGGGAAAAACAGCTCTAGCGTGTTAAATCCGCAATGCCTGGACACAATATATATATTTTTTAATACAGAAAACCACAGAGAGCGTTTTAGTAAAAAATAAAAAAAAAACATAAGAATGCCCCGAACAGGATTCAAACATCGAACATAGAGATCCCAAGCCCGGTACTTTACCACTACGCCACACTAGCTTTTCTTTCTTTAGCTCCAAAGTTCACATAAGAAACGAAAAAGTCACAAACAATAAAGCACTTCAGGTACACTTGATCTGAGGCGAGCTAAGTTAAAATTTCTTCAACTTCACTAGATCATCAAGCAGTGCTACACACTGAGGTGGGTCATGCTGTGCCGGGATACATTCCCTAAGGTAAGGAGCGCTTTGGATAATGTTTTCATGTGCACTGCGGGTATTAGTCTGCATGCCTTACTTGCATACGTGTTGTCCACAAGCTGTGGCAGCCAAGAAGCATGAAGAAGTCATATGGTACATCTTCATGACCAACCGGTAAAAAACTGATATCATAAGCGTGTAGTGGTAACCCTTTCTTGATAGTTCTTTGTAGGACGTTCCAGTGGAATATTGCGTCCCAGCAGTCTAGAAAAACATACTCGATTGTATCTCGCTTCTTACATAACAGGCTGTTCGTTGTCCAACGGACAAAGATTCCCTTTTCTTGAAGCCACGTTTTGACAGGCAGCCTATTAGAGTGTAACTTGGAAAAAAAACGTTATCACTCCTAGCCTTACTGGCATCGTCTTCACTCGTTTTAAAATATCCTGCCCTGGGCCTCCACAGTAAGGCGCGCGGTACAATGGCACGGGCAGCATGATGCCCACAAGATCTTTATAAAGGCATTTCTTGGGAACACTGTAAAAGCAGTCAGCGGAAAAACGCACTTATAACGACTTATAAGAAAACACAACCTCGCGCAAAAAACCAGTTACAGCCCCGCCCACGTTTTCACCAGACGACACTATGCTTCTTGGGAGTAGCCTTTGCAATCGGACTTGTATAACCGTTTTTAAGAAGGTATCATCTTGATCGCGAAAGAACACAAAGCGTGATACCACTTGACGCAAAAACACGTGAACCAGTCCAAGGCCTCCACTCTTAACTGAAAGAAACAGGTTTGTTCTCGTTTTTCTCCCAAGTCGAAGTCCAAAGAAAGACCGCAAATACATGAAGCAATTTTTGAATAGCGGTACGCGAAGCACGCAGCACATTCATGAGGTACCATATTTTAGAAATGAGAAAGACATTGAAGACAAAGGCACGTCAAAAGATAGACAGATTCCTTCCTAGCAGATGGACATAAACGGATAATTTGACATGTCAAGATCGAGAAGCAGTTTTAGTTTCGCGGAGAGATACGTCTCGCAGACATGGCAGATGCGCTATCGCGCAGCAAATAAAACTCACGCCTGAGCCACACACAGAAAAAAAAAAAATTGCTGTCCCTATTCAACAGTACGCTCGGAAGTGCCACAACATCGATTTTAACTTGCGATTGCTATTTTAACTTCGAAAAAATTACTAAAGGAACCGCCAACACGGGACGCTATTTGGGTGGTTCCTGCCGATTTCGATAGCCGTTTCTTGTTCTTCACGCGAGCGATATACAACAGTTTCTCAGTTCATGGATGCCTTTCAGTCGACACGTTTGTCTAGTCATATATCTTCGTCACAGAAGCGCTGGCTAGTGCTGGGAGCCTCCGGCGACAGCACATATTGGGGGCAAGGACATACGGAGTCGCAATCTGTCGGAAGCGCCTCCCTTGCGTAGAATGAAGGATCACGCGGCGCGCTGCTCATTGGTTTCGCTTACGGCGCTCAATAAAATCACCACGCGGCAGCCCTCCTGGACGTTTATGTAGGTACTCTCGAAACGAGGGAAGTTTTTGACTGTCGATGTAATAATCTTGGGCAAACTGAAAGCACAGACTCGTTTACAGACGCGATCTCTTTACCGCATACGTACAGTGAACGCCACTGTGCGCGGACACCGTGATGGAGGCTCCCGAACCGGCTTCTTGCCTGAAAGGTACGCAAACGCTGAGAGTGAACTATGTGAAATATGTTCTTACGGTGAGCTGTCTGTATAAGCAAATGGGGCATTACAGAATGAAACCTCAATTGAGCGAACACACGGGCTCGCAGCGACCGACTGCGCGTCTGCATGCATGTCCGCGCAGAATGTTCCGCTTTCGCTGTGAGCGTGTTTTCGCACAGTGCCGTGAGCACGGTGCGAAAGCAGCATACGAGCATTTGACAGCGCACAAGCAACCATTGTTGCGTGGACGCTATCATAACTGTTCAAAAATAATTTCGTTATAGAGACTTCGACGCCTACGGGGGCTATGATTTGCCGTCGCGACGATTCGACCTTTTTTTGTCTTATAAATTCTTGGACGTTTCAATATTATCTCTCAAGTTGCGTCGCGCTGTATGTTTATCGGTATTCTCAGCGTGCGATTTCCCGCTCCTTCTTTTGGTAATTCAGTGCATTAATTCATAACACAAACATGAACACATGACATGCCTTTTTTTAATGTGCTTCTTACCGCTCCCTTTACCTTCCAGTGAACTTGTCAGTATCTAGCATCGACAAGTTCATAGACGAAACCGTCATGGCATTAGCCGGGCAGTGGGTGCGGGTGAGCGTCTCAGAGCGCGTTTTCTGTTACTCACCGAACATCGCACTCCCGGCGCCATAGCAGAAATCTTCCTCGCGTCTGTGATTGCTGTATACCCGAGTTGTAGCCGATGGCTGTCTGCCGGTTCTAAGTTTCACGAGCCAAGATTCACGCAGCTCCTTGTCCTGCGGCTACGTGTGAATAAGGCTGACACCGAGCTCCGTTGCGTATGTCCGGCACTGCGCCACCGAGCAGTAGGCTACCATGCTGCACGCCTCCAAAGGCAGCCACTGCCTATTATAGTACTTTCAAATGTTGTCAGCCACACACCTAAGGCGGTAAAGCCTCACCACTTAATCAGAATTGCCGCGCAGGTGTGACTTCAAACTTTCGTTTTCAGCTCGCTTCGGCGCTTCCAAAGCAGCCGACGCGGCTGCTGTGTCCACGTGATCCTTCATGCCATGTGACGCCGACGATGGCGCCAGCTTTTCAAGTGGTTGAGCTAGCCCCCAATACCTGTGTTTAAGACGCGTCACATCGGCGCTCATCGCTTCTTGCGCTGGCACTGTACAAATGAAAAAAAAATAGTTTTTTTAAGAACACTGATGCGAAAGCTGAAATATAGAGTGATTTATCCTTGTTAGACTTCTTCATTCCTGAGCCTAGACGCGCCGACAGCGCGCAGACGGACTCGGTGGATACGCTAGGCCTATGCTTCGGTGGGGACTGATCTCGGCGCGGGTAGCTGGCGAAAGCTAAAATGTGTGTCTTTGAGCCTCAGAACTTTTTTTTAGTAGAATAGGGCAAGTGGAAGCTCACGAATCGCCTCAGCTTTGTTATCGGTCGATAATATCAATCAGCAGTAGGCTTCCAACTCGGGGTCCGTTCGAGCGCGTTTCAACGACTTCTGGATTTCATGTCCACTCCATAACACTGCGACAACGATGACAACTCTCAGTCATATGTTACGTGCGAACTGCTGAAAAACGCGGCGTCCTCTGCGTGTGCGTGGTTTCGTTCAACAATTTAGGTATCCGCCCGGTCAAAAGGAAAAATGCAAGAAACGGTCGAAAATTATCTTCAGTGTCAAATGTGCATGAATAAACTGGGCAGCTCACGTACCTTTATTCTAAGCTGCGACACGAAATATAGTTTTATGACCCCAAGATATAGCATTATTTAGGACAAGAGAGTAGTATCAAGCGATGAAATTGTATAAAGCATTTAATATTCAGCGGCGCACGTCATTGCGTACTGGAACGAGCGCGGCACAAACACAACCAGCGCAGTTTCCAGTACGAACCAGCGAAGTGCAGCCAGAACCAGCGCCTGTGCAGCTCAAGCCAGTGCGCCCCAGCGGCATGGCAGTGGAACCAGCGTCTCTTTCAGTGTGACCCAGCTCTTATGCAGCGTTCTCTCTGGTGTCCCACTGAGTATCAGTGAGCGCCAGCGTACCCAGTGCGATCTAATGCCAAAAAACGCACTGGTTTCACACTGGAAGGCACTGGAAGACGCTTGCTTTTGCAATAGGGATCGACAGTGCAGGAAAACTTATATACATTTTGTTTCCTCGTTATTCTTAGTAATGCGGCTTAAGCTATATTTATTGTCATCCGCCAATAGGTGTACAATTCCGATAGTCATTTTAGAGCATTACCGAGGACGATCTGTCAAGGGGACCGTTTAGTTCTTTATATATGATGCAATCGGCAGCAAAGAGCCGCATATTTGTCTTGATAGATGAGGATTTGGCAATAATAAATATAAGGAATAAACTGGAGGCCAGGACACTACTCTCAGGTACACCTGATCTAACTTCAGTTTTTATGATTTTTTGGTCGTTAATTTCTACGAAAACGCTCCCGTTGTTTAGGTATGAACGAATGCAGTTAGTAATCGGCCTTTCATCCCATACTTCTTCGATCTTTATAATTAGGTTTTGATGTGAAACACAATCAAATGCTTTGTGCAAGTCATGTAAATGAAACCAATGTTCTTTGGATCTCTGTGGCTAGTGATGAAGCAATCCAATGACGGCCTGCAAATAGAAGAAGTTGAAACAAGACAAGGGGCAGGGGGAGAAAATAGAATAAAAAATACAAGTGCAGTAACCAAAATGGAGTCTACTAAGTGCAATTTTATTACATATTGTTACGAAAGGAAAAGCCAGTCAGTCAGTTCTAAGCGAGCGGCCGTTTACAGTTCGTTTTTGCAGCAGCTACCATGCACACTTCTTCTTCCTCGACTTCTAGCGTAACTAGTGCGTGCCATTACCCCTCCCTCCAAAAAGAAAATAAATAGATAAAGTTGGGGAGATGTTAAATGCCACAAGGAGAAGATAAAAGAAGTGAGAAAGACAACGGACGTTAAGACAGGGCCCGCATCACAAAGTTTGTGGATGAGAGTCAGCGCGAATGGTAGGGCTTCATCCTGGTAACGTGAACAATGTCAGAGGAACGTGGTCTACGGGAGTGGTGCGAAGTGTCGGCTGGAATAACTTCGTAGTTGACAGGACTTAGACGACGCAAAACTATGTAGGGGCCAAAGTATCGGCGCAATAATTTTTCTGACCGGCCTCGTTGACGTATAGGGGTCCAAACCCAGACAAGTTCTCCCGGGTTGTATGTGACGTCTCGATGGCATACGTTGTATCGACGAGCATCTTGAGTTTGTCCGGATAGAATGCGTTGCCGCGCAAGGTGCCACGCTGCTTCGGCACGCTGAACAAAGGCGTCTGTATCTGGTGCGGTAGGTTAACACGAAGTTGGTAGGAGCACCACGTCGAGCATAGTGGTGACGTCGCGTCCGTAGACCAGACGAAAAGGAGGAAACCCGGTGGTTTCTTGTAGGGCAGTGTTGTACGCGAATGTCACATACGGGAGCAGTTCGTCCCAATTTTTATGATCCGTGGCAACATAAATGGAAAGCATATCCGTAATCGTTTTGTTGAGACGCTCAGTTAAACCGTTAGTCTGCGGGTGATACGCAGTTGCCGTACGGTGCGTTGTTCCGCTCAGCTGCAGAATATCTCGGACCAACTGGGCAGTGAAGGCCGCACCACGGTCTGTGATGACGACAGCGGGAGCGCCATGTCGAAGGACGATATTTTTGATAAAGAAGTTAGCAACATCTGAAGCAGTAGCTCACTGAACGGCTTGTGTTTCGCAGTATCGAGTGAGGTAATCGGTGGCGACAACGATCCAGTGGTTATCAGCCTAATACTTGGGAAATGGGCCGAGTAAATTCATCCCGACTTGTTCAAAAGATGAACAAGGAGTTCGGACAGGCTGGAGCAGACCGGCTGGTTTCAGTGGTGGGACTTTGCGACGTTGGCAATCTCGACAACTTCTGACGTACTGCTTCACGGTTTTTGTGAGTTTTCGCCAATAGTACTTCTGCTTGATCCTCGCGAAAGCACGCGTGAAACCATGATGCCCGGACGTTGGTTCGTCGTGGCATGCACGTAGAACGTCGTCGCGGAGAGTAGCGGGAACAGTGAGCAGGAAAACGGTTGCCGTAGGGTGAAAGTTCTGCTTGTATAGGATGTCACCACGTAGGCAGAAAGAGGACAAGTGACGCGCGAACTGCCGTGGCTGTTGTGGGCGGCTTTCTTCAAGGTATTCAATCCAGGACTGGAGCTCGGGATCTTGGCGTTGCTCTTGAGCAAGGTTTAAAGAGGGAAGAGTACAAAGAAAACCAGAATCGTCGTCAGTATCTAGTGGTGCGGGTTCGACGGGGGCGCGGGAGAGACAGTCGGCGTCAGTGTGTTTCTGGCCAGACTTATAGACGATGGTCACATCAAATTCCTGCAACCGAAGGCTCCATCTTGCTAGACGGCCTGAAGGATCGTTGAGATTCGCCAGCCAGCAGAGAGAGTGGTGGTCGCTGACGACACGGAAGGGGCGTCCGTACAAGTATGGGCAGAACTTCTGGATAGCCCATATGACTGCCAGACATCCTTTTTCAGTTGCTGAGTAGTTTTTTTTAGCAGCAGACAAGGTTCGGCTGGCATACGCAATAACGCGCTCAACACCAGCTTGAAACTGTACGAGTGCCGCTCCGAGACCAACGTTACTAGCATCAGTATGCACTTCTTTGTCAGCCTCGGTGTCAAAGTGACGAAGGATCGGTGGTGCCTGTAGACGTCGCTGAAGGTCGTGGAAGGCGTCGGATTGTGCCGGGCCCCAAACAAATGTGACGTCGTTCTTGATGAGTCGTTGCAAAGGTTCGGCAATTTCACAAAAATTGGGTACAAGACGGCGTTAATAAGCACAAAGCCCAAAAATCGGCGGACATTGTGTTTTGTCTTCGGTATCGGGAACAGAGCAACTGCCATGGCTTTGTCGGGGTCAGGGCGCACACCGGTGCTGCTAACAATATGACCTAGAAACTTGAGCTCCGCGTAGCCGAAGTAACATTTTTAGGGCTTCAGGGAGAGGCCGGCGGTGCGGATAGCTTGAAGAACCGCTTCAAGCCGCTGGATGTGTTGTTCAAACGTGGTAGAAAAAACAACTACATCTTCTAAGTAGACTAAGCACGAGTTCTACTTGAGATCAGATAAAACTGTGTCCATCATGCGTTGAAATGTGGCCGGAGCGGAACACAATCCAAAAGGGAGGACCTTAAATTGACAGAGACCGTCGTGTGTTATAAACGCCGTTTTTTCCTGGTCCCGTTCGTCAACTTCAATTTGCCAGTACCCACTACGCAGATCCATTGAAGAAAAGTAACGGGCATGTCGCAAACGATCCAAGGAGCCGTCAATTCGAGGAAGTGGGCAAACGTCCTTTTTCGTAATCTTGTTCAGTTTGCGATAATCGACACAAAATCGTAGTGAACTGTCTTTCTTTTTAACTAATACAACAGGTGAAGCCCAAGGACTTGTCGATGGTTGGATGACATCATCGTCGAGCATTTGTTTAACTTGATGACGAATAGCATCCTGCTCTCTCTGCGACACGCGATAAGCGTGTTGGCGAACAGGTTGGACGGTCGGTTCAGTGATGATTCTGTGTTTGATTAAAGGAGTCTGTTTGACTTTCGACGTGGTGGCGAAACAGTCGCTAAATGACGATAGCAGAGTAAGGAGCCTCTCCTCGTTTTTGTCTAGCTGTGGGTTGACGTTGATGTGACTGGTCAAGTCCACATCGCTGGGTTCCGGAATCGAGATATTCGTTACCGAAGCACAGGCGTTGGACTCGGCCACCGTTTCCGAGTAGGCCATGGTGGTATGCCTCGCAAAGTGCTTGTATTCGTCATTGAAGTTGGTAACTAGAATCGTGGTTTGCCTATGTTGGAGCTCTACGAGACCTCGTGCGACGCCGACTTCGCGATCCAGGAATATGGTGCGGTTACCTTCGGCGATGCCTATTTCTAGTTGGTCTTGGGGGCATTCAACGAGGACGAAGATGCTACTTCGAGGCGGTAACGTCACGCAGTCATCGACCACGCGTAAAGCCGTGCGGTGATGTTCATCCTCCACACTCGAATTTGAAGAAACCTAGTTAGAAAAAGTCACGAACAAGTCACGAAGGTTAATGATCGCCTCATATTCCTGGAGAAAATCCATGCCCAGTATAACTAGCCGAACACACTTGGGCAGCACAAGGAAAGACGCTACGAAAGTCGAAGTAGAAATTGCAAGTCTGGCGGTGCATCGTCGAATGGGTGACACGAGGTGTCCTCCGGCCGTAATCAGATGTGGGCCATCCCACGCTGTCAGCACCTTGCGTAGCCGAGTGGCCAGTGAGGCATTCATAACCGAGTAGTCAGCTCCCGTATCGACAAGTGCAGTTTCCGGATAACCGTCGATGGAAGCAGTAACAGTAGCAGAAGTTCTTTTTGCAGTTCCGAATGAAGGCGTCAGCGGTACGTCGCGAGGGGATGGCGTCGGCGGAGGATATTTGACGGTTCACATAGCAGCGGCCTCACCCCCGGAGGTCGCCGTTTTCAGTTTCCCCGGCGCGGGCTTCCACTGTTGACTCCAGCGGAATCAAAGGCGGGTCGAGCATGGTTTAGTGACGCGTACCGACGAGGTGAAGGCGACTGTGACTGTCTTCGCTGTGGGGCAGGAGGAAGCCGGTTACTTTCTAAGTATTGCTCGATTTCGTGCGGGCGGTCACCATAGCGCGGGCAACGGGCATCTGGATGGTATACCCGCAGACCGATCCGTCGGTACTGGCAGTCGCGATACATGTGACCAGCCTCGCCGCAGTGATATCACAACGGACTGTTGTCGGGGGCGCGCCGTACTGTATATTTGCGCGCACCAGGATGAAAGGGTGCTTGCGGATTCGTGCGGTGGATGGGACTTGGGGAGCGTCGATAAATCCCAGCAGGCGGCTGCGAAAAACGGCCCGTCGACGGCTCCCAAGCCCGAAGAGCATCCGCGTACGAGAACGTTCGAGAAGGTTCGGGTCGTGTTGGTGGCGAGGGATGAACCACTTTGCCGATTTCTTCACGAATGACTTCCGTAAGAACCGCCGCACTGGCGGTGCCGGAGCCGATGCATAGGACTTCTGCGGTTCTTCTCGAACAATCTGTCGTATTAGCTCGGTAAGGGACTCCCTGTCATCATTTGCAGCTACGAGAGAGCATGCAGCAGTCATGGTGGTCTGGCGTTCATACTGCGAGAGCCGCTGCCAAAGCATACGTTTCATGACTGTTGCCTCACGAACGAACTGAGAGACTGTTGTAGGAGGATTGCGCACGAGGCCCGCGAAAACCTGTTCCTTTACGCCTCGCATTAACAGACGCACCTTCTTGTCTTCTGGCATTAGTGGATCGGCCCGACGGAACAATCGCGTGATGTCTTCGACGAACATGGCGACGGTTTCGTTTGGCATTTGGAACCTCGAAGACAGTGCCTGTTCGGCTCTTTCTTTCCTTTCGGGAGTGCTGAAGGCTTCGCAAAGCAGTCGGTAAAACTCCTGCCAGCTGGTAAATGAGGCTTCGTGGTTCTCGTACCATACTCTCGCCGCGTATAAAAGGGAAAAGTAGACGTTCTTCAACTTACGGCGATCGTCCCAGTCGTTAAAGGCAGCGACCCGGTCAAAATGGTCCAACCAGTCTTCAACGTCCTCAAAGGCGTCGCCATGGAACGGATTAGGCGTGCGAGGCGCATTGAGAATGCATGGTACGGCAGCATTTGGGATCCCCTCGGTTTGGCTTGCGGCAGTTGGTGACATCTTCCTCACGGAGCTTGCCAGGGGACTGTATTGCGGTGGAAGACCTTGGAGGCGACGGCTGCTTCGATACATTGCTGCCGTCCCCGAGGTACTGGCGTCGGTAGCTTCTGGTTCAAGACCCGTAGGCATACAATGGATTCGTACCCAGCACTTTCACCAGTTTCTCAGGAGAGGAAAAGCCAGTCAGTCAGTTCTAAGCGAACGACCGTTTATAGTTCGTTTTTGCAGCAGCTACCATACACACTTCTTCTTCCTCGACTTCTAGCGTAACTAGTGCGTGCCAATATTTTGGCGCAGTCGGCTTTATACGATCCATCAAGTGGGTAACCTTCTTCATTCAGCCAGCGAAAGACAGCCTTGTCTTGACAAAGTGCGCGCTCCCTGGAGACCCACCAGTCGATCTCCCCGTCGACGTGACGACAGGTGCGCTCATGTCTATCGTTCTGCACAAGGCATCTATGTCGTTGGACGAACTCTTAGAAAAAGGTTCCTTGAAAATAAAGGTTCAGGACTCCCTTTTCAACCAGCTTGTGCTATCGCAAGTAGAGAAGTCAGTTTCATTTACAATAATAAATATTAAAAGCTACTCGTGGCGCGCATGAAAATGACAATAAAACAAGAGATTACAACTAGAGAAATTGGTTGAATCGCCCAAGCATAAACTAATAAATGTACAAAGGGACGCGAAAGGTGAGAATGCAATAAACAGTGACATGTGCGCATCGATAGTTCACTGACCCAGACGGGGTACGAAGAGCAGATTAAGCGTCGGTGACGGCTCGGGTTCAACGGAGCGTTCGGTAGCAGCCCTGAAGAGTGGACTGCCTCTGATGGCGTTTCGGCCTTCTTCTAATGCTATAAGGTGCCTGCGAGGAGGAAATTCGGGCACACTGGCTGAACAAACGATTCAATTCGCACACAAAATAGCGCGCACGTACATTTTACCCTTCTGCGCTGCATGACTGCCATGTTGCACCTGAGAAAAATTTACAGACAACTACTCTTGAGCTTCTGCTCTGGTTAGGCTGACTTCCCTGCAGAGAAGTGAGACGCAGCCGAAAAAAGTGGCATGTATAGCCACACTTCTATATTATGGGGGGTCATATTGGGAGCGAGAAATGTTTACGAATACACAAAACAATCTCGAGACTTCAGCCTTAGTTGGGGGCGCTGTTGAGGCCGGAAAACAAAAGTACATGGGAAGTACACTATCGCTTGTAAATGGCGAGGAGTAACATTTCCAACGGTGTAATCGTTCACGCTCTAGTGGAGCCCACCGAGACACACTCAGAGCGGTGTGGGGGCATCGATTCGGGTCTCTGAGGAAATGGCCTCGACTTAGCGCCACAAGCTCAGTCGAAATCGAGATATCGAGTGACAAAGAGGGGTGCTTGTTTTGTGCCCAGCATTTGCCGGTCGCAAGCCAGAGAATGCATCCGAGTCAAATGTTTGCAAACAAAAGGTACACACAGCCAAGAGACAAATCTCACTTAACTCGTAACAACATACACACAATGTTCTTGAAAACGATGCAACGCTTGCAATACAACACTTCACAGAGGCTACATTACATGGAGGGATCTTGCAATAGTGAACTGCTGCAGAAGAGAGGCAAAAACAAACAACACGATCTGCTCACTGCGCACTGTGTCAACCTGATGCGTGGAGCATCACGATATGGCCGTGCTTAGAAAAGGCGCGCGCTCCCCACAGGTCCGTG
Source organism: Dermacentor andersoni (assembly GCF_023375885.2). NCBI lineage: Eukaryota > Metazoa > Arthropoda > Arachnida > Ixodida > Ixodidae > Dermacentor > Dermacentor andersoni. The sequence goes on along the minus strand of NC_092819.1, from coordinate 152,458,000 downwards.
GCTACCGACAGTGGCGTTGACCATGGAGTCGAGCGGAAGCACTTCCTCAAAGTCTTAAAAGTTAGAACTTCGGCACGGGCTGGTCGACAGCTCTAATCGTCTTTCTTTTATATGGTGTGCCACATCCGTTCGTCACTTCACGTGAAAGCAATGACACACATAGACATAAGATCCACTGTGCAACAGCGTTCTCACTCTCGCGCGGTTGTGGTGGTGAAAAGCTTTTATTGCAAAATAAAGAGGAGTGTGAGACCCATCGTGATAACTCACATACTAGGTGGCGTCCCTAGTATGGGACCCTATTGGTCGAAGTTGCCATCGTGGCTCTCCGGACTAAGGCCTTCAGGACCTGAAGGTCGGAGCAGCCTAGCGGGCCGCCTCCCCGTCCTCTCGTGTAGGGTTCGGGTTAGGGGTTAAGGCTGAATTTCGCTAGCAGGCCCATACCATGTGGTAGGCATCTACTACCTCGCCACAGCGCTGGTACCTGCGGGTGACCATACGGTCAAAGTGTTTCATAACAGCCGGGCTTAACATCGTGTTAGTGAAAAGACTCATACCCACGCGTTCGGTCGCTCACCCGAGCCCCTTGAGGTGTATTCCGATCACGGACCACGGCCCACCATGGACCGGGTCACAGACCGGTTACGTTGGGTTGACTATGCTTGGCCCTACGCGGTGGGCCCGGGGAGCGGAATACAGTGTGGCCCGAGAGGGATACTCTCGACCCCGCCGCTCCACTAACGTATTGCAGTACTGCTTCCGAGATTAACGTGACGGATGCTACGATGGGGGGGGGGGGCATCTCCTTGTAAGTGTTCATCCACAGAAGTTCTTTTTTCGGACAACTCAAGAAGTCCTCCCGGCTGGTCTTCCACAAAGTAGGAAATTGTTGGACCAAGGCCAAAAAATAAAATGTGGCGTCATCTAACCACGATGCCATGGTTGCAGCAACGCGTGAAAAACCAACTTTCCACCCGCGCTGCGGGTCGTGCGTATGATGGCGCTGCCGTTTCGGCTCCCCAAAACGACCAGCGTTGTACTGTTGCCAGAGCTGGAGACTGCAAATGCTCTAAAAAGTCCGTGGGCCGGCGCCAGAAAAAATGCGGTTGCATTTGTTGCCTGCGCCACCCGCGGATCTCCCGCGGGCCTGACAGACCGGAATTAAACGTGACGTGTCGCCGGATCCGCTTGCTAAAACAGGTCCATGATCCGTCGTCTGAATTAGCGGGCAAAGGGTATCGGCGATGACTATCTCTATGGCAATCTAGAATTTTTTTTTTAATCTGCTGAGGACCTGGCCGTCATCTAGTCAATAGGGTGTGTGGAAGGTACTCGGTAGATGAGTGCTCGGGCAGTCGCATTCGCGTCCTCATTTCGCCCTAGATCCTGGTGACCAGGAGTCTATAGGCAATATGTTTTGTCGGAGGATCTGATTTCTTCATGCTTCAGCACAACATTCTTTCTGCCAGAAGTGTGATCCATCCAGCTGCGTACTTATGGAACGCCCCTTGCGAGTCCGTAATTATATGTTTGAAAGAAGGGTTGAAAGTAGCCAGGGCAATGGCCCCTTCCTCCGCCTGTGTTGGGCCAGCAGCTCGGAAGGTGGGCCCGTGTTGTTGAAGTACTGCAGCCTTGTACCACCCCCGGCGGTCTGGGCCAGAAATCTCAACGTAGTATACGCTGTCTTGTCCATCATGATAGCGCTAGAGGACACGTGGCTGCGCCCCCCATGTTCTCTATCCATTTTCGTCGGGAGAGGTAGAACTAATGCGGCGCGGCGCCATAGTTCAGGTACCCGCAGTTTCTTCTATATACGTACGCAATGTGGAATATGTAGCCTGTAAACAGTGTCTGACTACAACATGTTTGGACTAATGGTGTGCTAATTTGTAAGGTAAGCTGCCTTGAGTTCCTGACACGTGTTGACTACCCCTAGTTCCGTAAGGCGAGTGTTCGAAGTGGTAATTGGAAGGTCAAGTGCTCTCTTTATAAGTTTTCGTGTTATGTCGTCTACCTTGTCGTTTTCTTGTTTGCGCAGGTGAAGGTAGGGCCCCGAGTGGAGTATTCTACTAATGGCAAAATCATGTGCCACTTGTAAGGCACCTTTGCACTCTAAGCCTCTCTTCTTCTTGGAGATGCGGCGCACCCTACCATATTTTTTCCAATGTTGTGTCCACCCGCAATCGCTTCTAGATGCATAATCCTACAATTCATATCTCTGGTGCCTGTTTGATAGGTGCGGCGGATAGGGACCAGGAAATATTTGTATTATCTTTAGATGATGTCCTAATGTGGACAAATTCCGGTTTGGCGAGTGCACATTGGAGGCCACAATTTCGAGCGTATGCGTCCTCCATCTCGCTAGCCGGTGCCTGCAGGCTTTCCTCCATATCACCCATATTTCCCTCCGTCACCCAGATGTTGGTGTCGTCGGCGAACAACGCATGTTGTACTCCTCTGACGTTCACGAAATGAGTGGGGAGGTGCATCATCTCTATGTTAAATAGCAGGGGCGACAGTACCGCGCCTTGCAGTGTGCTCATGTGATAGCTGCTATATTCTTCGGTTTTTCAAACGAATCAGGGCTGCTATGTTCGTAAGAAAATCTTTGATATAACTGCAGGTATTGGGACCACCGCGTGTGGCGCCAAGCTGTTGATGCATAAACGAAATTCGTAAGTACACATAGAATGACGAAGATCAAGAACGCGAAGTGAGCTTAACTTTCTTATTTTGCACAGTAAAGAGCACATGCTATCAGATGAACAGACTAGAGTTATTCAGAAATTATTATCACAGCAAATACAAGAAGCAGAATGAGCATGCGAGATTGAATCACATGGTAGGTTCCTACAAGCAATATTACCAATAATATAGAAGTTTGAAAAGAACACAAAAAAGAATAACGACACATACCTTAAAAAATCGATTCTTTGATAACAACCAAACGGGAGCTCGTAAAATTGAAAGAATAATGCCTGTACGGTACATCAAATATAGTAATGGTGAAAGAATCAAAGGAACCATAAAACTAAAAAAACAACAAACAAGTGAAAGAAAGCATATAATACTCAAACAACAAAATCAGTGTAACAAGTGAGCACCACTGTAATGCGACGTAACGGACCACTATACGATGAGACTGAGTAACGGTACAAAGCTGAAACAACCTTAGTACCCTAGTGCATGAGAAATGAATGTGCGAACCTTATTTTTACAAACTTGTCTAAGCCTGGAAATTAACTTGGAGGCACAGGAAGCTGCGTTTTAGTAACCAAGGGAGCAATGGCCATAATAAATACGAACCGGGTTATATAAATAGCATTGTACGAAAAAGCATCTATGTACCACTCTCGCAAAAGCAGGCATAAGGTCGCAATGAATCATTTGCAAACCCATTAATAAATTACTACACTTTGCACACATCTCAAGTCTCCTAAAGTGAAAGAAAGAAATTGGCTCACTATCCTGGCCCTGCGAAAGTGCCTTTCCAGCGAAGCTGTTAAAAAACACCACTACAACTGCTGTGGAGGTATGCAAATCTCTACTGCTTTAGAATGATGGTAATTTTGACAGCATGCCGCCGACAGTTGCTGGGCGGCAACAACACTGATATCAGGTGCTAGGCTGGTTATTCCATATACGAAAGGCTAGGGACGTCACTTCCAACGTCGCAAGCTGCCATCGCCGCGGCAGCTTCCGTACGAGTAATCGCTACCGGAAAATATACGTGCTTCGCATTGTTACGAGGTGCACCTTATAATCAATTACGTGCCTTAGATGTTCGTTTTGCGCTTGTACTTTATTGAAAAGTACCCTGTTCTGTTCCAAAGAATGTATGCACTGTGCGCTTCACTTTACTGAACCCTCTGCCTTACGGGGGAACGAGACATTGCGTGTGGCCCTGGACTGCCGCCGCGATCGGCTCACATTTTCGGTAACGGACACGGACGCAAAAAATGCCGACGGACCAATGGCTAACGGCTTGGCTGTAAAACGCACTCTGAATGACAAAAAGCTTTCTCACATGTAGCCCCAAGCAAATGCCTTACCTGTTCACCACCACTTTCACATCAGAAAATATATTGCACACAGTCCAGGCAGAATTCCATTGATGAACATCTTCGGAGCACACCACTTTGTATTCTACAGTTCCGATGGCAATGACACTGCCGTACATGCTGCTACTTGAAATGTTTACAATATAGACACACTTGGTACACTGGACAGGTATGACCAGATATTTATTTGCATTGGTGCTCCATTTCGTCGAAGTGGACACGAAATTTTGCACTACGCTGGTAGTTGAAACGTTTCCAATGCAGATGCAGTGGCTTCACCAGAACGGCTTGCCCACATACCATCTCTGACACATGTATGCGCTCACTTTTCACTTGGTAGCACTGAACTTTAAAAGTTGCCACTCGATGTGCTTGCCAGATAAGTGGGCAGGCCTCACACTTATGTTCTTGCAGCTTGTAATGAAACATATACCAGCACACTTAAGCTACAATGTGAAATATTTCCTAAATTTTATTACTTATGAAAGTGGCATGAGCACAAGATATGCAGATAGAACCACTGTATCCAGATCATAAAAATAAACATAACCAATGCTAGCTATGAAGTTGTATTGCGGAATTTGTTTTGAACCGGCTGTTCAATGAAATGGGCACATAATATGTATATTTCATATTAAGTATACTAAGCATTTAAACGCTCTAATGACAATGTAAATTGCGTTCACTGGCCCTTCCTGTGCTAGCAATCTGATTACTTGCATTTCTTAAGTGATTCGGAGTACGTCCTTTAAAGCAGATGAGGGGAGATACCCCACTGTATATCCCCATATACTCCTGCGCTTTGGCTGGGGCCCACTGTGTTGGTGCCAGTGGACTGAATGAGAACGATCGGTTCCCACATTACAACGAAGCAAGAATTAAAGCCACCACGTACTTAAGCTATTATGATGTTTTATGTCACCTGTCATCTGCTTACTACCATTCAAGACACCACCCTAAGTTACTAAGCATTATTTCGGTATTGCTGCATTTATTGGCACACTGTCGAATTGTAATAACATTTTCTACTAAGACCTCCAAGTAGGGACATATAAATGCAACTAATCATTCACAAATCAATTCCCCAATGACATGGCTAAAATTGCTGTGCAAATAACTGATATTACATGGACTCAAGGCAGTAATTAAATGCTATACTTGTACCTATCAATTGACTTAATAAATTGACATGTCTAAATGCCTAAATAGAGGTTCCTCTGTTTGGCTCACGCTTGGAAAATTTGTTCCACAAGGACCAAGAGCAGCGGATTCCCTGTCGCGCGATGCACACGAACAGCGCACAAATCGAAAAAAGCACACAAGCACTTTTCAAACTCCGTGCGTACACAGGAAACAGGCACGAATTCGGCAGGCGTTCACCGAAGTGCAACGGAGGCCGCGTAGAGCGGAGACCGGCACCAGTCACAAACAGCAAAATATAGTGACTCCCTGGAGTAACAGGATATTTTGCGCCAAGGCCATTCACGACTCACGAATGCAGTATCCACTTGTGAGTTGCACATACTATATGTGGTATCCCATCGCGAACTACAAAAACTATAACAAAGACAAAGCTAGCAGCGGCGCAATATATTGCTGGCGTTCCGAGGCTCCTAATAAAACGAAATTTGACCGTCGCACACAAAGTATGAGTAGCGTGGGATAAAAGGGGTAAAACACAATCGTAGAAGCTGAATCGCAAGCGACAGCTGCATGGTATCGTTCACGCATTATTCTACAAGTGCGCTGTAGCCCAAGGCAAGGAAATAGGATCGGCACGTCATCTCATCTTTTGTGCTACCGTACTCGGCATGAATATTAGCAAACAGCCATTCTTGCTAAACGGGAGAATGAAATACCACGATGACGGCTGTCTAGGGGACATTGGCAAACCGCGTAAACACAGCAATTCCCACCTTACTTTGCATTCTGCAAAACTTACTAGTTTCACGCATGACGGCCGCACCCGATGCCAGGCAACCAAAAGCAATATTTCGTCTCTTTCATTTTAATACCGCTCTTATCACCTTAATTACAACATCAGTGAAAAGGCGCCTCACATAGCCATAGCGACAGGACAATGAGCATGACCGCAGCTCACCAAGTTAAAATCCGACGAACAAACCGCTGCACACGCAGTGCCGTGTAAGACAACAAAACTCGGTTCTTGCTTGAGAAAGGGCAGCGCAACCTATAACATTGAGAAACACACCACTGCCCAAACGATCACAAAGCGGAACTATGCACAGCCCGTTTTCACACCAGAGTTGCCAGATGGCCCCCAAAAAAAGCCTAATGATCTCAAGATGTAGCCCAAATATAGCCAGGCCAAATTTTTCATGAGCGAAAAGTAGGTAAAAACATAAACTAAACGTTTGATGATGTTCTGTGGGTGTGTTATCGATGGTGTCAAAATCTCACCACGAATTTCCAGCTCGAAAATTACTTCCGCCGCAGGCAACCAGCACAACACTGGCCTCAAGAGATCTGCGTAAATTATGATAGCGACAGCTGCCACCCAGGCGTGTATTTAGACATCACTAATTGTTGCACTGAACCGAAGGATTTCTTTTCCGATTCACTAATGCCGCTATTAGTATTTACTGAGCCACGACTGAACTAACTTTCGTTCACGCCTCGCTGTACTCGAGGCATTTTTTTGTAAAAGCTGGGCAAAACATTGTCAGCTCCACCCTCGAGGATCAGCTTCGGTTCTTCACGATCGTGTGCCTATTTTTATTCTTTGGTGTGCCCAAGAGGTGGCCCGAGCTCAAGTAATTAAAATAGGAATGCCTTTCCTAAGCTCTATTCATGAAATAAACACGTCCTCTTCTGCTCTCTCTCTTTCTTTTTCAATTCGCTCGAAAGCAGCTCGACGCTGAGTTGGCAAATGCTGCCGCTTGGAAGCACACGGAACTTTGAAGAAAACTCGAAACCAGGTACTTCATTCCATGCTTGAAACCTCCAATTTTTCTCGTACGAAGAAGCGGCAGTTCTAACTGCAATGCGCCTTTGAGTGGGAACAAGCTGAACGACCTGCTGGCGCATAGCTGAAAGGGTGTAGTGAACTTTATAATATTAACTGCCACCTGAATTACGGCGCTGGCAATTATCCAGGTGGTATCGGTGTCGAAAAGAGTTGAACTGTGCAATGTTTAAGCAGGGATTCTCTGGTAACATTCTTGCAATATGAAAACGTGTACGCAAGTTTCTGTCAATAAAGCAACGAATGCGTGTGTTGCCGAATATCCGAGGGGGCTGTTTATGTTACTTTCAGTACGACTCGGAAAAAAAAAAGAAATATAATTCCACTAGGGACAGCACAAAGTGGATTTTTATAGGTCGAGCACGGCTGTCATGAAGTACAAAGTAAACACCTTTGTCTAGCAAATTAAACTACTACCGATCAAAAGAGGAAGTCAGTAGAAGAGTATTATACCTCCACAGACTGGCAAGAACTCTTTTCCCAACCACCTAGCGATGTGTGCAAACATAATAAAATATAGACTTAGCAGTACCACAAACACCTATTGTGTATGTCGAAAGCACGTGTTTCTCATTACAGCTGGAAAATACGCGTGAGTAAAGCGCAATGTAATGATGACGCACAAACAGCAATTAAAATGTTGATAAAGCATGGGCATATAAAACGTTTTAAGCTATGATCGCAATTAGTGGTACGCACCGAGTTTAAAGGGAAAGAACTTGTCGCAGAAGTATGGTATGAAAACCGACGAGTTATCCTCCTGACGGCTGTCTTCACTTTAGGCGAGCATCGTTTTTCATATTTTTAAAGAGCTTATCATTCTAATAATACGCAACGTTCATGAAGTACCATGAAACAATCACTACTTTTGCATAATGGGTAGCTGCTTGACTAAAGCAAAGAACGAAAAAGGAACATTGCGTGGAGTCGTAGTTGATACTTCTCACACTAGGTATTTACGTAACTGGATTAAATATACAATCTCGCCCCTTGCGAATGAACTTTCACTACCATATAAAACTTCGACCACGTAAAACTACAGAGTTCAAACACGACAAAAACTTTTCGCCTGATTGAAAATCTTTGCAGCCGTCCCTACTCTCTGCCAGACCAAACTTAACGCGAAGGAGAGAGCTTGCAGTGTCTCATACGGCATGCGGTTTGTAAAATCATTCTTGCATACGGTTTCTAAAATTATTCTTTGTTAACGAAACCTGGCGGCACACGCGTTCGAGGAGTTCGGTGCGTTCGAAAGAGGCAGCGCCAGTAGGGACAAGGCAAGATCAGACAGAAGGGGGAACACTGGAGTTCCGGCGCTGTTTTTTGCGTTCCTAATGCTTGGTGATACCAGAGCAGAATATTTCGCTTTGATCGACAGTCCAGACTACTTCGCTGAGCATGTATGTACATAAAGACTCGAACCATTGCGTTTCTCGTGTAAAGGAACTTGTGGATTTTTTCGTAAAGTGTAGGGCTAAATAGATAAAGCTGTGATTTCTGGGAAAACGAGGCAATGGGCTTCGAAGAACCCTTGATAAACATTGAAGGACCACGAACGAAATTAACTCACCATGACGTGCGAGCGAATAGTTGAGCTGTTGCGCAAGTCGACATAACAGTGCGCTGCATAGCAGCTGGCACGGAACACGTACTCGACATCTGTCAGCCCCACCGTTTTTTACTGAACCACGCGTGAACCGACAGCGCGTGGCGCCGAAACCAAAACAAAAAGAAGAGAGCTTAGTGGTCGAATGACGTATAAACATGGCAGCCATGACCTAACGCAATCCTCTCAGCGCAGACGTTGCTTTTTAACGCAGTATTTGAGACTGCCTACATATCTTTGTAGCAGCAATGAGCTTTGTGTTTTTATAAACCGGCGTTCCCAAATTTTGTACGTGTTGACGTGTCCTCACGGACTCGGAAGTCCTTAAGACACAAATAGCCCAAATATAGCCATGTAGCCAACTCGCAATTTACGACGCCACACCCGCGTAAAAAGGAGCCCAATTTGTCTATTGCTTGCCCAATCTGGCAAACCTGTTTGAAATTCACACCACCGCCACGGTCGCCTTGGCGACGCGTTTGGTCAGGTGACCGATGTGACGAGGGTATCGTATCACCACCTTGCCTGAGGTTGGATCGAGTTGGATGGATGGATGGATGTTATGAGCGTCCCCTTTGGAACGGGGCGGTGGCTTGCGCCACCAAGCCCTTGCTATTATACTGCCTAATGTCTCACCTAAGTTAATAAAAAGAACACACACGTGGTGAACTCCCACAACAAATTTCTCGACCCCCTATTGTGAACTTTGCTTTTGTAAGTCTCCGTTTTTTGTCGTTTCGCTATTTTCCTTCCACCAGTTTTCGAAATGCCTCTTACTAATTTCTATTGCGGACATGTTTACTTTTCCCCAACTCTCGCTCAACGCAAGGGCTTGAAGGAGGCCAGTGTTGCCTAAATCGACCACTGGACAGATGTCTCCACATTATAATAAAACATGTTCCATCGTTTCCCTAGCTTTACTGCAGCAAGCACATGCTTCTTCTTCCTTCTTATATCTCGCTTTATAGATGCGTGTTCCAAGGCATCCTGATCTCGCTTCGAAAAGTAATGAGCTTCCCTTTGAATTATCATAAATTCTTTCTTTCCTGATTTCGTTTTTTTCTTTTAACAAGTTACTCATGGCAGGTCTCTTTTCCATTGCAGTCACCAATGAGATTATTTCAGCCTCTCTTTCTTTCCGCTTGACATTATTTGTTGCTGTGTTGCGAACCTTACAGGCCGCATACTTGCTGGTAAGCTTCCTAGTTCTTTTCCTCCACTGTGAATCAATGTTTTTTCTGCACAGATACCTCAACAGTCTCCCAGCCCATTTACTTTTTTCCATATTCCTCAGTCGATCTTCATAATCAATTTCGCTGTGAACTTCCCTCTCCTCAAAACTAGTCCAGCCCATATCACCCTGAACAGCTTCATTTGTAGACTTTCCATGAGCGCCCAGTGCGAGGCGTCCTACTGATTTTTGGTTTCATTCGAGTCCTGCTTGTACACTTGATTTCAAACAAACAACCGCTTTTCCAAAGGCAATTCATGGAACCATTACACCTTTCCACATACCACTGAGCACCTCGTACCTATTGTGTCCCCATAGCCCTCTGTGCTTTATTATGGCTGCATTTCTCTTTCCCTTTACTGTTATTGTTTTTTCCTGTGTTTCCATATATCCATTGCCTTCGTTTGTGCATATACCAAGGCATCTATATCATTTTACCCGGTGTATTTCTTGGCACTGTATTGCCAATGTCTGTTCACAGTTTTCATTGAATACCATAACACCTGATCTTAAAACACTAAATTTCAAACCTAAATTCTCGCCTTGATCTCTTCAGATATTAAACACACGTTGCAAATCACTTTCCTATTTAGATGGCAACACAATGTCGTCCGCATAAAATAAACCTGGAAGGTGCTGGCCTACTACTGTACCCGCCTGTTTTTATGAGAGATTAAACCCCACATTACTTCCTTCCAGCGCCTCTTCTCAACCCTAACCATGTAGCAGTTGGGATAAAGGGCACCCCTGCATCAGTTCATTGTTTTCATCTTTCTCCTCGCTCCTCATCCCTTTCCACTCAACAAAAACGATAGTTTCTAGGTAAATCTCTCTCAAAAGCTGTAGACATTCCTCACTTAAGCCTTGCTCTTGGAGAATAATCCACAAAATGTTGCGGTCGACGTTGTCATTGCACGCTCCTGTAATGTCTAAAAAGACCACATATGACGGTCTGCTTTCTACTCTTGATATTTCAACGCACTGAGTAAGAACCAATAAGTTGTCCTCCAAATATCGACCTATTCTGAAGCCATTCTGAAGTTCTCCCAAAATGTCATTATTCTTTGCCAATGCTTGCAACTATAATTTCATTGCCGGCATTGCTTGCCTGTATATAACCGATGTAATGGTCAATGGTCTATACGAGTGAATTCTATCTTTCTCCCCCTTACCTGTAAAAACTGTCTGGTATTCGTGTGTCTTTTAAAGTTTTTTCGACTGCTTTCACCAGAGCTCCCTTCCTTTTCGTCCTAGTTCATTAATCAGCCTAACGGGAAGCTCGTCTAGCCTTGTGGCTGTGCGCTCAGGAATTCTCGCTTTCGCTTTCTTTTAGTTGAAATTTATCAGCACCAGCTCCTTTAACATGTGGTTCTCTTTCATGCTCTTTTCTTCTTCAAATATCACCTTGTCATTGTGTTGGAAAGATTTGGCTGTTATGTTTCGGATGTAATTCAATGCCGCTTCGCCTTTCACTTTGTTTTATCCTAGTCTAGTGTATGTTGTTGTATTGTTGTTGACTTCCCGCCTAATAATTTTATGCGGTTCCAAAATAGTCTAGGTGCGGCCTTCTTTTCTTCGCGCATTTCTGACAGCCGACGTTCACGTTCACCTTTTATCTATTCTTTGCACCAGTATCAGAACCATATACTTTCTCTCTCCGTATATTCCTATTTACTGACTACTTCATCCTGCGGCAACTGCGCCTTCTTTGCCGGCCTGTGCTATCAGGCCGCTTTCTGTCGTTCGACGATCGCTTCTAGTATCTCCCTGTTCCACGAGCTTTTCGGTTTTTCTTTTTCCTTTCCAACGAACGAGTGTTTATCTTTCCCTATTTCTGCCGTCATTACACTTCGAAGCTCACTATAATCTTGCTCTTTACTTGGCCATTTGCCAGGTACTTCCTCGACTCTAGTGAATGTATTTTTATTCGTTCAGCATTCAAATTTGGACTCTCCATGTTGCACTCTTTGATCTTTTTCCCAACTACATATTCCATTTTCAATGTGATGGGTTTATGGTCTCTCCCTATGCTGCCATGCCCTTCCTCGTCAATGACCATTTACCTCAACTTATCATGAACTGTTTGTGTCATCAGACAATAGTCAATGGTCGGCTGTCGGTTTCCGACTCCCCACGCGAGCTGCCCTTCACATTTAGGCCCTCTATTCTCTATAACTAGGTTATGCTGCTCACAAATGCCTATCGTTGACTTTCCCTTGTTGTCGGGATAGCCATCTAAAGCCTGTGTGTGGGCATTCATGTCACCTAATAGGATAATTTCGGCACCATTCCCAAAACCCTTAATATCAGCGCTCATGCATTCCACTAACTCTTTAGCTTTCTCTGTGCAATTATTTCCGGTCCACAAATACGTAACACCCAGCCAAGTTTTTCCCCCACTCATTGTACATGATAACCAAAGATGCTCTTGACTTTTGAATTTACTCTTTTGCACTTCGCTCCCTGATGGATGAGCATTCCGACTCCCCCTCCCTTTCTTTCCGACTTAGTTGTGTTTTCCCCACGCAAAAATAATTCTCAATCATAGGCGGCTCTTGCGTGTCTCTAAGGTGCGTTTCTGTAACCGCATACACCCCTATTTGTTGTCTATTTACCTGCTCCTCAATCTCTGCCCCCTTTTCCTTTCTTCTGCCGCCCTGCATGTTTATGTAGCCTACTGCATGGCGAGCTCTCGTTCTTGTTTTCCTCCTTTTTATGGTATTTACAGAAATGAAATTCTCAGGTTCCCTTTGGGGACCTCCTTCATTACTACCTACCGTGGCCACCTGAGCGCCCGTGCGCCCCCTAAAAAAGTGACAACGCGACCAGAATGTCGTCAGCCCACTTCTCGCGCAAGCCTCTAATTGAAGTGTATCTCGTCCCGTTCAAAACCACCACACCTTCTCACCTCCCTGTTTACTTCGACAACCTCGAAACCTTTAATTCGACTCATTTTCCATATCGCCTCATTAGCAGCCACTACGGCTCTTTGTACGTGACTGTCACGTACAGGCACCTCCGGTAGTGTGCACACCAGGATATGCACCTGAGGGGATGATGACGTGGGGGGGGGGGGGAGAGGAAAAGAACTGCAAGCATTTTTCTTAGCATATATTTCGCGGTATGCATACGCATTTATTAAAGCTTAGCTACTTCCATATGCGGAACACAAGCAGCAGTAAACTATAAAACACAATAGGCTCAAAACCATTGTTCTCAGATTATAGAGACTTATTCAGTCTCTCCGCTGTTGTCGCATTTGCCTGCTTCAGGGGGCCACCTGCATAAACTTGCTCAAAGCTGTTACCTACCAGATATATGCCATCTTACGTTCGCACAACATGGCTCACACGTGTCATTACAATTTCATATGCATATTTGGCGCTTTTATGGCCTTATCCTTTTGCATATTGAGAACTTTCTCGGGAGCGAACCCTATCTTTTGTAATACTGCCAGCAACATTCGTAAAATCGTAGACTGAGAGTAAATTCGTAAAGCATACGAAATTCAGGACAGTTTGTAGCCATGCGAGGGTAATATGTCAGTGTAGTACAAAAAGTGATTACTGCCTTAACAGTAAATTACATATGCAAGCAATCTTGGGCGCTAGAATTGTGTTTCATGAAAAACCCTCAAGTTATTCCACATCCCTTGACGAAATACGAGCGCTACCGCGAAAAAAATTTGGAAAAACAAAACGAATGCTGGAGTTCGGAGGGGCTAGGACATTATATTCCCGGAGGACAGAAGAAGGCCGCAGTAATAGGCAGGCAGTGATGAAAGAGAGGTAGAGGTTGCTCCTCGCCATTATGGCTGCTGTTACGCCTGGGCTACTTCCTTTACTTGTAAATATTTATAAATATGAATATTTTGTGCAACAATGTTATGGCGAAGTAAAATCCCCGCGAATTTATTACAATACAAGTGGTCGAAAGTGTTACATGCGGTCAAGCATTCAAACAGAATATTCACACACGGGCACCGTTCTCAAGGATGTGACTGCTTTAGAGCCAATTCAAATTCTCACTGCAAGATCTCAAGAAACACAACTGCGGTGGCAATTTGTGATTCTGGCAGATCGCACAAATATGCTGTCATTTTTTTTGATAATTTGGGAATTTTTGTCAGATTCTATTCAGGCTTCAATGTTTGATGACGGAGAAATCCGTCTCGTGTTCCGAAATGTTCAACTGTGTTCTCGGCTGTAAACTCATTCTGCAATTTTTGACCTTTATGACTGTGAGCAGGCTCTTCAAGATGGCTGGCAACAATTTGATGCATTGCTTGCGTCCCGACCCCTCCGTCATTTTCGAAAATTCATTAATTTATTCAATTATACCTTAACAGGAAACCATTGAACAAGGCCGTTACTACGGTTAAAGTAACGTAAGCCGTGTATTATAAGAAACTCATTACAACGAAAACAATAATTCCATAATGCGATGGTATGGGACATCAAACAGCAGTATTAAAAAAAGAAATGAAATATTAACGTTCACAAAGTACAGGAAGCTAAGTGTATTCTACAAATGACAGTTCACGCCTTTATGGTTATAGACGCTAGGGGCCCGGGAAGGTGGTTGCACTTCGCTTCAGAGCTGCACTGCGACAGCGACAATTACCCATCGCTCATATCTGGAGCGCCTAAAACAAAACAAACGTCTTCAGATTGTGAACTCTCTCTGCCGACCTCTCGAGGTTTCAGCAAGCCGGAGGGGGGCCAGCAGGTGCTAAAACCTGGCCCCATTGAGCGGCCGCCACGCTACGCCTCGCGCCACATCGTGCCTCAAGCTGCCTTACTGTGATTAGCATGGAGGTTCAGGTGCACGGTATGGACTTGAACCCACGCCAGTATGACCCTAAGCGTTGGACACAAGTTTCGAGAGCCCAGGAGAAGCACCGGGACACACAGAACAAGACGCAAGGTACAAACGCTGATCCTGCTCTGCGAGAAACGCGTCAAAGCGACTCATGCATTACTTAGCTCATCGACGCAGCTGCACTGTGCTCTGTACAGCTGCAAAAAGAGACCAAGCAACTACCACTGCTAGCCACCGGATATAAAGTCATATTTCGCTCCCGGGGAAGCTTTGACCTGACGCCGCTCCAGCCACGCTACCGCCTCACCACTGCCCTGCAGGCCACTGCACTGACTGAACTATTTACGGTGCGACTCCAGTTTCACGCCTTCAATAACACGTGAAATGTCTTTGCGGAGAAATGTAATGACGCCCTCAAGCTAGTAAAGTCGCAGCAAATCAACCGCCACCAGCATGAGTATGCCACGACAGCATATACTGCATGCCCCGATCACTCAGTCAAGGGGGTTTACGCTTACTGGAAGGAATCCTCACAACTGCTAACACACTTAATCGCCCGCAACCCCCGCGAAACTGTACTAGACGCTCAATGGAGGCGACTCACACGATGCGTACTTATTACCTTCGGTCAAGACAAAGCCTAATCGAAAAGTTGTTTATTTCGGAGTACTGCATCTTCGTACGCCCTAAACATGCCAGGTCGCCCGGATGTCTGCGTCCAAGCTCCAACTCACAATTGCTCCTGAAGCGAGCAGTCACACTCGACGCATCCTGCCCCATCATGTGCAGCAGTCTGCATCATCTATGAAGGCCAACACTTGTCTGGGACCCGAGAATAAACGTACCAACGCCCACCTAGGAGAACCAAGGCCACCTCTGAGTGCTAATCATGATACCGGCGACCCGTAGAACAACATCCAACACGCAGTGCAGGGAGCAAGCGCAGCGGATCACATGTTGCCGGACAACGACGAGAAGGCTCGAAGAACTTGAACTGATCGACATGGGACGACAGGCTCGAGACAACGAACATGACTCCACCACCCGCAAGCCACATCCCGTCTACTCCAAATCTTTTTCATTAAACCGGATGCTTCGACCAATATCTGGCATTTCTAAAACTTCACACAGAGAATGCGAGGTACACTTTTTTCTAGCACGTCTACCATGATATTGAGCGTTAAGGCGTAGAGTCATCTGCCACCAGTTTTAGGCAATCACTATAGAAACACATTTATTTATGAACTGAAGATATTCGCATAACACAACCACGCAGTTGCAAATATATTGCTATTGGAACAACTTTACAGAAAACGGCCCACGAAGACGTGGCTAAATGCATTTCTTTTGTACTGAATAATTACACTACCAAGAATTATCTGCGAAGCTGGAAAGTGTACATATAGACTTTGCGCAAATGAAGAGCTAAAACAAAATATGAAAGAATGGGCAGAAAAGTGGTTTTTTCTATTTTTAGAATAATATACGTGAAATATGACGAGCGCTACATAACAAATATTTGTTTGGCAATAATACTCTGTAAGATTTATTATGGTTCTAGTACTTCGACAACTCCGTGGTCATTTCAGGCCGCCTTATGTTTCCTGATGTTCTGAATACTTAGTATCCTGAAATGTGAATATTACCTGTATACGTGTACATTAAACCGCCTATAGGTGCATAAATGGTGCCACTTTGGTGTCATTTGAGTTTTGACTCCACCCAAGGGAAAAAAGGCTATTCATTGAAGAGTTGACTTGGGTGAAGGATTGCATGCAGACGGATCATAAAAGCTGCGTTGAGGCGTGAGGAAGTTCTAAGCCTTCAACTCATATGTATGTCATTTCTGACTAACACTTGATTTTTCTCGATGCGTGTGTGATGCACTTTGCTTCTCGGAATAAGTGCCAGGCCACACAATCTTCTATCGCACTGCGTACGTTGGGTTCTTGAAGTTTATGCTTGTGATGAGGGGAACAAACCGGTACAATTAAGACGACTTCGCAGATTGTGTTATTTCTTCATTGAATTACACATTCAAAGATAAAAAAAGAAGGATCGCCGGAACGAGAGTTGTGGCGCGAACGAAAATTCCGCGAGCCTCAACTGCAGGGCCTCTGTCCTTACTGAACAGTAATCCGTAATGTAATAGGTAAGAGGCTTACTATTTAGATTACCATGCCACGATCCTTGTTATTTGAAGCCACCCTCAGCCTCATCAAATGGTATCAGTGCCGTAAGAACTCTCATAAAACCTGGCATTTCATTCAACTACAGCTTGTGCCAATGCATAAACTTTCTAACTTAGTGCTTTTAGCTGTCGTATAGCTAAACTAGAAGTAAAGTAAAGCTAAGTAAAAAAAAAACACGGAGACATAAATATAGGCTCGAGTGAAGAACATCATGAGGACAGGCCATAAACACTTCGCTGAAGCTATAGGACGTTGAATGGGCTTGGCAGATATATATGTTATTTTGGACCCGCAAATGATTTGGTGGATTTGCACGTCCAGCTCTTAGGCACTCTGCTACTGCGCAGGAAGGAACAACGCTGCTTCTATCGTCTGTCGAACTGTCCTCATCGGATCTCTGTAACTTCTCTCCTCTAGAGAACACGTAAGTTTGAGCCAACATAACGTTTTGCAAATGGAATATTTTACTATTCTACCGGACGATTTTACCAATACCTGGCATTTCTAAACCTTCAAAAAGAGGATGCAATGCACACATCTTCTTGCTCGTCTTTCACCATGTTGAGCATTAAAACGCATAGTTATCTGCCAATATTCACTCGATTACCCGAAATTCTCAAATATCAGGCAATCCGTAGAGGAAAACGGTTTAATTTATGAAGTGAATTGATCCACACAATACAGCCACGCAGTTAGAAATGTATTTCTACCAGAACAACTTCCAAGAAAAGGGCCCTCAAAACACGTCAAAATGCATATACCTTTTGGCGAATATTTATCATACCAGCATTTATCTTCACAACCGCGAAGTGTTCATATAGTCTTTCAGTAATTGAAGTGCTCAAAAAACTATAAAATAGTGCGTATAAAGTATTTCATTTATTTTTGGACGTAGTTACTGGATATAGGACGAACCTTATTTCCCGAATGTTTGTTTGCCACAAATATTTTGAAAGATTTTGAAAGTTCTACGACACCTCCGCGGACATTTAGGGACGCCTTATGTGTTTTGATGTTCTTCATGCTTTATACGTTTTCATGTGAACATTACCTTGTAAAAGCCTCCAGTAAAACACCTTTATGCTTTTACCTGGGCAACTTTACTGTGTTTTGACTCTTGAGTCCACCCATCAAAAATAAGACAATAGAAATATTGACTTCTGCGAATGATTACAAAATCGCAAATCATAAACGCTACGTTTAGGCCTGTGGAAGTTCAATTAGTTCAAAAAACGTGTATGTTATTCTTGAGTCACATATAATTTTTCAGCATGCCAACATAAGGCACTTTGCCTTTTGCGGAAGAGGGCAGGCTACACAAACTTCTGTCGCACTGTGTACGTCAAGTTCTTGTAGTTTGCGCATGTGCTGGTCAAAACAGGCAAGTGCAACGAACGATGTCTTCGCCGAATATACGCTTTATTCATTGGATACTGTATTCAAAAATGAACATAGCGGCACGAATGAAAATTACACGAAAGTCAGTCAATTACTCGCCCCCAAGTTCTTCTCACTTAACAGTAATCCGTAATGTAATCAACAAGAAGCTTAATATTTAGATTACTATGTAACGACCCTTGTCATGCCAAGCCGCCCTCAGCGTCATCAGATGTTATCAATGCCACACAAACTCTCATATAACCTGGTATTTCATTGAACTATAGCATGTGCCAATGCATAAATTTTGTGGCGTGTCGTGTACCGCCATTCGTAAAAAGAACCGCAGACGTAACAATGGGCTTTGGTGAAGAATATCATGAAGACAGGCCATAAACACTGCGCCTAAGCACTAAGTAGTTGAATAGGCTTGGCAGTTATTTATGCCATTTAGGACGTGCAAATCATTTCCTGGATCCTTGTCTTACACACTCTGCTACTGCTCACGGGGAAATAAGGCTGCATCTGTCGTCTGCCGGACTGTTGACATCGGAGCTTTGTAGCGTCTGTAACCTGTAAAGAACACGTAAGTTCATGCCAAGATAACTTTTTGCCAGTGGAACACATTTTCATTATGCCGGATACCATTTATGGATACCTGCCGTTTCCAAAACTTCAAAGAGGGAATGCAAAGTACTCTTATCCTAATATGTGCTTCTCGATGTTGAGCATTAAGAGGTATAGTTATCTACCAATAACGAACTGATTAACCCCAACGCACCAATTTTATTACATCACTGAAGGAATACACTGTAATTTATGAACTGAAGCTATCCGCTTAGTACAACCAGGCAGTTCCACTATTAGAAGAGTTTACAAGAAAAGGGCTCACGGAAAGGCGGCAAAATGCATTTCTCTTCTACATAATAGTAACCAAACCGTCATTTATCTGGAAAGATTGCAAGTGTACGTCTAAATTTTGTCTAAAGCAAAAGATAAAGTAAAGATATAAGTGAGGGGATATTTTTTTTTCCTTTTGAAAGTACTTATTGCAAATACGACACACCCTAATTCACGTTATTTATTTGGCACAAATAATCTGTAAGATTTTCAATGGCTCTAGTGCTTCGACAACTCTGTGATCATTTAAAACCGGCTTATGTTTCCCGATTTTCTTCATGCTTAATAGCCTCCGTGGAAATATCACCAGGTATACGTCTCGAATAAATCGTCTATAGGTGCCTAAATGGTGAAACTTTGCTATCTTTCCACCCATTGAGTCCACTAATGGGCAAAAAGACGATTTAGAGGACAATTGACCTAGATGAAGGATTGCATGAAGGTAGATTTTTCAGGATGCCTACGCAAGGCTTTTTGCCTTCTTGTGTGAGAGGGCTGGGCTACCCAAATTATGCCGGTCAGCGCGCGTCGAGTTCTTGTAGTTTTTGCAGGTGCTGAGGAAAGCAGACGGCTGCGAGTCATGATGCCTTCGCGGAATTTGCGCTTTCTTCATTGAAATATGTATTGAAAGATGAACAAGAAGAATTGGAAGAACGAGAGTAGTGGCACGAAATGAAATTCCGCAGGACAAAATTATACGCCCCCAAGATCTTCTCACTAAACAGTAATCGGTAATGTATTGAATAAGAGGCTTAAAATTTAGCTCACTGTTTCACGACCCTTGTCATGCGAAGCCGCCCTCAGCTTCATCACATGTTATAAATAGCGATAGCACTCTAATATAATCAGGTATTTCATTGAAGTATAGCATGTGCCAATGCATACATTTTGTGGCTGGTCATGTGCCGCATCCGTAAAAACAACCGCAAACATAACAATGGCCTTGGGTGAACAATATCACGAAGGCAGGCCATGGACACTGCGCCTAAGCTCTAAGTAGTTGAATAGGCTAGGCAGATATTTATGTCATTCACGACGTGTAAATCATTTTCTCGATACTTGTCTTAGGCACTCTGCTACTGCGCACGGGAAAAAGAGGCTCCTTCTATCGTCTGTCGAACTGCCCACAAAGGATCTTTGTAGCGTTTCTCACCTCTAAAGAGCACGTTAGTGAGCTCCAGCCAACATAACTTTTTGCAAATGGAATGCTTTATATTACACAGGATGATTTTACCAATACGTGGCATTTCTAAAACTTCAAAAAGGGGATGCAAAGTATACATTTTGTACACGTCTTTGACCATGTTGATCGTTAAGACGCGTAGTTATCGCTCAGCAATTAATCGATTACCCTAAATTCTCATATATCAGGCAATCAGTAGAGGAAAACACTTTAATTTTTGAAATGAAGCTCTCCGCACAATACAGCCACACATTTGGAAATGTATTGCTACTAAAACAACTTCCAAGAAAATAGCCCTCGAAAATGCGGCAAAATGCATGTAACTTCTGCGGAAGATTTATCATACCAACATTCATTTTCCCAGTTGGGAACTCTTCCTATCGTCTTTCGGTAATTCAAGAGCTGAAAAAGCTATAAAATGGCTCATATAAAGTATTTTCTCTATTTTCGGAAGCAGTTACTGCAAATACGAAGACATGCACAAGGTTTCCTTGCCACAAATATTTTATAGATATTCTGTGGCTCTACTGCTAGAACACCTCCGCGATCATTTACGGCCGCCTAAGGTGTTTTGATGTTTTTAATGCTTTGTACCATTTCCTTTGAACAATACCTGGTAAATGACTTCAGTAAATCGCCTCTGCACTCTTAAATGAGGCCACTTTGTGTGCTTTGACTCTTGAGTTCACCCATGGAAAATACCACTAAAAAGACATTGACTTGTGCGAATGATTATATCGATCACAAATCATAAACGCTACGTTTAGGCCTGTGGAAGTTCAATTTGTTCAACAGATATGTATGTTATTCCTGAGTCGCATATGAGTTTTCAGGATGCCTACATAAGGCACTTTTCCTTTCTGCAGTAGAGGACAAGGCTACACAAACTTCTTTCGCACTGCATACGTCAGGTACTTGTAGTTGGTGCATGTGCTGGTGAAAACAGGTAGGTGCAACTAACGATGGCTTCGCGGAATATACGCTTTCTTCATTGGATTCTGTATTCAAAAAAGAACAAGAAGAATTGAAAGAGCGAGAATAGTCACACGAACGAAAATTCCACGAGAGCCAAATACACGCCCCAAGATCTCATTTAACTGTAATCCGTAATGTAATCAATAAAGGGCTTAATATTTAGATTACTATGTCACCACCCTTGTGATGAGAAGCCGCTCTCAGCTTCATCATATGTTATCAATGCCAAACAAACTCTCATATAACCTGATATTTCATTGAACAGTAGCATGTGCCATTACTTGAGTTATCTGGCTTATCGCGTGCCGCCATTCGTAAAACGAACCGTAGATATAACAATGGCCTTGGGTGCAGAATATCATAAAGACCTGCCATAAACAGTGCACTCAAGCTAAAAGACGTAGAATATGCTTGGCTGCTATTTATGCCATTTAGGACGTGCAAATCATTTCCTGGATCCTTGTCTTAGGCACTCTGCTACTGCTCACGGGGAAACAAGGCTGCTTCTATCGTCTGCCGCACTGTCCACAGTGGATCTTTGTACAGTCTCTCACCTCTAAAGAACACGTAAGTTCAAGCCAACATAACTTCTTGCAAATCGAATACTTTTTGATTATTCCGGAGGCATTTATCAATACCTAGCGTTTCTAAAACTTCAAAGGGGGAATGCAAGTACACTTGTTCGAACATGTGATTCTCGATGTTGAGCGTTAAGAGGTATGGTTATCTAGCAATAAAGACACTATGAACCAGAATGCACCAATTTTATGATATCACTGGAGGAATGCACTGTAATTTATGAACTCAAGCTATCCGCTTAGTACAACCAGGCAGTTCCACATGTATTGTTATTAGAACAACTTGCACGAAAAGGGCACTCGGAAAGGCGGCCAAATGCATTTCTCTTCTACAGAATAATTACCATAGCAACATTCGTCTGGAAGGATGGCGAGCGTACCTATAAATATTGTGCAAAACAAGAGCTCAAGAAAATATAAAACACAGGGGATAAAGTTTTATTTTCACTTTTGAAAGTAGTTACTGCAAATTCGACGAACACTAATTTCCGTTATTTATTTCGCACAAATAGTCTGTGAGATCCTCAATGGCTCTAGTGCTTTAACAACTCCGTGATAAATTAAAGCCGCCTTATGTTTCCCGATGTTCTTCAAGGTTAATAACCTCCGTGGAAATATCACAAGGTATACGTCTCGAATAAATCGCCTATTGGCGGATAAACTGTGAAACTTTGCTGTTTTTCCCCTAATTGAAAAAAAAATTTAATTATGGGGTTTTACGTGCGAAAACCACTTTCTGATTATGAGGCACGCCGTAGTGGGGGACTCCGGAAATTTCGACCACCTGGGGTTCTTTAACGTGCACCTAAATCTAAGTACATGGGTGTTTTCGCACTTCGCCCCCATCAAAATGCGGCCGCCGTGGCCGCGATTCAATCCCGCGACCTCGTGCTCAGCAGCACAACACCATAGCCACTGAGCAAACACGGCGGGTTCTCCTAATTGAGTCCTCTAATCGGCAAAAAGACGATTTAGAGGACAATTGACATGGGTGAAGGATTGCATGAAGGTAGAATTTTCAGGATGCCTACACAAAGCAATTTGCCTTTTTGTTTGAGAGGGCTGGGCTCCACAATCTTCTGACGTACAGCCCACATCGGGTTCTTGTAGTTTATGCAGGTGCAGAGGAAAACAGGCAGCCGCAACTAACGATGCGTTTGCCCTCTATACGCATTCTTCATTGGATACTGTACTCAAAAAGTAACAAAAAGAATTGGAAGAACGACAGTAGTGGCACGAACGAAACTTCCACGACAGTGAATTAGGCGCCCCCAAGTTCTTCTCACTTAACAGTAATCCGTAGTGGTATCAGTAAAGGGCTTAATATTTAGTCTACTATGTCACTACCTTTGTCATGAGAAGCCGCCCTCAGCTTTGTCATATATTATTCATGCCAAAAAACCTCATATACACTCGTATTTCATTGAACTATAGCATGTGCCAACACATAAATAATCTGGCTTATCGCGTGCCGCCATTCGTAAAAATGAACCGTAGACAAAACAATGGCCTTGGATGAAGCATATCATGAAGACAGGCCATAAACACTGCGCTGAAGCTGTAAGATGTTGAATAGGCTTGGCAGGTATTTATGCCATACAGGACGTGCAAATCATTTCCTCGATCCTTTTCTTAGGCACTCTGATACTGCTCACGTGGAAACAAGGCTGCTTCTATCGTCTGCCGGACTCTCCACAGCGGAGCTTTGTAGCCTCTCTCACGTCTAAAGAACACGTAAGTTAGTTCGAGCCAACATAACGTTTTGCAAATGGAATACTTTACATTACAATGGATGATTTTACCAATACCTTGCACTTCTAAAACTTCAAAAAGAGTATCGAAAGTACACATTTTCTAAAACGTATTTGACCATGTTGAGAGTTAAGGCGCGAAGTTATCTGCCCGTAGTAAATTGATTACCTGAAATTCTCAAATATCAGGCAATCAGTAAAGAAAAACACTACATTTTGAAATGAAGCTCTCCGCATAATACAGGCACATATTTGGAAATGTATTGCTACTAGAAAAAGTTCCAAGAAAATGGCCCTCCAAAACCCGCCAAAATATATCTAACTTTACTGGGGTAGACTTATTACACCAGCATTTATCTTCTCAGCTGGGTTGTTTTCCTATCGTCTTTCAGTAATTGAAGAGCTGAAAAAAAACTATAAAATGGCGCGTATGAAGCATTTCGTCCATGTTTGGAAGTAGTTGCTGATAATACGATTAACCTTAATTCACAAATGTTTGCTTGCCACAAATATTCTTAAAGATTTCGTATGGCTCTAGTGCTACGACAACTCCGCGGTCATTTAAGGCTGCCTTATGTGTTTTGATGTTCTTCATGCTTTACGCCTTTTCATGTGAGCATTACCTGGTAAAGTCTCCAGTAAATCGCGCTTATGCATTTACCAGGTACCATTTTGCTGTCTTTTGACCCTTGAGTCCACCCATGAAAAATAAGACTAGAAATAATGGCTTGTGCGAATGATTACATGATCGCAAAACATAAAAGGTACGTTTAGGCCTGTGGAATTTCAAATTCTTCAACAATATGTATGTTATTCCTGAGTCACATATGATTTTTCAGGATAGTTTTTGTAGTTTGTGCATGTGCTAGTCAAAACATGCAGGTGCAACTAACGATGCCTTCGCTGAATATACGCTTTCTTCATTGGATTCCGTGTTCAAAAATGAGCAAGAAGAATTGGTAGAACGAGAGTAGTGGCACGAATGAAAATTCCACGAGAGTGAATTACACGCCCCCGTGTTCTTCTCGCTTAACAGTAATCCGTAATATAATGAGTAAAGGATTTCATATTTAGATCACTATGTCACAATTCTTGTCATGAGAAGCCGCCCTCAGCTTCATCATATGTTATCAATGCCAAAAAAACCTCAAATACATACGTATTTCATTGTACTATAGCATGTGCCAATACATAAATTATCTGGCTTATCGCGTGGCGCCATTCGTAAAACGAATCCTAGAAATAACAATGGCCTTGGGTGAAGCATATCATGAAGACAGGCCATAAACACTGCTCTGAGGCTGTAAGATGTTGAATAGGCTTGGCAGTTATTTATGCCATTGAGGACGTGCAAATCATTTCCTCGATCCTTGTCCTAGGCACTCTGATTGCTCACGTGGAAACAAGGCTGCTTCTATCGTCTGCCGGACTGTCCACAGCGGATCTTTGTAGCGTCTCTCACCTCTAAAGAACACGTAAGTTCAAGCCAGCATAACTTTTTTCATTATAACAGATGCATTTATCAGTACCTGGCGTTTATAAAACTTCAAAGAGGGAATGCAAAGTACACTTGTCCGAACATGTGCTCCTCGATGTTGAGCGTTCAAAAGTATGGTTATCTACCAATACCGACCCCATAACCAGAATGCACCTATTTTATGATATCGCTGCAGGAATGCACTGTAATTTATAAACTGAAGCTATCCGCTTAGTACAACCAGGCAGTTTCATATCTATTGTTATTAAAACAACTTGCAAGCAATGGGCTATCGGAAAGGCGGAAAAATGCATTTCTCTTCTACAGAACCCCGCAGGGGCGTCTGCGTCAGCAGGCGTTTGGTGTATTCCGAGACCACGTACCCGAGCACACGAGGGTTGGACTATCCCGCGTCTAACCGTGCGCGGCTTAGTCGTGTCCAGGGAAAAGGGCATCCTGGGGGTTGAGCCGATGCCAGGTGTTTGGACCTTTACGGCCCCTCGGCGGCGGCAACACACCCCTTTGGCCTCGGCTTCACGTGGACGCCAACCCCGGACTGACGCACCCGGGGGAAATCGGTAGTTGCCTTTTCCGGTCTATCTCTCCCTCCAGCCTTCGTCTTTCTCTCCCGCGTCTAACCGTGCGCGGCTTAGTCGTGTCCAGGGAAAAGGGCATCCTGGGGGTTGAGCCGATGCCGGGTGTTTGGACCTTTACGGACCCTCGGCGGCGGCAACACACCCCTTTGGCCTCGGCTTCACGTGGACGGCAACCCCGAACTGACCCACCCGGGGGAAATCGGTAGTTGCCTTTTCCTGTCTCTCTCTCCCTCCAGCCTTCCTCTTTCTCTCACTTTTCATCTTTCCTGTCTTCTCGTAGCTTCTGCTTACTTCCAATTTTTCCAGGCCGCAAGGGTTAACCTTGTGTGAATAGCCAACCTATGTTATTTCATATTCCGTTATACTAATTACGTACAGCTGGCGTTTGCAGGACCTGTTTTTACAGTTCCTGTAGCGTCCCCTTTTAGGGCTCCACGGTGGGTGGCTGGCGTTATTGCCGAAAACTACGCATTCCTCTATGGATAATTCCTTCCCTCAACTGCCTGATCGCCCTCAGAAGAGGGTGCACCGATGAAGTTTTCCAGTTTTTTGGCCGCAAAAAAGAATTCTTCCCGCGTTTCCATGTCATGCATTCTGCAAAACAAGATAAACCGGTATGAAGAATCTCACCCTTCCTTGTTTCCAAGTCCTTGACTGAAGTCCTTGGTCCTGGTTATAAGGCGTCGAGGATGGCAAGCGGTGATCTCCTCTTGGAGCTCCGCGATCAGAAGCAATATGAAAAAGTGTCAAAACTAGTGTCATTTGGGGAAACCTACATAATTATAACCTTGCACCGCACGATGAACACCACCCGTGGTGTTGTCTCCGACGATGACTTGATGGAGCTCACTGAGGCTGAACTCTTGGAGGGTTTCAGTGAACAGAATGTTATCAATGTTAAACGAATTAAGATGAGGCGAGATGGTAAAGATACCAAGACGAAATACATAACACTCACCTTCGGCTCAAGTGTCCTTCCCGAGTCCATCGAGGCCGGTTATATCAAACTTCGTGTTCGTCCATACATGCCCAATCCTCTCAGAGGCTTTAAGTGCCAACGTTTCGGCCACATTTCCCAGATCTGTCGAGGCCGGCTTACTTGTGCCAAGTGCAGTGACAATGAACATTCCTCCGAAATGCTCGAGAACACTCCACATTGTGTCAACTGTGATGGCGAGCATGCCGCATACTCGCGGTCGTGCCCTTCTTGGAAAAGAGAAAAAGAAAGTGTGACAATCAAAGTCAAGGAAAACATAAGTTTCAAGGAGGCACGCAGGCGGTTTCATACCTGCCCAAGAAAAGTTTTGCCGATGTGACGCGTCAGGGGGCAGCGACACAACGGCCTCCGGCCGCTGTCCGACCCGCAAGCAATGAGTCGGCAGCTACGCCATCTGCCTCCGCGGCGGTTGCAGCTAGCGCTGCTCCATCAACCCAGAATGAGGGACCATCGACCCCGAAGGTGGGCGCAGCCGAGGCTGCCCCAACCTCCCCGGCCCCTTCCAGCACTGGCAACAGGCGGCGGCGCCAAACCCCTCAGGGAGCCCCATCGACCTCCGGGCTGGTGGGCGCAGGGGTCTTGCCCTCCGAGGCGGGACCCCCTCTGGTAACCTCGCTCGCAAGAACACGTGTCCGGCGCTTCACAAGAGGCAATGGGCACTACACCTATCCTCAAGGCGCACCAAGCGCCTAAGGGACGGCGAGGTTCTCTCGAACGCTCCAAAAATGGTCACATCCCCGTGACAGGGCCTGGAAAGAGCTCTGTAAACTAAGGCATCACTTGCGTTTCCGTACACACAGCACCAATGTACTTTAAATATGGGTACAGAAATTATTCAATGGAACGTCAGAGGTCTTCTTAGAAACCTTGATGATGTACAAGAACTCATCCACAAGCACAATCCAAAAGTGCTGTGTTTACAGGAAACACACCTAAAATCGAAACACACAAACTTGCTCCGACAGTATATAAGTTTTCGCAAAGATCGCGATGATGCTGTCGCATCATCGGCTGGTGTAGCCATTGTTATCCACAAAAGCGCTGCGTGTCAACTTTTACAGCTACAAACGCCTCTTGAAGCAGTGGTGGTTCGAGCTGTTCATTCATTCATTTCATTTATTGTACCCTCAGGGCCGAAGAATTACAGAGGGGAGTGGCAAAAAAAAAACATTTCTGTAAAAAGATACGCTTATACATGGAGTTATATAATGTACCAATTCAAATACATATACTCTAATTAACAAACATTTTCAAATCAATACAAACCACCAAACTACAAAACAATGTAAAATGAGTAGATGATACAGGTAAGCACAAGCAAACAAGAGGAAAAAACGAGAAATAACATGAGGTAAAGAACTAATTAGTTACTGTTAAAGCATTTTTTAAATGTTGATGGTCTGTAATTTCTGCAGTAGCGGTAGGTAGATGGTTCCACTCTTCACAAGTCCTGGGAAAAAATGAATACTGAAAAGTAGATGTCCTGCAAAAGGGAACGGCTACTTTATGTCGGTGGTCAATGCGTGATGATACGTAGTGGAGAGGAACGATGAAATCATCGTGTAGTGAACGATGGTGAAATATGCGGTGAAAACGACACAAGCGATAAAACTTACGGCGAGATGCTAGTAATGGTAGTTGAAGGCTCGATTTCATATTAGTCACACTTGCGGTTCGAGCATAATTAGACATAATAAAATGTGCAGAGTTATTTTGAACCATTTCGAGTGAGTAGATTAGATTGTCATGGAAAGGGTCCCAAACAGAGGCGGCGTATTCCACCTTCTAACGAACCAGCGTTTTATAGAGTGAAAGTTTAAGAGCCTGAGGAGCGCGTGAGAAATTCCGGCGAAGATATGCAAGTGTTTTGTTGGCGCTGGCGATTATGGATTCAATGTGATCATTCCAGGTTAGTTTTGAGGATATAGTGACGCCAAGATATCTATATGACGATACTACTTCTAAAGGAAAGTCATCAAGATGATATGAAACATTTGCATTAGTAGATCTAGTCGCACGCATGACTTTGCATTTTTTAGTGTTTAATTCCATGCACCAAGTCTTACACCAAGCGGAGACAGAATCAAGATCACACTGTAGACTAGTAGTATCGTTAGGACTAGTTATTTCTCGAAATATTACACAGTCATCTGCAAACAAGTTGATATGGGAAGAGACGCAGGAAGGTAAGTCGTTAATGTAGATTAGAAAGAGGAGAGGGCCAAGCACCGATCCTTGTGGTACTCCTGAGGAAACAGGACTCGGAGGAGAGTCAGTGTTATTAACAGAGGCAAACTGGGAACGATTTAGTAAAAAGCATTCGAGCCATGCAAGCAGTTTGGAATCCACATTTAGTAACTGCAACTTATACAAAAAGGAGATTATGGCATACTTTATCGAAGGCTTTCGAAAAATCTAGAAATATACAGTCAGCTAAAGAAGAACGATCGAGGATGGCATGAAGACGGTGAGTGAAACATACGAGTTGAGTATCACACGAGAATGTCTTGCGGAGACCATGTTGTGAAGGCGAAAAAAATGAATTCGATTCAAGAAATTCTCCAAAACAAACTCCTCAGTTTACATACCTTCACAACTTTAAATAACCCCACATTACAAATTAAACAAACATGATTTTCGGTCCTATATAGATCAATTGCCAGAACATTATGTTGTTCTTGGCGATTTCAATGCGCACAGCTCCCTGCTGGGTGACTCTCGTATAGATTCGTGAGGTCGTGTTGTTGAACAGCTCCTTTTTTTTCTGGTGTGTGCCTTCTGAATAAGAAGAAACGCCCGTATTACTGCCTTGAAAGCGAAACCTTTTCTTTAATTGATCTCAGCATAGTTTCCCCGTCTATACTGCCTGAACTCGAATGGGAAGTTACAAACAATCCTTACCGAAGCGACCGCTTCCCCATACTATTAAGAACACTTAAGGGGACAGGGTAGGTCCTATTCTTGCCATGCATTTTAGGCTATGTTCGTGACCCTTCTTCTCATGATCTGCTGGGGTTCGTACATTAACCTTGGTGGCATTGTATTCAGCATGTTAGGTAGTGTTACTGAACCAGGATTATTTTTTTAAAGATTATTTCTTTGTTTTCTTTTTTTTTTTACTGGGCCCACCAAATTTTAAAGCCAAAATCTGCAGTAAATAGCCTGTAAACAAAAATCCCCCGCAAGAATGTTTATAATCCTGGTTCAGTAGTCTGCCCGTAATGTTTGCTCAATATCTGGAAAATATTATCTCCCATGCGCTTGTAGTTTCTGAAAAAAAGGGTCAAGTGCAGCAAAATTATGCGTTTTGAGATAAGTGGCTTTGAAGTGGAAGAAGGAGCTTTATTGCAATATAGGACTATAGAAACGAATTCTGGCGGATTTTTTCAATAGCCACCAGCCTGGTAGTCCCCTCCATCGTCAACACTTCTTTTCTGTGCTAGCTGCCTTGTTTTCCGGGCCTCCTTAGTGACTAGTCGTGTAGCCCTCTGTACAAAGTACAGTCGCCGCCGGTCAGCTTCGGGCATCCACTGGACTGTGAACCGTCCTGGA
The DNA here is from genome assembly GCF_023375885.2 of Dermacentor andersoni. NCBI lineage: Eukaryota > Metazoa > Arthropoda > Arachnida > Ixodida > Ixodidae > Dermacentor > Dermacentor andersoni. The sequence goes on along the minus strand of NC_092819.1, from coordinate 152,427,717 downwards.
GAAACTCCGAATGACCTCAAAATGTCGGCTCGAGCAATGCTGCGATCATTAAAAGTTAGCACAGCATCCATTGTCGCTATTTGCAGCGTCTTGAGGCCAAGAAAGACATTCTTCGACCGCGCTCCCATACAACGTTGTTGAACGCCTCATTCGCGTTCTGAGTTTTTCCATGGAGACATTTCTGGAGAAGCGCAGGCTTTGAGAGCTGCTGAAACACCGGCGTTCCGGTTCAAGCGTTCCGCCGAGCGCGAAAGCTTCGATGCAGACGCGCACGTGGTGGCCGCGGCGCTCACTCCTGGATTGTGTTGCGGAGAATTGGCGTCATTGGAGATCTACTTATGCCGGTTTCCGTGGAACAGACGTTTTTTAAAGCACTTCTTTGGCTTCGTCATTGCATTACCGCTAAATAACCAGTACCGAAGTATAAACAAATTCAATTGTCCGCGAAAACACGCCGAAGCACGAGCGAAACGCCGCCCGTTGCGAGTAATCCAGCTGCGCCTTAGGATTCGTTTGGCTAAATGAAATATGCTAGCTAGGTTTTCACTGTTGCCATGACAAAAAATAGGTGGTGAAAAAAATTTTTTTTTCTCAGTTTAGGAGAGGCACAAATCCCGAGCATGTGTCAAAGGGGGCGTGGCTGGATGCTGCCTAGGTTTCGAAAAATGTTGATTTTGACAGAAATATTTCGCGTGCGCGCAAATGAAACACTGGGCCATGTTGAGGAAAGAACAGAGATTTTAGATTACACAAAAACAAGAAATCGATTTTCTTCGGAAACTTTGCCTACCCTGTTCCCTTAAAGAAAACGAATATACACCACAGGCTCCTAGGTGGAAGACTGACACAGCTGACTGGGAGAAATTCCGAACCCTAACTAGTATATCAGGGGATGGCATGTCCTCGTTAGGAATTGATGCTCATGTAGAGGATTTTACAGCCTTCATAATAGATGCCGCATATAAATGCATACGTGAAGTGGCTCGGCATGCGAACGGCGTGTCCCGTGGTGGAACGATGAATGTAGAATCAGAACAAATCGTGAGGGTCGCCACGTGCTTCGCCCACTGCAGAGAATCTTGTCAACTTTAAGAAAGTAAAGTGCCAAGGCAGGAGAACCCGCTGACAGGCCAGATGAGAAAGTTGGCAGAAGTTTTTATCGAGTATTAACTCGTTTACAGATGAGGCGAAAGTCTGGAACAAGGTAAATAGAATTAGAGGGCGACAAACATATTCACTCCCTGTGGTAGATACACAGGGCGATATACTGCAAGATCAGGCAGACTCACTTGGGGAGCACTTTGAGAGCATGTCAAGTCCCAACCATTACTAGCAATCCTTTCTGAAATATAAACAAATACACGAATGCAAGCCACTCATAAGAAAATGTCGACAGAATGAACCATACAACTGTCCGTTTAGTATTGCCGAGTTGAGATCTGCCTTGAGCTCATACAACAGCTCCGCACCGGGTTCTGACAGAATCATGTATGAAATGATCAAAAACCTACACAATGATACCCAAGTTACACTACTCACAATTTTCAACCCCATTAGGGCTGCAGGATACCTTCCAACTGCATGGAAAGAAGCAATTGTGGTCCCTGTTTTGAAGCAGGGAAAAGACTCATCCATGGCGACAAGCTATCGCCCGATAGCTCTTGCAAGCTGCCTCTGTAAGCTTCTTGAAAAAATTATTAATCGCAGACTGATACATTTCCTTGAACTCAACAATATACTTGATCCCTATCAATGTGGCTTCAGAGAAGGCCGGTCGACAACAGATTACCTTGTATGCATTGAAGGATATATTCGGGACGCATTTGTACATAAACAGTTTTTCTTAACAATATTCAAAGAAGGGAATTGCGCTAAAAAAGACACGGACGAGTAAGGACAAGGACGGGCGCAATCGCCCGTCCATGTCCGTCCATTGCGCCCGTCCATGTCCTTACTCGTCCGTGTCATTTTTAGCGCAATTCCCTTCTTTAAGTATGTACGACCGACTCGCCCAACAACATGCTCTCCTGAATTATCAATATTCCTTGACATGGAGAAGGCATATGACACAACATGGCGCAATGGCATCTTGCGAAACTCGTCGGGAAGGGGCATCTGTGGAAATATGCTGAAAATAATTGAAAGCTATTTGTTGAATCGCATCTTCCCCGTGAAAATCGGCAACGTATTGTCGCGACCTTTCACACAAGAAACAGGTGTACTGCAGGGAGGCGTGCTTAGCTGTACGCTCTTCATCGTGAAGATGAACAGGTTTCGTGCATCGCTACCACCTGCCATTCTTTATTCTATCTACGTGGACGACATTCAAATCGGCTTCAAATCCTGTAACCTCGCAGTATGCGAGAGGCAGGTGCCGCAGGGCTTGAACAAGGTTTCTAAGTGGGCAGACAAAAACGGATTTAAAATCAACCCCCACAAAAGTTCTTGTGTTCTTTTTACTAGAATGAAAGGCCTGGTTCCAGATCGTTGTGTTCAACTGTGTGGCCATCAAATACCTATCAACAAAGAACACAAATTTCTAGGTATTATACTTGACTCCAAGCTTACTTTCATACAGCATATTAAATATATTAAAGAAAAATGCCTAAGGACAATGAACTTACTTAAAATTCTATCCCACTCAACATGGGGTAGCGACAGGAAGTATCTGATGAATGTTTATAATAGCCTAATTCGATCACGATTGGACTATGGTGCCGTCGTATACAACTCTGCTGCTCCGAGTGCACTAAAGATCCTAGATCCTGTCCACCATCTAGGTATCCGCTTAGCCACTGGCGCTTTCAGAACAAGTACGATTGAAAGCTTATATGCGGAATCAAATGAATCGCCCCTCCATCTACAGAGAACTTACATCAGCCTTACAGATTTCCTGAAAATACACTGCAATCATCAGCATCCATGTTTTAACACTGTTAACGATATGACGTGCACTACACTCTTCCATAATCGTCCCTCTGTAAGACAGCCGTTCTCGCTTCATGTAAGGGAGCTTAGTGATGAAATACATGTCCCACTCCTCGAGGTTTGCCTAGTGCATCCAACCAAGTTGTTTCCACCTTGGGAGTGGCAGGTCATAGAATGTGACATATCATTTTTAAAAGTAACAAAACAGGCACCAGAGATCGAAATCCGAACGCATTTCCTAGAACTCCAGCACAAGCACTGCTGCGCAGAGTTCTACACAGACGCTTCGAAGTCTAATGTCGGGCTGTCCTATGCTGCCGTCGGCCCGTCCTTCTCAGTATCCTATGTACTACATCCGGAAACAAGTATACTTACGGCCGGGGCCTACGCATTACTGTCTGCTGTGAAGCATATACGAAAATCAAAACTTCAAAAGTCAGCGATATATACAGATTCCCTAAGTGTCGTGAATGCCCTGATGTCACTCTATACATACAAGAATCCAGTACTTAATGAACTATATTCCGTCTTGTGTAAAGCGTACATATCTAACCAGCATATCATTATATGCTGGCTGCCGCGCCATAGGAGCATCGAGGGTAACGTTCTGGCGGACGAGATGGCCACGTCAATCGCATCGCAAGCTCTTAACCCTACCGCTGAGGTGCCTGCCACAGATCTGAGGCCTTTCTTGCGAAGGAGGCTGCGAGGCCACCGGCAACGCATGTGGGATGCGGTAACGGATAATAAACTCCACCTGATAAAACCACAGTTAGGATTCTGGCCCTCTAGTACAAAATTGCGCCGAACAGATGTCCTATTCTGTCGTCTCAGATCAGGACACACATTTGGCACCCATAATTTTGTGCTCACCGGAAGTGAGCCTCCATTGTGTGGTAGATGCGGGGAGAGGCTGACCGTGCTCCACGTCCTTTTGGAGTGTCGGGAAGCCGAATCTGAGAGAATGAGACATCTTGCCTTAGCATACCGGCAGCACATTCCTCTTCATCCTGTTGTGCTTCTTGGTCCAGAACCGCTTTTTATTACAGACACAGCCCTAGGTTTCCTCAAAGATGTGGTCTCACATATTATTAATGCCATGCATTCGTAGCGCTTCCTCTCTTTAGAGGATGCCACTGCGATAGTTGTACTGTATAGCACATGCTTCCAAGCCCTTGGGTTTCAAGGACTCTAAGGAGGCAGTAGTGCTCTAGCATATCTTTTAACCTGATATATTTTTACACATCGTATTATTTTTCTTAAATGCATCCTAATGTTCATAGCACACGTCATACGTCATCGCCACAATCTTATTATAGAGATTTTACGCACTTTATAGCGCGACTATTTTTAATGCCCCTCTACAGCCACGTCACACCAATTCCATAGAACTCATAATTACACTGCGAACTCATCACCAAGGACATGGCGCTCTTTCGCCATACCTGGCCCTTGCGCCATTAAAATACATCAATCATCAATCAATTATCTTCTACAGAATAATTACCATAGCAACATTTATCTGGAAGGATGGCAAGCGCACCTATAAATTTTGTGTAAAGGAAGAGCTAAATGAAATAGAAAAGAGAGGGGATAATGTTTTTTTTCATTCTTGAAAGTATTTACTGCAAATTCGACGAACCCTAATTTACGTTATTTATTTGGCGGAAATTATCTGTGAGATTTTCAATGGCTCTATTGCTTCGACAACTCCGTGATAACTTAAAGCCACATTATGTTTCCCGATGTTCTTGATGCTTAATACCCTGTCATGTGAAGATTACCTGGTATAGATCTCGATTAAATTACCTATAGGCTCAAGAATGGTCGCACTTTGCTGTTTTTTTACTCTTGAGTCAACGCATGTGAAAAAAAGGCTATTTACAGAACAATTGACTTGGGTGAAGGATTGCATAAAGACACGTCATGCAATCCAAGGCCTGAGGATATTCAATGCGCTTAACTAATGTGTATGTGATTTGTGACTCGCACTTGGCTTTCCTCGATGCCTGTGTAAACACTTCAATTTTCTGAATAAGAGGGCCAGGCTACACCACATTCTATCGCACTGTGTACATGGGGTTCTTCTAGTTCATGCATGTGCAGACGACAACTGGCAGGTATGAGTAAGGCGACTTCACTGATTATGTGATTTCTTCATTGATATGCACATTCAAAGATAACCCAGAAGGATCGCTAGAACAATAGCTATGGCACGAACGAAAATTCCACGAGGCTCATCTACAGAGTCTCTTATCTTCTTACTGAACAGCAATCAGTAATGTAATAGCTACTAAACTTAGTATTTGGATTACCATGTCACAACCCTTGTCGTTTAAAGCCGCCCTCAGTTTCATTAAATGTTATCAATGGCGAAAAAATTATGACATAACCTGTTATTTCATTAAACTATAGCATATGCAAATGCATAAATTTTCAAACTTAGTGCTTTTACCTATTGTATATGCCACCTTTGGTAAAAGACACCGCAGACGTAACGATGGGCTTCAGCGAAGGATATTCTGAAAGGATGCCATAAATATTACGTTGAATCTATAACATGTTAAAGGGTTTGGCGGATATTTATGCCCTTTCTGACTTGCGTATCATTTCCTGATTCCTCCTCTTATGCACTCTCCTACTGTGTAGGAGGGAACAAGGCCGCTTCTATTGTCTGTCGGACTGTATACATTGCGTCTTTGTAGCTTCTCAAATCTCTACAAGAACCAAGTAGGTTTGAGCCAACACGCTTTTTACAAATCCCATTTTCGTCATTATATCGCGTTTTTTAACATTAACTGGCGTTTGTAAAAGATAATTGAGAGAATGTGTGAGAACAGTGTCACTAACACGTCTTTCACGATGTTGCACGTTAAGATGCATAGCTCCAGAAGAGTTCGGTCGTCAGCTAGTTGGTGCGGATTATTCGTTTTAAACCACGCCAAAAACATGTACAAGGAAGAGCATGGAACCAGCGCCGACTGCCATCAACCTGTTTATTGAAGCCCGCAGAAATATCTGCTATTCGCAACGGGCTGAAAAAGTGAGTGGAAGAAAGCGAAGTTGAGTCATTGTCAATAAACTCTTCCTGCATTTGCACCACAAACGTAAACGTAAACAAACGTAACATTCATAACATGGAGGCAATCCAGACTGATTAACTTGTAAGGAACTGATGTCTCTTATTGCAAAGACCTATAACAGGGCCACTTACGAACTGGCTAAAAATGAAAGTTTAGATCATGGGGTTTTCCGTGCATAAAGCACAATCTGATTATGAGGCACATTGTAGTGGGAGACTCCGGATTATTTTCGACAACCTGGGGTTCTATAAGGCACACCTAAACCTAAGTGCACTGGTGCGTTTACGAGTACATTTCGCCCCTTTAGAAATGCCACCGCCGTGGCCGGGATTCGATCGCGCGTCGCAGTGCAACACCAAAGCAAGCAAGCAACGATAGCGGGTAACTAGCGGTTCCTAAATGTCACACTTAAAAGTACTTTTACCGGGTCATCTCATCGCATGTACTTTCTCAGCGCAAGTCTGTCTTCCAGGCGCACTGAACAGCGGCATTTTGCACAATGAACAGCCCGATTACTACTAGTCTTAATCTTGAACTACGCTCATGGCCACAAAAACGTTCGTTTATACAGCGTCCAGTTTGCCCTGTGTAAGTGCAGCCGCAAGAGGCGGAATAGCGTAAACTTGCTAGGGTTGTGGCTTGAGCTTGTCGGCTAATGGTGCGAAAGTACGGGGACAGTGCAATATTGACAGAGCACAAGACGAGGCAAGGAGGAACACGGCCCTAAAGGTATATAGGTTTTGTAATATACAGGCTTGGTGCCATGTCGCTCCCTACACAATACAGGCGTTTGACGCCTTTCGCGCACTGTTGCATAACCTACCCAACTTGTTAGGTGCAGTAAACACGCCCTTAATGAAACTGACACCAAATTTTCATGGTAGTCATTTTTCGTGCAATGAAAGCTCAGAGCGTCTAATGAAGTTCTAACGCACAAAACGACGTGGAACATTTATGTCAGAATTTTTCGATCTGCAGTGAGGATACAGTCGTCCACTGGAAGCATGCCGAAAACTGTGATGCTGACCGCGATAAGGATTATACTCCCGCATTAGTGGGAGGCCGACGACACGTGGGGCATAGCTCTGACGAAGTATGAGTTTGTTTATCAAGTGGGCGAACCTGCGATCCATGTTTTCAGAATTGTATTATTTCTGCGATAATGGCTACGTTTTTTCGTGGTTTCCTGTGCAACTGCTTTGGAATTCAACCAGTTAACACGAAACCAATTGGATCAACGAAGAAACAAAGCCATTACACGCGATACGGTGTTCTGCATGCTGCCGTAGCCAAGCGTGTCATTTTGATTTTGGAATCATAGCATAATACGCGAGTGTATAATAAGATTCAAACTGTAATTTTAAGCAATAATTATTCATTAGTTATAACAGGTGACTTACGTACAGTAGCTAATAGACTACATGCGAAGTAGAAATATTTTACCGCCAGGCCTCACCACTTACTGGTTTTGAGATGATCGCAGTGCGCCATGTGATAAAATGATATCCCGGAGTAGGAAATCTGCGACGTCGGTTCCGCCGCTCTTGGATTGTGCCCGAGTGATGGCATAGGGCGTCGTGTAATCTGTGGCGAAAGCGACCTACCTGTTGCCGGAGCTGGACTCAGGGCAAGGGCAAAGGAGATCCAAACCCACGCGAAAGAACGGCTCAGGTGGAATGTCAATCCGCTGCATGTACCAGGCAGGAAGCGTTGCTCGGTTTTCGATGTTGACAGGGCTTGCAAGCAGCGACATAGCGCCGTACGGAACGTGCGAGGCCGAGCCAGTAGAAGCGGCCGCGCACGCGGTCGTAAGTGCGAGCAAAGCCAAGGTGTCCCGCAGTTGGGGCGTCATGAAGCTCCTAAACCACGGTTTAGCGGAGGTGTTCAGGAATGACAAGGAGAAGGGGAGGACCGTGAGGATGAAAACTGCGTCGGTACAATATCCCGTCGTTGAGAAAGAACCACCATAACAATGGATCAGTTGGAGCAGATTCCATTCGGCCATTGAGGGTCCTCAAAGTAGCGTCATGGCGTTGCTTGTTGGCCATGTCCAAAAGCTGGGAAATGGAGAGAACACTTGCGGAAGCATCCATGTTGGCGTTGGCGGGGGTGTGTACAGTGTAATTGGACATACAGTCGGCATCCTTGTGTAGGCGACCAGACCTATACACCACGGAATAGAAATACTCTTGTAGCCGCAAAGCCCATAGTCCAAGCGTCCCTGTGGGATCTTTTAAGGACGAAAGCTAATAACAGGGCGTGGTGGTCTGTTACAATAGAAAAGGGCGTGCCGCATAAATAGGGGCGATATTTCGCCACTGCCCATACAACGGCCAAGAATTCGCGCCCGATAACAGAGTAGTTCCGCTCCGCAGGTGACAAAAGATGGCTAGCGTACGCGATGACACGTTCATAGCTGTGTTGGACTTGTGCCAAGACGGTACCGATTCCGTGGCATCAGTGCGCACCTCTGTAGGGGCTGAAGTAGCGAAGTGTCCTAGAATCGGTGGGGTGGATAGCTTCGTGGTAAGGCGAGAAAAGGCGGTGGCCTCAAAGGATGCCCATGAAAACGGCACACTTTTCCTCAGGAGATCTGTGAGAGGGCATGCTATGGAGGCAAAATATTTAACAAAGCGGCAGAAGTAAGAGCAAGGGCCCGCGAAACTTCGGACATCTTTTGCAGACCGTGGAACAGGCAACTATTTCACGGCGCGCATTTTTTCAGGGTCCCGTCGGATGCCAGTTGCATTGACGACATGTCCAAGAACAGTAATCTCACGATGGCCGAAATTACATTTCTTGGAGTTGAGCTGTAGACCGGCCTTGCGAAAAACGGCAAGTACAGCTGAAATGCGCTCAATATGTGTGCTGAATGAGGGCGAGAACACAATAACATCATCTAGGTAGCAGAGACAAGTCGACCACTTGAATCCTTGGAGTAATGAGCCCATCGTACGCTAAATGGTAGCCGGAGCGTTGCATAGCCCGAAAGACAGAACTTTGAAGTGGTAAAGACCATCAGGCGTTATAAACGCGGTCTTTTCACGATCTAGATCATGGACAGCGATTTGGCAATATCCGGACCGTAGGTCGATGGACAAAAAATACTGTGCACCGTATAGGCAATCGAGGGCGTCATCGATACGAGGTAGGGGGTGGACGCCCTTCTTCGTGATGGGGTTGAGGTGGCGGTAGTCGACGCACAATCTCCATGAGCCGTCCTTCTTTTTGACCAGCACAACAGGGGACGCCCAGGGACTTGAAGATAGCTCTATGATGTCTTTCGCTGGCATCTTGTTTACTTGCGTTTTGATGACGTGACGCTCCGTAGCTGACACTCGGTCGGATCTCCGATAGATGGGTGGATTATCGCCTGTATGTATACGATGTCTCACAAGTGACGTCTGGCTTAAGGGACGGTTGTTCAGGTCCAATATATTCTAGTAGGATAGTAGGCTGTATAACTCTTCAGTCTCGGCAGGAGTGAGATTCGAGGCGATCATATTCCTAATGTCATTGTCAGTACATTTGGCAGACAGGAAAGGCTCACAAGAAACGTCGACGGCAAAAGTCTCAACGCAACTAACTTCTAAATCAGTGATTGTAGCCAGGGTGATATCTTTAGGCAGAATTTGCTTAGCGAGCCACAAATTCACCACAGGAAGGTACGTGCGATTGTTTGTGACCCTCAGTATTGTATGCCGGAGAGTAACGCTGCGGGTGAGAAAGATGGCAGTTATGCGAGCGGAGGTGTAATCACCATCGGGAACTGTCGCAGAAGGCGACATTTCGATGTATGTCAAGACCTGTAGTTGAACGCGAGCAAAATCAGTCGGTCTTAGGCGAGTCTCGTGTGGTTTTGGAGTAACGTCCAGCAGAGGCAGGTCAAGACGCACAGTACTTGAGGAACAATCGATGAGCGCTGAATGGGTGGAGAGGAACTATAAGCCTAGGATGAGGTCATCGGGGCATTGGTCAAGTACAGTGAAAAGGATGATAGTATGGCGGCCGGAAATGCTCACACGTGCAGTACACATTCCGACCACGGTCACCTCGCTACCGTCGGCGATTCCTACGAACCTAGTAACGGGAGGCGTAACAATTTTCTTTAAATGGCGTCGTAGGCGGCTGGCCATAATTGATGTGTGTGTTCCGGTATCTATGAGGGCTGTGACGGGTGTGCCATCAACATGAACGTCAAGGAGGTTATTTCTCGTAAACAGCGTGAAAGGAGGATTTTGCGGCGAATCCGACATTGCAGCACGACCTCGAAGTGCAGCATTGTCTAGTTTTCCTGCTGGGACGGTCCTGGGCAGGTCGGCGACGGCGACCGGTGAAGCTGGGGCCGACGTGGCTGGCGACGTTGAGGCGAGGGTGAGCGAGCATAGCGGCGAGTCGAAGTAGTGGCGTCGGAAGTGTCGTAGAAGCGACGGGGTGAGGAACTTAGGGGCGAACTTGAATTCCTGAAGGAGTTTTGTGGAGGGCTCGGCCAATGGCTCCGGCAGTGATGGGAAACGTGACCGATTCGGCCGCAGCAGAAACATATCGGCCTGTTGTCAGGTGTACGCCAGTCCGATGAATTCGTGGCAGCATAGGAATAACGGACACATTGAGGTGAACTGCGATAGGACCGAGGTATAAGAGCAGGGCGGATCAGGAAGACTCAAGGAGCAGGCGCTGGGAAGACCCTTATTAGCAATTTCCTGGCGAACGACCGACTGGATGAGCGATATCGTCTCAGCAGTGTTATTCCACGACGTCTGTTGAGGCGAGGCAGGAAACGCGTCTTCGAGTTCACGGCGTACAATTTGGGTCACGTCTTCGGTTGGTGGTGGAGCGCTAGATTGGTCGGTGGGGTCGGTACAGGAAGTGGTCGCTGCAGTATTTCGAAGCCGTGTAAACTGATTGTATATACGACGACTCTTCGCCTGCTCGAAGCGGTGTCATTCCTTCATGATGTCATCGACAATCGATAAGTTTCTAAAGACTAGAAGGTTGAATGCGTCGTCCGTGGTGCCTTCGATAATGTGCCCAACCTTGTCCGCCTCTGGCATGGACGTGTCGATTTTATGACACAGGGCTATGTCATCCTGAATGTAGGAGGCATAGGTCTCGGTAGCAGTTTGGGCATGCGTGGCGAGTTGTTGCTTGGCGGCTAGTTGTCGACTGGTTGGATCGCCAAAAACGTTGGGCAGTTTTTCTTTGAACAAGTCCCAGCTGGTTAGCTCTTCCTCCTGTGTGTAAAACCAGGTTCGCGGTGTTCCGTCGAGGTAGAACACGACATTGGCCAGCATTATGGTCGGATCCCACATGCTCACCTTGATGACGCGCTCATAGATCTTCAACCATTCTTCAAAGTTAACACCATCCAGGCCAGTGCACTTGCCGGGGTCTCGCGGCTAAGGTAGAGCAACGTATTGGGTATGCGTAGTCGGCATTGCAGCTGAAGATGCGGTGCCTTCCACTGGAAGCATGGTCCCAGGCTGGGTGAGACGTCCGCTGTGTAGCTCCGTGGCGAAGACGCGTACCCCGCACGTCCACCAAATGTCAAGGGCATAAAACTATTTACAAGATGTACTTACAAGGCATATATAAATAGCAGCCGAGAATCCCGAGAGGCTGCCGCCACTTCGTCGTCTTTACCATCGACGACCTTGTCCTCTCTTTCACCGTAACAATATCGTGTGTCTGTTTGTACAGCTTTATGTTCGTTATGCATGCGCAGCAATAGTTGATTGATGGCGACTCGCATTCCCTTTCCCTTTTTCTCTCTTATGCGTTGCATATTGCAATCACTCAGTTCAGCCCTTGGGCGCGGCCGGGCAGCCACCATTGGGGGTATGAGCCACCATAGTGGCTAATACCCGTACACTAGAGTTTTATGCGTTGCATATTGCAATCACTCAGTTCAGCCCTTGGGCGCGGTCGGGCAGCCACCATTGACCTTTAGCGCAACCACGTGACGTGACGTCACGACAGCCGGAGAAAAAGCTGGGCCCCAACACAATATGCAACGCATTCTTGGCTTAACCAAGCTAAGCCTGGCCATTTTTTATCCTGCTGCGAGTAGTATATATTTGTATGGATAGCAAAAACATGTTGCCCGTCAGCAGCGGTCCTGTGCTGATGTTTGTCCTTGCTGTTTGGTGCTGTTTAAAACGAACGATGTATGGTTTATCTGCCAACAATCAATCAATGAACAGAAATGCACCAATTTTAGGCAGCCGCTTGAATAATGCACTGTAATTACCAAAGTGAAAGTATCCGTACAATGCAATCACTCGTTTGATAAATGGTATGCGCGAAGAGCTATTTGGAAGGAAATTACCTGCGATAACGCTGCAAAATGCATTTGTCTTGTAAAGAACAATATTCATAGCAACATTGATCTGCGCTGCTGAGAAGTGCTCCTGTAGGTTTTCTGTAGTTGAAGAGTTGAAAACAATGTATATAAGGGGGCGGATAAAGCATTTTTTCGGTTTTTAGAAATTAATCACGGCAAATACAACGACCACTTATTCGCAAACATATATTTGGCAAGAACATTCTGCAAAATTTTGTATGGCTCTAGCGTTGCGACAACTCTGTGGTCATTTGCGGCCGCCTTATGTTCTCCGAGATTCTTGATGCCTAAACACTGTCATGCGAAAATTATTAGGTGTACGCCTCGAATACATAGCCTATGTATTCATAGTTCAGGCATAGTCCAAGTCGCGACACCATCACCGAATATTTGCTTTCTTGCATTACACATTCAAAAATGAACAATGAACAATGCTGTAAAGATTTCTTTGAAGATTTATTCCGCAGAAGGCAAGAAAGTTATAATAATAACAATTTCTACACTGGTAGAGTAAGGAGTAGGTCTCAGCATACGGAATGTAAAACCCAGATTATAGGGTTCTCAATGCATTGAGTGGGTGGATTTAAAACCGTCATTTGTCATATAGTGAGGTTATAACTGATGCATGAAGAATAAAACTATGCAATTAGGCAGAATTCAAAATAACCCAAAATAGCTTGTAACCAGCCATTTGAGTCCTAATTAGTCATTTCATTAGGTGCTTCGTAGTATACCTGCATTGTGTTCGTAGCTGTCATTACCAAGTCTAGAGCATCATCATCAACTAATAGGTGTTATCGCAGAGGCTACTCCTCACCAAATAACACATGCATGACTACAGGCCTCCTCAGCATTCGTGCCAATAAAGAAGACGTTTAGAGCAAGACTCAACGGCCAGCGGTTAAATTCGTCACTGGAAAAACGCGTTACAAGTGATACGAACAGAGAATGGTGCGCGCTTTTACTGCGTGCATGGGCGAAGGAAACGGCATTCTATTATTGTGGTTTCATCGAGCAAGCGTAGCCGATGGACACTTCGCTCCTTGCATTACCGTGCAGTGGAAACCTGAACGGAGACCGCCTCCGCACAGCTGAACGTGGACCGACTACGCCATCAGCGCGGCGTCACTCGATGCGCCGCCACCCGAGTCATCACTACCGCAACTGAAGCATTGCAATAAAGAGAACCGACGAATTGCGACTTGCAAGTGCTCTTAACCGTACTCGAAGACAAAGCTCGTTGCCTCGTTGAAATCAGCGCTAAAAACAACTGCTCTTCGTCGACCAGGGTGAATACGAAGCTAAATTCACAGAGGCACTTGCTTACCACTGGAAGTTTCATCACGCCATCATCTGGGTTCGTTTTCGTCTCGCACGCCGAAATTGGATAACTATTGACTTCAGCCAGTCCTATGCGAAGATAGCAGGCGGTTCCTCCATTTTGTCGACCAGGTAAGCAAATTAACATCAGCGAAATACTCCACCACCGACAGCGCCTATACAACAACCGAAGCTTCAGACGGAGGCGCCGGTACAGCCACAGCTCTTCATCAACGACGACAAGGTGATCGCCGAAATGAAGCCCCAGATCATGACCGCAACCGAAGACAATTTCGAGTTGGCCGAAAACAAAGCGCTGCCTGAAAAGCTGCCCAATAACGAAACGCGCAAGCCATTCGCCTCTGCCAAGATCAAGTACAAAACAGCAAGACCAACTGCTGGCCAGACAACGACAACTGTCAAAATTGTCACGACTCTTACTTCTGTCACAAGCATCGCCGCTGGCAGGAGACCAATCGTCCACGGTTAAGCCGCCTTCGGAACTGCAGCCTCGAGTACCAATTACCAACCGCATCGAGGCCAGCTAAAGCGCTCGTCTTCGACGAGAAAATGCACTCGGACTGCCACAGCTGCCGCGACAGTGATGACTACATTACCGTTTAAAAATACCGCTGCGGACAGCTACCTCGGTTTAGAAGACACTCACGCCACCGCTTCTAGCCCTTTGAGGACCTCTACACCGCGGTACGGTATTACGTAACTGCATCGATTTCTTCGGCCAGAAAGCTCACGTTCATCGACCGGCAGAGCTATTCGAGCTACGATCTTTAGAATCCAGGTTTCTGAAGGAGCGGTTGCATGCGGGCCAAGCGGCAGGCTTTCCATAGTAGACTCGACGCTGCTTCACGCTTCTAAGCTTCAAGTATGTGATGACGTCCTGGGCTGCGCAGCCGGGATTTCTGCGACGAAAGCAGCAGCCTATGAGCTAATTTTTACAGACAAGTTATTCATGGTTAGGTTCTGGTGGACCTCGTCTCCGTGGACACAGAAAAAGAATTGTTCATACGTGGTGCAATCCCGAAGATATTCAATGCCGTGCCGACCCGTGGCGGAGGTAAAGCAGCCCCACAAACCAACGTGTCGCTTCGCGTTGCTTGGAGGAAAAGGGCACGCAAGTACAAAACAGAACCTTTGACACCCGCTGACGCTGGCTCCTTGGCTATGGCGCACAGTTGGTTGACAATATTGCCTTCAGCCGCCCAAGTCCGGCCTAAAACAGCCTGCTGCACATGGAGCTTCAAACATTAGGGTTGTAATCTTTATGCTCTTCAAGATAATAAAGACATGGATTATTAATAAATATGTACCTACCGCAACCTTTTTTAACTTTCAAATAATAACATTGCACAAGATATCGACATCAGCGCTTGCGCTAGCATTCGGCGCATCCGTCATTGGTTTTAATGATTAATTTGCTAGCAACTGCACGACTATACCACCTCATGTCAAAAGCCATGCCAATGTTGTCGATTTCACTTTGAGTGGCTCATTCGACAGCAAACTGTGTAACACCTAGGTGTGCAAAGTGTCATGGAAAAAAGCTTCATTAAAAATATAGTTATGAATTTCGGTGTATGAAAAATATGAAAAAAGTGGGTTCTGAGAAAATGATCGCAAGACAATTGAAACACCACTAGCGCAGACAAAAGCAACTAGAACAGCTAAAGCTTATCAAATTCGTAGCGTGTCAACTACTGATTCTTGTTTCTGTCTTTCGCGACGTTAATGAAATTACAATGTCACATATATTATTACAAACTTGAGAATCCGAGGGTTTAGAAGCCGACTTTGTTACCCTTTGTCAAGTGGTATTAGTGAAGCAGTTATTCAAAGTTACAGAGGCAGCTCATTTTCATTTCATATCTATATCTATTTCTCTCTCTCTCTCTCTCTCTTTATATATATATATATATATATATATATATATATATATATATATATATATATATATGCAGGAACGAGACCACGAACCTTTTGGAAGCAAGAGGTGCTTACTTAACGTTCTCTTAACGTTCTCTCGTGCTCTTAACGTTGTCGGCTGGTTGATCTGTCTTCGTGTGAGTACAGTAACGCTACTGTGACGAAGGCTGCTACATCGATACGCCGCCGCAAGTGCCGATCGCGACACAGACGACTGCAAGACAAGAGTATTTCCCGAACAGACGGCCCATCGGCCGCATGCCGCATGCCAAGTTTCCTTCTGCGATCAAGATACGAGCCCGATATACCTTCTTCGGCACTAGTACGTCGAACAGATGCGCAGCATAAAACGAGGCTCCCACCGACCGACTGTGACATTGAATGGCCGTCGCTCACATCCAAACACTCAAGCATGAATGCGTCGCATGACGTGTCTGCAAAGGTAGTTGAGAATAATAAGAAAGAAAATCAAAATCTACGAAATACGCTGAAACACCTCATAACTAAGACTTGTTAACTTCTCTGCGGACTACAGATGCCGGTTACTAAGACCATGCTACAGGTGCTAGATGCATTGGAAACTGCTCCTCGCGGCTCTACAAAAGGCATCACGACGCTATCTTTCGAAAACCACTTACGAAAATACGCAATAATGCAGTGGAATGCCAGAGGCCTGCGAGACCGCCTTGCACACTTTCGGAAATGGATGTTCAAGTACATGTTTCCCGTGACTGTATTATGTGAACGAAACATAGTGTCCCTACTACGAATATCTCGATAGGTGCCATTGTGGTAGAGGAATCAGCACAACTTTAGCAATGTGCTCACTTTTGTTCCTCGGAATTTAACGTGCCTTCGTAAAGACATTACTCCACATGCATCCAACGAGTACGTGTGCATAGCACTCAAGTACAAGCGGCGCATATTCTCCGTAATTGCTGGACATATACCCCCAGCATTGAGCATAGACTGTTCATATTTGCTCTCCATACTGCAAATTTGTCCAGGTCCCCGCATAGTCATCGGCGCTTTAATGCCACCATCCCATGTGGGGAACTGCTTCGGCGAACGCCCACGGTCGAGACTTGGCTGACTTCACGCTCAGTGAAGGCTTGGTGGTGATCAATGATGGGTCTCCAACATACCTTCGATGCTCTTACTACGGCAGGTGCGTTGACATCGCGTTTGTTTCAAGAAGCCTGCTGTCTGCTACATGATGGTGTACTCATATCGACACCCATAGAATGACCATCTAGAAGCATATACATGAATTCAGTTGAAATGGTTAATCCCCCCCGCACCGCACACTCTGAGGTCCATCAACTGGCCAACATTTCTAGAATCTGTGAACACTATGTGTCAAGCCATCCAATCACTATCCAATATTGAATCACATCAGCACATCATGGCGCCAACATTACGCAACACAACAAAACACCGCAGCTTACCTCCACGTCAATCACCTATTGATGGCCAGTACGAGGGACTTCACGCGATACGGCGTCGCGCAGAGCAGAAATACAGAACCACATCACGATTAGACGTCGATGCATCTCGCTGCACTCAGTGGTATGTCCTGCGCCAAATTGACAAGCTTGAAAAACAACAGTGGAGATCATTCTGTGGCTCTCTGGATCCGAGAAAACCTCTCTCTAGAATTTGGAAAGCAGTGCAAAACCTTCGATTGCCTCCACAACAGCTGCATTCGTTCGCCGCTCTGGCCATACGGCACACCAGCGTGAAGTTGAGGTCACGGATGACTCCTGCAATTTACTTGTGAGTTCCCCTAATGGTATACCAAGAAAATCACGCTTGTCTCTTCCAGCATCTAGTCATCACCGTCTGGATGCGCCGTTTACATTGCACGAGCTCGACGCTCCGATACTTACTTCCGGCCGGTCATCGTGTCCAGGATCAGATGGAGTTACATGCTCCGCAATCGGTCATTTTGGAGTAGAAGCTCGAGAATTTCTCCTGACGCTCTACACCTCTACGTGGGACACTGCAACTGTTCCTGGTCACTGGAAGTGCAGTCGTCTTGTGGCTTCGCTAATAGCCGGGAAATGTCCACGTGATCTTTCGCATGATCGCCCAATAGCATTGCCAAGATGCTTCGGTCAAGTAACGGAGCGGGTGGTATTGAGCAGACTGGAATGGCTACTCGAGAAAAGTGGTGGATTTCCTGATTCTATCAATGTAATTAGATGAGGCCGATCGTCTATTCACGGTGTGATCGCCCTAGTATCTTCTGTTCAACAGAAAAAGAGGCGCCGTCTTCTGGTGTGTGCAATATTTCTGGATATAATAGGTGCCTACGACAACCATTCGATTCCACCATTTTTCCACTATTCTATTCTTCGTGCGCTTGAGGATATTTGATTTGGTGGCCGGATGTACGCACGGCTGCACAGTTACCTCAGTGCCCACACCATTTTCATATCCACTTCGGATGGCGAGACTGATAAACATGACGTTCGCTTGGTTGTTCCGCAGGATGGAGTCCTTAGCCCAATATTGTTGAATGTCGTATTGGATGGCCTTGCAGACTAGCTACCTGAAACAACGGATATCAGCACGTACGAGGATAGCTGTATCTGGACATCTAGGGTAACACGTCCACAAGTGCGTGCAAGGCTTAAACGTGCGGCTACCGTCAGGGCGAAGTACTTGCGCCGTAGATGCTTGCAACTCTGAGTAACTTCACGCACAATCGTTGTTGACGGAACGGCGCTCCCTTTCGTCACCCACCACATATTTTTGGTGTCATAATAGACCACAATCTTTCTTGGACCAAAATATGTTACTGCACTTTGGGGTAAACTGGCAAACTTCATACACGCTTTTTAAGTAGTGTCTAGACTGAGATGGGCCCCTCTCAAATATGTTTGCCTTAAGTGTACCAGGCAGTTTTTGTGGGCTACATACGCTACAGCATGCATGTGTTATCTAACATGGGATCACCTTGTATGCGCACGCTGGAGAGCCTTCAGGCACAAGCACTTCGGATATGCCTTCCTTTGCCCCGCTGCACGTCACCTAAGGGCACAATAGCCGAAGCACGGGCTTGTACAATGACGTATACAGGTCTTGTGAACCTGTGCGAGCCTATGTTCGCCTGCTGACCAGACACTCCACACCCTTCTCTGTCACCACTTCAAAGAACCAACCTTGACTGTGCTTTTGCTAAAACAATTGCATGTCATACAAGCAATATACCTGCAAGTTTGCAGGCCACCAACATCACTGAGGCACCTCCATCGACGTTGCTGAGGCCACTAGTGAGGCTTCAGGTTCCCGGAATTATGAAGACATCCCACTTTCCTTCATTGGCTTGAAATAGCTCACCCTGTACCATATATTTATATTATACAGTGGGACTGTACAAATATATACCGATGGTTCGGTCACAGCATCTGCCACAACGGCAGCATTTGTTATCCCACAACTTGGAATTACTCGACGATATCAATTAAACCACAAATCGACATTTACGGATGCTGAAGTTGCGGGAATATAGGAGGCTGTCCGTTTTATGGAAACGCAGACTCCTCTTAAATGAACGGTGCTCTGCGATGCCAAATCAGCACTACTGGCACTAAAATGCTTTTTAAAGAAAGTACCATATTAACTGCTTGTGCTGCAAATCGCCGAAATTCTTCACAGTGCCGAGTTAGGTGGCACGTGATCACTTTTAAATGGCTGCCTAGTCATTATGGTGTAATTGGTAATGAACTCGCTGACCGTGAGGCAAGATCGGCCTTCAGTTCCTCTGATAAATTACGGATTGCCTACTCGGGACCTGTCACGAACTCTATGATCAAGACACCTTTGCAGGACGTTACGAAGGCACACAGAGGCCACGGTGAGAACATGAAAAGATGCCTGTATATTATCTACCTAGACGGTAAATTCTGTTTGCCCCCTAAGGTTGCGGGGAGCACAACGTCATTGCTACACGGTATTCGACTGGACGTTGATTTCACCCGTCGTTACGTGCACCTACTTCATTGGCCAGTCGAACAGGTCTGATTGTGAACACTGCTAGATGCCTGAAACGCTGAAACAGATGCTGTGCGATTGCCTAGCATATATGCTGGAGTTGAGGACGTTCGAAAGTTCCCTAGCCAGCACTGGCAAGCAACCACTGTCGGAGGCCGCTACCCTGGCCCCATGGCCTGACGCTACATCTTCAATGCAGCAACTAAGCGCTGTTGAATTTCTGCAGGACACGAAGCTAGACGAGTGGCGGTAGCATGGCAACTGTCTCATATACAAGCGCACTCACCACTTCTCGTACCATCATAACCCAAACGAGTGCTTTCGCTCCCCTTCCCTGTTCCCCAGTGCAGAGTAGCAGAATAGAGCGCACTAGCTCAGGTCGACCTCTCTGTCCTTTCTGTCAATAAATTCAATTCAATAATATTGCCGCGAATCTTTACAGTGCTTGCTCACTCTTGAAGTCTGCCGCCACGCCGCTTTATCGCTTTGTTAGCGATGCAAGATGCGCCCAGATTTATTCTTTTCGACGACCGCCGAGCACGCTGGTCCCCTCACCGCCACCGGGTAATTCAGGCCATTGTGGGCGCAAGTCAGCCCAATAAACAGTCTTCTTTCGACGAACATTTCTCCGTCCTCATCGCCCCTGCGACTGCCGTCACCACTACGTGACATCTGGTGGAGATGCGGGGTAGCCTTCCATGTTCCGGACGCGTCCTTCAAGTCATGAAGCCAGCCCTTAGCGCTTCGCACCCGAGGACGAGCCAGCAGCTCAGCGAGCTAGCCAACGTCTCCAGGACGAGGATCCTGAGTTTGGGACCTTGCCAAACCGCACCAGAAAGCGAAAAGACGCCGCTACGAGTAGCGCAACCTCGCCGAAGATGTCGACACCGATCATACTGCAGTAGCCGCGGGGGCCGCCAACCTTCAAAGGATCCCTAGGCGAAGACCCGGAAGAATGGTTGGACCAATTTGAACGCGTGGCATCGTTCAACAAGTGGGATGATGCGGCAAAAAATTGGACAGGTATTTTCCACATTGGAGGGCTCCGCACGCACGTGGTACGAAAACCACGAGTCGTCCCTAACGACATGGGAGCTATTCAAGAGGGATCTATTGAAGGTATTCAGCAGTGTCGTGAGGAAAGAAAGAGCCAAACGACTCCTCGAGTCCAGGATCCAGCTGCCAAATGAGCCCGTCCGT
This sequence comes from Dermacentor andersoni, assembly GCF_023375885.2. Taxonomy (NCBI): domain Eukaryota; kingdom Metazoa; phylum Arthropoda; class Arachnida; order Ixodida; family Ixodidae; genus Dermacentor; species Dermacentor andersoni. The sequence continues at coordinate 152,406,903 of NC_092819.1, read as the reverse complement.
GGTTACGTCGAAGAGAGGAAGCGCCTATTTCGCCGCGCCGACCCCGAGATGACCGAGGAAAAGAAAGTTCAGTTTTTAATGCGCGGCGTAAAAGAACAACTCTTTGGCAGCTTCGTCCGCGAGCCGCCAAAAACAGTCGAGGAATTCATGCAAGAAGCCAACACGATTGAGAAGACCCTCGATGTCCGGGCTCGGCAGTACAACCTCTGTCTGTGCAATTCGTCCGGACACGACGACCACCACCAGCGACAACTTACGGGAAGTGATCCGCGAAATTGTTCGCGAGGAGCTACGCCGATTACTGCCATCTTCCGCACAGGCGCAAGCAGCAACTCTCATGGATGTGGTACGGGAAGAAGTGCAACAAGCACTTGGCACCCCGACGGCCACAGAACCCCAGGCCATGACGTACGCCGCTGTAGTACGCACTCCTCAGCCCCAACGACAACCACTACATCCTGTCCGACATGAACAACTTGTTCCCGGACACCGCCTCCCTGCCCCCGCCCGCCCAGCCTACGAGCAACGCTCAAGCCCCAGGAAATGCGACGCCTGGAGGACTTGCGACAACCGGCCGTTGTGCTTCCATTGCGGTGAGGCCGGCCATATTTTTCGTCACTGCCCGTACCGACGTATCGGTCTTCGAGGATTTGCCGTTGACGTCCCACGACCACGCTTCGGCTAACGTCCGCAGGAAATCGCGGAGTACCTGCGTCGCGAGGAGTACACGCAGAACCGCCTTTCGTGCTCACCATCGCCGTCAACGTCGCGCTTTGCGTCGCCACGCCGCAGCTACGCAGCCGCGGTACGGGGAAGGTCTCCGAGCCCCCGTAGGAGAAACTAAAGACGGCAACCTCTGGAGGTGAGGTTGCTCATGAACGAAACGCCGAAGAACCTCCAATGACAACGCTCCATGAAGACGTTACACCCGCTACGCAGCATGAAGAAGCCCCACTCGCTGCACCGACGCCGCAGAAAATGACAACCCCGACCACGACGCGAACTGCCTTCGAAACGACGCCGCCCCCCAGAAAAGCTTCGGCGATACGCCCCACCCGCGACTCGAATACGCCACGAAGCCGTAACCCGACGCCGAGGGTGACGTGCAATGCAAGAGCCAAGACATCCGAATTAGAAGTGGCTATCGACGGTCTGAAAGTCACTGCTCTAGTTGACACAGGAGCCGATTACTCAGTGATGAATGGATCATTCGCTGCGCAGCTGAGGAAAGTCATGACACCTTGGGATGACCCACAAATTCGCACCGCAGGTGGCCACCTCATTACACCATCAGGACGACGCACAGCACGAGGGACTGTCCAAGGACACACCTATCCTGCGACCTTTGTGGTGCTACCGCAATGCTCCCGCGAAGTGATCTTGGGCTTGGATTTCCTTAGTGAGCATCAGGCGATCATCGACCTGCGATCCAAGCTGATCACGCTTTCGACGGACGAGGCCAGCCCTTCGATGATAACTCTGTAAAATCACTTTGCCCTGTGCATCCTGAAAGAAGTGAGCCTCCCCCCCGGTTCATGCCATATCGTGACTGTAGGTGCCATGAAAGTCATTTACTCTGAAGGCATCATCGAGGGGAACACGCAGTTGCTTCTAGACCAAGGAATCGGTATCCCAAGAGGCATCGCACATTTCCGCAACGGCCAGACCGAAGTACTGCTGCCTAACTTCAGCGAACAATACCGGCACATTAACAAAGGAACGGCGATTATTTTCCAGGACGAAATATCCGACGTACGGGATTCCTTCGCACTCTCCGACCCATCCGCAGAAGATTCGTCTGACCATGAGAACTCGCCCACTTTCGACATCGACCCAGCCCTGCCCCGGAACAGACAAGACCAGATCCGCAATCTGCTTCGAAGTTACAGCCAGTGTTTTTCGTCATCGCCGAAGGCCCGACAAAGGCCAATTGCCAAGCATCACATTATACCCGACCAGCACGCCCGACCTCTCCGTCAAAGCCCCTACCGTGTGTCGCCGCGAGAACGACAAGCCATCCGGAACCAAGTTGATGAAATGCTTCGCGACAACGTCATCCAGCCATCAAACAGCCCATGGGCTGCACCGGTTGTTCTATTGAGAAAGAAAGACGGTGGACTTCAATTCTGCGTTGATTACCGCTCCTTAAACAACATAACAAAGAAGGACGTCTACCCCCTCCCCTCCCCCGCATCGACGACACACTGGACCAGCTCTGCAACGCCAAGTATTTCTCATCGATGGACCTGAAGAGCGGCTACAGGCAGATCGAGGTCGACGAAAGAGATCGCGAGAAGACAGCATTCATCACTCTGTATGAGCTATTTGAGTTCAAGGTGATGCCATTTGGTCTCTGTTCCGCACCAGCGACGTTTCAGCGGGTGATGGATACAATGCTGGCAGGCCTAAAGTGGCAAATTTGTCTGGTATGTTTAGATGACGTCGCTCTCTTCGCCTCGTACTTTCAAGGACACCTCAAAAGACTTCGGACAGTACTAGATGCCATCAAGACGTCTGGCCTAACCTTAAAAGCCGACAAGTGCCACTTTGCTTATGCAGAGCTGCTGTTTCTAGGCCACATCGTTAGCAGGGAGGGAGTACGCCCAGATCCGCAGAAAACAGCCGCTATTGAACAGTTCCCACCGCCGGCCGATAAGAAAGCTGTGCGCAGATTCCTCGGACTGTGCGCATATTACCGACGATTTGTGAAACACTTTTCGCGCGACACGAAGGCAAACGTGTCATTTAAATGGGAAGCACCGCAAGCAGAAGCCTTCAAAGAACTCCAGCGCCGTTTACAGTCCTCACCGATCCTCGCGCATATTGATGAAAACGCTGATACTTGTGCATACCGACGCAAGCAGTGTGGGCCTAGGCACCGTCCTTGTTCAAAAAAGCGATGGGCTGCAGAAAGTCATCGCATACGCTAGCCGTTCCCTTTCGATGGCCGAGGCTAACTATTCGATGACTGAGAAGGAGTGCCTTGCCATCATCCGGGCTACGTCGAAATTCCGCCCCTACCTGTACGGACGACCGTTCAAGGTGGTCAGCGATCACCACGCGCTGTGCTGGCTAGCCAATTTGAAGGCCCCTCTGGCCTCCTCGCTCGATGGAGTGTTCGCCTCCAGGAGTTTAACGTCACCGTGGTTTACAAGTGCGGACGCAAACACTATGACGCCGATTGCCTCCCACGAGCCCATGTAGATGCGCCGCCACCGGACGACGATGAGGACGCCTTCCTGGGACCCATCAGCTCCAGCTCTTTTGCCCAGCAGCAACGCTCGGACCCTAACCTAAAACGCCTCATCGAGTACTTGGAAGGCAACGTTTCTTCACCCCATGCCTCATTCACGCGAGGACTTTCTTCCTTCTGTGTACAGAATGATGTCCTCATAAAGAAGAACTTCGCAGCGAACAAAACAGCCTACCTCCTTGTTGTACCTGCTTGTCTCCGCGAAGAAGTGCTAGAGGCTTCCCACGACGAGCCGACAGCGGGACATCACGGGTTTACTCGCACTCTCCGCCGCAATCAAGAAAAGTATTACTGGTCCCGACTTTCTGCCGATGTCGCACATTATGTGAAAACCTGCCGAGATTGTCAGCGACGAAAGACACCTCCCACCCGACCAGCAGGACTCCTGAACCGCATTGAACCCCCCACAAGACCCTTTCAGATGATCGGCATGGACTTGCTTGGCCCTTTCCCAAAGTCAACGTCTGAAAATAAGTGGATCATCGTAGCGACCGACTACCTGATCCGCTACGCCGAGGCAACAGCCCTACCGAACAGAACAGCAGGAGAAGTCGCCAAATTTTTCGTGGAATGCATTCTTCTGCGACACGGCGCCCCCGATGCACTCATCATGGACAGAGGAACAGCATTCACGGCGGAAATAACGCAAGCCATCCTGCGTTACAGCCAAACCAACCACCGGAGGACAACTGCATACCGTCAGCTGACCAACGGACTGACCGAGCGCCTGAACAAAACCATCGCCGATATGCTCGTCATGTATGTCGATGCCGGACACAAGATCTGGGACGTCATCCTGCCATTTGTCGTCTTCACCTACAACACCGCAGCGCAGGAGACCACCCAGATGACGCCTTCTAGGCTCGTCCATGGAAGGGAGGCAACGACCACGCTAGACGCCATGCTGCCCAATGTTACAGCAGGAGAACGTCGATGTCGCCGCCTACCTTCAACTCGGAGAAGCTTAAAGGCTTGCCCGATTACGAATCAAAGACCTGCAGCGAACCGACACCAGACTACAACCTAGGAAGACGCAACGCGGAATACAAGCCAGGAGTACAAGTCTGGGTTTGGACGCCCATTCGCCGCCGTGGATTGAGTGCAAAGCTTTTGCGCCGTTATTTCGGCCTCTACAAGGTTCTTCGTCGCTTAGGTGAACGGGATTATGAAGTCATCCCTGACGCCATGACTGCATCCCAGCGACCAGAAGTTGTTCATGTCGTCCGCCTGAAGCCCTATTATACGCGCTAAAGGACGCTGCATTTTCACTCTGTTTATTTTCGCACGATTCGTTTTATTTGTTGCTAGTCGCATTATTTCTTTTCATGCATCGGGTCGATGCCTCTTTGAGAGGGGAGTAATGCCGCGAACCCTTGCAGTGCTTGCTCACTCTTCAAGTCTGCCGCCACGCCGCTTTATCGCTTTGTTTGCGACGCAAGACGCGCCCAGACGCAAGACGCGCCCAGACGCGCCCAGATAGAGCTCGCTATCTGCTTTAAATTGAGTGCAGACGACAGCGGCGGGCATTCTGTTCGACGACCTCCGAGCACGCTGGTCGCCTCGCCGCCGCCGGGTAATTCAGGCCATTGTGGGCGCAAGTCAGCCCAATAAACAGTCTTCTTTCGACGAACTTCTGTCCGTCCTCACCGCCCCTGCGACTGCCGTCACCACTACGTGACAATATGTGCTTGCTTACGAGGATATGAGCGATTACGGAATATCTTGCCTTTTCGGGTATGAGCTATTGCTCATGATGATATTCTTTGTACCACTCGTCGATTTTTTTTAACCACTCGACTGGATGATGATATCTTGTGAATCCCTCCACAATAGAAACTGCTTTTTCCGGCTCTGAGTCATTGCAACAAGCCACTTAAAGCTTTCGCCTTATATTGGCACGCGAAATGAAAAGTCGTATTGAGCTGCGCTCAAATTTCCATTACGGAGTATAGTAATCAGCGGTGTGTTTTGTTGCTATTTTCTTTTTCTATGTGAATGCGCGTATATGCTTGCCAGTATGAAAAATAATTTCTAGAAAAAGAGGGAGAAATTTTCTCGATTATAACTTGCTTTCATTGTCCCTTCTGCGTGAAATTTATTTTGTATTTTCTGCATTCTTAGGTTATGTCAAATTAAAATTGTATAAAAAATAAAAATTCGCCATAGACCCCTACGACTACTTAGGTGTGGGAATGCGAGAGCATTCCACTCACTTTGGTTAAACTTTTTAGCGTGGGTATTCGTCCACATATCGTTGTGCACGTTGCAAACTTGCACGGCGTTCCTTTTGGTGGTGGCAGACTTCATTTTATACACCCAGGGTTTGGTGCAGCGAACGTTGGTTTGTTCTGTTTTTCTTTTGTCACGTATCAGCGTCCTACCCACTATAACGAATGGGCCGAGAAATGAATGCGCAGAGCGCGGCAGCGCCATTCCGCATTGAAGGAGCGCTATCGCCTGATAGGAAACGATGACGACGCTAACACGCACAACATAAAAAGTGTTGGGCGAGCTTTTGCATATAGGGAAGACGCGATGCAGGGTTGCGTGGGACACTGATAAATTTGACGTCAATACGGGAATTGTGGACCCGTCTTTACTCTTTGTGCCGTCGGCAATTTTTGGCACCTGGTTTTGGTCATGCCACCCGCCTCTTTTTGTGAACTTGGGCATATAAGGCTTTCGGATGAAAATATGCAACACAAGATATTCTACTGGCATACTAAGTGATATTTTACACAAATGTATTGTAACCACCTTCCATATAATAATATGAAAGTGTGTACATGTACCTCTATTAAGATGCATTTATGTCAACACCCAGTACATTATTGTAGCCTCTCCAATGCCTGCTTGGGAAACTGAAGCTTCATCAAGGCGAAAATGTTCCAGCTTTCACAGCGAAGCTGTGAAAAGCTAGTTCCCCCAGGATCGTGTCCGTGTGTGAACACAAAATCCCGAAGATTGTGCTATACCGGGCCGAACCGCGGCGTAGGTAAAGCAGGCGTGAAGCTCTCCCCACACGCGAGCCGATCCCGAAGACAGTGCTATGCCGGGATGAGCCGTGGCCGAAAGTCCAAGTTCGACGTTAAGAGACCAACATACACAGCTTCACTGGTCATCGTTCCTTACAGAGTAGAAGGGCACAGTATTTTTTTTTTCGATGCTCCCTTTATCCCCTTGTTTATCTGAAGTTAATAATAACACATGGTGATGAACATGATGAACATTCACCGGTGTCATGACATCGTTGCAATTACGTCTTCTTCACAAAGACGCCATCATAGATCGGTTGTCATAGCGTTGTTTTCAGGCCCTCTTGGCGGTGCCATCGTTGCCATTCCCGCTTCTTAATTCAGCTTTATTTATGCCGTTGTTGTCACGCCATCCTAGCCTATAGTCTTCGTTATTTAATTTTCCTCAGGAGGTGAATAAGGACAATTCATTGTTGTGATACTGTCGTAAGTATGCGTCTTTGTCATTCGGTGTCAATATCAATTGTTCTGTGTCATTGCATCGGCATTTCGTCGGCGGCATACAGTGGTCGTCCAGCCTCCATACTCATGAACCACCTAGGCAAGCAAGTGCCATAGCAAAGTGCAACGATATCGGATTATGTGGCATAGAGCCTAAGCAACGAAGTTGTTATAATTGCCAGTACACCCGTTAAACAAATGTGATGTCTTCAATGTGATCTCTCACTGCATTGTTCCATTGCTATTCCTATTATCACGGAAAGTCATCGTGAGATACGTTTCTGTAAATTTTTTATACCTCATCTGACACTAGAACATATTATCAAGGTTCAATATGAAGCCACCCACTCTTACGATTGTTTATTAATTTACTTGACGGCATAACTCCCGCAACTAAGTATACTATACACTGATGACACCACTGCTTTTTTGCTTGCGCGAGAGCGTTCACGATTTGGCTGATCTTCATAGTGTTCCATCTATATTGAGGATTAATTACACGATATATTTATAAAAGGAAACTGCAGCGCTGACCAGTTCAACCGATAGCTGGACCCCAACGAGCAGTTGGTCGTCTTCGTCGGAGCGCACGTGCGCATCTTCCAAACGAAACATGCAATATGCATGTAGCATAATCCACGATAGCACAAGCGTGTGTCTAGATATTTATGTTCAGGTTTCAATATTCAGGTTTGCAGACAGCCACATGCACACCGTCACTGGACTGCCAGACCGATGAGGAACTGGTAGTGACTGAAACAATGTTATAGATATCTAGAATCGCGGTATGCGGCGCGTGGTATGGATTGCAGATTTTATTTCAGCCCAACGGGACAGTTCCCGGACGAAAACAGTACTAGCGAACCAAGCAACAAGTCACAACTCTGTGTTGTCGGTCGTAGCAACGCTGCTGGTTCTCTTGCGACGTCAGGAAGCAAACGTGGGGAATTTCGGATGCTTGGGACGGCCGGGTGACAGCGTCGAGAGCACGTTCGCTGGCCTCCGCTGCGGTGGATGGCAAGAGGCGGCTAGCGATAATATTGTTTATAGGCAGAAGATGCAGCGATTGTGCTAGCCACAACAAGCTGTCGATGAAAAATAAAAATTTTTAATGACTCAAAAACAGCCTGCAGAAATTTTCAGAAAGGCCGACTCTCCACAGTGGCACTTCTATATAGTTTGGACGCATGGGCACGATTTCTTTGCGGGGAACATAGCCGCCGATGCTGCAGCCTGAGTTATACCAACCGGGCATCCCTGAGGCGCTCATACTCCTACGCCAATCCCAAAACGATACGCGGACATTTTAAAATATTACAAATTGCTCAGAAGAAAATAACCACTACCTCGTCCCACGCACAATAAGGAGAAAGCGTGAACCTACGACGACTCCAAAGAAATTCCTTCTCATGCACCACATTATTACACAATATGCATTGCACACTATACAAATAGAACAGTGAGTTGTGCGGAAAATCCAATACGGTTTATTGTGTGGTTTGTCAGTGTAATGGTGTCACGGAGAAGCCAGAAAACAGTGCACCATCTGGAGAGCAGTGGCGGAACCTGCAGGCCGGCGCTGACTCGGAGGACCAGAAACGGCTGGTGGACAGAGCAAAGTGGCTACCTGTTTGCGCCGCCTACCACAAAGTGGTGACCTGCACAACTGAGTTCAGCAATGCCGGCGTCAACTCACAAGTTGGTGACACGGACGACAGAGCCCGGCCATGCTAGCGCCAGCGCAACGACTCTGCCAAGGCGATTGAAGTGGCTTCAAACCGGCCGACGCATTTCCCGCGGTTGTAGGGTCTGCGAGAATTCTACATCGACATGCCGCACATCAGGTGCATACACCTGGACAGGCACTTCCTTTTTAACAAGGATGCATGCTCCGGCAGTGTTCCAGGCACCGGTGGCCACCTCCCGGCCCCGAATTTTACGAGGACTTGTTGGCAGGTGTCCTTGCTCACTACGTCATCTCGAGCGCTCAGCCTCCTCCAAGTGGCACTCCACCAAAACAGCTCTCGCCAGCTGAACCATCGTGTTATTCTGTTGCTTGAATTCCCACATCGCCTGCGTCCACCAGTGCTGATCGTCAGCCCATGCCGTCCCCAGCATCAAACCTCCACTGGTCTCATAAGCCCCCTCCCTGCCTCAACGGCAGCTGTGTGACGACTATCTCCAAGTAATTCACTGGGCCAAATTCGAGCGGTTTCAGCTTCTCTACGGCCAGCCGTTCTCCTTCCTTGAGCGTTCCCGCAAGCTACCCGCTTTCCGTTCAGCAGCACCTGACTCATCGCCGATACAGCGGCTCGCCCGCGGGCTCAATTAGGCGCAAATTTCACTCTCGCAGGCACGACGATACCACAAGCACAACTTTGCCGATGCATTCAGCGACCACCAGAACCCTGATGCTGTCAGCATTCGAGATTTCACCGCAAGCAGCAGCAGGCCAGCGTTCCGATGTTCTGTAGTCACACCTACCGAGAATTCATGGCCTACCAATGTTTTGCACTAGCAGTTCTGCCATTTCGTTTGTCCAGCTCTAGAGTCACTTATACTGCAGCAATATGAGTGAAAAATTCTTGCGCTATCGCAATAGAAGTCCCTAGCCACCAGATGGTCTATTTGTGGAGCTCCAACTTCTATAGTCCTGGCAAACTAACAGAATTTGCGGCAGGTGACGATTTCACAATGCACTGTTATATCTTGGCTCTCCTGGGAAAGGCTCGTGAACGGGCTTCGGAGAACAGTTTCGTAGACGCAACGCGCTACGCCGACGGGCAGGCATTCGCTGTAGTTAGCGTAGATCATGAAAGGTAAATAACGAACGCAATCTTGATTTGGACGACGTCCTCTGAGATAGCAGGGGAGGCTGCAATAGCGATGGCCTTGTTGGACGACAAGAGTACATCAATCTACAGCGACTCGATATCAGCTGTTAGGGCATTTGCCAAAGGAACCATATCCGAGCTGGCCCTTGGGATACTAGGAAGCAAGGAGATCAAGCCACACACATTGATCTGGTTTCCAGCCCACATGGCACAGGTCTAGGGTGTCCCGCCCAACCTTAGTGAGTCGGCACATGGAGCTGCGCGAGGGATCGTCAACCGCGTAGCTACCGGGCAGCGTGACGCTGGGGGTACTGACAATCGGCACTCTCCTTCCTCGTACAGCGAAATTTCTAAGCACTTCTACTTGGCTCGGAGGATCTGCCCCCTCCTACATTGCAAACTCAATAGACCTCAGGCTTTGACACTAAGGCTTCAACAGACGGGGGCATACCCAAACCCTCTACTTTTTCACAAAGATGTACCCCGAAATTAAGACAACAAATGCATGTGCACTATGCAATGACTTAGCCAACTTACCTCACATGCTCTGGCGATGTCCCGCGTTACGCGGCGATGAAAGCAACACTTCTTCACACCGGGATGAGGTCCTACACAGCCCTATCCTCGAAGAACAGTTATGGGCTGTCCAACGGGCCCGCGACGCGGCGGAGAGGCTCGGCCTCTCTGTCCCGACGTAGGAGCAGCCCACTGCGCGCTAGTGCGTGCCCTAACGGACCGTAATAAAGTTTTTCATCCATCCATCCATCTATCACTGTGGCGCCTCAGCTCACAACCTCGCTGCCGGTGCTGCCTGATACAGCTATCTCGGATTGCATGGACCCGACACTACAAACGGCGGCGCCATCTGCAAACTTTACCTGGACTTTACCACTGGACTTTATTTCAATCGAGCTTCCCAGTGAGTGGGGGGTTCTGTAGAGAAGTTACTATCGCCTACAAAGCAGGCGAAAAAAAAAAAGCGAAGTGGTGCAGCCAGTACTGCGGAGTTATGCGATGCTGAGCTGATGATGCACACTCGACCACTGACTATCCAGTGAGCCGGTAGGCGGATAAGATGGTTAAATATAAGCGTGCATAGCTAGGTAGAATTTTGACCCCAGGAAAATGCGTGAAGTACCCTACGAAATCTAACGTAATAATATTGCACTGACTAGCGCAATAGTATAATCCCAGTGAATTTTCTGCCTAACATGCTCATACATGCTGGTTCTGTCTTCGACGCCAATGTTATCTTTGTCGATAATGCCAGCATCGCAGAGATCAGTAAGCGTGACGTACGCTGTAGTTGGAGTCGCATGCGTAGATACATGCGGATTGTCTCACCGGGAGCTATGAAAGAAAGCTGGCTAGTGCGCCACTTCAGAGCACTGTGCGAGGACGAGTGACGCCAACCTTCAGGAAAATGTTATGTGAGGGAGTGAATAATTATACTGAAAACTATTTACAATATTTATTTTCTAAACTGCTGAAGCGCTGATTGGTTCAGCCGGCAGGTGGAGTTCAAGGAGGAGTTCGTCTTCTCGGTCGGTACACCTACGTTCATAGTGAAAAAGAAACACCTAATATGCATGAAGCGATATGACTGATTGTCGAGATAACTCGTGAAGCCCGGAGTGAATTTAGGTTACCGGATTTTTGTTAAATTATGTGAAATGCGCTTTTGGGATGCATAATTGAAAAGTGTTAAGCAGATTTGCTGTCTGATGCGTTGTTTCGACTCAGCACTATGTCCAATATGTTGCACATTGGGCCTCTAAGGGGTTTTTTCCGTCAAGAAACGAAATGGCGTAGTTGGGGCCAGTGGCCGAAACAAAGGTTTTGCAACAAAAATCAACCTTTATATGCTGTTGCCAAGAATACAAAAGTACAAGCCGACAATGTAAAACAAGATCCCAGCTTATGAATCTCTTTGATTAGGAGGAATGGGCTTTCTCAAAGCATTGCCGCTCCTTTGTCACGCAATTTAATAGTGGACAGTTAGTGCAAAAAAAAAAAAAAACTTGGTTTCCATGCTGCAATCTTCCAGTGTGCTGCGAGCTGCATTCGGTGTTTCGAAAAGTCGCTGCAAATGACCGGATGTTTTTGATCGGACCTGAAAGGAGGCGGTGGAGGCCGCTTCTTGGGTGGCTGCCAGTATGAACCACTGTCGTTGTTTGTGGGAATTTGCAGTGTTTCAGTGACCAGAGCCTCTGCCACAGAGATGCGAAAATCCAAAAGCTGGAATACCTCCCTGGGTCCTTTGCTGGTCTCGCATATCTCTTCTGTACTGTAACCATGAGTTGCTTGGTCCCCTGGTCCCAAAATTGCGCCCGTCAAGTGCAAGAAGCGCCTGATGGTCATTTCTTGGCCATAAGGTGTTAGCCATAACAATTTCATTCGGTGATAGCTGATCATGCGGTCGGCCCTGTAGACAACTCCCACATTCTTGTACAAATATAGAATACTTGGCTTGGAAAGATTCGCATTTTTTTTTCTCCTTGCTGGACCACCTATGACACGTGTCATGCTTTCCGAGAACAAATGACGTTAGTGTTATGGCTTTGTCGTCGTGCCATCTAAACATAAGTTTTGCCCATCATCTCTGCACACCATTTCCGATGTTCCTCGTCCCTTTGCTTTAAGCCCACTTTCGCTAGACAGGTTCGCACCTTTTGGAATCCGATTGTTCTTCACTGATCTGGTACCCGATGTGTCCTTCACTGCCAATTTATCAAGTAACGCACCAGCCGTGAAGTATCTATGAAAAAAAGGTGTCTTCCAGGAGCGAGATTGGTTGCCAACCTGAGGACAGCTGACACTCCAATTCCAAAACTTCTTTGGTACAAAGTCCTTTCAAAATGCAAAAGGACACTTGGCGCCGCAAGCACAACACTCTTTAAGTAATCGGGGTTAGGTTTTCGAGGCACGCAATGTCTCAACTATATTCAGACCGCTCAGAATTGCAGCTCATCATAATGATCATCATCAGCCTGCTTACGCCCGCTGCAGGGCAGAGGCCTCTCCCATACTTCTCCAACTACCCCGGTCATGTACTAATTGGGGCCATGTTGTCCCTACAAACTTCCTAATCTCATCCCCCCACTTAACTTTCTGCCGCCCCCTCCTGCGCTCTCCTTCCCTTGGAATCCCGTCCGTAACCCTTAATGAGCTTCGGTTATCCTCCCTCCTTACTACATTTCCTGCCCATGCCCATTTTTATTTCTTGATTTCAACTAATATGTCATTAACTCGCGTTTGTTCCCTCACCCAATCTGGTGTTTTCTTATCCTTTAACGTTACACCCATCATTCTTCTTTCCAAAGCTCGTTGCGTCTTCCCCAATTTAAGTATAACCCTTTTCGTAAGCCTGCAGGTTTCTGCCCCGTACATGATTACTGGTGAGACACAGCAGTTAAACACTTTTCTGTTGAGGGATAATGGCAACCTGCTGTTCATAATCTGAAAAAGCCTGTCAAACGCACCCCAGCCCATTCTTATTCTTCTGATTATTTCAGTCTGATGAACCGGATCCGCGGTTACTGCCTGTCCTAAGTAGATGTATTCCCTTACTACTTCCAGTGCTTCGCTACCTATCGTAAACTGCGGTTCTCATCCGAGACTGTTAAACATTACTTTAGTTTTCTGCAGATTAATCTTTAGACCCACCCTTCTGCTTTGCCTCTCCAGGTCAGTGAGCATGCATTGCAATTGGTCCCCTGAGTTGCTAAGCAAGTCAATATCATCAGCGATTCGCAAGTTACTAAGGTATTATCCATTAACTCTTATCCCAAATTCTTCCCAATCGAGGTATCTGGAATACCTCCTTTATCTGAAATACCTCCTGTAGTCGAGGTATCTGGAGTACCTTTTATACAACAGTTTTCTCGAGAAAATTTTGAACTTTGCGAACATTCTTTTCCTTTGGTAACTGTTAGAAACTTTCAGAAAGCGAGGGAACCCTGGGTTACCTACGACTTAGTCAAGAGAATGAAAGCACGAGATATGCTCTTCAGCAACTTCCTGAATTTTAAGGACGCTGAAATTTTTAAGCAATATAAAAAGGTCAGGAACAGGCTAAATGCGGACATAAAAAAGTCACGTGTTGATTACTACGCTAACAAATTTACGGACATTCTTTATGATCCTAAAAAAACTTGGCGAACTCTAAATGACCTATTGCGGCACACAAAAAATAGCATTCCCCAGGAACTTACGTAAGGCGATAAAGTGCTAAGCGGTAAATCCCTTGCTGAAGTATTCAATCAGCAGTTCTTGTGCTTTGGCTCCTTTGACTCGGAAGTTAGCAACAACTTTCAGGACCATATTAACACCAGTTTGCAAAATACTATGTATCTTCGTCCTGTTACACTAACATAAATAGCACACACCGTTAGCAATTTAAAGAACAGCTCTTCTTTTGGTTATGACGGTATTAAAGTAGCACCAACTAAAGGAGTCGCGGATTTATTATGCAGTGTTCTTTGTGACATAACAAATATTGTGTTTTCTACAGGCACATTTCCAGATAACATGAAAATTGCTAAGATCGTCGTCTTGCATAAAGGTGGCGCAACTGATCGCATCACTAATTACCGGCCGATATCCATACTTCCAGTTTTTTCTAAAATTATTGATAGAGCCTTAAATTCTAGAATAACTGGACACATGCAAAAGCATAACCTTATATCCCCGAATCAGTATGGCTTTCAAAGGGGTAAATCCACTGAATCTGCGTTACTTGAAATAAGTAATAAAATTGTTGCCAATATAGTAAACCAACAATACACAATAGGCTTATTTTTAGACTTTAATAAAGCTTTTGATTCAGTTAAACATGACATACTTTATTCTAAATTAACCTTTTGTGGAATTAGAGGCATTGCTTTAGACTTACGGCGTAGCTAGCTATCACACCGCTCCCAATTTGTAGAAATCAACAGCAGAAAGTCAGATTTAGCAGACATTAGCTACGGCGTCCCGCAGGGTTCTATTATAGGTCCTACGATTTTCTTGCTTTATATCAATGATATCGTGGCAATACCAGAAACACCCGATATAGTATTATATGCCGACGATACAAACGTTTTTTTCTCCTTTGATAACATCTCTACTCTAATTCGTCTTATTAACAACTGGTTAAATTCCCTTTCAGTGTGGTTATCGGCTAATCAGTTGAGCCTAAATGTTAAAAAAACAAAGTATATTGTTTTTACTCCTATTAACAAGCCAGTTAAGTTCGCATCTTCTTTATTATTTCAATCGCAACCACTTGAAAGGGTTTCCCAGTACAAGTTCTTGGGTGTACTCTTCCATGAAAATCTATGGGGGACGCATCACGTAAGTTATATTAAGCCTACCATAGCACAATTAATTGGTATGCTCAATAAGCACCGCACGCTGTTACCTTTAAAACGTAAACGTCAGTTATACTTTTCTGCTATTCATTCTAGATTTCACTATTGTCTACATGTCTGGGGCGTCACATCTAAGGCTAACTTGGAAACTCTATTCCGAATGCAGAAAAAGTGTGTTCGTATTATTCATAACCTATCGATATACGAACATACCTCTGAGTACTTTCACCAGGACAGTATATTGAGTGTCACTAGTTTATATAAAAAAAGGTTATCTGAAAAAGCATTTTTAGAATTCATAAGTAATCGTGAGAACTTTTTTCTATATATACTAATACCACAACTAACTTTATTAAGGTAAAAACTAGAACCAACTACGGCAATCAGCTTTTACAGTGGCAGATTCCTAATTTACTTAATGATGAGCATGCTTTATTTCATATCATGCAAGATTTCTCAACCATTTCAATATTCAGAAAGAAGTCAAAACTCTATTTTTCCAACAATTGACACCTGTTTTTTGTAATTTATTTTGTGGTTTTCGACTGATATGCAATTTCACGCGTTGCAACACTTTTTTGTTCCCATTTGGCTTTTCGCCTTCCTGTATCTTTCTGTACGTACTTTTTTCTTCATTTGCATTATTTATACTTGTTGTGTTGCATTGATTTATTGTATGTATGATTGGGTCATTCGTATATATAAGTATGTATATGTGTGTATTATATGTGTATATGTATACATTTTTTTTTTTTTGCACTGTTGAATGCTGTGTTCGTGGCGCCAGGGGCCTAGTCAGGCGTGTATAATCTCGCCTTTTGCTCCGGCGCCATGATAATCTTGTATTGTCAAAATTATAATAAACTGCAAAAACTTCAAACTTCAAACTAAGCACGCTGTAAATAGCATTGGAGAGATCATATCTCCCTGCCCGATGCCTTTCTTTATTGGGATTTTGTTGCTTTCTTTATGGAGGACTACTGTTGCTGTGGAGCCGCTATAGATAACTTTCAGTATTTTTACATACGGCTCGTCTACACCCTGATTCCGTACTGCATTCATGACTGCGGAGATTTCGACTGAATCAAGCGCGTTCTCGTAATCAATGAAATGTATATATAACCGTTGGTGATATTCCGCACATTTCTCTATAACCTTATTGATAGTGTGATTATGGTCTATTGTTGAGTAGCCTTTACGGAATCCTGCCTGATCCTTTGCTTGACAGAAGTCTAAGGTGTTCCTGATTCTATTTGCGATTACCTTAGTAAATAGTTTGTAGGCAACTGACAGTAAGCTGATCGGTCTATAATTTTTCAAGTCTTTGGCGTCCCCTTTCTTGTGGATTAGGATTATGTTAGCGTTCTTCCAAGATTCCGGCACGCTCGATGTCATGAGACATTGCGTATACAGGGTGGCCAGTTTTTCTAGAACAATCCGCCAGCCATCCTTCAACAAATCTACTGTTACCTGATGCTCCCCAGCCGCCTTCGCCCTTTGCATAGCTCCCAAGGCTTTAGTTGCTTCTTCCGTCGTTAGTTGTGGGATTCAAATTTCCTCTAGACTAATCTCTCGCCGATTATCTTCGTGGGTGCCTCTGGTACTGTATAAATTTACATAGAACTCCTCAGCCACTTGAACTATCTCATCCATATTAGTAATTATATTGCCGGCTTTGTCTCTTAACGCATATATCTGATTCTTGTCTATTCCTAGTTTCTTCTTCACTGCTTTTAGGCTTCCTCCGTTCCTAAGATTTGCAAGTAATTGCAGCCAAATATCTGGTATTTGCTAAGTAGCGCCAACAGGCTACATGTGCGTACTGTGATATTTTTGTTGTAATTGAGACCCAATGTCCAATATATTGGGCATTGTGAAATACATCACGCACTCACGAAAACTACCGCATTGGTAGCTCAAATACGCGTTTCTCTGTTTTCCTTGAGTTCTTACCAACCCAAACCAAGGCCAATATTTGCTTTATTACATGCGAAAAAACACAAATTTACTTCCTTCTTGGGCGGCAGCCACCACAGGCGCTCGTGCTTAGTCCCACCATTTTAAACTCTCGTGGAAACGCGGGAAACAGAATGGCTTCGACCGTAGTCAAGAGATGACAGCAAGGGTCCCAGTAGCAGCTGGAAAAGCCATGTCTGTGCGGAAAAATCTGTTTCGACAGCTGTAGCGCGCTCTGTTTGGTTGTCCAATACATTGGACAAATCTTCCATTGGTGGTCCGCAGGAGGATGCATATATACGATTTAATAAGGGTGCGTAAAAAATACGTAATTTTCATCTCACCAGCCAAGTGCATCATTAATATTCCTATAATTCGTAGTAAGAATAAGTTCATGTCATCTATTAGTTGTAAGCAAGCCGGTTGTCGGTCTAGAACAGCGTTTATTGCTGGTGGGACGCTGGTATATATGGGAACAGGAGCGTGACGTCACAGGTCACGATGCCGCGTGTCTGGCAGCTCTGCCACATCTTCCCTTTTTTTTAAACAATTAGTTCAACGTCTCTTATGCAAGTGGTACAGATAGAGCTTGCGACCTTGCCGTGCGCTTCGTCGTAGCTCTGGGAAAGGTGGTTCGACGTCTGGGACATCAGACTCTAGAGGATCGTGTGGTTGTGGTGCCACGTCGCGTAGATACTTTCGGGTCCGCTTGATCTCCCGGCCGTCTTCCGTTTTCAGGATCGCTGAACGTGGGGGTTGCACTGGCCTTATGAAGACAGCAGGTGCCGAGGTACAGTGAAGCGTGTCGTACACTGTTACCTGTTGCCCCTACAAAGGGGTGGGGGGCAGCTGTCTGAAGCACCGGTTGTAGTAGACTTTCTCACGCTGACGTATTTCCTGCAGACGGCGTTGAATGGCTTTGCAGGGCACAGTCTCTGGTACCAGGTGCGTTGTGGGTACTGGGAGCAGGGTTCTCGTCAGTCGTCCCATGAATTTCTGCGCAGGGCACTTCAGCACCGCCTCCCTGGGGGTATTGCGCCACTCAAGTAAAGCCATTTCGAAGTCGGGTGTCCTATGCGAGCACTTTTTAGTAGTTTCTTAGCCTCTT
Source organism: Dermacentor andersoni (assembly GCF_023375885.2). Classification (NCBI taxonomy): domain Eukaryota; kingdom Metazoa; phylum Arthropoda; class Arachnida; order Ixodida; family Ixodidae; genus Dermacentor; species Dermacentor andersoni. The sequence continues at coordinate 152,388,922 of NC_092819.1, read as the reverse complement.
GGACAGCCCTCTCAGCCATTCCCTTAGAGCGCGGGTAATGCGGGCTCCATGTTACGTGTGCCACACCCAATATGCTCGGAAACTCTTTGAATTCCGAGCTGTGGAACGGTGGGCCGTTACGACTGCACAGCATTAAGGGAAGTCCACAAACAGCAAAAATATCCACACACCATGATTTCGGCAGATTTGCAGTGACGTTATGGAATTCACGTATCTCAAAAAAGAAGGAGTAGAAATATATGATTATGGCAAACTGTCGGCCGCCGTAAGAGAACACGTCCATTTGAACAGTTTCCCAGGGTAAACTAGGCACTTCGTGACACAAAAGTGGCATCTTCGGGTTCCGTGATTGATATGTATGGCAGATCTTACAAACTCTACAGTACTGTTCGATATCCGCGGACATACTGGGTCGGAACATAACGCTTTTCGCTCGTTCTTTGATTTTGTCTGCTCCCGAATGTGCGCCGTGAAGGAGGCCCATTATTACTGCTCTCTTCGAGTGTGGTACGATTCCCTTATTGCTGCGGGACAGTAGGCCATCCTGGGTGTGTATGTGCTCCCGGTATGACCAGTAGGGGCGCACGGCTTCCGGGATATCACGTTTATCGTCCGCCCGGCTTGTTTCCGCATATACTCGTAGCTTGAGCAGGTTTGGATCGCTATCGGTTGTTGCAAGGAGGTCTGCGATGCATGCTTTAGAAGCAGAAATAAATTCTAGCACATTTACTTGAAACTGCTCGGTCTCTTCAGCCATACACACTTGGCTCGGCAATCGTGACAAAGAATCCGCAAGAAAGAGCTCCTTGCCCGGTTTGTAGATAACGCTGATGGGATACCGCTGCAAGACGAGCCTCATGCGTTGCAAACGAAGGGGGCACTGGTGCAGCTGCTTCTTGAAAATCGGCACCAAAGGGCGATGACCGGTTTCGACCGTTACTTCTGGCTGACCGCAAATGTAATAGTGGAATTTCGTGCAACCGTGCACAATCGCGAGTATTTCTTTTTCAATGTGCGCATAGCGCTGTTGTGTGTCCGTGAGGGACCGAGATGGAAAAGTGACAGGACGGCATTCTTGAAGAAGCACCGCACCAATAACGAATTGGCTCGCGTCGACTGAGAGGGTGAAATCTTTTTCGGGTCAAAGTAAGATAGCGCAGGTGCTTGCTACAAGGACTGCCGCAATTTTTCCAATTTGAGCCGTAAGTTTCGCAGTGGGGAAGTAACGTCATACGTGCTTGGAATGAATCGCTGTAAGAAATAGTTCATACCAAGAAACACTTGTAGCTCCTTACTGTTCTTGGGCGCCGGCATTTGTAGGATGTCTTGCACTCTTTGCAGGTCTACTCGTAGGTCCTCTGCACTGAATATGTGACCCAGGTAACGCACACGGGGCTGCAAGAATGCGCATTTCTTGAGGTTCAACCGAAGATTTCGTTCTTTGCAGAGTGTCAACAAGAGTTTGAAGTACTAATCATGCTCTTCTTTAGTCCTTCCCCAGAGCAGTATGTCGTCCATGACTACTGCTACGCAAGTTTACCTTTCTAACAGGCGGTGCATTGCTGCTTGGAAAATCTCTGAGGCCGAGGCGATGCCAAACGGCATTTGAAGAAACCGATAGCGACCATACGGTGTGCTCATAGTGCAGAGATTTGAGCTTGAATCGTGCAGTTTTATCTACGAAAATCCAGATGCCGCATCTAAAGCTGAAAAAAAAAAACTGCCTCAGAATGTCGCGGAACTATGACCTCTATTGTTGCCACAGGATAGTTCTCGCGCAACAGTTACTTGTTTAGCTCCGTTGGAACCAGGCAAATGCGAACTTTGTCCTTTTTCACTACTGTGATTGTGCCACTGGACAATTCCGTAGGTTCAGTTACCTTTGTTATTACTCCGTGGTCGTCCATGCGCTGTAGTTCCGCCTTCACCTTGTCTTGAAGGGCCACAGCGACTCTTCTAGCTGGCACGACGATACCCGCGGTACCTGGTTGAGCTTTATTTTGTACTCGAAGTCCCTTAGCTGGCCGAGCCCTTTGAAGACTTCTGCAAAAGGCTGTGCTGGGGGGTAAATATGTTCTTATTCAATGCTCTGCAAGCGGCTGATGAACCCCAAACGTACCGCCGCTGAGCCACTCAGTGTTACCGGCACGTTCTGCTCTACAATGAAAATGCTTCTTCATGAAATTTTATTCACTGAAAGTAACAGCCGTACTTTTTTATGCGATGCAGTTTTGTGCCAAAACAATGCCGTAAGCGTGACCCGACAGCCTTCTGTTGTCTTATCTGGTAGCGTCTATATGTCTCGTTTCGAAATAACGCAGCAGTTTGCGCACGTGTCTAATTTGCACGTCATTGGTGTGGCTTCAATATGAAGCGTCGCATACCACTTATGTGTTGTTATGGTATGCAGCGTAAAAATCCCCTAGAAATAATCCGTGTCTGCTTCTAGACGCAGTTCACGCAAATCTCTCCGTCTCGGAACCACGTCTCGTGAAGTTTCCGAGAAATAGTCCTCATCTGGTTCTAGATGCAGCTCGCGCAAATCTCTGCCTACCTGAACCGTGTCTCGTGATGGCCCCGGTGTCTTGCATACTTGGGCAAAATGGTTGCACCTGCCGCTTTTTTTGCAAGTCTTCCCGTTCGCAGGGCATATTCCGCTGCGATGTGTCTGGTAGCCGCATTTACTGCAAGCGTTTCTGTTACATGCTACTTCATGAACTCTGGTTCCCTGAGTGGTTGTGGTTGCTACGATTAACTCACGAAACTGCTCCTTCCCTTGCTCATGTGCGCGACAGATATCGACAGTCTTCTGATACGCGAGGGTATTCAGCGATTAGCTTTTCCTGCAAATTCTTGTCTCGAATGCCCAGAACAATGCGGCTGCACACATGAGATCTTCTAGCGCTCCAAACGCGCAGTTTTTAGCTAGTATACGCAGTTCGGTCAACCATTCACTGAAGCCCTCGCTTTCCTTTTGGTTTCTTGATCCGAAACGGAATTCCTGCAAGGTTAGATTCGTTTCAGGCTGGTGGAAATTCTCAAATTTCTGTAACGAGATGTGGACGTCGTTTCTGTCTTCTCGTTCTTCAAACTTGAACGCGCTGTATGCCTTCCTATCCTCCTCACCAATCGTTACTAGCAACGTGGCTGCCTGCACATCTTTTCTCTGCTTGCTCAGCTGAGTGGCAGTAGAAAAAAGGTAAACTCACTTTTCTAAGTTTGCCATCCAATCTAAGCGTTACCTGATGTGCCCATGGTCTTCGGCGGTGGAAGAAGGGACGATGGCGTCGACATGCCGACTAGGGACTGCTGCCGCCATATAAGCAAGCCGGTTGTCGGTGAACAGCTGTTTTTTGCCGGTGGAAAGCTGGTATATATGGGAACAGGAGCGTGACGTCCAGGGTAACGACGCCGCATTACTGGCAGAATCTGCCACATTACTTAACGTACATTTTTTAGGCTTTGAACTAGGCAAGTTAGAGGAGAATGATGATTTGGAGGTCGTATGCTTCTACCACTCGCTGGTGCTTCCGGCCCTTGGGGGTGTCTGATCGGTAACCGCAGCTGGTGTGAGCGGCATTGAGGTCCGCAAGAAGCAGCAATCATTCCTAGGTACCGGAGTGAAATTTGACTTCAGGAATGAGTGCCTCACAATCGGCCCTCCTTTCTTTAGGGAAGTATACACGTTCGTGATTATGGTTTTTGCTTTGCCACGTTTCTGCGGTAGTATTGTTACGATTTCGTTGATGCTGCTACTTGCCAGATATTAGATATTGGTTGCTATATCCTTGAGTACCATCGCCGTGACCTCGGGGTAGTCTGAGTGGGATATCGTGTAGTAGGGTGTCAATTTGACCGGTTTGCTGCTGATTCTTTTAAACAAATGACATCACGTTTGACTGGCGCAGTGTTAATCTATAGCTGTAGAGCAGTCACCCGTTTGGGAAAGGTGAGGCAGTTTCACTGCTAAATTTACAGATATGCGTGGTGTGCTCGCCTTCTACTCACAATGAATAGTGCTTCTGCTTTCCGAAGCCGGTATGTGCTTCGGACGGCGGCTAGATGCAGCACCCAGACTGTTACTCGCTCGCTTACGGATTGCGCTCCTTACACTGGCCGCGCATTCATCGACGTAAGTTTTCAGGCTTCGTAATTCTGCGTACATCTGCTGCCGAACATTTTGCAAAGCTTGTAGTTGATGCACTATTTGCTGAAGTGTGCCCTTCATGGAATTCCACATCGACATAACCTTGGCAGGCATGTCTTCTGCTTTAGTATGTGCTATTTTGTACCACCTGCTGGAATTTCCGAACAGACATCCCCAAAGGCCGGGAGCTCGAGCAAACGGTCAAAGCATATGACCTCCAACTCGCTATTCTTCCCCAGAACCCGACGTGATTAGCTAACAGCGGCAGCGCAGACGCCTTTGCTGATCTGGCATTCACAAGTAATGTCTACTAGGTTTCTGGAACAACTTTGAGTAGAATATAGGTAGTGACCATTACATCCTCAGCATATCGGTAGACTCTCCCGAAATTTGATGACCCTGTGGGCACGTGCTAATCGCGGACTGGGTAAACTATCGCCAAGTACCCAGGCGGGCTATATTAGGTGAGAACACTGAAGACTGGGCCAAGCATATATTACATGCTCATAAACCAAATCTAAGCGTATAGCGCTCGCAGTGGAAACGCTGGTATGATCTCCTACATATGATATACAATAATATGCTACATATGTGGGAAGGCAGAATGGGGCTAACAAAGCGATGGAAAGAAACACCGACTTAATAGCAAACTGCGCCATACAATTACCGGTATATCTGAGCGGGCAAACGCTTACGCACAGGTGTAAGATATGTACCCAACTTTGGTTTTTAAACAGTTCATTTGTAGGGAGTTTACGGTCGACCATGCGTACAAGTCACTTAGTGTCGCGTTTGCTGCTGCAATAATGTCATTTACGTCCACACCTGTAAAACACAAGAAAGTGTCATCCGCATATATCACATATTGGATTGTCTGGTTTATGTTTATAATGTCGTTGATATAAGTAATGAAAAGTAGTGGCCCCAATATACTACCTTGAGGTACACTTCGACCAACTTTTTCCAAGGACGATTGTTCTGGGTTTAAGCTTATACTCTGTATAATCATAACTCTGTTATACTCTGTTATCAATAACTAGATATATCGGCAAATGATCACTAAGTGTAATGTTAATTGTCCCAGAAAAGAGGCTTTCACGTGGTAAATTTATAATAAAAACGTCCAATAAGGTGGCGCTAGTTGGTGAAATGCGACTTGGTTCCATACCACATTTGACAACAAATACGAATTAAGAAGTATGGAAAATTCCGCTTGTCTTGATGTATTAGAAAGCATGTCAATGTTGAGATCCCCACCTAGAACTAAATTGTGCTGATGTATAATAACATAAGAGAATATCGCGTCTACCTGCTGAAAAAAAACATTTAAATTGCCCTTGGGTGGACGGTACACCACAGTGAAAAGAAACTTTCCGCATTTCAAACATATTACCTCAATATCTGAAGTACATGAAGATAGGTCATCAAGCAGTTCATAATTTATGCCTTGTTTAATAAGCATACATACGCCTCCATCTCTTCTAAGCGATCTGTTCAGGAAAACTCCGTTATAACCTTCTAGATGCATGGCATCATTTGCCGAAAACCACGTTTCTGTCAACATAATTACAGAAAAAGCAAAACCGAAATCACTAAGAAACATACAGAATTCATCCTGTTTGCCACGCGCTGACTGCATATTAAGATGAATAAAAGTTTGAGGTGAATCGCATTTCTCGACCTTTCAATACCTTAACACTGACGGACTAAGTCTACAAGTGCTCATTCTAGTTTCTGAGAGGTCAACAGGAAATCGTGCTTTCTAAAATCCCAGTTTATTTCGAAAGCAATTTTGCGTTCGAACAACAGTGCAACGACAAAAGCAGAGACAGCTATCCTTGTAGAACCAATTTTACAACCCCGAACAGAATAGGCTGCACAAACGAAAAATTGTAACCAAAACAAGCTACAGCACCACGAGCCTTGTTACATCCTAAGAAAATAGAAATACGCAAAGTAAGTTTTCCCAAACAATTTATACGCGAAAATGTTGTTTTTACATAGCAAAGCAAAGATTTCATAAACCAACAGAGATGTAACGTCATGAGCATGCGCGGTACATGACCCACTTGGCAACAGAAAATAAGCATGAAATAAGTCAAAGATGTCTTCTTTCGCAGCAGCGCCGTAATATTTGTGCCCATAACACAAACCGCCTCTTTAGCTGCACCGATATCAGGAAGAACTGGTCATTTTGTTTACATCATCACTGTTTTCAATTTTGATCTTTGGTGCGTTATCAGTCGGCCGCGCAAAGGTTTTTCCATCGCGCATCCAGAAATACTTCCAACCGGCCTCGCGCTTGCGCGCCGTAGCTTGACCAAGAAGTCGTTGCAATTCTGGGCGCAGATGTTCATTTACGAACACCGCTGACCGAGAGTCAATGTCGAGAGGAGAGCACTTCAGGCCTACTGCGCGCGCACTCCTCAAAAAGTCATCCCGCCTTTGTGTCTGCTCGAACTGCACAACTACATTTCTTTTGCTTGGGTTGTTTGCCATTGGAACTCTGTGTGTCGTCCGATATCAGTCGCAGCAAGCGGAACGCCCACCTTCTTTCCAATTTTTATGACCATTTCAACTAGGTCTAAGTGTCCTTGAAAACTGAATTGAACAAACGAAATAATAATCTTACCTCCATAGCATGCTTAGAGCCCAGCACCTCGTCTTGACCTACTAGACAGAGCGATTACGGGAAGGTTCCTCGATGCCGAACAAACTATGGTCTCCAAATGCTGAAACATTCACTCCCCCACATACTAAACAAGTTCAATTTTTCGTTAGAGCGATTACGCCTTCTTTCGCGACAGGATATGTCCAATCTTTTTTACTGGCATGATGTATTTCTTGTTGTGTCTTCTTGGTGCAAAAAATGCGGCATGAGAAGCTGCCTTTTTACGATTTTCATTTTTTTTTTTTTTGCCTTCTCGAGGAGTGCAAATCTTTCTGTATTTTTCGTTTTTGTATAATTATATTCCTTATTGTAACAATTTCACTCTGTATTTATGTGCCTATTTTCTTGTTTTCATGGCCACGAATGCTGTCACTTTTCTGCCTTGTATTGCTGGGATGTGGGGCCAGTCAAGCTGCGTTTAAGTCGCAGCTTTTTTCCCGCATTCCACACCACACATTGTATCTTTGCATCATGTATTAAAATGGAAACATTGAAACACTGTGGTGAAATAAACACCAAATCCAACAGCAGTTAGAGTCAATGAGTTGGGCGACTTTCTGCCACTCACTTCACGAAACGTTACAGACCTCCAAGACATGACCAATACTTGGAAGCATAACCGAACTAGGAAAACCGGAACTGCCTCGAAGCGCATCCTTCAAAAACATGCCGGAGAATTTACAGGAACAGATGAGGGCATTCTTACTAAGCTGAAAGGGAAGTGCGTGTGGCCGGTGACCACTCCGCCATGGGTCCTACCACACCAAGGGCAACAAAATGCAGTGATCGACGCCTCAATAACCAACGCAGAAATCTTTGCGGCAGCAGAAGCTGCGCAGACTACAGCTCCAGGACCAGATCACCGCAGAAATGCTATGATCCGGAACCTGAGCGACTAACACCTAGAAAAGCTTACTCGGTGTAAATACTAACGAGACGCGAAGAGATCAGACAAAGAGCTACTCTTCGTTTCAACTTTTTCTTCTCTCGCAGTGCTCGCCTGCCCCCGTTTGTTCCTCTTTTTCTACATACTTCCGCCCACCAGCAGCAGTGTCCAACTCGAGCTTGTACAATTTCTTCACTGAACTTCTTCTAATCTTGCTATCTTGAGCTTTCAAAGGCAGGTTCGGACTATTTCATCTTGACCAGCGAAGATGTCCACGACTCGCCCTAGTGGCCAAATATTTCTAGAGATTTGAGGCTCCTCGATGAGGACGACATCAACTACTTGTAGGGTGCGACTAGGATGCGTTGGGTAGAGGCGAAGTGCCCGAAGCTCGAGGAGGTACTATTTCTTCCATTGGATCCACAGGTGGTAAACGAGCTTCTGACGGTATCACAATTTTTTGCTAAGGTCACGTTCAATATACAGAGCACTTTGACCTTCGTAGTTACTATCGGTTTGCTCTGCAGAGGCAAAGAACAAACGTCCGACCATAAAATGAGCAGGACATAGTGAAGAACGCTCTATAACGTTAGGTTAGGTATAGCTTAGGGGTCTTTACAACCGCTTCTACTCTTAGCAGCACAGCATCAGATTATTCACTGTTGAGCTTGTTCTTTTCTAGCACTGTTCGTAAAGATGACTAATGGGATCAATCTCTCCCACCAGGCACCGCACCAAGACACACCTGGCATAATGAACATCCACTCTGTGCGATGCGTCAAGAGCAACGATGCAAATACAGCGCTCTTCATGATGTTCCAATTGTCCCATGGGACTCGCGATGTTCTTTTAAATGCCAAAGCGTACACGGAGAACAGCAACCTATAGTGACCCTCCGTCACTATAGGTTGCCCCCCGCTTTTGGAAAATTCTTTTACCTCGTCTGTCCTCCACATGGGGGTCATTGCCCCTTGCTCTTTCTTGCAAGTGAAGTGGCTGCCCGACAGTGGTGCCAGCACAGGCACTCGGGAAACCTGTTTTACTGTGGACGAACGCCAGTCGACTTTGCATTCTCAATCCCTCAAAATGTATATTACTTCCCTCCAGTAAACAGAGCTCCTAAGAAGTGATGGCCAAGGACATCTACGTTTTTTTTTTTTCACACACTGCCATGGATGACGCTACTCCTACTCCTGAAGACAGAGAGGACGCCACAATTACGTCTTCTGTTGTCATCGTTGGAGAGCTTCAGCTTGCCAGCTTTTTGCACAAGAATCATCTAATATGGTTTATGCATGTAGAGGACCGTTTGCAACTCCGGAGCATCACGTCTCAAACAGCAAGATGCCTAGACGGCGTTATCGCGCTACCCTCCGATATCGCCGATACCATAGACGACTTGCTAGCGGGTACGCCTGCGGCCATAGCATACGACGATCTGACGCGCAAGGTTCTGTAGCGCCTCGAGCCATCGCAACAGTGTATACTTCAGTAGCAACTCTCCGAGGAACTCGGCAACCAGCGACCACCGCAACTCCTGCACGGGTGGAGTCAGTTGTTGGGTGGCCGCTCCGCAAACAGAACCAGCTTCCAATGATGCGCAAGGTCTATCAAGTCAGTAAACCGGCTATGGCCGCTACCGCTTCCCTCGCAGGATAATGTTGTTAATATAAAAACTTGCTCTTGATTCCACAATGTCGACATGCAGAGTCATCAAAGCAGCTGGACTGATTTCGTGATCATACGGCCATTCACAGAAACACAATTATTGCCCAATTGAGTTAACGAAATTTAAAATATACACCTGTGGGCTATCAAAAGAAAAATAAAGCTTTTCATTATAGAACTGCTGGTCTACACACGCTAGTTGCACTCTGGTTCGTCCACTGTTAGTGGACTCCGAGGTGAAAAGCGTAGCTTAGATCCAATAGCTGCCACAAATTGCTACCACTAGCCCTCTCACAGCCTAGGCGTTCAACTTTTGGACTGCGTCAAATTCGCATTGCTCCCTCGCCGCCTACCCTGCGTAGCTTCGAGCACGCTAGCTCTTAGAAAACGAGAGAGAAAGCCGCTCGTCTGCACGATGCTTTCCCTTGTGCTTGAAGCATTCGAAAACCTTCAATGGCGGGATATCTGTGAAGCATAGTAATTTACAGGTGAAGTCATTCTATGCATATAAAGGTGTGTCAGGGCCCCTTAAGAATTATTTGCGGTGGTTCATATCCCACTAATTTCATCTGATGTATGTTATGTTTCGTCAGATTTTGCAGTAATATCGTCGTATGTGCTCCGTCATCACATTATTTGCATGGCTTATTGCAGTCCTCTTATCATTCTATAATTATTTTTATTCTTTAGAAGTGCTGCGTTCTAAATATGCCTTTTTCTTTGTGCTATTAAAATGAATTTCACCATGTGCTGATTTTATTTTCGTTCTCCTTCTCTTCGATTTCACATTTATTTTGCCTGTTTATTCACAAAACTATCGAGTTGAAGTGATGTTATCTTTAAAGAAGGTAGATGGATTGAACTTGGTGCTGTACGATTTTCTGCTATTAGACTGCTAGGTGATCTGCAATTCCTCCTGCAGCAGTTTATGTACCGATTACAAGTCCTAAGTCAACCTTGAGCTGCGGGAACTCTTTCAATATTTAATCTTCAATATCGTCGAACAAATAAAACAAAACAAATTTGTATGTTGCTTCTACTTTGATAGTGATAACCATTGCCCCAGAGATTTCTGTCAGATAGCGATTGCATGGCTGATGCAGGTGAATTTGTGCCGTTGGTGTTGACGTGGCCGCGATGTTCCGTGCAAAGTGCAAGTGCCATAAGTACTCGCTTGTGCGCCTATTCTGTCGGTGCGAGGAAGAACGTCCGAGTGTGAGCACAGAGGAATGGTGTCTTGATGCGGCGGCGTGTAATCGCGCGCGCTATCTGGAAAGCGGGTAGGTGAACGCTTGCTAGGAATGGGGACGAAGGGGTTTCGTTAACGCGCATCTCCTGCAGTCATGGCCGCCAAGGCTGCGGCTGAGTGCCCTATGCACTGATGGATTCGGGCGCGATGTTACCTTGCACGCCTAGTTCGCATTGGAGAGAGAGGTGACATGCAATTCACTCGCCGCTGTTGCAGCTCTTCATCACGCCAGCGTTGTCACAGCGACGAGTGCTTGTAGTCATCGAGTGAGATCTATTCATCTTTGCCCGTGCACGCGTACCCTAATACTTGTTGACATAATCAATAAGCGCATTCTTGCTAGAAATAACACGTTCGAAAAAACTACCAACCCCGCTTCGGGTAATTGCCTTTCACTTTGCTATCGCTATCAAAGCTTCGCCTTTCATGCGAAACTGGCATATTTTTGTGATTGTTGTATAAGTATTACCAGTTTAGTTATTATTTGAAGACCGTGGTTACTTAAGCGTTGTCTGTACATTCGTGTGCGTTTTATAGAACACCGCATGATAGGGCATGTTTATATTGGAGTCATTCCTGGAACAAATGAACCCTCTGTATGCAGCTATATCCCGACGTGGCAGTATCTGGTTGTCCCGCTCACAACTAAATATGCAAGGTTAAATATCCCTTAGTACTAAGGATTTGTCTAAAAGATTGGCTCCAGGTTGAGACTCACTTTCTTCGCTCACCGTAGATTAAAACAGTGTATGTGTTTTCAATTGGACTTTATATTTTTCTCCTTTCCGTGCTCAGCGTTTCTCTGCATTTAATTCGTTCGGAGATAGGATATCTCCTCGCAAGAACAAAATACATGTTCGTTTTTCGTTCGCAGAGAATTGTTTGTCGTGAAGCTTTCAAAGCAGGCACGTTGCTGATAAAAAGATTGTAATTATCTTGTCAACAATGTATGCAAATGCATGCTTTCTGCGGTATTTACGCCTTGTCTGTTCTCTTAGTTTCTTCTAGATTGTTCCTCTGAAGTATCTGCACTGAAAACAACAGGAACTTTAAGTGGCTGGCATAGACAGCCTACAAGAGAAGGTTCAGATATCATATTAGGAAATAACCGGTGCGTGGAATGTTTTTTGCTCTAATCTTCTTCTCTGCCTTCATCATCCTCACACAGGCGAACTGCACAGCTGACTTTTTAAAGAGGAGAATTGTTTTCTTTCAAGCTATTCAATAGTGGCCACCTGATATTTTGTTTGCGTAAGAAAAAAATGCTTTGTTAGCTAAGCTTCTGCATATAAATGTTACGGAATTTGCAAAGACACCATTGTTTTATTCCAGGCATGATTACAAAAACCACTCTCTGTATCTTCAGCGTCCCTTTTTTATGATCGCGTGTAGAATACATACGTGAAGTGGTTTCTTTTTTGAGATATGAATGTTGCATGTGTCCTTTGTTCGTGCTTTATCAGAAGAGCAGTGTTCTGTGGGAACCGCTAACCAGCAATTCAGCCCTAGAGCGCCGGACGCCTGGACTGAAGGCTCGTGTATCTCTCTAATATAAACCGGCGGGTATATTGAAAGTAGTTCAGTTCAAAGAACGCAAGCACAATTGCCGCTGGGCAGCGGAGCACCACGCCGCTCGCTTGGAACAAACGTGCGCGACTAAGCACAATCACCGCAACACCCAAACGAAGAACTATAATAATCTCCCTAACATATAAAGCAAATCGTCACCAATTACACAGCTCTCTCATGAAAGATTAGAAATCGCCTTAACGCCTCTGATTACTTCCAAACGGTATATGCTCCCCCGTTTTTTCAACGACACATGCTTCCACCCATTAAAATCATTATCAGCTACGCTAGTGTGGGATATGAGACACACTGGCTGCATTTAGAGCTATGAGCAGGGCCTCGCTTCTTCAGCTACCATACCACCATCCGAGTTTTACATATCACAGAAGATGGCAAAGCTTGCTGCACTCTATACTGACCCCGAGACATTGCTCGCTTTCTTGAGGGAAGAAATCAAAGGCACACAGTTTGAATCACGAAAAAAGCGTGTGCACAAACATAGGTGTTAACAGCAGGGGTGTGCGGCTTGAATGCCCACTAATCTGCTTGCGACGGCGTTCAGGCACCCCTACTAAATTGTAGCCATTGTAAACACAGGCCTGCATTCGTGACATACTCTACCATGCGTATCGCTTCTAGCTTTTAGGTTCGCGGAAGCGTAATTGATCATGTGCACAACAACCTCTTATCCAGAGCACCGCACGGGCTCAGCTCGTGTAAGCGATTATGGGGTCAGGCCCGGACTTGAGCCTAGAAACTTCGGGCTCACACCAGGTCCTGGAGTTAGTTGTGCCCGGATTAGGCCCGGCATGCAGTACCAGGTCGAGAAACTGGAGATGGTAAAAACTGCAGCTCTACGCAAATTGTGGGTCCGCGTTGGTTTATGGGAAAGTCCAGGCAGGCAGGCCACGACACAAAAGCGACACGCTGCAATGATTACTATATATTAGCAGCGCTCTGTAATCATTCGGCAAACTTTTCCAGTGATCAACCGTACCAAGTATATACCCCGCTGTTCAAAGTAATTAGTATTTGCACGCTTAAAATACCCTTTATCTATCAATGCATCAATCTGTTTACCTATGTATCCATCTATTTATCCTCACATGCCATGTGACCAGAGCTGTGTACTTACTTTAGCCAATATGCGTGGTGTCCTGGTCGTTCTATTGTCGTCATACAGTCATGGCCATGCCGTTGTAGGCACGTCATTTACGCAACGCTCTCGTACCATCGTGATCACATTATGACCGAAAATTGTCATGCCGTCCGAATCGTACCGCCTTCATACTTCCATCGACGCCATTCCATAGTACTCTTGGTGTCGTCATTCAATCGTGATTACACCGTCGTTGACATGCCATCGTGGTCATTTCATCATCGACATACGGTAATTATTATGCATTTGTTGTCGTACCATTAAGGTGACTTTTTGGGCATGTTGGTAGGTCCTGAGTGCAGCTTTTTGCGCACAAGACGAGGACAAAGAAGAGGCTTGGACATACGAGCGCAGACTTACAACTTTGTTTTATTTTGGCGCAAGCGACCACGTATATAGCAGAATCCGTGACAAATGCCCCGTGCGCCGCTCGCAGAAAATCCCTATCTCTTCGCAGAAGGATAGCTTCTTGCGGCAAAGGGTGATGATTGGTTTTGGCACACACGTATCACCACACCTGTCAATCAATTCCGCTTCGATGATTTCTCGAGTTAACTGAATACTATTTCTGCTGGCGATTAAGCATGCAATCTACACCGGTCTACACGCGACTGTATTTATGGCGTCTGCCTAATTACGCGTACAATTTCTGCAGTGGGCATTCTAAAGACCCCGCTTCATTTCTGTCACCTTGTAGCGATGCTGCCGCAACCTGTCACTAAGGCATCATCCACTCTGACCAACATAGTTGCATCAACAGTTCAAAGGCACATTATAAGCTATTGCTTCTGAACATTCAACGATCTTTGACAGATGTCTCGTTTTCCAAGCAGGCTCTTTGGCGGCAGACGGAGTTGTCTATCTGCACAAAGATTGAAGTTTATCGGGAGCGGAAAAAAACCACTTTTACATTGGCCCGCTGGCCAATTTTTTTCAGTCGATGCTACATGCCATGCATATACGGAATAACCGCTACCTTTTTAAAGCGTGGAAGACTAAGATGCCTTACTTATGTGAGGTGACATACGCTTCAACGTGTCTTCAGCAACGCTAACCGGGGCGTGTACGAGTGTGGGGTACCCTGCGTTCCTAAGGCGAAGTGCCTGTTCAGAGAAGCTAATGGCCATGAGCTCTCGGCAAGACTCGCTTAAAAAAAATGGACAGGCACAACTTCGCGATGCCCCTTTTTACCAGTGAAAAGGGGCTACACGAAGTTATGCCTGCCCAAAGGTGCCTTAGACAATACGATGTGGTCGCTGCATTGCTTGAATGCTAATCGCATTAACAACGATACTAATGTTCAGCTGAGTTCTGCTAGAATTATTTCGTCTTCGCGGCACTAATAAGCTCTGTTCAGAATTGTTCCTAGCTTATTAAGGCCTCTGATTCCTCGAGGTGATTGGGCTCGGTCCAGAGAATAACGATGCAATTTTGGAATACAGGCACTGCTCTGACATTGACAGTGGCTCTGCGTGCCGATAAAGGGAAGCGCGTTAGGGCAGTTATGATTGGCGGTCAAGGACAAATTTCAAAAGCGACAAGACATTAAAGGGAAGGGTTGAAATGATTTAGAGCTAGCAAAATATTTCCTTTCCAACGGCGTTGTTGAGATCGCGAACCTTTTGAATGGCGCAAGATTCGTGCCAAGAAACCTTCCTAGACTGTCTTCAGTTGTCCAATGTATCAGTCGTATAGCAGCTAGCAGAATAAATAATGAAAGGAGTTTCAGTACAGCAGGTTACATTTCTTAATAGCGAAAGTCAAAGGCAGAGTCCTTTACAACGTTTTGTTGCTACACAAAATTATGTAGAATATCCGCATAGGTCATCAATTGGACACGTTGCAATGCTTTGTGCGGGGCTATTGCAATGTATCAGTTGCAATGAAAAAATAAGAATGAAATAGGTTTTGAGCACCTTCACAGAGAGTAGCAGTAAATACGTTCCGGAATATTGATTCGCAAATTAATTTGTTTCTTAAATCATAGTTTACCTTGAAGTTGGCTTCCATTATTTTTGTTCACTATATGTTCGAGCGAGTTTCACTCTGCATAGTGTATCGCACAGCTAGTCCAAAAAATCAAATTTTCACTTTGAAATGTCTATTGTTCTTAGATAAATACTTTAGGTCCACACGGATACAGAAAGCTTTTGAACGTTTGTGAGAGAGATGGGGAAAACAAAACAAAACACAGAAAAATATCAATTCTGTCAGTGCATTTTTACTGCTATTTTCACACGTCTAGTAGCTCAACCGTCATGTTCGCAGCTCCTTACATGTTTTATAGCACCTGCTGGGTTTTCTGAGAAATTGTGTTCGCAAACAACCACATCATATCCCAATTTTGCGAGAAACTACGTTGCCTTGTCTGTGCACCCTCAGTGCTGATACCAAAATTAGAGAGAGTATAGCCTTTCTTATAATACAGCATACGGGTGCCTGAATTCTTGACTTAAAAGTAAAAATCAATATGGAGCCGAATAAGGCAACAAAAATGTAATGTTCCGTGCGACAATATGATTGCACATGAGCGTTACCATGGGAAATTTAGCGTTACCATGGGAAATTACCATGGGAGTTTTTTTAGAAAACACTACTAGTGCGATGTATAATGATATTCCCGAAAGCCCATTTATTAGCCAGTGTACTTAATTTTACATTCTAGTCAAATTTATTCACTCGAGCTCCATCGCATTGAATATGTAAGAATGACCGGTGATATGGAATGGCTATAGGTGTTTACGGAAATCTTAAGCCATGCCTTCGTTGTGAATTGCTGCGCAGCTGTTTTGAAAGACTACTACGGCCGTTAATATTGTGACGTGGTGGTGACGTTAAGAACACAGTGGCGATACTGTGAAAGGCAAAACTAGATTTTATTGGGCGAACCTGTGCCCACAAAACAGGCTACACTTATAGCACAACGAAAGTGGCGAACACAGTCGGCGATCGTCGGAAATCTGCTCAGCGGGTCAAGCGCGTCGGCTTTTATAGAGCAGTCGTCGAATGTTCCAGACTAATCGTTTGGACCCGCGTGCTTTCCACAAAGTTCTACACCATTCGCGCTACGCGATGAAATCAGATAACACAAGGTTCGGCGACAACAGACAGCCGGGTAGAAGCATCGATAACTTTCCAGAAACGTCGGATACATGCAGGCGCGTCCCGCGCTGTGCGATTGCATTTGTTAAGCGGCGAAACGTGGTCGCCCGATAAAGATAAGTACACGTATCAATACCCCCCTCTTAAAAAGCATCGACCCGATGCTGCAAACAAACGAAGGTAATAAACAAAAGCACTCGTAGCAAAGAAAAGAACAAAATGACGAAGTTCGTCAGCGTCCGTAAAAGGGTTTAAGGCGCACCACGTGGACCACTTCAGATCGTGCGCGGCGCCGCTGTGAATGCGAAATGCCGTCTGGCACGACCTCATAGTCCAGAGCGCCAATACGTCGGATGACCTTGTAGGGTCCGAAATAGCGTCGCAGCAGCTTCTCACTGAGTCCTCGCCGGCGTATCGGGGTCCATACCCAAACACGGTCGCCGGGCTGGTACTCGACGAAGCGTCGTCGGAGGTTGTAGTGTCGGCTGTCGGTCCTCTGCTTGTTCTTGATCCGCAGGCGGGCGAGCTGTCGGGCTTCTTCGGCGCGCTGGAGATAGCTAGCGACATCAAGATTTTCCTCGTCAGTGACGTGCGGCAGCATGGCGTCGAGCGTCGTCGTCGGATTCCTGCCGTAAACCAGCTTAAACGGCGTGATCTGTGTTGTTTCTTGCACCGCCGTGTTGTAAGCGAATGTTACGTACGGCAGGACGGCATCCCAGGTCTTGTGTTCGACGTCGACGTACATTGCTAGCATGTCGGCGAGGGTCTTGTTCAGGCGCTCCGTGAGACCATTCGTCTGCGGATGGTAGGCAGTTGTCCTCCTGTGACTTGTCTGGCTGTACTGCAGAATGGCTTGGGTGAGCTCTGCTGTAAAAGCCGTTCCTCTGTCGGTGATGAGGATTTCTGGGCCACCATGTCGCAGTAGGATGTTCTCGACGAAAAATTTCGCCACTTCGGCTGCGCTGCCTTTCGGTAGAGCTTTAGTTTCAGCAAAGCGGGTGAGATAGTCCGTTGCCACGACGATCCACTTATTCCCGGATGTTGACGTCGGAAATGGCCCCAACAAATCCATCCCAATCTGCTGGAATGGTCGACGAGGAGGTTCGATCGGCTGTAGTAACCCTGCTGGCCTTGTCGGTGGTGTCTTGCGCCGCTGACAGTCTCGGCATGTTTTGACGTAACGGGCGACGTCGGCGGTCAGATGCGGCCAGTAATACCTTTCCTGTATCCTCGACAGCGTCCGGGAGAATCCGAGGTGCCCAGCGGTTGGGTCGTCGTGTAGGGCGTGCAGTACTTCTGGACGCAGCGCTGACGGTACAACAAGAAGGTAGCTGGCGCGGACTGGTGAGAAGTTCTTCTTCACCAGCAGGTTGTTATGTAGCGTGAACGAAGACAACCCGCGCTTAAATGCCCTAGGGACAACGTCGGTGTTCCCTTCCAAGTATTCGACGAGGCCTTTTAACTCCGGGTCTGCTCGCTGCTGTTTAGTGAAGTCTTCCGCGCTTATTATTCCAAGGAAGGCGTCGTCGTCCTCGTCGTCTTGCGGCGGGGGATCGATGGGGGCACGTGATAAGCAGTCGGCGTCGGAGTGTTTTCTTCCGGACTTGTATATTACCGTGACGTCATATTCTTGTAGTCTGAGGCTCCACCGGGCCAGCCGTCCTGAAGGGTCCTTTAAGTTAGCTAACCAACACAACGCGTGATGGTCGCTGACGACTTTGAATGGCCTGCCATAGAGGTAAGGGCGGAATTTTGCTGTAGCCCAAATGATAGCGAGGCATTCCTTTTCAGTCGTAGAATAATTGCCTTCCGCTTTTGACAACGACCGGCTAGCGTAAGCTATCACGCGTTCATGACCATCTTTTCTCTGGACTAGCACGGCACCGAGGCCTAGGCTACTGGCGTCAGTGTGGATTTCGGTATCGGCGTGCTCGTCGAAGTGCGCAAGTACGGGCGGCGACTGCATGCGTCGTTTGAGTTCCTGAAATGCGTCGGCCTGCGGCGTTTCCCACTTGAACTCGACGTCACATTTAGTTAGCTGTGTCAGTGGCTCAGCGATACGTGAAAAGTCCTTGACAAAGCGCCTATAGTAGGCACACATGCCAAGGAATCTGCGCACTGCCTTCTTGTCGATTGGCTGCGGGAACTTTGCGATGGCAGCTGTCTTCTGCGGGTCAGGGCGTACTCCAGATTTGCTGATGACGTGGCCTAGGAATAGAAGCTCATCGTAAGCGAAGCGGCACTTTTCCGACTTCAGAGTGAGCCCTGATGACTTGATGGCCTCTAATACCGTCGCAAGCAGCTTAAGGTGATCGTCGAAATTTCCGGCGAAGACAACGACGTCATCCAAGTAAACAAGACACGTCTGCCACTTCAATCCTGCTAACACCGTGTCCATCACGCGCTGGAACGTTGCAGGCGCCGAGCACAGTCCAAATGGCATAACCTTGAATTCATAGAGGCCGTCTGGCGTGATGAAGGCGGTCTTTTCGCGATCCCTTTCGTCGACTTCTATTTGCCAGTAGCCAGACTTGAGGTCCATCGATGAGAAGTATTTAGCATTGCAGAGCCGATCCAATGCGTCGTCTATCCGTGGGAGGGGGTATACGTCTTTCTTCGTGATTTTGTTCAGTCGACGATAATCGACGCAGAAACGTAGGGTTCCGTCCTTTTTCTTCACTAAAACAACCGGAGACGCCCACGGGCTTTTCGACGGCTGGATGATGTCGTCGCGCAGCATTTCATCGACTTGTTGTCGTATAGCTTCGCGTTCTCGCGTCGAAACTCGGTAAGGGCTCTGGCGTAGTGGTCGAGCGCACTCTTCGGTTATTATGCGATGCTTTGCGACTGGTGTTTGTCGAATCCTCGATGACGTCGAAAAGCAGTCTTTGTATCGTCGAAGCAGACTTCTGAGTTGTTGCTGCTTAATCACGGGGAGACTTGGATTTATGTCGAAGTCTGGCTCGGGAACCACGGTCGTCGGGGTAGATGCAACAGAATCCGAGATGACAAAGGCATCGCTGGTTTCCTGAATTTCCTCGATGTATGCGATCGCCGTGCCCTTGTTGATGTGCTTGAACTCCTGGCTGAAGTTTGTCAGCAACACTTTCGTGTTTCCTCCGTGCAGTCGAGCGATCCCTCTTGCGACGCAAATTTCACGGTAGAGCAGCAAACGTTGGTCGCCTTCGATGACGCCTTCTACGTCAGTGGGTGTTTCGGTGCCGACCGAAATAACAATGCTGGAGCGAGGCGGGATGCTCACTTGATCTTCGAGTACACTCAAGGCGTGGTGACTACGAGGGCTCTCCGGCGGTATCGCTTGATCTTCCGACAGCGTTATTGACTTCGACTTCAGGTCGATGATTGCGCCGTGTTGGTTCAGGAAGTCCATGCCGAGAATGACGTCTCGTGAACACTGTTGCAGGATAACGAAGGTGGCAGGGTAA
Organism: Dermacentor andersoni; assembly: GCF_023375885.2. Lineage (NCBI taxonomy): Eukaryota > Metazoa > Arthropoda > Arachnida > Ixodida > Ixodidae > Dermacentor > Dermacentor andersoni. The sequence goes on along the minus strand of NC_092819.1, from coordinate 152,369,025 downwards.
GTCCGGTCATGAATGGTAATTCTTGCCGTGCAGATTCCACTCGGCGTGATGAGGTGTCCTCCAGCGGTCCGAATTAACGGGCCTTCCCATGCAGTCTTAACTTTCTTCAATTGGGCTGCGATGGGTCCACTCATGACGGAGTAATCGGCTCCTGTGTCTACTAAGGCGGTAACTGCGTGGCCGTCGAGAAGCACGTCGAGGTCGGTGGTTCTTTGTCTTGCGTTACAGTTTGGCCTCAGCGTCGGATCACGGCTGCGTCGAGTTGACCTGTGGTTGGTACGTGGCGTCGTCAAGTGGTCTTTCGTCGGCGTGTTCTTTCCTGCCAGACTTCGTCGGGACGGCGGTGTGACGTCGTTGTTATGTCGTCGAGGTAGTCTTTTCGGCGTCTTCGTCGGCGGCGGAGGATCTTCGTCAGTTCGACGAACAGCAACCGCACCTCCATCGGTTGCTGCTTTTAGTTTTCCGGATATGGGCTGACGGACCGACCCCGGGCTGGGCCAGTGTATGGTCGGCGCTGTGGCGACAGGTAGCGGCCTGGTGACGGCGAACGGGACGGTCGTCGAGGGCTCCACTGAGTAGCGGCGAGGTAGTCGGCGATGTCACGAGGGCGTTGACCTTCCCGAGGGCGCGGTGCGTCGACGGCGAACCCTCGCAATCCCAGGTCGCGGTATGGGCATCGGCGGTACACATGGCCGGCTTCTCCGCAGTGATAGCAGAGCGGGCGGTGGTCGGGGGCTCGCCAAATGTCCGTCTTCCTCGCGTAGGTACGCTGGGCGACGGGTGGGCGTGCTGGCGGCGGCGGCGGCGGACGACGGAATTGCGTCGTTGCAGGGCCCTGGCGTGGTCGCGGAGGGGGACCTTGACGGCGTGCGACGGCGGCGTATGTCATCGCTTCTGGATGGGGCTGCGGTAATTGTGGTTGCAGCTCGGGAACTCCAAGCGATCGGTGCACCTCTTCTTTGACGATGTCGGCGATCGAAGCCACTTGGGGCTGCGACGAAGGCAGGACCTTGCGCAGTTCTTCGCGCACAATGGCCCTGATGGTCTCCTGAAGGTCGCCGGAATCCAGTCCTTGGATGGCGTACTGCGGCGTGAGCCCCTGGCGGTTATATTGCCGGGTGCGCATCTCCAGGGTTTTCTCGATCGTCGATGCCTCTGCCGAAAACTCAGCTACGGTCTTCGGCGGGTTACGAATAAGTCCTGCGAAAAGTTCTTGCTTGACGCCCCGCATCAGGAAGCGGACTTTTTTCTCTTCTGACATTTCCGGGTCGGCGTGCCGGAAAAGACGGGCCATCTCTTCCGTGAAGATCGCGATCGTCTCGTTTGGCAGCTGCACTCTGGTTTCTAGTAGTGCTTGGGCTCGCTCTTTTCGCACGACGCTTGTAAACGTTTGCAAGAAGCCGCTTCGGAACAGGTCCCACGTCGTTAAGGTGGCTTCTCGATTCTCGAACCAGGTCCTGGCGGCGTCTTCCAGTGCGAAATAGACATGCCGCAGCTTGTCGTCGCTGTCCCAACTGTTAAACCTAGCGACCCTCTCATACGTCTCGAGCCAGGTTTCCGGGTCCTCAAATGTTGATCCGCGGAACGTCGGAGGTTCCCTGGGCTGCTGCAGCACGATGGGGGACGCTGGGGCTGCCATTGGGGTTGCCTTGTCCACAATCTTCTTGGTCTTCTCAGGCAGAAGTCCGTGCTCCGGGGGCAGCTGTTGAAGACGGCGGCTTCCTCGATGCTCCGGGACTACGTTGGTGTTCTCTTTGCGGTCCGGGCTTGGATCACGGCTTGTCGGGGGCGTCCGGTACATGAACGAAAAGCACCTCCACCAGATGTGACGTGGTGGTGACGTTAAGAACACAGTGGCGATACTGTGAAAGGCAAAACTAGATTTTATTGGGCGAACCTGTGCCCACAAAACAGGCTACACTTATAGCACAACGAAAGTGGCGAACACAGTCGGCGATCGTCGGAAATCTGCTCAGCGGGTCAAGCGCGTCGGCTTTTATAGAGCAGTCGTCGAATGTTCCAGACTAATCGTTTGGACCCGCGTGCTTTCCACAAAGTTCTACACCATTCGCGCTACGCGATGAAATCAGATAACACAAGGTTCGGCGACAACAGACAGCCGGGTAGAAGCATCGATAACTTTCCAGAAACGTCGGATACATGCAGGCGCGTCCCGCGCTGTGCGATTGCATTTGTTAAGCGGCGAAACGTGGTCGCCCGATAAAGATAAGTACACGTATCAATATCACACTTTAAATGACGAGCAGGGGGATAAAAGGAGGTTCTTTTTTAGCCGCAAGTTTAGCAGATAATCTGACGCCGTGAAAATAATCTTTCACTTTTTCTCGACCCTCCTTCTTAAAGTGTAAACAGGAATTGTTCCATTCTCAGTGGTGATATTGCCAGCCTGATCCCTCCCTATCTTCCTTTCGGTCCAATGGAAACGTGTATTTTTATATCGAATAATCGAACAATATTTATTAGGTCATCAGCTAGAAATGAAATGAAATATTTACTTGTCTCACAGTTACAGAGTAGCCAGAAAGAAGGGACGAAGGAGAAGAATCTGCTCGATGCAACTTGAATAACTCATATTAAAGGTCACCCGATACCCGTTAATCATACTGCAGTATTTTCACATTAAATGAGAACTCCACCTTGCTTCGTTTAGGTCAAGGGCTGACCGGTCGAACCGAACGCGGTCGGGCTGAGAAGGACCGGGCCTGAATCTTAAGAGCCTGGACCGGGTGCGGGTCAGGTTTGAAATCCACAAGCCGGGCTTCGGTGAGCCAATGCCTTGAACTTTAAAGATCGAACCAGGTCGGGGCGGGAAAAACGGCCTGGGTAGCGCTCTATAGTATACTTCTTTTCACAGGTTCAACGAGAGTGAAAGATGTTCCAGACCCTGTATGATGACCTCCCACCCATGTCAACCGAAGTACTCGCTCTCCGTAAACAATTGTGGGATGCCGAAGGATTTCATTTAATCTTGAACGTGAGTACCTCTAAATTATTTTAGTAGATGAAGCTTGTTGTTTATTTTAAAAGATGTTCCCATTCTTCGTATTAGACCAATGTGCAAACCACTGAACTATATGATTCATTCATCAATGAGTTCTAGCTTTTAATGCGGGAGCATTCTTTGGCTCATTGTGCTACGCAGCCGTCATCTGAAAGCTGTGGGAGCAAGCGGTGGCAGAAAAACGGCACAAAAATTACACCACCTTCATCTAACTAAAAAAAAAAAAGGTCACAGTGCAGATTCGATCCTCCACCCGCGCGCTAACGAATGCGTAACCGGTGTTTTGATCTTCATGGTGTTACGACTATAATACGTACTTGCAGACGACATTTACATAGCGGCCAAAACATGCATAGTCGCTTCTACAAGCAGAAAACAAACACTTCACAGTACCGTTACTACAGTAACCAGTTCTCTAAAATGGAGGCGAAAGGATACACTGCAACAACAGTGGATACCAGTGCGGTTGGAAGTATATTTGATACTAAAAGTCGTTCTGCGATGTACGCAGCGGACTTTAATGTTACTGAAGATACAATTGCTTCTGCTTTGCGATCTAGCATGCGAGTTTTCCAGAAGCTGTGTAACGCCATAAGTAGCAGTGTTTACAAAGGCACATCTTCACCTTAAGGCGGCATAAAATATTGTATGTTTTGATTATTTAAATCAACATCCTTTATAAAAGTCCTTTATAGAACGTCACAAAACAATATGGTGCCATTGCGGTCCATAAAGCAGTGTCGTCAAGTTTCCGATACGTTACAGGACGACAGTAAATCGAGGATACAAAAATGTATCTCCTACTTAACTAGGCTTTAATAGGTACCGTTTCAGTATGCACTTTCTAGAAGAATACTTCGGAGTGTGGAAAAATAGGATTTTTCTTGGTCGTGCAAGCAAGTCATGTGCAGGTAAGCCGATGTACAGCGATCGGCATAAGGGAGGTTTAAAAAGCACACAGAGAGGTTCTTGAGTGAAATAGAGAATAAGTATCCATTTGAGAATCGGGGTGACGGAAGGCACACTGAGAGCTACACGAAACCCTGCAAATATGGACGTCAAGCAAAACTTGCGGAAAATGCTAATTTTGTTAATACGTTGGCGAGAATAGCTTGGCAAAACGCCCTAAGTAATTGGTGAAAACAATCTCGAAAGAAAGCAGAAATGAGACACTAATCTTTTCAACATTAATATGAACCGTGCCAAATCCGCCTGCACTAACTGGTCGGAAAATGTTGTCATGCCTCATTGGCACACAAGCTGATAACCAAATAAAATTGCAGATACAGTGAATTGCAAACAATGAATTATTTGCTGCACATAGGAGAGTTTTGTTGCCAAAAATAAATTGCATGCTTTAGCTGTGTCAAATATTGAGAGATTAGGCTGAACGAATGTTTGGGCATAATGTGTTAGTGTTAGTAAACGTTCTCCAGTAGTGTGCACTTTACTTATATGCATCCACTTTAACGTCCACGATTTTTTTTTTTGGTGGCTCACAAGACCATTCAATACCAGCAAGCTGTTTCAGCTTAAGGATCCATCAGCCAAACCACAGCCCCAAATCTTTAGCAGAGTTCATTCGTGTGCCAGAGATGGCGCCGAATTTCACATCTTGGACTCCACAGCTCTGATACTGAACTTGTCAGCCCAAAAAAAAGCGATGCCGTCTGCTTATGCCAGAATTTTACCTATGCTCTGTAAGCACTGAAACGCTGCAATAAGCCGCCGTTGGAACAGGTGACAGTGATGAATATGTTCCAGCCTGTGTGCGTGGTTGGGCTCTGCTTGGCGGGAGGTTCACTGGATGGCAAAGCGAGTGGCTGCGGAGCGAGCAAATCGAGCTGAAGTAACTTGCTATGCATTTCGCGCTGTCGGCGACCCACAGACGCCGTCGGCGAAGCCCACGGACGACGAGGACGAATAAGACGCAACGAGCTCGAGGTACAATATGGACATCCCCCCAGATTATAAGGTGGATTTCGCCTGCGAACCCGATGAATACATGAAGCGCCAACACCATGGCGCCGCTCGGAACCTACCTTCTCCGCCGCGCCGGCCTCTCCCGCTGGGATCGCTCCTTTCTCCTGCGGCTGTGCGTCGGCTGCTACAGCACGGCCGCCCGATTGCACAGACTGCACGGAACAGGCAGCCCCGCGTGTACGGAATGCGGCGAGGATGAGACACTGGAACACCTTCTCCTGCGTTGCCCATCCTTCGACGTCGAGCGCACCGCGCTCTGTGCTTCATATAACCGAGTCGGACTACCGTGCAGCACGGAGGGTGATCTCCTATTTCCCGCAGCCCCCGCCTCCATCGCCAAGAGAGCGCTTGCTGCCCTCCTTGGCTTTTGTGACGAGACTCAGCTGAGAGCGCGGCTGTAAGCCCCGCTTTGCTTCTTCTTTAACCTTCTTGTTTTTTTTTCCGCTCTCTTTCATTCTCTCTCTAATCTTTTTTTCCCCACTCCCCTTACCCCATGCAGTGCTCTTGAGGTGCCCTCCCTTGAGAGACAGTTACGGCACTGCACTTTTCTCTTCCTTTCATCTTAAAATCACTACTACTACTACTACTACTAACCTACCTCATCGCTCAGCAAAGTGCCGTCATCGAGAAAGAACACGTAACGCAACAGCGGTGGAACCCTACTTTAATGAGAACTTCGCAAATAAGACTCAGATGAGGGACCGCTAGGTGGCCGGTTTGTCATCTTGCGTTTTTGCGACCTGATAAAAAGCATTATTACAGCCGTAAACCTAACGCAGCAGCACTAAGCTCAGCGACATAACTTATCGACAAACTCAGCGATATGTCGTGTGCTCGCATTTATAGATCATAATAATTGCTTTGGTACCCCCGTAGCTTTAATATGGGAAGCGTGCCTTGGCGGACATTTGCCACTTTGACATTGTATATCTAGCGGCCTACGTCTTGGCGCTGTCATGGCCATTTCTTTAACTTGGTATGTACCAAAATTGTCATTGTAGAACAAGAGCCTATGACAAACTAAATAATTGGCCATGACATGAATGTCATTGCAAGCGTGTCATGTAGGTCATGAAACAGGCGTCTACGTCTTGGCGCTCTCATGGTCGTTTCATTAACTGGGTGCACACTGCTTCGCATAATATCGATCCCTAGAGGGCGTCGCATCTGCCGTTTCTTTTTATTGCTACTCATGGGATAATGTGGCACTAGTACATGAAATCATCACATCGTAGTGAACAATGCGTCCCAGATAAGTATGACAACACCGAAGAAATGAGAATATAGATAATAGGACACATGCCCTATTTGGTTTCCCCGGAAGTTACTATTGTGTGACTAAAACGGACACAGATGATGCATACAAATATAGAACAATTAAAGGTTAGAGATTATAAGCATGCAGGTGGTTACTGCAGAAGTCACTTATTTCAAAAGCAATTATATCTTAGTACGGTAACCATAAACTCAACACTCAAGCAATTGTAAAGATTTTCATAGTACATCATACTGCGCATGTGGCTCCGTTTCACTGATATTGTACAGAATTGTTGGAAATTCACACCAATAACTACGCCTTCCGCATTTCTCAAACAAGCACTGCCGATTTACCTTATTTCTACACCCTAAAAAGATTGAGGCGTTCTTATTTCCCGAAGTGATCACAACTCTTATACGGCGCTAAGGGCAAAATATAAGAATGTGATCGGGAAACAATAGCGACTTTCATAATTCTTTGATGTCGTGTATTCTCAGAAAGCATTCTCAAATAAAACGACTGAAACTTCAATAAAAGCATTCCTTTGTAAATTTGTGCAATGCCTTTTACAAAGCTTCAGTGAGTCTGGTTTCTTGGTTGTCTCCAATAAATTTGTTTTCTGTTACTATACTTAAGCCTCTATGGTAGCCTATATTGAAAAAGTAACTAAATATTATGGTCAGCCCATTTTGCTTAATAAAACAGTTATATGCCATTGTACAAGAAGGAATTTGTTTATTTCAGAAATAAATGACAAATAGGTACATTACTGTTTGGTAGCCTCGCACCGTAATGTAGAGAAAATTTATGCTCGTCATTGTCAGTAGGTGTGGTCTGAACGCGTGCGGATGGCCGTTTGTAGAAACTCCGGCATTCAGCAACAAAAATTTATGAAGAACCAATAATGCGTTTAGCATGCTCTCAAGGTTGTCTATTTGTGCCACTGTGTTGAATTACGTGTTATAGGGAATGCTAATGACTTTATATGTGGGGTTAGACGGGTGGATTATTTATTCATTTAGTGACAGATGCTGGATGGGGTTCCGAAGTGGTCCTTAAAGAAATGGTGTTTGAAATAGCACTGCATCGTTGTCTTCCGCGTGCCGACTCTGCGTAAACTCTGTTATACTGCTTTATCCTCGGGGTAAGCTACCAGGTGGTGCTAAACACATCAGAAAAACAGGACTACGTTTCTTAAGATATCGCTGAGCCAAACTGGAACATTTTAGAAGCACGAACAATAGAACCTCTAACGCGCCATGTTACCAAGCGATAACAAACACAAGTGCAAGTGCCAAGTTTTCGTGCGAGAAGGTACGCTACTAAAACAGTTCGTGCCGCCATTTATGATTGCTACAATGACATATAGCATACAGTTCTCATATAGCTAGGTTAAGCATAAAATTATTTACCAGGCGAAAAGTCGAAAAGAATACGACGAATGCGCGTGCTACCGCCGTGATGGAAAATTCGCAGGCACGGCTCACTGGACGCGGAAGCCTGAACTTGCAACTTTTAAAAATATATATGTTTCCGAATGGCCATTCGGTGCGTTAGTAAAGAGCTACCAGGCTGCGGGTCTCGGAGGCTGCAGAGAACACAATATGATGCGTATCGGTAGCGCCTCCCTAAAGAGGGTTAAGCCAAGAGGCAATGTTTGGCTTTGTTGACGGACTTGCACTATATGCACGATACACGTTGAGAAGGCGCGCCAAATAGATTAAATGTAAGACGCGGTGCGTGATAGGCGATTTATAAAATAACATGCCATTCCCCAGGCGAAGTCACGCCTAACAAGGTGTTGAGCGTCTTCGGTGCTCCATGGCAGCGGTTCCTATCATCTCGGGGGCTATTTACGCTCGAGCCGCCCATCACCGCAAGCTGCCCCGCACGCGTGCAGTCATGCGAAAGATCCCACGTATGGAATACCTGTGGACAAATTTTGGTTTACACTGTGACAGTCATTACACTGTGTTCACAAAATATTCAACTGGAAACTACCTACCGAACTCGCTCTTGGATAGTTATTTTCAGTTCGATTATACCTCACCGAAGAAGGTCTTTATTGGTGCTTTTCAACAAGTTTCCCCCTGTGCTTGCCGAGTTTCGCTTGTGTGATGTCTCAGGTGAAAATCGCTGCACCGTAGGCTCGATTATGCGTTAGCATGCAGGCAGTGATTCAGATATACTGAGTGATCGACGCCATGCGAAGATTTTTGTTTGGATGTACGAGGGCTTCAGTATTTTTTTCATTTGTGAGTACAACGGTTTATTACAGATTGTTTTGGTCACGAGCTATAGCTATCGCGTGCATAATCGAGACATTTATATTTCCCGTTGGGAAATGTCTGTACAGTCGCGTACTTCTCTTTTCTTTACTCGAGCCCCAGCGTGCCGGGTTAGCATTTAATCGACTAGGTGGACAGTACCCGGTGTAGATAAAGGATTAGAATAGTGTAACTACCAAAATACCCTAGATGGGAATAAATATTACAATTAACTTGCGTGATTAGCAGCAACGTGCGCTGTCAGCATGCATGATAGCCACAAACATCGCTGCTGTCGGTCAGCTGCGGTCACTTGCCTTGTGCGCACAAGTTAAAGAACCGGCATGCACTTGGTCTTTTATACCTCCACTCCATGCATTCGATCAATCTATGCGATTTATTAATGTGAGTATATGCCGCTGGCCCGCATGTGCACTCTCACTATTCAGCGTTGCAAGAAGTTTCTCATTAAAAAAACAGCATACGCATCAGGTCACTAACAATGAGAAGCGCAAGTGAATGAGCCAATTGGCGGCAGTTATCATGAATCGCTCAGAAGCTGCATTTGTGTGTTCCGTCCCGCGTGCGACTGTTGAAGCCGCAGCGGAAAGCTCTAAAACCGTGCTCTTTCACAAATTATTTATTTGTGACTCCGCGGTATTTACTTAAGCGGAATGAGTAAAAAAAATCGCATTCAAAATAAAGAGCACAAATTAATCCGGTTGTTCGAGCTCTGTATAATTGTTTTCTGGAAACTCGCGGCGATCGCGCCATAGAGTCACATACTTTTCTGCTGAAATATGATGCATGGCTGGATCTATACTATGAGCGTTCCCCTCGAAACAGGGGTGCGGGCTGAGCCTCGAAGCTCTAGTTTCTTCATTTTACCTAATGTGTTATCTATCCTATCGCAATTTTCATTAAAACATGGCATCCATGAAACCTCCTGAACCACTATTGGGACTGGTGTACTCCTGTTGTTCTTGGTCTCCCTGTTTTTCTGCCACCATACCTTCAATCGCCTTTTAGTACTCTCTGTTGCGGACATGTTTACTTTTGCTCTCCAATCCCTTTATTGAAGGTCGTCCATGCTTCTTCGTCCTTTGTGTACCTCGCCTTAAATATGCGCTTTCTAAGGCACCCTGATCTCACCTCGAAAATTCGTTTCCCTTTGAGTTATCATAAATTGTTGGTTTCCTGATTGTGTTTTTCTTTACTTAGATGGTTACTCGCAGCCGGCTTCTTTTCCATCGCCGCCACCCAGCAAGTTGTCCCGGCCTTTCTGACATTGCGTTGGACGCTTTTTGTTACCGCGTTCCTTAGTATACCAGCAGCATACTTGCTGCTATGCGTCCTATCTTTTTTTACTCCACTGTGGGTCTATCGTTTTTCTGTAGATATACTTGAACACTCCAGCAATTTCGTTACTTTCTTTCATATTCTTCAGCCGTTCTTTCAAGTCAATTTTACTTTGACCTTTCCTTCCCCCCGAACTTGTCCAGCCCATAGCACCCTCCATGTCCTCATTTCTAGTCTTCCAGTCAGCGCCCAGTGCAAGACGTCACAGTGAGCTTAGGCGGCCATTCATTCCTGATTGTACCGATGACTTCCAGGCTGCCACCGCATTTGCAAATGTAGATCCTGGAACCATTACACCTATCCGCGTGCCGCAGAGGGCTTCGTACTTACTGTATCCTCATAGCGCTCTCTGCTTCATGGTGGCCGCATTTCTCTTCCTCTTTGTCACCATTCTTTTCTCCTGTTTCTATATATCGATTGTTTTCCTCCATTCATCCTCCGATGAATTTGTATTGCACATTTATTGTATTTTTATTCATTTACCTGTGGTATTTCCTGTCCATGTATTGACACTCTGTTCACTATATTCGCTGAATACCATAAGAACTGATTTCTTAACGTTCAATTTCATGCCTAAATTCTCAGCATCCTGCGCACAGATATTAGCCATACATTGCACGTAAGCTTGCCTGTTACAAAGCACCACGATCTCGTCCGCTTAAAGCAAACCTGAAATTTGCTACTATACTACTGAGCCCACCTGCCTTTACGAGAGATTGAACCCGATATTGGATTTTTCTACCGTCCTTTCCATTCGTACCAAGTCGAGTCCCAGCGAAAAAAGGCGGCAGGCTCCACGCCCTAGGGGAATCTATGTTATGCGAGGCTGTTCTAGGGCAGCCTAGCAAGTTAACCAAACGGCCATGAGAGCAACAGCACGTACGCGGCCGTTTCATGACTAACATAACACGCACGTAAGGACATTCACATTGTCACGTAGTAGTGAGGGTGAAGAAAGCACCGAAACTCGGAATGACGAAACTAGCGTTTTATTGGGCGAATTTTTTAGCAGGCTACATTCAACGAATGGCGATAGCGACGAACATAGCCTGCGATCGTCGAAAATTTGATCTTCCGGCCAAGCACCTCCGTTTTTATACACAAGTCATCGAAGGTTCCAGAGTAATTGGTGGTGCCCGCGTGCATTCGAGAAAGTTCTACATTTTTCGCGTCGCACATGGAATCAGATTACACAAGCTTCGGCGACAACAGATCCATCGATAACATTTGAGAAACCTTCCGTGAATGCGCGCACGTGCCGTGGTAAGCGATAACATTTGTTAGACGGTGACAAGCGATCACCCGAAAAAAAGATAAACAAGTACATCTGTCAATGGCCCCCTCTGAAGAAGCATCGTGCCGATGCTAGAAAGACAACAGGAAAGCGAGAAACAAAAGCACACTTATGAAATAAAAGTAGCAAAACAAAATAAGCTACGAAGTCCAAAGTAACACAGTACAAAAAAGGAAGTCCAAAGTTGAGCTATGCAATGCACCAAAGTTCGTTAGCGCTGGTAACGAGGCTTAAGGCGCACAACAAGGATTACTTCAGTTCGTAAAGGCGCCGCTGTGATGGCGAAATGCCGTATGGCGCGGCCTCATAGTCGAGTGCGCCGATGCGTCGGATGATCTTGTAGGGTGGTAAATAGCGGCGTAAAAGCTTTTCACGCAGTCCTCGTCGCCGTATCGTGGTCCAAACCCAAACACGACCAACACGCTCGTATTCCACGTATCGTCGTCGAAGATCATTTTGCCAGCTATCGGTCTTTTGCTGATTCTTGGTGCGCAAGCGTGCGAGGTAAAGGGCTTCTTCGGCGTACTGGAGACCAGCGGCGATGTCGAGATTCTCATCGCCGATGACGTGAGCCAGCATTCCGTCAAGGGTCGTCGTTGGGTACCTTCCGTAAACCAGCTTGAACGGCTTCATTTGTGTTGTTCCACTGACGTGTTACAAGCGAAGGCTAGGTGCGGAAAGACCGCGTCCCACATCTGGTGCTCGACGTCGAGATTCTCAACGTTAGTAACGTGCGCCAGCATGGCGTCAAGAGCCTTCGGTCGGTTCCTTCGGTAAACCAGCTTCAACGGCGTCATTTGTGTTTTTTGTTGCCCTGCCGTGTTGCAAGTGAAGGCTACGTACAGAAAGACCGCGTCCCGCATCTGGTGCTCGACGTCGACGTACAATACTGGCATGTCGGCGAGGGTCTTGTTCAGGCGCTCCGTAAGACCGTTCGGCTGCGGGGGAAAGACAGTTGCCCTCTAGTGGCTTGTCTGGCTCTATTTTAGAATGGCGTGAGTGAGGTCTGCTGGGAAAGCGGTTCCTGTGTCGGTGATGAGGACTTATGGGGCACCATGTCGCAGTAGCATGTTCTGGACGAAGAATTTTGCCACTTCGGCTGCGCTATCGCTCGGCAGATATTTCGTTTGAGCGAAGTTGGTGAGATAGTCAGTCGCCGCGACAATGCACTTATTTCCGGATGTTGACCTCGGAAAGGGTCCCAGCAAATCCATCCCAATCTGCTGACGTGCTCAGAAAGCCACGATCGGCTATAGTAATCCCGCTAGTTTTGTCTATGGTGTCTTGCGTAGTCCAAATGGCATGACCTTGACCTCATATAAATGTATAGAAACTTTATTGAAATGAAGGGGTGTAGGGGAGCAGGTGGGTGGTAAGCTCAGTCCATGGCTCAACTGGCTTCCGCTGCCCGCCTGACCTGCCCTAGAAGTTATAGTTGTGCCGCTTGGTCCTCGCTTGGGAGCCGAGTCTCCCATTGCTCCCGAAGGAAAATATTTGCCAGCAGGGCCGGTTCATTGATTTTGGGGGGCCAAGATTCCCACGATATGTCGGCAATAGTGGGGCTGCCTGCGCCAAGCAACCCTGCCGGGGTAGGCAGGAGTAGACATGGCACGTAGTCGGCGTAGATTTCGATACGTGTCCATCTGGATTCTTCGAAAATCGTGGGAGTCCCCGCCATCCATATCCGGATGAAGGAGCGCGCATTCCCGCCGCTCGCGTCGCTGGTGTTCCAGGAAGTCATGCGGTATGTCGGCCAATTGATAATGGAATTCAGATTGAGACGGAGTACCCGCTCGGTGGCTGAGTTCGCGAGCTGCCCTTTCGTTACCTGGCAGGCCTTTGTGGACATCTTATAAACTAAGATTTTCTTAACGCAGCATGGGACTCACCCCATATGATGAGTTGGCACGCTGCCTGAGAGTCTATGAGTAATAAAGTTCAACTACATATTTATTAATTTTTCTGATATACATTAGAAAATTCCTCCAGGGCTACAAGCTGCCATAATCAGCTTGACTGGACCCAAAAGGCGTTGGTGTGCATGAAAGCGCGATAAGAGCGAATACTTTGTAACATAATCACAAAGCAAACAGTGCAAAAGCAGCAAATCCCGTACAAAACGAATTTTACCATTTTCATATATATGCGTACTGGCAGGATAATTGTCTTGCGATAGAAACAGCCAACATTCAAGCATGTCTAGTAAGGTTTTAAAAATCAGAAGGCATCATACAATTAGAACCGTCGTACGTGATTATGTATGTTTACATGTGAACGGAACACAGTTCAATTGCCTGCGAGAAAAGAATAATATTGTAAACCTAATTATTCGAGAATTTTAGCAAATTGTATTTAATCGATTGTTATTTGTATTCAGTGCGAAAGGGTGATACGTGCGAAGGATCAAGGTTTCTGAGGTGTATCGGTATTCCATTGCGCTGCAGTGCTGCTGTGGACGTAAGCCAATTTCTTAATTCTTCCTTTGCAAAATAAAACATCTGTGAACACAATATTTATTGTATCGATCCACCTATATAGCTTGGTATTTCTGTGAGAAAGCCTCTGTCTCGGTAGGGGATCGGCATTGACAATGTGCAGGAGAAGTGCCTTCTGTAATGTAATTATTCATGTTTGTTAGTGTTATGGTCCTCCATACTAAACTACAATAATTAAATTGGGAGGTAAACAATGCATGATACATTTGTGACTTCGATTTTACCGGCATGAGCGCTCAACAGCGAGCAAGCAATCCGGCTACTGCAGAAAACTTGCGGCGAAGTTGACTGAAATAAGCATCTCAAATGAAATGACTCGAAAAAGTAATACGAAGTATCTTATGTTATTTAACTAGCTGAATACCTTCATATAAGTAAGTTATACAGTGTTACAGTTTAAAACTTTTATTTCTTGCTCTAAAAAGAACAGCTTTCGTCTTAGCTGGTATAATTCTGATCCCATTTACCTGTGACCACTCAGACAGTTTACGTAGCAATGCATCACACTAAATGACTAGTTCGCTCGCATCCTTTCCAGTAAAGACTCAAGTGCTATCATTTTCATATACAAAGAAACTAACTGTAACATCAATATTTGCTAAATCATTAACTTATAAGCTGAATAATAATGGGCCCAAAACACTTCCTTGTGACACTTCGTTTTTATTTGACAAGAAAGAGGATATGACGTTATGGATGCACACACATTGAATCCTATTTTGCAAGTATGATTCGAACAAGGCGAGGGAACTGCCGCGAACATTGTATACAAAAAAGTTTTCCCGTAAGAATATTATAATTGAGGAAATGAAACGCCTTGCTGAAGTCAAGAAAAATGCCGAAGGCAAAATGCCCGCAACGTCTAGAGCCAACAAAATACATTCCTTCAAGGATAAAACAGCTGTCTCCGTAGATTTTCCTCTTCTGAGTCCAAATTGTTAATTTGTTATAACGCCATATTCGTCTAGAAATGTTGTTACGCGTGTAGAAATAATTTTTCTAGCGCTTTGGAAAAAAATGGTAGTACTGATATTAGCTGGTAACTGGAGACATTATTTACATCACCCTGTTTAAATAACGCCGATATACGAACCGGGCAAGTAACTGACTCTATTGGTAAATTGAATGCGTGAACCAACGCACGAATGGAGGCCAATTGTTCTAAAACGTCTTTTATTGACTTGAGTTGAAAATTATGGATATCTCATGCTTTTCTGTTATTTAATTTCATAATTGTTGTAAGCGCCTCATGTTGATTAGTTGGTTCCATAAATATTGCATTTGCAATACAATTACTCAGTGAATGAGCAACTCGGGAGTCATGGCTGTGCACTATGTCTGTGTTCCCAAAATGAGTATCGAAGTGGCCAGCCACGCTTTACCGCTAAGTTCACAATTATATTATTAGCAGTCGATTTGGGTATTTTACTTTTGTTTCACGACCTACGACGCTATTTATTATTTTCGATACTACTTCCGGGCGCTTCTTTTTAATTTCAGGAAACACATGTTGATAGTAACCTATTTTCGCTTGCCTTAGTATTTTATTCAATGTATTTCCTTCTGTCAAATTCCGTAAGCTTAATTTCTCATTTCGAGTCCATTAACGTATGATAAAGGCGGTTTTTCCTTTTTATCAGCTTGACGTGCTCGTTCGTGATCCACGGCTTTATCTTTTTTGGATGTCTCACCTGTCTGCATGCAATATGCACAATGGGAATGCGCAGAAAAGTTTCAGAAACCCGTTATATGCTTCGTTTACGTTCTTTTATTCTTAACACAAAATTCCAACCGTGCGCGACTACAGCCTGACTAACTAAATGCAATGCGTCATTGCAAATGAGTACATAAGTAACTAATTCTTTGGGTTGTTTGTTGCTCATTTAATGCACTACAAAAACTGGACAATGATCACTAATATCATTGGAAATTGTAGCAGTAGTACATACAGGTGCAGCTATATTTGTAATGAGAAGGTGGATGGAAGATGAAGTGGAAAGAGTAACCCTGGTATGTGTAGTAAGCAGATTATTGAAGGCAGATAAAAGTAGTAGGCTGTTTATATCGTGTACCTGCTTATTATCCTCCAAAATATTTAGGTTAAAATCACCACCACAGAAAAAATGAACATTTCGGACTAAGCAGAATTCGAAAAGTTTACTAAAATAATCTGAATAATCCTCGACGCTGCCGCTAGGAGAGCAGTATATTACTGACAACACCCTTTTGGTGTCATTGACTGTTAGCATTTAGTAGTCATGACTTAATAATGAAAAATCGGTCTCCACTTCGTAATCACAATTTAGCATAAAGGGCCACACCACAACTATTCTCATGATTCATGTAAAATGGGCTATAGCCTTCATGTTGAACAACATCGTAGCTGCTTTGAAATCAATTTTCAGACATCATTGTGTCATCCAAGTGAAATGAAAATTTATTGAGAAAACAAGTAATGTTGTTGCCTTTGCCAACAGTGGAACAAGAATTAAAATGCTAAACAGATCTTTGTGTAATATCTTGCCAATGAAAATTTCGCGTAAAGACAAACTCCTGAACTTTCAATTAAAGAGAAGGTGCCGGATGTAACGCAACGTTTAGCACATCACAGAAAGATCTTCGTCATGCTGTATTGTTACGATGGGCTGTCGTCAGACTCTATCGCGAAAACCTTGCCATTTTACAAGCCCCGACGGATTTCCATTCATGATCACGTTTTCCACCGATAGCAGTTGCAGGCATACACTTTAGCGTGCGGCACATCAAACGCATGTCTTCTGAGAGCTACCAACACCAATGTCTTTGGTGATAAGACGCGCTTTCCTTGCTTTCTTCAGCGCAACGTCACGCTTCGTTTTTGGCTGAAACTGTACAATAATGTTCAATTGTTCCGGGTCTCGAGTTGGAACACTATGACACACTTCAATGTGAGTCTCTATAATTTGTTCTTTGATGGCCTCCCCAACTTTACGAACTATTTTAGGCACAATTTAATCGTCAGACCTACGACGCCTTGTAGCTCAAGGTTCTTGTTTCTTGAGTACAGTTCTAGGGAGCGAACAAGCTTCTCTTCAAGCTCTTGGGTCGAGAATTCAAGAGCCTGTCATTTTTCTTCAAGAACTTTATTTTCATTTTCTAGTTTCTGCCTTGTGCATTCTTCAGCTCATATTTTGCCTTCAGTTCTTCAACTGAGACGTGACCGAACTCGGTGCTCCGAGTACGATTTTTGTGTTCCACCATCAGTTCTGGGATTTCATTGCGCAGGTCTCTAATAGCGTGAGCCTAACATCTTTTGGCACGGAAAGCTAGGGCGATCGTCATTGCCCCTGCCCCGTCGAGCGAATGTGTGGTTGCAGTTGTGCAGGTTATGCGATCAGCTTCGCTCTCGCTACTGCCTGCCGCTAGTGCGTGTCTGTTTTTCTCACAGCATGATGCGTCCGTGAAGACAACCTCGAAATTACCCGTACAAGAAATATTATTTAGAAGGCCTTGAATTATTATTGGTGAATGTTGAGTTTTTCATTGAGGAATTGTGGAAATTTTGTTGGAGGATTGTTGGGCGGATTGTTGAGTGGTCTTGAATATTGGCCACTGCAATTTAATTGGAACACCATTGGGTTCATCAATGTTGAATAATTGTTAAGTTACCATTGAAATTCCATTGCGCTTAGACGGCTTGTTGTGTTCAGTTTGTTGAATGGTTGTTGGGTTACCACTGATAATGCATTGAACTTACGATGTGGTAGTTCTGTTGACCTGTTGTTGAGTTATTGTTGTCACAGCACGGAAAAGTACGGTGTGGTCCGGTTGAGATGGCATTGAGATTTCAGAAGTGGCCATTGAAATATGATTGACATTTCGTTGGGCTAGTGGATTTTTATTCATATATTGAACTTGCTTTGGTATTCACACTTGCATGCCCCGGTGCCTGCTCATAACTTTCACAAACAAAAGCAAAGGAGAGACTGATCAATTTGAAGTACCTTTATTTACACTAAAGATGCGTGCCCATGAAACATTACAGTACATAAGGCACCAATACATCGAACCTGGAGACATAGGCTAGTACCTACAGCACTCTTAACAGTGTAAATACATCTGAAAAAAACTATACATATGAATTAAATCAAAACGATCATTGTGGTCTTCCCTTGCGACTTCAGTTTATGACTAGAAGGCAAAGCGACTCAAAAGGCAGGGCTTAAGCATACCCTTTTAACAACTAACTTTCAACACATGAACACTTGAAGCTGCTTGCGTGCGAACACACACATCTGAATACGTTACATTAAAATGTTTCGCACACTAACCCATCACAGTAACAGTTACGGCTGATTGTGAGCAGGCAAAATAGCAGACTTGAAACAAATGACTTCACGTAAATTTATACAAGCTTTAGCACACGTCTTTCACCGCGATTAAAATTTAATGAAGTACCAAAGTAGACTTGTCTGAGCTTTTTGTGTTCGAGATGTATATATTTTCAGTTCGCCCAATGATTTTATAAAATAACATCACTGAACGTAGCTATTAATTGATGAGACATCATTTAGAAAGTTGTCTGGTATGGTGAACACCTGAATCATGTTTTTGACGAGCTAGGTTTGCAAGAACAGTACACCATTTGTAGATTTTAAATTGAGGTACAGAAGAGTTTGTTGGTGGTATTCCCTCAATTTAGTGAGCTCATTTCCAGTAAATTTTTCTGGGCTTGCACAAAGCTAATTAGAGCACTTTCTGGGTCCTTTTTCACTATACCCAGCAACTAAGTGGTACCTCAGTCAATAAAGAGATACGCAAGGCTAATACCTTGAACGATAACAGAAAACATAATTATTTAGCACAGAAAATTCGTAGTAACACACGGCTAACACAATTACAAAGAGCCAAATAGATGGTCACCTGCACTTGCAATATCAAGTACCCCAGAAATCGTCATAAAGGATGAGAAAAGGTTTCAATGACTGGACAGCCAGATTGGTGAGACAGTCAAAAACGCAAATAAATGCGTATACGAAAAACCAATGACCTCAATTGCGCAGGTAAAATGTCATTAAAATGCTACCAGAGTTTTACCGCATAATATACATAAACGTTGCAAGAAAATTAGGACAAAGCAGTAACAAAGACGGAGGGAGACACAGCACCCGTGTTGAAAAGAAATTTCAAGTGATATGCATGTATATTTGAGCCCAAGACAATTTTTTCTCCACTATTTACAAAAAGAGCCCATGCACTGACGGCATAAAAGAAGGTTCCTGCGCCTGGAGAATGCAGCACAGTACAAAGCAGCGTCATGAGAACCGAAAATTAGAGCTTAGTATGTTTAAAACGTACGAATACTTGCATACCTACAGGCTTGTGACATGTCATGCCTTGAATGGATGAAATTCATAAACATCACACAAATGAAGTTACCATCACTCTTATTGGCTTCCTCAGCGGACTACAAGTTGAACTAGAAAAATGTACATCAGTGTTAAAAACAGAGAAGACCCTATAGCGTTCTTCCTGAAATAAACAGCGCAAATATTTCATGTATCAATTCTATGGACACTTCGCCAATTCGGTGTACATTTATCTTGGCAACCACCCAAACAGTGACGAGAAGGACGAATTAAGGTAGGAACGCACATGCTCGGCTGCGACTCTTTCGGGGTGCCTTCTCTCCAACAGGCATCATGACCTCTGCCGCGCAACTCATCAGAACAGCCAAGCTCGCACATCAGTCGAAGACTAGTAGCTGAGTCAGCCAAAGACTTCAACAGATAAACGTCCCACTTATCGTCGTTAAAGCATTTCACTAAAATGTGCGCCATGATGTCCGAAAAGAAAAATACTTTCATCCAAAAGCACGAAACGTGAACCACCACACAAGGCAACCAACTAACTGAGTTCGAAAGCCGTTCACAGCTTCACTATCGTATGGAGTTATAAAAACATTTCAAACACAAAACAACCGCACGGAAAAACAACTAATTAATTTGTAATAATTTTTCATCCACTAACCTTCACAAGGTTTCAAGAACAACCTAATTTGTAGCGTAAACAACAAATACTACGACCAAAATATAAGGCTACGAAACTAGCGGTAACCATTTGTACTGTTGCAAAGGTGTGCTCAAAACGAAGCTACAACGTTTGCAACTGCGTGCGCACACGCACACACCCGAACGCTGTTTTGACGTTGGTGGCGCCACCTAGAAATAAAAATTACTACTAATTTTATTATTTTCACAAAAGTAACGCTACTAGAATAGTTTATAACACCTTTGCAGATGACGAAGTGACAAGTAAGGTGTGATAAGAGTCCGTTACCTGTATTTCTTTCATTTCCCTTTGGTGTTCTTCTATTCCACTGAACATACGGGACCTGTCCTGCAGGCTTGGGAGAGGACGACAATCAGTGATGCCACGGCTGCTGATTTATCAGTAGATCTACTGATTTTTAAAATTTTCTGCTGATTCAGTGATAAAGCGCTTGAATCTGCTGATTTTCTTGCTTTTCTACTGAAACGAAAGCGAAATCTGCAACTTTTTCAGTACAGAGGATGGATGGATGGATGGTTATAGAGGTTACAGAGGTTATATTAATGTGATGCCACCTAGCGAGAGAAAGAAAAACGTGGTTGGCTCCGAGGTTAACATACATTGTTGCGTTTCCAGACTCTCAAACGTGCCGCTACCTCTGTCTTTGAGCCAAGTGGGGAAAAGGCAAAGGGTTTCTATGCTCTATGGGAAAAGGTGAGGCGGTGAATTTGTGGAAGTGGGTTCAGTACCGAACCCCACAACTATGAAACCACCATTAGCATCATCATCATCATGTTTGTGTGCACTGCAGCACGGAGGCCTCTATGGAGGCCTCTCCCAGCGATCTCCAATTACCCCTGTCTGGAAGATACTATACTCTAAGGCTTTCAGGTACTAACTACCATCTGACGCCTTTGAATAGGCCATCGGAGGGCTTCACTGTGTTTAAATTCGTACTTGACAATGGCTCTCTAGATCTCCGGGTTTTTCAAAAGTATCGCTAAGAATCTCGGGGTCAATTTTTGTACTATTTCCTGGAAGCTACAATACTTCAACAGAGTACTAATACAAGCGCTGAATTCGTGGGCTCATAAACTGAGTGCAAAAATTGAAATTAAGAATCTACTGATTTCTACTGATTTTTCGCGAAAAAATCTGCTGCTATTTTTTAATGTATCGTGGCAACACTGACGACAGTTCGGCGAGGCTAAAATAAATCGCATGCTTCTTGCAAGGCGAGAGTCGGGAGCAGCCGCAGATGCAGCGATTAGCTGTGATATTGTTGCGGCTGTTTCTGAATCAGAAGCTCCTTGAAGTCAATGGTTACAGCGACTACGCGCTGCGATCTCAAAGCGTGTTCGTTGTTTGATCTCTTCTACCACGGCCGTTGGATAAAAATAGCTTTATTTACTTTCCGGACAGAGGGTGTGTCGCAGGAAATTCGAAGATCTCTCACGTGTATGTTTGCAGCGTGTGCGACGCTTGTATTCTACGGTTCCCACAGCGCGTCGGATGCTGGAAGGCAGCGTCGTCGCGTGTCGGCGCCTGTCTTAACGCCGCCGCGCTGCCACCGTGTCTACTTTTGAGGAACTCCACATGCGCGTAGTCACCGTCTTTGCGAGTGAACTTCGCATTCTTCTGCTCCTCGAAACGTGCTCATTTTGGATCGTACCAATTGCTATGTCATCTAGTCTACGATGGCATTTGTTCACTGGCGAAGAAATAAGTCGTTATGAATTTGGGCGGTCATGAAGCTAGTCTGACGCTGCAGTTTTTAGAGAGAGAAAACGGCTACGAAAGTGGGGTGGTCCCGGAGATATATAGGCGCTTGAAAGCGCCAGCTTTAGCGACAGCACGAGGAAGTGGCACGCTGCGCACGCGCCAATCATTTCAGAAGTTACTGGCTGTCGAACGAGAGTAGCATGCGCGCGTTCGTGGCCTAATGGTTAGAGCACCGGGCTCGACGGCCGACGTTCAATGTCACCCCATCGGTCACACATTATTTTCTTTTTTATGAAAACGAGGCGAAAGAAGAACCTACCTGCCGCAAAGCGACAGCAATGAGGTTGGAACACTTGGCATTAAATTTTTGGAATGTCTTCATATGCGAGTCCTAATTATTGATACTGGACTCAACTGCTACACAACAAAAAACAACTACAAAATCAACACAAATTACCCAATAAATTGTTTATTGAGAACACTCAACGGTAATATTGTTGTGCAAGTGTTGAGCGAACTCAATTGCTTTTGAAAATTTGTTGGTCCATTGTTTCAATAATTCCCCAACAATATATCAATGGTTAATCAACAGTCATTTTTGTACGGGATATTCGCATACTTTTTTGTAGACTCTGGACTCGCGCTTTTCGGTGGCCTCGATTGTATTGGGGGCCCATAATATTGGAGATGGGAGCAACTGCTATATTCGCTCGTACTTCATTTGCTAGATTCCTTAAGTCTTCGTTTGTGTACTGTGGGTGATGTGGGAAGCACAGCCTGCTTAATGTTCTTCTGCGAGATCGCGAGTTGCTGAGACGCTACCGGCGCGACATTCACCCTACAGCCCGCAGTTCAGCATAGGTACTATGTAGGCCTAGAGCTAGTAGTCATTCCGTAGGTGTCCCATTTGGGAGGCCCAATGCCGCCTTATTAGATGTTCTTATCATGGCTTCTACCTGCACCTCCTCATCGTTACTGTGCTCATGGTATGGTAGGCTGACTATATGTTAGCCGTCTCACTACGAGGGCCTACGTGAGTTTAAGCGTCCCGATTTCTTGAAAACCTTTCCTATTGCAGGTGACTCTATGTATCATACCTGACATTTCGTTTATCGTTGTTCTTAAGGTGTTGGATCTTGAACAGGCTTCCCATTGCTCTGTAGCCGGAAGCTGATAATCGTAGCGTTCTGGACTTCGTTCATGTACTAGTTATGCAGAGAACGGTCTACGGTGCCGTTACTTTTGTATCTCCCTTCATGTAATCTTATAAGCTCGGACATGTGCGGGGCTCATTTGATGCCGCTGTTCCTGGCGAAGAGTAAGAATACGTCGGCCGCCTTTTGCAGTGCCTGTTCTTTTTGACCGAGGAAGCCGGATGTTGCCCACAGCCAAATGTCGTCGGCATATATAGCATATCCTAAGTTGGGTATTTGGTCTAAGGCTTTAGTAAGTTTTTTCATCTCTGTGTTGAATAGGGGCCGTGATAGTATTGCGCCTTGCGGTGTGCGTTTGTTCGGCATATTGACTCTTAGATCTCGTCTGACTGAGGCCTCTAGTGGCTGGGCGATTGGCCAGAAAGGACTTGATGTAATTCTAGATCATCATGCCACAACCAATCTCGTTTAATTCAGATTGGTTGCTGTCATGCGCTTTAAAAGCGCTTTTGAGATCTAGTGCCAGGACTAAGTGCTCTCCTTGAGGTATGTTGATCATGAGCTCTTCCTTTAGTAAGAGGAAAACATCCTGGATGGACAGGCCCTGTCTGAAACGAAACATGTTTTGGTCAAACATATTTTGTTTGCGCATGTGGGGGCTATAGTCGCGCATGTATTACTTTCTTTAGAGTTTTCCCATGCATGACGTTAGAGATGCTAGTCGCAGGGATTGTAGAGTAGAGGATTTGCCTGGTTTCGGAATTATGATTAATTTAACCTCCGTTCAGCTCTGTGGGACTGTTCGGGACTCCCCGACTTTCTCAAAAGAAATTAGTTGGTTGGTCTAAGGGTTTATCGCTCATGTTTCTCATCATCGCGTTTGTTATTTGATCCAGCCCCGGAGCCGTACTCGGCCTTGCTGCCTATGCTGCCGCGAAAATCTCCGCCTTCGCGGCCGTTGTATTCTAGTACGTGTTACGTGAAGCAATCTTTTTGTTTCCGAGATGCCGCGCAAGGCACCTGGCCCGTTCTTCTGAAATCATTGCTAAGTTTCTGTTGGTAGCTATGTTGGTTCTATCTTGTTCTAGCACGCTCCATAGTATAATAGCCCATGTCTTAGACGAAGTTGGTGTGCATCTAAGGCAGTCGCAAAAATGAACCCAGCTCTCCGCCTTGCGCTTCCAAGCATACTCATTGGCTTGCTCTGCAATGACCGCGATTCTCCTAAGGAGCATACGGTATATGTATGTACAAGGTGGCGATCGATAATTCGAGTATCTGTTGTTGTCGTTAGATGCTTAAAGGTATTCTTATGTGCTTCTTTCATGGAGGTCGCCCATTTCCTGGTGTTGTTCGGGGTGCTATCGGGTATAGCAAATTTCCTGTAATTGACCCAGTCCGTAATCACTACCTTACCTAACGATGGCTCAAATTTTGAGGAGGCTACGGATATGCTAATCATAAAGGGATCATTACCAAGGTTTTCATCTAAATTCGTCCAGCTCGCTTTCCCTACGTTGTATGTGAAAGTACGGTCAGGGAAAGTGTCATTGCGGGTGCTATCACTCAGCCTCCTAGGCGACACCGGCTGTGTTACCAGCTGGAGCTCACGCTTTTCAGTACCTTGTTTAAGACCCCTTCCTTTGAGACATGCTTCTTTGTACCCAAAACTCGCATGTGGGGCATTATTGTAGCGCAGCAGCACAAATTGGCCCTGCGCGTTCCGGCCGAGTTTTGTCTGTGTAATAAAGATATCAAAATTTACGTTCTTTTCGTTGGGCGGGATGTGTAGATGTATTTTAATGGATCTCAACTTAACCCGATTTTGTGTCAGCACTCTAATAATTTGATGCTGAATGTTGCAATCAAAGATATAGTCTACGCTCGGCGCTACATCCCTGGCCACTAGCGTTGCGACTCCGGGATAGTCTGGAATAAATATGTTTAGTAGCCAATCAGTTTAGCGGGGCGGGTGCCAGTCTCCTGTAAGCAGATGATATCGGGTTAATTGGCGCTGCTTTTACATATTGTTGTAGCGCAACGGAGCGTTCCTGAAAGGTCAGGCAGTTCCATTGCCAGATTTCCAGGTGCTCGGGGACTGCCCTAGAGTTATTCGCCGCGTATAGTGTTATTGATTTCTGTCGTCTCCAGAGCCTGCGGACGACGGCTCACGTGTCGTTTTGGGTAATTCGCCGAGCTTGAGTTTGCCCTCTTCCTGGTCGCGCTCTTAACCCTGGCAATGGATCCAACTACGCAGCCCTTCAAATTTCGAAATTTTGAGAAAAGTTGTTGTTGGAAGTGTTGCATACTCTGCACTTGATGCACCAATCGTCGGAGTGTTGCCTGTACAGAGGTCGACGCGATGGCAGTGGGGTAGGCCCCCACCAAGGAGTTTTCGGTTTCGTTTGGGGTGACACCCGGCCTAGAGATTTGGGGCCCTGCTTTAAAGGAGGGAAACTCGTTCGATTTCCTCTAGGCATTCGCGGATGATTTTGCTTGCTTTAACAATTTTCGGGTATTCTGCATTGGAAGGTATGGGAGAAGCGGGGGAAACGACCCTTGCCTAGCTTCCCTTTGTTTGTATGAGTCGGGTGTTTAGTCGGGGGTTGCTCGCCTTGGGCTCTGGTCTTCGGGTTTTGGGTTTATTTGTTTATTTAGTAAGGTTAAGGTTAAGGTTATTATGGAGGGTTTGCTGTTTGGTGGGCCTTTGAGTCGTGTTCTTGACAGGGACCTCGACCATTTTTGTCCTTCGCCAAGCGTTTCGTCTGACGAAGCGTAAGGACCGTTTGCAACCTTTCATCTGTGTCTTTATAGGGCAACGCGACGCCGGTCAGAGCGGTGCAGTCTTTCTGCGTCTATGAGCCGCGCGTCTCGGAGGTTTAGGAATCCATCCTATTGAAGTCTGGACGCCGTATTTCTTCCGCGGAAGGCAGGGGCGGGGGGGAGGGAGAGATGGGTTGGCTGGCGTGCGCGCCATGAGGCACGCACCCGCTGTTGTCGCGGCGCGGCGGCTACGGTGGGCTCAGCGAGCTCCGACGTTGTGGATCGGCGTTTTGCCTCGTAAAACGAAAAGTTTCAGTCACTCACAGCTGTGGTGAATTTCCGACGATGTGGGAACGCTTTAGCAAGCCCTTTCTGTGATAGGGCGTAATGTCATACCCAGGTTCATAAAGAAAAAAAAACGCGACGAACTCCTCCAACCGAATTTTCTGACCTCCCTTTGTGAACTTTGCTGTTGTACTTCTCCGTTTCTTGTCGTTTCCCTACTTTTCTTCCGCCAATCTTTCAATCGCTTCTTACTAATCTCTGTTGCGGGCATGCTTGCTTCTTCCCCTGCTCTCGCCGAACCCAAGGGCTTCAAGGAGGCCAGCGGTGCCTAAATCGACCACTAGGTAGACGTCTTCACAATCTAATAAAACATGCTCCATAGTTTCCCTAGCTTTACCGCAGCAAGCACATGCTTCTTCTTCCTTCTCATATCTCGTTTCATAGGTGCGTGTTCTAAGGAATCCTGATCTCACTTCGAAAAGTAATGAGCTTCCCTTTGAGTTATCATAAATTGTTTTTTTCCTGATTTCATTTTTTTCCTTTTAAGTAGTTACTCAAGCCAGGCTTTTTTTTTCCATTGCCGCCACCCATGAGATTATTTCAGCCTCTCTGACTTTCCGATTGACATTCTTTGTTGCTGCGTTGCTCAACCTACATGCCGCATAATTGCTGGTAAGCTTGTTACTTCTTCTCCTCCGCTGTGAATCAATGTTTTCCTGTGAAGATACCTCAACACTCTCCCAGCCCATTTACTTTCTTACCCGCCGTGGTTGGTCAGTGGCTATGGTGTTCGGCTGCTGAGCACGAGGTCGCGGGATCAAATCCCGGCCACGGCGGCCGCATTTCGATGGGGGCGAAATGCGAAAACACCCGTGTACTTAGATTTAGGTGCACGTTAAAGAACCCCAGGTGGTCAAAATTTCCGGAGTCCCCCACTACGGCATGCCTCATAACCAGAAAGTGGTTTTGGCGCGTAAAACCCCATAATTTAATTTTTTTTTAATTCACTTTCTTTCATATTCCTCAGTCGTTCTTCATAAGCAATTTTGCTGTGAGCTTCCCTCACTTCAAAACTTGCCCGGCCCATATCACCCTGCATAGCTTCATTTGTAGTCTTCCTGTTAGCACCTAGTGCGAGGCATCCCACTGAACTTTGGTACCCATCGAGTGCTGACTGTGCACCTGATTTCAAGCAAACAGCCGTCTTTTCGCGATCGCTCAGGTGGACTTCTTTTTGCCAGTAGCCAGAATTGAGAACTATCGGCGAGAAGTATTTAGCGTTGCAGAGCCGATGGAATGCGTCATTTATCCGTGGGACGAGGTTTACGTATCACTCCGAGATCTTGCTGACGCGACACTAATCGATGCATAAACTCAGGCTTCGGTCTTTTTTCTTCACCAAGACTACTGGAGATGCCCAGTCTTTTCAACGGCTGTATGACGTCGTCGCGCAGAATGTTGTCAACTTTTCGCCTTATAGCTTCAGGTTCTTGCGTCGAAACTCGGTAAGGGCTCTGGCAAATTGGTCGAGCGCATTCTATGGTTATGCGATTCTCCGCAACTGGTGTTCGTCGAACCCTCATTGTCGTCGAAAAACCGTGCTTAAAATGTCGAAGATATCTGAGCTTTTGCTGCTTACTCGCGAGGAGACTTGCAGTTATGTCGATGTCTGATCTGGTAGGTATGATCGTCGGCGTAGATGCAGCAAAATCCGAGGGGACAAACGCATTGCTCGTGTCTTCAATTTCGTCGATGTAAGCGATCGTCGCTTGTTGGCCTGCTTGAATCTCCTGGATGGAGTTGGCCAGCATCCCTTTCGCTTTTTCCCATGCAGTCGAGCGATTTCTCTTTCGACGCAAATTTCACGATAGAGGTGTAGACATTGATCACCTTTTATGAATTCTTGTACGCATGCGGATGTTTCGGTGCCGACAATGCTAGAGCAAGGCGGGATGCTCCCTTGACCTTCTAACACAGTGAAGACTACGACAGCTGTCCTAAGTTATCGCTAGATCTCCAGACAGCATTATCGACTTCGAGTTCAGGTCGATGATGGCGCCCTGTTGTTTCAGGAAGTCCATGCCGGGAATAACACCTCGTGAACACTGTCAAAGGATAACAAATGTGGCAGCGTTGGCACGGTCATGAGTAGTAATTGTTGCCGTGCAGATTCCAGTCGGCGTTATTAGGTGTCCTCTAGCTTATCCTTCCCATACAAGTTGTACTCATTTGTCTCCATATATATCCCTCAGCAGCTCCAAGAAGTCATTCTCTATAGATTCATGCTTAAGTATGTCCCACAGCAATTGTATGTCTACGTTGTCATAAGCACATTTAATATCTAGAAATGGCATTCATGTGGGTCTATTCAGGGATACTGAAATATATATGCACTGAGTTAGTACAAACATATTATCCTCAAGCCTTTGCTTGGCCTGAAAAAAAAATTAAAAAATGGGCTTCACGTGCTAAAATCACAAACTGTCTACAAGACATGTCGTAGTGGGGCACTCCTGAAAAATGTAGGCCACCTACGGTTCTGTAAACTCCCCGTAAATCTAAGTACACTGCTGTTTTTTCATTTCGTCCCCATCGAAATTCGGTCGCCGGGGCAGGGATTTGATCTCGCGACGATAGGGTTAGCAGCCCAACAGAATAGCCAGTAGTCAACCACGGTGAGTTGCCTGGCCTGAACCAGTTCAGTAGTGCCCCCAGAACATAATTTTTTCTCTCCTCACTTCGACAGTTCTATTGCTATAGCAAGCATTGCCATTCTATGCAGGGCGTCCCAGCTATTTTTAGCCATAGTAGAAAAAATATGCCGATGATATCTGAGACGACGCGACCAAATGCATGTTGCTGACTATTGTATGGACCAAGTCACAGTATTTTTGTACTCTGCGTAATTGCATAATTACCCAAGATTAACTAAACAACTTCAGAAGCAACAATGTTAGGCGAGAATTCCCACTGGAAACCGGTAGAGCGCTTAGCACACGTCCGATTAAATAATTTCTAACTATCTATCCATTACGGATTCATATTAAAACTTTTTTGCGCAAACAAACAGGGACGAAGAATAGGGGCAACACAAGGACGAGCGCTCGTCCTTGTGTAGCCCCTATTCTTTGTCCCTGTTTGTTCGCGCACAAAAAGTTTTAAGATGAATCTGTTCCAACTAGGCCGACTCGCTGTTATATGCATTAGGGATTAGTGTTCTTTCGCTTACCGCAGATGCCGCCAAAAATACGAAAAATGACCACGTGACACGTTCGCTTGAGCGCCGTGATTGCAGCGCTGCCGAACGTTCCGCGTACAAACTAACTTAACATTTTGCCAGATTTTCTGCCGCTGCGCTTGCTTATTGCTATCATGAACGCCGTGACGGAAGCACATCGGTTGCGTAAATCGCACAGTCAACGCCTGCGTCCCTGCCCTGTCGTCTTTTAGGCGGCAGCAAACCCTGCTAGATGCTATGTTCGTTTGTACGAGAAACGATGTAATCACGACGCACGAGCGGTTATGCCGCGTGCTGTTTTTTATTCTGTATGTCGCGGACATCTGCAAAAGCGGGAAAATACTAATAACTAGCAGATCAAATGTTAGAAACTCCTTAGTCGGACGTTTTGAAAAGCACTCTACTTCTTTCTAATCCGAATTTCTCGCCTAATTTCTTTTCTTCGGAAGTTTGTTAATTAACCATAACAAATTATGCAAATAAGCTGCATACAAAAACTGCTGTGATTTACTACGTTCAATATTTAGCAACATGCATTTGGTGCATCGGCATACTTTTAAACTTGCTATAGTTAGCTGTAACACCCTGTATATCACCGACGTTACTGTAACTGGCCTGTAAGAGGTCGTCGTATCATTAGCGGCTGTGTCTTTCCATATGAGGTTCGTGTTGATTTCATGCCACCCTACGGGAATTTGTTTCTTTCTAAATCGCTTGCTCAATGGCATTATCGGTCAATAAATTTTTAGTTATCCAGAAAATCTGAATGGTCTTCGGGGCTGAAAGCCGCTCTAGACAGCTTTACTTGGTCGCTGAAGACCTTAACACTGGCACCATGTGACATTCATTGCAGAATCATATAACCGAGAAAATGGGAGCAAACATGTCGCAGGTACAATTGACGCTGGTAGTTACTAAGATAAGAGATTTACAATATTGACACGAGTACTGTTTTGTCTTTATCGGGTGGGTTTCACCACATAACAAATCTTATCGCACAGCGCAGGACGCGCCTGCATGTCTCGGAAGTTTCTGGCATGTTATCGATGCTTCCATCCTCTGTCTGTGCCCGAACTTTGTGTAATCTGATCACATGTATGCGCGACGCGAATAATGCAGAACTTTGTGGAAGGCACGCGGGTCCCAGCGATTACTCTGGAACGTTCGACGAAGGATGTATAAAAGCCGACGCGCTTGACCCGCTGATTCAATTTTGAGGATGGCCGACTGTGTTCGCCGTTGTCGCCGTTCTATAAGTGTTCCCTGTTTTCGTGGGCACAGTGGGCAAGGTGGCAGCAGTACGAGCATCATGCTTACCCGCTGCCTATTTCTTACGCAGATCGCCTTCCTCGCTTGTTGCCACTTCGAATGTGATGCGGTCATCTCTCCTGACGTCACAGCTCACGTGCACTCGCCGCCATCGTCAAGATCCCTGGGTGATTCCGCTGGCAGCTGTACGATCTGTCCTATCTCCCTTCCGGATGACTCTCTTGATCTGACCGCCACCACACGTGCCCGGAGCCCTGGCATAGCTGGCACACTGAACCGTCCACTCACAATCAAGCCCAGTCCCATGACGTCAACGATCATGCCTATAAATTCCCAGCCGGATCCTTCCTTCTTCAGTGGGCAAGGTGGCAGCAGTACGAGCATCATGCTTACCCGCTGCCTATTTCTTACGCAGATCGCCTTCCTCGCTTGTTGCCACTTCGAATGTGATGCGGTCATCTCTCCTGACGTCACAGCTCACGTGCACTCGCCGCCATCGTCAAGATCCCTGGGTGATTCCGCTGGCAGCTGTACGATCTGTCCTATCTCCCTTCCGGATGACTCTCTTGATCTGACCGCCACCACACGTGGCCGGAGCCCTGGCATAGCTGGCACACTGAACCGTCCACTCACAATCAAGCCCAGTCCCATGACGTCAACGATCATGCCTATAAATTCCCAGCCGGATCCTTCCTTCTTCAGTGGGCAAGGTGGCAGCAGTACGAGCATCATGCTTACCCGCTGCCTATTTCTTACGCAGGTATGTTACTTTCAGAATGCCTGCTGCATTCGCTCTGATGACCGATTCTTACTGCTGCTCCCTTGCCCACACCTTTCTCGCAGATGCTTTGCTTATATTTCTTTGTACTCGCAGCTCGCTGTTTGTATTAGTAGATTGTTACAGAGTGGGGACATTGAAAGCAATCCTGGTCCTCGCTGCCAAAAAAATCCGAGCCTTTCGCAAGGTTTTGATGATCAACCATCGGTGTCTGAAATGCTCGCTGAGCTATTGAACGGGTAGAAAAGATTAGCTGAGGATGTCGCCGAAGTTAAAAACTTTCAACAATCTGTTAATACACGTTTTGAGACTATCGAATCGCGTCTGGCCGCTCTGGAGTCCTCGTCACATAAGCCTGCCGTCCCAAGCGACAGCCTTAACAGTGAACTCGCACGTCTAACAAACGAAATTCACAACCTTTCAACTAAAAATGATGAATTAGAAAACCGTGCTCAAAGGAACAATTTAATCTTACATGGTCTGCCAGAAGCCTCCGATGAAGATAATGAACGCCTGTCCTCAGACATTGCGAAATGGTTTGAGGATAAACTTAAAATGAGCTGTCCTCAAATAGAAAGATGCCATCGTCTTGGAAGGCCTTCACGTGACCGTCCGCGACCCGTGATTATGAAACTTCTGGACTACCGGGAGAAAGTTTCGGTATTAAAAAGTGGTCACAAGCTAAAGGAAACCGGTTATCGTATTTCGGAAGATTTTTCACTACGTGTCCGGAATATCCGCAAGAAACTTTGGGAAGCGTCTGAGAGTTTTAGGAACAACGGGTGCACGGTCCGCATACGGTTTGACCATATATTTATTGATAAAGTTCGCTATAACTGGAACAGCGCTTCTAATACACTAGAGAAAGTACATCGTAATACAGCACTAAATAGCGTTGCACTTGCCTCTCCGCCTTGACTCCTTCGTCGCAAAACCAATGACCTCCGTGTATTAAATATTAACGCAAGAAGCCTTCTCAATAAATTTTCCGACTTCATCTGTCTAGTAACTGCTCATTCCCCCCATATTATAGGCATTACGGAAACATGGCTACATGACGGCATATTCGACTCCGAAGTTGCGTTAAGTGACTACACATTGGTAAGAGTTGACAGACCAAATGGTAGAGGTGGCGGTGTCGCCCTCTATATACAGTCCCACCTGAAGTTTTCAGTCCTTGAAACCCCATGTGAAATTGAATTGCTTTTGTGCAAGATTCATTTGGAAAGGTTATCCGCGCTAATTGGAGTGTTTTACCGGCCTCCTGGCTCTTGTGGTGATCAGTTCCCTTTTCTTAGCAACATTCTGCATGATTTGAAATCATCAAATATAATACTTATGGGAGATTTTAATGCACCAGGCATTCACTGGCCCTCTCTCACCATTACCAGCGGCGACGTGTCACTCTCAAGAAAATTATTGCACCTTTCCCTATCACTCGGTCTTAAACAGATTGTCCACGAGAACACCAGGGAAACGGCTGTCCTAGATTTAGTTTTTCTTGGCTCAAGTCTTTTCGACGGTGGCTTCCAGTGCTGCGTTACTGACGGGATTTCTGACCACAAAGCCGTACTGTTCTCGGTTTGCTGTATTGTTCCCAAACCGCGGATTGAGTACTGCACTTTTCGTGATTTTAGCCGCGCCGATGATGCTGCAATTACCGACACACTTAGCGAATCGTTTGAAAACTTTCATGAATTATCTTTGAACAATGATGTCAATGTTGCCGTACGGTTTTTTGAGAATATTGTTGAAACATGTATTAACCAATTTGTTCCCCTGAAAACAAAAAAGAAAAATATTAATTCACCGTGGATGACAAGAGGACTACTGCATTTATCTCGTCGTGTTTCGCGATTGCGCAAATCTAAAAGAAATGGTAATCCTGACAAAATTACTGAGTTCAATGAAGCCAAGAAGGAACTGCGCCAGAAACTAACATCTGCCAAGGATTTCTACTATGCTGTTACTTTGCCAAAATTAATGAAAACAAACCCTCGTATGTTCTGGAAATCGATAATACCAAGTAACAGCACAACTAACAGTTTAGTTGTTAAGGACGTGGCAGTTTCAGATTCACTCACGATTGCTTCCGCTTTTAACACGTATTTTCATTCCGTGTTCACACAGGATAACTCTTCACTTCCACCTTTTAGCTATGACTCATACCCTCCTATTGAAGACATCGTCGTCTCTAGCTCAGGTGTTCTGAACATGATCCTCCATTTAGATACTAAAAAGAGCTGCGGCCCAGATGACATACCCAATTCTTTCCTCGTTCGCTACTCCCTTTGGACAAGCAGATACCTCTCCGTTATCTTCCGTAAATCATTATCCACCTCCACTGTTCCCCAATCCTGGAAGCTTGCTACGGTCATTCCGATATACAAATCCGGTAACGCTCAACTTCTGCAGAACTACAGACCCATTTCATTAACTGCCCACTCATGCAAGTTACTCGAACATATAATTTTTAAACACATCACGGAATTTCTTGAAAGCCACAATATCCTATCCAATTACCAACATGGTTTCCGTCGCGGATATAGCACCACTACCCAACTAATCGAATTCACGCACGATATTTGTCAGTCATTAGATTTAGGCGGACAGATTTACGGCATTTTTGTTGACTTATCCAAAGCTTTCGACACCGTCCCACACCCAAAACTCCTCTACAAGCTTAACTCCATTCTAAATAACCCTTCTCTGGTTGGTTGGATACATAGCTTCATAACCCAGCGTTCTCAGTCTGTGCAATTTAACGGCTCTATTTCCTCTCCTGTTAGTGTTTCATCCGGCGTCCCACAAGGTTCCGTTTTAGGCCCGCTTCTTTTCTTATTATATATTAATGACTTGCCGCATTGCGTGTCCGTTAGTATTCGTCTTTACGCTGATGATTGCGTCCTCTATTATAGTATTAACACACCAATGGATCATGATTTACTTAATGACTCCTTTGCAAAATTTTGTAGGTGGTGCAAGGAATGGCAAATGAACATTAATTTCTCTAAAACTGTTTCCATGTCCTTCTCCAGACGCCCATCTCCATCACTTTTCACGTACACTTTCCATGGTCAAGATTT
The DNA here is from genome assembly GCF_023375885.2 of Dermacentor andersoni. Lineage (NCBI taxonomy): Eukaryota > Metazoa > Arthropoda > Arachnida > Ixodida > Ixodidae > Dermacentor > Dermacentor andersoni. Next base: position 152,335,022 of record NC_092819.1, on the reverse strand, counting down.
AAAAAGAGTAACCGAATTTAAATACCTTGGTCTTCATTTCTCCCATGACATGTCATGGTCGAAACACATTGACATCATATGTAACAAAGCTTTTAGACGTCTCGGTTAACTCAATCGTTCACTGCGTAAGGCTCCAAAGGATACCAAACTGATGACGTATAAAACACTTATCCGCCCCATTCTTGATTATGGCTGCATCATATGGAATCCTCATAAGAAATCCGATATTAAAAAGTTAGAATCAGTCCAGAAGAAATCAGTGCGCTTCATTTTTCGCAACTATAGCCGAGATTTTTCCCCTTCTTCCCATTATACAGCTACAGGTCTTACAGTTCTTTCATCTCGCCGCCGCTTAGAATGCATGAAATTTTTACACACGCTGATTCATTCTGAGCGCCTTGATACACTAAATAATTATTTGAACTTTAGTCCACCTTCTATCACTAGGAGCTCTCATAATCTCAACCTTATCCCTTTCTTTTGCCGAACGGAGATGTTCAAGCACAGCTTCTTTCCACTGGCCATTGAACTCTGGAATGCGCTGCCTGGAAGCATCCGCTCTTTACCTATGCAAGAATTTTTGAAAGCAATTACATATACTTGATATTCATATTTCTTTGTGCCTGTATCTCGTTTTCTTGCTTTCCTTTTTTTTTACTACCCACTCCTGCAATAGCCTCACCGAGGCTGCAGTACGTATAAATAAATAAATAAATAAATAAATAAATAAAACGGTAGTTTCGGCTTTCTCAGTTTGTCTGCTTTCTTCACCTTCACTACCCCATGACATCTGGTGGAGGTGCTTGTGCGTTCATGTACCAAACGCCCCCGCAAAGCCGCGATCCAAGCCCGAAGCCCAAGGACAAAACCAACATCGCCCAAGACCAGCGTGCTAGCCGCAGACTGGGACTGCCCCCAGAGCACGGACTTCTACCTGAGACGACAAAGAAGATCGTGACCACGACAACCCTAATGGCTGCCCCAGCGTCTTCCGTTATCCTACAACATCCTCGGGAACCATAGACCTTCCATGGAGCAGCTAATGAAGACCCGGAATCCTGGCTGGAGACCTACGAACGAATCACGAATTTCAACAACTGGGACTCCGACGACAAGCTGCGGCATATATACTTCGCCTTAGAATACGCCGCCAGAACATGGTTGGAGAACGGGTAGTCGATCATGAGAACATGGGACCTGTTCCGTAGCGGCTTCCTGCGCGCATTTACGAGCGTCGTGCGTAAGGAAACCGCCGAAGCTATGTTGCACCTCGAGTGCAGCTACCTAACGAGAACGTTGCCATCTTTACGGAGGAAATGAGCCGTCTGTTCCGCCACGCCGACCCTCATGCCCGAGGCGAAGTCCGCCTACTCACGCATGGTGTGAAGGAAGAACTTTTCGGCGCAATGATACAAAGCCCACTGAAGACCGTAGAAGACTTCCTTCGCGAGGCCACCAGCACAGAGAAGACACTCGATATGCGGAACCGGCAATTCAACCGCCGCACGAACTCTAACAACTACGCAGGAATTCAACCACTGGCCACGGACGATCTGCGCGAGACTATCAGGGCCATTGTGCGCGAAGAACTGTGCAAGGTCTTGCCTTCGTCGCAGCCTCAAGTGGCCTCGATCGCCGACATCGTGAAAAAACAGGTGCATCAATCGGTTGGAGTTCCTGAGGTGCCACCACGATTACCGCATCCCAGCCAGAAGCGATGACATACGCCGCCGTCGCACGCCGTCAAGGTACCCCTCCGCGACAGCGCCAGGGCTCTGCAACGACGCAATTCCGTCGTCCGCCGCCGCCGTGGCCAGCATGCTCACCCATCGCCAAGCGCACCTACGTGAGGAAGACGGATATTTGGCGAGCCCCCGAGCACCGACCGCTCCGCTATCGCTGCGGAGAAGCCGGCCATGTGTACTGGGAGATAGGACGGCGAGGTTTCGCCGTTAACGCGCCGCTACCACAGATTGGCGAATCACCTCGCGATATCACAGACTACCTCGCCGCCACTATGTGGAGCCCTCGACGACCGTCCCGTTCGCCGTCACCGGCTGCTACTTGTCGCCGCAGCACCGACCATACACTAGCCCAGCCCGGGGCCGGTCTGCGAGCCCATATCGGGAAAGCTAAAAGCAGCAACCGATGGAGGTGCGGTTGCTGTTCGTCCAACTGACGAAGATCCTCCGCCGCCGATGAAGAGGCCGAAGAAACTACCTCGACAACATACCGACACGCCGCCGCCCCGACGAAGTCTGGAAGCAAAGAATACGCCGACGTATTCCGACCTGACGACGCCACGTATCAGCCACAGGTCAACGAGACGCAGCCGTGATTCGACACCAAGACCTAACTGTAACACAAGAGAAAGAACCACCGACCTTGACGTGCTTCTCGACGGCCACGCAGTCACCGCTTTAGTAGAAACAGGAGCCGATTACTCTGTCATGAGTGGACCCATGGCCGCCCAGTACAAGAAAGTTAAGACCGGATGGGAAGGCACTCAAATTCGGACCGTTGGAGGACACCTCATCACGCCGACTCCAATCTACACGGCAAGAATTAGCATTCGTGACCGGAGTTACCCTGCCACCTTCGTTATCCTCCAACGATGTTCACAAGACGTCATTCTCAGCATGGACTTCCTGAACCAGCACGGCGCAATCATCGATCTGAAGTCGAAGTCGATAACGCTGTCGGAAGGTCGTGCGATACCGCTGGAGAGCTCTCGTAGTGCACGCTGAGCGTGCTTGAAAATCAAGTCAGCATCCCGCCCCGCTCCGGCATTGTCATTTCCGTCGGCACCAAAACACCGACCCACGTAGAAGGCGTCATGGAGGGTGACCGATTTCCATTGCTAGACCGTGAAAGTTCGTCGCAAGTGGGATCACTCGACTGCACGGAGAAAAAACTAAAGTGTTGCTGACAAACTTAAGTCAGGAGTTCAAACACATCAACAAAGGCACTACGATCGCGTACATCGAGGAAATTCTGGAAACCAGTAATGCGTTTGCCCTCTCGGATTCTGCCGCATCTTCCCCGACGATCATAATTCCCGAAGCAGACTTCGACATAAATCCAAGTCTCCCCATGATTAAGCAGCAACAGCTCAGAAGTCGGCTCCGACGATACAAAGGCTGCTTTTTCACGTCACCGAGGATTCGACAAACACCAGTCGCAACGCATCGCATTATCACCGAAGAGTGCGCTCGATCACTCGAGCAGAGCCCTTACCGAGTTTCGACGCCAGAACGTGAAGCTATAAGAGAACAAATCGACGAAATACTGCGTGACAACATCATCCAGCCGTCGAAAAGCCCGTGGACATCTCCTGTAGTCTGTGAAGAAAAAGGACGGAACCCTGTTTTTCGGTGTCGATTGTCGTCGACTTCACAAGATCACGAACGACGTACACCCCCTTCCACGGACAGGCGGCGCATTAGATCGGCCCTGCAACTTCTCGTCGATGGATCTCACGTCTGGCTACTAGCAAATAGAAGTCGACGAGAGAGATCGCGAAAACACCGCCTTCATCACGCCAGATGGTATCTACGAGCTCAAGGTCATGCCATTCGGACTGTGCTTGGCGCCTGCAACGTTCCAGCGCGTCATGGACACGGTGTTAGCAGGATTGAAGTGGCACACCTGTCTCGTTTACTTGGATGACGTCATCGTCTTCACCGGAAATTTAGAGGATCACCTTAGGCGGCTTGCGACAGTACTAGAGGCCATCAAGTCATCAGGGCTCAGCCTGAAACCGGAGAAGCGCCGCTAAGCTTACTATGAGCCTCTGTTTCTAGGCCACGTCATCAGCAAGTCCGGAGTCCGCCCCGACACGCAGACGACTGCTGCCATCGCAAAGTTCCCACAGCTCATAGGCAAGAAGGCAGTGCCTCGATTCCTTGGCATGTGTACCTACTACAGGTGGTTTGTCAAGGACTTTGCATGCATTGCTGAGCCGCTGGCACATCTAACTAAATGTTATGTCGACTTCATGTGGGAAACGCCGCAGGCCGACGCATTTGAAGAACTCAAACGACGCTTGCAGTCGCCCCCAGTACTTCCCCACTTCGACGAGGGCGCCGATACCGAAATCCACACTGATGCCAGTAGCCCAGGCCTCGGTGCCCTCCTAGTCCAGAGAAAAGACGGACTTGAACGCGTGATTGCTTACGCTAGCCGGCTGTCGTGAGAAGCGGAAGGCAATTATTCTACAACCGAAAAGGAACGATCGCCATCGTTTGGGCTACAGCGAAATTTCGCTCTTACCTATATGGCAGGCCATTCAAAGTCGTCAGCGACTATAGCGCCTTGTGTTGGCTAGCGAATTTAAAGGACTCTTCAGGCAGGCTGGCGCGGTGGAGCCTAAGACTGCAAGAGTATGATATCACTGTAGCCTACAAGTCCGGACAAAAACACTCTGATGCCGATTGCCTATCACGCGCCCCCATTGACTCGCCACCGCAAAATGACATAGCATATTAACTTGCTTAGCATATTAAGCGCGAAAGACTTCGCTGAGCAGCAACGAGCAGACCCGGAGCTAAAAAACCTCGCCGAGTATTTGGAAGGGCACACCAACGTTGTCCCTAGGGCATTTAGGCGTGGATTGTCTTCGTTCTCGATTCAAAACAACCGACTCGTAACGAAGAACTTCCCGGCAGTCCGCGCCAACTATCTTGTTGTTCCCTCAAGGCTGCGTCCAGAAGTATGGCGCGCCCTACAAAACATTCCGACCGCTGGACACCTCGGATTGTCCCTGACACTATCGAGGATACAGGAAAGGTATTACTGGCCGCGCCTGACCGCCGACGTCACCCGTTATATAAGAACATGCCGAGACTGACAGCGACGCAAGACACCACCGACAAGGCCAGCGGGATTACTACAGCGAATCGAACCTCGTTGCCGACCGTTTCAATAGATCGGGATGGACTTGTTGGGACCCTTTCCGACGTAAACAACCGGAAATAAGTGGATCGTCGTGGCGACGGACTACCTTACCCGCTTTGCTGAAACGAAAGCACTGCCGAAAGGTAGCGCAGCCGAAGTGGCGAAATTCTTTGTCGAAAACATCCTGCTGCGACATGGCGCCACAGGACTCCTCATCACCAACAGAGGAACGGCCTTTACAGCGGAACTTACCCAAGCCATTCTGCAGTACAGTCAGACAAGGCACAGGATGACAACTGCTTACCACACACAGAGGAATGGTCTTACGGAGAGCCTGAATAAGGCCCTCGCCGACATGCTAGCAATGTACGTCGACGTCGAACACAAGACCTAGGATGCCGTCCTGCCGTACGTAACATTCGCTTACAACACGGCGGTGCAAGAAACAACACACATCACGCCGTTGAAGCTGGTTTACGACTGGAACCCAACCACGACGCTCGACGCCATGCTGGCGCATGTCACTGACGAAGAGAACCTTGACGTCGCTGCCTATTTCCAGCGCACCAAAGAAGCCCGACCGCTCGCCCGCCTACAGATCAAGGACCAGTAGCGTACCCACAGCCGACACTACAACCTCCGACGTCGGTTCGTCGAGTACCAGCCCGGCGACCGTGTTTGGGTTTGGACGCCGTTACGCCGACGAGGACTGAGTGAGAAACTATTGCGACGCTATTTCGGACCCTACAAGGTCATAGGGAATGCACTGGAATATGAGGTCGTGCCAGACGGCATTTCGCATTCACAGCGGCGCTGCGCACGATCTGAAGTGGTACACGTGGTGCGTCTTAAACCTTTATACGGACGCTGACGAACTTCCTTATTTTGTTCATTTCTTTGCTACAGGTTTTTCTTTATTACTAGGCTTTCGTTTGCAGCATCTGGTCGATGCTTTTTAAGATGGCGGTATTGACACGTGTACTTGTTTGTCTTATTGGGCGACACGTTTCACCGCCTAACAAATGTTATCCCACAGCGGAGGAGGCACCTGAAGATATATCGGAAGTTTCTGGAATGTTATCGATGCTTCCATCCGCTGTATGTGACCGAACCTTGTGTAGTCTGATCGCATGTGTGCGCGACGCGAATAATGTAGAACTTTCTGGAAGGCATGCGGATCCCAGCGATTACTCTGAAACATTCGACGACGGATGTATAAAAGCCGACGCTTGACCCACTGACTCAATTTTGACGACCGCCGACTGTATTCACCGTTGTCGCCGTTCTTTAAGTGTAGCCTGTTCTTGTGGGCACAGGTTCGCCCAATAAAACGCTAGTTTCTTCTTTCTCAGTTTGGCTGCTTTCTTCACCGTCACTACCACGTGACAATATCGAGCACACGTAATCTTAAAGGAGCATAAACAAATTCATCCTTTAAATGTACAAACTCCAAATACACTAAAATATATCGGCAACTGAATATAAGCACGTGAAATTCAGAGATATATCGCGAAATATTTGATTAGAGAGACTAACAACTACTAAAGTAAAAAGGGAAGAAAAGTGTCTCAATAGAGGAAAAATGTGTAATTCCAGTAATTGCAATGAGAAAGCTATTTTGCGCGACATAGATACTAACTGTCGGCACAATTTTCGGCGTGTAAAATTGTTGTTGCTCGAAATTCATTCACCATTGACAAAGGGCTTGTACATTGTAGTTCGTTTGGAGCAGTGCTTCGCTATTTGCACCGAGGCTTTTGATTACCTTTAGTTATATGTCGTCGGGCGCCACAACCCTCTCATAAGGGACATTTTCTTCAGCTTAATTCCGGCAAAAGTTTTTCCAGTTAAATAGGTCTCTCAGACTTCTTAGTTGTCGCTGAACCTGTTCGAGACTGAACTGCGTTTTCTTTGGGCCGGAGTCCGTTATGTGCCGAAGCGAATTGTCTCCTTCGAAGATGTTACCCTCTTCATCCCTTGTAGGCGTTTGCGGATATTTAGTTGGAGTGCTCTTAGTGGGTTCTAGAATCATTTCGGGAATGCCATTATGTCTATTGCGAATGGTATGCTCCCAAAGTTTTCTTGCGAATTTATTTTTTCTTGCATTAGCTTATTTAAACCCTTTTCTTTTCTCGGTATTTGTTCCATGTAAGGAGCTCCTCTTCTTCGTGTAATGTCAACTTCTTGGCTTCTCGAAGAACCCTGGGTGACTGCTCATGCTCATCTGCAGCTTTCTTTATTTTTTGTGCCGCTGACGTCGTTTTCAATGTTCAATGAAACAATTTTTTCCGTGTTTGTCTTATTTGCTGCGGCATAACGTCTAAGATTTCCTCACATTCCTAGACTGCTATATGAATAGCCGCCATTTTCTTCTCTAAGTTTGTTCCGATCTCTGCTATTTGCTTTTCGTTAATTTTTAGAAATTCTAGTGCTATTGGTTCGTGCTTTCCGTTAGTATCTCTCCCTAATTTTACTGTTAAATTTTTGTGATCGCTGGTCAGGCAAATTTCCCATGTTCGTCTACTATCATTTCGTCCACTTGTTCGTAGACCATTGCTGATACTCAGCGGTGCTCAATACACGACTGCCTGCTTTCGTACTGCCGCGTTACATCTCGAGGACGCCTAGCCCCCCGCAGTAAGGTTCTGTTCATCGCACAGATCCCGCAATACAGAGAATTGTTGTAATCAGTATATCCGTCTAGGTCCTGCATCCGCACATTCATATCTCCTACTAATACTACCTTTACCGGTTTCTTGAGTTCAATAATATTGCTTCGAATGCAATAAATAATTCTTTCTTTCTGTGCTATCACTACCTGTCCCTAGATAAGCTGCTCCTGGCCACGTATTTTTGCCTTCCCATGCGCCGCTAATCCACGGGTGTTCCTTAAGTGTCTCCTTTACCCTTTGCCTCTTCGTATCTCGCCTACTTAGCAAGCCTATGGCGCAACTTTTCCTCGATGCAGTCATTCTGTTGTATACGCCCCATACGAAATTGTGAATAACAGCCTGCCGCTCCATATCTCGCAGATGCGTTTTGGTCAAGGCGTACAGACTAATAGGTTCGTCATTCTGCTGCGTTTGAATTTCCAGCCACACTTTCTGCTTGCAACCACCCTGAATGTTTGTGTAATAAATTTTACCCTCTCTATATTTAATCATAGTGCGTTTTTTGTTTACTCACTTGGCATAATTCTGTTCCTTGCTGGTGTGTCTCTACATTAAAAGAAAAGCTGCTGCCACTTAAAGAAGTGTCTGAGATGTCTGGTGCCCGTGTCGTTAATCAACGTGGCTACACTACCGCTAAAATGTATCCGGTCCCACAAAAGATGCCTTCACGGGCCTGCTCGGTGTACTTCTTGGTTGATATCAATGACCGAAAAATTATTTGGATTAGCTGCCGTCGAAATTTCGCAATGAAACATTCGCTAACTCTTTGGCTATTAGCTTCGCGATCCATTTTCCCCGTGCTTGCAGTATGTCAGTGACTCCGCGCATTATCACTACTGCGCGCCTGTCCTCCATTGCATCCCCCATGCTTCGCTTTCGCTATCACTTCCTTAATCTTTTGTCCCTGAAATGATTATCTGAAGTCGTTCGCCTGCATTAACCCTTTCTATTACCGTCAGATCTGCCTTTAGCACTTCTGAATCCTCAAAAAGACCACCCGAGGCTGTTCCTCCACCTAGACGCTGAGAGCGGAAGCTGGAGCGTGATATCCTCCCCCTTGTCTCATCCTCATCCCTCGCTTTCTTGTCCTTCGTGGTCGGCACGTCAGTTATATCTCCTGCGTGAACATCACTGAGGCAACCACCACTGCTTCTCGACGTGGTGGCTTCGGCTTCCTTGCCTGCTCTTCATTCGGTGCAAGGCCGTTAGCCCTGCTGGCATCGAAGCTTGTTGTGGTTAATTCAGCTCCTTGCCACCCTTGGTGTGTCGCTACAAATACCTTATCTTCCTTCCGCAGCTCGCAGCTTTATTGCTACGTTGGCTAGCCTATCTTCTATTCATTCTTCTGTATCTCTTCGGTCTTGAATTTCTTTCCTGGCTTTCCAAGCCGCTTAGGTAGCTTATCCTTGCCCAGGCAGCACGCCAGCATTCGACCAAGCACGGCCTAATTCTGGCACAAACTGACATCAGCCCCAGTGGTACGCTGGCATATGTGTGAAGGGCAACCCAATCAATCCCAACGCTTGTCCTTAGTTAGAGGCAAGAATGGCCGAATATTTGGGCAATGCACCAGCCATTACGTTGCCATCATGATTGCCAGCCTTTGGTCAGTGCCCTCTACATGACGAATACTGAAATACGTTACCTCTACTGTACGCAGCCATGAATACTGCAAACATATTGCTAGTAGCAGTTTTGATAGCAATTCCCCCCCTAGTGTCTACATCGATTGGTAGCTAAAAAAACACAATAGAAATGTGTTAGTTCAAGAAGCATAAGTCCTACACACATGCGAATAATTATACATCAATACTTGAAACAAATGAATAGAGTTTTGTAACAGTTTATTTTGAAATAAATAAGTACAAACAGGCAATTTCTGTGGAACTGAAAGGATGGCGATGGCTTATTTTAAAGCAGTTTATTTACAAACAAGTGCCAAAAAGTCATCTCCCGTGAAGCTAGGTCAATGTCGTTGACTTAGGCAAGCCCCGAGAATAGGACTGGGCAGAGTGTCGGGGACAGTGGGCTGGTCAGGGCTTTCAGGGTAGGGAGCTGATGTCGGCAGTCTTGTCATTGCTGGGATGACGGCGGGCTGGTCAGGAGCCTGCGGACAGCGATAACGCAATGGTTTCACTGCATTTGTTCCCACGTCACACAGGGACTTCCACCTTCTTTGTACAAGAAGCTTGTGCTGGAAAATGAACACAAATATTATTGAATATCTTGTAATCGCAAATGCATGGCGCCAAGCGTTCATGTTGAAAAACCTCCATAGTGCAAAAATAGTATATTGAGTTGAGAATCCGTAGGTGGGAATGAATAAAATTTGCTGCAAGAGATTTGTGATGCTACGGTGTCTACTGCATATTTACTAGTGGGCCTTAAAAACCAACCCACGTGGAGCAAACTTTCCCCATGAACTTTTGGCAGCGAGCGCCGGTGCGGCTCATGTGCCTTTGTGGTCCTGCGCACACATGCAACGAAATATAGGCGACTGCCGCATTGATTTTAGTGTTGCTAGAAGCGCCGTGGTTACTTACTCAGTAAAATAAGAACAAAAACTGTTTTATTTTTACAGACACACCAGTTATTATTTATTGACCACATAGAGAACGACTTGTTATTTAGGTTTCATGTTTCAGGTTAATGTGACAATGTGAACTTTTCTTCATTGAGACATACATGGACGGACGGACGGACGGACGGATCCAACTTGAGGGAGCGTAAATAAGGCAAGTTTTAACGCGACCTGAGCTTAGGTCTCCCATGGGGGAACGTCAAAGCCCTGCTTCAATGTCGCCTCACGGGCTTGCTGGGCTGCCCACGTCTGGATGCGGAGGCCTGAGCTGCGCACAGCAGCGGCCTACCTCGACGACAGGGTCTCCGCAGCAACCGCCATCCTCCGTATAAATACGTTGCACCCTCACAGCATGCTTTGGGTGTTGCTGGTCCTTCTTGGCACAATTTGCACGTGTTGTCCTGTAGTTTATCTGGGAAGATACGTTTCAGATGGAATGGGTTTGGGAAGGTGTTCGTCTGGAGCTGTCTCCATGCGACGGCCTGCCTCCTGTTCCATTTGGGACTCGGCGGTGGGTATATCCTTCTGGAGTTTGGATAGGGAGAGAGGGAGAGAAAGAGACAAAAGAAAGGGGAAAGACAGTGAGGTTGACAAGTTGAGTAGATCTAATTTGCTACCCTACGCTGGTGAGAGAGCGGAGAGGGTGGTAAAGTGATAGCAAAGCAGAGATAAACAAAGAAAGGAGAGTAGACATACAATCAGAGTCAAATACTGTCACCGTGTATCGTCACCATACAGCACAGTAGCACTTGCAGAACTATAAACATCTGTTCAGGCTACAGCCGCTTGTCCAATTCGATTGCCCTTAAAAAGTGCAACAGCGCCCTCGTCGCCTTCCGCTGCGATGGTTTTGTGATTTCGGCATTCTAAAATAAGTTCATCTGTTAGAGGTCCTCGGTAGAACCGCGCTATCGCAATTTCGAGCGATCGTCTCTGTAAGTTTTAGCGAGGGCAGTCATTGAGAAGGTGTTGAGGAGTCTCCTAGCTACCATAGTCATCACACGAGGCATCGTCGGCCCATCTGATTCCCAATGCAAAGCAATTATTGAAGGCCACTCCTAGCCATATTCCACAAATCAGGGTAGCTTCGTGACGGCAGAGGTTAGCTGCAATGCAAAGGCTTAGAAAAGAGTCTAGGTTGGGAAGGCGTTTGTTTTGAAAACTTCCTGCGTTACACAAGGGGAATGTGATATCACGGGTGAGCATTCGAAGTTTTCTAGCGGCATCTGTCCTCGATGACGATATCGGCTCCTCTTCGTCGCCTTGAAGAGCCATCCGAGCAGCGCTATCGGCGTGTTCGTTCCCTACGACACCGCAGTTACTTTGAAGCCACTGAAATGTCATGTGGTGTCCTTTCTCTCTCAAGGTATGGATTAGTTCTCTAATCTCGAATACCAGTTGTTCATGTGGTCAACGCTGCGAGGCTGCTAGCAAAGACTGCAGTGCTGTCTTTGAGTCACTGAATATTGACCATCTTTGAGGCTGTTCTTGGCTGACAGGACGAAGTGCAGCGCGAAGAGCTGCAAATTCCGCAGCCGTCCGTGGCGTTGGGTGACACGTCTTGAAACTTATGGTGGCGGCTTTCGCTGGAAACACCACGGCTCCAGAGGAGCACTGGGGAGTTGCCGATCCATCTGTATTAATATGTACGTGGTCGGCGCACCTCTCATGCAAAAGGAGCAGAGTTAGTTGTCTAAGAGCTGGTGATGACAGCTCAGGTTTTTTCCTGATTTCCAGCACGGTGAGGTGCACTGCAGGTCGCGCCAAACACCATGGAGGAATCGATGGCTAAGTTGCGGGGGTGAAGCCTGAAATAAGGCGGGTGTAATAATTAGAAATCGTAGCACAAAATGATGCCTGAGGCCTTTTTGACGGTAGTGTTGCCAGATGATGGGAACGGGCATGGGCGAAGTGCCTAATGTGCACTCTCAACACTTCCACCGCAATGTGTGTTTGTATGGGTTAGTCCCGGGCGATTGCAATAGTCGCCACTGTCGATGTGCATTCTGGCAAACCAAGACAAACCCTGAGAGCCGGAGCTTGTATAGCCGGGAGAGCACAAAGGTTTGTCTGGCAAGTGTTGGTCAGTACGGGCAAACTGTATCTCAATAAGCCCAGAAAAAGAGCCCTGTAAATTCCAACATTGCATGAACTTACATTCCCAAAGTCTTTCCGGCCAGAAACTTCAAAAGCTCGGAGATTGCTGTCAGACGCCGCTGTTTCTAGTAGGTCACGTGCGGGCTTCATGAGATATCTCGCTATGATTGTGCCAAGAAACCTGTGAGTCTTCTCATAAGAAATTATCTGGCCGCTTATCGTGATGGTGCAGGGTGTCATTGGTTTGCGAGTCAATGCCATCAGTGCACATTTGTCTGACGATATTTCAAGAACTTTGTTGCGGAGGTAATATAGCTGTCAGAGTAGCAGCTTCTTGAAGTCTTGCACGTATCTGAGGACGTGTCACACCTGAAATCTATATGCGTATGTCGTCTGCGTACATTGATATCTTGATCGCTACTGGCAGATGTTCAACGAAACCAATGAGTCTGAGGTTGAACAGGGTGAGGCTTAGTACACCGCCTTGAGGAACACCTCGGTAGGTATAGTGTCGTGTGCTTTGAATGTCGCCGGTACACGCAAAGAACGATCTCATAAAATGGTAATGAGAAATCCATTGAAAAACTCGACCACCTAGGCCAACCATCTCAAGAACATCGAGGATAGCCTCATGAGATACGTTATCGTATGTCACCTTGACATCCAAACAAAGCTGCACATAATCTTTTGCGTGACTTTTGATGCTTGATATACGTAGAGGTACAGCGTTGATGTACAGGTAGAGCATGCGCCTCGCATGCAAGAGGACCGTGGTTCAAATCCCAGTGCCGCGCAATTTTCCACCGGATTACAAAGAACTCCGCGTGTTGATTAAATTGCATAAACATGCCTGGAGTGCGGCCTGATCCTGGTGACCAGAACCGGCAACGTACTCCCTCACCAGAGCAGGATTGGCCACCATGGTGCAGTACTTGGCCACAACCTCCTATATGAATACAACAATCAAACCCCGGCCCTCAGTCCCCGGCAGCTGCGAAGCAACTGACCACGGCGGCGGTCAGACCTGTGACGCAGCAGAGAGAGCTAAGAATCTGTGGCAAGAACCTAAGAATTTGAACCTGGCAGCGTTTAACGCTAGAGCGTTATCTAGTGAGGCGAGTCTAGCTGGCTATTGGAAGAATTAGCATATACAGTGCTAGAAGCATATACAGAAGCATATACAGTGCGGGATATGCGGTCACACACGACATCTTTCTAACATATCACTGCTGTCTTTTAGAGTTCTGCCATCGCCGCTGCTTGCTGGTCGTGCGTCGACCTACCGCTGCTCTGAAGATACGGCCTGGTTCACGTGTCGACCGACTGACGTCGCTGTTCTTGAAGGGAAAGCTACTGCGCCTGCGCTGTGACTCCTCGGTCCAGCGCCACCGCACCGCATAAAAGGCACTGTTTCGCTCTGGCCTTCCGGGATATGCGGTCACGCACGACATCGTTCTAACATATCACTGCTGTGTTTTATGTATGTAGTAGCACTTAACCTGCTATATTTTTTTTCTTTAACTAGTACCGTGGCTGCTATCCCCATATTGCTGTTATTTGCCCAACATTCCTGTACCTTTTTGAGCGATTGGGATTGACATAGTTACCTGCAGGGTTCGTATCGGCGCCTTCAGTATCTGCCACCGGAACAAGATTGATCTAACTGAGCGCTCATATGCAGTAATCAGCTTAATCTGTCTAGTCTGCCCCAAACCCTCGCTCGCCCTGTCAATTTGCTTAGCGCTGCTGTTGCTGTCTGCTGGGAACTTTGAAGCCAACCCTGGCCCCAAAGTAGATGATGTATATGCTCTACTGAAAGAATTCATGGATGCCAACAGAAAGAATTTTGCCACTACTACAACTATTCTGAAAGAAATCCAGCAAGATGTTGCCGATATTAGGTCCCGAGGCTGCGCAGTTGAAAAAAATCTACCTATGTGCCCGAAATCGGCACTGGTTTTAAAGCAGTTACTGACTCGCTTGAAGAAGTTAAAATCACTTGGTCACGTACGAACGGCGACTTAGAAGATGTTGTAGATGACCTGAATAATCGTTCACGAAGAAACAATCTGCTTAACAAAGGTTTAGCTGAAGTTGATAAGGAGGACTATGAGGCTAGCGAGAAGTTGGTAAGATATTTCTGTTTGACTCACCTAAACATAACCTTGCACCCTGAAGACATTGAACGCGTGCATCGAATCGGGCAGCCTCGACCTGATTTTACACGTCCGTTAAATATAAAGTTCCTAAATTTCAAAACAACAGACACGCATCTTCGCAATGCGCATAAACTCAGAGATGTCGAACCTAACATCTGGCTTGAGGAAGATTTTTCGCCCAAAATACAGTTTGCAAGGAAGATGCTGTGTGACTTCGCTAAATGAAATAAAGGGAAGGATGACCGCTACACGATAGGATACAACAAACTGAAGCTTAAAGGGCACATCTACTGCTATGATGCGGTTTCCATCCGTGTAATTCAGGCAGACACACCACAACCACTTGCCTAAGAATGACAAACTGTACGAATCACGCCTTTTAGAAGAAGGGTACATAACTTATCTGTTCTTCTGGCTAACTTTCGCAGCACTATAAATAAGGTTGATTCATTACTTTCAATAGTTCACACGTGCTCTGCTGATATGATACTAGCACAGAAACATGCCTCTGGGGTGACATACCCAATAGCGAGTTGTTACTTCCTAATTACTTCTCAATATTTCGTAAAGATAGAACGTTGTCTAGAGGAGGTGGTGTCTTGAAAGCAATAAGGACTGTTTATCAACCTTCTCTTGTAGTTGTTGATACCCCTCTTGAGCTGCTCTTCGTAAAAACCCGATTTGAAGGCCACAAGTGCATTATCGCAGTATGTTATCGGCCTCCTGACATCAAACCCGATTTTGTTGACCTCATGACCAGTTTGCTTGAATTTATTTATAATAAATTTCATCAGTGTGTTTTGCGACTTCCTTAAGAAAACCGAAAATACGTGCATCCCCGAGGTTTCATTCACATCAAGAACAAATGTTCCCTGGTTTACAAAGAAAGTCAACCATTGCCTTAACAAAAAGAACAGAGCTTATAATAAGGCCTCGCGAACCAAAACTGATTTTGCGTGGAAAAAATATAAAGAATTAGCTCTTGAATCACAAAAAACAATTCAAGAAGCTAAGGATCATTATTTAAATTATACCCTGCCCACTTGGTAAAGTCTGATCCAAAAAAGTTTTGGAGTGTAATTAACCCTAAAGATACTGACACTGTAATAACCCTAAAGGGCGCAGATGGCTGCGTGGTGCCCAATGAAGCATGTGGTGAACTCTTGAACAATACTTTCAGTCAAGCTTTTACCGACGAACCGCCACTTGACCAGTTTTGTACCGTCTCTCTTTCTGCGATAACTCAACCAAGCGAGCCCATCACCATTACTGCATCAGGGGCATCACGGGCTTTTGACATGCTCCCACTAGCTACAGTCCTGGAGTGGATGTCATCAGCTCAAAACTACTAGAACTAACTTCCCACGTATCATCGTTTTATTGTATTTAATTTTCCAACAATCACTGGATACCGGCTGTGTTCCAGATGATTGGAAGCCTGGCCATATCATACCGATATTTAAATCTGGTGAGCCCTCACGTCCAAACAATTACCGCCCAATTTCACTAACATCAGTTTGTTGTAAACTCCTTGAGCACATAATTTAATCCCACATTATGGGTCATCTAAATGCAAAAAAATCTGTTATTCAAAAATCAGCATGTCTTCAGATACAAACGGTCTTGCCAAACGCAGTTGTTCCAACTAACCACTGACCTACATGACTCTGCACAATTTGCTTTATACTGACGCAATATTTATTGACTTCACGAAAGCCTTCGATCGTGTTCTCCATAAACGGCTAATTATGAAAATAAACAGCCTTAAGCTAGATTTAAAAAAAAACTACCCAGCGGATTAAAGAGTTCTTATCTGGTCGCTTTCAATCAGTAACTATTAATAACAACCAATCTACTTTCGGCCGCGTTAGGTTAGGGGTGCCTCAAGGTTCAGTGCTAGGCCCGTTATTATTCCTAATGTATATTAATGACAGCTACAAATATAGCTTCAACAACATGGCTGTTTGCCGATGATTGTATAATTTATAGACAGATAACCACCCCTGATCACGTTGCCATATTACAAAAAGATTTAACCACATTAGCTGAGTGGTGTCGCGCATGGAAGATGGAAAATAATGCAGATAAAACTAAGGTCATGTCATGTTCTCCCAAGCTAAACTTTCCGTCCAACGTATACACGCTACGCAATTAGGTACTCGAACGAACCTTTTTCTTTAAATACCTGGGCGTTATTCTTACATCTGATTTAAGCTGGGCCATGCATGTGGAGCATATTACTAACAAGGCACTCGAAGAACTTGGCTTTTTAAAGCACCGTCTGTACCTTGCAAACAGTGACACAAGACTTCGTGCATACATTTCCCTTATCAGAGCAACCCTCGATTACGCCTCAATTATTTGGAACGCTCACACAGCTAACATTTCTGATTGCATCAAATCAATTCCAAATAAGGCTGTGCGCTTTATTTTGCGCTCCTACTCTCCATACCAAAGTGTGTCGGCGTTAAAGCAAACCCTTAATCTTCCAGATCTTGGCACACGACGGAAATATTTCCGTCTGTCTTTTTTTCACTCCGTTTACTGTTGCGGTGCATCTTTTTAATCTGCTCCCATCTTACCCGCCCATCATCTGTCAAACCGCAATGACCATGTATGCAAAGTGTCTCCGATATTTGCTAGGACCGAAAAATTGCAATATTCCCCTTCGGTGTTATTAGTGAATGAACGGAACGCCCTACCCCAAGATATTGTTACAATCACTGACCCGTCTGCCTTCCAATCTGCCCACACCCACTTGCCGCGTGTGCCTTGTTGAAAAGTGCCATGTATAGCAAATGTGAATTGCACCCTGTACTCTTACCCAAATTTTTTTCGTTATTTTTAATTCTTTTTTTTTTACAAACTCTATCTCTTACCGAAATCTGCGCTTGATTGTTGTATTCACTCGTTTTTATTGCGTTTACATATCGTGTGTGAATTGTATCTCCCCTATGTAATGCCTTTCGGGGCCTTTAGGGTATTCAAAAAATAAAGAAAATAAAAAATAAAAACTTGGCATGTCCTTGCTAGCGAGGCTTACTGAAGAGACGAGAACTAGGAGTCGGATTAATAATTGATAAGGATATAGCTGGTAACAGACAGGAATTCTATAGCATTAACGAGAAGGTGGCAGGTCTTCTTGTGAAACTTAATAAGAGGTAGAAATTGAAAGTCGTACGCCCCTTCATTTAGTAATGCAGGAAGCCCAAAGCTTCTACGAAGGCGTGGAATCGGCGATAGGTAAAGTCAGAACAAAATACGCTATACTGATGGGCGACTACAATGCCAGGGTAGACAAGAAGCAGGCTGAATACAAGTCAGTGGGGGAACATTGTACAGGCTCTAGGAATAGCAGAGGAGAGTTATTAGTAGAGTTTGCAGGACGGAACAATATGGTGATAATGAATACCTTCTTCCGCAAGCGGGATAGCCGAAAGTGGACGTGGAAGAGCCGGAATGGCGAGAGTAGAAATGAAATAGACTTCATACTCTGTCTCACCCCGGACATACAAGATGCGGACGTGCTCGGCAAGGGCCGCTGCAGTGACCATAGGATGGTAAGAACTCGAATTAGCCTAGACTTCAGGAGGGAACGTGAGAAACTAGTATACAAGACGCCGATCAATGAGTTGGCGGTAAGAGGCACAATAGAGGAATTCCAGATCAAGCTGTGGGCGGAAAGAGGCGCCGCATCGCCTAAACATGAGGGTTCGAGTGACGCACGCTGCAAGTTGGAAGGGGAGAGAGTGACAAAACTTATTAAACGCAAGGGTATTGGGGTATCCTCGCACCGGTCCCCGCGCGGCCCCAATGAGCTCAAACGAGACGAAGGGGAGAAGCGGGCGAAGGCGCGCCACCTGTTGGGGCAGCGGCGCACATTGCGAGGAGGGGTCTTCTGTGTTTGCCACAAGATGGCTCTAAATGTGCGCCAAGCGCACATGCAGAGCCAATCTCAAAGGGCGATGGAAAGAAAAAGAGACACAGGCGTTAACTTCAAATTGAATTTTGATGGGAGCAGCTTACCTAGGTAAGTCCTCGAGGCGGTATTTCTGTCTTTCCTTCCGTCCTGTTGGAGTTTTCGTTTTCGTTTATAGCATTGAGTAATAAGTTACTAGCCCAGCAGCGCATTTTGTTAAGAATCGAATAAGGTACTAGTATCTCCTGCAACAGCAATGCGAAATACACCTGTCAAAGCTAGTTTAGTTGCAGTCTACGTGCGTTATGACGTTAGTCATTTCTGCCATCATAACTAATATAAAGCATAAATATATGAAATCCCACTTAGCAAGTGCAAGACGACAAATTATTGTGTGAAACGGAAGGCGTCAAAGCTGTAGCCAGGGGAAGGAAAAGGAGAAAAGAAGGAGGGAAAATTAACCTCCGGTTTTTGTTCATGCAAAAAAGGGCTAATAGACATTAGCTTTGCTGTCAATGTTGTTACGGTGGAAAATGAGGGCAAGGTCGTCGACGGTGAAGAAGACGAAGTGGCAAGAGCCTCTCGGTATTCTCGGCAGCTGTCTATATACGCTTCGTAAATACAACGTTTAAATAGTTTTATACTGGTGATATTTTGGTGGAGGTGCGGTGTATCGATCCCCATACCTCTCGCAAGGATTCTCCAAGGATTCAAGTGGTCGACTTGTCTGTGCTACCTAGATGATGTTATTGTGTTCTCGCCCTCATTCAGCACACGCATTGACCACCTTTCAGCAGTACTTGCCGTTTTTCGCAAGGCCGGTCTACACCTCAACTCCAAGAAATTTAACTTCGGCCAGCGTGTGATTACTGTTCTTGGACATGTCGTCAATGCGGCTGGCATCCGACCAGACCCAGAGAAAATTCGCGCCGTGAAAGAGTTCTCTGTTCCACGGTCCGCAAAAGATGTCCGCAGTTTCGTGGGCCTTTGTTCTTACTTCCGCCGCTTTGTTAAAGAGTTTGCCACCACAGATCTCCTGAATAAAAGTGTGCCGTATTTATGGGGACCCTCTCAGTCCCCCGCCTTTTCTCGCCTTACCACGATGCTCATCATGCCACCGATTTTAGCCACTTCAGCCCCTACAGAGGTGCACACCCATGCCAGTGGCCACGGAATCTTTGCCGTCTTGGCACAACTTCAACACAGCCATGTACGTGTCATCGCGTACGCTAGCCGTCTTTTGTCACCTGCGGCGCGGAACTACTCTATTACCGAGCGCGAATGCTTGGCCGTTGTGCGGGCAGTGGCGAAATTCCGCCCCTAATTATACGGCAGGCCCTTTTCTATTGTAACGGACCACAACGCCCCCTGTTGGCTTTCATCCTTAAAGGATTACACATGGAAGCTTGGACTATGGGCTCTGCGGCTGCAGGAGTATTCTATTCTGCGGTAAATAGGTATGGTCGCCTACACAAGGACACCGACTGCTTGTCCCGCTACCCTGTACACACGCCCGCCAACACCGACATGGACGCTTCCACAAGTGTTCTTTCCGTTTCCCAGCTTTTGGACATGTATGAGCAACGCCATTACGCTACTTTAAGACCCTCATTGACCGAATGGAATCTGTTCATACTGATCCATCATGACGGTGCTTCGTCCTCAACGACGGGATATTGTACCGACGCTGTTTTCATACAGACGGTCCTCCCCTTCTCTTTGTCATTCCTCAACACCTCCGCTCCACCGTGCTTCAGGAGCTTCATGAGGCCCCAACTGCCGGACACCTTGGGATTCCTCGCACTTACGACCGCGTGCGCCACCCCTTCTACTGGCCCGGCCTCGCTCGCTCCGTACGGCGCTATGTATCTGCTTGCAAGCCCTGTCAACATAGCACAAAGCCAACAACGCTTCCTGCCGGATACTTACAGCCGATCGACATTTCACCTGAGCCTATCTTTCGCGCGGGTTTGGATCTCCTTGGCCCTGTCCCGGACTCCAGCTCTGGCAAGACGTGGATCGCTGTCACTATTGATTACGCCACGCGCATTGCCATTAATCGAGCACTTCCCACGAGCTGCGCAGCCGACGTCGCAGATTTCCTCCTCTGCGATATCATTTTAGTACATGGCGCCCCATGAGAGCTCCTTACTGACCGCGCCCGCACTTTCCTCTCCCAAGTCATCATCGGTATACTACGCTCACATTCTACCAAGCACAAACTGGCTAACTCCTATCATCCCCAGAGCAACGGCTTTACTGAGCGATTTCATCGGACCATTACAGACATGCTCTCGAAATACTTTTCACCCGACCACAAGAACTAGGATTTGGCCCTCCCTTATGTCACGTTCGCCTATAATTCACCACGCCACGATTCTGTTTTTACTTGCTCTTTCCCCTCGATAGAGGATTCGAGGACCGAGTATGCCCGCGACGCCATCGCCCACGCTGACCATGCGCGCCAGCTTGCCCGTACACGTCTGTTGGCATCGCAGGAATTCCAACGGCAGGCTTACAATCGCCGCCATCGTGACACGCATTTTTCACCAGGCTCTCTCGTGCTACTTTGGTCCCCTTGTCACCGAGTTCTTCCGTGCTTCTTCCGTGCTACGAAGGCACTTACCGTGTTCTGTGTCAAGTGACCAATGTCACGAGATAATCCCCGCGACCTCCGGCATGCCGCCCGGTTCCACATCACCTGACGTCGCACAAGTCTCTCGGCTTAAACGTTACTATGCCAGTACCGACGGTGATGACGGTGAAGCACCGAAACGGTGCTTTTTCTGCCGGGGGTCGTGTTACGGTGGAAAAAGAGGACAAGGTCGTCGACGGTGAAGAGGTCGAAGTGGCAAGAGCCGCTCGCGATTCTCGGCAGCTGTGTATATACGCTTTGTAAATTCAACGTGTCATCATCATCATCATCAGCCTCGTTACGCCCACTGAAGGGCAAATGCCTCTCCCATACTTCTCCAACTACCCCGGTCATGTACTAATTGTGGCCATGTTGTCCCTGAAAACAACTTAATCTCATCCGCCCACCTAACTTTCTGCCGCCCCCTGCTACGCTTCCCTTCCCTTGGAATCCAGTCTGTAAGCTTTAATGACCATCGGTTATCTTCCCTCCTCATTACATGCACATGCCCATTTCTTTTTCTTGATTTCACCTAAGATGCCATTAACTCGCGTTTGTTCCTTCACCCAATCTGCTCTTTTGTTATCCCTTAATGTTACACCCATCATTCTTCTTTCCATAGCTCATTGCGTCGTCCTCTGTTACCTTTTTGCGTAAGCCCTTTTGCGTCGTCCTCTAGAACCCTTTTCGTAAGCCTCCAGGTTTCTGCGCCGTACGTGAGTACTGGTAAGACACAGCTGTTATACACTTTTCCCTTGAGGGATAATGGCAACCTGCTGTTCACATACAACGTGTAAATAGTTTCATACTCGTGATAATATTATGGCAAGCTACAACAGAGATGGTTTAAGCAAGCTAATAAGTTGAACGTGGTGTACTTGCAGCCCAATTTATGTACGGATATGTCTTATTTTTCTCTATACAAAAGGCATTATAATAGCACCGTATTACCTCATAAACTCTAGGATGATAATAATACTAGTCATACAATAATGCTGGAGGTCATAGGACATGTACACATTGACAAGTACCCTTGACCCGCCGTGGTTGCTCAGTGGCTATCGCGTTGGGCTGCTGAGCACGAGGTCGCGGGCTCGAATCCCGGCCACGGCGGCCGCGTTCTGATGGGGGCGAAATGCGAAAGCACCCGTGTACTTAGATTTAGGGGCAATTTAAAAGAACCCAAGGTGGTCGAAATTTCCGGAGTCCTCCACTACGGAATGCCTCGTAATCAAAAAGTGATTTTGGTACGTATAACCCAATATGTTTTTTTAAACACCCATGAACGTGGTGAGTGAGATTGTAAATGGGAAGATGTAGTCATTGCTCCCATCAGCAACATTGTGTCATTTCGTCCACTTTTGTTTCCTATTTCCTCATAATTTTCGCAGTTGTAATGAAGGTTTTTCATTTGTACCTTGTTTGACTTCATGTGCCTGTATACGTGCCGGGCCCACAGATATTTCTAAAGCGCGCAGACATGCTAAGACCGTATGATACCTAAACGCTACATTTTAGAAGTGTAGCTTGTGTGTTTTTGCAACCCCTTACCTCTTACAAACTGCGGCGAAATACACGGAGGATACCCAAAGTATCGCTGATGTACTCGGGCGACTCTGCAAATTGGGGTTTAAAGTTTGAAGCGGTATTTTCTCTTTCATAAATAATTGGCCAAGCTTGCGCCAACGTGAAACACAATAGTTGCATTTGTAAGATGACGCCCTCGGCCGCATTTCTATGGAAGCGAAATGCGATAACACCCATGCACTTATATTTAGGTGCACGTTAGAAAACCCCAGGTGGTCAAAATTTCCCGAGTCCCTCACTACGGCGTGCCTTATAATAAGATCGCAGCTTTAGTACGCAAAACCCCATAATTAATTATTTCTATGTGTTTCTAGCTGGTTTTTATTATGACGGGTTAGGCTATGGCAATTTGACTGTTTTAGAAAATGTCTTAAGAAATTTGCATGCAATATAAGCACTCGAAGCTATAAGACTAGCTACGAGTGCCGAAATCGTTTAACCTATGCCTACCAATGCTTCCTCGCAGACTCCGAAGTACTTCGCTGGTGTCCAGAAGAAGGGTCCTCTAAGACCCTTCGCTGGTCTTTGCGTCGCTTTTCTGGTACTTATTCGAAAAGACCACCAAATGTGAGTAAACTACGTCATATATGTTTTGAAAAGGTGAAGCAATTGTTTTCACAACGAAAAAAAGCATTTTTATGAAAAGCGAATTGCCTAGGAGACGTGTAACAAGAATGATAAAAATTAAAAATAATGACATTCTTATTTACAGGTGATTAAATATTATTGCACCCTTTCTTTAAGGTATTATATGCATGCAAAGAAGGAGAGTGGCCATTGCAGTTGGTGTGAGGAGATTAGAGAATTTGTAGGCCGCAACGAAATATAAAAGAAGTATCAGCCCAGTAGCCTGATGGCGAATGATGATCGACCGCAAGCACTGGAAAATGCGAAACCTACATATGGGATGAAATTTAATATTGCGGCGCGCACATCCCGTATCAGAAGCAGTATCATGCATTGCGAAGCTGGCCTAGCCTCTGGAAGATTTAATACCTGCACTGAGATGAACATTTTATGGAATTCAAATCGCGACAGTGCAGTTTTCATTGCGATAGCAACTATTATATCTATACTTCAGGAGCATTTCTGCCATTGGCGTAGGCCGCCGTCGTGAGTTTCCGTATGAAGTCGAAGGACGATCAAATGGTCTCCGTGCACCGCAAGATGTATGTGCGAGTGAAAGCGTGCGAAGGTGAGCCGTCAAATGCGGCTCAGTCTCGCGTGTGCGAGCGAGGAAGGCGAGTGGGAAGTGTGCCCTCTCCTGTCGCGCACGGGGCACTGGGGTAAAGCGATGGAGGGGGAGGGGGCGTTCTCCTCCGGCATGTGCTGCTTGCGGTGCGGCCGTGAGGGCACCGTATCTTGAAGGCGAACTGCGACGTGGCCAAAGTGCCTGCGCCGGCGGGCCTCATCTTCAAAGCGATCTGCGATGTTTGTAGACTGCACGTAGTGCCGGCAGTTTCGTATGGTGGCGGTGAAAACTTTATTTTTCTCCTCAAAGTTAATAGGGTGGGCTTTACCCTTCCCGCGCGTCCGCCACGAGCCTTTCTGGCAGCGTCGTCGGTCCGCTGGACTGCTTCCAAGTTGATCCTCTGAAGCAGAGCTGAGCAGCACAACACAAGGCGCGTGGAGGCTTTCGCCAGAGGCTGACTCACCACTGCTACTCGTCAGTCCATTGCCTTCCCAAAGCATATGCTCAAGAGTTGCTCTTGAGCCACATAGCTTACCTTTGTTCATAGTTACGTTCATAGCTTACATAGCTTACGTTTGATCTGGATAAATTTTATTCCACGTGACTGGATTACAGTGTGCCCTTGATTGTAAATGCTACCGCTGTACATACTGCGGTTAATTTAGTTTTTGTAGAGGTGGTGCATAAATACACTTCTGCATTTTGTCACGTACTCTTATTACTTTGCCTTTCGCTAATCTCGCTCCCCACTCCCAATCTCCGTCCTCGCCTACTTCGGCGGCCTCTGAGTTGACGACAACAATGTTTGTCGCAACTCTGTGGGTTAGCCCTCAAGCTGCGTTGTAAGCCACCTAGTTGTTTCCGCCATCCCCTAGTAAGGTCGGAGTATTGACAGGCGTTCATAGTAATTTAACATTTTTGTCTTTTGTTTTTTAGCTCCTCTCCGTAGTTATCCATAGGGCGTTAACGTCTACTATTTACAATAGGCGCTTAATGCTCCCCTTTGCTGTGCGCAAGATAACCATTCAAGTCCTTGGGTACACTATTTTGATATATGGTACAACAGTATTTTATCCTTGTTCTTTCACATGGTGTTCAAAAATGAACTGCATATTATTATCATTGCTGCGAAATGCGGCCTGTAATGTTAACATCCCCGGTGGTGCTAGCTTGTTTTCTGCTTTACAGTTGCCTTTGCTTGATGCATTATCTTTTCAGACAGTTATGTGCCGTCATATCCAGAATAGTGATTTTCTCTTTCCTTTTTTGCCCACAAGATCACTTAGGCGTCTTCCCAAAACGATGTCATACGCGATTTGGACGTTTCGTATGAAATTATTACGTTCCCGATACACTTATTTCCATGCCCACAGAAATATTTTTCCATTTCGTCGAAAAGTGCCCTCAAATAGTATTTAAGAGAAAACTCGTGTGGCGCTGCCTGATATCTGTTTGTTTTCAGTATTTCTTCATCAGCATTGGACCCCCATTTACTGCCTTCACTTTTCTTTGTTGTTGTTGTTGTTGCTTTGTTCATTTTTTCCTCACTCCTATAGTTTATTGTGTGCCTGAAACTGACTGCCGGGTACAGCCCGACAAGCCTCATTGGCTTGGGTTGACCGCTTTTGTATCTGGTGCTTTTACATTAACATGACATGCACTGCCTCCCATAATTTTAGAATTTGGCTTGCTTTCCAGCACTCAATACTATAATCGGTTAGTTTTATTATATATTCGTCCTATAGGTTTCTTAAGGCTTTGTTTGTTATTCCGTCTTGTGCGGGTACCGATTTTGTATGAATGTGATGCAGTGCTGCTTTTATTTCTTATCCACTAAACTATAAGTCCAGATGTTCGTTAGCTCTTCCGGTGTAACGTGGATGTGCAATCAGCTTGGCTGGCGAAATGTGTTTTACCGCGACTTTCTTTTTTTTTTTTTACATAACTATTGTGCATGTTCTATATCTCTGTTAATTCTGCAAGTTTCTGTCTGAGTGTGTTGTTCTGTCTCTACTTTTCGATCTCCTTTGTAGTGCCTCTTTCTCTTCCCGCATATGAAAGAGCCTGCTTTCTATGCCTTCCAGTTCTGCTTCAAGGCGGGACTATATGTGTTGCCTTGGTTACATCTTTCTTTAGTTGTTCGGTAAAATGTTCGCTTCTTATTACCTCCAAGGCATTTCCCCTGACTTTTTTTAATTTGTCCCAATCAACAATTCTGAGCTTCCTGCCTTTATTCTTGCGCGGGCCTGCTGTGACTGCTATATCTGTTATATTGCGATCGCCATCCATGTAGTTTATGTATTTTTCCATTGTTCTTGTGTTATATTCTCAGCGAATATTAGGTCATGCGTAACGCGCACGCACATGCTATTACCTCTGCTCCTTGGGGTGTCGGTGGCACGCTGGACACGGCCAAGACGTGGCACATCCTCAAAGCCATCCTGGACCCCACCAAAACCAAAGGAGAAGGACACAGGGCTCTGGAACGGTTGCTACACACCTACCCAGGTAGCCAACAAGACCTCATCGATGCCATCAAGACCAAGTGCTATGGAGATCCCACTCCCACACAAGCATGTGGAACACCCTACACAGGACAACCCAACCCGCTAATGGACGAACCTATCCCCGAAAACGAAGTGAGAGCGGTCATCGCAGCCACCACCCGTAACACAGCGGTGGGCACGGACCAGATCACGAATTCGATGATCAGAAACATGAGCGACAAGTCTATCTCCGCGCTCACGGCCTTTGTCAACCAACACTGGGAACAAGGTACGGTGCCGGCGATGTGGAAACACGCACGAATAATCATGATCCCCAAACCGGGCAAGAAATTGGCAATTGAAAACCTTAGGCCCATATCGCTCACGTCGTGCCTTGGCAAGGTGTACGAAAAAGTTATAAACGCGAGACTACAGAGACACTTGGAAGGTAACAAACACCTGCCGGACACCATGTTCGGTTTCCGCGCAGGCCTGTCCACACAAGATGTGCTACTCCAAATCAAGGAAGAAGTCCTCAGTAACGTTTCCCGCAGTGGCGAACACGTCCTCCTAGCAATCGACATCAAAGGGGCTTTCGACAACGTCAGCCACCAAGGAATCCTAGAAGGGCTGGGCAACACCAACTGCGGCGAGCGAACGTACAAGTATGTTCAGAGCTTCCTGAGCCACCGCACGGCGGAGCTGGAGATGGGAGAGATCCAGACTCCAGTGTACCACCCTCCCAACAAGGGCACACCACAAGGTGCTGTCATCTCTCCCACGCTGTTCAACGTCGCCATGATCGGTCTCGCAAGCAAACTGCAGGACGTAGCAGGTCTTCGGCACGCAATCTACGCAGATGATATAACACTCTGGACCAGAACAGGGTCCCTCGTTGAAAAAGAAGAACGGCTGCAAACTGCAGCAAATATCATCCAGGAATACGTCAGCCAACGGGGACTACAATGCTCCCCCGAGAAATCTGAGCTCCTACGAGTCTGGCGAGGCCGGGGTAACCACACAGTCCCCACAGACCCAACAAGAAGACTCGAGGTACGCCTCAACGGGGGCCTCATACCAGAGAAGCCATTGCTGAGGGTGCTGGGCATGTGGCTGCAGTCCAACCAGCGGGCCACACACACCCTTACACTCCTCAAAACCAGTGTCAAGGCGATATCACGCATGATCTCCCGCGTAACATCCAAGAACAGAGGCATGATGGAAAGCGACACCCTGCGACTGGTCAGTAGCCTGGTGGTGAGCAGAATCACATACAGCCTGCCTTACTACCACCTCACACAGTCCGAGACGAAGCAGGCCGACACACTTTTAAGGATGGCTTTGAAGACCGCTCTCCGCCGGCCGATGAGTACATCGACTGAAAAATTATTGGCGCTAGGGTTGTACAACACCCTCAGCGAACTGGCAGAAGCCCATTACGTCTCGCAACAACAGAGACTTGCGCGGACTCGCACGGGCCGGCAGGTCCTACAAACCTTGGGGTTCCCAGCTATAACAACACGAACCCAAGAAACCTGTTCCATACCTCGTCACGTCCAGGACAGGTTTCACGTTGCCCCGATACCACGCAACATGGACCTTAACCTACACTCCGGCAGGAGGAGAGCAAGGGCCCAGTACATGGAGAAAGCGTTCAGATTCAATACCACGGCCCGTTTCACGGACGCTGCCATGTATGGCACGAACAACAAGGGCGCAGTTTCAGTGGCATGCGACTACTGAGGCCACGTTACCTCCGCTGCATCGACCCGCCCCTGCACGATTACGGAAGCCGAGGAGCTGGCCATCGCGTTAGCCATCCGCGAGGGCCTACACGCAAACCAACCACTGACGATCCTCACGGATTCCCAGCAGGCCTGCCGCAACTTCCTACAGGGAAGAATTGGAAGACCTGCTGCACAAGTCCTAGCCGGAATACTCAAGGAGGACCCTGAGGACTTCGCCACCCAAACCATCATCTGGATACCGGGCCACACTGGCATCACGGGCAACCTGCAGGCCGACAGAGCAGCTCGAGGATTCGTACATAACCGAGCACTCAACACGCCGGCTGCAGAAGACCTGGACCCTGTCGACCTCGAGTATTCAGCCATCGTGAACTACCACAGAGGGCGTCGCTTGCGATATCCACCACCCCATCGAAATCTAAACACAGAAGATGCCGCTGCCTGGCGTAGGCTCCAGACAGGCACTTACACGAACTTACACATATTACATAGGATACACCCCACAGCCTACAGGGACGAATGCCCATGGTGTGGGGCCACACCAACCCTATACCACATTACGTGGGAGTGCACACCACACAACATAGAACACCCAGACACGAACACCACGAAGGAGCAATGGGAGGCTCTGCTGTCCAGCTCGGCCCTCGACGACCATCTCAAGCTGATTAAGAGAGCTGAGAAGATGGCAAGAGCCAGCGGAGCCCTGGACTAAGGGCCCCGACCATTAGCTGTTTTTTTTTAGCTATTATTTTAATAAAGTTTATCTATCTATCTATCTATCTATCTCTTACTGGAGGTACCTTCCTGTTGCGCATCTAGCGCGAGGTTTCAACATTCGGGATTCTCAGCTTTGTATCCCTATGCCGCGTGCTGGGCATTGAAATCTTCTATACGACCGCCCGATTTCCCGCTAGTGTAAGGATTTTTCTAAATAATGTTGGTGTACACGTTGGGACCAAATATGCTATCTGCCGTTTTTCTTGGGGGGGGGGGGCATTATTTCTATTAGGATGTTTTCTGTTTCTTTGATTTCTGTGTTATGTTGTAAGACTGTGACGTTTCGCTTCGGAAATGTGGTTATGGCCTTTACTCACATTAATCACTGCTAATCGGCTTTTAGCTTGACAACTTTGCTCGTCCGTGGGTCTCTTGCACTACAATATTATCTGGATTGTTTTTTCTAATCAGATGTTGTAGGCAAAATCTTTTCCTATTGCACCCTCTTCTATTCGATTGCCATATTTTATACATGTCGCGTCTGTGCATGACGGTGTTACAGCTCTGGTGTCCCTGGTCCCGAATCGGAAGGTCAGTTATAGGGCTCGCCTGTCGTTTCATCGGGGCCTCTTCCACTACAAGCAGTCCCCTATTTTGTTTCAAGTTCTGCTACCCTTGATACTATTCCCTGAAGCTGTTGTAATATGTTGCTCGATTCTCGCATTATTGCTGCACCGATTTCTTTTAGCATTGATCTCATTGTTTCCTCTACTTTATCTATTTTCGTTCCCATTTCCACGAATTTCTTTTCGACTCTCTGTTCGAATTCGTCCTAGCGTTCTTAAATTGTTTTGGTTTTCTCTGCACTGCTGCTGTTTTCTCCCGCACCTTCTGTCGCTTTAGCTTCAGTTACAATGATATCTTTTTCCTCTTCCATAATCAGCACATTGTATACGACTACTGTTACGGCTTCACGTTTTCTTTCCCCTTTCTTATGCTGATCATTTTTTCCTTTAATCTCGTGTTTTCTGCTCTTAGTGCAACTATATTCTGATTATGTTGTGCTAACAATTGTTTAAGCTGTGTTAGTTCTTCCTCTATTCTGCCACTTTTTTTAGGAGAAGCAGCTTCAGCTTCCTTGCGCACTGTGACGCCTGCTCCTCCCCAGCTCACCTCTAGTGTTCCAGCCTGGCCGCTTCTGCTTGCTTCTTTTCTTTCGCTGTTTCCCTGAGTCCCGGTCTCCTGGTAGGCCCGTGTCGAGCTTCCGTTGCCATCGTATCGAGATTTCGACCTCAGTCTGGATCTACCCCTGGATGTTTGTTTGAGTACGGTAGTCAAGCAAAGGATTCCGAGCGATCCCTTGTCTGATTGCTTTTTCTTTCCTCTCTTGCTCTTGGCTCTTTGTTGTACCCACTGTTGTTTGTTCTTTACCAGTCGAAAAATACACCAAACCGCTTCTGGTGTTTTGTGTATGTGTGCTTGGTGTACCTCACTCAGTGCTCTTGGTATGTTCAGTGTGTCTGCCTGGGGTTCCCGGTATCCTGATGTGGTCTTCTTGGGACCATGCCGGTCTATTTTCATGTATTTGAAAAATTTCAGCATGCATCAAATATCGCTATATCATGTATGTGTCGATCACATTACCCCGGTTTCATGCAGCAGAGTCTAAATTTACTATTGTAAAGAATTAGTTAACATTTATTCTATAGATGACAAGGAGTGCAATATCCCAGGCGAGAGAGCAGTACGAATATTTGCTTATTTCGTGCAATAAGTAGTAATAATTTCACTTTAAAATGTTTAGCATAAAGTAACCTAAGTGCACGAAATTTCCTTGCGAGCACTGTGCGGCCCTAGCAAGTAGTTTGTTAAGACGAATTGCTAAATATGAGCTGCGTAGCTTTTAGTTCTAACTAAATGATATCTCATATTGATGCCTAGAGAGAGAGATAATAAACTTTATACAAAATAGCACACAAGTTTAGTATGCTCATCCGCTCTACAGTGAGTGGTCCCCCCAGTAAAGCAGCATTAGCTTTCCTTTTCACTCGTATGACCGGGTTGAGCTGCTCCGTCGAGCCGGATCTGGACAGTGCTGCCTCCCATTACCGTGTGACAATGACACTTGTGGAAGCCACAACCAGTTACCAGCCAGTTGCACCCTCTGATACTCCCCAGTGACACAGCACAGCCTGAAACAGACAAATAATTCTCACGCATCACTAGAAATTCTTCATAGTGTCGCAGCACTGCGCGACTGAGGCAGGGAAAGAAGAAGTAGAGTGTGTGCGCATGATCTCGGGGTACTCTGCGCCGGCTGGGCCTGGCCTGTAGATTCCCTCTCGAACCTCGTTTCACCCTGTAAGTAAACATCATTCCTGATATCTTTGGGGGACGTGCGGGGCAAATCTTGGACGATCCTGGACGACCCAGCTCTACCAACTGTCCGACGGAGTAGACGCTTGGCCGGATTACGACCACAAGCAGCGGACATGGCCAATTCGGGAGAAGGCAATGACGACCCCACCTGCGGCGGACCAGACAGCAATCATGCAGGTCAGGCTGGCTACTGGATGCCGCTGCGAGAGCCACCCACCTTTTCAGGGAAGGCGAACGAAGACGTCGACGACTGGCTTGAAGACTACAACAGAGTGAGTCGCCACAACCACTGGAGCACTACGAAGCAGCTCGATAACGTGGTTCTTTTTCTCGCTGGAATCGCGCTCCTCTGGTTTGAAGACCACGAGAACGTTCTGACAAGCTGGGATAATTTTGTAGAAGAATTCACCAAGTGCTTCGGGGACCCGATCTCTAAGGAAAAGAAGGCTGAGCAGATGCTTTCCCGACGAGCTCAATTACCTGGCGAAACGCGTACAACGTACATAGAGGCTGTTCTGAAATTGTGCTGAATCGTCAGCGCTACCATGACAGACGAAGACAAATTAGGACATCTGCTTAAAGGAATCGCTGAAGATGTTTATCATTTTTTTATAACGAAGGATGATCTTAGTACTCTGTCTGATCTGAAGAAAGACCGCCGGGCGTTTGAAGCGCTGAAAATGAGAAGGATTGGGCCAAAGTTTGGACGCTTGGACCATGTTACTACTATTGCAAGTGTCTCCGTCCCAACCCCCGACGCCATCTCCTCGGTCATTCGGCAAGTGATTAAAGAATAGCTTGAACGCCTTAAAGTTGTTGACGACGCTCATGTGGGCCATCAGTGTGCATTTGATCATCGCTCTCATGTGCCACCGGCCAGCTGGGCACCTTAGAGTTACCGAGAACCTCGCAGGACCTATGATGATCGTACGGAGAGCACCAACTTGCCACCGGAACCGACAAGTCTGGGACACCGACAAGATTCACCACAACGATTTGTTCCGCGGGCTCTTCCCTCCTACAACCAGCCTGAGAGTACGTTTCTACCGATGACACCCATGTGACCGGTGTCACCCGCGACAAGCCGCGACTCCTGCATTTTCTACAGCTGCCGTGTTGCTACGCATTGCTAGGTGTTGCCACCGCCGCCAGCAGCGTGCTCCACTGTTTAATTCCTACACACCCCGCGTACCCGCTGACGAGCCCTGGCCGTATCCCAGTTCCTTCTAGCGGCTGCAGCAGGGACGCGCTCCCCTGTTTCCGATTGCAGCCTGACACCACCACCGATACAACAACGCTCTCCGTCACCTCGTTGTCGCTCGTTATCACCGCCGCCGCCGCTGGGAAACTAGCTGGTGCGACCGACGGGGGTGAGGCCGCAATATGTTCATCTTCATCAAGACACCCTTGTGTAAGATTGTTTAAAAACAAAGTGTGCGTTTTAGTTGACAATGTGAGTGCTTTTGCTTTAGTTGACACATGGGCGTCAGTTTGTTACGAGCCTGTCCTTCAAAAGTCGTCTTGGACAAAAAGTTATGTTTTCTTGGGATAGGAACGCTACCTTTCGTGGAGTTGGTGGGGAAATGTTACGCCCACTTGGGGTCTGTTCTGTTTCAGTTACGATAGGGGACCAGACATTTCAAAGTGAATTTACTGTGCTTGCACATACAACGCGTGACATTATTTTAGAAATTGATTTCTTGCGTGAGTGGGGGGCTAATTTGGATTATGGAAGTGGCGCGATTTCTCTTCGCCGCGACGCGCGAACTTCAATGACAGATGGCGCTGCGAGCAGCCGAAGCGAGCGGACGCGTGTCACATGCGCTCCGTGAATTTCGGGTGTTTTGGCCCGGTCAAACCGATTGGATCGCCCAAATGTTTGCGGGAATCGACGCCGGAAGCGAAGCGGACCACGAGGACACCAAATTCAAGCCGGTACGTCCAAAATTTTCGGATTTACCGGACTTTGAATTTTCCGAGTGGCCGACCAGGCGCTAAGCCTAACGAGGCCTAGCACGAGTACGGGGCTTCGAGGTCTTCCCCCGGCTTCGGCCAGCGGCGAGGCGGACCCGGAGCGATGGCCCGACACGACATCCCGAGCTACGACCACCTCACGATATCAAGACTACTGAACACCGCCACCGAGGCGCAAGATTTCATGGAACAAGACCCGCACGAAGCCGTCGTCGCCGCACCGTCGACGGCAGTAGGCCTACCCCGAGGAGGAGGCCCCCGACCGACCCCAGGCAGCACCCCAGCGACAACGTCGGCCCCCTCGTCGGCGTCAAACCCGCAAGTAAACCATTTAATTCGAGATCCGGACCCGGAATGGGAAATCGCCATGTCTAGTCGGCAAAAGAGACGCCAGTGCGGAGGCCCGGTTTTGGAGGGAACGCCGCATGGCAACATCCAATCACAGAACGCCGCCATGATGTCAGGCGCCGCGCCAGCTGCGCCCGGCGAAGGAGTGAGAGGAGGAGCGCCGCCGCCGAGGAGGAGGCTGCCGCCGCTCCCGCGCGAAGATTTAAAGATCGTCCTGAGGCCGGAGGGACTCGCAGTCAAGGACTTGCACACGCACCAAGTGGCGCGGGCGGTGGTGGTCATCATGACTGGATGTAGAGGGGTAGACCTGCATGACCTTCCATTTCTGCCCCTTATAAGTTTCACAACAAGACCTGCCACCCGTTCGCTAATGCTACAGAGTTTCTGTATGTTACCAACTATATCCTTATTAATCTGGAATCCGACTCCTAGTTCTCGTCTCTCCGCTAAGCCCCGATAGCACAGGGCGTGCCCGCTTTTTAGCCCTGTATATGCCTCCTTTGTTCTTCTAACTACGCTGAGCGCTATTATATCCCATTTACTGCCCTATAATTCCTCCAATAGCACTGCTAGACTCGCCTCACTAGATAACGTTGTAGTGTTAGGCGTTGCCAGGTTCAGATTCCAATGGTGGCCTGTTCGAACCCAGGTATTCTTAGCACCCTCTCCTGCGTCACAAGCCTGACCGTCACCTTGGTAAGTTGCTTCGCAGCTGCTGGAGACTGAAGGTCGGGGTTTGGTTGCTGTATTCATATAGGAGGTTTTGGCCAAGTACTGCACCAGGGTGGCCAATTCTGCTCTGGTGAGGGAGTGCGTCACCGATTCTGGTCATCTCGATTAGGCCGTACTCCTGACCTGTTTACGCAATTTTATCAGCACGCGAATTTTTTTTAATCTTGTGGAAAATTGCATGGCACCGGGATTCAAACCACGGTCCTCTTGAGCGCGAGGCGGATACTCTACCTCTACGACACCGCTTATTTACTAAGGTAATCGCAAATAGAATCAGGAACACCTTAGACTTAACCAAAGGACCAGGCAGGATTCCGTATAGGCTACTCAACAATAGACCATATTCACACTATCAATCAGGTGATAGAGAAATGTGCGGAATATAACCAACCCTTATATATAGCTTTCATTGATTACTAGAAAGCGTTTGATTCAGTCTGGAAACCTCATCAGTCATGGAGGCATTACGGAATCAGGGTGTATACGAGCAGTATGTAAAAATACTCAAAGATTTCTATAGCGGCTCCACAGCCACCATAGTCCTCCATAAAAAAAACAACAAAATCCCAATAAAGAAATGCGTAAGGCAGGGAGATACGATCCCTCCAATGCTATTCACAGCGTGTGTACAGGATGTATTCAGAGACCTGGATTGCGAAGAATTGGGGATAAGAGTTAATGAAGAACACCTTAGAAACTTGAGATTGGCTGATGATATCACCTTGATAAGTAACTCAAGGGACCAATTGCAATGCATGCTCACTGACCTGGAGAGGCAAAGCAGAAGGATGGGTCTAAAAGTTAATCTACAGGACACTAAAGTAATGTTTAGCAGTCTCGGAAGGGAACAGCAATATACAATAGGTAGCGAGGCACTGGAAGTAGTAAGGGAATACATCTACTTAGGCCAGGTACTGACCGCGGATCCGGATCATGAGACTGAAACAATAACAAGAATAAGAACGAGTTGGGGTGCATTAGAAGACTAATGGGTGTAACGTTAAGGGATAATAAAAGAGCAGATAGGGTGAGGGAACAAACGCGAGTTAATGACATCTTAGTCGAAATCAAGGAAAAAGAAATGGGCATGGGCAGGACATGTAATGAGGAGGGAAGCGAAGCGATGGTCATTAAGGATTACGGATTGGATTCCAAGGGAAGGGAAACGTAGCAGGGGGCGGCAGAAATTTAGGTGGGCGGATGAGATTAGAAGTTTGCAGGGACAACATGGCCACAATTAGTACATGACTGGGGTAGTTGGAGAAGTATGTGAGAGGCCTTTGCCTCGCAGTGGGCGTAACCAGGATGATGATGATGATGAGGACGAGGATGATTACATTTGAAATACATATTGAGATGATTTGGCTATCTTTTTGTTGGGGCCTTGTGGCAACTCAGCCTTCAAGCCGCTTCTTCTTGGTCTCTGGGTTGGCGGTGGGCGTGTAGATTTCACGCACCCTCCTTCATGCTTCGCGAATCCGTTCTGCGAAAAACAACGGAACGGTGCACTGCGATAAACGAACACGATCGTTCGAACGCGCCACCGTTCACCGCGAACCATAAAGCGTTGGTGTTCAGCATGGGGGCACACATATTCGCTCGATATGTTGTCGTATTGTTCCGACTTCCTCGATTCGTTAGTGCCAATTGGCATGTTTGATTTTTTGCGATTCGGATAGCTGACATCATTGTAGACAAGGCGCAATAAATTCGCTTTTGATTGTTCCCAATACTGTGTGGTCATTCCTTAGTTCCAGGATTACGTTTGAGATACTACAAATGGCTGCCTACCATTGAGCTCTTGGGACATAGGATATTTTGAGAGTTTTGCTCAGTACAATGCAAACTTTGTTTGAACCGAAGCGTAGGCCTAAAGGAGACTTCCATCGTGAGCGTAGGCGGCATGCTTTCTTGAGACTGAGGCGATGGTTGCTCAGTGTTTGAACTTTTTGGACACGCTAAGCCTTCCCGAAGTTTGATAATATTCATTGGTACGAGTGTCACATGGTATACATGATAGGAGAGCGAGGCCTAGCGCCCGCACAACCGCTGACAAGCCTAAAGTGAGTGATTATGGAAGCCTAGCGCCTGGTTCTAGTTGCCCATGTAAGCAGTTTCTTCCATATCTCACTTCGGGCGTTCTGGCTGTGGGAGCCGTGTGGCCACGGGCCATGGGTGCCGCTACGAGCCTACTGGTATTGGGGCCAGGCACCAGACGCTCTGACACTCTCTGACACGGAGGCGACCACTGTGCCGTTCGTGCCGAACACCTCGTCACCGATTCCGGAATGCTGGTCCGTAGTTGTGCCATGGAGGTCTATCGTCTGCAGAGTTGCTGCTGCGAGCAGCGGGTGCACAATGCACGCGGGGGCCCTGACGAAGACGATGAGCGCTCTCTGGTTCTCGAGCTGTCGGCTGAACTGGCCAGCGCAACAGTTATTCTTTGTAAACACACTTTGTAAATAGCCTCCAGTTCTTAATCTTTCCTTGGCGTAACAATATTTTTGCCTGATGTATCCGTTTTAGAAGAATGCGTCCGAAGATCAACGCCAGCTGTCGTTTTGGGAACGTCAAAACAACAGGGACAAGCGAGACGAGGTTAACGCAACGAGTCCTAGAAGTAGAGGGCGCCCCATGCTTCTGGCATTTCACATATTGCATCTTTTCTCAATCCCAGCTCCACCCGCCACAGCGCAAAATTTTCGAACCACTCCAATTATTAACCATTTCCTTGCAGTGGGTGAACACGGACGTCCTGCATCTGTCCCGGCAGAAGCCTTACTATCCCGCGACTTCACCTACCATTTAGTTTGCGTCGAGACGACGCCATTAAAGGCGGGAGTTATGTTATGGCGCGACGAAGAGTGGCACCAGACAGAAGACCACTATATAACGTGTGTAGGTGAAATCGGTCTCGACAGCGATCTCGCTTATGCATCGTTGTCTCTCTTTTATATATTGTAAATACAACGGTATGTCAGTTCTACAGCATAACAATATTGCGGAAGAGACCAGCAAGCTAACGAACAAGAGGACGGAGTTTACCGATGCAAAAATGATACAGTCGCAATAAATAAAATTATAGAAGAAGAAATTGTGGAATTCGGCTGCTTTCACTTATTGCAGTTAGTGTATTCAAAGCAGGAGGGTCTGTGATATCTTGCAATAATGCTTCTTAAATAGACAAACATTTAGCCTGCCCAATTGTGATAACCTAGCACGCCGATAGAAACATGGCAGTCCGCAATACGTGGGTAGACATGAATGTGTTAGAGAAGGGTGCCCAAGAAAGTACCATTTTTTAATTGTGGGGTTTTGAGTGCCAAAACCGCAGTCTGATTAGGAACCATGCCGTAGTGGGATACTCCGCAAGTTTCGACCACCTGGGGTTCTACGACGCTGGGTGTCAGAAACCCTGGTGAAAAAGAAGGCTATGCTTAGACTGTTTCGGAACTACATCAACTTATGAGGCAAGAAGTCTACAACAGCATAACGACACATCCTAGACAAAGATTTAAACAAACTAGAAGGGACGCGGCATTAAACAGCATCAGAAAAATAACAGCCGATTCCTTTCAAGGCAATGAGAAGGCTGTATTTGAGGCAACAAAAAGCATGAAAGAGAACCAGACAGTAAAAGAGCTGGCGCTGAGAAATTTCAGCTGGAACAAAGCCGAAGATAAAATTCCTAAGCGCACAGCCACAGGGCTAGACGAAGTTCCCGTTAAGCTTGCTAACGAAGTAGCACCAACAAGTAAGGAGGCTCTATTGAAAGAAGTACAGAAAAGCTTAAAATATAGCGGAATATCAGGCAGTTGTCGACAGAGTAGAACATATTTATATATGAACGTAAAGAAGGAAAATACAGAATTCACTCATAGAGATCATTGACCATACATAGGTAGTATAGAGGTTAGCAATGCCGGCTATAAAATTAAAGCTACAAGCCGAAAGTGGCATATTGGGGAAGACTCAAGAATGCATTTAGAATCGTTAGGCGTCTCTATGATAACTTATTCGTCCTTACTCATTGTCTTCAAATGTCCAACGAAGAAAGGAGATGGCTATAATGAATTTTTTAGACACTGCAGGAGCATATCACAACGTAGACTGTAACATTTTGTGGTGTATTCTGGAAGGGGAAGGCTGTGGAGACGATTGTATGCGGCTTTTGAGAGAGATATACCTAAAAAATACTGTTTGCGTTAAGTGGTAAGTGATGAGGATCAAATAGCGACTGAGGCAGGGGTGCCCTTTATCCCACTCTGTTTATGATGCACATGGCAAGGATGAAAAAGGCGCTAGAGGGAAGTAAAATCGGGTTTATTCTCTCGTACAAACAGGCGAGTGCACTGGTTGAGAAGCAGGTTCTAGGTTTATTTAATGCGGACGATATTGTGTTGCTAGCTAACAAGCAAAATGATATACAACGTCTGGCTAATATCTCTGGACAGGAAGGCGACAATTTAGCTATGGAGTATAGGGTTACAATAAAAGGTCATATGGTATTCAATGAATACCGTGAATAGACAGTGTGAATTTAGGACCGAGAAACATCTCAGGTAAAAGAATATGAATACGTTAGTATATAAATAAAGTAAATCAATGGATATATATTATTTTCTTGCTGGCTTGTTTAATTAAATATTTATTTATTTATACATACTACCTCCTCGAAGAGGCTGTTGCAGGAGAGGGATGAACAACAAACATACAGCATTTGTAAACAAGCTTCCGTGAATTGTTTCAGTGGTGGTGAACGGATGTTGCCCAGTAATGAATTATGGACTTCAATTGTTGCTGGAAAAAAACTGTGTCTAAAGCAATCAATGCGCGCGAAAAAGGTTCAGTTATTTAGAGCATGATGCTTCCTCGTACATGAGGGTTTGGAAAAATCAAGTAGTTATCTAGACAGGAGAGGCGAGGAGAAATGATTAACGTGAGAAGGAATTTTAGGCATTCAAGTTTGCGACGCTCTGCAAGAGGAGTGAGACCCAGTAGGGGAAGAGACTTAGACGGCGAAATTTCCATGTGATATCTCCTACAAACAAAACGCACTGCCTTTTTTACACTGATTCTAGGTTGTTGACTTCGCACGGTTTGTATGGGTTTCATACAACGCAGCATTATTCGATGGGGCGAATGAGGGTTTTACTTGAAAGAAGTTTTGTTTCTCGAGGAGAAAGACGCAGCGTACGATGTAAGCGACCTAGTGTTTAAGGGCCTTGTTATTGGTTGCATCAATGTGTTTCGATCATGAAAAATCCTGTTTCAGGAGGAGACCTGAATATTTGAATTCGAAGACCTTATTGAAAGTAATATTGTTAAAGGCAGAGGTAATGAAGGAAGGGGATGAGCGTCATGTAAAGGATATGTAGACAGTTTTGGAAAAGTTGATATTCATTTGTCATGCTTTGGACCAGTTACAGAAGTCAGCAAAATGAAGCTTAAGGGGAACATGATCAGTAGGAGATCTTTTTCTATGATGTAAAACGTATTCATCTGCAAGAAGGTGTATTTTACTGAGGTGTGTAGGGGGAGATCAATAATATAAAGCAGGAATAAATGAGGACCCTGTACTGAGCCTTGGAGAACCCCTGATGAAACAGGCATCAAGGCTGAGTTAGAATAGTTGAAACATAAAAATTGCGAACGCTGGGAAAGAAAGTCCGATATCCAGCCAATCAGAGATGCATTTTTTTATTATAGCGAACAGCTTTTGCATAAGTTTAGTGTGTGACAGTGTCGAAGGCCTTTGCAAAGTCTATAATAAGAGCCCCAATGTGGTCGCCTATGTCTAATGAGCTGCTGATGTCATGAACTAGATCTGTCAGTTGTGTTATAGCGCTAAGGCCACGTCTAAAACGTATAAAATTTTGCAGGTTTCAAAAAATTTCATTACATGTTTAAAGATAATGTGTTCGAGTAATTTGCATGGTGGGCTGTTGAGGAGATTGGCCTATAGTTAGATAACAAATGAATGTTGCCCGACTTAAATAAGGGTAAAATTGAAGCAAGTTTCCGTGAGGGATGAACAGTGGAGGTTGAGGGAGATTTTCTAAAGATAATTGTTAGATATCTGCTGCACCAAAGAGAGTATCCAACGAGAAAACTAGTCGGGATACCGCCAGGACCGCACGACTTCTTGGTCTCTAAATTTGAATTAGGTTAAGTACACCCTCAGTAGACAGCGATAGATCATCGATTGGAGGGTATGGTTCGGAATCAAAAACAGGCGTTAAAGAGTTACCAGCCGTAAAGGCATAGTGCAAGTAGGTGTTAAAAGAAGAAACTATTGTCTGCGAATAAGAAACTGCAACGTTCTTAATAACGTATCCGAGGATGACCCAGATAATAGGATAGCTTTCCAGAATTTTCGTGGATTAGCCAGCCTTAATTTCGGCAGGGTTCCCTTGTAATAAAACTCTTTTACTGCAAGCATTTCAGAACAGAGTTCATTTTTAGCGCCATGGAATTGCATGAGTTTTGTTGAGTCACCAGATTGTTTCGATCGGCTTAATCTGGCCACATGGCGTGATAAAGGCAGAAGGTCCCTATCCATTTCAGGAATTTCAGTGTTTGTTTTCTTTGTTTTTAAAGGAATAAGAAAGGTTGATACAGTTACTTACAAGATGTTCGATAGTATCATTAGCATATCGTTAGTATAGCTAGTATCGTGTATCATTAGCATCGTTAGTATCATTAGTGGTACTCAGTCAAAAGAATCGCATAGGGCATCAGTTATTGCCAAGTCATCAGCGCGGTTAAAGTCAGGAAATGTGCTGTAGATACAACGCGATTTAAGGTCGATGCAAGGAACTGAAATTAACACAGCATTGTGGTCAGATATTCCATCAACAAAAAAGAATTCGTAACCGGCATTAAAAATAGATGTCGTAAAAAAGACAAGATCAAGGACGGTAGTTTGCCACGAAAAATCCTTAACGATCTGGTGCAGGCCACAGGACAATGAAATGTGGACCAACTCCCACCCGATAGCTACTTCTTGTCAGCCTACTTACATAGAAGACCAATCAACACCACGAGCATTAAAATCGCCCATGCAGGTAATGTTGGATGAAGTATTATGACTGCAAAAATTTACATAGTTCGTGTAAATGTTCAATATTAGAACCAGCTGGACAGTAAACGACCCCTATAATGAAAGGCATATTTTCGAGTTGAACTTTACACAACAAAGACTCAGTATGAGCCGGGGCAAGGAGTACAGAAAAGTGAATCAGCGGATGAACATGGTCGCCCACTGAAGACGGGAACTGCCCGGGGACGCTTTTATAGCCGTAAACCATGTCGTCGTGGTATGTTCTGGTATGGCCTGGTATGTCTATGACTGGGAGGTAGATTGTGACGTTAATCTTCTCCAGCGGAGCATGCGGGGCGTGGAGCGATGATGCGAGGAGCAATCGACCGTTGTTATATGCAAGTTAGATAGGGTCGACCACGCGTTGACCGGCCGGCACACTCATGAAACGCCGAGGGAACGACGAAGATGCCAAACACAGCGCGACGTCAGGGACATGCGCAGCAGCATTCTCGAACACGCAGGCAGCAAGGTAGCCGGCGAACTGCGTGACGAACAGAAAGTGGACCAACATCGTGCCCGCGCCCGCTGTTGCCTCGCCCACTCACTTGTTCCTCACTTGCGGCGCTTACCCACTACGGAGATTGCGAAAGAAGCCCGCCGTTAAATGTTGTAGGGAAAAGGAAAGAGAAAGACTTAAATGGAAAGTTACATCGGGATGAAATATAACGCTCATGCTAATTAAAAGAACATTTACGTGACACATATGGAAATAAAATTTTTTTGTAATAATATATAAACAGCAAATTTTCTGTTCTTTTCTGGGTGGTAATAAAATAATTTCAAGGACAGAGTCAAGAATTTAATGATCTATCCAATTATTGATTTTGAGAATTAGCGTGGCAGCCGTCTTGTGTCGCAGAGATAGTCGCAAATTGCCACGGAGATGTTCCGGTGGTTAGAGCCCGATGAAGAAGCCCCGAAGCAGAGGATATTCTGAGTAAAGGAAATACTCAATTTTCGGAATGAAAATTCTCATTTCTTCCTCTGATTGCTATATGGACGGCATGCTATTAGAAAGTGGCGAATGCTTTCGGGTTCCTGGCAGGTTGATCACAGAGGGGACGGTGCCCGACCAGACCTGTTTAGGTAAAAATTCAATGGTTGAATGCGGCATCGTAATTTTGATATTGTGATTTCTATGTTACGTGTGGGACACCATTAGTTGTTCCATGAAAAGGAAAATTGGTTCAATTCTGACAATTGGATTTTCAATTTCGTAGAATCTTGAAAAGAGAAAATTTTCTAAACCTAGCCGCAGTGACATAAGCCGTAATAAGCATAACGGAGATTGCTGGTCCATCAAGAGCAAGGTCCGTGCAAGTGCTTCTGCCATTTCATTTAGGAATATATCACGATGGCCAGAACCCATACAAACCGCACCAAGCTTAAGTTTGAGGGGATTACCGATTTAAATGTATTGGCTGCAGTAGGTGTCTGAGGGTGAAGTGAGTTATGTGCATGCTGACATTGAATCAGTCACTATAACCGCCGTTGAATAATTTGAAGGAAGTTTTCGAAGAGCTAAGATAACGGCTGATAGTTCAGCCCAAAATAGGGTTGTGAAATACGGATGGCGTAATGCATATGACCAGGACAGTGGCTCGAAAAAAATACCAACATCCGCTTTCGCCTCGCTCATAGTCGCATAAGTCGCGATCACATGATCTATTCCCAATTGCATTAAATGATCTTGTGGCATTCCATTTAAATATGTAGTGGGAAGGAGTTTGGCATTCGATGGAAATATTTCGTCAAATTCAATCTTTATATTAGGCAAGGGCTTTTGGGGGCAAAAGGTCTCACGTACATTAACGTATGGGGGATCAAGTTCTGCTTGTACAAAGAAAACCTGGGGTCAACATAAGAGATACCAATGCTCATGAAAACATGCCCTCATTTTACTAATAAATACAAATTGTGATTGTCTCCAAGAAGGTTCATGAATGTTTAAATCGTCTTTACAATGCGGAATCTACAGGTAAGTGTAGGCAATCGTGCTTCTTGATATAAATCATTGGTAGCTACAAATTTGGCAAACCAAGCAATGTCCGGAGAGCCTCCCACTCTAGAAGAACCAGGGGGTTCATTTTGTATGCTAGCCCACC
Source organism: Dermacentor andersoni (assembly GCF_023375885.2). Classification (NCBI taxonomy): domain Eukaryota; kingdom Metazoa; phylum Arthropoda; class Arachnida; order Ixodida; family Ixodidae; genus Dermacentor; species Dermacentor andersoni. The sequence continues at coordinate 152,291,687 of NC_092819.1, read as the reverse complement.
AGAGAATAACACACACCCATATTGCAGTATCGGTCGAACGTACAGGCGATAAATCATTATTAGAGTATCCCTGCGTAACCCAGCGCGATGTCCGCCAAGTCTGCTTATCATGCCAACGGTGCGTGCTGCCCTAGATTTATCATGTTCAATGTGATTTCGCCAGCTCAGTATTGCGTCGTATATTACACCTAGATATTTGATGAAGTCAACTTGCGGGATCATTTTCTGACGGTATTGGAGAGAGATATATTAACAGGCACATTCAATGGAAATACAATTAGGGCATTTTTGTTGACATTAAGCGACATTCGAATACCTGCAAACCAAGCTCCAAGCGTTCTTACCGCAGTGTTCTTAGTAAAGAGTGGATATGACTCGCAGATGCAAACACTGCTATGTCGTCTGCACAGACTTGGACGATATCGCACAAGGGAATTGATCTTAATAAATTGTGAAACAACATACGAGGAAGCGCAGATCCCTGGAGAACTCCTCTTGATTGATTACATTTTTTCGTCAACAGGCCATGTTGGGAACAATAAAATTTCGTATCCTTTAGAAGTTCATAGATTCAATTTATAATATACCGAGGAAAAGTCATGTTATTTGAAAAGATAAGGAGTATGACATGCTCAACGGGGTCGTATGCTTTAACTAAATCAAGGATCTCTAAAGCTGCATATTTCCGGCTGTGCCCGGCAAGCTTAATGCGGCCCTCTAAATCGGCATGTGAGCAGCATATTGAGCATTCATGTCTAAATTCAATCTGACATGGGCTTAGTAGTGTATTATCATTTAAAAATTTCATATTACGAATGTGCAATACCCTTTATATTTATTTTATATACATCAAAGGTTATTGCGATTGGGCTTTATTTAATATAGGCATTCCCGCTCATTGATTTTCGAGCGGGCGGATTATTTTTGCGAGTGTCCAGTCAGGAGGTATTCATGCGTTCTTGAGGGAGTAATTAGCGATATTACCGAGGTCTTGCGGGGAGAGGTCAAACAATATTTTCAACATGCCTGATGTAATTCCATCTGGGCCCGGAGCTGGGCCAGGGAGTGGTTGAACAACGTGCTGAAGCTCTTCCATTGTTACCTCTAAGAAATCATCCCCTACCAGAGCCCCTACAAAGATTACCTGCACCTGAGTTGCAAAGCGCTGTTTTTTTAATCTTTAGTAATTTTATCTAGTGATTCTACCAATTATTTTGGCGACCCAACAACTGAGTCAATATTTATTCGCACTGGAATGGTCATGCCAGAGGGGAAAACTTCAGCAGTGTTTTTTTATTACCGCTTTGCGATAAATAATTATACCAGTCTTTATCATGTTTATACTTTGCTAATGAAAGTGTTCTTTTAAACATAGCAGCGGCATTTCTACATACACTCCAATTAGTAGGGCGCTTACTGAAAATAAGTTTCTTCCATGCAGCTTATCGGCGTTTATAATCTCGTGCGCATTCACTATTCCACTATGGACAATCTGTACTTCCTTTTGTTGGGGAGTCTACAAATTCAGACTTTCTAATGGCACCTTTCAATACTGCAAAAAGACTCATCGCTTTAATATCTCCTTCCATAGTTGTCATAGTAGACAAAGTTGACTGTAAATTATTTTTTTAATTTTTATTAGTCGACAACAACCCTGCACATGTTTATTTAATGAAATAAGGGGGTTCTTAATATTAATGACAGTTGATTGGTTCTCACTACTATTGGCGACATCGACCAGAGCACAAGAAGAGATGAAAACGCCTGGGGTAGGAAACGTCAAATCTAGGACAAATCGCGACTGCGAACGCACAAATGTGGCAACTTAAGCATTTGCACATGTGAAATTGAGAACATTAGTCCAATCCCATAAGTGTTTTCCAGATGAGTCAGTGCGGAATCCCGGTGACACATGATGCGAGTTGAAGTCTCCCGCAAACAATGTTATTTTTGCAATAGGCCAGTGCGACATCAAGTGAGCGTACTCTCACACCCCAGCAGGAAAGTACGAGTTAAGTACAGACAGCGGCGCGGAACGCGGAATAGTAATTTCTAATATTAATATTTCACAGTCAGACGATAGAGTATCATGTGACATTTTTGCTTTATTACAGAATTTAGACGAAATGAAAAAAGCTATTCCACCACCTCGGGAAGGCCTATCCAATTGAAAACGCTTGTAGTTAAAGTTTCGGTGAAAGTCTTGGTCATCGGAAAAACGAGTTCCTTGTAATAGTATAACCTCTGGAGATTGTTCGGAAATTAAATATAAGAATTATGTGGCTGCAGGAAGTATTGATCGGCAGTTCCACTGAAGTAGGCACCCTATGATGACGGTAGACAAACAGCCGCAACTGCTTGGTGCAGAATACTGTATTTTACGAAGTCAGTCATCGTAAGTAATTCATTCGCACAATTTTTTCTTTGAGAGTTACCAGAATTAGGGAGTTTGTTGTTAGGCAATCTTGTGCGTTTAAGAACTCTAGTGTCCATATCCACATCTCGATTGCCTAAAGAGCCTGAATTATAATGGCATTCATGATCAACCTGTTTTGAAGTCGAAGGTTTTGCTAAATCCACACTCCTAGAGGAGAGATAAGTATGACACTCAGGCGACTTTCTAAATAAGGCGGCCGAATTCGGTACGCTGCCTGTTATTGTCTAAGAGATACCGGACAACTGCGTGGATATTAATGTAGCCAAAGAGTCAGATATGCTTAGTGGGATCTTTTCTAAGGCATTTTTCATCACTTTTTCTACCGCTGTTGCATTTGTCTGGGAAATCTACGAGTCCATGCCAGGTGACTGACGGGGTGTTGCTCCAGCATAAAGCTGGGTCCTGCTCTGAACTTCTGCAAGGGCGTCTCGACGAGCGTACAGCATCCTCTCAATTATTTCGATTACTTGGATCTCTGTCGACCTTGCAGGGAAGTTGGAGTAGTCGGCAGCATGATTAGCATTGCACAAACAGCATGACTGGGCATGAGATGTGAAATCGTTGGCATGATGGCCTTGCCCGCGTAAGCGGCGATGAGTACATGATCGACATCCATTAGGGATGTGACCGTGCCGCCAGCACTTCATGTATTGTAGTTGTTGTGGAGCTAAGGGTTCTACTTTATAGATTAATGGCCATGCCTTTATCTGTCACCCTTACCGTCCCTACAAATACTGCTATTATTGTTTCTGTAGGAACCCTCTTATTATATACAAGCCTCGCACCGCGGTATACGGAAACTACACCTACTGCCGAAAATATATCCAGGATTTCTGATGGACTTAAGCTTATGTCCACACCGCGGACTATCCCTTTCCAGCAAGCTAGGGGAGGAGGGAAGAAAAAGCTCACCGTCCACATGGCAAAATCAGTGCATTTCAGTAGATCCTTCATATAGGCCTGGTCAGACGAACAACAGAGGGCTTCCCCGCGTCCAAAGTGTCGGATCTCGGTTACGTGCTGGAAGTGTGACGAGATTACGCGAAGCACTCATTGAATGGCCTTGGCGTTCTTCATACCAATAGCTGCTACATTCGTGGGTACTACAGCCACAGGAGTGCTACTGGTTCCACTGAGAAGGAACAACTCCACTGGTAGATCCTGCGGGGGAATGGAATCAGACCAGAGTATAGCCCTCTGGCCCGAAGATGAAACAAATGTCACGTTGTCAATAACCGCCACTTTCAATTAAAGGAATAACAAAGAAACAGTAAAGTTAAGAAGAGAAAGGTAACCGCCGGCTACTTGTAAGCAAACCCGGATGTGGTCCGGACCAGACAGTGTGCACGGCCGTCGCAGACAATGAACGTGTAGCTCCATGTAGCCCGCCGAACGTCGTCTTCTTTCGCCACTGTCCGTTTTTTTTTTTTTGTTATTGGCGCTCATTCTTCCCTTTGTTGCGAAACTTCATGAGATTTCCCCGTTGGCAGACGAAGCCCACCGGAAAAGTCAGCCAGTTGCTGCTGGATTGTAAGGCTTCTGGTGGGCAACGTGCGTGACTTCGGTTTTGTCCGAGTGTCGTCTACTGTTTGTGAGGCGAGTGTGATAGTTGACCCCGCTGAGGCCCTCGAGTGTAAGGTAAAGTCCAACATAGTGGGCCAAGAACTTCTGGCAGAAGCCGCCGTTTCGTAATGGTGTCCAGAGCCACACAAGGTCACCAGGATTGAAATATACATGTAGGATACGGCCGCCGTAGCGGATCTTTGATCGGTTCTGCGAAGCCAGGTAGCGTAGCCGAGCAAAGTGTCGAGCATCTTCTGCTCGACAGAGGATCTTGGTAATAGAGTCATTCTCATGAGCGAAGTAGGGAAACATGGTGTCGAGCGTGTAGCGAGGCGGACGGGCGGAAAGAAGAAAGAACGCTGAGTGACCGGTAGTCTCGTGTCTAGCGGTGTTGGATGCATAAGTGACAAAAAGCAAGACACTGTCCCAGATTTTTATGTGCGGTATCGACATACATTGATAGCGTGCTGGTAAGCGTTCTGTTTGTACGTTCAACCAGATCATTAGTTTGTGCATGGTATGGCGTCGAATGCCGGAGGCTAGCTGAACACAGAAGATCGGTATCTTCAACAACGGCTGCGGTAAGTTTTCTCCTACGATCACTGATTATAATGCTAGGAGGCCGATGTCGGAGAATGATGGAATACAATAAGAAACGAGAGACTTCTGCGGCCCTTGCCGATGTCAGCGCTTCCGTCTCACAACAACGGGTCAGGTGGTCTAAACACACAATAATCCAGCGATTGCCATTCGAGAATCTCGGAGAGGGGCCCAGGAGTTCTATACCAACTTGTTCGAAAGGAGCACTGGAAGACGGAACTGACTGAAGTCGACCATGCGGTGTGTTTGGAGGTCGCTTGTAAGGCTGGCATTCGGTGCAGCTGGCGACGTACCGCCTGGTATCGTGACGCCTCTTACGACAGTAAAAGCGCTCTTGAGCACGGTATAGCGTTCTTGTAGAGCCAAGATAGCCAGAGGTTGGATCGTCGTGCATGCCGCCTAGTACTTGAATATGGGGGCTCTTGGGGACAACTACAAGCTAGCGCGTGCCAGTGGTCGCGTTTTTCTCCTTATACAGGACGCCGTCACGTAGGTGAAAGCGGTTGCCTCCGGAAGGCTCGTGTGCTGTCGCGAAGAGTGGTTGCAAACTGACGTCCTTCTGCTGTTTGGATATGAAGGTAACCGTATCAGGAAATTCCGTAGATACAGAGGCGATGTATTGATCGAAGTTGTCAGCATCACATTCAGTCGTTGGAAGAGGCGTCCGAGAGAGGCGATCAGCATCCCCCTGTCGTCGAGTGATCTTGTACGAAACAAAAAAATTGTACTCTTGTAGACAAAGAGCCCAACACGAAAGTCAATGAGAAGGGTCCCGAATATTCATGAGCCAGCACAGTGAATGATGACTCGTGACCACAATGACGGGGCGCCCGTAGAGGTAAGAACAAAACCGTTGCACCGTGAAGATGACACTCAAACACTCTTATCAGTCATTGTATAATTGCGCTCGGAGCGGCTCAAGGAGGGGCTAGCGTACGAGATCACGTGCTCACTTCCGCCAAATCGCTGAACAGGCACATCGACGATGCTAACTCCGCTTGCATCGGTGTGAACTTCTGCCGGGGCTGAGTGATTGAAGGGGCGAAGAATAAGCTGCCACGTCAAGAGGAAGTTTAATTGACAAAACGAAGTGTCGCCCTCAGTGGTCCACTGAAAAGGAACGCCTTTCTGGAGAAGGTGCGCAAGAGGATGGGCCACGTCGGCAAATTTAGGAAATGTATCGGCGACAGTAGGAGCATAAGCTTAAAGAGCTTGGTAGCTGCTTGGCACCGTGAGGTTCCTTAAATACATCTACAGCCGCAGTATTTTGTAGATCTGGTCGCATTCCGTTTTTATCGACCTGATGTCCCAGCACAAGAGCTTGTCGTTCACCAAAATGGCACTTCTTCAAATTCCGAACAAAGCCGGCTTTCTCCAATTAGTTCATCACCGACTCCAGACGCTTGGTAAGCTCACTAAATGTTTGTCCGAAGATCACAACGTCGTTCAGATAGCACATGCAAACTTCCCATTTCAAGCCGCCCACTATAGTATCCGTCAGCCTTTCGAACGTTGCGGGCGCGTTGCACAGCCCGAAAGGCAAGATGTTAAATTCAAATAATCCGTCGGGCGTTACAAATGCTCTTTTTCTCTTATCGTCACTGAGCATAGGAATTTGCCAGTAATCTGACCGCAGACCTAAGGAATAAAAGTAAGAGGCCGTAAAAAGGCAATCGATCGCTTCGTCAATGCGGGGAAACGGGTACACGTCTTTTTTAGTAATGACATTTAGGCGTCTGTAATCAGCGAAGAATCGCCATGTACCGTCTTTATTCTTCACCAATGTATCTGCTGCTGCCCAAGGGCTAGGTGATTCTTGGATGAATTATTTGCTTAGAATTTCTTCGACCTGATTGCTGAATATCTTGCGGTCTGCGGGCGACACAAGATAGGGTTTTTCTCAAATATGTTGGGCAGACATTTTATGGATGCGATGACGAGTTCTTGACGCAGGGATCGATGACGGGCTGTCGTTATGAGAAGCGAAGTCGAATACTAAAAAGCGTTTTTGAAGGAGGGCCGCCAACGACTCACGCTTATGGTTACTGAGTGATTTAGCAACTATGCAAATGATCTTTGAGTGCTACTCGCTTCTCATGGGCCCGAAAGTACTGCAATCATTTCCATGGATATCAACGAGTCTTCTTGAAATGTGGCAACCTTGAAGCCTTGAGGCAGCGCCATTGCTTCAGTAGAACAGTTTATCCCCCATACGCTGTACATCCATTCAGCCCCGATACTATGCAAAGTGAAACCAACACATTTTTCTTTGGGCCGTTCACATGTACAGGATCCCCGGCAGCATTAAATGCCTGCAAGCTGAACAAACAGCAGAAGCGCGGATGGCGGATAAAGCGGGCACAACTCTATCCTCAGAAACACAAAACAGACATTCCTGGCTGGGTGAGTCTCCCGCCTACGGAGTTCGCCCGTTCGGCAGTCAACATTGGCACCCCCAACTGCAAAAAGTAGATCCCTAAAATGACGTCTTGAGTAGGACGAGGAAGAAGAGTAAACTCAGTGTTAAAAACTCGGTCGCTCAAGCAGGCATCCACACTGCAAACGCCGACCGGTTATAACGAGTCACCGCTCACTCCACGAAAACTAGTGCTCTCGTCCCAACGAAACAACCTTGCGTCCGGGAAGGTTTTTAAACAGCAGGCTCATCACGGAAACAGATGTGCCGGTGTCGACTAAATCTATGGTGGAGGCACCGTCAAGAAGCACACGAAGCGTATTCTTCAGCATAAGAATAGTTGGAGGTATATCAGTCGGCAGCCAAGGTTTTCCAGCAACCTCACCTCCATCGGGCACGCTGGCTAGCCTTCCGGCGGGAGTCATGTGAAGAGGCGCCGTGGAGATGATGATATGGTGTGCCGTCAGGGAGAACGGTAAGCTCGGAAAGCTGCGGATTGTGACAGAGTAGCTCCCAAGTAGCTTCCTAGGGTCGAATTACGTGGCCTCTTTTCTCGGAAGGGGCCTCTTAAAGCGGAGTTCCCTGGCCGCTGTGCGTCCAAGCTGCGAGCACTGTGCCACGTACACGGCATCGATTGTACATAGCCTGATGGCCGGCGTTTGTTACTGTTGCGGCTTCGTTATGATAGAGTTCTGCGCATGGGCAGTACACTTCCGTTCCTTGTTTCTGCTCCCACTTCCCTTCCCATTTCAGGGGAGAAAAGCAATCACACGCCCCTAAATAAACGTCTTCTATGTTCGAGCGGTCTGTGCCTCGCAATATTTTGGGCCACGTGCCGTGGCTATGCTGCAGTGGCCACGAGCCAGCATACCCCCCCCCCCCCCCCCGTCCCTCAGTGAAAGAAGACCCGGAATCGGCAGCCGCGAAGGCAGCCTCGCCGACGACAAGCATGGCTCATCACATGCTCCCTGCATTCAACGAAGATACAGATAAGTGGAAGCCGTATCTCATTAAGGCAGATGCCTACTTTGAAGCTAACGGAATCGCCGATTCAGCCAAGAAGAGAGCGCTTCTCGTGGCAGCCTTGAGCACACGCAAACCGTGCAAGTATTAGCCGGCAAGGTCGCACCGCGAGCCCCAAACGCATTGAGCTTCCAGCAAGTTCTCGAGGTGCTAAGCGAGTACTATGATCCGAAGCGACATGATATAACGGAAAGTTTCAAGTTTTTCAATCGCTGCCAGATGGAAGGGGAATCTGGCACGCAGTTTGTGGTGCGAATACGCCGCATAGCCGATAACTGAACATTTGGCAACGCCCTGGAGCGGATGCTCAGAGATCGTATTGTGTGTGGTATGCGGTCAAGGTCCCTACAATTACTGGCAAAGCCCGACCTCATGCTAGAGGAGGCTGAAGCGCTCGCAATTTCAGCTGAAACTGCCGATAATGATGCCATGAAAATGTCATCCGAGCCAAAGGCTCTATTGAAGTTGCAGGCGGCTCGAAAAACACCTGCCGGGGAAAACAGAAAGGCTGAAGAACATCTAGAATACGGAAGATGTCGCAGCTCAAAACACGATAATGGCAGTTGCGGATGGGCAAATGCACGTTGCTATCGCTGTGGGCGGCGGAGACACCTTGCTAAGAAATGTCAAAGCCACCCTAACCGCGGAAGGTTAGCTAGCAGAGCGAGGCACGCAAATGCACTAGCTATAACGGAAACAACGCAAATGGACGATGGCAGTGACGAAGTCCGCCTTTGGAAATTGGCTTCGTAGCGTAAATATTTTCTCGAGCCGCCAATCCGCCGCTCATTTATATGAATGGGGTCGGCGTTCAAGTAGCCATGGAAGTCGACACCAGGTCGCCAGTATGTGTCATTTCTCGGGAACTGTACATGAAGCACCGAAACCATTGGCTTGCTTTGAAGCCGTCACGTGTGAAGTTGTTTTGCTACGCAGGGCGGTTACTGGTGCTGGGCGACCTGACATTATGTGTAGGCTTCAAAGACGAGCTCGTAGACTGTCCCCTCACAATGCGCTACTGCGAAGGGCCAAGCCTATGCGGAAGGAATCTGCTGACGCTGCTGGACAACGCTGGCGCTCCGGTGCTACATGTGACACCGGCCTGCGGAGCCACAGAAACGAGTGAAATGGACACCTGCAAGGTCAAGGCCATTTTCACAGACTACCAGGACATCTTTACCACGGAACTCGGCCTAATGAAGGGTCCTCCAGCAAGCCTGAACCTCAAAGATTGAGCAATACCAAAGTTTTTGTCAGGCGAGATCTGTTCCTTATGCTTACGCGACAAGGTAGCTTTGGAGCTGGACCGACTCGTCCTTTCCCTCGGCATCTTATCGCCAGTCAGCCATTCGAATCGGGCAATGCCCATAGTGCCGGCGTTAAAAAAGGATGGCTCGGTACGAAGTTCTGGTGCTATTAAAGTTACATTGAACCCGGTTTGCGCAATCGAACAGTATCCTATTCCTGTAATTGAGGATATGTTCGCAGCTTTAAGTGGCGGTGAATGTTTCAGCACCCTCGACTTGCGAGACGCTTACAGTCAGGTGCCTCTAGAGGAAGTCGCGCGCAAACTTTGCGTAATCAATATGCACAAAGGCTTATTTTCCTGCAATCGGCTCCCGTTCAGAATATCGTCTGCACCGTCGATCTTCCAGAGAAAAATCAACACTATTATCAATGACTTACCGGGCGTTCAAGCGTATCTTGATGATGTAATCGTGTCCGAAAAGAAAGGCGATAACGGAAAGCGATTGAAAGTCGTCTTCGAGCGTTTTCGTGATCATGGGCTTAAGTTACAGTATGAAAAATGTAAATTTAGAGAATCGGCAGTTGCATACCTCGGACATCGCATTGACGGCGAGGGCCTTCATCCAATAGAAAACAACGTGGAAGCTATCATGCGCACACCTTATCCGCGGAACGTGACCGAACTGCGGTCATTTATAGAAAAGTTGACTTTCTACACGAAAGTTTTGCCAAACATGTCGACGTACCTAGCACCGCTGTATAAACTATTCGAAAAGAACACGCGGTGGGAATGCAGCGCACCGCAAAAGGCTGCCTTCGATGCAGCAAAAGAAGGTCTGAAAAATGCTCCAATTCTTGGGCATTTCGACACTGCAAAGGAACTCAAGCTAGAGTGCGATGCGTCGTCGCTCGGGGTCGGAGCAGTTCTGTTTCACTCCATCAACAACGTAAATATGGTGTGGTCTCAACGCGCGAACTGAAGGATCTAACGGACGGCGACTCGACATTGCGTAAGGTTCCAGATTACGTGTTGCGCGGTTGGCCACGAAGCAAGACAAACGTAAAGCCCGATTTAGCACCTTATTACGAGCGTAGGCTATAATTGTCCTTGGCCCACGACCTCGTATACTGGGGTAATCGTGTCGTCATACCAAGTGACGCCAGAGAGAGTTTCCTGCAACTTCTTCACTAAACCCACCGAGGATCATCGGCTATGAAAGCCGTGGCACGCTCCTTATTTTGGTGGCCAGGACTTGACCGCAACACAGAGCAACGCGCGGCCAACTCTAAGAATTGCATAGCAAATTTACCTATGCCACCGGTCGCACCTCCCTAAACTGGCCGAAGACGGAAGAACGGTGATCTCGGATCCATATCGACTTTGCAGGACCCGTAACCGGGAAGATGGTCCTAGTTGTAGTGGACGCGCACTCCAAATGGATCGAAGCAATTCCTATGAAGCATGCAAACGTGGAAATAAGAATAATGGCTCTGAGGAGCATATTTGCCCCTTTTGGTGTGCCACGTAGAATAGTATAGGACAACGGCACACAGTTCACGAGTTAGGAATTTTCCACATTTACAGCAAACATCATCGCGCATCTGTGCAAGGCACCTTTTCATCCACAATCAGACGGAGCTGCTGAAAGGCCGGTGTGAACGATAAAGCAGTGTATTCAGAAAATAAAGGGAGGTGATCTCGGCGATTGGAAGGCTACTGTTCAATTATAGACGAAAACCTCTGAAGACTAGGAAATCGCCTTCAGAGATCCTCCTGGGGTATCAAATAAGATCGCGTTTAGACACCTGCTTACCTGTGAATGTTGCAGGTACAACTGAGGGGAGCCACGACTGGACACTGGCGCCAGGCAGCAGCGTGTACGTCCAGAATTACGGACAGGCAGAGAAGTGGATCCCTAGTCGTGTCAAATCGGCGACCGGAGCACGGATGGTAACCGTAGAGACCCCCATTGCCATCGTCAATCGGCACGTCGATCAGGTGCGCCGCCGCTCGGATTCATCCCAAAGGTTTCCGGGCACCGATACGACTGCTCATGGTCCAGGGTCCAGCCAGACGCCAGGTCCCAGCACCTGCACCAATGCAGCCACTTCCTTGGAAGCGGCCGCCCCAGGTAATTCTCCAGATACAGCCCAAATTGCGGACGACAGCATTCGGCCTCGCACCCTTCCTTTCCCAACTACCTTGAGGCCGAAGCTTCGCAGCAAGTCCTGCACGGGTCAATGAGGCAGCGCAAGCCAATGCAACGGTTCCATTTTTGAGGAGAGGGCGGTGTTGCGTCTTCGTCATGGTAGAGTTCTGCGCATGCGCTATACTTCCGTTCCTTTTTTCCGCTCCCACTTCCCTTCTCACTTCAGGGGATAAAAGCTATCACACGCCCCTAAGTAAACGTCTGCTATGTTCGAGCGGTCTGTGCCTCGTAATATTTCGGGCCGCGTGCCGTGGCTATGCTACAGTTACAGTATCCAATTATCTGATCAGGTGTGTCACAGCTGCAGAACACTGGCATAGGGCGAACTTCGGAATGCTGGTGAGAATGTTCTGCTGCGACCGTGCGTGGAGAATAACGAATATTCTCACCTTATAAGTCATAGGGAGGGGCTCGTCGTCAAGAACGAACATAGCGTGGGCGCTGATCAAGGCTTCGGTCAAAAGAATCGTTATAAGATGGTTCACTCAGGTCATAATGCGGGCCGTCTCTATAGCTGCCAAAATCCGCAGCGTTTCTCGAGTGCTGCCAAGGAGCCGAGGGGGTCGCACAAACGGCGCCACACAACGTGCTTGTTCTTCGCGTCGAAGGAGCTCCTCACGGACAATCTGACTAATGGCGAACGATAAGTATGTTGGAGAACTCGTGTCCACACTGGCCGCAGTCATCACGTCAGGTGGGCTCGGCGGCTGCGCACAGACGCAGATCGCTAATCCATTCAATCTTGTCATGCATGTGTTTCAGGGCGCATCCGTGCGCCTGTTGCTTCAAGCTCTTGCGACGGCTTGCCTGGCAGCTCCGCTGCAATATCGTGCTTGGTCAGGCGAACATGAAAGGATTGCCTGTCATCCATCCCTCTTGTGCACCCCTGGATTTTCAACTGCACCACCCTTCAAGCCCCTGGATTTCGTCGGGAGCGGCAGATCTGCGTTTTCGACGACGCCGCTACCGAAGACGGTGGCGCTCGATGCAGCGTGGACAAACCTGCCGTCATCGACATCAACTTTCCGGTCACCACCTTTCCGGTCATCAACAATAATAGAGCAGACACTGTCAGTGGCGCCTTGTGGGCTCGGCGGCTGTGCACAGACGCAGATCGCTAATCCATTCAATCTTGTCATGCAGGTAGGTAAAGCTTACAGTCTTTTTTCTAAGAAGTCTAGCAATTATTTCCTGCTTCAGCTGCCGAGCCCGCACTGCTGCCTTCTTCTAGCTCTTGAGTGTTCTCACGTAATTCGTGCCTTGTTGATGATGTCAGGCGATGTTGAAAGCAACCCGGGCCCGAACTCCGGTTCTTTACTAATTGAATTGAAGAACTTGTTTGATGGTCAGTCGCAATTAATCAGTCAGGTTCAAGACTTGAAAGTTCATTTATTGTCGACGGACAAAGCTATTGCTGCTATTGGCAAACGTATGACTGATCTAGAGGGGTATTATCAAAATCTTGTCTCCCTACGCTCCGACTTTGAAACCGTGAAAATGTGTACCGCTCAAGTCGCCACCGCGTTACACAGGCTTCAAACGCGTATTGATGACGCCGAGAACCAGTCACGACGCAATAATCTTATTTTTATGGGCTCCCTGAATCAACTGAATCAGAGGCGTTTGCCCAGACCAAGCAACATATCATCAAGCACTGCCACGATCATTTGAATATTTGTATCGATCTGAAAGAAATTGAGCGCGCACATCGTCTCGGTCATCGCACAGGTACTAACCGCTACCGTCCAATCATAGCAAAATTTACCTTTCATAAAACAAAAGAATTGATTCTTTCTAACGGCCGCAAGTTCAAAGGAACCAGCTTCCGCGTTGGAGAGGATTTCTCTCGTTCCGTACGAAACGCTCGCAGGCGTCTCATAACTTTCGCGAAAAGCAAATCACTACCTTCTTCTTCGCGATTCAAAACACTGCATATGGGCCATAAGCGCTACGTCTACGACGAGCAAACGCAGTCTGTCAAAGAAATAATATAGCAATTTCCCCGTTGTAAAAATGTCTGTTGCAGTGTTAAGCCAAAATCTAACGTATCATTGTTTGTAATCTTTACCAACGCACGCAGTTTCCTTTCAAAACGTGACGCTTTTTCCAGCCTTGTTTTATCATCCAACAGTAATACAATGGTGATAACCGAAAACTGGCTAACGGAAGATATAACAGATACAGAAGTACTAGCCCACCTACCAGAATTTCATGTCTATCGAAAGGATCGCAAAGGCATGCGGGGGGGGGGGGGGGGGGGGCGGTGTACTTATTGCTATGCACCAGCAGTTATCGTGCTCCGTAGCAAAAAACATCACATCTGATCTTGAAGTATTAGGGCTAATTATTCACGCCGCTTCCCCCCATACTATTATTCTAGGTGTTTGCTACAGGCCTCCAAATAATGTTCCAGATTTCACATTTAAACTTAATAACAGTCTGAGTGACCTTAGTAATCAACACCCACAGGCAGAAGTCCTCCTTTTTGGCGATTTTAATTTTCCTCAAATAGATTGGAGCAATGACGTCCTCATAACTATGGGCAGTGGGCCTGCCAGAGATTTTGTGGATTTCTTCCTTAATTTTAATTTAACCCAACTTGTATCCGAGCCTACACACGTTGCACTGAGCACTTCTAGCATCTTAGATCTCATCCTAACCAGTAATCCGGAAAGGTTGTCATCAATAGCGTATCTACCTGAAGTCAGCGACCACAAAGTAATTCACGACACATTTTCGTTTCAACCTGTAAAACGCAATTTAGCCGGCAAAACAGTCCGTCTGTACAATAAAGGGAATTATGATGCAATTAATAGTGATCTGAGCGCATTTCTTCCTACGTTCGTGAGGTTATCTTCTACGCGCTCTACTAATGAAAACTGGTCAATATTTAAAAACAAGCTAGGTGATCTCGTTGATCAGTTCATACCGAGAATAACGTTCCGCGAAAAGCGAAACAAGCCATGGTTCACTAAAACAATTAAGCTACTTGAAAATAAAAAGAAACGTCTCTTCCGCTCAGCCATACTGAACGGACACCCCTCTGCTTGTCGGAAATATTTTGTGGCCGAAGACGATTATCTGAGGGCTATGCGGAATGCTAAATTCTCCTTTTTCCACGATGAACTGCCTAAAATGCTTACACCCGCCGTGGTTGCTCAGTGGCTATGGTGTTAGGCTGCTGAGCACGAGGTCGCGGGAGCGAATCCCGGCCACGGCGGCCGCATTTCGATGGGGGCTAAATGCGAAAACACCCGTGTACTTAGATTTAGGTGCACGTTAAAGAACCCCAGGTGGTCGAAATTTCCGGAGTTCTCCACTACGGCGTGCCTCATAATCAGAAAGTGGTTTTGGCACGTGAAACCCCATAATTTAATTTAATTTTTTAAAATGCTTACGAACAGCCCTCGTCAATTTTGACAAATAATAAACCCCCAGGAGGCGCGCATGATCAGCGTGTTAAATGCACATGCCGAAGTGGTCAGCGACAGCGAGTGTGCTAACATTTGTAACGCAGCATTTTCTCTGTATTTACTAACGAGACTTGAACTCCAGATCTTCCCACATCTACTAACATAACTGCGCGTATGTCGCCAATTATATTATCGGCAAACGGGATCACCTCAATCATTGATAACATCAAGCTTTCATCGTTAGCAGCTGTAGATGATGTTAATTCCAAACTCTTAAAAAATATGAGCCATGTATCTGCTGCGTACCTAACTTTGTTGTTTTCGCAGTCAGTCTCTACAGGCATCTTACCATCCGACTGGAAAGTGGGCAAGGTCGTTCCAGTCTTCAAATTAGGCAACCGAGACACCCAATTAAATTATCGTCGTATATCATTAACTAGTGTCCCCTGCAAAATCATGGAACACGTCATATACTCGCATATCATGAACTTTTCAGACTAAATCTGTTTTTTTCACCCTTGTCAGCATGGATATCGAAAAGGCTGTTCTTGCGAAACACAGTTGGCAATATTACTTCACGACCTGCACGTTAACCTTGACAGTAGCCTTCAGACTGATGCCATATTCCTTGATTTCGCAAAAGCATTTGACACAGTTCCTCATAAACATTTGCTGCTAAAATTGTCGCAGTTAAACTTGCACCCCAACGAACTAAAGTGGATGGAAGCATTCTTGACTAACCGCTCTCAGTTTGTTTTTGTTAATAACCATTATTTTAGCAGAATCCCAGTAACATCAGGCGTCCCCCAGGGATCCGTCTTAGGACCACTTCTTTTAATTTACATTAACTATCTACCAACGCATGTATCATGTAGCATTCGTATGTTTGCAGATGATTGTGTAATCTACCGCAAAGTTACCAACACATCTGACCATACATTCATCCAGAACGATCTCAATAGTGTACAAGAATGGTGTAATCGCTGGCTAATGAACCTAAATCCTATAACAAATGTAAACTCGTGTCTTTCACTCGCTGCCGTAACCCCCCCACATTTAGCTATTCCATTGCTGATGTTCCAATAGAACCAGTCTAATCATTCAAATACCTCGGTGTCACCCTATCTTGTGATCTGTCCTGGCCCGTGCACACTAGTAACATCATCTCAGCTGCTATTAGATCACTGGGATTTCTCAGGCGACATCTGCGTCATACACCACAACAAGTAAAAGCATTGGCCTATAAATCATATGTAAGATCAAAACTTGAGTATGCATCTCCCATCTGGAGCCCGCATCAGATTTATATCATAAATGCCCTTGAGGCTGTGCAATATCGTGCTACTAGGTTCATTCAATCTTCATATTCGTACGATATCAGCATTTCATCGATGAAAGCGGAATCTGGCGTGGAAACGCTTTCTTTCCGTCGACAGGCTACACCCTCTCTCCCTTCCATTCATTTTTTTTTCAGCCCCCTAAATCACCCACCGTACATCCGCCCCCTTCATACATATCTCATCGCACCGGTCATCCGCTTCACGTTGCACGCGCACGTGCCTGGATCACCACTTTTCAAGCACCATATTTTATTCGAGCATCAAGGGACTGGAACGGCCTTCCACACGCCATCGCAGCCATCACAAGCCCATCTGCCTTAACCGACGCTGTTGTCACCCATATCTCAAAATGAACGCCTGTTTCTAATGTTTATTTTACTAACCACCCCTTATGTAATACCCCTCCAATGGGGTTTTTAAGGTAATAAAGTGAAGTGAAGTGAAGTTAGCTAGCTGTCCAAATTTCGGTTTAATTGGACGATTCTTGAGTGTTTTGAAGGTACGGCAGTGCCACATCACGTCTGATACGGTTTCCAAGTTGTCTTTTCCAATGAAGAAGTTAGATACCGCTTCCGCGATTTTTTTTTATAAAACGTGTCCCACCTTATCTCCGTATCTTCTGACGTTCGAGAGTTTGGGGTCTTGCACAGTTTCAGAACTTCCTTGATGAATGTAGTGCATGTCTCTCCAGGGACCTGAGCCCTCTGAGCTAACGCTAATTGCGCTTGTTTTTTTCTTAGCATTCGAAGCGCCAAAACACTTCTTGATCTCCTCCACGAACAGGAAATACAGCAAATTACAATGACAGCAAACGGGAAGAGAAATGCGACGCTAATGAAACACAGAGCGCTATGGCGATACAATAGGCACGAAGTTCTCCAGGGCATGGCGAAAGTAGTAATGGTTGAAGGACTTACGTATTGAAATGCGGTTGTTTGCTTGAAGGCAGAGGTAAAATCGTGACTCAGAGACAACGAAAAGTCCCTAAGACACCTGGCATTGAGCGCTCACGGGAAGACTACAATTGAAGCTGTGCAAGGAAGGTATGGGCTGGCTAAGTTTTGAAGTGAGGAAAGCGCACAGTAAAAGTGATTATGAAGAACGAGTGAGGAATATTGAAGGATGTAAATGGGCTCTCAGAAGGTTCAGATATTTGTACACGAAAAACATTGATTCAGAGGGGAGGAAAAGAGCTAGGGAGCTTACCAGCAAATATGCGACCGGTATGGTGAGCAACATGGCTAAAGAGAGCGCCAAGCGGAAAGCCAGACAGGCTCGATAATCTCCTGCCTTGCGGGAAAAGAAACCTGCTATGAGTAACTACTTAGGACTACAGACGAAATCATGAAAGATGTAGTTTAGGATAACTCAAGGAGAAGGTCACTACGTTTAGAAGCGAGACCACCATGCCTTAGAACACGCACTTATAAAGTGAGATACAACAAGGAAGACGAAGTGTCTGCTAGCTGCCGTAAAGCTGGGGAAACGATGGAGCACGTTTTATTGGAACGGGAAGGTATCTGCCCAGCCGTCAATTTAGGCTCCTCTCGCCTCCATCAACCCCTTGGGTTCAGCGACAAGGGGGAAATTACACGTGTCCGCAATAGAGATTAGTAAGATGCGATCGGAAGATTGGTGGAAGAAAAGTAGGGAAGCCACAAACAAAGGGGGCGTGCAAAAGCCATGTTCCCAATAGGGGTTCACAAAGTTTGTTGATGCAAATTCATCGTGTATTATGTCCTGCTTTTCTTTTTTTCTTTCCTTTAACGTAGGCAGGGCATTAGGCAATATAATGACAAGAGCTTGGTGGCGCAACCTGCCACCCCGTTCCAAAGGGGATGCTCATACCATCCATTCATCCATCCATCCAGCCCATGAAGCGTCCCCAGCGGCCGAACACGACTGCCATTTGCGTGGGCTCTACGATTTGATGAACATGACATCTGTACGGGCTGGCCGATTGGATAAAAATGTCGACACCTGCATGGTCTTGACGAGTGGCTGAAAATGACCTTACCCGGAGAGACTGAAAGGGTTATAAGACAGAAAACTATAAGAAAGACAGAGACGTTCTTCTTGCCGCGATGCGCAGCGGAATATTTGCTGCCCACCGTCAATAACTTTTTACTGATATTTTGCTTTGCTCTATTCCTGTACATGTTGTAAATAAATGCCGCTTCTCTAAGTGCCAATTAACGTCAGCCAACTCCCGCACCCCACGAGAAGATCAGACGCCCAATTTTTAAGAATTTTAAGTTTTTAATTTTTAAATGTGTAACAGGAAGAAGTATCGTACTGGGCAAGCACTCAAAGCAAACATGCGAGGCACCGTCATTCCGGCAGTTTATCTGCAAACAAAGAAATGGAGTGCCTGATCCATAGCGAACTTTTGTTGAAAATTGTTATTTCCCCAAAATGATAGAACATAATAAAATATTCCTCTGTCTTATTTACAAAGTAGACGCGTTTCACCAAAACCAGCTTGGAATTTGTATACTGTAAAATATTGCCAATGTACTGTGATTGCATAAGCCATGCTTTGGCCAAATCATGTCACGAAAACGGTTTGCCTTTAGAATGCATAACAGACATTTGTAATTACGTGCAGTGTGTAGCGTAGGTCTCCTCTCTTCCCAGTGTTATTTTTTGCTTCATTTAGTTGCGCTAACAAGTCATGAAACTGCTATCGGTTATGGCGATTTGAGCCTGTGACTTGGCATACACGAATACGTAATGGTGTTTCTGTTTTATGCCACCGTTCAGTAAAAAAAGAGAACGTGACATGGAATTTTGGCAGGTAGTAAGAGAACACTTAAACCCTGTTATAAGGGACTGCTTTGTATGCTACATATGATTCCACATATAATGTTTTTTCTGTATATCTGGCGCTGGTAATTGGAATGTTTTGAGGAAATTATTATGCACCGTCCTGATATCTTTGCGATCTAGTCTACGAAAAAAAAAAAATACACGTGGGCAAAGCTACGCCAACAATATGTAATTTTAGCGTGTTTGCTTATGAATACCGCGTCTTCCAGATTAGAATTATTGACGTCAGAAATTGTACGGATGTGTTCAATTCCCCTTTTATCAATGTCGGTGCATTATCGGTGCAGACCGTTGTATACAACCATTAGATCTTTCTTTCGTAGACTACATACATCGTCCTTGCCCGATTCATTCAGTTGCAAACATGCTATGGATTGTGCTCTGGGTAAGCTGGTCTTCCCGAAAAGATAAGCGTTTCCACTCACGCAATATTATGCCCTTGAGGCCACTCAAGAACTACGGAGCACTTGTGCAAATTGCGTGCTTTGCGTAAACGCATATAAATCACTAACCATTAATTCAACCGCAGCTCTAATGCCCGCACACCCCAATGCATGCATAGCAATCGCCATCGTGCCATTTTGGCTCCCAATTCGCTTAAAGCTCACACACACTCTGGTGCAGGTTCTGCCCGCAGGTTGGAGTAAGGCCTAATTGCTACCAAGTTGGATATGCACCTCTAACGTCAAAGGACAGGTTTGGGCTTATTTCCATTGCCAATACGGGCGGCACAACGTGGGTCGGCTATGAGGAACCGGATCACCCTGGTTTCCCAGCCGGATACTACTACTCATTGTTCTACTTCAAGAATCACAACACGCTACACGTGAGTTGGGTTTTGCCATTAACGGCTTTCCCATTGCGTAGAAATAGTTAAACCCTGTTATAAGGGACTCCTTTGTGTGCTACATATGATCCCACATATCAAGTTCTTTCTGTATATCTGGCGCTGGTAATTGGAACGTTTTGAGGAAATTATTATACACCGTCCTGATATCTGTGCCATCTGGTCTGCGAAAAAAAATACATGTGGCCAAAGCAACGCCAACCTGTGAATTTAGCATGTTTGCTTAGGAATTATTACTCGGACCTGAAATTCAGCAATGAATCCGTTGTCGCAAGATTTCTTTGTTTATAGGCCATGAATACTAAGTTGGTTTCAGTCCCTTTTACCAGCACCATCAGTGACAGGGGCATGTATGGAGAACCGAGGACATTATCTCTGTTCTTTCCTACTTGTCCCTGTCGAAAGTGGTGGTGTCGAAGATAAACAACGAAATTTCAGCCGAGTACTCGTCTTTCTTAAACAACGCTACATCGCGCGCTTTTCTCTAACTTCCAGAAATAACTTTCCAGAGACATGCGCATAAAATAGAAATATTTTAAAGCTTTGCTATTTTTAATTGCCTTGCTGAATCGTGTAGACTGGCCGGTTACGTTGTAATAGCTGGATAGCCTGACTTGTTTGTCATACGGCAAGTTTAACCCTGAAGGCACCACTTGCCTACAGACAAGAAAGCATAACAAAGTTTCTACTTGCTGAAGTATGCTGAAGCACGCTGTTCTTGCTGAAGAAAGCAACAGAAGAACAGTTGCTGGCTAAATGAGATTACCAAACTTGAATGACAGCTGGCCCGAGTTTTTTGTGCGTTTACAGGATGAAAAGAGTGCGAGGAAAGAATTCACCGATGATTACCGTAATCCGTAATGCGAAATTTGAGCGCAGCCCTTTATGTGTTTTGGATTCGCGATATACTGAGGCAAAGAATTTGGGAGAGACGCGCACACATGCACAGTGACCTGAACGCTATTTATTTTCCCCACAAATTATTTTTTCAAAACACCATCGTCTCTCAGTCCTTGATGGTTTTCAAGGAAGCTTCGTGGTTGGAGAAATTAAGAGATGCGTGTTCGGCGGTTTGCTTCTGCTTCGGCGGCGTGCACCTCTGTATTCTCGCTGTTCTCTAGCGGTGGTGGTGCAGGCGAAGTTGCGCATTCGCAGTGGGTCCCAAGCGCGTGCCAGCACTTTGTTTCCGTATATGGTGTCGGTGGAGGCGCTTGCATCACGCCTAAGGAATGACTTCATCGGCGACGGGTCGCATTTTCACGATTGCTAGTAGGTAAGGCGGGACGTGACGCTTCTTGCGGCGCTCGACGTTTCTGCGCAGGTGCGAGTAAGAGCAGGTGCGAGAAAGCCAGGGGCCTTTGCTCCTTCAATGTGCGACTCTGCCTAGCCACTCCGGTGGAGAAGTTTCTTTGCGCGTGTAGCGTGCGCTTGTCCCTAAGTATGCCGGCATGGCGAAGGGGGTTCGAGTTTGCGCTCGGACGCTGGCTGCCGGCCCGGTGAAACAGGTGAACCAGCGCGCACTGACACCCAATTCGGTGATCGCTGGGTCTGAAGGTACGACGGAGAGACTTTCTCGTGCGTGCTGCGCTGGTGCTGAGTCAGTCATGCCGCATTATAACTTTGTCGCACCTTACGGCACACTGCCTTAAAAAAAAAAGAAATAAAAAACGATTGTCCCGGGGGAGCAATAAGAGCCGCAGTAGAGGCTGGGCCTGCTCTCCTGGACTTTTCAGGAGCATTTTTGAGTGCTCCCCCTTGAGTGAAATAAACGCACAGTGCCTTAGCAACCACGGTTGAACGCTGTTGCCTGATGTCACGCCGTGAGGATTACTGGCGTTGCGTCTCGCCCACATTAGGTTATGTTTAGGTTAGGTTTAGGTTAGCTTAGGTTACGTTAAGTTAGCGTGAAAAGCGTTACGGTGCCGCGGCGTCACAGCAGTCATGCCGGTCGGATTATTGTCTCTGCGTCTCGGCCACGTTATGTTACGTTAGGTTAGGTAAACGTTACTTTAGGTTAAGTTACCTTAGCGTTGCGTTACGCTAGGTTAGCGTAATAACCGGCGTGGCGCGGCGTCTTCTTACAACGGCTACGTCGTGAACATTCTTGTCTCTCTCGGCCTCGTTAGGTTGGGTTAACGCTAGCTTAGGTTAACGTTATATTAGGTTAACCTTAGGTTAGGTTAGCGTAAAACGCGTTAGAGGGCGCGGCGCATTCTTTTAGCGGTTGCGGGGCCGTCGAGTTTCTCCGGCGCCCTTTCACCCACTCGCTTTCAACCGCGGTTACTAAGCCGCGGTGCCTTCTATATTTTGAATATATGCGAATCGGCCTCTTCTACGGTCCCTACTGCTACCGCGGAAACATCTGCGATGCTATCACCTATTCACCGCGCCGGCAGCCAGCGTCCGAGCGCACACGAACTCGATCAGACTTCGCAATGCCGGCACGCCGAGGGACAAACGCATACAACAGGCGCTAAGAAACTCCTCCGTACTGCCTAGGCACAGTCATACATTCAAGGAGCAAAAGCCCCTACATTTTCTCTCTCGCACCAACTCTCACTCGCGCATGAACATAAACGACTGGCGCCTCCGATAGTGCCAACCCCGCTGTACCTACTAACAATTGCAAATACGCGAACGCTTGACGGCGCAAGCTACAACGGCCCATCTCGTAGCCGGGTGCCTTCATGGAGCACGTCTAGTGCGGCACTCCGGTTTCCTTCTCGCCATTTCCCCATATTTTCCGCCACTTTGCTTCACGTGCTTTCGCTGTACCCTCTTCCTCCACTTCTTTCCTCGCGCTCTATTTGTTATTGTCTTCTTTAAGCGTCTGCTGCGCTCGTTATCATCGATGAGATATTTCTAGAATAACAATTATGTGGGCCCTCCAGGTGAATTTCTGTCGTCGGCGTTGATGTCGCTGTGAGGTTCAGTATTAATTCCAACGGCGACAAAATCTTCGCTGCGCGCCGCACGGCTTATGTAGTGAAAGCTTGCGAGGGTGAGCCGGCGAACGCAACTCATTCTTGTGTGTGCGAATGGAGACGGCAGGCCGTATGCGCGCCCTCTCCTGTCGCACGCGAAGCACGGGGTTAGGCGAGGGAGGGTTGGGGAGGGGATGTGATGGAGGAAGGGGGTTCTCAGGCGGATGCTGCATACGGCGCGGCCATTCTATATTGAAAGCGATCTGCGCGACATGGCCAAAAGGCGTGCCCGCATGGGCCTCGTCTTCAAAGCCATCTGCAATATTTGCAGAGTCCGCGTAGTGCCGATTGCTTCGTATGCGCAGTTCTTTCGACGCTTCGTTCACGCTGAAGCGAGAGATACAAGACGATCAAGTGCATCACTGCTGCTGGCATGATTCCTCTCTCCATCATTTTGACAGTGAGTGACAGTGATGTGTTTGAATCGATGTTAGAATGTGAGAGCGCCACTTAACGAGGACGTAGAAGGAAAGAGACACATAGAGAAAGCACTGTCTCTATGTGTTTGTTTCTTTCTGCGTCCTTGTTCAGTCGAGCTCACACATTATATTATTGTTAATTTGGTTAGTAAGCGAATGTTTACAAGTTAATATGGCCAATAAAAGTACTATCCATGCTTCGTATAGCTGCCTACTAATTTGCTGTCGTTATCCATTCGCATTGCGCTTGGAGAGAGGGAAGAAAAACAAGAAGTGAAAGGCAGCGACGTTATCAAGATTTAGTTGTGTTCAGTGGTCTCCGGATTTTCACTGCAGCTTACAGCCTCATCTTGTTTCGAATATTTTTTTCCGGTGTGACCTGCTTTCTGCACTGCCCTTTGTGTGATGGAACGAATTTTTTCCCTTCTAATTTTTCCTTCGCATTCTTGTAAATCTCCATGAACTTCTCTTTTCCCTTCCTTGCATCAAAATCGTTGTGATAACTGTCATTTTCGTTCTGATGAATCTTGGTTGTCTGTTTGCACTTTCAATTACCATGCACTTGGTTGCCTACTTTCTTTAATTGTTCACGCTTTTCAGGTAAATCTAGGTGCACTGTAGCCGCCCATTTATTTTTATCTGCGTTGTTGAGTCCTTCAACACAAAAAGTTTTGCTCTGGGCCTCGTATGGCTTCTAATAAGGCACACTGGTGTCACCCTCCACTGCCTTATTCGTGGGTTTACCTTGGCCTTCCAAAACAAAGAGGCCTCCCGTTCTTTGGTTTGCTTCTAACCCCGACAAGGCATCAGATTTTAAGCATAGAGGGACATTTGAGAAGCTTAGTGCTGGCACCATTACTCCTTTTCAGATTGCACGCACTAGCTCATACTAGGCCCAATGTGCCATATCTTTCTTTATTGCTACATTCCGCTTCCTCTTAATTTTCACACTATCTTAACGTTTGCTTGAGTAAGTCCTTCCATGTTGTGTGTATACGACAAGGTGCCTTTATTACTTTACTACGGGTATGAATTGCTGTCGAATTGACACGACGTCACTCGTTTCCTTATTAAAGATAATGACTCCCAATTTCTCTGTTCTCAACATAAGGCCTAGGTTTGTTGCTGCATTTCCACACCTATTCTCAAGTGTCTGTGGCGCTCTTGCATGGTCCCCTAGCAGCACTATGTCGTCAGTCCGGGGACCTTCGATTGCACCATTCGTCTATTAGGCATGTAGGACCAATCAAACCTGAAATAACTCTTTTGCAGTTCACTTTCTATGCCCTTACCATAACGCATGAACGACGACAGGAACAAAGGGCATCCTTCCTTTATTCGTTTTTTCGCAAATTTCACAATTTCACAAACTCATTACATTTTCAGCTTTCAGTATGAGTTGTACTCAGTTGCCTCAATATACCTCGCTCCGCAAATCCACAAAATTATCCTCTGCGCCTTCGTGCTTAAGAATACCCCGTAACAATTCCCCTCTACGCTGTCCTAGGCTTCCTTCATATCTACAAAATCCTGTCATATCCCTCCATACCTATCCATAAACGTCTATATTGAGCGACTGAAATCGCTATGCACTGAGTTAATACAAACCTATCCTCTGCGCATATACGTGGTCTGTACCCAACCTGCAGTTCCGGCAGTACATCATTTTTCTACAGCCTCTCCGACAATTCTAAATTTATGGCTTGCATTCTCATTATATGCATAGCCGACGTTACTGTAACTTACCTGTGCGAACTTGTTTCTTTACTCATTACTATGGTATATGAGCCTCATCTTGCTATCACGCCGCTCAGAGGTTTTGTCGTTCTAATCACTTGCTCTGTGGCATTAGTCAACAATGGCTTACTCTATGGACAAATATTTTGGATAAGCTCGCTTGGGTATCCATCGGGTGCTTCTGCCTTGATATTAAGGACATTTTCTTCTGCTTTTCTTAGAATAAATATTTTCTAGGCTAAATTTTGACCTCTGAGGCTTCTCTGCTGTTGCTGGATATGTTCCTATTTAACATACACATGCTTTCATCCCGAAGTTGTCCCAAATACCGTTTGTGATGTACCAAAGCGCATCGTGTCTCAGTTTTAGTTTCAGTTTCAGTTAACTATTCTTTAAATACAGTGAATGGGTAAAAGACAATATACAGACGAGGGTCCCAAAGTGAGAGACTGCAACGGGACCCTAGGTTCATAATAACCATGGAGAGATGTATTATAGTTGAGCAAGCTAACTAAACGAAACCGAGCCACGAAAATACAACATAGAAAAATTTAAATAACGAAAAGAAATTGTCTGTAGAGAAGCATATTGTGCATAAAAATCTGTCAATAGTGTTACGATCGGCCTGCGCGGGCTGGCGATCTTCGGAGAAGCGACCTCCGAAGCCTTCCCACCCCACTCCGGCAATTCGCTTTCTAAGGACAACAGCCGTACGGCGCTGGCATGTCTAGACGCGGTCGGCAGACCAAGTATTGTTAGTGGATTCGCCATCATCGTCAGGGTTTGTTTGGAGAGGGAGAACTCCAGGAAGAAGATGTTTTGCTGTCCCACGGGCCCCACAAGCCATCACAGTCAATGAACAGACGCGGCTGCCACTGACTGCGGGGTCAGCTCTGGGATCAAAGAGGCGCCTGCTCGGGTCAAGACCTCTGTCTGCGACAACCCTTTCACCTCAGTGTGTTCATTGAAACATGTGCGTAAGTAGTGTGTAAACCCTCTCTCTCAAAGGCTACAGGCTACGGCGAATTTGGACGCTCCCATTAGACGAAGATTGAACTACGGTTTCCCTCGCCTAGGTATCTAGGGAGGACAGAGTGTATTTAAGGAGCCGTTGTCGGCTGTGCAATGTGTATTTTCTTTCAGTCATGCTAGACTGATGCACTGTAACGTTTTCCACCCTTCATGTAGATTTTGTAAATAAATCTCATATTCCTCGTTATCGATGAGAACAAGTCCTTCCCTTCAACAACGTCCTCAGCGTGGATGAGTTGAACGACGGCACGGGCCAGCTGCCATCTATTTCATGCCCGACCCCAAACACTACAACTGACTGACAGCGGTGAGGCGGACGTTGCGATGTGGTGCTATGTCTGCGGGAAGTGCTTGGTTCTTGCTTTGACACTGTAGGCTTCATTTTGTGGCTGTTCTGTTCAGAATAGTAGGGAAGCTGCATTGTTGATTGTTAACTAGGTTGTGTTTACCTAGGTGTGTTAGTGTTGTGTCTCATGTCAGTGGGTGACCAGGCAAGGGATCAAACAGGAAAACGGTGTTTATTGCCCGAAGCTTACGGGCTCCTGGTTACATCTAGAATCAACGGTTCACGCACATAGCAAGACATTATAAGTACTTGTGCGCACATGCGCACTAACAGCAGTCTGCTTATCAGGCGCGCTATCGCCGACACAACACTTCCTCCGCTTTTATTATGAAACTATCAAAGTTCACGTTCCTGCTTGGAACCTATCAGGTGGTCGACGATTTCTAATTGGGTAGCGTCGATCCTCGTCACCCCGTGCAGTGTCAGCCTGCGACGTCGGTGGTGAGAGAGAAACACTAGCTGGTGGTACTGAAAAGGCTTGTCCCGATCCGGGGTCGCTGTGTGGCCCCACGGCGAACCCATCGCCTTCAACGGAGTTTTCCGCAGCTGGTCCCCATCCGAGGTCGCTGTGTGGCCCCACGGAGAACTCATCGTCTTGAACGACGTTTTCCGCAGGCACTGTCGTGCTTTGAAGCAACTGGTTCTTGTGACGCCGCCACTCCAAGCATCCAGAAGAGGTTGATACACGAACCTTGAAAGACACTGGTCCAGTCTGGGCCATTACTACTGCTGGCATCCATTTTGGCTGTCCCCTGTAATTGCGTGCGAGAACATGATCACCAAGAGTGACTTCGCGCACTCGACATGGTCGGTTCACCGTCTGTTTGAACTGTTCGTAAGCCACCCTCTCCCCCACCACAGGTTTGAGCGCGTCAAGGCGCGTACGCAAACGTCGACCCAACAACAAGTTGGCCGGCGCCTCGTGCGTTGTAGCGTGAGGAGTGTTCCGATAGGCGAGCAGAAACTTGTTTAACTTTACCTTCAGTGGTTGGTGCGTGTCATCCTTTCGCAGCGCATTCTTCAGAGTTTGCACGAAACGTTCCGCGAGCCCATTTGCGCTAGGATTGTAGGGTGCTGTTTGCACGTGTCGGCAGCCCATCTCTCGGACGAACTGTTTGAAGTCCTGTGACGTGAATTGTGGCCCGTTATCCGACACAATTGTCTCGGGGAAACCGAAACGTGCAAAAACATCTCTTAAACACTGAATTGTGGCCTCTGTAGTAGTCGACGGCATCACAAAAACTTCCGGCCACTTGGAGTGGGCATCGACCACTATGAGAAACATGGATTGTTGAAAGGGTCCTGCAAAATCAATGTGTATGCGTTGCCACGGCGCTGTGGGCCAGGACCACGGATGCAGTGGTGCTTTGCCAGGGGCGCTGCGTTGTTCTTGGCACTTTGCACATGATTGAACCATACGCTCAAGATCCGCTTCGATACACGGCCACCAGACATAACTTCGCGCGAGCGCCTTGCTGCGAACGATACCTGGGTGACCCTCGTGTAGCTCTTCCAAAACTGCACTCTGTAGTTTTGCGGGGATGACTACTCGTGTTCCGAGCAATATGCATCCTTGATGCAAAGTTAATTCATTGCGCCTGGTGACGTAATGTTTCAGCCTGTCTTCACTGACGGATCTTGGCCAACCTGTACTTATGAATTCTTTTACTTGTACCAGCTCGTTGTCGCGTTGCGTGGCACGCGCGATTTCTTTACTCGACACTGGCAGGGAGGCCAGTCGCAATGTATAAAAAGTTTCTTCGCTTTCTTGCGTCTCGTCCTTGACATAGGGAAGCGGCAACCGGGAGCAAAAATCAGCTTCGGCGTTATCGGCTGACTTCTTAAAGAGAAGGTTGTAGCTGTACGCCGATAACGTCACTGCCCAACGCTGTAATCGCGCAGCTGCAATAGGCGGGATCCCAGTTGTTGGTCCCAAAATTTGCTGTAACGGCTTATGGTCCGTGATTAGAGTGAATGATCGACCATAAATGTAGTAGTGAAACTTCTTTATGCCAAAAATTATGGCCAATGCCTCTTTTTCAAGCTGGCTGTATTTCTTCTCCGACTCGGACAACGTGCGCGATGCGAAAGCAACCGGTCGAGACCTACCGTCCTCGAAAACGTGGGAAAGTACGGCACCTACTCCGTACTGCGATGCGTCACAGGCCAGCTTCAATGGTCTATCCGGGTCGTAATGGGCCAGCACCTGTGGTGATGATAACATTGTTTTGATTTGCTCGAACGCTGCGCGGCAGCGGTCGTCCCAGCACCACGAAGTGTCCTTCTGCAAAGGCCGGTACAAGGGGTTAGCGACAGTTGACAAATTAGGTACGAACTTCCCGTAATAGTTGACGACACCTAGGAAGGACTGCAGTTGCTGCTTTGTTGTCGGTGCAGCAGCCTTAATAACTGCCTCAATTTTGTCCGGTGACGCAGCGATTCCTTCCGCACTTATTTTGTGCCCCAGGTAGCAGAGCTCGTTTTGAAAAAACGCACATTTTTCTTTCTTCACCCTGACACCTCGCTCTGACAGACGTTTCAGGAGAGCTTCTAGGTTTATCAAATGTTCTTCAGCGGTTTTTCCCGTGACTAGAATGTCATCGAGATAACAACACACTCCGCTCAGGCCCTTCAGCATCGTGTCCATTATTTTCTGAAAAATACCTGGCGCTGACGCAATTCCGAAAGGTAGCCTGTTAACTGTAAACAGACCTTTCTGCGTGTTTAATGTCAAGTACTTCTTTGACTCTTCCGCCATGAATACCTGCTGGTATGCCCTGTTCAGATCGATCTTCGTAAAATGTAGCCCCCCGGCCAGCGCTGCCAGTAGATCATCTATCTTAGGCAGCGGGTAGTGTGTGATGTCAAGTGAGGGGTTTATCGTCGTCTTATAATCCCCACATAGGCGTATGCTGCCATCTTTCTTTATCACGGGCACTGCGGGCGTGGCATACTCCGCTGTATTCACTGGCGTGAGAATTCCTAGTTCAACCAATTTTGCTATCTCGGCTTCTACAGCTGACTGCAATGCGAACGGCACATTCCTTGCTTTTAGGAACTTCGGCCGCTGGTCTGGTTTGAAAAACAGCTCGGCCCGTTCGTCTGTGATAGCACCTAGCTCATCCTTGAACAGAGTTTCGTACTTGGCTAGCAAGGAATCGAGCCTTTCCTTCGTTCGAGAAGACGAGTCAAACACTGACCTTGAGATCTAGTTCAGACCCCAAATGCTGTCCCAGTCTAGACGTAGTGTGTGTAGCCATTCTCGTCCTAGCAGTGGTGGTCCTGCTTGGTCGACGAGGTAGAGCGGCAGCTGCGCCGTCCGTCCACTATGCTGCACGTTGACAACCGCGACGCCACAAGGTCGGACGAGTGCTCCGGTATAGGTGCGTAGGGTGACGTCAGTTGATCGGTAGCTGGTAGAAGGAAGCCGCTTCTTGAACTGCTTGAAAGGCATGATTGACACTGCAGCTCCCGTGTCGAGTTCCATTTCTACCGGTGCATCATTTATGTTTAGTTTAACAAAAATGGGAGCGCGGCTGGCAGCCCCTTGTTTGGAAATGCTGATAGTCGGCTCCTGTGTCACAACTTTTAGCGTTTTCAGGCTCCGTTTTTTCTTATACCCGTCATGACATTGCCTGTTGCTGCTCCGACAGGCTCTTTGAATGTGTCCTTTCTTCGAACACTTAAAACAGGTATCGTTAATGTGAGGGCATACTGCATGAGTGTGGCTCGGGGAACCACAGCGGTAACAAACTAGTAGCGGCTTACCAGCTCTCGTTTGCACCTCGTACAGATCAGCATGTGCCTCTCTACTATCGTCTTCAACTTTGTGCAGCTGTGCGGCCAATGATTCCACGACTCGAGTCTCGGCGACATTCTTCCGGGCTGCTTCCATGGCCAGAGCGCGGTCCACTGCTCTCGAGAACGTCAACGTGTCGCCCTCGGTAAAAAGTACTCGCTGCACGTCCTCACGGAGCAGTCCGCACACGAAACGATCCCGCAGCGCTTCGTCTAAACTGGCTCCAAACTGGCAGGTCTGAGACAACTTGCGAAGTTCGGCAACATATTCCGGCAGGGGCTCACCTTCATGCTGTGCTCTGCGGTAAAACTTGGCTCGTTCGCCGATTACGGACGGCACTGGGGCCAGGTGGGCGTCCAAGATGCTCTTCAGCTGTTCGAAACTTTTAGTCGACGGCAGGTCAGGCGCCGTCAACGACTTCAGCAGCCCATACGTTCGCGGGCCGATGATGCTGAGGAATGCGTGCACCTTGTCGCTGTCAGGAACCTTGTTGACAATCAGAAAAGATGTCAACCTCTCCTTGTATGCCGTCCAGTCACTTGCGGTAACATCAAATGACTCCATCTGGCCAAGCTGTCCAGTCGACTGCATTGTCGCTTCTTTGTTATCCATGCACAGACAGCCGCAAAATCAGCATTCTTCAAAGTCCAACTTGGAACAGAGGCTGACTTTGAAAAGACTTGCCTTCTTCACCAAACTGACAGCGGCCTTCGCTCCCACCCTCGTCGCCAGTGTTGTGTCTCATGTCAGTGGGTGACCAGGCAAGGGATCAAACAGGAAAACGGTGTTTATTGCCCGAAGCTTACGGGCTCCTGGTTACATCTAGAATCAACGGTTCACGCACATAGCAAGACATTATAAGTACTTGTGCGCACATGCGCACTAACAGCAGTCTGCTTATCAGGCGCGCTATCGCCGACACAACAGTTAGCCAGCACGAACAAGGCTGTAAAGCAGCAATCATGGAGTTAAGAACACTAATGAGAGACCAATTGTTCACTGTTGGGGAGGAACTGGGCCTAGAGGTACACAAAGATATGTTAAATCGGAATTATTGCAGCTGATTTCTGAACGGGCCAGTGAGAAGGACATTGAAATTGGATTTGAACTTTTTAGGAAAAGATAGAAACGGGATAGAGAGAGAGAACGGGAAAAAGAGAAATGAGACAGAGAGAGAAGAACGGGACAGAGAGAAACGAGAGAAAGATCGCGAGTTAAGAAAAATGCAGCTTGAACTTGAAAGTAAACGTTTGAAGTTGTCTCAAGGAAGTGAAGGGGCTCTGGGACAATCAAGTGAGGCATAATCATACTGCATGGACAAGCTGTTAAAGCCATTTGAGGTTGGGAACGACATAGGCTTGTTCCTAGGAAATTTTGAAAGGGCGTACGAGAAGATGAACTTCGGTCTGAGTACATGGCCACAGTGGTTGCTGTCTGTTGCCATGTGAGGCGGCGGCCGTAATCGCCAGAATGAGTGCACAGGATGCATATGATTATGCAAAAGTTAAGGCTAGTCTATTGAAGAAATACCGTCTTTCAGCCGAAGCTTTTCGGCAAAGGTTTAGAAACACGGGAAAGAAGGATAGCGAGGGGTATCCGGAGTTTGCATACATATTAAAGGCCGACCTAGTCGAGCGGCTGAAAAGCGCGGAACCATACAAGAGCAGAAACGTAATTATTGAATGCATGGGTCTAGAGCAATATTACAAAAGCATGCCTCTATCTGTGAAGCTGTGGGTGGAAGACAGAGGAGAGGGCACGGAGGCACCGACAAGATGACACGCTCACACTTGTCTTTTTTCACCCTGCAGTTACTCGCTGCCTTCATCCCCGGTTTCCGGTGCGCTGTTCCACTGGATTCGTATGGCGAACCTATCGTTCATGGTTCTGAGGCCGGCAAGTTCGGTGAGCCTGTTCGCGCCACACTTCGTCCGTATCAAAGCGGCCATCAAATCTACATCGGGAACGACACCCCATTTGTATCTTCGGCTCATCACAGCGCAACCGCAACAGCATCGACAGCGCCAGCAGCGGGACGCTTAAAGCCAAGCAACACGCTCTGGGCAGTCAGAGGGCACGGAGGCACCGACAAGATGACACGCTCACACTTGTCTTTTTTCACCCTGCAGTTACTCGCTGCCTTCATCCCCGGTTTCCGGTGCGCTGTTCCACTGGATTCGTATGGCGAACCTATCGTTCATGGTTCTGAGGCCGGCCAATTCGGTGAGCCTTTTCCCGCCACACTTCGCCCGGATCAAAGCCGCCATCAAATCTACATCTGGAACGACACCCCATTTGTATCTTCGGCTCATCACAGCGCAACCGCAACAGCATCGACAGCGCCAGCAGCGGGACGCTTAAAGCCAAGCAACACGCTCTGGGCAGTCAGAGGTCACGGAGGCACCGACAAGATGACAGGCTCACACTTGTCTTTTTTCACCCTGCAGGTCAGTTACATTTCTAAACTGCCATTTCTTTGCTTTAAATCTAGTAATCGCTTCATTGTCGTGCTTCCATGCCCAGAAGCCTGGAGTGACCCGTTCTGTTCCTTGTTTCTTTCACTGTGTGGTGACGTGGAAAGCAATCCTGGCCCATCCAAGGACGATGTCCTTGCTGAAGTACTTAAAACCGTGAGGGACCTAAATGAAAGATCTATTAGAATGGAGTCTGTACAAAACTCTATGTCGGAGACAATTCATGAGCTGAAACAACAGCAAAAAACCGTTTCAGATGCTATATCTGACATCGATCAAAGACTGCAGCACGTGGAAAGCCAGACGGCCATCCTTGATGAATGGAAACAGGATGTCAGCTTATTGCGCGACAAGATTGAGGGTGTAGTAACTGACACGAACACGCTTCGTGCGCGACTTGATGACGCGGAAGATCGCTCACGTCGCGACAATCTGGTATTTTTGGAGTACCGGATACTCCAAGAGAAAATTCAATGCAGTCAGAGGAAAAAGCCCTGAATTTGATAAATAACACTTTAAAACTTAGTTTAACTTGTGACCACATAGTGCGTGCACATAGGATTGGTCGCTACAGCCAACAAAAATCACGGCCGAGAATAGTTAAGTTTTTCTCTTATAAAACCAAAGAACAAGTTGTGTCTAAGCGCTCTCTTCTAAAAGGAAGCAGCCTGACTGTGAGCGAAGACTTCTGTGAGGCAACGCGAAATATAAGACATAAGTTAACGGAGTATGGCAAGGGACTAAATGTACCCTACAGGCTACGTTACAGAAGACTATTCGTGGGAGAAAAATGTTACGGCTACGACCTAGATAACGATGTTGTCTACGAAATAACGCCACGAAGCAGAAATTCCGATCCTCGAATTCTGCGCTCAGGTCGTGTCTTACAGAACTCGCGATAGCGAAACGCAAGGGGAGATGCTTGCACTTCATCGAAACATGTTATTTCTGTTGTATTCACTAATATTCGCAGTATATTTAATAAAGGGACGAATTGTGTTCTCCGGTTGATGACACAGATGCTGACATAATAGCGATAACTGAAACTTGGTTGACTAACAAAATAACAAACGAAGAATTGTTTCATTGCCTTAAAAGATACGTTGTGTATCGGAATGACCGTACTGACAGAATAGGGGGCGGTGTATTACTTGCTGTTAGTAAAGACGTTGAGTGCTTTAACGTACCGATAATCACTGAAATTGAATCTATCTGGTGTTGTTTAACCATTAATTTAAAAAAAAAAATTATCTTAGGCGTCTGCTACCGGCCACCCTCGAATAGTTCGTTTTGTGATGATCTGCATGACTGTCTAAATCAGTTAACAGTAAGATTCGCGGGAGCGAATATAATTCTTATGGGTGACTTTAACTTTCCTAACATAAATTGGACAAGCACATGTCCCTTCTCTAACCCATCATCCAGTGAGGCTAATCAATTTATCGCTATTTGTTGTGACTTTACCTTAGTACAAACGGTCCTTATTCCAACACGTGTAACAGGCACTACGTCATCATTACTTGATCTCGTGCTGA
This sequence comes from Dermacentor andersoni, assembly GCF_023375885.2. Classification (NCBI taxonomy): domain Eukaryota; kingdom Metazoa; phylum Arthropoda; class Arachnida; order Ixodida; family Ixodidae; genus Dermacentor; species Dermacentor andersoni. The sequence continues at coordinate 152,257,435 of NC_092819.1, read as the reverse complement.
CATCATCAGCTGATATTATATCCCCGATAACGCACTTACCTGGCCTTAGCGACCATGATACATTACATTTGACACTCACGATATCACTACCACTGAAACGTAAACGATTTAAGGAAATAACTAAGGCTAACTTCTCGGCAATAAGCAACGAACTTGCTTCCTTTCTTGACACGTTTCTACTTTGCCATCTTGATCGTTCTGTCGAGACAAATTGGCGCCTCGTTAAAGACAAAGTATTTGATCTAATAAATCGTTATATTCCAGTCCGACGTATATATTCAAATAGTAACGCACCGTGGTATAACAGACACCTTAGCAGACTAAGTAACAAAAAGAAACGCCTATTTCGTATCGCTAAACGGTCACTAAATCCTGAACGCTGGTTCTCATACAAATCTACTGCCGCCACGTACTTTTCAAATTTACGGTCTGCAAAATTTTCCTACTTCAACGTTACCCTTCCCAAGCTACTGAAAACTAACAGTAAGGCATTCTGGAGCTCTATTAAAGGAGATAACACTAGAAAGATTACTCTAACTTCACTAACTGGGAAAGCAATCGCCGACCACGCATGTGCTGACGTGCTAAATGACACGTTCGTACAGGCCTTTTGGCCGTCTACGCATGTTACTCCTCCTCCCGAAATACGGCCTAAAAGATACCCCCACATGGATCCCATAGCATTTAATAGTAACGGTATTAAACCGATTATAAATAAATTAGAATTGAAATCGTCATGTGGTGTTGATGGAATTAACATTAAATTTTTACACTGTACTAGTGAGTACTGCTTGATAATTTTAGAATTACTTTTTTCTCAGTCGCTTCACAACGGCATATTTCCTTTAGATTGGAAAACGGCTAAGATCGTTCCAATTCATAAATCTGGCGATACGCATAACCCTTCTAATTATAGGCCCATTAGTTTGACTTCAGTGCCCTGTAAAATAATGGAGCACGTAATTTATTCTCAGGTAATCAATCACCTTGAATCTAACAACTTCTTTACCTCTAGCCAACATGGTTTTCGTAAAGCATTCTCCTGTGATACCCAGCTTCTTTGCTTTACTAACGACTTGCATTCCAACTTGGACGCAGGATTTCTTACGGTCTGTATTTTTCTTGATTTCGCTAATGCTTTTGGCAAAGTACACCACACATTACTGCTATCTAAACTCAGCGCACTAAACATTGATACTAATGTACTTAATTGGATAAAAGCATTTCTAACACACCGCATGCAATTTGTAAGCGCTAATGAAGTTAATTCAACTCTAACCCCAGTTAAATCAGGTGTTCCACAAGGGTCTGTGCTTGGGCCGCTGTTATTTTTAATCTACATTAATGATCTACCTGATAACATTTCGTCTAAAATTTGTCTTTTTGCATATGACTGCGTAATATATCGTAAAATTACTAATGACGCTAATATTTCATCTCTTCAGGACGATTTAAACACACTGCATAACTGGACTATAAAATGGCACATGCAGCTTAACGTCAAGAAATGTAAATCAATGCGAATATCCCGTACTAATGAAGCTTGTCCTGCCTATTTACTTAATAACATTCCTTTAGAGAGCGTAATAAATTACAAATATCTGGGCGTCCATATAACCTATAACTTATCCTGGAAGTAGCATATCAACTTTATAACGAGCAAAGCTAATCGCACGCTTGGATATCTTCGTAGAAACTTCTCGCTTGCACCATTATCACTCAAACATTTGTTATACACGACATATGTCCGTCCACAGTTGGAATATGCATCATCAGTATCGGACCCACATCATGCCACCTCAATTAACTGCCTTGAAAGTGTCCAGAATCTCTCCGCTTGGTTTATACTAGCTAATTACCATCGTACAGCAAGCGTAACACAAATGAAGACTACTCTGAACCTACCTTCGCTATTAACCCGCAGGAAACAATCACGCCTATGCTTATTTCACAAGATTTACTACCAGAACGCTGCGCTTCAGTCGGCATGGATTAACCCAGCACCATTCATCTTCTCACGTAGAGATCATACGCATAAGGAGACATGTTCCTCGCTCTAACACACTAACACATTCGCAATCATTTTTACCTAAAACATGCAACGAATGGAACGGTCTGCCAGCATCTATTGTTAATATAATTAATCCTGTTCAATTTCGAAATGCTTTAGTTAACTACATGTAAATCATGAAACTTGCGTTCGATATATCATGTGACTTGTTATTGCATAAGTACTATTTTTTCAAGTTAACTATGTATGTATTTACCTATCATTCCCAACCTGTATATTGAAGTGTATGATGAAATTTGTATGGTGAACTGCGACTACTATTTTTGTGTAAATTTGTGAGCTAGTGTAACTTTCTATTTTTACTTATACTGTGCCTTTCCTGTATATCATTTTTTACTTCCTTTATTTAGCCTCTACCCTCTATAATCTATATTTACTCTGAGGGTACTGTAAATAAATAAATAAAAAATAAATAAATAAAAATGTTAACACTGTGGAAAGGACAGCTGAATTAGCCGAAGAGTACGCAACATGTAGAAAGCTGAATGCCGAGGACGGAAATTGGGGCGGTCGAAATGGACCGCGGAAACCATTTCTGTTCAAAAGGGGTTCACATACTAAACGACTTGAGCCTGTAGACGTGGTGGAAGAGGCCTCAGAAAAGAGAGAGGCGAAATCAAACGGGGAAACCGTACAAAAAGAGCAGAAAAGAAAGTTCGAATCTTTTAGATCGATCCACTGCTATAAGTGCCACAAAGGTGGACATATCCCTGTAAACTGCAGGAAAGCTAGCGTAGTTTTCTCCCACGTGGATGAAAAATACGAGAATATGAAATTTTAAGCCCATATCTTCACGACCTCCACGATAATGGGAAATGACACCGGGTGCTGCGAGACAGTGCCGCCACTGTGGACACTGTCCATCCGTCTTACGCGACGGTAGATTATTTCACTGGAGAAGTAGCATTGATCAAACAGGATATAGAAGAACATAGCGTGTGTCTGCCCATGGCCAAAGACGAAATCAGGGGACCGTTCGGGGAGCTAGAGACTGAGGCTGCAGTTTCCGAATTTTTTGTCGCTGCAGTACCCTTACATTTTTTCGAATCGGTCGGATCAGTTCATCATTATCATCAGCAGCAGCAGCCTGGTTACGTTCACTGCAGGGCAAAGGCCTCTCCCACACTTCTCCAACTACTCCGGTCATGTACTAATTGTGGCCATGTTGTCCTTGCAAACTTCTTAATCTCATCCGCCCACCTAATTTCTGCCGCCCCCTGCTACGCTTCCCTACCCTTGGAATCCAGTCCGTAACCCTTAATTACCATCTGTTATCTTCCCTCCTCATTACATGTCCTGCCCATGCCTATTTCTTTTTCTTGATTTCAACCAAGATATCATTAACTCGCGTTTGTTTCCTCACCCAATCTACTCTTTTCTTATCCCTTAGCGTTACACTCATCATTCTTCTTTCCTAAGCTCGATGCGTCGTCCTCAATTTAAGTAGAACCCTTTTCATATGCCTCCAGGTTTCTGCCCCGTAGGTGAGTACTGGTAAGACACAGCTATTATATACTTTCCTCTTGAGGGATAATGGCAACCTGCTGTTCATGATCTGAGAATGCCTGCTAAACGCACCCCAGCCCATTCTTATTCTTCTGATTATTTCAGTGTCATGATCCGGATCCGCGGTCACTACCTGCCCTAAGTAGATGTATTCCCTTACCACTTCCAGAGCCTCGCTACCTATCGTAAACTCTTGTTCTCTTCCGAGACTGTTACACATTACTTTAGTTTTCTGGAGATTAATTTTTAGACCCACCATTCTGCTTTGCCTCTCCAAGTCAGTGAGCATGCATTGCAATTGGTCCCCTTAGTTTCTAAGGGAGGCAATATCACCAGCGAATCGCAAGTTACTAAGGTATTCTCCATTAACTCTTATCCCCAATGCTTCCCAATCCAGGTCTCTGAATACCTCCTGTAAACACTTGGCAGCGGAGGCGGCAAACAGTGCACACTGAAACGTAATGCTTATTTCTTCAGGTTTGAAATTTTCCGATTCTTTTCAAAGTGCATTGTTACGTACCTTGCTGCCTCTGCTGCATCGTTGTGTTGACTGTTTTCTGTCCTGATTTTGACATTTGCATTATGACCACTGAAATTGCTGACCTGAAGCGCGCATTTCGCAAAGAACTAAGAGAGCTAAAGAACAGCATAGACTTTATAAACAAAGAACTCGAGGCCCTAAAGAAAGAATGCAGTAAAGTAAAAAGTGAGAATGTGGCACTGAAAGAAACATAACAGGCGCTAGCGCAAGAAATTGAGGCGTTCAAAAAGAAAATGCAGGAAAACACCGTGAGAATCGTGGCACAAGATGAGTATTCTAGAAATAAAAATATTGAAGTGAAAGGAATTCCGCAGGAGAGGTCCGAGAGCCTCGTAAGCATACTTGGAAAAGTTCGCGACGTTCTCGGGGAGACCATAGAACAAGAGTACATTGAAGAGTGCCACCGGATTCCCCCACGAAATTCTGACTCTGATCCCAACATAGTGGTGGTTTTCCGTAGCAGGGCTAAACGCGATGTAGTCCTTAATAACGCGAAGAAACGCAGGCTCACTACGAATGAGATCGGATTTCCTGATAACCAGTCTGTCTACATAAATGAGCACCTCTGCCCGCAGCTCAAGAAGCTGCCAGGCATGGCCATTGCTAAGAAAAAAGAAGTAAACTGACGTTTCACATGGGCTAGGAACGGAAAGATTTTCGCACGTCAGACAGACACATCTCCTGTCCTGCGTATTTCGTCTGAATCAGACTTGGACAAAATGCAACGTGCCACCACTGTTAGCTAAACGCGTTTTGGTTATTTGTTCGCGTTAATCTTATCTGTTGTTTATAAATGGATACACCCGCTGACATTGTAGTGCCGCACGACTGCAACTACTTGAAGTTCTTGGACTTGAATGAGCAATCTGCAGAGAACAAGTGGGATGAGTTTTCAATGTTTTTAAACAAATTTTCTTTTCAATTTAATGTGATAATGGTTACTGAGACTTGGTACCAGCAAGAGAGTGACGTTCTTCACCTACCTGGATATCAATCTTTTTTCTTAAACAGACCTTCTCATCGTGGAGTCGGCGTGCTGCAGTTAGTATCGAATAAGTTTTCTTGCACCTTGACCCTGAGTTTTCTACTTTAACGCGAGATTATGAAGTTTTAAGCTTACAGTAAAAAAAATACGTTTTTGTGGTTGCGTATCGCCCACCTGATGGAAAGAACGATAACTTTATTGGTTTCCTTGAAAGGATTCTAAGCTTCGTGTGTCTAAACGACATGAACCTTTTCGTGGGTGGGGATTTGAATGTTAATCTTTTACAAAGTACTTCGCAATCGCAAGAACTACGACTGCTCCCCCACTCTTCTTATTGCAGGAATGTTATTACAGAACCTACGCGTGTAAGTCATACATCTGAAACGCTACTCGATCTATTCATCACTAACTGTTCTGAAGATAACACCAAATCGGGAGTGATTGTAGCTGATATGAGCGATCATTTGCCGATATACATATTCTGTAAGCTTCATCAGGCTTCAAAACCAGTGCGTCAGTCTCATTCATTTGTTTCCCAGGAAATTAATTACAAAACACTAAACACTTCCCGGCAAAAAATTAATATTGATTGGACCTCGGTGCTTGTATGTCAGGACGCTGATGATGCATATGATAAACTCATGCGCTCCTTTAAATAAAAAGAGTAAAGAAGTCAACTAGAACACGGGAACCGTGGCTTAATGACGAATGCCTTAGGATGATCTTTGAGAAGGATTCACTGTATCATAAGTTTGTCAGAACAAGAAACCCTGATGATCTTGCAGGCTTTAGAAAATACCGGAACTGTGTTACGAAATTTATACGAAATGCAAAATAGCTGTATTACGAGAGCCTATTTCAAGAGGTGAGTAATCAGAGCCGTCTATTATGGCGCGAAGTTAAAAAGCTTTTGCATTCCGACGTCCACAATAGTGTTGACTTTGAACTTGTAGTTGAAGATAAAACGCTAAGAGGCAAATAATTAGCAAATGTTTTTAATGATTATTTCACCAGTCTGGAAAAAAGTGCTCACGACACAGCAGTAACCAAATATTTGGGCACACGGAACGCACATACAGCTTTTCTTAAACCTACAGATCCATATGAAGTTTATGCAATTTTCATGTCACTAAAAATAATAACTCCCGTAATGTGAACGGGCTTCAAATAAGACCTATTAAGTTTGTGCTTGATCTCTTGCTCTCCGTACTTACTCATATTTTTATCTTATCGCTGTCAACTGGAATTTTTCCTAGAAAAATGGAACACGCGAAAGTTACTGTCTTATTTAAATCCGGTGACAAAAATAAGCTGTCGAATTACAGGCCAGTATCAGTACTGCCTGTCCTATCCAAGGGACTAGAAAAAGTTATTTGTAAAAGACTAAAGTCATTTCGTGATAAACATTGAATCATATCAATTAAACAATTTGGGTTCCGTGCGGGAATGTCGACTGAATTGGCTTTGCTAACCCAAAAAGAGTTCATTTTAAATGGTTTTGTACATAAGGAACTAACGCTATGAATTTTCGTAGACTACTCTAAAGCATTTGATAGGCTAAATTATCAGACTTAGCTTGCTAAACTAGAACATTATGGGATTCGGGGCATTTCTACCAAACTCTTACAATCGTATCTTAATCACAGAAAACAACTCGTTTCAATTTCATCAGAAGACTCACGTCTCCGGGAAATTACTCAGGGCGTTCCCCAAGGAACTATAGTAGGGCCAGCATTGTTTATATATATGTTAACGATATTGTCAACATTTCTAATGACGCGAACTTCATTATTTATGCGGATGACACCAGAGTCTTCTTTCAGTCTCGCAATATCCGCGATCTCTCGTTGTGGCAAATATCACACTAAAACAATTCACCGAATGGAGCAAGGTTAACGCTCTCAAATTAAATACAACAAAAACAAAAGCTCTTATTTTTGCACCTCCCAAAAACAACTGAGTGAAGACATACTGTTGCAGGTTGACTCTGAAGTAATTCCTAACGTTAAAACTTTGCGTGTTATATTTAATCAAAAGCTAATGTGGAATGAACATGTGGACCTTATAGCATCCCGTTTAGCCAAAGCTTGCGACCATCTAAAGTTATGCTGATCCTTTATAAACGCACTCTTCTCATCTCATTTAATGTATTGCCACCTTGTGTGGGGTACCACGTCAAAGCAAAATATCAGTAAATTATCACTGCTACTAAATAGGCTGTTCGTCATATCGCAAACGGGCCATTCGACGCACATACATCTGAATTATTTTCAAAGTATAATATCATTTGTCTAGCAAGTTTATATGACGTTAAGCTAGCCCTAAAATACCAGAGCTACTTTAAGTATAATAATGAAGCGTTCTTGGGGTTGTGCAACCTAACAGAACCAACAGATATATCTAACAACATTAGGAAATAAAAGAGATGGCAGCTATCACTCTCCCGTACAAATTATGAATCAAATCGTCTATCAAGTCGCGTCCCATCCTTATTGAATAAACTTCATAACAACGACATAGAGATAACTGACATTACTAGGAAAACAATATGCGACTTGCTAATTCAAAATGAGTTATTATTTTTTAACGTCACTTTGATTAGGGAAGTCACTACTTACCTCCTTTAAATTAGGTAGTTTTTCGTTTTGATGCCATTTTCGCATATAGGATGTAATCTGCAAGAAATTTATGCACATCTTCATTTGCTATCTATGTTTCCGTATGTCAAGAAAACGTTATATAATAAATTTTTCAGCAGTTGAAAATAATTATGTATTTCTGTTATATACTGTATATTCATATATGTCATTTGTACTGACTAACACACTGCTTCGTATCACTGATTGTACATTTCGCCTCACACGCTTTCACTTATACATTTGTACATTGCACACATTAAAGTGTACAACATTATTCTTTCCCCGTTGTCATGGATATCGGCAAGAACCTTGTCAAGCTGCAAAAAAGCAGCTTTTAGTTCTTGTCCTAGTGTCCATTTTTTTGTAAATGAATGAATGCTAAATGAACGATTGATTGATTGATTGATTGATTGATTGAATAGCATTGGAGAGATCGTATCACCCAGCCTGACGCCTTTCTATATTGGGATTTCGTTGCTTTCTTTACGGAGGACTACGGTCGCTGTGGAGCCGCTATAGATATTTTTCAGTATTTTTACCTACAGCTCGTCTACACCCTGATCCCGTAATGCCTCCATGACTGCTGGCAGTTACTGGATCAGTTACTGCGTGACAGAATGCTTAAACTGGGAGAGGGCGTAGTACAGGCGTTGACGCGATGCCATGCTCGAAAAATCGTGTCGCTTTCGGCAGAAAATGCAAAAACTGCTCCAGTAGAAGTAGCGAAAGACGTAACTTCAGTAATCGAATCCGAGCTAGGTTAGAGGGACTACAAAATGGTTGAGGAAAGCCTGCCAGCTGACCAGCTCAATGAGAGCGTATCACTAGGGTGTTAAAGTTCACGCCTGCAAGTAGAGCCAGCTGCGACGCACCCGCAAGCGAGGCAGGGTCGTTACTGTCGCCGGCCTCAAAGAACTTTGATCAGCTCTTAAGTGTGGACAGAGAGTCACTAGCAGCCGAGCAGAAGAATGATGACTGCTTAGCTAAATTGCATCGCAGAGTTAAATATATCATTGCTAGCCGCAACGTGACGATACAAGAGAGAGTAGGATTGTTGTATCGACACTACAGGGACCGAAAGGCAGAATTCTAGATCAATTAGTCGTACTTACTAAGTACAGGGAGGGCCTTTTTAGTCTCTACCATGGAAATGGGTGGACTGGCCACCTAGGCATAAACACATCTAAGGAAACATTGCTTATTGAATACTACGGGCCTTCCTGTTTCAAGGACGTAGAAAACTTTGTGAGATCATGCGACGCCTGCCAGCGCTCGGGTAAACCAGGAGAAATCTGGAAAGCTCCACTAAAGGTAATGCCCTTAATATCATAACCTTTCAGGTGACTTGTGATAGACACGGTAGGGCCTCTGCCAATAACAAAGTCGGGTTACAGGTACGTGTTTACCATGCTGTGTCCGGCTAAAAAGTTTCCGTAAGCAATCCCTCTGAATGAGCTCAGCTCCACCGAAGTAGTAGACGCGCTTTTGTCGGTAGTCCCACGAGTTTGGTTTCCAGCCGAAATTCAGGCAGATCAAGGGTCAGCATTCACTAGCTTACTGACTTCCACAGTCTTACAAAAGTGCGGGGTAAAGTTGACACACTGTTCGGTCTATCACCCTCAGTGAAATAGTGTAGAGAGGTGGCATTCAGTGCTTAAGCGAGTTTTGCGGGCGCTCTGCCACGACCACAAGGAGGACTGGGAGAATTGTCTTCCGGCCACTTTGTTTGCTTTGCGAACGGTTCCTCATAAGGCTACAGGGTTCTCACCAGCAGAACTAGTTTATGGGATGACACTCCGTTCTCCACTGAGAATGTTAAAATAGATGTGGGAGGAAAGAGGAGAGAGTCCAACACTGGTAGAGTACGTGCTAAATCTGCTGGAACGGCTAAACCAAAGAACTAGTCCATAAGAACATGGGAATAGCTCAAAAGAACCCCAAGTTCTATTGCGACAAGAATGCGAGGCTTCGTACGTTTAACGCCGGAGACCAGGTAACGATCCTGAAACCTTCAAGAAAGAACAAGCTAGAAGTTCATTGGGACGGCGCCGTTAAAGTGTTGCACAAACTTTCATATACAAACTGTGCTCTGAAAATGCCCGGTCGTAGGCAGGAGGTGAGGATATACCACTGCAATCTGATGCAGCCGCACGTAGAGTGGAGCGGAGTCGTTAACGTTACCATCAAGGAGCAGAATGACACTGGTACCGAGTTTAATGAGTATAAGACAGCTTCCAACTCTGAAATCAGCCTGGAAGAAGTGCTAAACATTTGGTGAGCTCGCACGCTCTTAGACCCGAGCAGCTAGATGAGCTAAAAGGGATGTTAGGGGAATATCTCGGCAGATTCAGCGATCGGCCAGGTAGAACCGAACTAATAACACAGCAAATAGAGCTCACATCAACCCAACCAATATGATCAAAGCCTTACAGAGGGTCTCCAGGAGAGAGATTTTATGGAGGCAGAGATACAGCGTATGCTATAGTTGGGAGTTATTGAGCCTGCTGAGAGTGACTACACGTCACCCCTAATACTTTTAGAAACCCCTAATAAGGACCCTCGTCCCTGTGTTGACTACAGGAAGGTAAATGCCATCACTAGGGATCAGCTGTACCCGATACCCAGCATTCAGGAACGAACCGAAAGAGTTAGCGCTGCTAAATACATTTCAACTATAGATCTCGTGCGGGGATACTCGCAATTTCCCCATTCAGAAAGTGCCAGCCCCTATGCCGCATTTATCTCACCTGTAGGCACTTTTCGCCGTCTCGTCCTCAGGTTTGGGCTCAAGAACACACCGTTAAGCTTCTCTAAGTTAATGCATATTGTCAGTAAATACTTGCAGGAGTTCGCCTTGCCATTCCTTGATGATTTAGCAATTTTTTCGGACAGGTGGGAACACCACGTATCGCACCTCAAACAGGTGTTCTCACGGTTGAGGGAAGCAGGCTTAACGACGAAGGCGGAGAATTGTAGGTTTGGCTGCTCGCAGGTTACTTATCTGGACCATGTTGTCGGCCAGGGCACAAGTCGGCCGGCCGAGCTGAACATAGCTACGACTGGAGATTTTTCTCAGCCGCGCATGAAAAGCGACATTCGTTCATTTTTGTGACTTGTGGGATAATATCAACGGTACATTCCGAATTATTGGCCAACAGCAAGTCCTTTAACGGACGCCCTCCGAAAGGGAGCACCGAATAGCGTGCACTGGGATCAGGAGAAAGCGAAGGCTTTCCAAAGTTTCAAAACGCTATTTGTTGCTCTTCCTGTACTTCGCGCGCCAGACTACACAAAGGAATTCATAGTTCAGTTCGACGCAAGGGATAGAGGTATGGGCGTGGTACTTAGTCAGGTCGGCAACGATAATGAGGAACATCCCATCATCTATGCCAGCCGTAAGCTAACCCTAAGAGAGGAAGCCTACAGCGCTTCAGAGAAGGAATGTGGTTGTTTTGTTTGGGCAGCCCAGAAGCTCTCATGTTACTTGTACGGAGCGATGTTCATCTTGGAGACCGACCACTGTCTACTGACGTGGCCCAATCAAATGTCAAACAAAAATGGCCACTTCCTCCGATGCAGCATCACTCTCCAAGAGTGCAACTTCTCCGTTAGATTTAAGAAGGGAAAGTTGCATAGCAATGCGGAAGGTTTGAACAGGCTAATTTGAACTGTGCGTTTAAGGATCCCGCCTAAATTTTGGGGTTGTTATTGTTAATTTTGTTAAGCCAAGAAGATCCCCTCTCATTTAGCAGCACTCCATTCACGATTGCTGAATTTGTCAGCAAGAAATTCCTTCAAAAGTTCGCTTAGCGAAATGCAGCATTTGTTGTTTCTGCAGTTATGTTTTCATTGAAGCGTAGCGGGCCTAAAGTGAGATGCAAAATATGTCATCTCGGCGCAGAGCCGTGTTGTGTGGTTCGCTTTGCAGTTGCCTGTCCTTGTTGGATGTTTTGGGGCGGTTTCCTCATTCCACAGCTGGTCGCTGCAAGCCAAGGCATTCCCACCCTAGCCACCAGCCATTGTCTTCCAGCCGAGCGGTTATCAGCCCTGGCCAGTCGAGAGTTTCTGGGCCATGGAGGAGCTGTTACGATCAGCCTGCGGGAGCTGGCGATCTTCGGAGAAGCGACCTCCGAAGCCTTCCTACCCCACTGCGGCGACTCGCTTTCTAAGGACGACAGTGCGCCGCGTCAACAGCCGTACGGCGTCGGCATGTGTAGACGCGGTCGCCGGAGCAAGCATTGTTAGTGGATTCGCCGTTGTCGTAAAGGTTTCTTTGGAGCTGGGGAACTCCTGGAAGAAGATGTCTTGCGGTGGGGTCTCATGGGCCCCAGAAGCCGTCACAGTCAACGGACAGACAGGCGGCCACTGACTGCGGGGTCAGCTCTGGGATCAAAGAGGCATTATGCAAAAAAGGTGAGGCGTGCAGATAGTCCACAAGAGAAGTGGACAACACGAACGCCGACTATCAACTGAAGGGAGCACTGAGGCGAAAATAGAAAGAAAACACAAAACTCATCTGCGCATGCTCTGCAATGGTATCACCACGTGTCAGTCGGGTACATGTGCCGGTCTACTAAAGAGATAGCTGTTACGGCACTTAATCTCTTCCTTATGTAAAGTAATCGAAGGTTGACTCACGCACGCACTTCCACCATTATAGATTTGCCATGCCTCTACAATAAGACGCGTATCTTCATTCTAGTGCCTTTACAATATCGCGCATTCATCTAACTCAAGCGTGCATTTACAATCTTGGCTATGAAGGGAGAGATTAGAAGGCTATCCACCGGTTGACGACCTTCTATGTTCCATGTTCTATGTTCAAGTCACTGAGGAGTTCTGTAGACATTTATACAGCACCAGTGGCACCCACGACGATAATGGAAGAGAGAGTAGTCTAGAGGAATTTGAAATCTCACAAGTAACTCCGGAAGAAGTAAAGCAAGTCTTGGGAGCTATCCAAATGGGGAAGGCAGCTGAAGAGGATCAGGTAATAGCAGATTTGTTGAAGGATGGTGGGCAGATTGTTCCAGAAAAACTGGCCGCCTTGAATACGCAATGCCTCATGACTTCGAGCGTACCGGAATCTTGGAAGAACGCTAACATAATCCTAATCTATAAAAAAGGGGACGCCAATGACTTGAAAAATTATAGACCGATCAGCTTACTGTCCGTTGCCTGCAAAGTACTAAGGTAATTGCAAATAGAATCAGGAACACTTTAGACTTCTGTGAACCAAAGGATCAGGCCAAACGTAAAGGCTACTCAACAATAGGCCATATTCACACTATCAATCAGGTGATAGCGAAATGTTTGGAATATAACCAACCCTTATTTATAGCTTTCATTGATTACAAGAAAGCGTTTGATTCAGTCGAAACCTCAGCAGTCATGAAGGCATAACGGAATCAGGGTGTAGATGAACCGTATGTAAAAATACTGAAAGATATTGTTACGTGTAGCTCATGTACAAGTGTACTTACAATATATTTACACGTAGACCAACGGTGGCAAAGATGGCGACGCTATATCTAGCGGGGCCACGTCGTCTTCTTTTTTCTCAGTGCAGCCACCCTGTGGCGGCTGTTCCGTAGCATCACCCCCGGCAGTAGAAGCACCGTCGCGGTGCTTAAACTACACATCCGCGGTGAAAGGTGTGTGGTATGGCTTTAGTCTCGCCACGTGAACGATGTCACTTGCAGCCGACCATGACGCTGACAGGTCGGTGGGGATAACTTCATACGTGACATCGGTCACTTGTCGCACCACACGGTATGGGCCAGTGTAGCGCGACAGCAGCTTTTCGGAAAGGCCCACACATCGAATGGGTGACCAGAGAAGCACCAGAGAACCTGGAGTAAAGTGCACGCCACGATGGTGGCAATCATAGAGGCGTCTCTGATGCTCCTGTGGGGCCTCGAGACGGGTGCGGGCTAGCTGGCGCGCGTGGTCGGCGTGTGCGATCGCGTCGCGGGCGTATTCAGTGGTTGATCGTGTGGCCGAGGGCAACAAAGTGTCCAAGGGCAACGCGGGTTCTCGGCCGTATAGGAGATAGAATGGTGAATAGCCGGCGGTGTCGTGACGTGATGAATTATACGCGAACGTCACATATGGTAAGTGAAGATCCCAGTCGTGGTGGTCGGTCGCAACGTACTTTGAAAGCATGTCGGTGATGGTCCGGTTGAGGCGCTCCGTCAGGCCATTGGTCTGTGGGTGGTAGGACGTGCTGAACTTGTGCTTTGTTGAGCAGGAGCGGAGGATGTCCTCGACGACTGCCGACAGAAAGCTGCGGCCACGGTCAGTGAGTAATTGGCGCGGAGCACCGTGCTCTAAAATGATGTCATAGAGCAGAAAGTCAGCAATGTCAGTAGCACTTGTCGGAAGGGCTCTGGTGATTGCGTACCGCGTAGCATAATCAGTAGCGACAGCGACCCATTTATTTCCGGAGCCGAAAGAGGAAACGGTCCAAGAAGGTCTAGACTAACACGGAAAAAGGGTTCCGGTGGGATGTCGATCGGCTGGAGACATCCAGCTGGAGGTGTGGAGGGCTTCTTCCGGCGCTGACAGGGCTCACAAGCGGCAACGTAGCGCCGCACGGGGCGGTTGAGACCCGGCCAAAAGAATCGACGGCGTACACGGTCGTATGTGCGCGAGACGCCCAAGTGTCCAGCCAAGGGAGCGTCGTGAAGTTGTTGGAGGACAGTCGCACGCAGGTGCGATGGAATTACGAGCAGAAGGTCAAGGCCGTGTGGATAGAGATTGCGGCGGTATAGTGTCCCCTCCTTAAGGAGAAACATCCGGAGAGAGGCGTCGCCAGGGATTGACTCCAGATGGTCGATGAGGGCTCGTAATGAAGGATCGCGGCGTTGCTCGTTGCCGATTTCAAGCAACTGGGACACAGAGAAAACGCAAACGATGGCGTCCGCATCAGCTGAGTTGTCGACGGGGTAGCGGGACAAACAATTGGCATCCTGGTGCAAGCGTCCCGTCTTATATACCACGGAGAAGGTATATTCTTGAAGGCGTAACGCCAAGCGAGCGAGTCGTCCCGTGGGGTCCCTGAGCGAGGATAGGCAGCAGAGCGCGTGGTGATCAGTGATGACATAGAAGGGGCGTCCGTACAAGAACAGACGAAACTCTGTGATTGAATAATTGCGCTCGGCGGGTGATAGAAGTCGGCTGGCATAGGCTATAACGCGATCATGTCCACGCTGGCGTTGTGCTAACATGCTCCTACGCCGTGACCACTGGCATCAGTTCGAACTTCCGTTGAGGCAGACGGGTCAAAATGGGCCAGAATTTGAGGCGTGGTAAGGAGAGTAGTGAGCTGCGAAAAAAATGCGGCATGGTCAGGTCCCCAAGAAAATAGGGCGTATTTCTTCAAGAGGTCGGTAAGGGGACGTGCGATGGTCGCAAAATTCTTCACAAAGCGTCGGAAATAAGAGCACAGCCCTACGAAAATACGAACGTCCTTGGTAGACTTCCGAACAGGAAAGTTCGTAACGGCGCGAATTTTGTCGGGGTCAGGTCGCACGGCTCTGGCGTCCACGAGGTGCCCTAGGACGGTGATTTGGCGGCGATCGAAGTGACATTTTGACGAGTTCAACTGGAGACCGGCGCGGCGGAACACGTTAAGAATCGCTGAAAGACGGTCTAGATGCGTGTCAAATGTGGGCGAATAAACGATGACGTCGTCCAGATAGCACAAACAAGTAGAGCACTTGAACCCCTGAATGAAAGAGTCCATCGTTAGTTCGAAGGTGGCGGGCGCGTTACAGAGGCCGAAAGGCATTACCTTGAACTGATAAAGGCCGTCAGAGGTAATAAATGCAGTCTTCTCTCGGTCCATGTCGTCGACGGATATCTGCCAGTAGCCGGACCGTAAGTCGATAGAAGAAAAATAGGTGGCACCGTACAGGCAGTCTACAGCGTCATCAATACGTGGCAGAGGGTACACGTCCTTTTTTGTGATTTGGTTCAGGTGGCGATAATCTACACAAAAACGCCACATGCCATCCTTCTTTTTGATAAGTACGACGGGAGAAGCCCAGGGACTACAAGAAGGCTCGATAATGTCCTTTGCAAGCATCTTTTTGACTTCCTGTTGGATAACAGCTCGTTCGGACGCAGGAACACGATATGGACGTCGGTGAATAGGGTTCGCATCGCCAGTGTTTATGCAATGGGTCACGACGGACGTTTGACCTAACGGTCGATCGTCAAAGTCAAAAATGTCGCGATAGCCTTCATGAACGGGGCAAAGTGCTTCAGCTTGAACAGGTGTAAGGTCAGAGGAAACCATCTTCTCAATGTCGACGTCAGTACCGTGCGATGACGTCATGGTATCGGCTGAGCTGTGACGATCTTCCACTGTGAATGGCTCGATCTCACCATTCTACAAAGCGCTAATTATAGCCAATCAAATCCCCTGAGGCAGAACTTGCGCGGTTAGCGCGAAATTGACAAGGGGAAGGCAGGCGTGGTTACCAGTAATTGTCAGCACAGTGTGTGGCACGGTAACACCATGTGCAAGTATAACTTCCGGAATGGGTGCGACCACGTAATTACCGTCAGGTGCAGCTGGTGAGGACAACAAGCCGACGTGGGTCACAGATTGAGGCGGTAGGTGAATAAAATCCATGCAGCTCAAACGGCTTGGAGGCGGGTCCACATGGTCGGCAAGAAGAGGCAAGTCAAAGCGAAGTGAGCCGGCCGAATAGTCAATGAGGGCCGAATGATTGGCAAGGAAATCCAGACCGAAAATGAGTTCGTGAGGGCAATGCTCGATGATGGTGAAGAGAACGACGGTGTGTCTGTCAGCAATGGTGAGGCGGGCAGAGCACATGCCAACAATAGCGACAGTCCCTCCGTCGGCGACTTGTACAACTCAGTCCGAGGCGGGCGTCAGAACTTTCTTGAGCCGACGGCGAAGAGCAGCACTCATAATGGACACATGCGCCCCGGTGTCAATCAACGCGCACACAGGAAGATTGTCGACGAGAACGTCCAAAAGATTCTTGTTCGTGGCTAAAGTGAAGCGAGGATTTCGTGCCAATTTCGTCATTGCAGCTTCACCTCAAGAAGCTGCCATGTCTCGTTTTCCGGTCGGGGATGCGGCGAGTAGGTCTGAGAAGCAGCACGGCGTCACGGGGGCGAATGAGATTGAGCTGGAGTAGCGGGGTCATGTCAAAGGTGTCGCAGGGTCAGATGATGGCACGGGCATAGAAGGGGCGAAGGAAAAGTGCGCGCTAGAGGGGCGAGGGTGGTCATCAGGAGAATAGTGCATCGGAGAAGTCCAGTGGCTGCGGCAGTGGCGAGCGACATGTCCTATGTGTCGACAGTTAAAACAGATCGGCTTGTCGTCCAGGGTTCGCGATTCGGAGGGGTTACGCTGTCCATAAGAGGAGTAAGAATGGCGCGGTGGGGACGTGCGTGCGGAAAGAGGTCCGAGCCTAAGGAACGAATGGATTGCAGGCCGACATTGGACAACTCTAGACAGACGACGTCCTGGGTCAAGGAGATTGTCACCGGAGAATGATCTGGTGACGGGAATGAAGGGGCCGCCGGTTGTGCCGCTTCCAAGAATGATTCGGGTCAAGTTGTCACATCGCGACGGATGGTGGAAGAGGTCGTCACAGGATGACCTAGCAGCTGTGTTAGGAAGTCGCCTGATGTGCTGGGATACCCGGCGGCTTTTAGCATGCTCAAGACGGCGGCACTCCTTGAGGATCGTATCGATGCTGGTGACGTTCGTAAACACCAGTAAATTGAACGTCGTCAGCAATCCCTTTGAGGACGTGATTAACCTTATCGTCCTCGGACATGGTAGGGCCAGCCTTGGCACAAAGGGCCAAGACGTCGAGGATGTGCGACACGTGGACTCGGTCGATGTCTGTACAGGTGTGGCAAGGGCTTTCTTGGCATTGACTTGGCGACCAAAGGGATTGCCAAAAAGGCCGCGGAGCTTCTCTTTGAAGAGATCCCACCGCGAGATCTCCTCTTCGTGAGTCTGGAACCATGCAAGCGGAGCTCCGTCGGGGTAGAAAAGAACGTTCGCAAGCATAATAGTCGGATCCCACCTGTAACTGGTGCTGACACGTTCGTATAAGCGGAACCAGTCGTCAACATAAGGACTGCCGACTCCGTTGAAAACACCATGATCCCGAGGGGGGGAAACGGTGACGTAGGTGGGGGCTGCAGGCGGAGACAGTTGCGTATATGAAGTGCCGCCAGCAGGAGCCGAAGTTGTACTGTCGCCGTTGCGACCGCTGCGAAGCTCCATGACGGGTACGGGGAGCGTCCACCTCCACCAAATTAATGTTACGTGCAGCTGATGTAAAAGTCTATTTACAATATATTTACAGGTAAACCAACGGTGGCAAAGATGGCGACGCTATATCAAGCGGGGCCACGTCGTCTTCTTTTTTCTCAGTGCAGCCATCCTGTGGCGGCTGTTCCGTAGCAATATCTATAGCGGCTCCACAGCCACCGTAGTCCTTCATAAAGCAAGCAACAAAATGCCAATAAAGAAAGGCGTCAGGCAGGGAGATACGATCTCTCAAATGCTATTCACAGCCTGTTTACAGGAGGTATTCAGAGACCTGGATTCGGAAGAATTGGGAATAAGAGTTAATGGAGAATACCTTAGTAACTTGCAATTCGATGCTGATATTGCCTTGCTTAGTAACTTAGGGGACCAAATGCAATGCATGCTCACTGACATGGAGAGGCAAAGCAGATTAGTGGGTCTAAAAATGAATCTGCCGAAAACTAAAGTAATGTTTAACACTCTCGGAAGAGAACAGCAGTTTACGATAGGTAGCGAGGCACTCGAAGTGGTAAGGGAATACATCTACTTGGGACAGCTAGTGACCGCGGATCTAGATCATGAGACTGAAATAATCCGAAGAATAAGAATGGGCTGGGGTGCGTTTAGCAGGCATTCTCAGATCATGAACAGCAGGTTGCCATTATCCCCCAAGACAAAAGTGTATAACAGCTTTGTTTTACCAGTACTCACCTACGAAGCAGAAACCTGGAGACTCACGAACAGGGTTCTACTTAAATTGAGGACGACGCAACGAGCTATGGAAAGAAGAATGATGGGTGTAACGTTCACGGATAAGAAAATAGAAGATTGGGTGACGGAACAACCGCGAGTTAATGACATCTTAGTTGAAATCAAGAAAAAGAAGTGGGCATGGGCAGGACATGTAATGAGGTGGAAAGATAACCGATGGTCATTAAGGGTTACGGACTGGATTCCAAGGGAAGGGAAGAGGGGCAGGGGGTGGCAGAAAGTTAGGTGGGCGGATGAGATTAAGACCTTTCCAGGGACAGCATGGCCACAATTGGTACATGAACGCGGTAATTGGAGAAATATGGGAGAGACACACTGTGAATTTAAAAACAAGTTTCAGTAAGCCTTATTCAATTAGCAACATCCAGTGTATCTAGCCTGATCAACCTGGAATCCTTTGTAGCTTATAAGCATAGTGCATTTGCCTGCAACATTTAGACGCGCAAAATTTCCTTGAAATCAACCCTTTAACTGCTTTCATCCTTGCCGGTTTGCAATGTTTCATGACTTCTATAGTACTGCAGCATAAGATTTTTATCTGCTCAAAGTGTCCTGTGAGGTGTCTTTAGCAGTGTTTTTAGCAGATGAGATAATTAATGTTCCGGCAGGTAAATATCAGAAAACTCTGGGATAACTGCCAAGCAAATGCAATCATGTCTCCTGTTTCCAATCAAATAGAACATATGCTCTACTCCCTTCCAGGTTTGTTCTCCATGTCAGGCCAGCACACAACTTGCACAAGAGACCCCTTTCGCAGACAAGTTATTTTATGAGGTTATGGTGGTGTCAAAACATGACATCAACCAGACGCTTTAAACTATTTTATGAAACACTTATTTGTACATAGTTTGAAAAGGCAGCAATTTTGAATGTACCCCATTTGGGTTATAGTACCATAGCAGAAATGGTTCAACTAGTAAACGTATGGAACCGGGTGACTTGGTGTTGGTCCATAACGGTTTGACAGCGTGAACTCCACAAAGCATGGCAAAAGAGGTGACAGCGTTTGTCTCCGTTTCTACAAGTTCGCGCTGTCAAACATCATAAACCTACTAGTAAAGCCTCAGAAAAATATGTCACGAAAAAAAGCTTCGCCTTCAACCCCAAGACAATTCTGCATGCCAGGGAATATGGTTGCCTCAGAACTTATTTCTTTATGCAAAGAAAGAACCATCCAATGAAGCTTACTGAGAAAAAAATGAAGAACAATAGGAACACCTCTCTAGGCACATGTATGCAAGGGTGTTCTTTTTCTTAGACAAACGGCATTTATAGTTTGTTGAAGCCCATACATTTATTTGTCGCAGCTAAGCGAGAATCACAAGGTGGAAAAAGTTGTGTTGGTGCAATTTCACAATGCCAACAACAATTATGCACAGCAACAAAAGGTAAACATAGGATGTCTCACTACTCCTTTGCGTAAACAACATTCAGTTTCATTTTTCATGTCGACTCCCAACCTGATGGCAACAGAAGCAGGAAGACAACAGCGTGGTTCCGAAATCAGATGACGGAACTAATGTCCTAGCTGACGTAAAGCGTAAAAAAGGAGCTAGTCATGTCGCGTGATGCAATCTTGAGCCATCATTAACAAGCATGAAAAAGACAACGGATGACAGCTAGAAGCACACAGTACAGAACTGTAGGCTTCAGTTGAAATTTTTGCGGCACAGAAATATGGGGTTCAGAGGATTAGCGGTACCTCGATGCACGGAAGCAACGTTCATATTTCCCTTTTCCATTTTAACACTAGAGGTGTTGGGGCAAATCGATGAACAGGTTAATTTCGACATACGTTTAGTCTATTTGGCGAGAGCCAGGTAGGTACAGGGTGCTTACATACGTATCACCCGCTTTTTTGATGCAAAGCGCTTCGAATATTTTCGTATCGACTGGCCTCTAGAGCCGCCTGAACGCTTTGAAACTTCTCAGTGCACGAGCACCTACGGCAATGATTGGCCAGATGGTCACCAGCAGTTGGCAGCTGCCCTATCTGTTCCCCTCAAGCGGTAATTTAAGAGGAAGCTTTAGCTCGGGCCGAACTCCGACGCGGCCTATTCAAATACATGTAAAACGAAAACGTTTTTTCTGAGATAACCCCTCGACCGAATTTAATGAAATTTGTTGCATTTGACAGAGGAATCCTAGTGACTGTTGGAAGCGGAATTTCGATTTAGGGATTGAATTTTGTTAAAGAGATTTTCACATATTCGGCCGTTTGAAAAAAATAGAAGCACGAAGTTTACAAATGCATAGGTCTTCATCAGGAACAGATATCGCGGTTCTATAAGCGGCATGCATTAGATAATTCAAAGGGGACAAATTCGATATGTCATTTTACATCTTACGTGAACTTGTTACGTTGGTTACAAGGGTTCTGCAGATGGTGTATTTCTATTTTACTAAATCTTTTTAATATCCCAATATTGTCCGCTTTAAGCGTACTGTTAGATGCGATTCACAGAATTGTATTATCGTTTTTTGTTGTCGAGTTACAGAGCTGTGAACTTGAGAGTTTCGTTATGTTAAAAATTTTTGATGCTTGCGAATTTTTTATAAAAGATTGAGGACCTGAATCAAAAATTCAGAACCGTCACTAGATTTTATGCTTTTGTTTTAAATGCAACAAACCTCACGAAATTTGGTGCAGTGGTTGACGAGAAAAACGAATTCTCCTTTTACATTTTTTTTAGATAGGAGCCCCCGAGGTGAAGCTTCCTCTTGAACACGGTTCGTGTTTAAGAGGAAGAACATAGGGAACATTAAGAACATAGGGAAGCTGGCTGGTGGCCACCCGGCCGATCATCGCCACAGGTCCTCGTGCACCGAGCGATTCGAGAGCGATCGTGCACTGAGCGGCTCCGGAAACAGGTTCATAGGGAAATATTCGAACCGCCTTGCATAAAAAATGCAGGGAATACGTTTGTAAGCACCCATCTCTGGATCTTACCAAGAGTGTTGGTATGCGAAATTATTCTGTTTATCGATTTATTCTGGCAGCTCCTGTGTTGTTTCGGTGCGTCGATATTCTGGTATCCCATGAATCCCATGTTCCTCTGTAGAAAAAATTTCAGTTGACGTCTAGAGTTCTGTCTTATGTCCTTCTTGATGTCATCTGTTGTCTTTTTCGTGCTAGGTAATGACGTCTCAAGTCTGCAATGAGCATCAACTAGCCAAACTGTCTTCTTTACTCTTGTAAAAATGAGCGTATTTTTCGTCGCGCCAAAGCAACTAACCTTCCCGAACGCTGGGCAGCATATCATTGCATTCACGCAGAATATACTATCGCTATTACAAATACAAAAAAAAAAAAAAAGATTTTTTTATAACACCCTCCCATCCCCTTTGCAGTCTAATCCACGTGAATTCAGGAATATTGTTGGCGGCAAAGAAATAAAACAATCAAACTAGCCCGTTCTGACAATGTCGCGTTCCCTCCGAACCAGAGGTGTTCCGTATTGAATGATGTATTTGCTTCCGTTTTTCACAAATGTGCTCATGCCACTCTACCGTCGGTAACTAAATACTCCTATTTATCAAGGAACTCCATTTATATATTTGGGTTGGCATACAAAAGTTGATTGAAAACCTGGAAATATCTTCTTCATCAAGTGAAGATTCAATCAACTCTAAAATGCCTAATATTACTGAACTATATTTTTCCATTATGCTTTCGATGCTCTTTTCCCAGTCTCTAGGTTCCTCGGTACTTCCAAGCCATTGGAGGGTTGGCAAGGTTGTTCCGGCCCCTAAATCAGTTAACACTCATTCCCCCGATAACTATCGTCCAATATCACTGACAAGTATACCATGGAAAATATTGGAGCATACTATACATTCTCATCTGATATATTTCCTTGAGTCTAATTTCTTCTTTTCGACTGAACAACACGGTCTCAGGAAAATATTTTCATGTGAAACGCAACTCATATGTTTTACTAATGACCCATTTACCCATACTGACATGGGCTTCGATGTAACTGCGTGTTTAAGCACTTTGCAAAAGCTTTCGACACTGTTTCACATGACCTCCTCATTCTTAAAGTTGGCATGCTTAACATTGACCCTAATATACTAAACTGGATTTAAAGCTTTCTGTCTAATCAAAGTCAGTACGTTTGGGCTAATGAATGCTCATCCTCTCGCACTCCCTTAACATCGGTTGTACCACAGGGATCGGTACTAGGACATCCGCTTTTCCTGATTTACATAAACTACCTTCCTAAATGCATTTCCCATTCATCTATCAGGTTTTTCGCAGATGACTGCGCCATCTAACGCAAAATAACTAACCGCAGTGATTGTGATAGGCTTCAAGACGATCTTAGAAGCATATCCAACTTGTGCGATAAATGGCTCATGCGACTAAACGGTAATAAATGTAAAACAATGCATGTAATGGACCTCACTAACACTGACAAAACGCTTGTTTACTTCCTTTGCGATACTTCTCTTGAATCCATTAACACCTAGGTGTTAATATTGCACGTAACTTATCATGGCATACACACATCAAACACGTCACTAATAACGCTAACCGAATTTTTGAATACTTGCGTCGAAAGTTCTCTGTTGCGCCTATGCCGATAAAGCTTACCCTCTACAAAACATTAGTGCGGCTAAAGCTAGAATATGAATCCACAGTATCTAACTATTCCCGTTACGCCAGCATTACTTCCATGAAAAAAGCACTTACTTTACCGGACCTTTCATGCGCCGTAAATGTTTTAGGCTGTGTCTTTTCCACAGGCTGTATCACCACAACCCGCTATTAAAGGATCAACTTTTTACTCGCCCTTCATACATTTCCTCCCGTTTCGATCACATGTCTGATGCTGGTGTTCCGTTTTTTAGAAAAAAGAATGTGTCATGTTTTATTTATTCCTAAGACCAGCGCCGACTGGAACGACTTTCCTCCCTCCATCGCTGCTATTTCTGACTTTGGCAACCTCAAGACTGCTGTATTATCTGCCGTTTCGTAATACCTATTATTGTATAATTATGTACTGTCTTTTTTTTTCACTTACCACTCCTTTCTGTAATGCCGTCGGGCCAGGAAAGTATCCGAAGTAAGTAATAAATAAATAAATAAGTAACGCATAGGGCAGGAAAGCGGTGGCATACTCAAGTTACAGTGCCAAGGGAAGAGATGGGTAGTCGAGGACGGGACAATTAGACTGTATGATCTGCAGCCTTCACTTCGAATCAGCTAGTGCAGGACACAGGCAATTGAGATCACTGGTAGAGCACTTCATCCTCTAGCGAAAAAAAATGTAGGCCAGTTGTGATGAAAAGGTATACCTGTCGGCTCAGACGTCTTCACGGTCTTTTCATCAATGCGTATGTCCATGATGCCCAGTCGGTACCCATGCAAATGCTTCATGCTGACTGTAACTGCATGGGCACTAGAAAACAACTCAGTTTCACACGAGCTTCAACACTTTATAAAAAACATCTCAAAACTACAAATAAAATTAAGCATTTACCAGGGTAATAAAAATTTTTAAAGGCAAAGCATGGTCACAATAACCATAAGCTTCATCACTAGACAAAAAAATAACATAGTGAAACGTACAGTAGCCGTAGCACACTCAGTGAAATTTATTTCAGAAATGCTGCCGACCACTTACACGACGCCTGAGGCAGGGTTATATAAAACAACAAGAAAACATAAGCAGTAGTTGTAATAAGCATGCTTACGTGAAACCAAGAAACGAATTCAAGGACGGGAAAGAAAACTGGTTAGGCGCCGTGTACCTCTACAGTAAACATCAATTTATTAACAAATCGCGTAATTGCGCGTTCTTGCGCAACATCACGAGAGCTTCTCCAGCAAACGATCAGAACTGAAAGCAAAGGATAAGTACACAGTCAGGACGGTTCTCTTGTTCTGTATTAGTTCTAGCGATGAAACCACAAGCACTGCAAGCTACCTGCGCCATTAACTACCACGTCACCTCCAACCAAAAAACCAGTTGAGTGCAAGTACACATAGGAAATTTAACACGGTTGTTACACTGCACACATTTGACAGGGATCAATCCCGATTGGGATTGAATTTCTGGTCACGTTTGGCTTCCTTGCTCAACCTGCGGACGGGAGCCAATCGCGTTCAAAAATTTGACCTATTGAGCCCGGTCAAAGACCGGGCTCAATCGTGATCGAAAGTGACCGTGTCACACTGATAAAAGTCTGCACCCATCTTTAGTTACACAATGAACCAACCAGCCAAACCAAAGTATTATTGGCAAAGTTCTGACAGGATTCGCAGAAAGAGTGGGGCGCGGTAGTGCTGAAGTTAGCCTCACAAGTTGGCGGCTGGACGCAATTATATTCATTGAATCGTGGTTTTTGCTAGTTATAACAACTAGTCATTATTTCCCATGATTGGCGACGCTTCCAGGACACCAAAGCAGAAAGGGGTATCAATGATACAACCTGGTCAGGGCTGTGGGTTGAGGCTCGCCGTGGCCTGCGCGTGCCATGTGTGTATGAGATCGGCTGTCCGCGGTCGCGGATAGCCAAGTTTATTGGCTATCCGCGACCCCTATCCCCTTGGCACGCTTCGGCCTCCGCAGCATCAACCCACGGGCAGCCCGGCTTCCACCTTTGATTCCCCCGCCACCCCTTAGCTGCCCTAGAGATCCTGCGTCTTTATTAAAATCTCAGCTGCTCCCCTGAGGCCTCGGTTTGTCGGTTACATGTGCCCTCTTGGAGCAGTACCTGTAAACAATACAATCTGTACTGGAGAAGAACGCGCGGCAGGCACTGCTTCGAGAAAGACGACGACAACGTTTTGGTTGAAAGCCTTGTGTCTGTGTTGCCGAAGCTCTGTGTCCTCTCGCTACGTGCTCTGCTATCTGAGCGTCTAATCAACCGAACTATAACGCATCTTAACATTTGGTGGACGTGCTGGGCCCTTCTCAAACCTGGAACTCCGCAGCCGGACGCTCCCTACCGTTTCTGCTATGCCCCAGGACGCTGCGCAGCCCGATCCTCCCATGGCATCGCCTGTCGTCTGCTCCGGTGCTCTCCGCCAACGCGATCCTCCGGTCTTCAGCGGCGACGACGACCATGACGTGGAGGATTGGCTCTCGTCATACGATCGCGTGAGTGCTCACAACAAGTGGGATGACAAAGCTAAATTGACTAACGTCATCTTCTATCTTTCTGGAGTCGCGAATCTCTGGTTCCGGAATCATGAATCCAACCTTTCCACCTGGACAGCATTTACCCATTGTTTCAAAGAAGTCTTCGGTCGCCCTGCTGTGCGCAAGCTCCGCGCAGAACAACGTTTGCGTGGTCGCGCTCAGCAAAAGGGTGAAAACTTCACCAGCTACATTGAAGACGTAGTTGACCTTTGCCGGCGCATTAATCCCACCATGCCCGACTCTGAAAAGATCAAGAATGTAATGAAGGGCATAGAAGATGACGCCTTTCAAATGCTCTTGGCGAAAAATCCTCAAACGATCGACGAGGTCATTACACTGTGCCAGAGCTACGATGAGCTCCGCAAACAACGCCTTACCACGCGCCGCGCTGTCGCGCCGGACGACACGGTTTCGGCTTTAACTGACAGTTCTAGTGCTGCTTCCGCCCACTCTTCGTTCCTCGACCAAATCAAGCAATTTGTTCGCGAAGAAGCCGCGCCCCAACTATCACTGCTGCCTGCTACCCAGTCGTCTGAGTCCTCTTTGTCCCCGGAACTGCGACGCGTCATCCATGAACAAGTCAGCGACGCACTACCTCTTGCTAATCAGCCACCTTCAGCGACAGTCCCGCTCACTTACGCTGCCGTCGTTGCCAGGCCAAGACCTCCGCCTGAAGTTGCGCATTACACGCCCACAAGCGGCTTCTACGCCTCGCCTTCTGCAGCTGCGAACTACGTGCCCAGAAGCGGCTTCTGCGCGCCTCCGCAGCCCCTACGCCCAGCTCCAAACTGTGCTCCGCTACCTAGACCCCCTGTTGATAATCCCTGGCGTACCCAAGACAATCGGCCGATCTGCTTCGCGTGTGGCTTTGCTGGACACGTGGCACGGTTCTGCCGCCGGCGAGGTTGGTATCCTCCCGATGCTGCGAGACTTCAAGGGAATGCTCCTGACTCTCAGTCCCGCTATTCACCACCAGTTCCGCACTTCACTCCTTCCTCTCATGTTCCCCAAAGCTTCAACACTCGTCGGTCTCCATCTCCCCGTCGACGTTCCCTGTCCCCCATCGTCCGCCGCCCTCCGGCTGCGGAGGAAAACTAAATGGCGCAGTTCCGGAGGCAAGAACTGCGATCTCTTCGAACTGCTCAAGCCCTCGTTTATTCCCAACGAACGTCATTGAAGTTTTAGCCGAAGGTATCGCCGTTCACGCGCTTGTCGACACGGGTGCCGCTGTATCCGTCATTGCCGACCAGCTTCGCCGTACGCTCCGAAAAGTCGCCATGCCGTTTTCTGCCATTTCGCTACGCACAGCAAGCGCTGATCCTATTGAGCCCTTAGGAACATGTACCGTTCGTGTCGCCATACAAGACACTTTATACCACATTGAATTTGTTGTTCTTCCCCGCTGCTCTCACGACATCATCTTAGGATGGGACTTCCTCTCATCTCATCACGCTATTATTGATTGTGCCCGTGCAGAACTTGCGCTGACTCCATTCTGCGGCAGTCTTTCTGAAGATTTGCCTCCACCTTCTGCTCGAGTGTTCGTTGCCACCGCCACTGATATTCCTCCTTTCTCTTCCGCCCTTGTACCCGTTTCCTGTGCTGCTTTCTACGATTCCACAGTTCTTTTCACGCCATCTCAACTTGCTGTATGCCGTCATCCCTTCTTGCTTCCCTTTGCCCTCCTTCCCTTTCGCCAGGGCTCCAGTGCACTTTACGTTTCGAATCCGTTTTCGTGTCCATCAAGCTTACATCATGGCGAGTGCCTTGGTTTTGCTGATGAATTCGACACGAGCTCTGTCTACGATGTACCTGATGACTCGACTCCTCTTCACGTTGACGCCATGACTCTCCCTGTTTCTGCGCCTCCGCCTGCATGTGAGCGAGAATTTGCTCCGTCTATTGACCCCAACCTCACTCCGAGTCAGCGCACGCAGATCGTCGACCTTCTTAACCGATTTCGAGCTTCTTTCGACCTACAGAAACAATGTTTAGGCCGTACCTCCACAGTCGTTCATCGCATCGACACCGGCAGCCACGCGCCGCTACGCCAACGTCCATACCGTGTGTCCGCGACGGAGCGTCGTGTCATCGATGAGCACGTAGGAGACATGCTCCGACGCGGCGTGATACAGCCATCACACAGTCCTTGGGCTTCTCCGGTAGTGCTGGTCAAAAAGAAAGATGGGACAATTCGTTTTTGTGTGGACTATCGACGACTCAACAAGATAACCCGGAAAGATGTATATCCTCTTCCCCGTATCGACGACGCACTGGACTGCCTCCAAGGCGCTGAATTCTTTTCGTCCTTAGACTTACGATCTGGTTATTGGCAGGTCCCGGTGGCTGATGCAGACCGTCCAAAAACGGCATTTGTTACGCCTGATGGCTTATATGAATTTACCGTGATGCCCTTTGGCCTCTGTAATGCGCCTGCAACTTTTGAAAGAATGATGGATAACATACTCCGGGGCCTCAAATGGCAGACATGCCTTTGTTATCTCGATGACATTGTCATCTTTTCCCCGGACTTTTCTTCTCACCTGTTCCGACTCAAACGCGTGCTCACTTGCCTTGCCGATGCTGGACTCCAGCTCAACTTGAAGAAGTGTCGCTTCGCCGCCCGGCAGCTAGTCATCCTTGGCCACGTTGTTTCGAAAGATGGTGTGCTCCCAGATCCAACCAAACTCCAAGCCGTTGCCGAATTTCCAAGACCAAAGACCACAAAAGAACTCCGCAGCTTCATCGGATTATGCTCCTATTTTCGTCGTTTCATCCGCAACTTCGCCACCATAATAGCGCCTTTGACGCAGCTTCTCGCGGGTAACCACGACCTCGTGGCTTGGCCGCCAGCTTGCGATGCCGCATTCACGACGCTGCGACGTCTTCTAACCTCACCCCCCCTACTTCGACATTTTGACCCAAGCGCACCGACAGAAATACACACGGATGCCAGTGGCGTCGGCATTGGCGCTGTTCTTGCACAACGAAAGACTGGCTTCGATGAATACGTTGTTGCCTTCGCTAGCCGCGCACTCACGAAAGCGGAAGCAAACTATTCCGTTACCGAAAAAGAATGCCTGGCTATCGTTTGGGCCATAAATAAGTTCCGTCCTTACCTCTACGGTCGCCCGTTCGACGTCATCACGGACCATCATGCACTCTGCTGGCTGTCGTCCTTGAAAGATCCTTCAGGTCGCCTCGCTCGATGGGCGCTTCGCCTCCAAGAGTATGATATTCGAGTGCTGTACCGCTCAGGCCGTAAACATTCGGACGCGGATGCCTTGTCTCGCTCCCCAGTGTCAGGCCAGCCCAATTATCAGAAAGTACGAATATGCGAGTCCTCCCTCACCGCCACGGATATGCTTTCGGAGCAGCACAAGGATCCATGGATTGTTGCTATGCTGGCTTTTCTGTCAGACCCATCAGCGCCTTCTACTGGACGTGTGTTGCGTCGCCAAGCACACCACTTCGCTGTTCGTGACGGGCTCCTGTACCGCCGTAACTACCTCTCGGACGGGCGCAAATGGTTACTCGTGGTTCCTCGGCATCTACGTTCGGACATATGTGCGGCGTTTCACGATGACCCGCAATGCGCACATGCAGGAGTACTCAAAACATACGCGCGCCTGCGAATTCGTTATTACTGGCGCGGGATGTACCGATTCGTCCGCCAATATGTCCGCTCCTGCCTCGCATGCCAACGCCGCAAGAATACCCCTCATGCCTTAGCTGCTCCACTGCAACCCTTGCCTTGCCCAGGACGGGCCTTTGACCGGGTCGGAGTTGATCTTTATGGACCCCTTCCGGGTACTTCAGATGGCAACCGCTGGGTGATAGTGGCGATAGACCATCTCACGCGTTACGCGGAAACTTCGCCTCTGCCCAACGCATCTGCGCGGGATGTTGCCGGGTTCCTTCTGCGTAACGTCATACTTCGCCATGGAGCCCCCAGAGAGTTGCTGAGCGACAGAGGCCGCGTCTTTCTGTCTGATGTTATAGAAGCCCTGCTCAAGGAATGCAACGTAATTCACCGTACTACTACTGCATACCACCCGCAAACTAATGGCATGACTGAGCGCTTTAACCGCACTCTTGGCGATATGTTAGCCATGTACGTCGCATCTGACCAAACCAATTGGGACCGAATTCTCCCCTTCGTGACGTACGCTTATAATACCGCCACACAGACCACTACAGGATTTTCCCCGTTCTTTCTTCTTTACGGACGTGAGCCTTCCTGCACAATGGACACCATCCTTCCGTATCGCCCTGACCCAACGGAGGCTACTACCCTGTCCGAAGCTGCTGCACACGCGGAAGAGTGCCGAAAGCTCGCCCGCACATTTACTTCGGCTGATCAGCAGCGACAGAAGCACCTTCGGGATATTCCCTCCTCTCTGGCACCCTATGCCCCTGACTCACTAGTCTGGCTTTGGGTTCCCGCTACCAGCCCTGGACTTTCACCAAAGCTTGTTTCTAAGTACCAAGGTCCCTACCGTGTCGTCAGTCAAACGTCTCCTGTGAACTACTTGGTAGAACCCCTTGAGCCGCCTTCCGATAAGCGCCGCCGAGGGCGCGAAATCGTGCACGTTCAGCGGCTCAAGCCGTACTTTGACCCACCTGTGCTATCTTGCCCGTAGGTCGCCGAGACGGCTCCTCTTCTCCGGGGAGGCAATTGTACTGGAGAAGAACGCGCGGCAGGCACTGCTTCGAGAAAGACGACGACAACGTTTTGGTTGAAAGCCTTGTGTCTGTGTTGCCGAAGCTCTGTGTCCTCTCGCTACGTGCTCTGCTATCTGAGCGTCTAATCAACCGAACTATAACGCATCTTAACAAATCTGTCATGGCGACGATAAAAGTGGCCCGCGACCTATTCAACGCCAGTCAGAACCTTGCGGCATTATTTACCTGTCTGCGCCGAATACTGCCGCGTAGCAGAACTGAATGCTCGCAAGTTTCCTGCAAGACAAGTCAGAACTTTGTCTTAGTCTCTGCAACTGTATGTGCTGCCACAATTAGTGGCGGACATGGGAACAGTGCAAAGAAATTTTTTTTTTTCATATTCCTTTACCGTAGGCACCGTCTGGAGTACACATAATACACTCACATCCAACACACTTAGTGCTGTCCTTTAAAGAAATTACGCGGCAATTACTGCCACAATGACGCACCACAAAAACAAGACGCTCAGCTTGACTGCTGTTACGTTTCGCCTCCGACGCGCGGTATAGCCGGCGCAGATGCAACGGACGCCGGGGCTTTGTTCAAAGCGGCGGACATTTTGGCCCGTTCAGCGCTGCCGAAACGCTTCCTGCCATGCGCGTCCAGGCATGTTTCAATGCCACGTGTCTTCGTGTGTGCGTGTGTGTGTGTGTGTGCATGTTGGTGCCCACGCTTGTCGAAGGGCGGCAGCCGGGGAGAGGAGCTCCCGAACTGTGAAGCGAGGAGGTCTGTCTGACCGGCGCCGGCCCGGCGGATGCGTCACCTTCTAGTGTCAACGTGTCCGCGCGGCGCCGTCACGTGCGCCTCATCCCAAGCCGTTCCTTCTTGCTCTCGACTCCGAGAGTATAAAAGCAGCAGCCCACGGACGCTGAGAGAGGCTCCGAATTCTTCCGTCGAGTAACGTGCTCTCCCGTCTCTCCACTTCGGTCGACCTGACCTGCCGCTCTTTTGTGATGGTATAATAAACAAGTTCTGTTAGCAGTCGACTCATCCTTTGCCAGGACCTTCGGATGCTTCCAGTTGTGCCCCAGGCCGTCAGGCCAACGCTACCCTTGGGGCTTGCGACCCAGATGCAACACTGCGTACAAAATTTTATATGAGCAGTCTATGTGCCTTGGAAGTGGCCCTCGGTTTCGAGACGAAGCGCTGTCACGAGGTGTACTCTGGGCACGCCATATCCTCTAAGTAGTGGATGGACGACGTTCTGGATGGGTTCCGCCAAAAGGAAACGTCCGCTTCATCACTGTTCAAGCCAAATGAAAAGTGTTTCCTCCTTTGCCACGAATTACGGCCGTCGCAGGTGTAGTAAACACACGGTCACAAAGAAACATCGATGTTGTAGGCCACAGTAGCCTTTCTTTCTCACGAATAATCGCGTTGCCTTGAGTCCCAACAATGACATTGCGTCGATGAGCACAAAAGTACACGAAAACAACGAGGTGGTGCAACTAAAGGTATCAAAAAACATTTAATTACTCACAACTCCAATACTGTCACGCGGAACATATACATGCACCCGGCGGCCCGCCGTGAGTCTGAGCAGCAATGGTGGCGACACACGTCAGTGTAAGTTATTGCAATTTCTGTTTCGTTTTCAAAGCACAAAAACAATTTTTTTTAAACTACGTGCATATATTACATTCTAAGCTATTCACGCTAGCTCTAGCCATTTTCTGTGTTTACGGGTACTTTCGCTGGAAATTTATTCGCGTAAACATTAGCTCATATAAAATTATATAGGATGGCAAGGGTGGACTGGTATTTGCCTGTAAATATATATGAAGAATTATCGAGATCATTCTCTCGCTTTTTTTTTGGTTGGACGTTCATTTATAAAGACAGGTGGCCCTTCCTGGTTGTACGACACGCAGATATACTTGAGAGTCTGTCTTTTCTTTTATCAGCAGAGAAAGAGAGAAAGAAAAAAAGCTTTCATTGCCAGTTTCAACAAGCTCACCATGGTTATATTTCTGAAGTGGTGTACTCACACAAATTTTAAATAGCTTGGATGAACGACATATATAGAAGTACTTGCATAGTAGCTTTCTAAACGTAGGGAAGTATAGACGAAACCATGAAATTTCACATGTGCAGAATGATACGAAAACCTGAAGTTTCCAAGTAGAAAAAGTCTTTCTCTCTTTGCGTGGTGTCATGAGTGTGCAGCCGGAGCGGATCCCGTTCTCGTTTATATTTAGAGCTGGTGAGCGAGCGGGGCCCGTGGATGGATGGATGGATGTTATGAGCGTCCCTTTTAGAACGGGGCGGTGGGTTGTGCCACAAAGCTCTTCCTATTATACGGCCTAATGTTCCTACCTAGGTTAAACAAGAAAAAAAAAGCAACTATGTACTCCCAGAACCAAATTTTCTGCTCTCCTATTGCGAACTGTGCTCTTGCATGTCTCCGTTTTTTGTCGTTTCCCTACTTTTATTCCATTTGACACATGACCTCGTTTATCTTTTACGGATGAGCACTTTTACCGTCCACGAAATGTTATCGCTCAGCGCAGGACGCATCTACATGTATCGGAATTTTCTAGAACGTCATCGATGCTTCAATCCGCCGTCTGTTGTCGCCGAACCTTGTGTAATCTGATTGCATGTATTGCATGGCTGGAAAGCAGCAATGCGTTTATCCTCTCGGATTCTGCTGCATCTACCACGACGAACGCAGTTCCCGAACCAGACTTCGACACAAACCCA
This sequence comes from Dermacentor andersoni, assembly GCF_023375885.2. Taxonomy (NCBI): domain Eukaryota; kingdom Metazoa; phylum Arthropoda; class Arachnida; order Ixodida; family Ixodidae; genus Dermacentor; species Dermacentor andersoni. Next base: position 152,224,034 of record NC_092819.1, on the reverse strand, counting down.
AGTCTCCCATGATTAAGCAACAACAGCTCAGAAGTTTACTTCGACGATACAAAGAGTGCTTTTCGACGTCATCAAGGATTCGACAAACGCCAGTCGCAAAGCATCGCATAATAACCGAAGAGTGTGCTCGACCACTCCGCCAGAGCCCTTATCGAGTTTCTACGCGAGAACGTGAGGTTATAAGGCACCAAGTCGACGAAATGCTGCGTGAGGACATCATCCAGCCGTCAAAAAGCCCGTAGGCATCTCCTGTAGTCTTGGTGAAGAAAAAGGACGGAACCCTACGTTTCTGCGTCAATTACTTACTTATTTATTTATTTATTTGGTGCATACTGCTAGCCTTAGCGAAGGCTTTGGCAGGAAATGGTACATTCATAAATGGGAAAATACATCATTCACACAGGGTTTAACGATAATCGTTTACAAGAGGCCTTGGCTTTGGTTTAAAAACAAACTTATTCATACACACGTACAGCGATATGACAATGCACATTCCTGGTGACAATAGAACACAATGTAAAAACCACAATTCATCACGTAGCAACAAAGACGTGTTCAGACAGCTTAGACAAAAAATAATCGAGGGTTGTACAATCGACAACCTCTTCTGGTAACAGATTCCATTCTCTGATAGCTTGTAGGAAGTATGAATACGTGAAAGTGTCATTGTAAAACCTATATTCAGATAATCGTTTATTGTGTTTCCTTCTTGAAATTCTAGCGTTAAAGTATACTAAAAACTTTTTTTTTCTATTTTTAAAGCATTGCTCTGGAGAATAAACAGGAATTTTATTCTTAGATATCTAGCACGATCGCTAATTTGTGGGAGTCCGGCTAAGAGTAGAAGTTCAGTTGGGGAATCATAACGATGGTATTTATTATAAATTAATCTGGCTGCTTTTCTTTGTACGTTCTCTAACTTCGCTATGGCACTTTAGTGTATGGGAACTAGCATATGGCGCCGTATTCTATAACGGAACGAATGAGTGCCGTGCACACGAGTAGTTTGGTATTGGGTGAAGCGTATCTGAGGGACCGTTTGAGGGAAAAAAGCGTCGAGAGTGATTTTGTTGCCACGCATGACACGTGTTAATTCCATTTTAGATCGGGAGAAATAATGATACCTAAATGCTTGTATTCTTCAACCATTTGTAGTTCTCGTTGCTGAATTTGGTATGGAAAGGTTAGTGGTACTTTTTTCTCGTGACTGTCATGCAGACTGTTTTTTCTGCATTTAGCGTCATCTGCCAGTCCTGACACCATTTTGCTATCTTCTTAAGTGCGTCATTTAAAACAACCTGATCATCCTTGGTCTGTATTGTTTTATAAATAATGCAGTCATCTGCGAGCATGCGTACCGTTGCGTCAATGCCATTTGCTATGTCGTTGATAAAAAGAAGGAAGAGAATCGGAGCTAAAACTGTACCCTGAGGCACACCAAATAGAACTTCAACGTAGTCTGAGGATTGCCCTTCGAAATGAATGAATTGTTGACGTCGTGACAAATATGCTTTTAACCATTTTGTAAGACTACCGTGTCCCAGAATTCCTTGCAGTTTATAGATTAGTTTTGGATGCGATACCCGATCAAAAGCTTTTGATAGGTCTAGAAAAATTATGTCTACCTGTCGTCGCCTATCGATTGTTAATGCTAGGTCATGAATAGTCTCTATTAATTGAGTTGTAGACAAACCACTCCTAAATACATGTTGGTTAGGGTTAATTAGAGAGTGAATTTCAACAAAAGTTACGATGTGTTTTAATATTAAATGCTCAAAAATATTCCCCGCTGTACAAGAGAGTGAAATAGGATGGAAGTTTGAAGGATTTGTAGCATCACCTGACTTACGTATCGAAATAATTTTAGCAATTTTCTATTCTTGAGTAACGTCAGAAGTTTGCAACGATTTTTTAAAAATTAGCAATAAGTATTTGGAAATTCATTCAGGTGTGTCAGCTTGGTGGAAATAAGAGGAAGCTGGGTTCTTAGCCGATGACCAATTAGTAGTTCCGCATAATTATATCCATTCTTCAAAGGAGTCAACCTGTAAGCTTTCTGAGAAAAGTATTTGGAATGTTATCTGGGCCGCTGGATGTTTTTTATATCAAGATTCGCCTCTCTAAAAATTAGAAGACACAGAGCTCGAAGAAAACGTGCAAGCTTTCGTATGCTCTTTTAGAACCCCTTTTCCCATGAAGGAGCACTGCCTTCAATAGTTAAAGGCATCCTAACAAACAGATTCTGTTTGTGCACACCCAGTGTTTGTGCACCCTGTGTGCGTTTGTGTGGCCCTCCAGGGGAGATTTACCAGCGGCCCTAAAACACTTCTATGAGCATCGACACCAACTCACTCTGGAGAACGATTTACTCCTCTACACTGCTCGAGTTGTCGTCCTTGCCTCTTTGCAAAACGAAGTCGTACGACTCTTACATGAAGGACACTTCGGCATAACAAAGACACTTGCTCGAGCCAGAGATTGTGTCTGGTGGCCCACTATAGGAGCTGATGTCACGTCCCTGGTGAAGCAATGTTATCAATGCATCGAAACAACAAGTAACAAGAAAATGCCGCTCCAACCGCTGCAAGTCATTTTCGCACGCCACTGGATTCCTGAGGAAGTGGTTTCCGACAACGGCCCGCAGTTTTCGTCGACTGAGTTTTCACTCTTCGCTCACGACTACGCCTCCGAGCGCATTACCTCCAGCCCTCACTATCCTCAGAGCAATAAACTTGCTGAGGCTGCGGTAAAAATCATCAAGGCTTCCATGACAAAGACGAAAGACCTTTACTTGACGCCTCTAGCTTACAGGTCGACTCCTTTGAAGAATGGATATAACCATGCGGAACTACTAATTGGTCATCGGCTAAGAACCCAGCTTCCTCTTAGTTCCACCAAGCTGACACACCAACTGTAGGATCAAGAGAGCCCTCGGAAGTTCGAGGCATAGTACCGGAAACGTCAAAGGACAGACTTAGACAGGCGTCACGGAGTCCGCGACCTGCCGGAGGTATTCTACGGAGGCGACGTCTGGCTGGCAGACCTCAAGTGCAAAGCGACAATACAAGCCCCAGCCGATGAGCCTCGGTCCTACTGGGTTAACACCGACACTGGTGTTGTACGCAGGAACAGGACCCAGCTAGTTCGCTATTCCCCTGCTAATACTAACGCAGAAAATGTTTGTATCAGTGACGGCGTAGCAGACGCCAGCTCGTGTTGTCAAGACACTTCCCACATGCATACTAGAAGCGGGAGGTGCGTGAGGCCACCTGCTGCAGTGAACTTCGCTTGCTCTATTGGGGAGATGATGTATATGCTGCCATCTGGTGAAAGCAGGGAGACACAGTTCCCCGTGACTGCGCATTGTCGGCGATCTGGTAGCGTCATCATCATCATCATCATCATCAGCCTGATTACGCCCACTGCAGGGCAAAGGCCTCTCCCATACTTCTCCAACTACCCCGGTCATGTACTAATTGTGGCCATGTTGACCCTCCAAACTTCCTAATCTCATCTGCCCACCTAACTTTCTGTCGCCCCCTGCTACGCTTCCCTTCCCTCGGAAGGGAAGCGTAGCGTGTGCCCTTCTTTTTCTGGGTATAAAACACATTTGATAGACCATTAAACGTGTGCGTATGTGACTCCTCGCCTGGCCGCTTTGCACTTTCTTCCTGGCTACAACAGTGACCGCTCAAACAAAGGAACAAGTATAACAATAACCCCCCAAGGTGGACAGCACCGTGAGTCGTCGTTGGTATAATCTGATGTCGGGCTTTGTCTTATTGAAGTTGCTTATGACGCTAGTTTGGCGGGTAATGAGGAAGATATGTTCACAATCGAAGCATTTTGTGCATGTGGTCGACAAGTCATTTTCAGCCGAACTACTCTCGCCCTCAAACTACCGCTAGAAGAGAAATTTAATATTTTTCCTATTCAATAGCTTCGCATATACGGTCGCGGAACCCCTCGGCTCTGCGAGGGTGCAGCTGTGGTAAAGGCTATTCACTGACAGCAACAATTTATTCCTTCGCGGTAGCGTGTGGGAACTGTGATGACTGACAGAGTGGTACGCGAAAAGCATTCGTGCTCCCTGTTCCTCCCTGGCTATGGACAACTCTAAAAATACCAGGCCATTCTGACACCTCCAACTGAAAACTCGTTCCCAGACTGTGTACCTCCCGTGTGCGCGTCCTCCCAAGGCACGTAGGTGTCTTCTGAAATTTCCCAAATAGCAACAGCAAACCTATAACTGCCAGTAAAAAGAAAGCTGTTAATAATAATAATAATATTAGTAATAAAAGGAGAGGCAGATCCCGCGACCTGTGATAACCCACACAGGGGCAGCTTGTTTGTCTACCTGCATTCATTGACGATATTTGGCGTTGATGTTGACAGCCTACCACAGTCGTGATGTGATGTTCAAAGTTACCACACAGAGAGACGTGTTTTCTCGAGGCGCTGTTCTTCGCCATTATTCGTAGCATGCGTGAAAGGAAACGCTCTAATTCCTTCACACGAATGCATCCTATCAGGTCTGAAGCACTCGTTTACTGGACAACCGCTTGCGAGTTGTCTTTTTGACACTGTGGTGCTTAGAGCGATTTTGTGCCTGCACGCCCTACAACAGCAAGCCATGTGTACAAAATAGCACGGTGTTTATTTTTTTAGAAATAGAAATAAATAAATCTTCAAGTAATATATTACTGTATGCCTGCAACTGTTCCTATGTCTAGTAGTAGTGTTTCTTTTATTGAGGAGACCCCAAACGAAGCATGCTTTGTGAAAGCGTCCTTCCCTTTTTCGGTGGTCATCCCGTTTATGGAAGCTGCCGCGTCCGAAAAGTGGCTATTCTTCACCCATTTTGTATGGGTGCTGTCTTTACACATTCTCTTGTCTCCTCTCAGTACCATACTATCCCTCCTCTGGGCTGTTGCATGTGAGTACAAAAGTAAGCGCTGCGCCTTCTGTAATACTATCGTGGGGAGGGGGGGGCGGCGGGGTAATGCGTAGTTTAACAGTCATCCAGACTACATTGTATGGATGGCCAGGATGTTTCAGTGGGCACTGTGACAACGAACAAAGATGTGCAGAGAGTATTGTGGGGACCCCCACTAAGTTCTCGCTAAAACAACTCGCACACGCCTCCCCCGCGTCCCTCTGATCTGCATTATACAAGTTCCCAAACCACCTACCGACGCTGCTTGCGAGGTATTCACAGCAGCAGCAGCAGAATTGGAAAAACCGAGGGAGGAAGTAAAGAAAGCGAAGCTTCCTATACTTCCTCGAAAGCGAGACCAAGAAATCGCGGGTGAGGATTTCTCGGTCGTGCAAAAAAAATTGATTCAGTGGGTACAGCCGATCAGCCCAGTGGCCAATAAAGCGTCGGAAGAAATTCACTACACCCAGGAACTCACGCAGCTGGCGTGATTTTGCACGAATCTGCAGAAGTAGGAGCAGAAGCCTACAAAGCGGCGAATTTAGGTTGCGCAGGTGGCCACAGGTAAACCTTTGACCACGCGAACTTTCACCGGATCGGGACGAACACCGGAAGAGTCAACGAGCTGTCCGAGCACAGTAAGTTACTAGCGGCCGAAGTGATATTTCGTCGAATTATGCTAAAGTATCGCCTTGCGGAACACTGAAGGAACTGTTGAGAGATGCTTGAGGTGTATGTCAAAGTCGGCGAAAAGACAATGACGCCAGCGAGGTAGCATAAACAGATTGACCCCTTTAAGCCGCGAAGGATGCTGCCCATCATTCGTTCCAATGTGGCGGCAGCTTTGCCTTTGCTTAGCCTGATTGGCATCACCTTAAACTGATAGAACCGATCAGGTGTAATAAACGCCGTCTTTTCACAATCTATGTTGTCATATGCAATCTGTCAATACCCGCAACGATGGTTTATCGAATAAAAATATTTCGAACCACTGAGAAAGTAAAGGGCGTCATTTATCCGAGGTAAGGGGTACACGTCTTTCTTTTGTTACTTGGTTAAGGTTCCGTTAATCGGTACAGAAGTGCCAGCTGTTGTCCTTCTTTCTAACGAGTACAACAAGAGATGTCTGCGCGCTTGAAGAAGGTTCGATCATATCACGGTGAAGCATGTTGTCAACTTCGTTTTGTATAAGTTGGCGCTCATCGGAGGAGACACAATAGGGACGTCGGTGTATGGGTTTGCCATCGTCGGTGTGAATCCGGTGCATTGCAACTGTTGTTTGGCGCAGTGGTCAGTCATTGAGATAAAGAATGTCCGGGTACGACATGAGCAGGCCCCGAAGCGCGTGTACGTGTTCGGCTGGAAGGTCAGTGGTGATCATCTTCGTTATATTCTTTAACATCGGGGGGTTTGAATCAATATCAGCAGGAGGTGTCGCAGAAGGCTCAGTTAAAGCGGAAACATGGTAGTCAGATGGGAGAGCTAGGGTGGCAAGACAAATACCTAGGGGTATCCCTTGTGGACATAGTCCAAAATTTACAAGAGGGAGACATGTGGCATTGCCCTTTATATTGATGACTGAGTACGGGAGCAGGACATCCTGCGAATAGAGGACGGTAGCGTTGGGTGACGTTGTGTAATCGCCGTCGTCCACAGGGTGATCAGGAAGAACGTCGATGTACGTCACGGCTAGATGTGGTAGACGAATGTATTCGATGGAACACAGCTGACTCGGCTGAGGAGCAGAAGGCTCAACGGCATGAGGTAAGGCAAGCTGGATAACCCTTCCAGAGCAGTGAATAAGAGCTGAATGTGCCGAGAGAATGCCAAGTCGTAAGATGAATGCATGTGGGCACCACTGATCTAAGACGTAAAACAGGACTGAAGTGTGACGTCCAGCAACTGTAAAATGGACGGTCAACAACCCATCAACAGCTGGAGTCGCACCATCGGCTACCCTGACTACAGTGATGGGAGCCGGGGTAAGAACTTTCGTCAGACAAATACACAGGTTTCAGTTCACGACCGGCGTCGGTGTCAAAGGAGTGCGATGACAGGTACACCGTCCACGTCTACTTTGATGAGGTTGTGACGTCCAGGTAGAGTGAGCAAAGGAACTTCGGATCGGGTCCTCGTGGCAGGCACAGCTCTCGAAGCTGTGCCCGTCAGTTTTCCCGATGAGGGGCGGGAGTATCAGGGAGAAGGTATGCGACGGTGCAGAGGTGAGCGGAAACGATTTCACGATGGTGAAGGGGAGTGGTTTGATCGTGCTGGCGATGATGGTGGAGCGTTGTCGTCATCAGTGTGTACCGGCACTTGCGAACAACCACCTGTACGTTGGATGTTTCGATAGCTCGGCCAAGGCTGCTAGTTCCAAGCACTGCGACAATGGCGGGAAATGTGTATGACGCGTCCACAACAGAAGCAGGTGGGCCTGTCATTGGAAGTGTGCCACTCTGTGGAATTCTGACAACGATGATGAACAGTTGGGCGTCTGTATACTCAGGTGGGGCAGGCGGGTGGTAGTCAGGTCCGTTGATTGCGCAAAGTGTCAGCAATCCTGCGTTTGCTATTTCTTGATGCACAACGGTTTAGAGAAGGGAAATGGTTGCCTGGAACTCGCCGGGGTTACGCACCTGAAGGGGAACCGGGGAGGCAGCTTCAATCTTGCGGCAGAAGATGCGCGCGATACTGTCGGATACAGCACGAGCGGGTGGAACGGCTGGGAGACGGAGGTCCTCGCAGGTAGAAGTCGCAGCCTTGTGTAAGACATGCGAAGTTCGGAATAACGCGGCGACTTTTTGCTTCTTCATAGCTTCAGCATTCATGGATCACGTCTTGCACTGCGGATGATTTGTTAAAAACCAGAAGCGTAAGCGCGTCATCCGTGATACCTTTGAGTATATGCGCAGCCTTTTTCATTTCCGGCATCGTGTGATTCGTTTTGCGACAAAGCGCGAGCACGTCCTGGATGTACGTCACATAGAACTCGGTGCAAGTCTGAGCGCGGCATGCAAGAGCTTTCTGAGCAGCAGGGCGGCATCTGATCGGCTTGCCGAACATATCGATGGTCTTTTGCGTACATATCTTCGAGCACATGAGTTCCTGATCGTGTTTCAGAAACCACACTTGTACCGTGCCCGCCAGGTAAAATATGAGGTTCGCTAGCATCCGAGTCGGATCCCAGTTGTTACTAGTGCTCACCCGTTCGTCAGCTAAAGCCAGCCTTCGACGTCGGTGTTGTCAGAGCCGGAAATGTCGCGCGATTGCGTGAAGGCGACGGGGCGGTTGGCGGTGGACGGATGAGGCACGGTTGGTGACCTGCTCGAAGCATTCCCGTGCCCGCCGTGCGCTGGCATTGTAGATGCCGCCAAGTAGCGTCCGCTGCGTAGGTCCGTCTTTCAACTCGGAACCCGCACTCCACCAAAATGTTACGCGAGGAAAGTGGCTTGACAATATATTTACAAGATATATACAACGGGCAGGAAACACGCCTACACGCCTACAAACACGCCCTGTGACCGACTATAGGGGATCGTCGTCTTCGTCAGTCCTGTCATCATCGTTCACTCCTGCAGCGCCTCGTAGCACTATCATAGACCGTGGGAGGGTTGAGCGCCCGGTAGTCGCCGTACAGACGCCAGTCACCCGGTACTTTCTTGGCCACCAGATGAAGTGGGGACGTCCAAGTGCTGGAAGAAGGGCGAATAATGCCCAGCTGGAGCATGTGCTCGAATTCCTCTTTAGCAATGTCCAGACGCTAACAGAAAAGGCGGTGCAGACGAGCTGCGATGGGTGGACCATGCGGGACAAGGTGAGCGAGTGAAATAACTTTAGGTTGTAGGTAACGCTTTCATAGGTGGCTCATTCAAGTTTCAGGGCCTTGTCACCTCAGCGAAGTCTATGAGAATGTGAGCCTCTTGGCATGGAGGAATCAGCGTGCGTGTGCCAGTGGGAGCGACAGCCGACGGAACTCCAGAGATAGAGAGCCGCGTCTTGTTCTAATTCAGACGATGGCACTGTATGCTGACGTCGAGGTCGAAACGGGTTAGGAATTCACAGCCGAGGAAATGCTGATTCACATAGGCCACCATGTAGACGCACCGGAACATGACCGCAGGCCAAGGTACCGACTGAGGGACCGTAAACCATACGAGGCGATATAGGAAGAGTTCGCCGTGTGGTCTCGCTAGGAGGACGGCAGTATGCTGAGCTCGGTACCAGTGTCTACAAGGAAGCGCAAGTTGGAAATGAGATCCTTGAGAATGAAAAGACGACCGGGTTGCAACGCGAGGCCACGTGCCGCCGTCAGTGATCTCGGAATGCATTTCCCGACCGCTGGCATGACGACCTGCACGGGTGGGCACGGTGCTGCAATGTGCAATGGTACCAGCAAATAGGCGAACATCGAGGACTTCGCAAGCGGGGGCTGCTCGGGGAAGAGGGACAGCGGCTGGGGCACGAGAAGGAGCCGCGCTGGCCATGAGAGGACGTCCGAAGGGTGTCGATGCAGACGGCATGCTGGTCGATCAGGTACTCTAAGCGCTCTATGATAGAGTACTCTGGTGTTGAAGAGAGAAAGCGACGACAGAAAGAGAAGCCGCGTCATGTACTCGGTCAGGGAGCTGGGCGAGGCGGTCGAGGGTGAAGTCTCCTCCAGCTGCCAAGGCAAGGTTGGTATACTGCGGCGAGCGCTGCAGGAAGAGTGCCTTTGGCAGCTCACCATCCGCGTTGACATTGCTTTAGCCCAGAAGCCATCACATGCTGCTGAGCAGCTGGGAAGGGCAGCGATCTCCAACCTCCTCCGAGGTGAGCAAGTGCTGGAAGCGCGCCCTGTCAGACGCCACGGGGCCGACCAAAATATTTTTCTTCAGTTGCTCGTACGAGGCATTCCCTAAAATGGCAGCGATGGCGTCCACCACCTCGTGAGCAACCTCAGGAGACAAGATGGCAAGTAAGTGCCCATACGGGGAAATGTCCGAGGTGATGTGGTGTAGATCATAGGAGAATGCGACCTGGCCAAGCGAAATCTATGAGTCCTTGCGCGAGAATGTGGCCAGGCTAAGCTACAGGGCTGCGACGTTCCGTAGGTGCGAGGTATCGTCAGGCGAAAGGTTGCCTGAGGGCGGTATGCTGCTGGGGTCGGTCATCTCATAGGCCGGAGTCACGAACTGTCGCGGACCGAGGGGACGCAGTGGAGCGTAGCAGGCTCTTGTAACGACCTAGCGTGTGCCGTGCTTGGACCGCATGCTTGCGCCGCCCAGTTTTGTTTTCCTCATTTTTTGCAGTACCGACCAGGAACGCTGACCTTTAGCATCTGCTCGTAACCGCGTCGGTGGCGCTACAGCCTAAAATAGCGCTCGCAAGTGGCTAAAATCACATCATATGTTAACAAAACTCTGGCATTTTCGAAACGAAACCTTTACAATGCTCCTCAACAGGTAAAATTACTAGCATATAAAACGCTGGTTAGGCCAAAACTCAAATGCGCACCACCTACATGGCATCCTCGTCAGATTTGACCCTGCAACAGATGGGAATCCATACAGGATAGCACCTTAAGATACGTTCACTCGTCATACTCATAGGATATCGACGTTTCATCATTAAATGTAGATTCTCGTTTGGACACTTCGGTGCACCGTCGCCACATGGCAAGCTTATCATTATTCCACAAGTTCTGCGCCAGTGCGCTTCGCCACAATCCTTACATTTTAACACCTTCGCGTATATCTCAGCGCAAACGCCATCGACTACATGTTTGTCGCTCTAGTGTACGTACTGTCGCCAGGTCGTCATCTATTTTTCATCGCAAAGCAAAACACTGGAACGGCCTTCCCCACTGCATCGCTGCCATCGCCACTACATCTGACTTCATGGAAAGAAGTAACAAGTGTCCCGCAAAATGATGATCATGATTTAATTACATCTCCTTTGAAATGAGGCGGTGACAAGTACTCACCTAGCCAACTTGATTTCTTGAGGTAGGCCATACATGTTTTTATTTACCAGTTTCGCAAACATCTCCCTAAAATTGTGCTTTAAGAATTCGCCTTGTACCGTTAGATAGGACTGTAGAGATCCGGTCGTATCAATATCATTCCTGCGTTTTTGCCACCGTTACTCTAAACGTCTCTTGCTTATATCGACTGCTGACTGATTGATGCTTCCATTCATTTTAAAGCCATGTGCTTCTGAAAGGTGTCTGTAACCCACGCTTCTCGCTTGCTGAATACCTTCGCATTCCATTATAATGTGCTTAATAGTCTCCGGATTTTCGGTGCAGCATACACAGACCTCACCTAGTTCAGAATATTTGCTACGGTACCTTTTGGTATACGCAAAACACTCGATAACAATAGACGATACGCAACACAATACACAACATATACGCAACATATACAACACGATACGCAATCCCCTCGAGCCTCAAAGAACAAGGCACTGCTCTTTGTGTTGTGCAGATTTTCGCTTCTCATTTTTTTCTTGTCATTTTTGTAAATCTCTATGGTCCTTTTTGTTTCTGTTCCTCGGATCTAAGGTACTGTCTTCGTTTCTCTCGCATTCTCTTTGATGACTCGTGGTTGTCTATTTAAAGTTTCAATTACCCTGTACATGGTTGAATTGCCCTGTAGCTCTTCGTTCATTCTGTGGGCACGCTTTTCAAGTGCAGATAATCCTGAACTTTAGCTGCCCATTTGTTGTCATCGTTGTTCCTGAGCCTTTCTTCAAACTATGATTGTCCTGTGCTTCTCTGACTTGAAAAGATGCCCATCTTATACCACCCTGCACTGCCTCATTGCTGATTTTACTGTGGGATCCCAAAGCCAGCCAGCCTACCAAAAATTGGTTAACTTGCAGCGCAGACAACATACTCGATTTTAAGCACAGAATGGTATTTGCGAACGTCAGCACTGGTACCATTACTCCTTTCCAGGTTACACGCACCACGTCATAATTATTGTGGCCCCACTTTGCTCTGTGTTTCGTTATTGCAGCATTCCACTTCCCATTTGCTTTCACATTCTCTTGGTGGGTACTTGAGTCTTTCATTCGTTTATGTATACACCGAAGTATTCACATTGCCTGACTATGAGTATAAATTGCTGTTGAATTGGCCCCACGTAATTACTCGTCTCTTCATTAAAGACCATAAATGGCGATTTTTCTGTGCTAAACTTGAGTCCTACTAGTCGCTTTGGGGTCACAGATGTTCGAAAGCGTGTGTAAATCTCTTTATTGTCCGCTATTAGCACTATGTCATACGCGTAAATCAGTCCAGGAAGTTTCTGCTGCACCATTTGTCCATTACGCATGTAGAATAAACCATTCCCCAATTTGTTGTTTCCCAGTCATCTTTCTGTGCCCTTAACATAAAGCATGATCAGCAATGGAGACACAGTACATCGTTGCTTCAGTCCTTGGTGAGTTCCCACCACTTCGTTACCTTTCCGACCTTCCCCTACAACTTGTACTCAGTTGTTTCTACACATCTCCCTCAGCCGCTCCACAAAAATCGTCATCTATGGCCTCGTGTTTAAGAATACCCCGTAAACATTTCTTGTCTACGTTGTGGTAGGCATCTTTAATATCTACAGACGCTATCAGTAGAGGTCTGTTCTCAACTTCTGGAATTTCTATGCACTGAGTTAGTTGAAACGTATCCTCTAAGCACTTGCCTGGCCTGAAGAACTCATTTTGCACTTCCCCAAATACATTATTTTTCTCCACCCACTTTGGCAGTTCCAATTTTATGGCTTGTGCTGCTAGTCTATATATCATCCAAATTACTGTAACTGGCCCGCCCGAGCTGGTTTTATCATTGTCAGGCCATGCAATCGGAATTTTCTTCTAACTTGCTCTACGGCATTTGTCATCAGTACCAGACACTTTGGACCAATGGTTTGATTAGCTACATTGAGATTTCATTGGGTCCTGCTGCCGTGTTATTGGGGACATTTTCTGCTTTTTTTTTCAATAATAGCTTCCTGTGTTCAATCATTTCTCTCAGGGTTCTATGTTGCTGCTGGATTTGTTTGAGTGTCAACTACGCTTTCTTTCGTGCCGAAGTTATGCGCAATAACGTTTGATATGAACCGCAGCGCTTAGTTTCCTCCTATATGTTACCGTCTTAATCCCTTCTACCGCTCGCGAATTTTCCGTTGGATCTCTGGGCTCTATTGTATGGCTCCCGATTCTTTTTGGGACGCCTTTGTCTCTTTTGCGAATGTTATGCACCCAAAATTCACGTGCGCTTTGAATGTCCTCTTACACAAGCTCACTCGCCACCCTTTTCTTTTCGCGGTATTTGTTCCATGTGAGGAGGACCTCCTTTTCGTGTAATCTCAAAAATTGGTTTCTCGTTCATCTCTAGACGCCTGCTTACTCTCTTCTATAGCTTGCGTTATTTCCTTTTTGCACCACTTACGTGGTTTCCTCTTCCGAGATCGAACAATTTTTTTGCCGTGTCTGTCTTATCTCTTGCTGCATACCGCCTATCAGTTCCTTAAATTCCTCGACTGCTGCAGAATATGCCTCCACTTTCTTCTATAGGCTTTTTTTGTGATTCCTTTTATTTGCTCTTCATTTTTTTTAGAATTTCCTACGAGGTATAATTTCCTCTTTGCAGAGCGTTGTTTGCCTCCCAGAGGCTAGAAAACCCACTCCATCTTGTCTGGACTTTATCTATTCCATTCTCCCTAAACTAAACGTCTCACTCCTTCGCTCTTGAGGTGAGCCATCCAGGTGGTCGTCAAATCCCATGAGGCCAGTTGCCTCCACCTCAAGTGCTACACTGGAAGAATGGGCGACCGTCTCCGTGCTTGACTTGCATTCTTCGGGGCCATTGGTATGCGTACTATTCCTCAGTTCACCGGGCTTTTAAGAAGCATTTCTGCCCTTTTTTCGATGTGCTTTTATTTGCACCGCTCCGCATGCGTACCTCCCTGCTGTTAGAACTCACTTCGAGGTAACTGCCCATACGCACTGATGCCAAGTACGTCGGCTTTCTGAAGGCATCAGAGCCTCATTTTTGGAAGTGCTTTTACTAGCATCGGTGCGCATGCGTTCCTCCATTTTATTGACAGTTGACTGATCCCTGCTACCTAAGCTATCTGCGTCTTCACTGTGATCCATTGTGGGATCGACAATTTCTTTCTCCCGCCCATCTTACTGTCGCTCTTTCGCTGAGCGTCACACTCTAATGGAAGACTGTGACGGCGTTCGAGGCAGTCACTGAGCAGAGATCGGAAACGCTATCTCTGGAGTGAGCGGCGAAGGCTTGCTCGATACAGCTTCCATACGACTCAAGCTCGCAAATCTCTTTCAGTGCACGTACCCTGTCCCCATCTGCGACCTTGGGACGCAACGCCGCACGCGGTCCTCGATTTCGCGTCTTGAGCCCGCGGAAGCGACCATAACGCCACCATGGGAAGCACCACTGGGCATACGGAGGCAACAACGCCCTATCGCCAGACGAAACGCAGAAGCTAGAAAAATATTTGAAAAGAGATTGGGATTAAGCACGCCGCAGCACACCACTGACATCTACACGGACGCTGCAATCACAAACGACATAGCAAGCATCGCCTGGGTTAGCAAATCTGCACCCCAACACAATGGCTATCACACATGTCAGCTTCCTGGGGGTGCAACCTTGCACGCTGAGCTCTTAGCAATATGGGGAGCGGTCAACACCATTCCCATTGACATGGGAGACATTGTAGAGCAGAGTGTGCGAAATAATTATCGGATCCTTACCGATTCGTACGAAGCAGTGGCCGAATTAACGCGGCCTACGACAGATGATGCGGTGGCCAACGACACCAGAAAAAAGCTAAAGAGAATACAGGACAATGGGACAAATGTTGAAATCCTATGGACACCGGGGCACACCGGCACGGATGGGGGAAACGCAGCCGCTCACGCAGCTGCCGCGCAAGCGGGTGGGCTTGATTACGCTTACAGCTCCCCACACTCCATTTCCTCGCCAAACCCCGCGGACCAAAATCCATACCTAAAGATATTGGCCGCAGGCTCTCCTAGCAGAGCACTGATGCATTACATTCGTACTAAAATAAAAGCAGACAGTAAACGGAGATTATTAGAAGCTACACCAGTACATGTGTTTGACGACAAGGGCGGGTTTACCCGCACGGAATAGGTTTTCTTGAATAAGGTTATGGCCAACGCTGCATACACACCACACATACTTGAGAAATGGCACCAACCCAGACAAGCTACGATTGCGAAGACTTACACCCGATGTACACCTTGCCAGGAGTCATGCAGAGCAGACTTGCAACACCTCATTTGGAGCTGTGCAGCTTTTTCACAAGGGAGATCCAACATTCAGCATCTACTACACGGAGACATTAGAACACTAGGAATTGCAATACAAACTAACCCGGAAACACAGAAAGCCATTGCGACATATGGCAGACAAAGTGGCCTGTTTCGAGTAGTGTAGAAGGGGTCGATCAGCCCATGTGAGAGCGGCGGACTTGAACATGCACCTGAGCCTGCATAAAGCGGAAGATCCCAGACTGAGATGAAGTGTTTCAGCCAACAGTCTGGGTACCCACATTCCCTTCCCTCCTAATCCCCATCAGCGGCCTAGAGCCGTCCCCTTCCTTAAAATAAAGGCTTTATTCATTCATTCATCCACAACTCGGTCTCGCGCTTGCGGCTCCTGCTCAAGCTGCTCTCTTTTCGCTTCGCATAGCCATTCTAGAAGCTGCATTTTTCCGTTTCCTTCAAGTTCAATAATTTGTTTTTGAGCTCCTTGTTCCTACTACTTAACCTCTTGTTCCTGCTGTTCAGCATCTCGTTTCGCAGCACCTTCCTCCCGCACTTGCACCTCCTGTTTGTCGTAACACGCCTTTAAATCAGCTCTTTCAAACCTCATGCGTTCCACTAAAGCCAATAACTCTTTTGTGTTAACCATGGTTTCAAGCTGTCTGGATAACCACGTAAAAAAGAACTGCTTTGTCCTGTTGCAGGCAACAAATTGTGATGCAGTTTTTTTTTTCTTTAATGATTCCGACGGGTTCCTGATGAGGAGCCTCCGAGAACTCAATTGAGGATAAAGCGGAAGTGTTCGAAGACGCATACGACACTTTTAATGTAACAAACAAAAATAGAAACGCATAAGATAACCTCACGATGAATCATAGCCAAAAACTAAATACAGTGAGAACTATAACAGTAGCCACATAACTCGTGTTAGGGGCAGGTTATGACTGTAAACGCGCACGCAACAGTTCGACGCGAAGGGGCAGAAACGAGGCGGCGAAAGAAGTGACGTTGGTCTCACCGCAGTGTCGATGTAGTTGACCGATGAGCCAGCGACCAGAGCGAGGCGCATCTGGTTTGGAGAGGCGACGTAGGTGGCTTGTTGGCCCGGGCAGATGGAGGAGGCGTCTCAGCCAGGCATCTGGGTGCAAATTCCGGTCTCTATCCCGACTGCTCACATTGTGCCTGCAGGCTCAGATATTAGCCGGTGTCGGGTAGCCGTCCGTGCTCGCAAAGAGTAACGACGCCTGCGAACACGATGGCAGCTAGGAGGCCCTGGTCACTTGAATCCCTGCTGGCTTGGGTTCGGAACCCAACGGCCCGTCTTCAACTCCCGTTCCGATGGCCGATCTTAACCTTTGCGACGCTTCTTCGAGATCTCCCCTGTTCTGCAAGCGCACCTCGTTTTTCTGCCACTCAGGCCGATTTGTCTTTTCCTGTTTGAGCCCTTGGAACTAAGCGCACTTTACCAATTGGTCATTTTCTTCTTAAGGCGAAAGCCTTTCTCGGCTTATGGTTAAGTTTGTGTCAGCAGACCTAACAGCAGGAGTGTCCGCCGAAACTTTATCATGTTATATGAAGATAGATTAAAGACAGAGAAAATATAAAATAATGCAAATGATTGATAGTGACAGTTAGTGAATGATTGGCAGATGTTAATAAGGACTAGTAACGACTTGTAATGACTCCGAAATGACCAATATGTCAAACGACGGCTTGTAATAACCACAACTGATTAAAAATGACTAGATGTGTCCAGTAATGAATAGTAATGACTAAGATGATTACTAATTACTTGTAATGACGAATATTTTAAGGACCGTTTGCATTAACCACAATTGATTACAAATGACTAAAAATGCTTATTAGTGAGCGGTAATGGCTAATTATGACTGAAATGTTGTAATGACTAGTAATGACTATTAAATCACCAATATGTCTAAGGACATTTTGTAATGACTACAACTTATTAGAAATGACTTAAAATGCTTAGTAATGATGAGTAATTCCTAATAATGACTGAAATGACTTGTAATATCTACTGATTACTACGAAATCACCAATATGTCTAAAGACAAATTGCAACTGCAATTGAATAGAAATGACTAAATATGCTTAGTAATGGCCAGTAATGCGTGATAACAACTGAAGAAGAGTTTTATATATTCACTCACGAAAATAAAAGCGCAGTAACAAGATATTCAAAAGGAGGTCCCAAAGCTGAAGGCTGTAGGGGGCCCTCCTGTTCTAATTAGGAACATCAAAACAAATTAGTTAAGAGCAAATGCAGTAAAGTTGTAAAGTTGTCTACAAATAATTACGCATGACAGCAAAAGAACTGAAACATTATATAAAAGTACACAGAATTGCGTTTTGAACAAATGGAGAGTAACAAAAAAATTCAGGTTATAGCAAATACAGCAAGGCGGTAGGACTGTTAACATGTATTAATGCAAGAAAAGAAGTAAACTGAAAACACGGCATAACGCCGTGCAGAAATACATCTTGTACAGAATTCAAAACAAAACAAATCAGGGGAAGTGAAATCTAGCCAATAGACAGTGTTTTAACAAGAACTGGCAAAGGAAAAAAGTGCACTCAGATGTAGAGATACGTTAAAGATATGTAATGGTTTACATATAATGAAGCAAACAGAACATGTTAAATTACACCACAGCGTTCACAAGTTAAGTAAATATGAGAATAAATGCTTTTTAAAGCTGTCTATACAGGAGACAGCTTTGTGTCCGTTGGAATACAGTTCCAGTAAGACATCGCTGTGAACGCAGAAGTGAATTTACCAAAATTAGTTCTGATTTTAGGTAATAAGAAGTTGTTACCTAATGCAAATCGAGTTTTATTATGATTAGCAAGTTGTTCAGTGTTAAACACTATTTGGGGAATGTTTGAGTGAAGGGAATTATAGACAAGGAAACCATGTTTAATTGAAATGCTCAAGCAAACGAGTAGATACACTACATCGGGGTGACTGGAAAGTAATAAATGGCTTGAATGGCTTGCAATGACTACTGATGACTAGCATATGACCAACATGTCAAACGACAGCTTGCAATGACCATAGTTGATTACAAACGACTAAAAATGCTTAGTCGTGAGCGGTAATGACTAATAATGACTGAAATGACATGTAATGATTAGTAATGACTACGAAATGAGCCTTATATCTAACGACAACTTGTAAACAATACAATTCATTAGAAATGACTAAAAATGCTTAATAATGAGCAGTAATGAATAATAATGACTGAAATGACTTGTAATGTCTACTAATGACTATGATATGACCAGCATGTCTAACGGCGTCTTTAATTAACCAGAATTGATTACAAATGACTAAATTATGCTTAGTAGTTAACAGTACTGAATAATAATAACTGAAATGACTTATAGTGACTAGTAATCACTACGAAATGCCCAATATGTCTATCGATGACTTCTAACGATAATTATTTACAAATGACTAAGAATGCTCAGTAATGACAAGCAATGACTAACAATGACTGAAATGACTTGTAATTACTGCAAATGACTACGAACGGACCAATATGTTTGGCGAACATAAGAAGGAAAAGAAAAGAAGACAAAGAAAGAAGAAACATCAGGACAAGAAGGAAAGAGAAAGACAAAGAGAAAGAGGCAAGGAAAGAAGAGATAGAGAAGAGGCAAAGAAAGAAGCGAATGATAAGAGGAGGAAGAGTAGATTTTCGCTGTTCACCTCTTAAGAGAGATCTTAAGAAACCCTGTGATATTTGTTTTGCTATTTTGGCCCCACGCGTTCACGTGCTTGATGCTCCTTGACATCGTCGTCTTTCATTCAGCACTGAATTCGCCTCCGCGCAAGCAATCTGTTTTCTTCTTTTTCTTCTTCCATCACGGTACTGTTTTCAACACTACACACATCACTCTTCCGATGCAGTTAGTTTTTGGCGTCGGATCACGGCTGCGTCGTGCTGACCTGTGTTGACCTACTTGGCATGACAGGCCAGTCGTTCGATCGTCGTTCGTCAGCACATTCTTCGATTCGATGCTTCGTCCGGATAGCGGCGCTTCATTGCTGCGTCGTCAAAATAGTTAATAAAGCGTCATCGCCGGCGGAGGACGATCAGCGTAATTTCGACGTACATCAACCGCACCTCCATCGTTTGATGCTTTTAGTTTTCGGGAGAGACGCTTACGGACTGGCCCCAGGCTGGGCCAGTGCATGGTCGGTTCTGCGGTGATGGGTAGCATCCTGGTGACGGCGAGCGGCACAGTCGTTGAGGGCTCCGCTTAGTAGACGCGAGGTAGTCGGTGATATCGCGACGCCGCTAACCTCGCTGTGGACGTGGAGGGTCAACGGCGAACCCTAGTAGTCACATTTCGCGGTATGGGCATCGGCGGTAGGCGTGGCCCATTTCACTGTCGTGACAGCAGAGCGGATGGTGGTGGGGGCGCGTCAAACATCGTTCTTCTCTGGAACGCTGCGCTGGGTGACGGTGCGGGGCGCTGGCAGCGGCGGCGGTCCACGACGCAATTGCGGCGCTGCGACCCTGGCACGGATGCAGACGGGGGAATTCGACAGCGGGCGACGGCGACGGAGATAATCGTTTCAGGATGAGGTTGTGGTGATTCCGGCTGTATTTATGGAACTCTCAATGACCACTGGATTTCATCCCGAACTATGCGAGCAATCGAATTAACTTAGGACTGCAATGCTGCGAACATCTGCCGGTGCTCTTCGCGCAGAACATGTCTGGTTGTTTCTCGCCAGCCGTCGGAGCAGAAGGCTTGAACTTCTGCAGAGCCTAACATTGAATGGCGATTCTGGCGCACAGTTCCGTTGTCTTCTGAATCGTCGTTTTTCAGACAGAAATTCTGCCACGGACGTGGGCGTGTTGCACATCTTCCGGCGAAGAGTTCTGATTTTACACCACGCTTGAGAAGACCACGCTTGAGAAGCTTTCTTCTCCTTAGACATTTGCGGGTCGGCGTGATAGAAAAGGCGAGTCATCTCTTTCGTGAACACGGTGACATTGGAGTCAGGGAGCTGCGCTCGGGCTCGTAGTAGAAGTAGTAGAAGTTCGGCCCTTTCCGTTCTGACGACGCTTGTAAAAGTCTTCAGGAACTCGCTACAGAAAAGGTCCCATGCCGTTACCGAGGACTTCCGATTTGCCAACCTAGTCCTGGCGGAGTCCTCCGACGAGATATAGGCGGGACGCAACTTATCTTCAGGGTTCCACTTGATGTAGGCTGACGCCCTCTCGAAGGTATCCAGCCATGTCTCTGGGTCTTCTGATGAAGCTCCGCGGTAGGTGGGTGGCTCCCTCGGCTGCTGAAGCACTACCCTTAATGGCGACACTGTTATCGCTGCTACTGACATGGTGTTGATCTTTCTGCTCTGCTCAGGTAGAAGACCGGGCTACGGGGGCAAGTTTTGTAGTCTGTGGCTTGCTCGTTGGTGTCTTAGAGATTCGGTATTGGATCACGGTTTCTCAATTTTCTTTTTTTTTTGGGGGGGGGGGGGGTGGTGATTGGTGCATGAACGTACTCGCACCTCCACCAGATGTCACGTAGTAGAGACGGCGAAGAAACTAGAAACACTGTGAATGAGCAAATGCGTTTTATTGTGCGAACCTGTGCCCTCAAAAACAAGATACACTAAAATATACGATAGCGCCAAACAAAGTCGGCTATCGTCGAAGTCTGATCTGCTGAACATGCGCGTTTGCTTTTACACATGAATCATAGATGGTTCCAGAGTCATTACTGGTGCTGGCGTATCTTCCAGAAAGTTCTACACAATTCTCAAGGCACATGCGGTCCCATTACGCAAGATTCTGTGACGACACACAGCAGATCGAGCCAATGATAAGATTCGAGAAACATCCAATACATGCGGACGCATGCGGCCCTGAGCGATAACATTTTTAGGTGGTGAAAGGTGGCCAGCCGAAAAAGATAAAAGGTGCCGATTGCCCAGGCAGACTCGCCATGAGCCATCCTTCTTTTGCGCCAGGAGAACAATTGACGCCCAAGAACTACACGATGGGTCAACAGTCTTCTTTCAGTGGGAGGGAAACTCCCCGGTTTCGGTGGCAGAGGTAACTGGCGCCATCTCTGTATTGGGCGAACCCGAAGATTTGTTTCCGTTATATGGCCTCGTAGATCGTCGCGCGCACGCGCGCCGATCCAGGTGGCCGAGCCTTTCCCCCCAACTCCTCTCCAATCGCCCTCCCACGTGACTCCCTCGTAACCCCCTCACCTTGGACTGTCTCAGCGCGCACGCCGTGCAGCCCCGCCGGCCCGACGCCAGCTCAGCACGCTGCATAGCGTTTCATGTTTCGTTATCTGCTCTTACCGCGACGCGAAACGTGCGCTGCTGTGCGTTGACCGTCGTGGGTAGTTTCGTCAGTTTCGTGGTCCTCGGTAGCTGTGTACTTGTGCTCCGTGATGTTTCACCTGTTTCACGACTCGTGCTGCTCGTGCATCGTGCAGTGGTGCACAAATACCACGAAAACAAGCCCTGCAACGTGGTTCCGGGTGCCTAAAGAAAACAGGTGAGTGATTCATACCCAAGGACATCAGAAGGCGCATGTACACGAACAGAGCCCTGTCCTCTTCTTTTCCTCTTCTTCTTCTTTCTCCTTTTATTCCCTTTACCCCTTTCCCCAGCACAGGGTAGCCAGCCGGTACCTACACTGGCTAACCTCCCTGTCTTTCCTCTCCTTTGTCTCCTCCTCCTCTCCTGTCCATGTGTGTGCTCCATGAGGCTCCGGACGTCATTGCGCGTTGATTGTGCTACACTTGCCTCTTCCCGGTAGAGAAAGCTGACAAATAAATGTTCCTCCTCATTGTCACCTGGTCTATGACTTGTGTTTTTCTGTGCCAAGTCTCATTCTGGAACTTCAGTAACATGCCCAGCTTTCCATAGCGCCCTCAGTGCTTTTTCTGTGTGTCATGTTCCACAAACTTACTAACAGCTGACAAAATTACTGTTCGTGTTTGTGTACTATCTCAGTAACCGCCGATGGGAAAACCGCGAGAACACCCTTCATGTGTACGCATGATACGCTTTTTTTTTTCTGGAAAGCATGAGCACTGCAAGTGTCCTACATGCAGATTTTTGCAGTTCGTGTTTATTATACAAATGAGTGCCCAGTAGCTACGACTTGGTGCCTTAAGTGACGTAATTTTATTGCTAAGGATTGCATTCGATTCGAAAGAAAAGTCGTGTTGTTGGCTTATTTTACCTCGTCTTTGATTGAGGAATAAGCCTTTCTGCGAATGTTTTCTATGTGTTGCTGCAAAAGCCGACTACTTTCTGTTCCCATTGCCACCGTTACTCAAGTTGTGGCCAAGTGCAAAATAATGTGATAACATGTATTTCAGTTTTAGTACAATGTTATTTTTGTTCTGCCATGTCTTTTTCAATTTGTTCAGCAGTGCTGAACATGTCACGCATTCCATATACTTTCGTGCAGATTTATAAGTAAGCTATTTTTTTGGGATGGCTCTCAATCAAACAATGTTAGCATTTTATTCTATTTTTAGGTAGTTTGCGTGTCATTGTTTTTGCCATTACCATTACCTTTTTATAGTTTTCATGAGTATGTCATACACATCGTCCCGTTTTGTGCAATATCTTAGTGCATATGTCAGAAGCTCGTCTACATTTCGGTCTTGAGGGCGTTATATAAAAATCTTGTTTTTTTATGTGTGTGTACATGAAACGGCCTTCGCGTTTTCTAGTGCTTTCTTTTGTTATTTCCCCGTCTGTGAACTTTTGCGCTTAGTACTCTTGTAGATGTCGTGCACCTTTACCTTTTGCTCATTTTTTGACCGTGTATCACACCTCGTTATAAGAAAAATCTGTTTTCGAAAACGAAGTCAATAAAGCGAGACTAAATATCTGTTGTGTTGGAAGTGGATTTTTTTTTTTTTTTTTTGCCCCGGCACATGCTGATAAATATAAGTATGTGGAAGACTGCGTGCGTGCCAACGCGTAGCCCACGGTGCACCACGCGCCAGCTCGCAAGCAATGCCAATGCGTGGCGTAGCGCGCGCATTGCTGACGAGCTGGTGCGTGGTGCGCCGTAGCTCGCGCGGGATAAAAAAAAAACGCACTGCGTACAGGTAAAAACAAAAAAAAAAGTAAGCGGCGCGCGTGGCATGGGGGAAACGGTGAAAAAGAGCCGAGCGGGTCGGAATAATAAAAACAAAATGAAAAGAAAAACGCTTGGGAGAGGAGGCGCCGCGCGGGTGGTATTCCTGTTGCCATGACAAGGTGAACAATCGTGTGCGCCGCCATTTTGCTTCTGCGACGCCCACTGGTTAGGGCCGTAACTGAAGGGGACCTTGGCGCTAGCGTCGAATGAGCGTCTGCTCGAAAACAGCCAATGGCAGCCAAGCGGAGATTCACCCCCCTGCTTCTTCGCAAGCATTTTGCGAACTTCTTCGTCCATAACTTGACACGGCGCCGGCAATACTCGGTACAGGCGGCTATGAATAGGAGGGACATTGCCGGTGTTTTGTGCGGTGTCTAATAGCTGTTGTTTGGGCCAAAAGACGATCACAGAACGCGTAGAGCTTATGAGCGTGCTCGGACGGCAAATAGGGCGCGATCGTTCTCTAAGTTGGCGATAGTACGAATTTCAGAGTGCGATGATAGAGTAGGGTCCCTTGAAGTGTTGTCTACTACAATATATGCTACTGTGTGATCCTTGAAGGTGCACAGCTGGGCCAGAGACATCCGCCGGTGACAGTACTGGTGTCGTCAAGCCAAAATCGAGAACTGGTGGTCCGACGCAATTCGTCGTAATAGATAAAACTGTATGAGGTACCATGATGTCATGTTCAAGGTCAACGTCTAGCACGAGAGTCGCGATGTAGCGACCGTCGGGCATAGGCGTGGATGACAGAAAGTCAACGCAAGTCAGTGCCGAAGGTCGCAAGAAAACGAAGTCTACGGGACTCAGGCGATTCGAGGGTGGCTCAGCAGAGTCCATAACAGGCAGGTCAAGGCGGAGAGTTCAGACGGCACAGCCTATCAGAGCGGAATGGACGGATAGGAAGTCAAGGTCGAGAATAATTCCGTGGGGAGAGTGGACGATGGCGGTGAAGAGAACAATAGTAGAGCGATTGGCGAAGGAGCTTGAGCGGCGCGCATACCAATAACGGGACCTGCTCCTCCATCGGCGACGCGGATAGCAGGTGACGGGGCGGGTGTTAATTTCTTCAGGCGGTTACGAAAGCTTGCGCTCACGAGAGAGAAATACGCACCAGTGTCAACAAAAGCAGCTACAGGAACACCGTAGACTTGCACCTCAAGAAGTTTCATATGAGTGTGCAGCGTCAGTAGAGGATTTTCTGGCGTAGGGGACAATGCAGCGTCACCTGGAAGCACTGCATCCTCTAGTTTTTCCACTGCGAGGGTCCGTAGGGAGTCGGGGAACTTGATCGACGGGGCTGAGGCGAGGGAGGTCGTCGGCGTTGAAGTGAAGGCGACCATGAATAGGGGCGGTTCTGTGCGGGAGGTTCAGTGGTGGCATTGCTGCACCTTGCAGCATTGGAATGAGAAAGCCGCTTAGACGAGAGGAGCCAGTATAGAGGACTGGGTCCCGGATCTCCAGCGACTGCGAGTGACGGCAAATGTGCCCAATTCGACGACAGTGAAAATAAATAGGCTTGTCGTCAGCAGTGCGCCATTCAAACAGGTTGCGGAAAACGTGCTGAATATTAGGATGACAGCGCCGTGTTCTTTAAGCAGGCAAACCATTGGTCGATACGTCGGCTTTTTGCGAGTTCCAGGCGGCGGCACTCCTTGATAACTGCGTCCACCGTCGCCGCATTGTTAAAGACCAGCAAGTTGAAGGCGTCTTCGTCAACACCTCTCAGATTGTGAAAAACCTTGTCGAGCTCAGTAATGTGCGCATCAGCTTTGCGGCACAGAGCCAAGACGTCTTGAATGTACGCGACGTAGGGCTCTGTTGACATCTGCACTCGGCTGGATAACGCCTTCTTTGCGGCAAGTTGGTCACCTAAAGGATTGCCGAACAACTCTCGATAATTTTGCTTAAACGTATCCCAACTAGTGACCTCGTCTTCATCTGTCCTAAACCATATTTGAGGTGTTTCGGTTGAAGGATGGTGGGAACACTGTCCTAGAAAGATTGGCCGCCCTATATACACAATGCCTCATGACCGCGAACGTACCGGAATCTTGGAAGAACGCTAACATAATCCTAATCCATAAGAAAGGGGACGCCAAAGACTTGAAAAATTATAGACCGATCAGCTTACTGTCCGTTGCCTACAAAGTATTTACTAAGGTAATCGCGAATAGAATCAGGAATACCTTAGACTTCTGTCAACCAAAGGACCAGGCAGGATTCCGTAATGGCTACTCAACAATAGACCATATTCACACTATCAATCAGGTGATAGAGAAATGTGCGGAATATAACCAACCCTTATATATAGCCTTCATTGATTACGAAAAAGCATTTGATTCAGTCGAAACCTCAGCAGTCATGAAGGCACTACGGAATTAGGGTGTAGATGAGCCATATGTAAAGATACTGGAAGATATCTATAGCGGTTCCACAGCCACCGTAATCCTCCACAAAGAAAGCCACAAAATCCCAATAAAGAAAGGCGTCAGACAGGGAGATACGATCTCTCCAATGCTATTCACAGCATGTTTACACGAGGTATTCAGAGACCTGGAGTGGGAAGAATTGGGGATAAAAGTTGATGGAGAATACCTTAGCAACTTGCGATTCGCTGATGATATTGCTTTGCTTAGTAACTCAGGAGACCAATTGCAATGCATGCTCACTGACCTGGAGAGGCAAAGCACAAGGGTGGGTCTGAAAATTAATCTACAGAAAACTAAAGTAATGTTTAACAGTCTCGGAAGAGAACAGCAGTTTACGATAGGTAGCGAGGCACTGGAAGTGGTAAGGGAATACATCTACTTAAGGCAGGTAGTGACCACGGATCCGGATCATGAGACTGAAATAACCAGAAGAATAAGAACTGGCTGGGGTGCGTTTGGCAGGCATTCTCAAATCATGAACAGCAGGTTGCCATTATCCCCCAAGAGAAAAGTGTATAACAGCTGTGTCTTACCAGTATTCACCTACGGGGCAGAAACCTGGAGGCTTACGAAAAGGGTTCTGCTGAAATTGAGGACGACGCAACGAGCTATGGAAAGAAGAATGATAGGTGTAACTTTAAGGGATAAGAAAAGAGCAGATTGGGTGAGGGAACAAACGCGGGTAAATGATATCTTAGTTGAAATCAAGACAACGAAATGGGCATGGGCCGGACATGTAATGAGGAGGGAAGATAACCGATGGTCATTAAGGGTTACGGACTGGATTCCAAGGGAAGGGAAGCGTAGTAGGGGGCGGCAGAAAGTTACGTGGGTGGATGACATTAAGACGTTTGCAGGGACAGCATGGTCACAATTAGTACATGACCGGGGTAGTTGGAGAAGTATGGGAGAGGCCTTTGCCCTGCAGTGGGAGTAACTAGGCCGATGATGGTGACCGAGGTAAAATATTACGTTGGTGAATATGACGGTAGGGTGCCACCTGTTTTTAGCGCTGACGCGTTCGTACAGACTGATCCTGCCAACAATGGCTTCTCCGTGTTTTTCTAGAGGTACGCCAGGATCATGGACAGCGGAGTGTGCGATGTAGGTGGCAGCATCTGTCGGCGCCGGCTGAATTCAGCTGTCGTCTTCGGGAGCCTTTACAGACGGCTCGATGTACCGTCCCCTACGTAACTCTGTGGCGAGGTGCAGGGACTCTCCACCTTTACTAAGTATGTTACGTGGGAAGACGCAGACGCCACGCTGTATATATGTATATTTGTAGATCAATACGTTACACTTGGCCAAAAGGCAACAGCCCGCGCTAGCGGCTAATTGTTGTCGTCGTCTTCGCACTTCCTCACAGGACATCAGAAATACTGCTCCGCAGCAATATCTTTGCAGACCTCTTCTTGAACACTGCTGTCTAGCTATTCACAAAAACTTGAAGCAGAAGACTTCCGACAGTTCCAATCACACGATCCATGTTGATGCTGACGAGATTAGCATTGAAGCTATGTATCAACACACCATATTTCCATCGCGAAGATGTATTATTGTTAAGGTGTGTACGCAGCCGGGTTTCTGTCTCCTCCTTGCCAATATACACGCGGCGTCATTCCGTGGCGCTGCCACGAAGAACGCACGTGGCGCGGTTGGGAATAATTATTAAAACACGTTTGGATACATGTGACGTATGCTTGATTTTGCAGAAGCAGCAAATAAATATTAAGTGATTTTTTTTAAATTTAGGACTGTCCCACAGTAGGTGGCACATAGTTAAACAAGATGGCGTCGATGAGATTCCTTGAAGTGTGGTACATACCCAATAGTACGTGCCTAGTTATGTCAGTTGGCAATGAAACGTTCATTAAAAAGCGCATATACGCCATGGCGCATACTGAATGCTCCAAGCAGGCGCCGAAAATAATGAACACACCTAATGATTCACCCTTCACTCTGCAGGCGTCTTCAGGCATTGCCACGTTCGCGACTAGGGCAAAGCTCGTCTTCGAGTAAGAAAGACGACACACGAATCGGCCCTCACCACTCCCCCTGGCAAATAGAGAATGGAACCATCTACGTGTCTCCAAAGCCAGTATTAATTCATTGCTAAAGTTAACAAGGAAAATACATTTTGTAACAGAAGGAACCTGATGTATTGAGGCAAGCGGTCTGCAAATAGGGGAATTTTTGAACAGGGTCGAACGCCCAATTCAAATATTCATCAACTACGAACTACGGACATCAACTACGAAGTTTGCACAGAATTTATTTCGTATGAGAAGAAACAATGGTTATATAGATTCCCACAACTACGTATTAGAGTTCACATCTAAGCGTTAAAATACATGAAAACACTATAAACAATGGACTGAATTATCAGGTGTAAAAATGCATTGTACATTACTGAAACAAGAACACAGCCGTGTTGTCAGACCCACGTACAACCTTTTCTTCGCTAAAAGAGAAAAGTGTGATACTACAGCACCGTACATTGAGAATGATGCAAGGATGGTGAGAATGACCAGTTGGCAGAAATTCGTACATAGGCTACCTAAAAGTGAGCTTTGGGATTTCGAAGTGACCAATCCGTATGCACAGTACCATACTGGTGCACTGTTTACAACTCAACTCAGACTAAGGGCGTACAACCACTGCAGAAGAAAAGCGGTAGCCCAGCTGAGGATTGGAACATGTTCGGTAAAGCGGTTTGTACGGCGAACAGTGGCTTTTTCATTCTTTTTATTGATACATATTGCAACCCTAAGAGGGTTATCGCAGGAGTGGGGTCCAAAATCAAGGGTACCGCACACACAGCCAAAGAGGGTACACAAATCGAAGGTACAAAGCAAAGCGCTAGTATAAGGAATCTGTTAAGAAAAAAAAATGGTCTAAGTACATACATATATTCATATGAACATAGTGAATAACACATGGATTTTGGAATCACGGGACTAAACGAGAGCCCGCCTTAACAAAATTATCAAATCTCAATTTTCGTTTGTTAGCGGGAAGTTGGTTCCACAATTCAATGAATCGGGGAAAAATATAATTGAATTTGTCAGTGCGGGTGCACAGGGGTGTTATACTTAGAGGGTGAAAATTCGTGTGTTAGATGCTTTAGCAAACTTAATGTATTCCAAGTATGAGAAACGTTCAGAGTTAACAGTGGTGTAAAAGAGTTTAAGACTTTCTACATTACGCCGCTCTACCAGAAAAGAGAAGTCCAAGGAGGGCAGGTTAGAAGAGGGAAAGAAGTCCTTGTCGTAACGCCGGCATATAAATCGGATAGCTTTTTTTTTTTGGCCGGATTGGAGTTTTTTCTATGTCGGATTTCAGGTGTGGATTCTAAATGGCACACCCCTAATCCAAGATGGGCCGCACGCCAGCCAAACCTGGCGCTTTCGCCATAAAACACCTCACATCATCATGAGCCTGTGTGAAGCGTGAAGGGGGCATTCAAGGTATCACGTGGATATTCTTTTGTTTTTTGCTGTAAACGTATTCCTGAAACAGGAATAGCAGAGACATTCAGCTGTTAACGGCTAATGGATGAAGACAATTATCGAGTTTAAGCCTAGTCACACCTCAATGATTGTCATAGTTTCTTGAAATGTGCCGGGTGACTTTGCTCTGAACTGCTTCAAGCATGCTCATTTGAAAATGAGCCGAATGAGAGCAAGCAGATAAGGCACATTCAAGTTATGGTTGTACAAAAGTTAGGATAATTTTCGAACATTACAGGGACAATGACCGAGGTTGCGCCTTAAATACTCTAATATTCTTGAGGCTTTAGCGCAGACAGCAATGATTTGATCAAACTAGGAGAGGAGTGGTGTAAAATAAACAATAAGATATTTATAAGATGATGCCCGGGAGACCTGGTCACCTTATATGTGGTAGGAAAATTGAAGAACGTCATGCTTAAGTAGAAAAGAAATAACTTTACACTTGTTATTGTTTAGGGTCATCAGCCACGTGTTGCACTTCTTAGTGGTAATGTTAAGGTCGTTTTGCACGATCAAG
Source organism: Dermacentor andersoni (assembly GCF_023375885.2). Classification (NCBI taxonomy): domain Eukaryota; kingdom Metazoa; phylum Arthropoda; class Arachnida; order Ixodida; family Ixodidae; genus Dermacentor; species Dermacentor andersoni. The sequence goes on along the minus strand of NC_092819.1, from coordinate 152,194,179 downwards.
CCGGCGTCGGGACATTTTATTGGTGTGTATGAGATGCTATAATCACAAAAGATTATGATGCTTGATACGTTATTTGGCAGATTTCTTATGTGGATCAAGAACTGTAGCGGCTCTTGAACGCTTTCCTGTCGAAGATCAGGACAGAGTTAGCAAGAGTGAGAGCAAGAATTATTAACACTCCAGAATTGCTTGTGAAGGTAAAGAAAATTCCGAAACCATGATAAAGTAAGGGAGTCAAATCGGAGGGCAGACAATTTAGAAATATTGCGGCAATGGCCCACACCATCTAAGACTTTGGTGAAATCAAGAATATATATGATACTTAAAATAAGTATGGAGGCCCATTTCGGAGAGATACTGCAACAGGGATTTATAGAACTTGTTGCACATACTCCTTCGTTCGTAGTGTTGAGCTTGATCACTTATCAATTTGACACCTTTGAGTACCTTTTCGCGAATGGTGTTTATCCCACGGCACGTCCACGGTATATGCGGGGCATCCACTGGAGTTGCAGGAGCGAATCACTTTGGACACTGGACAATGTGTTCGAATAGACTTCTTTCACCCGTGAGAAATTATGTGGAAGGGAGATGACACGTGCGGAGACGAGCCAGCGCGCGGCAGCTTCGTGCTCCTCGCTGTTGCAGTCCACTGCCTGCTCACTGCTGGGTGACGTAAGCAGAACGCTCCGACGAGGGGCCTGGCTTTGGGCTCGCTGCAGCCTCCCAGTTCCGGTTGCGCGCGCTCTGATAGCCGTAATTCGTCGCGGGTAATTGCGTTTGTCGAGATCTGAAAACGCGATCTGATTATCATGCACGCAGTATTGGGGGACTCCGAAGTAAATTTCGCCAGGCGGGGTTCGTTGACAGGCACCAGATCCACAGGGAATACAGCCACCCCAGCGGGATCGAACCCTCCACCACGAGCTTAGTAGTGCGACGCCACAGCCACTTGGCAGCTGCGTCGACTAAACGATATCAATCATGCTACTTAAAAAAATATCGGAAATGACAACGGACCGAGAACTGACGGATGCCGATTGCAACGAAGACTACAACGAGATGGACTGTGATTGAATATCGGGCTGTGAGTGGCTCCCTAAAAAGTTCTTCACCCACTGGATGCGCCTCCTTTTCCAATGGCACTGTTCTGGTTTCGCGTTCAGTTTCCTGTGACGTAACTACATATAACCTTGTTATATGTAGTAAAATTATATTGATTTCAGATTGGTCGTTATCATTTAGTTCAGTTGGTCATGAACAACTTTTTGTTAGCTGAGGGCTGTCCAACTTGCAGTTTGTAAACCAAGCTGTCTTGCGGTCAATGATAAGACTAAAGTGCTGCAAGATGACACTTCTGGATAATTTTCATGACGTACTGGTGAGACAAATGGGTGTGCAATTCGAAACTTGAGGTGGGTCACGAGATTTGCGAATAAAGTGTATCTTGGCCTGTTAGCACCTATCCTGTACGTGGCCTGATGAGAGCGTATTTGAAGTAGTAGCTTAGTGCGAATAAAACTACGGAAACAAGAAAGACGGACAAGGACAAGCGCTACTGATGAGAGCGATTTACGCAAACTTAGATATGCTTAAGTTCTCGACATATGTTCTGCGGAACTGTTTAAGGATTTTCACTGGACCATTTTCCTTTTCGTGTAGGAGATCTTATACATGAAATGGTAGGTGGATGTCACATCTAACGGAATTTGCAAAAATAATTTTTATATTCCTTCCGTGTATTGACGGTAGCCCTAGAGTTTACCTCCGCATTCACTGCATAAAGACGCGTGCATTTTGCTGAATCATCAAGGTATGTTGTCAAAGACCATTCCTTGGAAACTTTATTGGCAATGTGTCCTATATCCTAGCTAAAGGGTCTAACACACGCGCAGTGTCCATGGGCCTGTTTTGCTCTTCTATAGTAAACCAACCAAACCAACCAGAAGTTAACAGCGAAGCTGTTAACCTTTCGTTGGTGGCAATTTTTTTGTCGGCTAGTGCTCATACGAAAACAGTACCGCCACCTAGTGGCCACGATGACTCAGACAGAGCTTAAACGGCAACTGCAAAAAGACTTTGTCTCTGAGTTTTCGCACAGCAGAATTATGTTTTGTCGTATTTTAGAACTACACTCCGAAGCTATCATGGCTGCAGCTGGTATGTAAACCGTACTTTAGGAATGTTCTAACGCACCTTACTTTGAAAAATTAAATTAGTTCAATAAGGCATTTACGTTTTGCGGTGGGCCTAGAAGAATAAGGGCATCAGAGGCACTTCCGCACACACGCATGTTTGCGTGACGTGGAGTCCCCTATCACATCTTCTCAGGCGACAATTAACGCGTTCAAAAATGTTCCCTTTAATACAAGTGGCGAGGCTCCTGGAATGAGTTGGCAATAGCAAGCTCTGGGTGGTGAGAAACAGTGTTCCTTACCTTCTTCACAGAAGCCTTCCGGCTCTTGTAATACTATACATGGCACATCAAAGGCACGAAGTCAACGTGTTCGCGCAAACTGTAGCCTGGAAACTTTTGACCAGCCTTGTACCTGTCCGCACAATGTATCTGTCCTTGATGCATGGGCTCTCTGCCCTTAGAATGCAGCGGGCGTATTCGACATTATGCCTAACAGTGTCCAAAAACAGTACCGCCACCTAGCAGCCGCGGCAATTCAGACTGACCTCGAACGGCAGTTGGAGAAGGGGGCGTGTGAGTTGACGCCAATAGAAAGAGTGCCCCTGTAGATGGTGGCATACAATATATCAGCAGTTTGTGATTGTCTAACGTCGGCAACAGCTACGCTCTACAACCAATTTCACAGTGTGGAACGGTGGCGGCTTTTTGTGCCCGGTCTCTGATGTATAATTCCGTGTGTCCGCACGCCACGCAAATACATCACAATACGAGACGCTACACTGTGTCCTTATACTGCATTAAAATTGAACATTTGGCATTATTATGGTCATTACACAGAAGCTAAAGCACTGACATCGTGAGCTAGGAGTGGATAGTTGCTCAGAGCAACAAGTTTTTCGGTTAACATAATTCGAGCATGGTCACAGTGTTTGAAAGTTCTACAATTCGAGTTAATTTCCTTTTGTTGCACCTCAAATTTACGGTATTGCCGCTTTTCAGGGGTTTATTAATAACCTCCACCTGGCATCTGACAATGCAAATCCATACGATGTGAACACGGCTTCAGCGGACATACTTTTCGGCCAGGCTGGATTTCACGAAGCACAGAACCTGGAAGTCCATTGGGTGGTCTGGAGCAGCATCAACAATAGAAGTTCGAACCCCAGCCTGTTGGACCAGTTGTTTGTTACCGATAAACATGGCGAGGTAAATAGGCGGAGTTCCTATTCTCCTTACCACTGCTTTTTTTCTTATTCATTTATTGAACAGTAAACGTCGGTTATAAGAAATGTCTTTGACAGCATTGTTCTTTGACATGGCGCCAAGCATACAACCTTTAGGTGGCCTCGCTCCTATCCTACTATACATAGCATACCACATGACCGTGTCAGGTCCGGAATATTGGAGTAAAGCCCAACGATAAAAACAATATAAAAACATCTGCTGGTCTTGCATGGAGAATAGAAGTGCTTCCTTCATATCCGGCCAGTTCGCGTACAGGACTGCCTACAGTTAGTGAGCAGGCATTCCTCTACATTTTGACGTGTTGTGCAGCAATAACAATATGTGCACCTTGGAAGGAATCTGCGAGTCAGGTGCTCTCTCATAAAGACCAGTGCTGATGGTGACACCAATGCCCGACTGGCCATTGCTTTTCTTTTACTTTTAACGAAATGCGTACATTACAGCGCTTTCCACAGTTTGAAGTATGTGGTTGACTAGTTTGCTACTATATTTCTACCTCTCAGCGACATAATTTTACGCAGAAGTACCGAGTCAGGATTACGATATAAAATACAATCGACTAAAAAACTATTATTTCCTGGTGTTACAGGTTTTATGACACAGTTGCAATTAGCCACAGTTACGCACAACTGAGCACCGCGTTTTACTGGCGGTGGTGCTAAATGATTTTTCATTGTTGGTTTTTCAATACAGCGTAATATTATTACTGTCAATAAAACATGTACGTATAATGCTGTATTTGCACCAATTTTGCTAATAGATTACGAAGTAAGCAGATAAGCATTGAAATTGCTGGCTTGTTTCCTCCTCTGTACTGTTGAGGGAGTCCAGGAACACTTTCTCTTGAAACCTGAGAGCGTGCTAGAGATGAGCGAAACGAGTGGTTTTCCCTACTTGTTGATGTAAAAAAAGAACTTCTAGCATGCAGCCCAATCATGTTGAGACGAACAAATGATCGAAATCATGAACTCTATGTTCCATTAAAATGAACTTGTTTGAGCATTTCAATATTTTCACAGTGCCCATGCAATCATATGACCATAGATATTTATTGAAAATAATATAGTAGCAGGACTTGTTGTATCCCTCACGCTAATGTGATGCTTGTTATCTTTCTACAAGATAGGGTGCCTAATTTTGAACCACATAAAATCAGCACCATAATAACATATTTGAAGTATGTATTTACTTTCCAGTACACCTACCACACGGCAGACATCCTTCACGGAAGAACTGGAAGCGTGATTACAATAGTTACGAGGTTCCAACCGAACACTCACCCAGACAAGAGAGACTCCGCATCCTGTAACTGGTAAGTTCACTAGGGGCTGAAGTGCTCGCCGCAGCAATTCACTCGAGAAATTGCCCAAACCCTGAAAAGTTTATCGTTCATTTCCATGTTCCAATCCTGTTGCATCCCGTATAAGGGTTATTTGTTGTTACTGTGTATCGCTCCTTAATAAGCGAGGCGCCCCCATCCATATCGTGGTGTCGCCCCCGTTTACGGCCGGCGCCGATTGCGCGATACGGGAATGCGAGGATTCACCGTCAACGCCACGAATCTCCCACAAGGTGAAATGCAACGCCACATTGCCGACTACCTGGCAGGGCTGGGCAAAGATACTTTGCAATTGTATCATGATATGATACAAGACATTCGAGCAACAAGTATTTGAGATACCCATACAAGATACTACGGCAATTATTGTATTCGATACAATACTTTCGATTTGTATCTTAAGATACTTCCATACGTTCGCAAATGTCTTATTATACATCTCTGTATTAAAGCAGCAAATGCGCATTCACCAAAATGCTTGCTTGGAAACTTTTTAACTCCGACCAACCTTGCTTCCTTTGATTGAAATGTCTGGCAGTATCTCAAGATGTTTCTTTTCTTGCTCAAAGTATATTTACATTCCGAAACAATTTTTAGGGGCTGCTTTACCTGCTTAACATGAAAGCTCTTTATACACTGCGCTGTGAGCGGTTTTTGCTCTTTGCTGTTGTAATTGATGGGAGTCGCTGCTCTGCTTGCCGAACTGCTAGCGGGTCGCCACCTAATTACAAGGAATTCCATAAGAAGCCCCTGCAAGATGGCGCAAATACCGCTGTGATGTTTTTTCTTGTCCGTAAGCGTATTACCGTTTACGCAATACCGGGTTACAGCAGCAACGCACATGTTGCACTGCAGCACCAACGCTGGTAGTGACATTTTTTTTTTTGCGCATCGTGAATGCAGAGATCATAAAGTTGCAATGCCCTTTCATATTCTACATGTCTGCTGTCGTAAAGCGTTCGTTAGCGACATAATATTTACGTGCCTCCTTTTGCGATTTTTTTTCTACGAGGAAATTTGTGTAGCCCAAGAAGGTTGCATACGTATTGCACTGGCACAAATCGTGACACGATACTGCCGCTATTTAAACATGAAGTATTGTCCACGTAGCTGCTAAGGTCATACAATAGAAAATTTAGTGCCTGTGAAAATTGAGGTGGCTTAGTGCCACCAGTATCATTTTGAGAAGCGGAGTTCAGCCAGTGTCTATAGTTTCGCACGCTGATGTTGCGATACCACTGCCTTGTATCTTAAAACATAGGATACACTTATCGATTTATCGGAAATACAGGATACTGATACACGTCTTGCCAGACGTATCATGATAGAGATACAAGGAGACCAAAGCGTACCTCAGATAGTACTAAGATACTGCCCACAATTGTTACTTCGCGGCAACACAGTGGGGACCTCGGCAACCATCCCGTTCGCCATCGCCACGCCGGTACCTCTCACCGCAGCACCGATCGTGCACTGGCCCAAACCGTGGCTGGTCCGTTATCTCTTATCCTGGAAACGGAAAGCAGCAATCAATGGAGGCGCGGTTGCTGTTCGTCGAAATGCCGACGACCTTCCGCCGCCCGAAGACCTTCCGCAATACACAGGAGTGAAATGCAGCTATTTAGACGAAGTCTCATAACAAAGAAACAAACAACTAAATCAGATTTGACAACGCGTCGAAACAGCTGCGGGACAAGGCGATGCAGCCGCCACCCGACGCCATGACCTAACTCTAATAATAAAAACCAGGAACCACAGATTTCAACGTAGACACCCAAACCTCACTGCTCTAACCAACACAAGAGCCCCTACTCTATCATCAGTGGGCCGTTTGGCGCCAAGCTGAAGGTCGTTAGGACTGTGCGGGACTGCCTTGAATTACTCACAGCTAGTGGCTACCTAAGAATGTCGTGTGTAATATTGACCGAAGGAGTCGCAGTTCATAACCGTATTTACCTTGACAGCATTGTCGTCCTGCAGCATTGCATGTGGGATGTTATCTTCGGTATGTACTCTCTAAGCCATCACGCGGCCGTTCTCGACCTAAAATCAAACTTAAAAATTGGAGGACGCTTAAGCTTCGCCTTCAAGAGTGGAACGCCATAGCGTTATCGCACCCCGTTCGCACCACCCACTCGTTCGCTCGGCATGCTGTTGACGAGACGAGAGTGGAGAAGCAGGCGAGTGGCGCGCCACCTGTCGTGGCAGTGCCGTACATTGCGAGGAGGGGGTCTTCTGTGTTTGTCGCAAGCTGGCTCTGCGTGTGCGCCCAGCGCAGAAGAAATGTAGCCGAAACGTATTTATCTACGCGTTTAACTGCGACTTCTGAAATTTACATGCTCATAATTACCGATATACACCGCAGTATAACTTTCTGCGGCTCGTTTCTGAGGCAACACCGCATTCTCTAGAGGCGCTTTTGTACCGCTTTGAACCATCGAATTCATGGCTGAGTGGTAGCGTCTCCGCCTCACACTCCTGAGACCTTGGTTCGATTACCACTCAGTCCATCTTGCAAGATGTTTTTATTTTTGAATCCCCTAGCGGGATTTTTCGCTCACGGCCGATGCCGCTGACGCCGACAACGACGACACCGGCTTTTCTGCGACACGACCTCCTTAACGCTGTCACGTTAAAAGCACTGCCCATGAACTAAGCCATATTGTCGGACAAGAATCGCTGTTACCGCGCCTTGAATGTTTTCGAAGGCCAAGTCAGCATCCCGTCAGGCTCCAGCGTCCTGATTTCTGTCATCACCAAAAGACCCGCAGAAGTAGAAGGCGTCCTCCAGGGCGAGAAACATGTGGTACTCAACGGTCAAATTTGCGGCGCGGATGGAATCAATCGATGGTACGGAGGGAAAACGAATGTTCTGCTGACCAACTTGAGGGGGATGTACAAACACCTTGAGAAACGCACGACGATAGCATACATGGAAGAAATTGTGCAGGCCAGTGTATTTTTCTCCTCTGTGATTCTGCTACTCCTACGTCGAAGGCCTTTAACCTGAAACAAATTGTCGCATTCATTAAAGTCCTCCCCTACATAAAGAAGGAACAGCTTGTAAGTCTCCCTGCTGGTTTCTGGCGGCATTGAAGATTCGACAAACAATAATACTAAGAATCTCGTAGCAGCATAATAACGCTCTCAAACACTCCGGCAGAGCCCCTACCGAGTTTCGACCAAAGAACGAAGACTAAATAGTAAAAATCCTATGAAATGATGCACGGTGAAAGTTTACAGCCTTCGACAAGCCCGTGCGGGCCTCACCTAGTGTTAGTGAAAAATAAAGTGCAACTCTGCTTCTTTTGCGTCAAGTATCGTCGCCTAAATAAGGGTAAGGAAAAGACCGTCTATTCCCTCCCCTGGTTAATAATGTACCGGACGGGCTCTGCACTGCGAAACATTTGCTAGGTCTATGAGCCTACTCAACTCAATATCACACCTCTAGTTCAAACGCGAAACGCCGCCGCATGAAGCACCCGAAGAACTCAAAGAACGCCTGCAGTCACCACCAGAGTTCACCCCCTTCAATGAAGAGGCTGGCACCAAAACCCACGCATACGCTACTAGAGTAGACCTCGGCGCCGTGCGAGGCAAAGGAAACATGCACTTGAAAGCGTAATAAATTTTGCTAGCCGGTTGCTATTGAAATCGGAAGCCAATAACTGCAGGACTGAAAAAAAGTGTTTCTTGCACTCATTTGAGCAACCGCAAAATTTCGCCTTTGGTTGTATACCATTCATTTCAAAGTGTTAAGCGGATGTTACGCATTGTGTTGACTGGACAATTTAAGCGTACCTCCTAGCCACCTTGCTCGGTAGAGCCTCAGATTGCAAGGCTTGTACATGATCGTCAGCTACTCTCATTCTAAGTTACAAGACCGGATGGAACACTCCGATACCGACTGTCAATCGCGAGCCCCTATTCACACACCACCAGAAAAAGAAAAGTATAGGGACACCTTTCTATGTGCAATATGAGCAGACGACATTGCCGAACAGCAGCGAGCAGACGAGAAGTTACGAAGCCTTGTCCAGTACGGAAGCTAAAACCGACTTTGTTCTTAAAATATTTGGGTGTATATTATCTACATTTTTGTTGCAAAACAACATACACACAATGAACTTCTAACTATTCCATAAAAACTACCTTGTTTTTTTGGATTCAAACCTTCCAAATCTGGTACAGTGCACTCTAAGAAAAAAAGGACTAAAAGGGGTAGGGAGGTTAGTCCTTTTGGGGACTAACTGATTTGCCACAATCATTAGTCCTTTCGGGGACGAACTGACATGGGATGAACTGTTACTCCTCATGCGCTTACTCCTTCGGGGACTAACAGTTGCCCCTGCCCGATGGTCCTGCCCGATGCAATTAGGCATTTATACCCTAATAAAAAAATATAGAGCTGAAAAAAAAAAAAACGTGGCCAAGAGCAGGAGTCGAACTCACGCCCTCTCGCTCACAAGTCAGGTACTTTAACCACTTCAACACGCCGCTTTTTTTTTTTTTTTTTTTTCTTACATGGTATTTATTACAGTAGCAACAACCCGATATTCACCAGTTGTGCATAGTCAGAGAATGGAGAGCACACTGACAGTCACTCAGAGAAAAGGCATCGTGCATACTGTGGTGGTTGACAAGACGGGATATTTAGGCAAGGTTAAGCATGGGAACGCAAGTGCGGCAATATAAAAGTGACTCTGTATTTTGTGCAAGCTATGCAGTGAGAGTCTAACGTTGAGTGTACTTGCAACCATAAGCGACTGCGAAAAGAAATCAGCCCGAGTATTCTTAGGGTGATTTATACTGAGACACTACGCCATGTATACGTGTAGCGAGCTCAAACGGGGCATCGAAGACGACAGAGAAGGGCAATTTCTCTGTCGTTTAGCGTGTGCCGTTTGAGCTACACATCGCTTCAGTTCGCAACCTCCTTGGAACGGAAGGAACTTAGGTACTATTGACCAAGAAAATCTAGCCGTCTATCAATGACTTGCGCGTTTAGTGTGTAACGCTCATTTATGGGGTGCGCACGAAGGGCATGCTTCTTCACATTCCAGTATTAAGTTTCACGTAATTTTTCTCACGAAGAGGCAAGGTGCTGCTCTGCATGTAGTTCAATAGACAATGCACGAACTTCGAACCATTCACAAATTATGGACAATACCGTTTTCGCCGCATCGCTCCATGACACGGACGAAAACAGCGAAGTGCCTGGGGAGTAACTGTTGCCGTTCGTCCTCCCATTGCTCTCTTTCCGACCAGGGACTAAACACTTACTCTCCGAAATTTGCACACGGCACGCACATTCATGCAGTTAGTCCTTTGAGGGACGAAAGCGCCCTTTTTAGGACTAACGGCGCAGTTACTCCCGTTTTCCCCGGGATTTTTCTTAGAGTGTGCAACACAGAAAGAAATAAACTAGCCGTGCCGGCTAGGTGAAAGAACAGAGCGCTGACTTCCAACAGGTTTATTTGGAAATTGCACGAAATATAAGTCTACAATAAAAGGTCAGGACGTGTCGTCACGACACTTCACAAAACGTCACACCGATAGAAGACTACACCATCATCAAATAGTGATCGGTGCTTTTCTAGCAGTTACGCCCGATAAAAATTCGCGTTACATTCACAGTCGCGACAGTGAATTCGTTAGTGTCCCTGGATAGCTCGGCTTAGCTAAAAAAGCACCAATCACAACTTATGCGGGAGATAATTGAAGCTGATCTCATAGCAAGGGCTGCCAGCACATGTGTAAGCGCGCCATCTTTGTGCCTGCCTTCACAGGAAGTAAGTTTTCTTGATAAGTTTAACCATGCCTAACGGAATCGCGCATTCTGTGACTCATGATGGTGTAGTCTTCTATCGGTGCGACATCTTGTGACATGTCGTGAGCACATGTCCTGATGCTTTCTTGTAGCTGTATATTTTGTGCAACTTGCCAGTAAACCAATTGGAAGCCAGCGCTCTGTTCTTCCGTCTGGCCGGCTCGGCTTGTCTTTTCCTCTCTGTGTTGAGCTGTACCAGTTTCAGTACGCAACACCAACTCCCCCAATTCTAAACCATAGAGGATTCAGACCTGCGCCCAAAGGTACTGCGGGCCCCTCATGATCATCCAACGGCAGCACACCTCGTGTTCCCCATTACGCTCGCAATGATGCGGAAGACATATTAGTGGCGGCGCGTAAAAGTCGACATCACCCACTAAGTGAAGACATACCGAGACTGTCAGCGACGCAAGACGGAACCGACAAGACCACCGGAAATATTTCAGTCATGCGAGTCTGGCTGCCGTTTGCTCCAACATATAGGAATGGAGCTATAGCGCCCTTTGAGAGGTCAGCACCCGGGAATAAGTGAATTACCGTTACTTTCGGACACCTTCCCTATCACGCCGAAATGAAATCCCTGCCCAAAGGTGGTGCTGTGCAAGCTGATTACCCAGACCGTTCAGCAATACAGTCAAACATGTCGCCGTACCCACAGACGAATGGTCTTGCCGAATGCCTGAACAAGTCACTTACCGACATGTTAGCAACGTACGTTCTTGTCGAACACAAGACGAGGGATGCCGTCCTTCTTTATGTAACCTTCGCCTACAACGCAGCAGTGAAGGAGCTAACGGGCATGACGCCGTTCAAGCTCGTTTACGGAAGGAAGCCGATGGCGACACTAGACACCATGCTGCTTACAGTGAGCTAAGGAGAGAATGTCGGTGTCGCCGCCTAGCTCTTTCGTGCCAAAGAAGCACGACAGTTCCGCCGCCTGCCATCAAGAACATCAAATGACTGAGAGCCGATATTAGAAACTTCGACGGCGGTAGGTAGAACACAAGCCCGACCACCGTAATACAGTCGTCGGGCAGGTATTACGCCTTAGTAAGTGCGTAATGCATAATACAAGGATGGTATTACGTCATTGCGCATTCACGGCGGTGCCACGCAGTACCTGAGGTTGTCCACTGTTACGTTTCGCCTCCGACGCGCGGTATAGCCGGCTCGGATGCAACGGACGCCGGGGCTTCGTGAACAGCGGCGGACATTTGGGCCAGTTCAGCGCTGTCCCAACGCCTCCTGCTCTGCGCGTCCAGGCATGTTTCAATGCCACGTGTCTTCGTGTGTGTGTGTGTGTGAGTGTGTATGCATGTTGGTGCCCACGCTTGTCAAAGCGCGGCAGCCGGGGAGAGGAGCTCCCCAACTGTGAAGCGAGGAGGTCTGACCGGCGCCGGCCCGGCGGATGCGTCACTTCTTGTCTCAACGTGTCCGTGTGCCGCCGTCACGTGCGCCTCTTTCGAGCCGTTCCTTCTTGCCCTCGACTCCGAGAGTATAAAAGCAGTTGCCCCCGGACGCCAAGAGAGAGGCTTCGATTTCTTCCGTCGAGTAACGTGGTCTCCCGTCTCTCCACTTCGGTCGGCCTGACCGGCCGCTCTTTTGCGATGCTATAATAAACAAGTTGTTCTGTTAGCAGTCGACTCATCCTTTGTCAGGACCTTCGGATGCTTCCAGCTGTGCCCCAGGCTGCCAGGGCAACGCTACCCTTGGGGCTTGCGACCCAGATGCAACACAACGTAGTGCGTCTTAACTCTTTCCTTACAACGCAGTCTCTGTAAAAACGACAGAAACACACCTGTTTGCTTTTATTTGTTCAAAAACACATAACACAAAGGTGTACTTAAACTACTATTCAATATCTTTATTTCAGAACAGGGCTTTAAAAAACAGTTTGCAAAAAAACGAACTTACTCTTTATATGTCTGTCTCTTTGTGTAAAAAAGACTTCTCTGCAGAGCTTCAAATTTCTAAGGTTAGTTGAGAAGGTACGTTCGTGGTACTAAATAAGGGCGGTACTGTTCCTATGATGAACGCCCGCATATCTTATACCATAACTAACTTATCGACAATCAAGCTGTACTTATGTTTCCTGGTTGCTCTATGTACGCGCGCAGCTCCTCGTAGGTACGAGTGGTACGCATTTTAAGAAACTTCCTGTCTCAACGTCGCTAAGGAACGTGTTAAATCCTAGAGTTTCATAAAATTTCTGAGGGGAACTGCAGAGCTAGTGCCTCGGAGCTCGAAGCAGGTTGGTACAGTCAGCATCACGATGCAAGATATATACTCATTATGTGAGGATACTATCGAGGCCACCGCCGTTGTTGCTTAGTGGCTATGGTCTTGGTCTGTTAAACACGATGTCATGGTATCAAATCGCGACCGCGTTGGCGTCATTTGGAGGGGGGCGGAATGCGAAAACACCCGTATACTTTGATTTTGGTGCATGGTAGAGAACCGCAGGTCGTCTAAATTTCCGGAGTCCTCCACCACTGTGGGCCTCACAATCAGATCATGATTTTGGCACGTAAAACCCCATAATAGTTTTTAACTCTGGAGGTGCGATGCACCAGATAAGTTGACGACTCGCAGCCGTCAGCCCATTGAGGGCAGCGACTATATTTCGGCGGGAGGACGCAACTTCAAGAAACAGATGATTGCATATCATATTGCTATAGCAACCATCGCTTCGCTGGAAATCTGAATTCAACATACATCCTGTGGTGCAGGAAAGAGAAAGCTGGTGCTGTTTTCTGTTACGCGCACGGCTCAACGACTGTAGGCGAAGAGGATTAAGGATTCAAAGAAGACAGGTAGAAAGAAAGGGAGCAGTGGTATCCCACAACGTGCTAGAGAAACAGGGTATACTGCTAGGCGAGGGGTACTCTGAAAGAAGCGAACGCTGAGGCGTTGGATACTCCATGTGATTCCTGGGACGATGTGTTCAGGTATAGGGAAGCGAATTGCAGAGCCCATGCGTGATCGAACATCCTTGTTGGGATGTGTGGAGTATCCGCTCCGATAGAGAGGCCGCGATGGGGTGCCGACGTTAGGAGGCTAAAGAACAATCTTGCTCATCGACTGCTGCGTCTCGCTTCAGCATTTTGACGCGTGACACGGCAGCCGATGTGAAAGAGCCGTTGCCGAAGCCATCGTAGCAGTGATAGCGCCTATGTCGAGTATCACGTGCCCGCGTTTTCTGGCAGGGGGGCCTGGTGTCGGAAACGTTGCCAGTAAGTAAATTCACTGGTCACACGACTCTTTTCTATATATTGTCACTAGCTGTCATGAACCACGCCTGCCGCGGAGACAACGAGAAGAAAGAAGAGAACGACGTTGGCCAAGCTGCCGCGAGACCGCTCTTCAACAACCGCGCCTATCAACCAGATTCATCTGGTTCTGCGTTAAACACCTCGTGTGTAACATTTGGTGGAGCTGTGCGGGGTACCTCCCACGACTTACAACGGAACCACCAGCACTAGAGCTACGCCAAAGCCGTCGCCTCGCCGGACTTTCGCCGTCGCGCTCAATCATGGCTACAGAGCAAAATACCCTCACCAGCAGTGCCTCGGCAAGCCCAGTCCCTATCCAGCACTACCGAGAGCCACGCACGTTCTCGGCGAAGGCAGAGGAAGATGTGGATGAGTGGCTAACCCATTACGAAAGGGTAAGCCAATACAATAACTGGAATGCTGCCAGTCAGCTTAGGAACGTTGTTTTCTTCTTGGCCGGCACGGCGCTGGTATGGTATGACAACCACGCGGACATGCTAACTACATGGACACGCTTCGTTGAGGAGATCAAAAAGTGTTTCGGTGACTCGGACGCAAAGAGGAAACGTGCGGAACTCACATTAGCCCAGAGAGCTCAGGTACCCGGCGAGACTTGCACTACCTATATCGAAGAAATTTTGAAGCTGTGCCGAACCGTGAACCCTCACATGACAGAGGAAGATAAAGTGGGACACGTGGTAAAAGGAATAGCGGAAGACGTGTACAACTTCCTCATTGGTAAAGAGAACTTGCACACTGTATCAGAACTGATACGGCACTGCCGTACGTTCGAGGCGCTGAAGACTCGCCGAATTACACCAAAGTTTGGACGGCTGGCCAATGTAACAACTGTAGCAAGTGTTGACACGAGTCCTCCGCTCCCAGACCTATCGTCCGCCATCCGCCAGATAGTCCGCGAGGAGCTACAGCGACATGACGAACAGGCACGTTATGCGGCGCCACGTTACAGCTCCTCCGTTTTCCGAGACACTCTTTGGGAACCCCCTTCGGCTACTCGGTGAACGTCGCGGATCTTAACGGCTCCAGAGACGAACCGCATTACATTACGACCGAACCACCACGCAATGATTCGCCCCCTCAACGTTTTGATCCACGCCCACGCAACTTTCGTCCACGAAGACTCGCCGCTACCTACGACTTTCAAGGGGAAGAGCCTCGTTACCCTCAACCGATGTCTTCGGCAGAATACTTCAACCCGCATTCTGAAGTTCGCCCTTCGCCAGTGTGTTACTGCTGCGGCATGCCTGGCCATATAGCTAGGTACTGTAGCCGACGCCGAGCATCGAACTACGGATCGTCAGCGCCCACTATGCGGTCTAGCGGTCGTACACTGCGCACTCAGTGGCCAGGAGACTCCACTTCAGGAAGCCACTTTCGAGAGGACCGATGCAGCGCCCAGGAGACCTACCTTGGAGAAGAAAGAACCCGGAACCGCTACCGCTCCCCTGCCTCCGACCGTACTCTGACGCCACCACCAGCCTTCCGAGCCTCTCGATCACCATCCCCTCGGCCGCGATTCACGTCACCATCGCCTCGGCGCCGTTTCGTGTCGCCCCCGCCGGGAAACTAGCCAGCGCGGCCGATGGAGGTGAGGTCGCTGGAAAATGTGTGCTGCCGACTCAACTGCCTCCAACTATTTTCATGCTAAAGAATAAGGTTCATGTACTGATTGATGGGGTCTCTACAATGGCTTTAGTCGACACGGGAGCAACTGTCTCGGTCATGAGCGTGGGGTTTAAAGGCCTTCTGGGACGCAAGGTTATGTTTCGTTGGGACCAGTGCACAAGTTTCCGTGGAGTCAGTGGTGAATCATTATACCCGGTTGGTGTGTGTAACGTGGATGTGTCATTGGGTGGGAAAGTTTTTAATGCAGAGTTTACTGTTCTTCCTCGCTCCTCGCATGACGTGATTCTGGGGATTGACTTTTTGCAATTGTGTGGTGCGAATGTTGACTGCCGGACGGGAGAACTCAGTGTCGACACCAGTGTTTCACCTGTGCTCTTTGAAGGTGAAGCTTGCCCGGAGAGTGTGCTGTGCGTGTCTGAGGATACAGTTGTGCCCGCCTTATCCGCGATGCGTGTTGCCGTCGCCTGTTCATCTCCGGCTCCTATCCCGTTCGACGCTGCAGTGGAACCTGTACATCGGAACTGCCTCAAGAAAAACGTGTTAGTTCCGCACTGCGTAGTCTCAGTGACCAATGGATGCGCGGGGCTGTGGGCGCTAAACTGTTCCACTGAAGCGGCAGTGCTACCTCAAGGCCTAAAGATTGCCACGTTTCAGGAAGACTCGCCCGTATCGGTGGCAGTACTTACAGAGCTCCCCGATGGAGGAGCAACCAGTGTCTCGAGCCCCGGGAGCTCGAAGATACTTTCCATGATTGACAAGTCACTCAGCGATCACGAGCGTCGAGTTTTGATGGCCCTGCTTACGAAACATACCTCGGTATTCGACTTTGCGCAGCACGAGGGCCCGCCATCAATTCCTGCGTCCAGAACTCGTCACCGCATCAACACAGAAGCCGCCCAGCCAATCCGACAAAAACCCTATCGTGTATCTCCGTCAGAACGCAAGATAATCAGTGATCAGGTCCAAGAAATGCTATGCAAAGGCGTCATTCGAGAATCATCTAGTCCTTGGGCAGCACCCGTGATATTGGTGAAGAAGAAAGACGGTACGTGGCGGTTCTGTGTTGATTACCGTCGCCTAAACGTCGTCACTAAGAAAGATGTATATCCGCTCCCACGAATTGACGACGCCATCGACTGTCTCTTTGCGGCATCTTACTTTTCCTCAATCGATTTACGGTCAGGTTACTGGCAAATTCCTATACACAAGGACGACAGAGAAAAGACAGCATTTGTAACACCCGACGGACTATTCGAGTTTAACGTGATGCCTTTCGGGTTGTGTAACGCACCTGCAACGTTCGAAAGGTTCATGGACACGATATTACGCGGCTTAAAATGGGAAGTTTGCATGTGCTACTTAGACGACGTTGTGATCTTCGGGCGAACGTTTAGTGAGCACAACAAACGTTTGGATTTGGTCTTGAACTGCTTGGAGAAAGCGGGCCTCGTGCTCAATTAAAAAAAATGCCGTTTTGGGGAACGACAAACTCTTGTGCTAGGCCATCTCGTCGCTAAAGAAGGCATCCGACCAGATCCACAAAAGACTGCGGCCGTAGAAGCATTTAGAGTACCCAACTCTGTCAAGCAGTTAAGAAGTTTCTTGGGCTTGTGCTCCTATTTTCGCCGATTCATTCCCCGGTTTGCTGACATGGCTCATCCCCTTACACGCCTTCTCCAAAAAGGCGTTCCCTTTGAGTGGACTGCAGATTGCGACTCATCGTTTCGCCAGCTCAAGTTCCTGTTGACATCCCAACCAATTCTTCGGCACTTTGATCCTTCATCACCAACTGAAATTCACACCGATGCCAGTGGCGTAGGCATCGGTGCTGTGCTAGTTCAGCGTGTTGACGACAGTGAGCACGTGATCTCTTACGCTAGCCGGTCCTTGAGCCGCTCCGAGCGCAACTACACAGTCACCGAACAAGAGTGTCTGGCGGTCATCTTCGCCGTGCAACGGTTTCGTTCGTATCTCTATGGGCACCCCTTCACTGTGATAACAGATCATCATTCGCTATGCTGGCTTGTGAATCTGCGGGATCCCTCAGAACGACTAGCGCGCTGGGCCCTCCGTCTACAGGAATACGATTTCGTTATTTGCTACAAAAGTGGCCGGCGACATGCTGACGCTGATTGTCT
Source organism: Dermacentor andersoni (assembly GCF_023375885.2). Lineage (NCBI taxonomy): Eukaryota > Metazoa > Arthropoda > Arachnida > Ixodida > Ixodidae > Dermacentor > Dermacentor andersoni. The sequence continues at coordinate 152,176,571 of NC_092819.1, read as the reverse complement.
CTCTCGGATGCCACTTCAAACAACTGAATGTGATGCGGACAAATTTGATGAATACATCGCTTTTGTGTCCCCGGAATGTCCGGATATGCGTACCGTCATATCCGAGCAGCACAAGGACGAGAGCTTACAACCGCTCTTCGCGGCAGCACAGGAGTCACCTGCAGGCAGTCGCTTTCGCCTACGTGATGGTGGCGCGCTGTATAAGAAGAGCTACTCGACCACCGGTGCACGCTACCTTTTAGTTGTCCCCAAGAACCTTCGCCACCAAGTATTACACGCCATGCACGATGACCCAACTTCCGGTCATCTTGGTTCCACACGTACACTCTACCGGGCTCAAGAACGTTTTTACTGGCCTAAGATGCGGAAAGATATCGAACGGTACGTCGCCAGCTGCTCTCAATGCCAGCGCTACAAGCGTCCGCCACAAGCGCCACATGGCCTGCTTCAGCCAGTTCCCCCTTCTAGCGTCCCCTTTGAGCAAGTTGGTATAGATCTTCTGGGCCCTTTCCCGCGATCCTCCAAGGGTAATCGTTGGGTTATCGTTTGCGTAGATCACCTGACCCGCTATTGTGAGACCGCCGCATTGCCATCGGCCACAGCTACAGAAGTTTCTATCTTCTTGCTGGCTAACGTTATACTCCGACATGGACCTCCTCGCATAGTAATCAGCGATCGTGGGCGACAGTTTACCGCGGACGTGGTTGAAGAAACCCTTCGTCTGTGTTCATGTAGCTTCCGCCATTCTACGCCCTACCATCCACAAACTAATGGTCTGGTCGAGCGCACAAACAGAACGCTTGCCAACATGCTATCCATGTACGTCGATTCAGCACACAAGAATTGGGACAGTATCTTGCCTTTCATTACCTATGCCTTCAATACCGCGAGACACGAAACCACTGGTTACTCACCATTTTTCCTTCTGTATGCTCGTCCGCCGCGCTACACCCTCGACACCATATTTCCCTACTTCGCTCATGACAACGAATCAATTGATCAGATCCTATGTCGAGCAGAAGAAGCGCGACGCTTCGCTAGGCTACGCACCCTAGCATCGCAGGACCGGTCCAAGATCCGCTATGACGGGCGTCACCGCCACGTTTCCTTCGATCCTGGGGACCTTGTGTGGCTCTGGACGCCGTTGCGGAAGCGTGGCTTGTGCCAGAAGTTTCTCGCCCACTACGTCGGCCCTTACGTTATTCTGGAGCGCCTCAGCGAAGTAAACTACCGCACTGCGCGTGTCACGAGCAGTGGACGACGCTCGGCCAAGGCTGAAGTGACGCACGTCGCGCGTCTGAGGCGTTACAACCCACGAGATGACTGACTCGCCCGGCGGGCTTCGTCTGCCAGCGGGGAAATGTCACAAGCTGTCATGAACCACGCCTGCCGCGGAGACAACGAGGAGAAAGAAGAGAACGACGTTGGCCAAGCTGCCGCGAGACCGCTCTTCAACAACCGCGCCTATCAACCAGATTCATCTGGTTCTGCGTTAAACACCTCGTGTGTAACAATATGTAGACTGCTGCCATGAAATAAAAGTTATTACCACACCTGCCATCTGAGCCACCGCTCAGTTCTTTTCTGAGGCTTGTCCGGCTGCGATAGGCATACGGCAAGGGCCGCAACGCCACAATCTTGGCCAAGGAAGGCAGCATGCCAAGGGAAAGCGTCCGCAGGGACTGACCGCCGAGGTGATGACTGCACTGAGCAACTCCTTGGCCTATGTTATCAGGTGCGGGAGAGCCACTCCAAGAGTGCGATGAGGAAAAACCGTCAATCCGCAGGCTTGCGCAGTGGCCATAATTCTTAGAGCAGGGCGCGCGCTCGTCCGCAGCCATCGACAGCACAACTGGGATTAACACGAGGTGCGACGGTCGATGAAGACCTGCTCCGCCGGCGTGAGCATTCGCCACGAGGGCATCGACGAAACTTCCAATTTAACGGCTGACCGCACACAGAGAAAGGAATTTAACAAGGACAGACACTCGGCGAAAATTCGCAACACGAATTACGTGACGCAATATTGATTCCAGCCGTCAGCTGACCCGAGAATCGGAAGAAAAAAGCGCGTGAAGTTAACAGAGAAGCCTTTTTTGTTCTTGCACGCTAAAAGTAAAAACGTTTTGCGTATGCATGAAATTACAGTTGGCAACTTACTTTTCTTGCGTTACCTAGCAACAAGCCAATGGTACGCTCCAGGCGCCGCAGCTGCATAGGTCAGTGCGCCATGCACCAGACAAGCCGCGGAAGCGAGCCAGGCCGCTGCGCATGTGAGCGTCTGCGCGTTCTGTGATCCATCTTTCTTCCATTTTTTTTCACATGTAGCCGCGTTTCTTAGGCTCTCTACCTTTTCTGGCGTTCCTTCTGCAATTCAGCGTGGCACCACTGCGCTATTGAACTACGCGAAGGTGGTAAATTTTGTTTGACAATCCTCGCTGGATTTCAAGCAACTTAGGCTTGCGGCACGACACGAAGCGTTATGATGCATTTCGCAGAAACAGCGAGGGCGTTGTGGCGCAGTTATCTTGGCGTGTACTGAATCGTACAAGGACATCTTTGCCACGCTTTCCCTGGGCTTAAATATTATTTTAACTAATGTTGTTACATCTTGGGGCAACTTGAGGCGCGTTGGTCGCACCCGCAGTGGTGACACAGGTAACGAAAAGCAGCTCGGCCATTTTGAAGCCGTTAGATTTGCGTTGAGTGAATGATACGGGGCCAAGTTGGTAAAGCTCTTTATGCCCCCCCCCCCCCCCTCCCCAACAATATATACACTTTTTCCGCATTCGTGCTTTTCGAAGACAGGAGCAATCATTATCAAGAGTGATAAAATCGGAGTATTTTGCTTCCGCCGCTAGATCACGCAATAGGTAACGCCGAGAAGCTCACAAAGTCGCTGTTTTACCCGAAAGGCCAAGCGTCGATTGCGGTAGCAAATTAGAAACAGCCATATGAGCTAAGCATAGTACTTTTAGCGGCATTATAAACTTGGGAACACTCGCTTACAAAGTGAGCTGACAAGCAAGGTGTCAGTGCGCGAGCGAGCATGAACCCACCATATTCGATGAGCGCGGACACTCGCTATGAAAACGTTCGCGTGAGCAAGCGCGGCAGCAGCAGCGAGTGAAGTGACCTTCGTGCGGTTTATTGGCTTCAACGCAGGGGCAGCGAGAACACAGCGTGCACAAAGGTACGAACCGTCTTCAGGTCCCTTGCACGATACGGCGCCCGCGACCGTGCAAATACGCATTTGTTGGCAAAGTCTATGCCGCCCCCCTTCATTACGCGCTGCCTACCCGCTTTCCTACTTTTCGCGTGCCAGTTAAGCCGCGATCACCGGCATCGCTCGCGTTCTTTCACTCGCACAAACAGCATACGACGCGCGGCGACGGTGCTATCACCCTTGTCCTTTACACGGAACATCACAGCCACGGCAAAAATGCGCATCTGGTGTCCATTTGACTGTTATCCCAATAAAACGAGGAACTTGGTAAGTTAAACACTCCATCTTCTGATGACCCGAAACGGGCTTTGCACCAGAGCATTTTTGTTGAATTTCGAGCGTCTAGCACGACTTGGAGCCTGTGTTGTGACCAACTCTTTGTAGTTGGCGTACGATTACGTCACCTGGGGCCAAAACGAGGCTGAGGCGCCTTATGCAGGCGCGAAAGCTGTAGCCCTTCGGAAGGGGACCAGTGTTCAAGAATTCGCGGGATGTTGGCAGCGCATCGATCGAGCCGTGAAGAGCAGGGGTACCCACATTTGCAGGCTGTTGATTTTGATGAATGACGCCATGCCACCTTGTCCGACTGCCATAGGGTCTAAGAGGGAGGCTCCCTAGTAAGCCACGGTGATTATTACGTCACTGTTTTCATCACGCCGGGCCTGACAGTGAAAATTTAGGCTGAAGTACAAGATGTCATAAAGCAGAGTCTACATGACTGCAATCTAGGAGGGGATGGACGAGCGCGGTCTGTTGCTACATTATCTGCTTGATCGCTCCCAGCGAAGAAGCCTTGCAGTGATCCCATGTAGAGTAAGATACACAAACACACACACACAGACATATATATATATATATATATATATATATATATATATATATATATATATATATATATATATATATTGTCATGTGGTGGTGACGTTGAAGGACACAGTAGCAATACTGTGAACGACTAAACTAAATTTTATTGGGCGAACCTGTCCCTGCAAAAGAGGCTACACTTACAGCACAACGATAGCGGCGAACACGGTCGGCGATCGTCAAAAATCCGGTCAGAGGGTCAAGCGCGTCGCCTTTTATACAGCATTTGTCGAATGTTCCAGACTAATCCTTGGGACCTGCGTGCCTTCCACAAAGTTCGACACCATTCGCATCAGTTAATGTAATCAGATAACACAAGGTTCGGCGACCACAGACAGCGGATAGAAGCAGCGATAACTTTCCAGAAACTTCGGATACATGCAGGCGTGCCCCGCGCTATATATATATATATATATATATATATATATATATATATATATATATATATCACCTGCAGTCGTATGTTGAAAAGACGAGACAGGCAGTCCAAGTAGGAAAAAGTGCGCGTGCAACCTCCGGCTCACTCGGTAGCCTGATCCCGTTGCCGTTGTTTTTCAGAAACCGGCTGTCCGCATTCAGCGTCGCCAGTCCTTTTTGGAGACACGTGACAGACTGATGGAATTATGGAATTGCTGGGTATTTCTCACTCATCCATAAACCCCTCCTGCAACCGAATGACCCTGGAATGACCGCAGACAAGAAGTTTCGTCACCTGATACGAGGAGTCAAGGAGCAGTTCTTCCCTGGTCCCTACGAAGACTGTCGCCAAATTTTTGTCTGGAGCTTTACAGCTTCAGGCAAGAGAAGATACTTCATCAGTGGTCGAACATCTGCGAGCGGCAAGTGAACGCAACAACCACTTCCAATATTTCCACAGCGACCGGAAGCAACAGTGACAACCTCCGAGAACTCATTCGCACCATCGTGCGGGAAGAAATGCAGAATATTTACGGCAGTTCACAAGCTACGGTGACCTCCATTGCCGATGAGGTACAAGGTGGAGTATACAAAGCACTCCGGTCCAGCTTTCCTCTTGCTAACACTGCACCTGCACCGACTGAACACCGCCGTGCGACCTACACAGAAGCCCTGAGACTCCTTGCTTCCTCACCCCCGCTGTTTGTTGAAGCCGCTCATCCGGCTGCGTTTTCACCCGTCCAACTGGTACAATTCATCACAGAACCACGCGCGCCTCAAGCGTTACCGCCTGGCGCTCCTCATTTTGTTGTACAGCCGGAGCAGGCGGTGTTATTACGCGGACGATCGACGATGACCCCTCGGAAGTAGGATGTTTGGCGCAAACCAGACCGCCGTTCTCTGTACTTCCCCTGCTGTGAGCAGATAATTTGTACCGCCATACCGAGATTTCGGGTTGCGAGGCTTTTCCGCCTACTCGACCCCACCCCGATCTGGCCAACGACCCCAGGATACTGAACATTATCTGGCTCAATAGCGCACGCCGCCGCCTACCGGACGACAGTCACGCTCGCCGTCACCAAAGTGATTTTCACCGCCGCCTCATCGATATTTAACCGCACGATCGCCAAGTCCTCGCCGATAAAACTAACTGCAGCGACTTCTTGGGGCGAAGCCGCTGGCATTCGACGCGCTGAAGACCTCCGATCGACGCCAACAAGGACGGGCATCGATCCGATGTCAACTGCCGCTGAATGGAATGACCGGCTGTCGCTCGACATACCAGTGGTGATCAACGGTTACGCGGTTAGCGCTTTAGTGGATACCGGTGTGGACTTTTCAATTATATGCTGCAAGGTGGCGATGTGTTTGAAGAAAGTAATTACTCCTTGGCATGGGTCGCAGATTCGACGACTGGCGGTCACGTCGTTACACCGCTGGGAACCTCCACGACTAGAGTTCAGATTCAAAGATCGACGTTCGAGGCCAGCGGCCTTGTCCTCCGCGAATGCCCCCGTGACGTCATTCTCGGGGTTGTCTTTCTGCAAGAATGCTGCGCTGTTATTGAACTACGGGGAGGTGTAGTCACTTTCCCAGCCGATCGCGCAATCGACGGCTACGACGACAACCGACACGGCGATGGCCTTCGTGTTTCCGCGGAAAGTGTTACGCTTATTCCACGAGCCAGTGTCCGCGTCGAACTTATGTGCGGTGGAATGCGCGAAGGTGAAGTTATAGCAGAAAGTAACTTATCACATCTGCTGACGCAAGGTGTTTGTGCGGATGGGAGTGTGCTCCAAGTTAGGGATGGCCGTTCTCAGATCCTTGTCGCGGGAGAAAAACATCCGCTTCCTGATGCGGGGCGTCAAGCAATAACTTTTCGCGGGGCTGATGCGCAACGCGCCGAAGACCATACCTGAGTTTTCTGCAGAGCTATCGATATTCGAGAAAGCTCTGCAAGTACGCACCCGGCAATATCACCGCCAGGTGTTCACGCCGCAGTGGACCATCCAAGGACTGGGTTCTGACGACCTTCAAGAGGCCATCAAGGCCAATATGCGCAAAGAACTGCGCAACGCCTCGCCTTCATCGCAGCCTGTAGTGGCCTCAGTCACCGACATCGTAAAAGATGAGGTTCAGCGATGGCTTGGAGTTCCTGAGGTGCAACCTCAATGTATGAAAGCCTCTAACCCTACAGCTAGAATAGAACTGGCAGAACTTTCGAAGTTATTCATCAAGCGTAAGACAGCTGACATAAGGAAGTATAATATGTATAGAATTGAATATGCTCTCAGGAACGGAGGAAGCCTAAAAGAAGTGAAGAAAAACTAGGAATTGGCAAGATTCGGATGTATGCGTTAAGAGACAAAGATGGCAATATCATTACTAATAGCAGAGCCCTTCCATGTTTTTCTGGTCACGAAACTCCGCCATCACGCTATGGGAGAGGTTCATATGCGGTCCAAAGGTGCCGCCACGCGGTGCCACTGTGCCACAGAGGGCATCGTTCGCGTACCGAAACGCGTGCGCAGTGCGAGGCGAGCCGAGGGATTGGGTGCGTTCTGTGCATGCTCCACGCTATTTGTCGAGTGCTGGGCTGTTTAGTTGAAGTGGCGGGGAGGGACAACGATGCCAAACACGTGTTGCAAGTAACAGCTGAAGAAGTAGAATAGTGGAATCTGTAACAAGCCATTTAAAAAAAATGCTGTATTTGTGATGTGGCTACTTGTGTTCGTTTGAGAGTTGTTTTGCCATGTGTTATGATATGCTTATGGTTAACACTTTCTTGTTTATAGAAACAATCGATTATGCATTCTGTATTTATTGCCATTCGTTTGCTGGTGTTTGTTTCCTGCCCCCCAATGCATATATCTCACGTTTGATATTTCTTTATGCTGATTATATCAGTGTCATGCTTTTAACAAATTTGGATTGTGAAGGGTGGACCATTCGTAACCGGGCGCCTCTGTGCTGTCTGTATTTCGCTCCGCTTATTTTACATGATAAATGAATGATCGTGCTTGTATGTTGTTTTTGTACCAACACATTTTATTTCTTTTCTTAATCGAATTATAAAGTTTTTTTTTTTCATTTTTCGACCATGATAACATATCAGAACCGGTAACATATTGTAAATAGTTGCGCATTAAGAACCAAAATACCTAGTCTCGTAGTTCCTGCGTCGGAACCACGAGCAGCGTGAATAAGTGCCGGGCTTACTGACGCTTCTAAACGACTGCTTGCTAAGGCAATTGCCTAATTACAATACAGCTTGTTTCAACTGTGCAAGGTCCTAACACAGCTAGTTTCAACTGCGTTCCTAACACTTCACGTTCGCCTTAATCCGTTGCTAGAAGCCACACCGAAGACATTTAGTAGCGAAGTTTGTCTTGCATTAATCCTACCTAAATCTCATTCAGGAATGGCATCGCTTTGCAGACAAATCTTAAGCGCACAGGGCAGCCCAATTTCCTTTTTTTTTTGTCATTAAGTATTCCATGGTAGCAGCCCTTTGCAATAACAATTTCAATCTTTTGATCTCGTTATAAGATACTGCCCGCAGTCACAGTCCTTCTCGGTCACAGTTTAACAGAAAGTGAACAGCTGGTGCTCGGCGAACAATCTGGCGCTATGCGCAGTGCAGAGTTGGCGCTTACTTACAAGCAAGCGGGGGTGAAACAGCCCATATGTTCGCATCTGGTGATAAGTGGGACCACTGGCGCTTTGTTGCGAATGCGCGATGTTTAATTTTAGGCAAATATTAAAAAGCGGAGCCCACCGAACCGTTGAGGCGAACGGCGACGATGAAGAAATCTTGACCGAGACTGCCCGACCGTGTACAGCGGACGCATTTCGACGGGTGCGAAATGCAAAACACCCGTTTATTTAAATTTAGTTGCATTTTAAAGGATCCGAGGTGGTCAAAATTAATCCTTAGTCCCCCACTACGGCGTGCTTCATAATTGTATCGCGGTTCTGCCTCTTAAAATCCCCAGATTTTCTTTTCTGAGACCGCCGCAAGCTCCATGTTATGAGCCGCTTTTTTTTCGTCCCGGGCGCTCATATCATGGCAGAAGACGTGCTGAGGCAGTAATTTAAGCATATTCAATCTTTAAAATAGTTACGTGAAACTAAAGCGACCGTTGAGGAAGTTGAGAAAGCTAGAATACCGAGGCTGCCCGACACACAACCACAGCGGTAGCGGCGTTCGCATGCCCTCTCATGGACGGTTGCGCCTCTAGCGGCGGGCGCTGGCTCTATATGAAACTGAGGCGGCAGTTTCGTGACCAGAAAGAAATGGAAGGACTCTGCTAATATGGATAAGGTAGTTCAAGTGGCTGAGGAGTTCTGTAGAGATTTATACAGTACTAGTGGCACCCACGACGATAATGGAAGAGAGAATAGTCTAGAGGAATTCTAAATCCTACAGGTAACTGCAGAAGAAGTAAAGAAAGCCTTGGGAGCTATGCAAAGGGGGAAGGCAGCTGGGGACGATCAGGTAACAGTAGATTTGTTGAAGGATGGTGGGCAGATTGTTCTAGAGAAACTGGCCACCCTGTATACACAATGCCTCATGACCTCGAGCGTACCGAAATCTCTGAAGAACGCTAACATAATCCCAATCCATAAGAAAGGAGACGCCAAAGACTTGAAAAAATATAGACCGATCAGCTTACTGCCCGTTGCCTACAAAGCATTTACTAAGGTAATCGCAAATAGAATCAGGAACACCTTAGACTTCTGTCAAGCAAAGGACCAGGCAGGATTTCGTAAAGGCTACTCAACAATAGACCATATTCACACTATCAATCAGGTGATAGAGAAATGTGCAGAATATAACCAATCCTTATATATACCTTTCATTGATTACGAGAAAGCGTTTGATTCTGTCGAAACCTCAGCAGTCATGGAGGCATTGCGGAACCAGGGTGCAGCCGAGCCATATGTAAAAATACTAAAGGATATCAATAGCAGCTCCACAGCCACCGTAGTCCTCGATAAAGAAAGCAACAAAATCCCAATAAAGAAAGGCGTCAGGCAGGGAGATACGATCTCTCCAATGCTATTCACAGTGTGTTTACAGGAGGTATTCAGAGACCTGGATTGGGAAGAATGGGGGATAAAAGTTGATGGAGAATACCTTAGTAACTTGCGATTAGCTGATGATGTTGCCTTGCTTAGTAACTCAGGGGACTAATTGCAATGCATCCTCAGTGACCTGGAGAGGCAAAGTAGAAGAGTCGCTCTAAAAATTAATCTGCAGAAAACTAAAGTAATGTTTAACAGTCTCGGAAGAGAACAGCAATTTACAATAGGTAGCGAGGCACTGGAAGTGGTAAGGAAATACATCTACTTAGGGCAAGTAGTGACGGCGGATACGGATCATGAGACGGAAATAATCAGAAGAATAAGAATGGGCTGGGGTGCATTTGGCAGGCATTCTCAGATCATGAACACCAGGTTGCCATTATCCCTCAAGAGAAAAGTGTATAATAGCTGTGTCTTACCAGTACTCACCTACGGGGCAGAAACCTGGAGGCTTACGAAAAGGGTTCTACTTGAATTGAGGACAACGCAACCAGCTATGGAAAGAATGGTGGGTGTAACGTTAAGGGATAAGAAAAGAGCATATTGGGTGAGGGAACAAACGTGAGTTAATGACATCTTAGATGAAATCAAGAAAAAGAAATGGGCATGGGTAGGACTGTAATGAGGAGGGAAGGTAAGCGATGATCATTAAGGGTTACGGACTGGATTCCAAGGGAAGGGAAGCGTATCAGGGGGCGGCAGAAAGTTAGGTGGGGGGATGAGGTTAAGAAGTTTGCAGGGACGACATCGCCACAATTAGTACATGGCCGGGGTTGTTGGAGAAGTATGAGAGAGGCCTTTGCCGTGCAGTGGGCGTAACCAGGCTGATGATGATGATGATGAACCTCAATTACCGCAGCCCCAGCCAGAAGCGATGACCTACGCCGCCGTCGCACGCTGTCAAGGTCCCCCTCCGCGACCGCGCGAGGGCCCAGTAACGCCCCAATTCCGTCGTCCGCCGCCGCCGTCGCCAGCACGCCCACCCGTCGCCCAGCGCACCTACGCGAGGACGACAGAAATTGGCGAGCCCCGAACACCGCCCGCTCTGTTATCACAGCGGAGAAGCCGGCCATGTGTACCGCCGTTTCCCATACCGCGATTCGGGACTCAGAGGGTTCGCCGTCAACTCGCCGCGTCCACAGATTGCGGAGCTGTGGACCAGGCCGCTACTGTCCTCACCAGGCCGCTACCATCACCAGGCTATTACCTGTCGCCGCAGTGCCGTCCATACACTGGCCCAGCCCGGGGCCGCTCTGCGAGCCCATATCCGGAAAACTAAATGCAGCAACCAATGGACGTGCGGTTGCTGTTCGTCGAACTGACGAAGATCCTTCACCGCCGATGAGGACGCCGAAGAGACCATCTCGACGACATAACAATGACACGCCGCCGTCCAGACGAAGTGTAGAAGCAAACAATACGCCCACGAAAGACGAATTGACGACGCCACGTACCAGTCACAGGTCAACGCGATACAGCCGTGATCCGACGCCAAGACCTAACTGTAACGCAAGACAAAGAACCACCGACCTCGACGTGCTTCTCGACGGCCACGCAGTCACCGCCTTACTCGACACAGGGGCCGATTACTCCGTCATGAGTGGGCACATCGCCGCCCAGTTGAAGAAGGTTAAGACTGCATGGGAGGGCCCTCAAATTCGGACCGCTGGATGACACCGCATTACGCCGACTAGAATCTGCACGGCAAGAATTACCGTTCATTGCCGTACTTACCCTGCCACCTTCGTTATCCTCAAATAGTGTATACGAGACGTCATTCTCGGCATCGACTTCCTGAACCAACACGGAGCCGTCATCGACCTGAAGTCGAAATCGAGAACGCTGTCGGAAGATAAAGGTTACGGTCGGAAAGCTCTTGTAGTCACCACTCCTTGAGGGTGCTCGAAGATCAAGATAGCATCCTACCACGCTCCAGCATTCTTATTTCGGTTGGCACCAAAACACCCTCAAGCCTGTTTCACATGATGCGATTTTCGTCGCACCGGAAGTGCGATTTCCGTCGTTTGCGATGAAAATCGCAGTCGCAGTGCCAACCCCTCGATTTTCGGCTGCGACCAACCGGTTGGTCCCACAGTCGCACCGTCGCACCGATCGCTGCGATTTTCCGTCGAAATTGCGCCGAGAGCTGTCAACGGAGCTATTTCGCCGGTTTGTTTTGGAAAATGGCGTCTCGTACGACAAGTGCAATACGCGGAGACGTGGATCGTCGAATTCGGTACGTACGCGAAGGGAGAATAAAAAAACTTGTACCGCAGATTGCATTCTCCGATTGCTATGCGTTTGTTGACACGCTACACAACAAATGAAGTGCATTTTCACGTTTGCTTCGTACGTCTTTGCTAGTTGTCAGTGCTAGGAGGTGTTCGATCACCAGCAGACGACGAGGTCGTCACAATGTTCTTTTGTAAAATCGCGCTTACGGAGGAGCTTGAATTATTTCAACCTCGGCAAGGGCAAATGACAAGACAGCAAAGTACCCGAAGTTTCAACGTTGCGCTGAACGCGGTACCGTTCAGTTCCATTTTCTTGTCGGTTTTCAAGCATGAATTTCCCGATGCATCTTGAAAGCTTATATTGCCTCTTATTAAATTTGACAGAGCAAAAGTGTAGGCTATCGTAATGAATTTGCTACGATAGCATTAAATCCGTGGCTTGAATAAAATATTACATGCACGTTAAGTTGCACCTCTTCTCTGGAGATTTTTCTTTTCCTGCACAGAAACCAATAAACAGACTATGTTGCGGACTTTGTATCCTTACTGCATCTGTATGAACACTTGCTCTGCAAGGTAATTAACTGTACAGCTAGTAGATTAATTAAATTGCTTGCTATAGTGGCAAAGTGACGACGTACCCTCCTGCACAATTATGTAGAACTCGTACAACAATGCGAAAAGCAGGCAAACGGCTTGTTCTTGTGGGGATAAACCAGTATAAAACGACACGCTGAAGAAAAGTAAATCAAAACTGTGCAGTGAAGTCAGCCAGTACAAGCAGTTCTTGCATTTTCACAGCTGATCAAGTGTGCAGAAACATTCATGCCTTACATGTTTCTAGCAAGTTTCTAATAAGTTTGTGATCACATATATTGGTGTGTAAATCCATATAACGATATCCGCTGCGATTACTATCTTTATAAGTAATGAAATACCATGCTACTTGCAATAACATACATCACCCGAGGATTTTAGAACAAATTTCTGCATTTCAACTATACACAATATGTTGTTTATTCAATAAAAGACCACAAACTGGGCTTTTTTGCAATGACAAATTTATTCCAAACTTTACTTACATATAGGGAAGAAAGAAAATTATAGACACAAATATTGTTCTTCAATTTGTTCACCTGCCACTGTGGCTATAGCAATCTGCTGCTAACACAAGGCGAGGGGTTGATTTGCCAGCCATGGAAGTCGCATTTCGATGGGAGTCGTAGGTGAGAAAAAAAGCTCTTGTACTTAGGTTTAGTTCACCTTTTATTGAACCCTTACACTTCAAAATCTTCATATCTGCCCTTCTGGCAGATATGAGTGGGCCATAAGCAGCAGAAACTTTATTGCAGGACATTGTGTAATACCGCTTATGAAAGAATGAAGAAAGTGAAGAGGCTTTTAACAGCAGTAGCTCATGCTGCTCTAATAAGAGGAACGATGAACAAAAACATTTCTGGTAGAGCACTTAAACAGTAACTTTCTGAAAGACAGAAAATTCCAGGTGAGAGTTGGAGGTACATTAGGCCCACACACACCAACAACACAGGCATACTACAAGAAACACTACAGCCTGTGGTGTATTACAGTCTATGGGAAAGCTATCTTATACAGAAATCAAGAATGATGCAACAAGCCCTCGACAACACTGCAGACTTTCTTGGCCCGTCTGGCCTCTCGCTTTCTGGTAAGTCAGCTCATATCGACGTTGGAAAAAAAAGAAAGACTAGAATCAATAACTACCCCAGATTGCACATTGTGATCCACATAGCTGGACAAATATGCCCGCAAGTCAACATCCACAAATCCTCAGCTAGTGTAAGCCCATGACGGCAGAGCCAGCATGTAGGTGAAACAATTATGCAATGCCTGGGCGCAACTTCCACACCTGGTGAAAAGAATAATCTCGAAATAATGGGGGTGGACGAGTGGATACTATAGAAAATCGCAGATGCTGTGCTTGTGTCCAAGGTGTGGTACGGTATGCATTACCAGCAGCACACAAAAAAGACAACTCATCGAATACAGGCATCGGGTAGTAATAACAGGTCTTTCCAACTGTACCATGCTTGAAGACCTCTATGAGAAAGAGCTAACAAACAAGCACCTAGACAGAGTAGAGTTGCAGCCTGAAGCACAAATTCTTTGTCTCAAGAGCTCGGAACCTCGTCCCAAGATACTATGCCAGCTAGCATATGAGATGCAAAGACGACTACCCCTCCCTTCAGAAACACAACCTCGGGAGTACCTGAACTTGAAACACAACAGGCCCATACCGTGGAATATGGGGGCAAACAATTAGGCCAGGAGACTGTATGCAACTGCCAAACACACAGAGGAGGTTGCTAATCATGAAGATGCAAGCAAACATAAGGCACATATAGTACACTGATCTGGCAATAGCAGTGTAACAGTAGTATAACACTACATAAACTTAAACCCCATATGAGTGAGTACCATTCCAGGTCATCCTACACCTAGAAAAGCTGAATTGAAAGCAATCAAAGCAGCACTTGTAGTGCAGATTACACCCTGCACAACACCCTGCTTGGATTCACCAGAAACAGTCTGGGCCTGCACATCACACAAGATTGTCAGGAAACTCAGGAGATTGACACGCGACTTGCAAGCACATGGCCAGAAATTAAATTACGGGATACATAGCCATGCAGATATTCCAGGACACAAGCGGGCTTATAAGCCCGACATATTCACTGAAAACTGGACGAGTTTGTGTGTATTCATTATTAACTAAGGTGCAACAGATACACAGCAGACAAGAACGAAGCGCTCTGTGTGTTCACTTTGTTCCTGTACATTGCATTTCTGTTGCACTATAGTTAATGAATTCATAAGGTTGCACAGGAGAAGAATGATACCTCTGCCCAAGGGCCCGATCTCACATCCAAATCCACGCGTGTGCACACACACACACACACACACACACACACACACACACACACACACACACACACACACACACACACACACACACACACACACACACACACACACACACACACACACACACGCACGCACGCACGCACGCACGCACGCACGCACGCACGCACGCACACGCACGCACGCACGCACGCACGCACGCACGCACGCACGCACACGCACGCACGCACGCACGCGCACGCACGCACGCACGCACGCACGCACGCACGCACGCACGCACGCACACACACACACACACACACACACACACACACACACACACACACACACACACAAGTGTTGCAAGAGTGCATAGCATGAAGCAGTATCAACAGGATGACACTAGATATGGATGAGGACTAACTTTCAACTGAGGTTCATTTGTAAAAATGTGGCGAGTTATATAAATTACCAGAAAAAAAAAGGACGATGAGCAAAACGAGAACAAGGTGAAAGCAGGAGCCAACGTTTCGACAAGTGGACTTGTCTTCTTCAAGGTCCACGTGTGGAAACGTTGGCTCCTACTTTCACCTTGTTCTCATGTTGCTCATCGTCTTGAATTTCCATCTCCTGCCTTCCCCGAGTTTTCCCCAGAAAAAGAAAGACATCTTTGAAGGATAGATAAAAATTGGTGCTTGATGCAGCCAAACATAAATAAATATGCTACAGAAAGAAAATAGAGAAAAATTCCAAGTTCAGGAAAAAATCATTACAATTGCCAATCCTGCATGCCAGCACCTTTCGAGAAATACTGTTGTTATTCCAATAGACAGACTGACAGCTTGCTTATGCAAGCACATTCTTCCACTTCCATGCCATTGGGAAAAAAATGAGTTTCCTGGAAGGTAGCCACATGCACACTTGGTGATCACAATGTTTTTTTTTCCCTGGACTTGTATATATATATATATATATATATATATATATATATATATATTCTCCCTTTCCTGCTTTTATGTTTCGTTTCATCAAGCACTAGTCTTTATCAGGTTTTATTGCTGTACTACTTTGTGGTAACCTCTATAGATCACTGCATTTTCACAATAAACCTTTTAATTAGAAGTTAGCATACCCCGTTCTTACTGCTTCACACTGTACATTCTTGCTACATTGGCCAAATAAAAGATTTTATAAGGTATCATGAGGGCCATTAAAGTGTCTTGTTGCAGTCTATAAAAAAAATGAATAGCCTGGCTGCAAATGGCACCAGAGAACACATAGGACAAACAAGAAAACCGAGATGATCTAACAACCAAAAGTTTAATGTACACACCGAGTAAATGCTCGCTGACAAGCAATAGACTGAACATACACAAAAAGGAGAAGCAAAAATTAATGTGCGTTTCCTGACAGGAAATGCATCCATTTCTAACGGAGGCCGTGCTGACAAGATTAACCCAGCATTTTTAGAGTTACAGCTTCCGTAATTTCTCTAGGCAGCCGATCTGCACAGAATGCTAGCTTCTTCCTCTACAATGCACGCTCAGATGTGGAGAGTGCATTGTAGAGGAAGAAGCTAGCATTCTGTGTAGATCGGCTGCCTAGAGAAATTATGGATGCTGTAGATGCAAATACACAGGGAGAATCTTGTGTCAGCATGGCCGCTGTTACACTTACAGAGATGGATGCGTTTCCTGTTGGGATCTGTATGGACACACATCAGATCTTG
The DNA here is from genome assembly GCF_023375885.2 of Dermacentor andersoni. NCBI lineage: Eukaryota > Metazoa > Arthropoda > Arachnida > Ixodida > Ixodidae > Dermacentor > Dermacentor andersoni. The sequence goes on along the minus strand of NC_092819.1, from coordinate 152,160,133 downwards.
CTTCTGCTTTTTGTGTAAATTCGGTTTATTGCTTGTCGAACAGCATTTACTCGGCATGTTCAATAAACTTTCATTTGTTAATACACCTCATGATTGTCTTGGTCTCTAGCAGAAAGGCGTTCATTCTTTTTACAGTGAAGCTGTATATGCCTAGGCGAAACACTCATGGTCCGATCCCAAAAACCCTAGTGTAGGGGTATGAGCCATTGCATTCGTCTTGCATGATGGACGGGGACATTTCTTGTTGGGTAGACATAGAAATGCTTATGCATTTCAAACATACATTATATCTGCGTATTATTGCAGGGAAGGGACACAGAGGGGGATGGGGTTAAGACAAGATCATGATGTCATTATTATCACAGCAAAGGTGTGGTGGGCCATTGGCTAGACAGATAGTGACGTCGTTTCTCTCTAGCAGCAGAGCGCGCGTGCAGCAGTCTCTCCGACTTCCCAATAGGTTCGAAATTGTGTCCCTGTATTTAATTAAATGAAATGTGCAGCCCCAGTGTGTCACTTCGTAACTACAGTGCATAACTGAGTCATAAACATTATGATTAACGCATTACAAAACACAAGTGCATAACATAATTCAGAAAGACTTTGATGGACCCGCTGGATTAACACAATGAACCACTCCATTGCACTTTCTATGATGGTGATCTTGCAAAGTGCAATGTGTGGCATTCCAAATAAAGAATGTGATAAACCCAAGCCAAACATGTGCATAACCTCATTAAGAAATGCAGACATAACCAATAATATAGAAAGACTTGAATAAACCATTGGAATTAACCCAGTGATAAACACTGGGGCTGCACATTTCAGCTTTGCTGGTTCACCGTCTCTACAGGGTGCATGGGCAGTAACTTTTTCTGTTATTGTTTGTTAAATATCGTGTAATGTTGTGCCAGTAAAACACGTTGGGCTAGTTGGTGCAATGTATTGGTACTGCTTTTTTTGCTGGTATTTTTCTTAATGTTGTGCCCTTCTTCCTTTTGTAACAACGTTTTTATTCCCCCTTGCATAATACTCCAACCTTGCAGCCTGCGAGGTATATAAATAAATAAGTACATAAGCACGTCATGCATTCATTCTGTGCGTGGAACAAAAACGCATTGATAAGCTTAGACATAGAGTCATTGCTTCACACTTTCGAAATGAATAATTATAGCTTGCTATCGACATTGAAGCAGCCTTTCGACAGCTAGAAAAGGAATCAGTTTTTCCAGCTCTGAACATTGAATTGCAGGAAATGCAAGCAAGCATAAAATTCTGCCTATATAATCTGTTTAGGAATACCAAATTGGAATAAACATTGAGGCTTGCATTTGTACTTTCTCTGGCTGAGCAATCTAATTTGAAATGACTCCCATAAGCATGTCGTAACAATGTTGATCTAATACAGGTTAAATGCATGACTAGCTTAAGAAATCTGGATGATTGCTATATATTACAGTGAAGAAACTATAATATCTAATAACAGTAATAATATAATAATAATATTTATTTCCACAAAGGCTAACCTTGAGAGGCTTGCGAGGCTGAGCAGAAAGCTGAAAAATTCTACGGCAAGTGCGCCTGCCGTGGGCCTACGATCCTGCATTAGGAATAGCGCGTATTGATATGGTCTTCTTGTTAGAAGTTCCAAGTATACTACCAGCGCGAGACACGGGACAACAAAGTGGACGAGAAGCGTGTCTTTTAGAATGCTATGTTACAACGTACAGGTTTCTACAAAAGTGACGGTAACTGCTCGAAACATTTGATGCGTCGGCTTTTGCGCCTTTAGAAATATTTAGAGAGGGCTCCCATATATATATTCGCAGCGCAAGCACGGCGATGGACGAACCAGGCTAGCGCTAAGGTTGAATTTCACAACACGATTTTCATTCCACGTCGTAATCACACAGTTCATTTGAGGCTTCGTTCAGGGGCACACGCGGGCGTTCGGGTTGGTGCTTCTTGTTGCGTTTGGCGTAAGAATATGGCTAGGAGCAGGCACCACATATGCGCAATGACGGGCAATATACACACATCATTTCTCCAGAAGCTGACGCCGAGCACGGGTAGCGCGAGGATCTTGTTGGGCTGACACGACAACTTCGTCGCAGCCGAATTCCGAATACTGCATATACGGTGAGGGTAGCTATATGAACTTGTCGATAGGTCATCTTGTAGATTGTTGTAGCGCAGGCAGAACGAAACGGTCATAGAATGTAGACAAGACAACACAGCGCTGAACCACCTGCGAACAGCTGTTTACGTGCGCGATGTCGCACTGAACTACAGAAACCGCCGTCGCGCACCCCAAGACAAATCTTAACTAACGTTTTTTTAAATTAGTAAACGTACATATTATTATCTTCTAATCAAGAGAAGTCAATAATATTATAGTGTAAACGTTTTATTCACTACAATAAAAGAATTATGCAGCGTGTGCCACGAAGCCTGGCAGTAAGCAACCCTGGGCGTCGCACCAGTCCCATTATTAAAATCGCAATCATGTGAAATGAGCCCTCAAAAAATCGCATTGCGACGCGTGCGACAGCACCGATTTTCGTCGTTGCAGTCGCAGCATGTGAAACAGCCTTCAGACGTAGAAGGCGTCATCGAAGTAGGCCAACGTCTACTGCCCGTCCGTGAAATTTGTGTCGCAAGAGGGATCGCTGGACTGCAATGAGGAAAAACGAAGGTGTTGCTGACCAGCATGAGCAAGGCGTTCAAGCACGTCAACAAAGGCACGAGAATCGCGTACATCCATGAAATTGTGAAAACCAGCAATGCCTTTATCCTCTCGGACTCTGCCGCATATACCCTGACGACCATACTTTTCGAACCAGCCTTCGACACAAATCCAGCTCTCCCCATGACTAAGTAGCGACAGCTCAGAAGTCTTCTCCGATGATACAAAAAGTGTTTTTCGACGTCATCGAGGATTCGACAAACGCCCGTTTCAAAGCATCGCATAATAACTGAAGAGTGCGCTCAGCCACTCCGCCAGCGCCCATACGGAGTTTCGACGTGAGAACGTGATGCTATTAGGCAACAAGTCGACGAAATGTTGCGGGACGACATCATCCAGCCGTCGAAAAGCCCGTGGGCATCCCCTGTTGTCCTGGTAAAGAAAAATGACGGGACCCTACGTTTCTGCGTCGATTATCGTCGTCTGAACAAGATCGCGAACAAGGACGTATACCCCCTTCCACGGATAGACGACACATTGGATCTGCTCTGCAACGCTGACTACTTCTCAACGATGGACCTCAAGTCTGGCTATTGTCAAACAGAAGTCGACGAGAGAAAAAGCGAAAAGACAGCCTTCATCGCACCAGATGGCCTCTACAAGTTCAAGGTCATGCCATTCGGACTGTGATCGGCGCCTGCAACATTTCAGCGTGTCATGGACACGGTGTTAACAGGATTGAAGTGGCAGACGTGTCTTGTTTACTAGGATGACGCCATTGTATATGCCACAAATGTGGATGATCACCTTAGGCGGCTGGCGACAGTATTAGAGGCCATCAAATCATCAAGGCTCACTCTGAAGCTGGAAAAGTGCCGCTTCGCTTACGATGAGCTTCTGTTCCCAGGCCACGTCATCAGCAAATCGGGAATCCGCCCCGACCCGCAGAAGACAGCTGCCATAGCAAAGTTCCTGCAGCCCATCGACAAGAAGCAAGACAAGACTATAGGCGCTTCATCAAGGACTTTTCACGCATCGCGGAGCCGCTAACTCATCTAACGAAATGCGACGTCGAGTTCAAGTGGAAAACGCCGCAGACCGATGTATTTCAAGAACGCAAACGACGTATGCAGTCGCCGCCCGTACTTGCACACTTCGACGTGGACGCCGATACCGAAATCCACACTGACGCCAATAGCCTAGGCCTCGGTGCAGTCGTAGTCCAGAGGAAAGACGGACTTGAACGGGTTATATTTTATGCCAGCCGGTCGCTGTCAAAAGCAGAGGGCAATTATTCTATGACCGAAAAGGAATGCCGCGCCTTCATTTAGGCTACAGCGATATTCCGCCCACACCTATATGTAAGGCCATTGAAAGTCGTCAGTGACCATCACGCGTTGTGTTGGGTAGCTAACTTAAGTGACCCTTCTCGACGGCTGGCGCGGTGGAGCCTCAGACTGCAAGAATACGACGTCACGATAATCTTCAAGTCCAGACGAAAACGCTCTAAGCCAACTTGCCTATCACGCACCCCCATCGATCCCCCGCCGCGAGAAGACGAGGACGACGAAGCCTTCCTTGAAATAATAAGCGCGGAAGACATCACTAAACAGTAACGAGCTGACCCGGAGCTAAAAGGCCTCGTCGAGTATTTGGAGGGGAACACCGACCTTTTCACTAGGGCAGTTAAGCGCGGATTGTCTTCGTTCACGCTACAAAACAACCTGCTCGCGAAAAAGAACTTCTCAACAGTCCGCGCCAACTACATGTTGTTCCGTCAGCGCTGCGTCCAGAAGTACTGCACGCCCTCGGATTTTACAGGACGCTGTCGAGGATACAGGAAACTTAAGGTATTACTGGCCACGTATGACAGCCGACGTCTCCCGTTACGTCAAGACATGCGAGACTGTCAGCGATTCAAAATACAACCGACAAGGTCAGCAGGATTTACAGCCGATCCAACCTCCTTGCCAAGCATTTAAGCAGATTGGGTTGGATTTGTTGGGACCGTTTCCGACATCAACATCCGGAAATAAGTGGATCGTCGTGGCGACGGACTATCTCACCCGCTTCACTGATACTAAAACTCTACCGAAAGGCAGCGCAGCCGAAGTGGCAAAATTTTTTGTCGAGAGCATCCTGCTGCGACAAGGTGCCCCAGAAGTACTGATCACCGACACAGAAACGGCCTTTAAAGCAGAACTCACCCAACCCAGTCTGCAATACAGCCAAAGATGCCACAGGAGGACAAATTCCTACTATCTGCAGAAAAATGGTCTTACGGAGCGCCTGAACAAGATCCTTGCCTACGTGCAAGCAAAGTACATCGACGTCGGGCGCAAGAGATGAGACGTGGTCATGCTTTGCTTACAACCGATTTTCTTATTGCTCATATCATAAGAAGCCAACTATCACTGACACCAAGGACAACATAGGGGAAAAAACTTGTGGTTAACAAATGAAATAAAGAAATGATGAATTATAGGAAATGAAAGTGGATGAAAAAACAACTTGCCGCAGGTGGGGACCGAACCCACAACCTTCGCATTTCGCGTGCGATGTTTTACCAATTGCGCTACCACGGGGCGCCGTTTCCCCGTCCGCTTTCTTGAGTATTTATGTTTCCTAGTAGAACTATGGGAGTGTTAGCCAGCGCCACCACTCACAGACCTTGGCGGCGGACGTCGAACGTCTTTTCTGCCGCAGGTGTCACGAGAACGCGATCTTTTTGGTTGAAGGCGGCTGGTGAATAAACCTACACATGCTACCTGAAGGCATCAGTGTTGCAGGATTCGAGACCCTCGTTATGTAATAAACGAGAAGGAAGAGGATTAACCGAGGGGCCCAAGACTACCCCATAGTGATAATTATATGAAACTCTATGGCTTTAGCTTTTGTGCGCGCGCCTAAGGATTCCAGGATTATAGCTGTTTGATGCTGAGATAGTGTTCTTTACTACGCGTCCTTTTAGTCCTGCGCTTTCGTACTATTTTCAACTACTCGTCGGGAATAAGCTAGTTAAAAGAAGGTGGAGGGGGCGCTGGCCCGCGTAATTACAAAGTTATCGTTTTGATGCTGCCGCCTTTCACTGGTTAAATATAATGTTACGATATGATCTCTCAGCCCTAGACACGCCTTCCTGTATCGAACTTTCTAAAATTTTATATCTGATGTGGTCTATGTGGTCGCCGAACCTTTTCTAATCAGGTTGCCTGCGCTGCTCAAATAGTGTTGTACATTCCAGAAGAAATGCGCGAAGCAGCGGTAACGTGGTAATCTACAATGAGTCATGTATACAAAAAGCCGACGCGCCTGATGCGTAGAAACATTCTTGAAACACTCGTGATGACACGCGTGTTTCAAGAATGTCTATGTTTTCCAGAAACAGGCAACTGTTACCAGGCGGCACACACTGAAGGAATACAGTATGAGCTCATGGTTTAGGCAATACTTTCAGTCTGCATGCACACAGCTATTCTAAACAGGTGAAATGTTTCTAAGCAGGCGAGTGATTTCTCAAAACTTAAAATAAAGAATGTTAATCTTTTGTTTATACCGAAGGGCGGCATAGTCGCTATGGCATCGCACTGTTCATACTAAGAACGTGGGTGTGGTTCATTGCGGCCCCGACCACATTTTGATGCAAGCGAAATGCAAGAACGTTAGCCTACTCATATTTGGTGCACGTTACAAAACACAGCGTTGTATAAATCAGTCGGACGTGCTTGTGTATGGCGTCTCTTATAATCCACTACGCTCTTTCGTGCAGTTCCACACTACTAATCCCAAATTATTCTTTTTTTCAGCGTCCATTTTGGTGTAGGTCAAAGTAGCGAGCAGTCTTACAGTGCGGTGAATTTCCCAGAATGCAACGACACGTCGGCCGTCTACACCTTTCGCCTGAATGTTATGGAAAATACTGTAGTTGTATTTTGGAAATCAACAATGAGAGAAATGCAATCTGCGCCATTCCGAAAAGGCACTTCGATAGAAGGCGTCTATTTTTTGATGAATAATGTGAAGCCACTACGTTTTTACATAGTAAGTAGCCATTGTTGGCAAACGCACATCAAAAATGAAGCTAACTATTTCCTATGTCAAAGATATAACACTTACAATTTGCCGCAGGAAGGTTCACCAGTTGACTCGTTACCTACAAACACCAAATAACACTGCGCAGGAGACAAATAAACTAATTTATCAAATGACATAAAAGGCAAACTCGGGGCCCAATTTATGTCACTCACTGATATCTAAAGCCCGCAGAAATTAACACACAGGCGAGTTTACAAAAAAATAATTTCTTTATTGAAACATAGAAAATATAACAAAATTTTAAATAGAATAAGTCTGCGGCGTATTGATGTTATTCATCATTCAGAGGATTGGTGAAATTAAAGGTATTAGTCATCTAAAGATAAGTAGAGCGTAATTATTGATAATGATGATGCTTATAATCATCATCATCGTCCTAGTTCGTGTCCACTGCAGGACGAAGGCCGCTATCACCAACTACCCCTGTCCTGCGCCAACCGATTCCAACTAGCGCCCGCAAATTTTATAATTTCATCGCCCCACCTAGTCTTCTGCCGTCCTCGACAGCGCTTCCCTTCTCTTGGTGCCCACTCTGTAACCTTAATGGCCCAACGGTTATACATCCGGCGCATTACATGACCTGCCCAGCTCCATTTTCTTTTCGCTTAATGTCAATTAGAATATCGGCTGTATCCGTTCGCTCTCTGATCCAAACCGCTCTCTTTCTGTCTAATAACGTGATGCCTACCAGCGCCCGGAGTGTTCCTTAAATACCCTAATATAGCCAATCTCATCAAACTTTGCTGTGCATCTAAGCATTAGAGATAGTTGGCGACAGTAATGCTATTAGGAACTTATCCGATGGATATGTTGGGAAGAGTTGCGCTATGAAAGATCTTGTTCTCAAGCTTCTTTGTCAGTCTTGAAGTCTCTGCCTCATGTGTCAGCATTGGTAAAATGCACTGATCTTGCACCTTCATTTTCAACGATGATGTTAAGCTTCCAGTCAAGAAGCTGGCAATGTCTGCCGTATGCGATCCAACCCATTTTTTTCTTCTATGAATTCATGATAAGGGTTGCCTGTGCACGCAGAGGCAGGCAGAGGCAGGCAGAGGCAGGCAGAGCCAGGCAGAGGCAGGCAGAGGCAGGCAGAGGCAGGCAGAGGCAGGCAGGGAGGCAGGCAGAGGCAGGCAGGCAGGCAGGCAGGCAGCCAGGCAGGCAGGCAGGCAGGCAGGCAGGCAGGCAGGCAGGCAGAGGCAGGCAGAGGCAGGCAGAGGCAGGCAGGCAGGCAGGCAGAGGCAGGCAGGCAGGCAGGCAGGCAGGCAGGCAGGCAGGCAGGCAGGCAGGCAGAGGCAGGCAGGCAGGCAGGCCGAGGCA